>NW_023425584.1:27574345-28774345 GCF_014108245.1 Pipistrellus kuhlii | reverse complement strand
GTAGATGGCATGAGATTTAAGATGCGGGTTGACTGGGACCAGGTCACACAGGACTCTAAATGCATTGTGAAGCCACGAAGGTGCTTTGAACTGGGTGGTAGAGGGTGGGACAGATCTCTTGATGGAAGCATTTTGAAAAGACCTCATGATAAATCCAGGGTCTCATCCTGCTATGGGGATGACCCTTCACACACTCATGTGCTTTTCCAGGGAGGGATATACTTTTGCTGCACTTTTGTAACAGCCTTGCTTGCTGAGCACCTCTGGGACATGTTCAGACAACAGCATGGTGTTGGGATTAGGAAGGAGGGAATGGCTGCTGAGAGGATGGAAACTATGACTTTGATCTTGAAGGCACTGAACATTTTGGTATTGGCCAGGGCTCTTTTAGATGCAGGTGGCAGACACCCCCCAGGCAAACGAGCGAATGTCAGAAAGAGAATTTCCTGACTGCCAAAGCTGATCATTGCAGGGCTTGAACTGGTCTCAAGGGCTTAGTGTCACCATGACTGTGTTCCTCAGTTGGTTTCCCCTCCTCTGTTTCTCTCTTTTTGTTGACTTTATTCTCTTTCACTCTAGGAGAGGTCCCTTCCCACATGGCCTTAGGCTCACAAAGGAGGTCTCTATCCTGGACCCCTTGCCTCAGGGACTCATGCTTTGGAGTAACTTTCTTGAAATTTTCCAAGTTCCATCTGAAGTCTGGAACCAGCTGAAGCCATCTGTATGAACTCTGGTTCTCATTTCATCCTTTTGGGGTACTCTCTTTCCCCCATGCCTGGTTGACCAGATGCTCTAAAGAACTGTAGGACCCACATCCATGGGATTGTCCAGGGATTCATGACAAACCCCAGTTGCCAGAAGAGTAGAGCACTCTCACAGGGCAGCATATTTTTTTCCACAGGATCAAGATTGGAACACCAAAATGGTGCTGACATGCTGATTTGGGAAGAGTTTTACTCCCGCCTGAGTTGGTGACTGGCGTCCTTTATCCTGTTTTGTGCTGCTGTACCAGGTAACCAGCCCACACTACACCACATGTCAGGCTCTGAGTCATGTGGCCATGCCTGTTTCCTCCAAAGGTTTCAAGGCTGTTGTTCCATAATACCCACTGGCCATTCCAATTGACACACTCTCCTGTATCTGATTGTTGTGCTAACTTCAGCCCTCCTGGGTTGATTGTGACCCATGCCAGACAAGGGACAAGCATTCCTTGCATAGATCTAGGTAATAGTATAGCTCTGGCCTCTGCCCACAACCATACTTTCTACCCCACATTTCAGTCTACTTTTCCTCCATCCAGGTTGCATCTGTAACCCTTATGAAGCCAGGATCAAGTGGTCCAGGTTCAAGAAACATAGTCTACCTACCCAAATTAACTTCAAAATAACTCCAATATTTTATTTTTACTCTTTGACGATTCTGAAATCGATGGATCTGAGTACATGCTCCACAGCAATTCAGTACACTTACTTGACAGTTCACAGCTGCTCCAGCACGTCTCTTCAAAATTCTTATCCTTGCCCAAACTCCTAAACCTAAGCCTATAGGGCATATCTTCATTTCTACTCCTCTCCAATAACTTGTTATCTAGGTTTGTGCTGTCCACTATGGTAGCCACCAGTCACATTAAGCACCTGCAATGTGGTTAGTGAATTGAGACCTGCTTTAAGTGTAAAATACACACTGAATTTTGAAGACTCAGTTAAAAATATATAAACTTATATTTTTTTCTTTTTAAATATGTTTTTATTTATTTCAGAGAGAGAAATTAACATTAATAAGAGAGAAACATTGTTTGGCTGCCTCCTGCACACCCCCTACTGAGGATCAAGCCTGAAATCCTGAGAATATGAATCAGCAGGTGACCTCCTGGTACACAGGACAACACTCAGTCAACTGAGCCACGCTGGCCGAGGCTAAACTAATCATTTCTATGTGGAGTACATGTTGAAATGATAGTGTATTGGGTTAAATATATTTAAGATTAATTTTACCTATTTCTTTTTACTTTGTTAATATGGCTACTAGAAATGTTTGTTATATCTGTAGCTCAGTATTGGACAGCACTGAGTCAGACAAGAAAGACTTCCTAGTTCCCTCCTTTTCCTCCTGCTTCTGGGGTTCTTTTTCCCTCTGTCTGATATCTTGATTCAAAACCACAAAAATTCTCATAAATGGTCTGGCAGACATGAAATTCTCCTCGGATGGGGATCTGACAAGGCAAAGGATCTAGGTACAAAATCCATTCATCATTCTGTCTCCTCATGCATATGTTAAATAGTGTTTGGATTAAAACCGACATTTTAGGAAATAACTGACTTCACTCTCTTTTGAAATTGCCATCATAAAACTCTACCACACAGAAATCAGCACTGGGCGGAGGCAAGGCAGTGATCCTCTTTTTCCATGAAGCTCTTAGAAGTCCACATCTGACTCCGGAGCCTAAATATTTCATTCATGACGGAGCTCACCTCTCCAGACTCCGCCACGATCCTGATCCCATGCATCTTAGCAGACACAGCTCACAGAAGACAGTTACCGTATTTTCTGGCATATAAGACCACTTTTGAGACGAAAAAAAGTCAACCGAAAATCGGGGGTCATTCATTAAAAATTTAATTAAAAAAAGAACTGGTGTTGCCTCGGAAGTGGGGGGTAGTCTTATACAGCGAATATAGGCCTAAACCTATGTTTAAACTGTAAAATTAGGGAGGTCGTTTTATACGCCGGAAAATGCGTAGCTCTTTTGACTTCAGGTTGGCAGGCAACGTTTTCCTGTTTTGTTTTCCTTCCCTTGGATAATGCCTCGCTCCCCATCCATCATCGGTACCGAGGACGTCCGTTTGTTCTTCCCCCCAAGGAGATGGTCCGAGGCCTGAAAGCGGAGCCGCCAGTGACTCACACTCCACATAAAATATGTCTGGGTGTTTGGGGAACACAGCCAGGGGATTACTTAATCTAACCTGGTGATAAGAGACAGAAAGGAGTTGGAGTCATAGTAAGAGGATTTGTTCTAAGCTTGGAAATATTTTCTGTTTGATAATCTTTTAAATCGCTTTTTGAGCTGAAGAAGCAATGCAGTGACAGCTATCACAGGGAACGTATTCCAACGTCTAAGTGTTCACACATGTGGCAGCGTAGAATGTGGAGGCGTTTGCAGCAGGCCCGGGCTGCGGAACAAGAGAGCATCTCTGACTTGATCTGATCGTTCCTCTAGGTTAATAAGGGAGTGATTTACTCCGGGTGGTTGTAGCCAAAGACTTAAAAGCTCTTTGTTGTTATCGGCCTGCGGGTTAGAAATAAACTCCAAAAATGGCTTTGGAGACAGACTCTCCTGGAACTCGGGGCGGGGAAGGAGTCTCTCCCTCCTTCAGTCCTTTCTTTCCGCAATGCCATCTGCTCTGCTTGGTACACAAAGAGCACACATCCACAGTTTTGGATTTCTTAGTCTCTGCTGTGGTCTGGTATATTCCATATTTCAGACAATTGCTTGCTCATGGTAACTGGGGAAGGGGAAGTAGAGTGTTGTGTAATTAAACGGAATCTCGAAAATTAACGCTGAGAGTTGGTAAGCCATTTCCTCTTCTCACTACAAGTGGCTAATTCATGCCTTTCCCGATAAAGAGAAAAGTTGCCGTTCTCATCAGAAAGTTTGAACGAAGAGTGTAAATTTCTGAGGGCTGTTGAGGTGGCATTTTCTGAAAGAATGTTTGGAAACTAGGGCTGGTTCAGATTTCAGATCTTTGACAACTGTGTTATCTCTGAAGAGATGAATCATACAGGCATGTGCAAACAACAGTTTCTTGGTGTTTGGCCCAGAACCCTCAGCTTTTTCTCCTCCGGTTGAAGTTCCTGTGTGAGAGGGAACTTCAGTGGCAGTTGCACAGTGTGCTGGGAGCATTTGTGGAGATACAGGCAAATGGTATGCTGCAGAGGCGGGCGGCATGCGACGCCCCTTCCATCCCTCCCCTCTCTGCTGGGCTCCTCCCCCAAGTGCATTAGGTGGCTGTATGATCTTAAAGATCTCCTCGGGACACCTCCCAGCAGCTTCTGCAACAGTCAAGAGATCCTTCTACATGTGTGATATCAATGTGACCTGCTCTAACCTGGGCCCCGGGGATGGGAGGCTGGAGGAGGTCTTGCTGCTTTAGCATCGTTTGTCTAGGTGAGAGACAGGGAAAGATTATCTTGCTTCTATCATGGCTAAATATCCTTCCTCTTAAGTTCTATGTACTAAGAAAGCAGCACTTTTCTAAAATTCCACGTGAGAGCTACGGTTTGGTGTTAGGAAGATGATAATCCAAAAATTGCTGACTATTTCTTAAATCCTGCCATACAGCTGTATTAGAACCTTGTCGGTACAAATTCTGGGGGAAAATGCACTTTGAGTGTGATCCATACTGATACTTACCAAAATCTTGTCTAAAATATGGGCTGGAAGAGCCATATGAAGAGTGGATACCAAATCACTAACTCAAAAAGGTAGCTGCGCCCCCATGACCACTGCAACATTATTTACAAAAGCCAAGGAAATAGCCTAAGTGTCCATCAATAGATGAATGAAGGAAAGGTCATGTGTATAAGTCCTGGGGAAGTACTGTCCTGGGGTGACAATAGTTAATGATACTGTATTGCATATTTGAAAGTTGCTAAAGGAGTAGATCTTAAAAGTTCTTATCACAAGAAAAATAGATTTGTAACTGTGTATGGTGATGAGTGGTAACTAAATTTATTATGGTAATCCTTTCACTCTCTATAGCAAATCATTATGTTATAGACCTAATACCATGTTATGTGTCTGATATATACCAATTAGAATAAAAGGGGATGACGGGCACCTAGCTGGTGTGGCTCAGCGGTTGAGCGTTGACCTATGAACCAGGAGGTCACGGTTTGATTCCTGGTCAGGTCACATGCCTAGGTTTTTGCACAACTCCCAGTGGGGGATGTGCAAAAGGCAGCCCATCAATGATTCTCTCTTATCATTGATGTTTCTATCTCTCTCTCTCCCCCTCCCCTTTTCTCTCGGAAAGCAATATATATATATATATATATATATATATATATATATATATATATATATATATATATATATTTAAATGGGGACACCCAGCAAGGGCAGTAGCTGAAGGTGAGGAAGGCCACAGCTGGGAGTCTGGATCCCTGGGGAGGAAGGCCCATGGGTGGCAATGATGGGAGGGGAGTCCCCCTCCCTCTCTCCTCTGGCCAGACATATTAAATATGTCTGAATGTAATACAAGCAAATTAGTAAATGATTTCCATAGCTCAAAGGGAAAGCAGAGGAGCCCAGGCCCAAATCCTAGTGTGTGCCTCTGGAGTAACAGAGCCTTTATGGTGGGTTTGAACTGAGGTCAGGCTCCGGCTGCCAGAGTGAGCTGGAAAGCACGGTTGGGGAAGATTTCCTTTGAAGTGTGGCGGCCAGGGGTCTGCTGGCTGTGGTCACAGACTTATCTTGTGCCACCAAAGAGTAAGACTGCTATTTAGAAGGGAGGGGCCCTCATTTGAAGTTCTGTACTAACATTGCTACACATGATAGAAAGCTGGTTATTTCCAGGCAATTTTTATGTTGTAGAAACCAAAGAAAATTGCCTAATGTGGGTTTTGCCCACCCCCTTCGAGTAGTCATTTAAAATAGCTTTAATTTAATAAAACAAATTGGTGTGCCAGCTAACTCCCGGGAGTGGCGGAGATGGTCTGCAGCCCTGCAGTTTCTCAAGATCTGGAGTTTCCTGGGCCAGCCTTCTGCCCGGGGAAGAAGCAGGGTGGCTGTGTGTGTGTGTGTGTGTGTGTGTGTGTGTGTACACACAGCTCTTGTGTGCCAGGACATGTGGATGGGGGAGCATTTGGAGAAAAGGCTGGGAAGAGGAGTCAGGGCCAAGTTGTGGGGTCTGGCTTAGGGTGGGAAAGGGCTGTGGCCTCCCTAGTAGCCCAGGTGAAGAGGGGAGCGTGCTACTGGGAGTGATGGACGTAGGGCCTGTGTCTGCATCCACGGCTCAGCATTGGCCACACACGGGAATCACCTGGGACCTTAAAACTGTTGCTTGGACAACCACAGGACCAGGGTCTGGCTTCATTGGTCTGACAGGTGGCCTGAGCATCAGGATTTGTGAAAAGCTCCCCTTGGTCAGAGATTCCAAGGTGCCCCCAAGATTCAGAACCCCTGTTTTGTAGCAGATTCTGACCCAGCGGGCAGGGCCCGATCTAGGGACCTTGCCAGGCTTTCTGGTCCATGGGCCATTCTTTGAATAACAAGGGCCTATAGGACTTGGCCATGACATGCCAGTGGAGCCCCTGCCTGCAATCTGACCTTTCTGGGGAGGAAAACTCCAGCAAACCTTTGACCTCTTTCATCTGGTGTGCTCCGGGATGCTGTGCCCCTGCTGAGAGAGGGCTGCCTCATACACTAGTGGTCACTGACCTTCAAGGACAAATGGGAACTATAAACTAAGTACACCCCCTCAGGCTACAGGAAGATGTTCCAAGGGGTGTGGGCATGCATCATTTTTACCATCATCCATCTTCTTGGCTTTCACATGTGTGCTCTTCTGCAGTCCGTCCGCCGAAGAGTCCCCTCCTTGATGCTGGCTTGCCTGGCCCACCTCCCCTTTCCCAGCTCCTGCTCAGCTTTGCAAACACAAGATTTTCCTCTCATTTGGCTTACCTCGGGGCACTGTGCCAGGACACGGAATCCCAGGATTCCTAACAAAGGACAGGAGCTGGAAAAGCAGGCTCCTGAGACCAAGCAAGAAGCAGTGAAAGTGTTCCACTTGGTTTAATGAAAATTCATGGGAGAGATGGTTGTCAGTGGGGCAGGTAGTATTATATTTATTTGAATTAAAAAAATAAAATCTTACTTTTCTGACCAAAAGAATGTTTGCTTTAGCTAATGTGTCAACATTACAAGTAGCTACTATTATTGTTTCTAATTTAGAGACAACATTGACATATAAGCAGTTAAGTAGCTGCCAGAGGTCAAATGGCTGGTAAGGGGTAGAGTTGATACATAGACATTGTTTTTTGTAAATTGCATGAACTAAATCAACTGTTCCAATATTTTGAAAAAATATAATGTAATATATTGATACATATTCAAAATACAGTACTCTGGCATGCATCTTTGGCAGTTATGTAAACATATGATGAAAATCTTTAAATATCAACTTTAAAATTTGGCTTGGAGACTATGCGGTCTTCACTCAATCCTGCCCTTTCTGAGGTTCAGTCCCTCATCTATAAAAATCGGGACAACCATATTTGCCCTGCAGGGTTGTCCAAAGATCAAATGAGAGAGCCCAAGAAGTGTCCTGGCCTACAGCCAGCTCATGGTGAAGGGCAGACATTATCAATCTGCTTGGCATCTGGAAAGCCATCTTGGCTTGTGGTGGGAGCTCCTTGAATGTGAGCAACCTTCCTTCTTATTCATGACTAGGGGCCCAGTGCACAAATTCATGCACCTTGAAATGAACTGTGGGCCACTTGCCCATCTTCTGCACCCCTGCCTAGCCCCTCCCACTGCAGCCCTCAGTCCCCTGTCTGCCATAGCCCCACTCCTGCTGCCACCGCTCCTACAACTGATGGCATGGCCCTGTTTGCACCCACACCTGCTGATGGTGCAGAGCGATTGGGGCCAGTACCAGTGGGTGTGAGTAGCAGTTGCTGCCCTGATCGCCCCTCAGGAACAGGGGGAGTTGGAGAAGCCCTCAGGGGTGATTGGGGCTGGCAGCTGCCACTCTCATCTACTGAATGATGCCGGGCATTGGCCGCAGGTGCGAGTGGGGTTGGAGTGGTCAACGGGTGTGAGCAGTGGCCCTGGCACCAGCAGCAGATGCAACTGGGCAGGACTGTGACACGTGGGAGCAAAGAATTTTCAGTAACCATCAGAGGCTTGTCCCAATGTCAGTGACCAGCACTCTGCCTTGGTCTGGTGCCCCCGTTCACCTGCTCCACCAGCCCACTGTGGCCAACACACAACCACAGGGAAATAACCTGTTGCCTGCCGCTGACGCCTGCCATGTTCCACATGTGCCCCCTGGTCAGCATACATCATAGTGACCAGTTGTTCAGTTGTTCCATTGATTGGTCTATTTGCATATTAGGGTTTTATAGAGATAGATTCCCAGATTTATTCCCATGGAAGCCCAGATGTCATTTAGGGGTGATGGCATGATACAGCGAGGATCCCTGCCACCTGTCTTCCCTTTTCAAACTCCTTCAAAGACTCACAGTGCACCTTCTGCAACCCCCCCAACCCCCACATTACCAGCAATAAAGCCTTGCAATGACATTCTCCTCTTTGACCATCTAATTGGCTCATGCCAGGTACTCCATAATAAGTTAATGCATCAATGAATGAATGAATGAATGCAGGGAGTAGGGGAGTAAATGAGGCAGGCATTACCCCTGCCCTCCCCAATGTGCAGTCTAGATGTCACCAGACAGTTACAAGGAGACAGATGCCCCAGTAGTAGAAAAACAGTGGCCAGCGCAAGTCCTGAGAAAGGGCGTTGGGAAGGGAAGGCTTCCTGGAGAAAGCGCTTCTGAACTAAGATCCAGCGGACAAGTGGAAGCCAGCCCACAGGGCCAGTGTGTTCTCAGGGCCTGGAGATGAAAAAGAACGTGCCGGGTCCTGAAAGCAGAAAAGACTTCGTCAGCTTGGCCACACAGATGAAGGTTTCCCACTCTGACTTAAGTTCGTGTCTTTGGTTGGCCTCCAGATGACGGTGTACTTCTGGAAAACAAAGAATCTTCTACATCCACAGCTGACACTTCAGTATGTGCTCCCTGGGTGCTGAACTTACTAAAAAAGGAGGCTCCTAGAACTCCTCTGGAGCTCATCTCATAGGTCCCTGGGCCTGGGCAGCACTGCCTGAAACCCGTCTAGTCAGGAAAGGGGCTACAAAACCCCATCTGTGGGTCCCTGAGACATGAAGCCAAGAAGCCATGCTCTGAAATATATGTTCATGCATTGTTCCAAAAGCAGGGTTATGTAGGAGCATTTTGCCTGCAAGGGGTATGCACACCCAGTGCCCCGGGGCTGGGGCTGTGGGTCTGCAGTGTGGATGGAATGCATAGCTTGTCTCAGCCTGCCTTTCCCATCCGAGACCAGGGAAGGACACAGCATCAGAGCAGGGACGGGAGAGCAGGACTGTCCCTGAACTCTCTCGCTCGATCCCTGACACGGCAGGCCTTGTCACCAGCAGACAGACTCAGCTTTTCTTGCTTCCCCAAAGCGGCCCCGGCCAACCACAGGCTCTCCCTCTCTCCTTCACACCCTCCAGGGCTTTCTGTTCATGTTGGCAAAATTAATTCCTGCAAATGATTCAGGGGAACAAGTTCTGGCCACTGACAAGTCAAAACTGACTGAGCTCAGATATATCTTTTGAGGCATGAAAGCAAATATTTTCTGGGCTGTTTTGGAGCATTTCCAGTTGCAGGATTTTCCTGGAAATCCACATGTAAGCGCTGCTCGTGTTCTAGAAAGCAATGACATTTCGTTCTTAGGTTGACTCCAAGGTAGTCAGTGGAACAACCACTCCCTATCAGTCTGCTGGAGAAGACCATATATAACTAATTAATATATGTCCAGTTCTAAAAAGTCAGAGTTGATTTTCCCTGTGGTTGTGTGTGATAAGCACATTGGCCAGCAAATAACAATCTGCAGATGAGGGAGACTTTCCCAGGAGTCATAAGAACTGAAGCAGAATGGAGGCCTTGGGCCACGTACAGATTTACTCTGCATGCAGCTCAGATTCCACACGGGACTGGCACTGGCGCCATGCCAGGACCTGCCATTCCAAGAGCACCTCTGTCCTTCAAGAGTCCTTTCGTGTAAGTATTTGCAGAATGGCTTCCCTGGCCAAGCTCATCTGGGCCCAGTCCTCATCTGGTTTGGTGTCACTGTGTACACTCAGCTCAGATTGTAAGCACCCTGAAGTCAGGGACTAACCATTTCTCACCTCTCTGTTAGGACAGGTTTCCAGGCTAATGACCATATGTGTATCATTGCCTTGGGGATGGGATGTTGGGCCTCAAATCCAGCGCTGTCTTTCTCTATTGTCTAGGCCTGTGGTCGGCAAACTCATTAGTCAACAGAGCCAAATATCAACAGTACAATGATTGAAACTTCTTTTGAGAGCCAAATTTTTTAAACTTAAACTATCTAGGTAGGTACATTGTCACTAACTTAATTAGGGTACTCCTAACCTGGCCTTTGCTAAAAACTCAAGGGGCCAAAGAGCCGCATGTGGCCCTCGAGCTGCGGTTTGCCAACCACGGGTCTAGGCTACCGTAGAAGTATGCAATTCTCCCCCGTCTGTCTCAGGGGACACCTGCACTGAGATGCTTGCATTTGGCTGTAATCAATTCCATGGCCACTGCCAGGTAAACACTTGACAAGGGCCATGCTTCCAGCCAAGCGAGTCCTCGGAACCGAAAACATAAACAGGCAGCTCTTCCGGGACCGGTAGCTGCCCGCTGTGAGTCGGGGAGGAAGGACTTCCATTCGTTAGTGTCACCGAGCTGGCACTGTGCCAACCCCCCCACATCTGGAAACGGTTACAAAGAAAGAAGAGGCATGAAGGCCTGGGCCCTGTGACTCTGCAGTCCCCTCTCTGCCGCGTTATTTATTAATTTACTGGCCTGGAGTGATCAACTCTGGTCCCCAGTGTAAGTTATGGGAGCCGGCATTAAAGCGAGGCCACGACTGTGACAAAGCTCTATGAAACAAGGCCAAGGTCTTATTTATGGGGTCTTGGATGAACTTTGTATCTAAACAAGCATGTTTTTGAAGTTGCATATTGTGTTGGACTTTCATCACTGAGCCAAGCCTTTCTAAGCGCTGCCTTGAGCCTCGTGCCCCTCCCAACTTGGCAGCACTCTGCCATGTCCCTCGGGGGCTCCATAGGACTTGCACTTGCTGGATTTGGACACACAGATACAGTCTGCCGTTCACACATCACACACACACACACACACACACACACACGCTGCTCCTCGTTTCCCCCTTTAAACTGTAAGCGACTAGAATGTTTGGAAGGAGCCTAGCTGTGTTTGCGTGGCACCAGAACATTGTGTCCTGAGTCGCTGATGAAATAGAGTGCACAGGCCCCAGGCCCGCTCCGTGGCTTACTGGTTTTGGAATTTGGAAAGTGCCCACCGGATGAACTTGGATCTATTTTTGAGAAGGCCCATAAATCAAACCTTAGGATGTTTAGTAGAGTTCTGTACAATGGAGGGAGGGGGGAAAAGGTTGATCCTAAATAGCATCATCAGAATGGCATTTTCCTTGGCCATTGAGAGTGGATACACAGAGAGCAATTCTTCCGTGCTCTTGTGCCTTGGGATCTGTGCAGAGCACTAACGAGAACCAGAAACCCAGCTCTGTCTGTCTCCAGCTTCTGGTTTGATGAGTTGCAGTCTACCTTGCTGACTTGGCTTCCCTCTCAACCAGATGATGAATCACCTTTTCTGGGAAGAATCCTGACCCCCTGCCTCTCTCTCTCCCCTCCCGATCCTCCTGCCCCCGCTGTGCGGTTGGGTACTTCCCTGTAGAGTTCCCTTTGCATAGATCCCTGCATGAGGCACTTATTTCATTGTATATGTGCCTGGTTCCCCCACCAGACTGTCTCAGGGCCAGAGAAGGACTGACTCATCTCCAGAACCGTAGCCTGCAGCCCACCACAGGGCTCAGCACATGAGTTCAGTGTTTGCACAGTCAGGCCAGAACCACTCCCTGGAGAAAGCCTGTATCCAGTATTTTTTTTAATGATATAGAGCAAGCAATAGGATTAACTCTAGTTCAACTGTAAGTTCAGAAATATGCTCATTAATACAGGCAAATCTTTTCTACTGATCCCTTGGGTGGTTTTAATACTTTCTTTGCACTGGGATTTTGTGGAATTAAATGTTAACTAAAGTGACATAAGTTTGAGGAATTCTCAGGTACAGATAACTAATGTTTGATCAGTAATTAAACAGGAATAAAAGAAAGGGTTTTGTGGGCTTTTTTTTTTAATGTGCCTTGCCAAAATGTTGTCACATGTGGGACTGTGCCAAGCAAAAAAAAAATAAAAAAAAAAAAAAAAAATTACCTTTCACTTATTATTTAACATACGGTAGACCCTCCCTTATCCACAATCTCACTTTCTGCATTTTCCATTACCCACAGTCAACCTCAGTCTGAAAATATTCAATGGAAAATTCCAGAAATAAATAATTCTTTTAAAATTTTTTTATTAATTTCAGAGAGGAAGGGAGAGGGAGAGAGAGATAGAAACATCAATGATGAGAGAGAATCATTGATCGGCTGCCTCCTGCACGCCCCACATGGGGGATCAAGCCCGCAACCTGGGTATGTGCCCAAACCGTGACCTCCTGGTTCATAGGTTGATGCTCAACCACTGAGCCACACCGGCTGGGTCAAAAATAAATAATTCTTACGTTTTAAGTTGTGCACTGTTCTGAGCAGTGTTATGACATCTCGTGGCATCCTGCTTCATCACACCGGGTACATCGTAAATCACCGGGACCAGCTTGTCCACATTGTCCACTGGCGGTCACTTAGCAGCCGTGTCACAGTGCTGTGTTCAAGTCATCCCCACGTTACTTCATAAAGCCTCCAAAGCACAAGAGCGGCGAGGCTGGCAACTAGGATATGCCAAAGAGAAGCCAGAAAGTGCTTTTATTATGTGAAAAGGTGAAAGTTTTCAACCAAATAGGCATTTTATCATTTCACATTATCATAGGAAGAGTGAGTACACTACAGTAAGATATTCTGAGAGTGAGAAAGGTCGCATTAACATAACTTATAGTATATTTATTCTTTTATTATCAGTTACTAGAGGCCCAGAGCATGAAATTTATGCACAGGTAGGATCCCTAGACTTGGCCAGCGATCAGGGCTGATCTTTGGGGTGACCAGGAGGGCAAGTGGGGCCCCGTTCACCCCCGCCTTGGCCTTTGCCACCCGCTCACCTGCTTCACCATCCCACTGCGATCCCACTCTCGTCAGGGCCCATCGGGCCTGCAGCCCCTCCACTGACTGCTGCCCACTGCCAGGCTGCTTCGAGACACCTGCCATGTTCTGCACTGCCCCCTGGTGGTCAGAACATGTCTATCTTCAGGTTGGTCAAACTCCCGTCCATAGGGACAATTTGCATATTAGCCTTTTATTATATAGGATTGTTGTTAATCTCTTACTGTGCCTAACTTATAAGTTAAACATTATAATAGGCATGTATAGAAAAAAGCAGCATATTCAGAGTTTGGTACTATCCATGGTTTCAGGCATCCACTGGGGGTCTTGGAACGTACTCCTGGGGGATAAGAGGGACTACTGCACTATTACGGTGCATTAAGAGAAACAATGGTGGCTTACTATATGTTGGTCCATCCCCAAGGTGAAATATTTCAGGAGAGAAAATGCTCCATCTTGCCAACCAAGAGTTACACAGAGGTACTTAGGGTAGCCCCTGCCGTTGGTAAGCTATGATTATTCTTTAATAGGCTAGTGTTCTGCCTGGCCACACACATGCACACATCTGCTTTCCTCTTCTGACTGCTTCCCTGGTCATTCTCCAGTTCATAGCCTTTCCCAGACACAGCCTCAACCGGGGGCCCTGAGAGACTCATCCCTGCTTTGCTGTCCTTAGAAGCAGCAATCCCAGCCCCTTGATGTTCCTCCTCTTATCACAGCATGTACTCCATTCATGACCTGGTGAATAAGCAGGTGACCCCTGGATGGGAGATAAGCTTCAGGAAGAAAATGTTCACTTAGAAAGGCTAGGCAGCGGGGAGGTGGTGGCCAACTGATGCTGACAAGTGTGCACGCCCTGGAGCCCTGTCCTCTTGGTTGGGCGAGAGGGTAGTGATGGGTCCAGGGAAGTCTGGGTAGGGAACATGGAGAAGTTGCATGAGGGTTAATTGTGACCTTTTCATTCCCAGGGTAAAGGCACTGGAGAATGAGCATGTTCCAATGTTAAAAGCAGCAGGCAAAATTCTGTGGCTCTTGTCTTCTTTTAGGCAGTTAGACAGACATGAGCAGAGCAAAGACGATGGGCCAGGTACAGGTCATCGGGGAAATCCTGGGTGCATCGCAAAGGCAAAACTGGGAAAAGAAGAACCTCATCCCCCGGCAACCTTTCCTTCCCGAGCATATGATGACCTTTCCTCCCTAACGATAACATCTGGGTCTCAGTTGTATTTCAGCTCCAGGCCCAGAAAGGGAACAAAACCAGACAAGTGACACCATGGCTACCTCAGGACCAGCTATACTGACTAATGACCCCCTGCCCTGGTGCCAATCAAGCAAAGGAGACCATGACCCTGAAAGAACACACCTGAAAAGCTGACGGATATTCTATTGAGACCCTCCCCTGAGGCCTCCCCTAAGATTCCCACCTGCAGAGTGAGATAAATACCCTCAACACAAAGGACCAAGCACGCTCTCTGCAGAGAGCACACAGAAGCCATTCCCTTTCCCCTCTGCTTCCCCACAGACACGCATCCCCTAAACTCCAAGAGACCCCATGAGACTTGCAGCCAAGGTAGCAGTAAGCAGTGACAGCCTGTTCCAGAACAACCCCCTGAACCTGTCTCCCAGGCCCCATTTTCTCTGACTCCCCAGCCCAGCCAGCCTAGGTTCTCCTGTTGCTTCTTCTATGCTAAGCCCTTTCTTGTTTCATCCTAAGTATGTTTTTGTTGCAGCCAATGCATTCCTGCTTGCTTTGCTGCACTTTGTCTCTTGATTGAAAGAAGACAAGTCTTGCTAATCACAATCGCACAAGCTCTTCGGCCAGCACAAATTGCCTTCTATTCCATGGATTCAAATGTCTAGGGCCGTGGTCAGCTCGCGAGCCACATGCAGCTTTGGCCCCTTGAGTGTGGCTCTTCCACAAAATACCACGGCCTGGGCGAGTCTATTTTGAAGAAGTGGCGTTAGAAGAAGTTTTAAGTTTAAAAAAACTCGGCTCTCAAAAGAAATTTCAATCATTGTACTGTTGATATTTGTCTCTGTTGACTAATGAGTTTGCCTAGTCTAGGGGGATTATTGGGTGGGGCAGGGCATTATCAGCATACAAGCACTTCTTAGGCACATTTAACATGGCTCTTAGAATGGCTGCTGTCACTCAGAAAGTAGCTTCTGCCTCTCATCCCTTTTCTGCTCTCTGTGCCAGCACAGCCCTGTAGCTGAGGAAGTGGGGGCTTTCTTTTCTGGTAGCACGGGGGACAGTCAGTGAGAATCTGGATGTGATGCTGGGAGTACCCAGCTCCGGAGGAGCCGGCTTCTTCCTGCTGGGACTGCACGCCCAGCCAGGGAAGCTGGGAGGGGATCCAGGGCCAGCGTTCTTTAAGGCACTTCAGAGTCTGCCTGACTCAGCGGGCCACAGGGCAGTCCAAGTGTGTAGTGGAACAGCCACCAAAAGCAGTGCATCGCTGCCTACCCAGAACCGATCCATTGGAACAGGTGGGAATCGGACCAGAAGGGATGTAGGCCAGACCTTTCCAAATACAGCCAGCCAGTCAATTAGTGAATGCCTACATGTTAGCTGGGCTCCTGCTGAGTTATCAAGCGGGGTGGGGGGTTAATGAAAGAAGCACAGGTGAAAACTGTGATGACAGACCCCAGGGCTAAAGGCTAGAAGTGTCAGACATCGAAAAGGAGAGCCTTCCATGGAAAGCTATGGAAAGGAGACGAGCTAAAAACCCCAGCAGCCCAGCAGGGTTAAGGGACTTACCTGAGGACACACAGCATCTCAGTAACAAAGCTAGCCTTGAAGGGAGAGTGTTTACATGTAAGTAGAGACAATGAGGCATCCCATGCACAGGGAAAGCAGAGGTGGGGCTGCGTGGGCGTGTGCGGGAGCTAAAGGGGCACAGCCCTACAGGAGACAGAGCTGACACTGGATCAAAGGGAGGCGTTAGAGGCCAGCTACAATAGGACAATACATGGGAAGTAACTTTTGGTAATAGGGGTTTATGGATGGAGAATTTTTACCCTCTGATCTAACCTGTTCTTGTGTTTTCCAAGCTTTAAATGATGTGCCTGTATTATTCCTTCTTTTTAACTAGTGGGGAAAAAGTTGTTTATTAAATCCAAATGGTCTGGATTTTCTCTGATAAACAACAGAAGCCATTGGGAATGTCCTAGGAGAGCAGTGTTTTGGTAGAAGCAATGTTTGTGGAAGATAAGACAGGCAGTGTGGGGAAGGACTGACGGCTGGGGTGAGGGTGGGGGTGGGAGGTGATGTCAAGGAGACTGGCTGGGGGCTGAGAGGGGACGTAGTGGGGGGTGAGGAAACATCTAGGAAAGATTTGGAAAGGGGACTGCTGGGTCTTGGTGACTGACTGCAGGGGTGTGGCAGGAAGGGGAGAGGGGCAAAACTGGCTGCACTGGTTTCCAACCTTGGGCGTTCCACTGATGAGGATAAAGCAGCAGAGGAGAGCTGCACAAATGAATCCAGGGGATTACTGGGCTTCAGAATGCCTCGCCCCTGGGGGATGTCTCTTTCTCAGAGGCCTTTGCAAGAAACCTTGAGGGAAACAGAGGAAAGGCGTGGGTGGGTACCTTTGCTTCTCAAACCAACAACCATCTGCTGAGTTCCCTACTGTGGGCATGGCTCCACAAAAGTACTTGAGGTCAGGCAATTGAAGCAATCTCAAAATCGCCTCTGGGTTCTTCTCTTTCAAGATACTTCATCTGAGCCAAATCAATGGGACTCTCCTGTGAAGAGTCAATTTCCCTGGAAAATAAATTTGGGTTCTAACCAACAAGTAGCAGCAGCATTTGGCAAGCCCTGATTGTGAAAGCCAGCATTTGGAGAAGTTGTGAAAACAGCAAGTCATTAAGGAGAGTAAACAACGGGGACTTACTGCCACGTCAGAGCAGTGACAGCTGCCTTCTCCTCATCAGTTGTGGAGCCTGAAGATGCAGGATTTGGGTTCTTGCTGTTACAAACCTGTGGGACACCCAGGCCCCCTTTGCAGGTTTTGGAAGGGGAGAAGAATTGTTTTGAAAACAATTCTTCTCCCATTTGTTGGGTGGAAGGTAGTGAATGCCCAGCGACTGGGTGGGTGAGCAGAGATTTCCAACGTGGTCAATTCACTGGCACACATTTTCAGGTGTATTTAAATCTTTTTTTTATTCCCAATGGTTATATGGTATTTCTTGAAAAATTTTATATACTGTATTTTTCAGACCATAAGACGCACTTTTTCCCCCCCAGAAGTGGGGGGAAAAAGTTCCTGCATCTTATGGTCCAAATATACCCTACACATATACTTTGAAAAAAAAGTTTTTTTACTTGCCCGGCTCTGTGTGGTCTCTGTGTGCTTGCCTGGCTCTAAAATGGTTCTAAATGCTGCTGTTTACTTTACAGGATTGATTACATGTGTTTATGACTGTGATGTTGGGTTTTAATGCACATAAAATATTTTAGGACACTATTTGTTTCAAAATCTTTTTTTCTTCATTTCCCTTCTCTAAAAACTGGTGCGTCTTATGGTCCGGAGCATCTTATGGTCCGAAAAATACGGTAAATTGAATCCTAGTTGAAACTCCTCTGAGCTTTAGCTGGAGGCCTGTGCTCTCAGCCTTGGACATGCACACAACTGACCTGGTGACCTTGTTAAAATGTAGAGTCTCATGCGGTGCCCGGGGGTTAGTGTGGGGCTGGAGGTGCCCAAGCGGCTGTTTAGCAGATCACATTTAGAGCGGCAAATCCTTGGAAAACCAAATTCGAATTCCCTAAATGGCACTACAGTCACCTCCTAACTTTGATAAGCCGGGATGTTTCTTGCATTTATTTGTTAGGTGGATCAATTGCTGTGTGGAAACTACTGTTCTAAGTGCTGCGTGTTGTATAAGGAATGGGACTTTTCCCCAAAATTTGATTCATGTGCTCCTTTAAATTGGTTATCCTGCCCAAACCAACCCTGCTTTCTTCCTAACAAGTCTTAGGGAACTGGGTTTAAGAGCTTTCTAATTCACCACAGGCGGCAGGTTAGGAAGGCCAAGTGCCCTCTGGGAGTTATTTTGACGGTGTCGTCCCTCTGACTGATACCCAGCATCACCAGGAACACAGGAGAGGGTGACAAGAAGAAGGCACGGGGTCAGCCAGGCTGCAGATGCCAGCTCTCCCCCTGACAGACCCAGACCAGTTTCTCTCTTAGCGTCCTCTGTGAGGAGCTTGTTGGAGCTACTAATTCATCTTGATGTCTAAGGCCTGTTGTCAAGCCCCACTTATTTAAAAACAAACAAACAACAAACACCTAACTGTGTTTGGTGATCCTGAATGAGCCACACAGAATGTGGAAGTAGTCATTTTTATAAAGTGCCAGGAAAAGTCTAGTAATTATTGTTCCAAACAAGCCTCTCTTTCTCTTCAGCTTGTCTAAAATGGAAGGAAAAGGAAAACGGTTCCTGAATGGAAGGTCTTGTAGAGCTGTGCTCAGCCTGGTTGGCTCCGGTCACCTGGGGATGGACGGCCCTGCTCCTTCCTCCAGCCGCATCATGTCCAGCGCAACAAAGACACCCCCACAGCCCTGGCTAGTGGCTCGATCAGTTGGATTGTTGTCCAGTACACCAAAAGGTTGTTTGTGGGTTCATTCCCTTTTCCGGGGTGCAAACAGGAGGGAACCAAGTGATGTTTCCCTCTCCTTCTCTCTCTAAAATAAATAAAAATATATCCTTGGGTGAAGATTTAAAAAACAACAACAACACCCCTACAGCAGCAATCTCTGGTGGGAGAACACGTTTCCATTCACAGGGATCTGCATTTTATGGTTTTGGAGAGGGGGTCGTGTTGGGGCATGGAGGTGGAACTTTTTTTTTTTTTTTTTTTTTTTTTTTTTTTTACATCTAAACAGTACATGAAGTATTACTGTAGTCTGTTTTCTGAGCTCATGGAAAAACTCAAGTCATGGAATGTTAATTTCACAGATGAGCGAAGTTTTACAGCGAGATTGCCTGACTTGCCCCAAAGCCTGTAAATAATGCCAGAGGAAGAGCTGGACGGGGAAGGGCTCCCAGGCCTTCCACACAAAGGGCATCTCCCTAAAAATGGAACACAGCCAGTGCTCCAGCGGGGGAACTTCAAGGCCTAGTTTGCATCTTTGTGAGCCTTCCCAGTGTCCTGTGTCTCATGTGGGAACAGAAAAATGTTTTGCTTTCAATCACTTACATGATCCTTTTCAGATAATTCCTTCTATAGTTGCTAAATTGTCATATCTTTTCAGTGACCTCTGTTCTGAAAAGCAATTACTGGGGAGCGGCAACAACTCACATTTATTAGCCACTTTATTGGAATTATATCATGTAATGTATCGTAGAGTCCTTGGAGGGTAGGTTTTATTATCATCTCTATGAGGTAAGTAGCAGCTGAGGCTCAGAGGAGTCAAGCAACTTGCTCAGGGCCACACAGTTTGTAAGTAGCGGACTGGGATTTCAACCCAGGATGCCTGCCTCCAGAGCCTTCACTCAATAGCTTTGTTATACCAATGCCATGGCTCAGGTGAGGCTGGACCCAGTTGGGGGACCCATGGCCCTAAACTATCAAGCAAAGTTGCCAAAGGCTACTTCCACCCCTCACAGTGCATTTCCTTCTCTGAAACTTCTTATCATTTCTTATCCTGCCCTTTGGGGCAGGACCATGCCAATTTCATAAAGGGGCTGTATTACAGCAGCTCAGACTTGAATGCCAATCCAAGGAAGCTGCTGTGCACTCAGACCTCAGCCCGGCCAATGCAATCTTCCCAACTCCCGACCAGAGGGTTCATCCATAACAACTTACTGAATAAGGTCATTGCCAAAGACACCTCTCCCTTTGCATAATCACGGACTGAGCAAAAGTCAGCAGACAGGATTTGTTGATGTGGAAATCATCAGACTAGTGCTTCCTATCCTGTAATCTAGATTTTCTCCTTGAGGCTCCAGGAAAAAAAAGAAAATGATAATAACATCACAATGAGGAGAAGGATTCTTAGATAAAGTGGACCTAATCTCAGGAGCCCAAACCTAGACCTACTGCAGCAGAAGAGGAATTCTCCTCTCTCAGAGAGTGGTTTTCAGGAAAATCCCAGAATTCCAGACTGAAGTCCTCACCAGCCAGCAGGATGAGCCCTTCTGGACAGAGAGACAGACAAAGGGAACCCAGTGTGGAGCGGGGACAGCACTGGGTCTGGTTCCTGCAAGCAGAAGGGGAGATGGGGAGGACACCAGAGAAAAATCTGGCTCTCTACAAGGTCAAAAACCACCCCCAGGATACCTAGTCTTCAATACAGACAATACAACCTGGAATCAGAATGTTCCGGAAAACTTTCTGTAGCATGTGGTCTTTGGATTCCTGAGTGCCAACCATAGCCTAGGAACCACTCAGTGAGAGGGTCCAGCTGGAACTCTCTGCCCCACCTGGCGATGATGGTGGCTCTATGGCATTCTCCTCTCCTGTGGCCACTCTGAATCTCCCAGGACCTCTGTCACTCCAGGGTTCCCTCTCTGCCTTCCCTCAACCTCTCCAGATGGGTGTTCCTGGGGCTCTGACCTGCCACTCCTCCTCTTCCCCAGTGCTCTTTCTCCTCATTTCCAACACATGCTCTTCAGGGAGTTTGTCCAGTCCATGGCTTTAGCCACCACCTGCTAGTGTGGTGACTCGAATCTGCATCTCCAGTCCTCATACTCCCCTGACCTCCAGACCTTTGAAGGTAGCTTCCTCCTGGAAATGCAGGGTGCCCTCAGGCATGATGTGAACACACCTGCAGTCATGCCTCCCACCTGGCAGGCAGCCCAATGTGGACCTTCACCAGTGCCCAAATGTACCCAGTCTTCATAGGCTGTCTCTGACTCACCCTTCTTCCTTACCCTCCATGCACAAGGTTTCCAAGTCTAGCCAAGCCTACCACTGAACTCTCCCTAGAAACTGCTCCCTCCTCTCCACTCTCCCACCATCCCTCAAGCCAGGCCCTCCATGGCTTTTTCTCCCTCAGTACCCTGTCCCTCCACCAGCCCCCACACTCCTCTCCTGCTTCCTCCTCCCCCTCACTCTGATTACCCCTCTCTCTTTCCCTTAGTTTCGTCCAACTCCTTTCCCTCAGCATCCTAACATGTCCAAGCCTCTGTTGGTTCTGTCTCCCTCTAGCTTCCACCCTGGCTCTCCCCTTCCCTTCTCAGACATACATTTTGAAAGACTCATCTATACTCTACATTTGATGTTTCTCCGTGGCCCCATAATCTGGCTTCTGCCCACTTGCTCTCCCAGTGCCTACCGTCTGAGGCACAGCAGATGCTCTTCGGAAAGACTTGTGTGCAGCATTGCCACCGACAGCTCCCTTCTCTGGGGCCCCACACTCCCCATTTCCTCCTGCTCTCCTGTCAGCACTCCCTCACTTCCTTGGTGGCTGCTTGCTGCCACACCTCCTCTCCATCATCCGTCATCACTCTCCTCTTGCTCCACATGCCCACCCTAAAGAATTTATCCACTCCCACAGTGTCGGCTTTTTACAGGCCAAAGACACTCCCCCATCCGATTCTTCACTCCAGATCTCTGGCTGGAGCTCCAGATCCTTATATATATTCAGCTGCCCAGGGGACACTCCACATGGGTGAATCACAAGCCCCTCAAACTCAGCGTGTCCAAGCCACTTACTCTCTCCTGACAGACCACACCTGTTCGATGTCCCTTAGTAAAAATGGTACCAACACCTACCAAGATGCCCATGCCAATAGCACCTTAGTAATCCTTGACTCCTCCCCCCTCCCCCCATATCCTATGTGCAGTCTCCAAGTTCGGTTGAGTTTGTTACCCCTAGACACCCCTCAGCTTGTCACTTCTCGTCATGCCCACCTCCATTATCATAGGTCAGACTCTCACGAGGGCCCCTCCTAGTCACTGGCCTCCCTGCCTCCAGTCTTGCCTTATTTTATTTTAGCTGATTCTCTCGTGGCCTGCTCCCGACACTGATGGTGTCACTTGCCTGCTTCTCCATCACCTGCAGGACTCTTAGCTTGGGTCTGGGCCCTGCAACACGGCTTCCCTCTACCCATAACTCTTCCACCCCTGCTTTAGCCAACCCCAGGACTTGAGTTCCCTGAATGCACGCCTCATTTTGTTTGGCAAGCTCCTGAGCCTTCAGGCCTAAGCACGGGTGTCAAGGCCTGGGGCCTCCTCCAGGCTCCCAAGGCCCACGCTGCCCCTCTCCAGGGCTCATGGTTGGGTGTCCTGCAGATCTCTGGACTGTGGAGAGGGGACAGACCTCCCCTTCTGCCTGCAGGAGCCAGACCCCGTCCTCTCACCCCAGGCTAGCAGAGCCAGGTAACTACCCGGTGGGTGGTTAATCTGTGCTTGGGTGAATCCTCTCTCCCCGTGACTATTTGTTTACTTGCTCTGGCCCCTCCAGGGCAGAGATCTTTGAAGAGAGAATGAGTGCACCAAGGTGCCGGACCCCACCCTTCTCCAGGGCAGCCAAGACCGGCTTCCAGTCTAGCAAAACCTGCCCCACATTCTTTGGGCTTCTTTCCTTATCTCTCAGTTAACAAGCCTGGGAGAGAGGGGAGCTCCTGGAACCAGGGGCAGGTCTGCTGGGGGGAGTATTGTAGGGTTCAGTATCGCCTCTCTCCCCACTCTGGGAAATGTTTTGTAGCCTCAAAACCCTGGAGGCTCTTTGAGGTCAGGTCCTGCGGGCTCCCGGGGGACACAGCTGCCCCTCACTCCAGCCTCTGCTTTCCCAGGACCTGTAGCCTGGGTGCCAGTTAGCAGGTTGGGGGGGACGGGGGATGGGGGGAAGAAGGAGAGGGGAGGGCTGGTACGCCAGGAGAGTGAGAGGAGCCTCACAGCCCTGGCCAGCGGGCAGGGGGCGGGGCGGGGAGGCACCCGGTTCCCGCCTCCACCCGCCGCCCAGCCTCCCGCCCCTCGCCGCCCGGCTTATTAGCCGGACCCGGACCGGCAGAGGCGCTCGCACCGCCCGGCCAGCAAGCACTCCTGTCCTCTCGCTCCATGGCGCTCCTCCTGCGGCTGCTGCCCCTCGCCCTGGCGCTGGCCCTGGGTCCCCCGGCCGCGCAGGCGGGCCCCGCCAGGTCGCCCTACCAGCTGGTGCTGCAGCACAGCCGGCTCCGCGGCCGGCAGCACGGGTAAGCCGCCGCCCGCCGGGTGGAGGGACGGGCTGGGGACTCGCGGGACAAAGCCATCAGCGGGGGCGCTCCCCGGAGGCACTGGCCCTGCGCGAAGTGGGGAGAGGGAGGGGGCGGCGGAAGGAAAGCCCAGCAGAGGAAGGGGGTGGAAGAGCGGACCAGCGACCCCAGACCCAGGCAAGAGCATGAGATGCCCAACTCTGGCTTTTAGCTTCTGCTCCCAGCAAAGGAGAGAAAAGTGGGAAGTTGGCCAGGGCAAAGCGTGTACCCATCAGTACACTATTCCCGTCCAGTCAGGGCCTTGGCCGGCACCTCCACCGGTGACACTGGGGCCACACACAGGCTGGTAGCATCCACATCCCCCAGGTTTTTGCTCACCTGGCCGGGCCCTGTGCCCACCTCCTGGCGCCTGACAGCGCTCTCTGGGCACGGCTGGGGCAGTAAACGCAGGGTGACATCTCCTCCCCGCCAGATGAGCAGGAGAACCCCATGGCCTCACACACATTGTACAGATGGGAAACTGAGTCCAGAGGGGGACACCACTTTCCCACGGTCCTGCAGTGTAAACTGGAACCAGGATTGGAATATCTCTTGAAATAATAGCTAAGTTTGCAAATGTGTGGGACATTGTCATTGCAGATATTCCTTAGGGGCATAGCTCATAAGAAGATGTTGTCCTAAGAAGGCAAACTCAGGCAGAGGGTCTGACCTGGTAAAGATCTTGGCATATCCAGGCAGAGGTGGGCAGTGTTTCTACTGGGTGGGCAGTATTCCCAAAATAGGCCATCCAGCTCACACATAGCGGGGCTTTGCCGCACCTTCCAGCCTGCCCGGTTGCACCAACTCCTTTTTCACAGCTCGTTAAAACTCTTGTGTGGATAGAGTCGTTGTGTTGTGTTGTGTAGGGGCCCAAATGGCACTGAGTCCAGATATGTGCACCCAGGTAGTGACCAGACTGCCATGCGAAGTGATGAGGGGATCTGTAGTCAGATCAAAACTCACTGCTGGGGGCGATTAGCATTGACTTTCTAGGACTTGGCAAAGCCTTGGCTCCCACCCAGGACTGCTCCGGGCTGGGTGTCATTTCCTTGTTACCTCTGCCCATGGCCCTAGGCTCTTATTTGGCCTCTCAGGGCTGCAGGGAGGGAGGCTACTGGGAGGGAGTCCGGCCACTCTGCTGAGTGAAATCAAGCCAGGCCACGCCACAGACTCAATGCCCTCGCAGAAAGAAGAGAGCACCAAGGGTCTTTCGGGAAGAGGCAGAAGCACCCTTGACTTAGGCTGGTACAGAAGGATGAGGGGACAGGTCAGAAAGATGAGGGAGATGTAAGCCATAAAAGTCAAAAGGGGAGCACCTGGCATTTTCATTGTCTCTGCCCAGCTCACCTTTGTCCCTCTGCCTTTCTTGCAAGTGAAGGGTGCTGTAGTATCTGCCCAGGAGGTTTGTGTTCCTCTGTGTCTTAGTCACCAAGGAGAAGACCCCTATAATATACCCTGTGGCACTGCCCCCTAGAATGGTGTCTGTGCACACCACGGTGAAACTTCCCCAAAGGTGTCAATAGGGTTCTACCAAGAACCATTTGCATAGCAAACCTCCTTCCCTGGAGTACAGAGGAGATGCTAACCAGCCGGAAAACAGGATAGCTTTTCAAATACAAATGTTCTTTATTATGGATTTCAGATATTAGATGAACTTCCTCTTCACCTTCCCACCCCCAATACCCCTTCAGGCCTAATCCTCTGTGTTTTGTTGTTGTTGAGTGGACTGGATGGAAGGAGAGAGAGGGGGGGGGGGGGGGGGGGGGGAGAGGGAGAGAGATCAGATTGCCTCCTGCATATGCCATGATGGGGATTGAACCCTCAACTTGGGTATGTGCCCTGGCTGGGAATCGTACCTGCCACCTTTCAGTGTATGGGATGGAGCTCCAACTAACTAAGCCACGCAGCCAGGGCCAGGCTAATCCTCCTGATTAGCCTCTTGCTGTGCGGTTGGAAAGGCCTGTGGTGATCTGTGATGGGCAGGATGGTCTAAGCAGGCACACAAACACCCCCTCCCCCAGTAAAGTCTGCATGCACAGGTAGGTACTGTGACAGAATGGCTGCAGGTGCAATTGCCTTTACTCTGATCTAACTGTCCCTGAAAATACCGCAGGGCTGCCTGCGTGGCCGATGGGCGTGGCACCTATGTGAAATGGATAACCTTTATTCAAAGTGAAAACTGGTGAAAAGGGAAGAAAAACCTCTTTGCTAGCTTAAGGAACTAACGTGTGCTCCAAGATGTGAAAGAAAAAAAACACCAGTGAGGGTGCCTTGCTGCTGTGCTGCCCCGTATTACCCGTCACCAGCATTGCACCTTCTGGTCATGTTCCTGTTTTACAGATGGAGAGACTTAGCTTAGTGAGATGGAATGACTTAGTCCAAACACAGAAAGCTGGTGGGAGAGTAGTGGCTAGGCTGTGGTCTCTTCACTCCCAGCTGCATCTGGGTTGCTATGGGGAAGAAAGAATTACTGAAAGAGAAGTAAAAATGCAATCCTACTTCCCAATATCACCAACCAAAACGGGACTGAATTTCCTGAGGCACTAGACTTCAAGTTGCTGTGCAACTTGGACTTGAAGGCTGAAGGTCCAGAAGTGGCTTGCCCGCTTTGGTTACACTTCTGCATCAATTCCCTATGTGCACAGCCCACCCCTCTCACCCTGATGTGGGGGGAAGATGGAGTCACAGCCACCCCCAGCCTCTGCTCCTGTCTCAAAAGGCAGCAGCGGTGGGAAGTCACTCAGGGGAATGTTGGAGCCACATCCACAAGAGGCTCAATGAAGATTTGCCAGACGCCTACGGAAAGTTGCAGGGAATTGGACAGTAATTGTTTCCTGCCTGGTCAGATAAAAGAACTTCTGAGTTGGTACACCTAGGGCTGGAGTGGGGCCAGCAGGCACTCTCCAGGGGTTATCTGGGGACTGCTGTCACCTGTGAGTCCCAGGCAGCAAGCAGAAGCAGGGTGGCCTCTTGTTAAAATCCTCTGGGAGCTGCAGGCATTTGGCCAAAAACAGCTAGGCCTAAGGGGTCATGGGTTCGTCTCCCTGCAAGCCTGTGGTTTCCTCTCCAGGCTTATCTTTGGCTTACTCATCTTTGCTTCCTGAACCACAACCTGGACAAGAGGTGGCAGCCACCTGGGTGGAGAAATAAAGGGCCAGCCTGCTCTATGGCCCAATAACTGGCAGTGGGTATTTGAGAACTGACCATGTTCTCATCAATGCCTTCCTAGAAGATACGGTGCATGTCTAATGATGCCTGTTGGTTGCATTTTAAAGCAGCAGAGGAATTGATATGAAAGAATGATACCTGACCTTCTGTGGACACAGCGGTTATGGGAAAGCCGCAGCCTCTTTGCTTTGCTTTCCTCTGACTTGGGTTCAGCCAGATAAACTGCCTGCCTCCAGCTCAGGGAGGCCCCCTCCCAGTGGTCACCACCTCTACCTCTTTGTCCGGGAGCCTAATGAAGGCCCTGGTACTGCGTGGCCTGCACATGGTTTGGGTCAGGAATTGAGATGCTGGAATAAAATATACAAAACCAGAACCCCATGGCTCTGGGAAAGAAGGCTTCTCAGCGGAACCCAAGGGCATTAGCACATGACTTCTCAGAGTTTCTGAGGATCCTTCTGAATGGGTGGCCCTGGGAGCGGTACTGTCAAACCTGGTTCTTAGATGCTTCTTCCCATCTCGAACAATTCTGTTTTCTTTTTATTTATTTGTTTATATATCTTATTGATTTTTTTACAGAGAGGAAGAGAGAGGGATAGAGAGCTAGAAACATCAATGAGAGAGAATCATCGATCAGCTGCCTCTTGCACATCCCCCACTGGGGATGTGTCCGCAACCAAGGTACATGTCCTTGACCAGAATCGAACCCAGGACCCTTTAGTCCGCAGGCCAAAGCTCTATCCACTGAGCCAAACCGGTTTTGGCAACAATTCTGTTTTCTACCAAGTTGTTCACAGACAAAAAAAATGCTTCTGTTGTCAACCAAAACTTCAGTTTTCCACCTGACAGTCCTTCCAGGCTGATACCTCAGCATGACAAGAAGTCTCTCGGGCAACAAAGGAGAGCAAGCTTTTGTTGCTAGAGAAATGGGTGATTAGCACAATTTTCACACAGAAAGAGGCCATCAAGAGTGCTAATGTTGCTAAAGGTGTGAAAGTGCCTACAAAACAACAACCACAGGCAATTGAAGAGGTAGAAAAACTTGTTGCTTGGATAAATGAAAATTAGTTATAGAATTTCTGAGGCAGAAAAATTCCTTTAAGGCTAGTAAGGCTGGTTCAATAAATTAACTAGTACATTAGACATGTTTATAAGAAAGGTTAAAAAAGAATCACTTGAAGGTCAATTTACATTATTTCTGATGGGAAAAAATCATTGCATTTTCGAACAAATCGCTTCACAAACTAATTTGTTCCAGAACAAATTAAGTTCAAGAAACAGGGTTCCACTGTACTTTCATTCTGTCCATTCAAGTTCATTCCAAGCTGCTCTTTCACGCTGGCCTGGTGCGAGGCTCCATCTAGAACATAAAAGAAAGAATGAGGCAGGGCTCCTGCCCTTCAGGCTCTTTAAGGTAGTTGAAGAGAGGAGACATACACATGCTGCTCAGCTATAAGAGTCTGCGTGGTGCCCAGGGTCAGACAAGGGCTGTGTCTTCTCCACATCTAGAATGTTCCAGGTCAGAGTTGGAAGAGGGTCACCGGAAGAAGGCGTTTGGGGGGAAGTGAGAATGGAGCTGGGGTCTAAGCATGAATGGCAGAGTTCAGTGGGAGAGCGTCTCTTGCCAAGGTCCCCACAGCAGCCAGCTGTGCCCTCTAGTTTCCAGAGTGGCACTGGCTAGGTTGTGTTTGGGAACCAGGCCTAGGGAGGCAGAGGAAGTGTGTGGAGCTGCCTGGGAGGTTCCGGGACTGGGACCAGGGCCACCAGCCCACTGGGATGACAGGTTAGAGCACGGGTCAGTGGGTGGAGATGGAGAGAAAGGCGGGGTGCTTCTCTGGACGTTGCTTTATTTATTTAGCAAATCCACAGCTTTCACTTAGCCGGTTATCTCCATTGGTAACAGGCAATCTAAAAACATTTAAGATGCTCTTACTTCCATGCACCCAATGTCCTTGTCAAAGAAAGATACTTACACGCGGAAGTTATGCCCATGTGTGATATACTTGGGCAATTTTTAATTTGAAGGGAAACTTCTAGGAAGCTGACGGAAACCTAGGTCAGGAGGATCAACATCTGCCCCAAGCCACCGTCTGCTCCCCAGATTGAAATGACTGTATCGTCTCCATCTAGAATGTTCAAATGAGCCAGGAGGGCCCTCTGGGTGGGAAGGACATGGCAGCGGGGTGGACATGCTGACCATCTTGCTAATGCCGCTACTGCTTTCTTTGCAGCCCCAACGTGTGTGCCGTGCAGAAGCTCATCGGCACCAACAAAAAGTACTTCACCAACTGCAAGCAGTGGTACCAGAGGAAGATCTGCGGCAAATCAACGTGAGTACCTGTACCCGCCCAAGACCACCAGCCACCATGGGGGCTGGGCTCCGTGGCTGCCAGCTGCAGGTCCCCTCAGCCCTGGGCCAGCCACCTGAGAGGTCAGGCTACCTAGGGAGCCTGGCAGATGCGTGTGCAAACGTGTCAGGGAACCGTGTGCTTGGGAGTGGCAGTGTTAGTAAGCCGGCCAGTTTTGTTTTGCATTTTTAAGGTTCCTGACAAGACTTGGATACATTTTTCAGGGCTGATCTGAGATTACAAGAAGCATGTATGTGTGTGCGTGTGAGTTTTTTAATCCTCACTAAATGATACAAATATTATCGTTATGGAGATGCCACCAGCCTGTGGTGGATTTATGTATTCCTTCTGCTCTGAGGTAAACACCCAGGAAAGACTTAAAGTGCCTAGAAATATGCAATTATGAGTATAGCATCTTTAAAAAAAAAAAAAAAATATATATATATATATATATATATATATATATATATATATATATTTTTTTTTTTTTTTTTTTTTTTTTTTTTTTTACTGATTTCAGATAGGAAGGGAAAGGGGGAGAGAGATAGGAACGTCAGTGGTGAGAGATAATCATTGATCAGCTGCCTCCTGTACTACTGGGGATCGAGCCCACAGCCGGGCATGTGCCCCTAACCAGAATCGAACCCGGGACCCTTCAATCTGCAAGCCGATGCTCTTTCCACTGAGCCAAACCGGCTAGGGTGTATCTTAAGAATATAGGCTCAGCCTCCCTAATTCAAACCCTGGCTTTGCCATTTCCCTGTTTCCAAGTTGCTTTACCTTGGAGCCCTCAGTTCCCTCCTCTGTGAAATGGAAATAACGATAGGAAGACCTTATGGGATTACAGGAGGATTGAATGAAGTAATGCATGTGAGAGGCTATCTGCTATTCTTATTACCCCTAGAACTTGCAAATCTAGGCCACACAAACAGAAGTGAGAGTGCCAGTGGGGTGTGGACCGATGTCAGCGTGCAGGGAGGCACATGCACTCAGCCACCTGCTGCCTGGTGGGAACGGGGCGGCGAGCATGTTCTAACAGAATTTCGTGGAAACCTAATCTGTGTTGGCGCCGACTTGTCAACAGAGCTCAAAGCTGGCTCTCTCCTGCAGACAGGAAGAGGTGCTGTGGGAAACCTCCTGAACCACCTAGGAGGGCCTGACCCTCCTCTTGTCTCATAAGAGAAGGGTTATGAGACTCTAAGCTACTATCTTGAACCCCTTCCCATGTTGGGTGTTTCTTTTTTAAGTATTGTTCGTGACATTGCTTTGGAGCAGATATCTCCTCCGGTTTCATAACCGACTGAAGGAAGGGAAAATGCTCTTCCTTTAAAATGGAAATGAATATCCCAACTGTGATCCTTATTATGTTAGTCCATCCTCCTATGAATCAAGGGTGTTAGGGGAGAAGCCAGCAGCCCCCTGGGAGCCTGTCGAGGTCAGGTCCGGTACAGCGGGCTCCCACCTGACCAAGCCCAGCTTCAAAGCTGAGGGTTGAATGAGCTAAGAACACCTTCGGGGTTCAGTGAACAAACACCCAAGGATAATCCTTCTGCTATGGACAAAAGAGATTATGCAAATGATGGACCACACATCCTTTCATGGTGCTCAAGTAAAAAGAGAGAGAGAGTGAGAGAGAGAGAGAGAGAGAGAGAGAGAGAAAACCTTCAGTACTCTGATTTTTCCCATGTGTGTACTTATCTGCTTAAATAAACAGTTAATTACTCAACACCAAGCCAAGCCCCATATAATTGCTTCTTGGAAGGTGACCAGAGCATCTGTACCAAGCACACAGCTCTTCAGCATGTCAGAGTCTGAGCTTCAGAGAGCTCTGCCTTTGTGTCCGTACCAGTTTCCCTAAAAATGGAAATGTGATGTCAAGCTGGCAGTAGGGTGGCATCGGCCCTGGCACTTCAGGTGGCCCTGTGTTGAGGCGTTTGCCTGAATAGTTAACAGCAGACTGAGAATGTTCCCCAGCAGTTCCCAGGCGGACACCGCTGTTGGTGGTGAGTGGCCTTGGCTCACTGGCCCTTGTACCTGTGTCCTTCTCAGTCCGTGTGCCAGGACGAGGCACAGGTGGCACAGCGGTGTGCTGGCCAGTGTCCTGATGACCCAGTCTTCCCCTCTGGGCAGGTTAGGCTTTGAGTGTGGCCACATGATGGTGCAGTCACCTCACAGCAGTGAGGGCAGGGCCTGGGCACTGGGAAAGGGAATAGGTGAGTGGGGTGTGGGTACAGAAAACAAGGTACACAGTGGAGTCAAGCAGAGCCCAGGGGCAGGCCCAGCCATCAGCCTGGCCTTTCAACACCGGAGGGGACAATTTGTACTTTCAACTTGTCAGTGTGGCCTTTGCTCCAGGCAGCTTCAAAAGAGGAAATGGGGATAGAAAATCATGAGTTGATATAAAACTTCATGATCTAGGGTAAGAGGGTCCCTTCCTGGAACACTATGTGCGTGTCAGGAAGGTGGAGCTGAGCTGGGAAAGGTCCAGGGAACCCGGGGAGGGAACGAAGAAGCAGCTGAACTTATCTCCGTTGTCCCTAGGAAAGCTGAGAAAGATCAGCCTCACCATTCGCTGGTGTGCCCAGGACTGAGGCCCCGGTCAGAGCTGCCCTCTGATCCCCAGGAATTAAGTGCTAGGGATGGTCAGCAAGGGAGGGGGAGAGAGCTGTGCTGGCTGGAGTTGATGTCCTCCAGGTGAAAATGGGTCCCTAAGCACATTTATGTGGGTGAGGACCAGACTGGTACATGGGGAGTAGGGAGGAGGTGGTTGGACAGAGGCCTATCTCAGTAGGGGGCAAATTTGGGCAGTGGGAACTTTCTCAGGGAGAAGACTGGAGCAAGAAGTGTATATTGGGGTGAAAGGGTGCAAAGTGTCATAGGGAAGGAGATAGCACAGGCCACCAAGAGGCCCAAGACCAAGAAGAACTTGACCTTGAAAGCAGATAAGCGGCACCAAGCGCAGGGTGGGGAGTTTGTGAAGACTTTGTAGTGTCAGGTCGCACAGAGACCCAGGGAACCTGGAGCCACCTCCATGGAGGGAGGGAGGATACTGGCCACACTTAGCACGCCTCTCAGGGGACATGACTTCGTTCCCAGACAATAACTTTTCTGCATTGGCTAAAAGAGAAGAACCAGAATCTTCGGTGCTATTTGTCAAGCCAGCATATGGATTTTATTACAGGAAGCGGTTACCAGTGGGCCTCTGTTTAGTAACTTGAGTGAATTTTATTACTTGGAGATTTAAGTTAGCTTTTATTTCAGACCCTAAAGAGCACCAGAGTAATACAATAGCTAACCAGACAAAGAGAATTATGAGGGAGACGGCATCCCACTCTGATTTTAGGCTCCAGTCTGATCAGCAAACCATAAAATTTTTACATGCAGCAGCTTGAGCGGTGGTGCAGGAAATTGTGGTCAGGAAGCCTCCCTGCCTCTCAACAGGACTCCTTTGTGCAAACCCCGGTGAGAGGGAGGCCTCGTTAGCAGCCAAGTCGGGGTTGACATCATGAGACTGTACCAGTCATTGCAGGAGCTCAGACATCATAAACGTGGCTCCGGGAGGCCAGTGGGAGCTGGCAGGTTGGAATGGCAGCTGTCCGTTCCAAAAGTCTTGAAGTTGTTTCACAAGCAACACATCTCATGAGCACAAAAGCCCTCCTCCAGAGCCAAGATGAGCTGGCAGGACACCCCCTTTCTCTAGTAGCAAGCAGTGCTGTGTTTTGCCCTGGGGCTGAAGTATTAATACTTCTGCAGCGCTGCATTAAAGCTTAGAAATGTGTCCCTGCCAAGACCAGTTTGGCTCAGTGGATAGAGCATCGGCCTGCAGATCTGAAAGGTCCCAGGTTCGATTCCTGTCAAGGGCATGTACCTTGATTGTGGACACATCCCCGGTGGAGGGTGTGCAGGAGGCAGCTGATCGATGTTTCTCTCTCAACAACGTTTCTAACTATCTCTCTCTCTTCCTCTCTGTAAAAAATCAATAAAATATATAAAAAATAAATGAATAAATAAATAAATAAAAAGAAATATGTCCCTTACAAAGCCAGCCAGTGTATGGTTGAGCTTTCATCGGCTGGCAGGGCTATTTCCAGGAGCTCTCATTGAGGTGGGGCAGCCAGAGACATTACAGTGACACTGGAGAAGAGCCCTTCATGGCCTCCCTTTCCTGTATCCCACAACCTTGGTCACACGAGGAACAAGAAGAGGATGGTGAGAAGCTATCTAGGGAAGACAGGCTGTCCCCAGACACACACCAGCACCTCCTTTACTAATTCATATTCCCTGTCCAGCCAGCTGGGACTCATGGGAAATCTGCTCCAAAGTAGCTGAGATTTGTTGTACACCCAACACCGAGGGTTGTCGTACACCGAACACCTCTGTTAGGCAGGGCTTCCTGGAGGTTCTGTCCCATTCTGCAAACTCGAAGGAGGCAGCTTAGCTGACATGGAATTTTGCCCTGTGGTGGGCAGAATAATGACTCCCTACAGATGTCCTCATCCTAATCTCTGAACCTGTGAACATGTTCCCTTACAAGGAAAAAGAAACTTTGTAGATATGATTAAATTAAGAGTCTTGAGAGAGGGAGATTATCCAGGATTGTCAGATGAGTCCAGGGATCCTTACAAGAGGGAGGCAGGAGGGTCAGAGTCAGAGAAAGACATCTGACAATGCAAACTGAAGCTGGAGTGATGTGGCCACAAGCCAAGAAATGCAAGTAGCCTTCAGAAGCTGGAAAAGATAAGGGATGGGTTCTTCCCTAGAGCCTCTAGGAGGAATGCAGCCTTTGATTTTAGCCTGATAAGGCCAATTTCTGACGTTAACATCCAGAGCTGTAAGATAATAAATTTGTGTTTTTATAAGCTACTAAAATTGTGATAATGTGTTGCAGCGACAATGAGAAAATAATACAGACCCTAACTGTTGAGTCATACAGATGTGTTATGAGAGATTTATTATAACATGATTTGATCAGTGGTCTCAGGTAGGACTCAATGAAGTTATTAACCAACCTTCAATTTTAAAGTGTATACCTGGAGTTTTTTTTTTTAGAAGAAGCTCAACAACTGGGCACTTAGTACATATCAAGCCTCTGTTAAGTGACTTTCCTATCATTCAGTTCACACAACTGCCCTATCAGATCATATGGGGAGACAGGCTCAGAAAGCCTAAGGAGCCCGCTCAAAGTCACCTGCTAGTAAGTGGGGAGGTCTGCTACTCTACTTTCCTGCCCCAGGGAGAATAAGGCTAGTGGTTAATGTCGGTGGTCCACGAGTGAGCAGCCCTAAAGGGCCTGGGTGAACTGCCCCAGATTTCTCCCTTCAGCTTTGAACCCTAGGGAGAAGGCCTTCTCAGGGTCAGCAGAGGCCATTTGGCCCAGAGTTACCAACTTTCTCCTGGTTGCTCACCCCCAGTCTGGTATCATTCTGATCCCCTGCTTCAAGGGGCCTCCCCAACACCCCTGGTGAGATGATGAAGGGCATGGGAACTGAGGAGACACGGTCACCATCCAGAAGCCCCAAAACGGCCTCCCAAACACACAGATTCCCACAAGAAAACAACTACATTTTCTGAAGACAGTCTCATCACTAACCAAGCTACACCCTGGTGAATGGGGTAGTGGTGAGGTCTTTGGGGATGGACCTTATGTTAAAACAAGCCCTTTTTCACCAGCTTTCAAGAAAGCTCAGCTGAGTTTCCCAGGCCAGCAGGGCAGAAGCACGCAGCTCCAGGCAGCCCAGCTGCGGGGCATGTTGGATGTCTAGACAATGCTGGTCTGTGTTTGCTCTGGGATCCCTCTTGGAAATCATGACACACTGAATGGTTTACCTTCTGTCACAGGAAACCGGCTCTCGGGCTCCGCTCCTTGCTCCACCTACATCCAGGGGCTAGTCCATCTCTAGGGTATTTACAGCCACGGCAGACAGCCAAAAGCATGAAGCATACTTGGGAGAGAGTGATTGTTTTAGCTTATTACATTAACTTCTCCGAAGATTATTTAGGGAGAAAAACACCAATAATTCTTTCTTAATCCAATCACGAGTAAACATTTTGGAGGAGGCTGAAGGAGAGCTTCCCACAAATCTCTGTTATTAGACCTTGGATTGACACTACCCGTCCATGGCTTGTTTTTACCCTCCCCCAAATGCCCTTTTAAATCAGACACCTTCCCTCACTTTCTTCCTCAAATTGTTCTTCTGACCAGGGAAGCTGGAACAACAACAACAACAACAACAACAAAAATGAGTGTCTCCTGCCTTTTCTGATCTAAAGTTTTTACTTACTGGACTGTGTCAGGTCAAGGAGAGTGAGGAGCCTTTAATTAGAACAGCTTTTGCTGATGAGGTTCACTTCAAAAACCAACCAATTGGTCCTCTCTACACAGAGAAGCTCATGATCTAGCAGTTTCCAAACTTTTGACATATGCGTACCCCTTCTATAATTTACGTAATGCTGAGTACCCCTCGTACTCATGAGATTGTAGAATTAGGCGCAGCTAAGCACAGTGCAGTGCATACCCCCACCAAACTCTTCCCATACCCCTGGGGGTACCTGTACCACACTTTGGGAAATACTGATCTAGGGAGACATAGATGATGGGGATTCCCCATCATCCTTTGCTGCCTTCATCCTAGAAAGATGGCATCAGGCCCATGTCCCTGTGGTTGCCCCCAGCCCCATTTCCCCACAGCATGTGTATTCTCTCCAGGGCCAGAAAACAGAGACTGCTTGTCCAGAAAGATTTGGTCAAGATTGTCTCAATGGACCATCTTCAGTTTCCAACTGCTCTGCTTCTCTGGGCCAAGCAGATAGGCTCTGAGGAGAGATGGTATTGTTGGGGCAGCTGAGAGCAGGGAAACTGCCAGCTGTGGCAGATCTCAACCCACAGGGCTGCCAGGCTCAGGCTGAGAGGCACGGCTGACACCTGCTTACCTAGAGAGTGCCTGGATGCCAGACTGGGCAGCAGGAGGGCCGTGGAGGGAGAGGGAGAGGTCAGCAGGTGAGAGGATTAGGAGAAAGCTGTCTGGTAGAAAACCAGGAAAAAGCCTTCAGCTGGGGGACTAAGCCCCTGCTGGGCATAGTGTGGCACCCACATCTGGCTTCTGGGGAACATGGGTTCAAAAAGCCCACCTGGACAGGCACAGTGAGTGAGGACAAGGTTTAACTCTGACCACATTGGAGAGAAACCTGTGTCCTCTCAGAGTTAAACTTTCCAAATCAGTCAGCTTTCCCCAAAAGATGTGCTTTGTCAAGAGCAATGGGAAAGGAATTGAAAACCCCTTTGTGCCTCAGAGCCCTTGCAGCTTTCTGATTCCATCTATGTATCCTTCTGCAGGCTTAGATCCGTCCCTCCTCCCCAGCCCTGTTTCTCCTGTCATTCTCACCACTTCCCCCACCAGTACAGACGCTTGGCCACAAGAACCAGTTTACACTTGGGCAGTTGGTTTTCTTTTGTCCTCAGTGAATTCTTGATGAAGTCACCCGAGCCGTTGAGCTCTCTTGTGGTTTTTTGGGGATGGAACTCAGGTGCAAACACCCTGGAAGAAGAGTCATTGGTGAGTCACATGGCTCACCAGGGCCAGTGTGGCTGGGCTCCAAGGCATGGCATGTGTAGTGCCCATGTATAGAAGGGTCCCAGGGAGAAGGAAGGCTTTGAGGAGAAGACTTATCCTCCAGTTGTGCTTTTCCAAGGTCATGGAATGTTACCCAGGCACTTTTGCAAGGAACTAAACTTTGGTGGGCTTGGCCTAACCGTGTACCCCGGAAGAGAACCCTGGTATTTATCACAGAAAGCCGGGGATTCCACGCATGGGTGTCCCCTGGTCCTGTGGGCTCAAGGCTTGGAGCTCTTCCTGAGGTTAGCTGGGAGAAGCTGGCACTCTCCTTCTTTGAAAGAGAGTTCTTCTTCCTCTTAGAGCAGTGATTGGCAAACTGCGGCTCAAGAGCCACATGAAGCTCTTTGGCCCCTGAGTTTTTAGCAAAGGCCAGCTTAGGAGTACCCTAATTAAGTTAATAACAATGTACCTACTTATGGAGTTTAAATTTAAAAAATTTGGCCCTCAAAAGAAATTTCAATCTTGTACTGTTGATATTTGGCTCTGTTGACTAATAAGTTTGCCGACCACTGGCCTAGAATTAATCCCATTGACCAGAATTGTGAATGTGAAATTGTGAAGAACCTTAGAGATCATCTAGTTTAACTTCATCCCATTTTATAGATCAGGAAACTGAGACCGAGAGAGAATGGACTTTCAGTGTCATCTTGGTAGTTACTGATGGGTCACACAACAATTCTAATTCTTATACTTATTCTGTTGCACCACACTGTCTTCGAGAGGTTGAGTAGTCATCAAATATTACTTTAGGTATTAAAAATAAATTTGTGGATTGGCCAAGCTGAGTCCTGAGACCACCAGCCTGGTTAGCCTTATACGTGTAGATTAGAAAGGAACAGGATTAGAGGAGGGCCAGAGAAAAGGGGGAGGAGAGAGGCAGAAAGATTGAGAGAACAGGACAAAGAAGAATGTGCATGGCTTGTCATCTCAGCCATACCCTGGGGGGTGGCAGGGAGCATTTCTGGCCAATGGCTCCTGTAGCTCCCCAGCAGCCTGAGAATCCTAGCCAGTCCGTCTCTGAAACACCACCTTGGATAACAGATGAACGTGACTCACCAGGGCTTCCCTGAGCTGACTCCAGGGGATTACTCAGAGCAGAATGTATGGGCTCTTTGAAAGCATCCGCCCCCACTGCAAGCCCTGTTTCTTTCCGATCCGCCTGCTTCTCTTCTGGTGACGTCATCAAACAGCCCCTGGGAGAGTGGCGAGCTGTTCTGTGGAAAGTCCAGTCTAAGTCCTCCACTGTCCCCACGGGAGGGGCAGGACATGGCTGTTTGCCTCTCGTTCCGGGCTGCCCAGGAGGCCTGTGCCCACACTGCCAGTGCAGGGGTGGCCTGAGGCAGCACGGGGACATTTGATGTGAAGCAAGTCTTTCAGGTGTAGGCTTTTAGAACAGCGGCTTCCCTGCAATGATATTTGAAGTCCTTGGGCCTTCCCCAGAACGCCAGGTTAGCTGAAGCTCTGATTCAGACCTCGGGAAGGACGAAAATATTCTAAGACAGACTGGTCTGAGTTAGCACAAGAGAAAGTTTGAAGTTTCTCTGCCAAATGATTTCAACATGTAAAACTGTATACTGCCCGTCTTGTTCCTCCAAATACAAGGAGTCTTGCAAACTGGCAATATTGCTCACCTCCTGGAAGGCTGATGGGATTGTCGATTAAAATTTGGTTTTTAATTTAAATTAAAAAAAAAAATCTTGGTAATAGGAGCTTTGTTTTTTTAATTTTAAAAGTTTGATTGTAAAGACTGAGAACAACTTGACCATATACATGCTGTCCTTTTGGTTATTGAACGGAGAGCTAGAAGGCAATGAGAGATTTAATCCAATGACCCTCACATGACACACACAGTTTCCACAGATGAGGAAACTGAGTCCCAGAGATGAGGCGGGGCTGCCAGGAGAGGTCCAGGGCTCTTCCTGCTCTTCCCCGCGGCCTCTCGGGAACTGCCGGGTCCCCAGGAATTACACTGGAGATATAAGCTCTTGGTATATTCAGATCCCACTGTTGAATGTGCTGCCACAGTCCCCTGACCATTCCCAGGCGGTAGACTTCTTGGTGCCGTCAGGAATATTCTGCAAAGCCGAGGAGGAGTGACAAGCTCCCTTGCCAATGAAAGGCACAGGCATGATAGTTGAACAATTCCTCCATGAGCAGGATGTTTACCCGCCATTTCCCTTCCTCGCCGGTGGAGGCCATTCTTCCAGGAGAGAGGACGGTTGGCCTGTGAGGAGGAGGGAAGCCCTGCTAATACTGCGTTTGTATGTCTCATTGCAGAGTCATCAGCTACGAGTGCTGTCCTGGATATGAAAAGGTCCCTGGAGAGAAGGGCTGCCCAGCAGGTGAATAAGTCAGGCCTTGCCTGTTGGTGCAGATGGAGGCAGCAGAGCCTGAGTGGGGGTTGGAGGGATGAGCTGTGTGGACTTTCCCCCCTCCCCCCATGTGCTCTCTGGCCTCTAGGCTCCATAAGGGCGAGAAGGTGGAAGCTGGAAACTGAAGTTTCCAACTATTCCCGCCTGTTTGAGATGACCCCCTCGACAAGAGGGTGGAACAGACTACAGTTCTGACCACCTATCCGTGCTATTCTCAGGCTCCTGGCCTTACTGGTTGTGGGCTGGGAGTGATTCTAACACAGTCAGCACTTCTGTCCGGCACTGCTAGAGAGCACACACAGCGCCACGTCACCTCCACCTCGCTCTGTGGAAATTTGGCCCATCGAAGGAGAGTGGCCGTCCAGATAGGCTTGTCCACACTCAACAAAAGTGCCACGAATGGCCACATGAGGCCAAGGACTGCGTGTTCCTGTGAATTTCATCAGAGCCTTCCTTTTAGTTCCATACACACCAGGGATGTTACAGAGGATACTTTTTTCAACCTTTGAAATATATGCTATTTTATTAGTTGAGAATGTGAGGCAGATTTAAAAGGAAGGGGACAATTTGGTTGGTGCCAGTATCACGAGGGAGGCGTGGTTGGCATGGTCTGGGCCATGGCATTCCTGTCCTGAGTGGAAGGACAGGCGGGGAATATGGAATGGGAAAGGAGCAAGGCCTCAGAAGGGCAGCTCAACCTGGAGCCTCAGCTTCACGCCCTGTGAAATGAACATTACGCTCCCTGCGTGAGGCCAAGCCCCCCGCCCCCCCCAAGCTACTTGTAAACACACAAAGTACCTCGAAGACTTGCAGAGTACTTTCATTCTGGGAACCAGTTTCAACACCTAGATAAATCTGTCAGACTCGATTGATTAGGATCTCTATTTCTGGTGTACCAGTACATTCCCACCTGTATTATCTAAATGCCTGTGAACTACAGCTTTGCTTTGCTCTGCTGTGGTTAAAATGATAAAAAAAAAATTACCAATGGGTTGAGTTCAAGTAGGGAAGCATTTGGCCGAGTTGTTTTAAGAAGCATGAGAAAGCTTCAGCCCCGCTCTGAGCTATCCCCTCCCTCCATCCCACCCCTGCCCCAGCAACCACTGGCAGGCTGGCTCCGGGCCTGCCCACACACTCCTGCAGATGTGTGTCCGCTATGGACAGGGAAGGTGTGGTCAGGTGGGGGTGGCCTCACAGGCTCATCCCTCCTCTGTCCTCTGCCCCTGCAGCCCTACCGCTCTCCAACCTTTACGAGACACTGGGAGTCGTTGGATCAACCACCACTCAGCTGTACACGGACCGCACAGAGAAACTGAGGCCCGAGATGGAAGGGCCTGGCAGCTTCACCATCTTTGCCCCCAGCAACGAGGCCTGGGCTTCCTTGCCAGCTGTGAGATGACCTCCTCTGCCCAGGGGACTCTTCCTGGGCCTGCCTTATTCCCCAGAGGGGCGGGCTGGTGGGCATGAAGGATGAGATTCTGTAGTGATTTCAGTAAAGTTTTCTCTTAGCCCACCAGGGACGAAGCCAGGGAACTTGAGCTAAAATATACCTCACCAGGTTGCTGCCAACCGGACAGGCAGACCTCAGTGTTCTCTGAGGAGGGGTCCTTGGCAGAATGGGGGCCTGGGTCACTGAAGCTTCAGAGCATCTTTGCCAGGATAGCAATGACCCATCTCGTGAACATGGGGTCTGCAGTCCCCTAACTGTCACACTGACCTTGTAGGAAGTGCTGGACTCCCTGGTGAGCAATGTCAACATCGAGCTGCTCAACGCCCTTCGCTACCACATGGTGAACAGACGGGTCCTGACGGACGAGCTGAAACACGGCACGGCCCTCACCTCCATGTACCAGAACTCGGACATCCAAATCCACCACTATCCCAATGGGGTAGGCAGCCCCGTTACACAGATTGCCTTGTGCCCACCCTGAGCTCACTCCTGGTCCACGCGGGGTCTGCTTTCTGAGGTTTGGTCCCACAGGTGCCGTGGCTGCAGGTAATCCTCTGCCTCCTGCGCCTGCTTTTCCTCGGGCCTCTGGTTCCACACCTTGTGGAACACCATCCTGTGCTGTGTCTTCCCCGCCTGGGGCTTCAAGACTGTGCCTCTGATGTGTTAACTGCTCATCCTCACTCCTTCTCTGGGCAGATTGTGACCGTCAACTGTGCCCGGCTGCTGAAGGCTGACCACCATGCAACCAACGGGGTGGTGCACCTCATTGACAGGGTCATCTCCACCATCAGCAACAACATCCAGCAGATCATCGAGATCGAGGACACCTTCGAGACCCTTCGGGTGAGGGACTGCCCTGGGAGGGGGCCCAGAGGCAGCGGGAGGAGCAGGGGCATCTCCATGTTCACGGGCATGCAGCGGACATGGAGCAAGTTTTTCTAAACACCGTGAACATCGGGAATCTCCTAATTAGATCCAGCTTGGCCACAGGAAACATCATAACTGCCTGCTGTCAATTCCCCCAGCCTGTCTTCTCCTTTGTGAAGCCTTCCTTTCCTTGGCTTCCCAGGAAGTTCAGTGGTTTGTGCCCACAGCAGGACAGGGTCCTCTGAGCTTCTAGGGCCTGCGCTGTGGGTTCCAGAGGTGGGAGGGTTCTTCCTCCCAGGTGATGCCTCCCACCTGTGGGTTTAAAATAAATGGCCTGTTGGGCTGCATGGACTTCTTGACCACAGGTCTCCCCCATGAGCCCTGCTCCAGCCATAGCCATGTTTCCTTGGATCCCAGGTCAGCAGGAGGGGGCCATGGAACCCTGTCCTACCCACTGCCCAGAAGACTTACAATTGGAGTGGCAGGCGGGCGTTCCTCTTGGCAACGCTGCTCAAAGGAAGTGAACACAGGCTGCCCTGTCAGGGTTTTTGCCCTGATTCAAGGAGAACTTCCTGACCACAATGGACACTGGGTGGGAGTGGGGTGGCTCCTCCCCTGGAGATCTCCAACACACAGAGAAAACACCCTGGCTGTACTGGGGTGGCCTCAGGAAGTGGCTCTGGAGAGCCCTGCTGTCTAAGCTCTTCCCCTGCTTTCCTTCCGGGTCACTCAGAGGTCAGGAGCCTGCACAGGAATGATGTTCTCACAGAGTGGGAGTCACCTTTGGCAGGGTAGGGGTCTGGGGGAGACATCTTTTGATTAACATCAGTTGATCTCCACCAAGTGATCTCTTCTTACTGTTTATGTTTGTCAAATATTCCTTCTTAGCTTCTTCCTAACACCTATTTTTCCTTCTGCAAACACATACTTAGTTAAGCACCTGCTACTTCCCAGGCATTGTTCTGTGTGACAAGGGTAGAGTGGTGAACAAGATATACAGATTTCTGTCCTCAGTGGCATGTATGGCCTTTCTGGGGAGACAGACAAGAAACAAACAAGGTTTCCACAGATTGTGGGAAGTGTGTGGTCAGTAAGTGGTGAGCAGAGGAGGCCAGCTGGGACTGGATGGTCAGGAAAGGTCTCTCTGGAAGAGGTGACTTTTCAGTTGAGGCCTGAAAAAGGAGAACAGCCAGTTATCCAAAACGCAGTTCAGACCTGGCCGGTGTGGCTCAGTTGGTTGAGCATCATCTCATGCACGGAAAGGACTGATTACCAGTCATGTCACATGCCCAAGTCGCAGGCTCCATTACCTGATCCCTGATTGGGGTGCATGTGGGAGGCGGCCAGTTTATGTTTCTCTTTCACACTGATGTTTCTTCCTCTCTCCCTCTCCCTCTCTAAAATCAATAAAAACATAAAGAGAGGGAAAGAAAACACAGCTTCAGAAGCACAGCGGGCAGAGGGGAGGGCAGAAATAAAGAAATAAAGGCAAGCAGGAGGCCAGTGGGGTCAGAGTAAAGACAGCGAGGTAACCACAAGGCGAGAGGGTGTGGCCAGGTCAGCAGGGGTCAGCTCCTTCAAGGCCTTGCAGACCTTCATCCTGAGAGCCGTTCTAGCTGCTCTGTAGGTAATGGGTGATCTGAACCTTACACTCACGGGGCTCACACAATAATTATTACCAATAACTATTTAATTAAAACATGAGAAGGACAGCAAGCTGTGTAGGTATGTGTAACAGCCTCATTTTCATTGGGCGCAGTGGCAGGGTGAGGTGAAGTGGGAGGCGATGTCACATTGACTGCTTAAAGAAATGACATTTTAGTTGGGGCCTACAGAAGGAATAGGAGTCACAGAAAGCAGAGGGGAGGGCAGGGCCCAGGCTGGAGGTAGGAAGGGAGAAGGCACACGAAGTAACTGAGACATGGCCAGAGCGGCTGGAGTTCGGGCTGGGCAAGCTCCCTGAGGCCATGGCAGGAAGTGAGCTTTGGTTTGGCCTTCCTTTTCATCTCGGGCTCTGAGGGAGGACTGGCGATGCTGTGTGTGTCTCTTGTCTGCAGATATTCCCCGAGCCTTCAGGAAGCGCCTCATTCCCTCTCTTTCCCACAGGCTGCCGTGGCTGCATCGGGGCTCAACACCCTGCTCGAAGGTGATGGCCAGTTCACACTCTTGGCCCCCACCAATGAGGCCTTCGAGAAGATTCCTGCTGCGACCTTGAACCGGATCCTGGGTGACCCAGGGGCCCTGAAAGGTGAGCACCCTCAGTTCGTGTTGTCACCTCCTGGGAGCAGCCACACTGAGCCCAAGGCCTGCTCTCATCCTAGATAGACATGCGTCTGCCATCCTATCTCGTTGCTCCCAACCAGCCCTATCTCTGCAGTGGTCAGAGCAGAGCCCTGGCCAGAGGGGCACATATGGAATCCGGCAGCCTTTGCATAAGGACACAGCTGGGCTGAGGAGGGAGGCAGAGCTGGAGGTTCAGGCCAGACTCTGGGAGAGTTAAAGGCCCAAATAATCAAAGTCAGAACAAGGCTGCCGGTTAGGCAGCAACTTGGTGATATCGGGAGTGGGCAGCAGGTCCTGGCATCCTTGAAAAGGAATCGTCATGCTGACCCTTGAACTCTTCCTATGTCTGGCCAGGGATATCATAGATAATCGGGAATGGTAATTAAAAACCAGTTAGAGTCGACTCTTGCTAGATCCTTCCTCACCTTCTCAGTGAGCTCTGTGTTAGGGGGTGTACTAATTATTGCCGGAGGAGAGGGAAGGAACAAGCATGTGAGGAGATTAGGAGAGGAGGCCAGGCTCTGTGCCCCCTTCAGCTCCAAGACCACCGAGCTGCTGCCTGGTGACCCCTGAGTCCCCTGCAAGGGGAGTCTGCCTCCCTTCCCCTGGGTACCCCAGGCACCCTTATTCCTCCCAGATCTTCCCCAGGGACAACTTCATTTCTCTTGAATCTATTCAAACCCACCTTTGGAATGAACTATATGTAATGCCTGCTGCATTTCCAACAACCTATAAATGCAAAGGTTCTCCTTACAGCCATGCGGGGATGGGAACGGGCACACTGCTGAAAGCACAGACGGGGATCTACCATGTCCAGAGGTTGTGCTGCCTCTATGGGTCTGGCTTGAGCCAGGATTTGGGCCACAAAAGTAAACATGCTATAGCCTTTACCTTCAAGGAAGTGTAAACCCAGTGGTGCTGACAGGCTTACAAAAGGTCACAATGACAGAGAGTCTCACCGTGAGAGCAAGGCATGGGTGGGCACTTGCAGCCTCAGGGGTCTGGAAGGCTTCCTGGAGGAGGTGAGATGTGGATGCATCTCAGCATAAAGTGAGAAAAAAACACACCCTTAATATTTACTGTATGCACATCTGCCTTTCCCAATTCAGTAACCTGTTTGCTCGAAGCAAGAGCCCTCAGTGGGGATGAGGATGGGGGGTTGACTGCCAGCTGGAAGGCAGAGGCCACGAGTTTGTCCCACAGTGTCCTGTTGTTATTAGGGGGTTGGCAGACAGGCAGGAAGCAGCTCCAGGCTGGTGTGCCCCCTTTGGAGACTGGTTCTGCTCGCCCTGAGAGTGGCCCTGGCAGGTCACTCCTGCCCGACCCCTGCCTTCGTCCCTGAGAAGCGAAATCCCCAAGGCCTCATTCCCATAGCGTCTTGCCATCATTTCTATCTCCTACCGGCCCAATTGGGTCAGCCCTGGCTTTGCTGGCCGTCAACTCTCCAGCAGGTGCCCATGGCCTGCGGCCTCAGAGCTTCCTCCTGACCGTGACAGCGTGGTTTTGGTTCCCACACTCAGGACAGATTGAAACCTGCCTCTGCGGTGGGAACATGAGACAAAGGGCCTTGGCAGCTCTGGTGAGTGGCAGTCCCAGAACCGGCTCTGCCTGGCTGGGGCTGGCCGCGTCCCCCTCGTCCTCTCCAGCCCAGGTCTGGTCCCTGAGGCAGCGCTTGGGCAAGTAGTAGACCTTTGGGTAAAATGTAAAACAGCAAATAAAACGTACAAATCATTCAAAACCTCATTTGCTACTGTTCCCATCTTCCTACCACATTTGGCATTTTTATTCAAGTCAGAAGATAAAAAGCCCGAGGGTAAATTCATTTGAGTTTTCCCCCTATTCTTGAAGTTCAGGTGCTAACTAAGGAAGGAGGCAGAGCTGGGGGTCCAGGCCAGACTCAGAGAGAGTTAAAGGCCCAAATGATCAAAGAGAATTTACCCTGAAGTTCAGGTATTAATATGAGAATTTACCCTGAAGTTCATGTTAAGCGAATCACTAATATGTTTTGGGCATTTGCTCTGTCCGGCTCTGTGCCAGGTGCCTCACGTTCAGAGTTCCATGTCCTCCTTACACCAGCCCTAGGAGCTGAGTGCTGTGCTAAGGCTGAGGAAGTTGAGACTCTAAAAGGCTAAATGACTTGCCCAGGCCCACCACTGGTCAGTGGTCGAGCTGGGATTCAAATTCCGGCAGCCTGACCACAGAGGCCTGGCTAGTTATAAAGGGACAGCAAGCGGGAGAGAAAGATCTGGGCCATGCAGGGCCCCAGCCTCATTGGGAGGTCAGCCTCTGAGAGAACAGAATCCTCACAGCCCTGGGCAGTCTGTGAGCTGGCCCCTGAGACCACCTGGAGCGGCCCTGACCCTCCCGTGCGGTTTGCCCCCAGACCTGCTGAACAACCACATCCTGAAGTCGGCCATGTGTGCCGAAGCCATCGTGGCGGGGCTGTCCGTGGAGACCCTGCAAGGCACGACGCTGGACGTGGGCTGCAGCGGGGACATGCTCACCATCAACGGGAAGGCCATCATCTCCAACAAAGACATCCTGGCCACCAATGGTGTGATCCACTACATCGACGAGCTGCTCATCCCAGATTCAGGTAAACAGGCCTCTGTGGGCCTTGGTCCCAATAGGCCCACCGTCCCCTCTGCCGTCCATGGTGGCAGAGCCGGGGGAATCTGGGGATCTTTGGGGCTGATTCCCTACCTGCACCCAGCTCACAGCCTCTCAGGAGAAAAGGCCTGAGTGCTGGGTAGGTTGCAGCCACATCATGGAGAACCTAAACAGCAGGCCTGGCAGTCCAGACGCTATCTTGGAGGTAGTGGAGAGCCACTGAAGTCTGGGGAGGGAGCGACTCAACCACAGGAGCCTTTCGGAAGATCTGGTTGGCACAGAGGGCGGTCGCTTTCTCAGTAGTGCCCAAGCATCCAGGGTCAGTGACCCCAGGAGAAATGACCGAATGGACTTTGGCTTGGGTTTCATTCAGCATCCTAGCCCCGTTCTGGAATTCCAGGGAGGGCTACTCCGCGTGAGTGAGGAATTTTCACAGGAGGAACCAAACCAGCGGAAAACTCTTCCCATGGGTGTGGTCATTGGCATCATCTGCTGTTTAGAACCGACAACGATGCCTGTGTCCCTGGCGTTAGTGCCCTGCCCAAAGGCGGAACAGGGGCAGACTTCTGCCCCACTGGACCTCACCTTGCTTCCCCAACCAGTGAGATTTTCTGGGTGACTGTCCCCTGATGACACGTGCCTGCCGTGCCCCAGCAGCGTTCAGAGGCGCTGTTGACTCACAGGCTGACATTCCTGCTGATGGGTGTCATGCTCTGGGGTGAATGAATGATAAATGAAAACAGCACTTTTAACTTTTGAACCCACTTTCTCCTTCCTTGTAGCCAAGACGCTGTTTGAGTTGGCTGCAGAGTCAGATGTTTCCACCGCCATTGATCTCTTCACACAAGCGGGCTTCAGCACCCACCTCTCTGGAAGTGAGCGGCTGACTCTCCTGGCCCCCCTGAATTCCGTCTTCAAAGGTAATGTAAGGAAGGCATCCCTGTGGGGGTGTCAACGGGGGGGCTGCTGCCCCACCACTGTCACCTCCCTAATTTACAGCACCCTGTGGAGCATGAGCATTCCCGCCCAGCTCAACCGAAAGCAGATGTGACTTCACCAGGAACCTCAGAGCCTCTGCTGTTTCCTTTGGCAGAGCAGAGGATGCATTTGGGGCTCTGGTCCTCAGAATTCAAGAGTTAGAATCTGTCTGGGGAGCAGAGCACTCCCCGGCCTTTTAGTTGAAAGGATCAATGCCAATGTGCTAGTCAGGCGGTCAATGAGGAGACAGCTGAGTCCTGGCCTCAGGAAAGGCGGAGACGGGGGCCAAGCTGTGTCCGTGCATTCCCCTCCCTCTTCAGGCAAAACTCCAACCCCCTCAGTTGTCTGGACCTTCTTGTGTTTTTGTAATTCCCAGAAGGTAGAAGATATTAAGGAATATTGCAGCCTCACTTGATTTCTCAATCTCCATTTCCAAACTCAAGGACAGCCAGGCTTTCCACCACATTTGTCTCTCCACTCTTCCTTTCTGAGCTTGGCCCTGGCCCTGGCCCTGGCCTAACCGTGCCGCCTCTTACAGATGGAAGCCCCCGCGTTGATGCCCGAATGAAGAATTTGCTTCGGAACCATATGGTTAAAGACCAGCTGGCCTCCAAGTATCTGTACCATGGACAGACCCTGGAGACTCTGGGCGGCAAAAAACTGAGAGTTTTTGTTTATCGTAATGTAAGTTCTGGGTCCTCCTTTGCCTCAGCTCAAAAAAAAAAAAAAAAAAAAAAAAAAAAAAGCTGTATTAGTATTTAAAAAAAAAAAAAAAAAGTTCTCAATAACTAGGAGCTTGCCTGTGAACTGGCTTCTAATAAGGAAGGGAGGAATTTCTACAAAACATATATCTAGTGGCCCGGTGCAAAAATTTGTGCATGGGTCATGAGGGGATTCTCTCAGCCCAGCCTGCATCCTCTCCAATTGGGGACCCCTTGGGGTATAAGCCTTGTGGGATCAGGCCGAAACCAGCAGTCAGACATCCCTCTCACAATCTGGGACCACTGGCTCCTAACCACTCACTTGCCTGTCTGCCTGCCTGATCGCCCCGAACTGCCCTCCTTGCTGACCTAATCTCACCCCCAACTGCTCTCCCCTGCCAGCCTGACCTTGCCCAGTCTCTGTCTCTCTTTGGTTTTTCTCAGCAGTCCTCCAGGTCTTCCTGCCTCCCTGTGTTCCTCTTCCTCTTTCCCAGCTGGGAGGGGGCAGAGCCAGTGGGGGCCGCTCCACCCTCTGCTGGCCCTCCCTTCCATCCAGGCCTCTTCAGTCCCCACTCACCAGAGCCTGCTGCATGCGCAGTCTGGGCGTTAGGTCGAGTCTCCAGTCTTTGCGGATGTGACAGACTCGGGGTTTTATATGTTAGGATATCAAGAGTTACATGAGATTTTGCAGAAGGATTAGAATTTGTTTTTCTGGAGGCCTTTGGGAATAAGCCACACACTGTCTGACCTACCTAGGTAGGCAGAGTCCACCTTGAACTCAAAGGGATGAAGAAAGAGTGGAAGGCTGGAGGTCTGACTCCTTCTTAGCTAATGTGAAGAGAAGCCTCCTGGACTGAAGCACAGCCCTCCTTGGTCCAAAGGTTCTCTTTTCTCTTCTCCTTTCTCTTCTCTCTCTTCAAACCCAACTGTTACCCTGGACTAGCAGGCAGGAAGCACAACCATTGGACCAAAGATTGTTGACATCGGTTCAATAAATAAATCAGTAGACTTGACCTATTTAATTGATCATTGTTGATGGACCTCAAGTAACTTGATATTCCCATTACAGCGCCTCTGTGTAACTTTATTGAAGCCTCTATGGCCCTCTTTCCTTAAGGAACACTATTTTTAAGTTTTTCTTTCCCAGAGGAAATACATAATTTTATCCTACTCTTGAAAACCCACCCCAATACATATTCATTGATGTTTGTGGATGAAGCCATCAGCACAAGTCGGGGGCCTCTGGTTGGGGGATAACCTGTCCTCTCTCTGCCCCCTTTGCACAGAGCCTGTGCATCGAGAACAGCTGTATCGCCGCCCACGACAAGAGGGGGAGGTACGGGACCCTGTTCACCATAGACCGGATGCTGACCCCCCCAGTGGGGACCGTCATGGATGTCCTGAAGGGGGACAATCGCTTCAGGTAACCAGCTCCAACCCAGGCGGGGCTTCTGCCAAGTGGTCATGCTGGGGAGGACTCTGGATGGCTGTAATTTGTCAAGCTCCTCCTGCCCAACCCCTAATCCTCCCGGGGTCAATGAACATTAGTGACACGCTGGTGTGACCATCCAGGCTTGGGATGTGGAAAAGATCAGGGTGACCTTGAAAGCCGAAGTTGAGAAAAAGGAAGTGTAACTCACATCAGTGGGGGACAGGGAGGGACCGAGTTTTTATTATTAAAGTGCAAGGAAGACATCATGTCCTCAATCTAAAATCCCAAGTGAGCTGAGCACCCGGTTTTGAATGTATGTGTGTCTCCCTGTGTGGTATCTACCAACTGCATTGCAGGCTTCGTGCCACACCTTCTCAGGCTCCCTGCGCTACTCTTCCTGCCCATTCTCTCCACCCCTTCTCTCCATTCCTGACTTCCTCACCACTAGGTGCTGTGACATTGAATGTTCCTGTCACTGAGTTCAGCCGCCTGCACAAGAACCTGGCCACCCTCCCCAGAATCACATCCCCAGGGTCCAATGGCTCTGCCAGTATCTGGGTCATTGGTCAGCCATGCCACTGGCCTCTCCTTCCTTCCTGCTCTGGCCTTTGACTTCTGGCCATTTAACTGAGCTTAGCATTCAGGAGAGAAGAAACAGACTGAATTGTCCCTTTTTTTGTAAGTGGTGCAAGGTGAATCCCAGTGCTCCGGACTCCCCCTGCCCACAGTGACGGGGTGTATGTGGGAAAGTGACCGGTTCTGTGCATGTGTCCACAGGATGCTGGTAGCCGCCATCCAGACTGCAGGATTGACCGAGATGCTCAACCGGGAAGGGGTCTACACAGTCTTTGCTCCCACCGATGAAGCCTTCCAAGCCATGCCGCCAGGAGAGCTGAACAAACTCTTGGGTAAAGACCAACTTATGTGCATGGATCGGCTTTTCTAAAGTATTAGTCAGGGTCCCAGCGGGAAAGACTTGGCAGGTTGTGAAGGGTTTGACTGGAAGAAATTTAATGAGAGGCTATTGGCAGAATTGTGGACAGGGTTAAGGATGTGGCAGAGTATGATGGCACCTAAGGACGGACAACCATGGCAGACGTGGGGGTGGAGGGGTGGGGTGGGCAGGCCAGGAGAGCTGTACACGGGGCACAGGACAGTGGCCAGAGTCACAGTATAGCTGCTGTCAGAACCATGGCCTCTAGGAGCCTCAGCCCCACCCCCACCCCCACTGCTGCCAGGCCTCCTGTCCGCTGGCTACAGGAGGGGGCAGGAGGGAGCCCGGAAGATACCTTTCATAACAGTCAGCCTTCTGGGCACCAAACAAGGCAGAGAAGAGTAGAAAGGACTTCAGGGTGGGTAACTACCAGTCCAGGCATCGAGACATGGCTTCCACTTGGGAACTGTGAGAACAGGGATAATGAAGCCTTTGACCTGCATCAGACCTCTCTTGGGATGAAAGCTTGACTGGCAGCTACTCACAGCCCTGAGAAATGTAGCTGAGGATGTTTGAGAAGAAACCTAGTGGTCAAGAGCTTGGGCAAGTTCAAATCCTGACTCCTTGGTATTTACGAGCTGAGTGACCTCTAGCAAGTTGCTTAACCTCTCTGAGCCTCAGTTTTTCCGTTAGAAAAATGAGGGAGGTGAGAGCTCCTTGTTGTGAGGATGAAATGAGGTATTCCCACATGTTGGACACACAGTAACGGCTATGCTGGTGGGGAAGTAGGACAGGACTACAGTGTTGAGTTCTGACTCCTGCTCGTAAGAGACACTTCCACCCATGGCAGAGAAGTGGGCCTGAGGAGGAAGGACCTCTGCCAAACCTTCAGGCCCATATAGACTACACCTCCCTTCCTGCTCTGGAACGGAATAGAAAGTTCAGGTTGCAGGCAGCTGTGAGCTGGATTTGTGTCCTGTTTAATTTTCTTTATTGCTAAGCGAATGTCTGCGTCTCTGATGCTGACGTATGTTCCTGGGAAGAGGGCAGAAGTGCATTCTGAACATAAACTTTCCACCTCCTCTCCGTCCAGCAGGAATGAAGTATTTCCCCAGGGGCCTGAGCCTGCTAGGCTTCCGGTTCACTTTCAGCTGTGTGGGGGCCCAGAGGGGCAAGGGCAAAGCTTCCCAAACACGCCCTCCCTCCGGCCCAAGGGCAGGGTTAGACCCCGGCACTCTCGGGGGATGGAGGGCCAGCCAGGCGTTAGCAGTCAATCGGGTGTTAGGGCCCTGCACCTCGGGGGCTGGCAGTGTCTCCTTGGAAGGGAAGCTCATGCCATGTCTGTTTGGAAATCACTTGGTACCTGTGGCTCCATCACACAGCACTACTGTGGATGTGTGAATAACCAAGCCGACTCTCCAAAATGCTTTAAAACTTTCTCCGTTCTCAGTTCCAAGATGCTGGAAACAACCATCCATAAGCCCCCGGGGGAGATCCAGCCATTTGGCTGGTAATGTGAGCATCAGTGGCAGCCTTGATAGAGATGAGAGAGCAGCTGGCAGCTTGAAGAATTGCCTCCCACACTTAATTTGGGGAAATGCCTGTGCACCTTTATGAGCAATCACACTTCCCCAGTTGGTAGAGAAGCTGATGTGGGCTGGAAGGAATGCTGAGACATGAGGAGGAGAGATGCGGTGTCGGGAATCCCCCCTTGGCCCTGACCTCATCGGCTCCATGGTTCCTCCAGATTGCAGCTGTTGACTCTTTTAAGTTCTCCCTTCAGGAAATAGCCGTCTCAGAATATGCGTTTGAGAGCAGAATGTGTAAATATTTCACTACTGTGTTATAGCCATCGGGAGCCATGCTGATGATGAAATGTCCCAGATGCCGGTGCTGGAAAGGTCCCTGGCTTTCCAAGCAAATATTTAGCTCATGGAAACATGAGTCATGCTCACAGCGGAGTATGGATTAACTCCTTCTCAGCATCAAGAGAACATGTGCTCGAACCCAGGAGCCGGGGGGATGCATGGCCACGGACACGTCTTGTTCCCTGGTCACTCGGGGTGGGACAGAGGGCTGAGCACACAGTGGTGCTCAGTGAGCATTCGTTAGCCAGGCAGGAGTTCTCCATCTCAGGGGTGGCCATTTGTGTCTTCTCCTCTGTCCCTTTCTCCACCACACCAATGACCAGCCTTGGGGTTAACTCTGCTTTCTTTCCCACAAACCTGCAGGCAATGCCAAGGAGCTTGCCAGCATCCTGAAATACCACATTGGTGATGAAATCCTGGTGAGCGGCGGCATCGAGGCCCTGGTGCGGCTGAAGTCTCTCCAGGGCGACAAGCTGGAAGTCAGCTCAGTGAGTGTGTCTGAAAGTTGAAAGGCTGGCGGTGCCCTCCGCCAGGGTTCCAGGCACATCTCACCCCAGAATGGCATCACACACACACAGTCTTTAAGATACATCTTGAACCTCTGAGGGCATCTTGTGGAAAGAAAATAGAAAAGGGTGTTCAGGGAAATGGAGTGAGATTGTGGCTAGACATGAATAAGAGCTTCCGCACTTGCAGGGGAATAAAGCCTCTGATTGGCATCTGGGGGAGGGTCTTAGACCTTCCTTCCTGTAAGGAGATGATAGGCAATTACTTTTATGTCTTGAGAGATGAATCTCCAACCTACGGCTTCCCCCAATTTTGGGGCTCACTGATTTGTGCCATGAGCCAGACCATCCCAAAAGGCTTTCCTTCTGATGCTTGATCTGTGAGCCTTCCCTTGTCCTGCTCGTTGATAAATATTCCATGTTGGATCTGCCGCTGAGTTCCTGTGGAGGGACCACTCTTCCAGGATGCAGCTGGCTCTGCCTCTGCGTCCTGCTCTCTCCTGACCTTCAGCCATCCCTCTGCTCATCCATTTCCCTCCAGAGCATGGGAAGGCATGTAGGGAGGCAGGGATGGCTTGTTTGACTTAGGCCAGTCGCCAGAGACTCTCTCAGCTCTTAGCTTTGGGGTCAGGTCCTGTCTGTCACAGGCTTCAGTTCCCCTTTTGACCCCTTGGGGTCTGACATGTGGGTCATTCAGAAAAGCCAAAGATAGATTTACCCTGGTGTGCTTCCTATGAGAAAATCCTAAGTAGGGCATCAAGAAGGAGTGGAAAAAGCACCCTTAACCCAGAACAGGAGGCCTCGCTTCTGTCCCCATCCATCCCCCCAGCTGAGCTTAAAGGGCCTCTCTTGAGTCTCAGTTTCCTCTTCTGTCAAGTGAGGCAATAAAATCTGCCTCCTCCCCACGCACTGCTGTGAGGGAGAAGTGGGAACACACAAGAGCATTTTGTACATGACAACGTGCTGAGTCACACGAGGCACTGGAATGCATGTACCAGACCAAAGGTCTGCAGCCCTCAGGGACTGTTCCTTTCACCAGAGTGTCCCCAACACTTCACTCAGGGTCTGGCATTCAGTAAACATTTGCTGAATGAATAAGTATGCTGTACGTTCAACAACCAGTGCCTCTTTTTCTGCCAGAAAAATAATGTAGTGAGTGTCAACAAGGAGCCTGTTGCTGAAGCGGACATCATGGCCACCAACGGCGTGGTCTATGCCATCTCCACTGTCCTGCAGCCTCCAGGTAAGGCCCCATGCCCACTCAGTTTGTAGCTGGGCCCCTCTCTAGTGGTTGGTGTTCGATAGAAAAAAACTCTCCTAAGCACATATAGGAACAAGGTGCCACGTGCAAAGTGAGTCTTCATGAACACATCGCCTTGGCTAATTGAAAGCTAATTAGGACTGTTGTTTCCAAGATGTTATACCAAGTAACACGAGGACAGGCCTCTCTTTGCTGAATTGCCTGGCTGTCTTGGCCCGTTTAGACACAGCCCAGTTGTTGGTTACAGGCAGAGAGATGCTATGAGTGTGGCTCTCTCAGCATCATGCCCCGTGGCAGCTCTCTTTACCTCCAGCAAAGCTGAACGTGAGCCCAGCCTCCATCCTCACCTGTGCATTCGCCTTTCTCTGTACTCTCTCCCCACGACCAAATTCTGCCACGCCTTATGAAAGTTATAGGGGGAAAATTCATTAGAAAACGTGAGCCAGAGAGCCCAACAGTGCCCCTCCGCCATGGCTGTTAGGAAGGACATGCTAATAGTGTCTCTCGCCAACGCTGCCTTTTCTTTCATCCCCAGCCAACAGACCTCAGGAACGAGGGGACGAGCTTGCAGACTCTGCACTTGAGATTTTCAAACAGGCGTCAGCGTTTTCCAGGGTAAGATGCCTGCTAGGTTCGCCCCTGGTCTGAGCCGCCTTGGTCTTCTTCTTGGGGCCATGGAGGGGCCCTCCAGTTCCCCTGTCTTCCGTGGCCGCTGCCCCAGGGCTCTCTAGAAACTTCTTCCCTCTCTCACTGGGGCATCCTTTGCTCTGGCCTGTGTGGAGTTCAGGGCAAAGAGCCCAGGCCTTCACACGGAGGCCTCTGAGCCTCTGGCCGTGGGGGCCACTGCTGGTGAGCACAGACAGCTCCAGGACCCATCTCTCCAAGGAATTCACCAGATGGCGGCCTGGCCTGCCGTGAGCCTGGGCCTTTAAGAGACTCTTCTGTTTCCATGACATGGCCCCTCTCAGGTGGTCCTGGGGCGTCCTGCGCTGTGGTTTGGGTTCTGGATACAGGACCAGCTCTGTGTGCGGAGCCTGCCTTCCTTGCCTTGGCCCCACCCCCTCTCTGGATCTCTCTGACTCTTTATTGCTCCTCATCCTGCTTCCAGCCTTGCAGGGCCCAGGAGCCCTGCTCAGGCTGCTTTGCTACTTCAGGGCAGGTGAAGCCCCTTGGCAACGGGGGGCACCTCACAAGTTTTGCCCCTCAAGAGAGGAGCCTGCAACAAGCAGTCCTTCACCCAGAGGCCTGCTGCTGGACTGTGTCACTTTCCTTCTGGAAGAAGGTGTTAGTGCCCCTCAGGAAGGGTTCTTGGTCCTGAGCTCCTATTCCTGAGCACCCCTTCCACCCCTGGGCAGTCCCAGCTCCCCAAGCATTAGGCTGTGGTCTCGGTGGAAGCCCAGCTTCGAGATCTCCCGGAAATGTTCACCTCAACTTAGGACTGATGATGCCAACTGAGGAGCTCCCCGGGGCCCAGCAGTTCCACATGCCCCTTCCTCTTCCTCATCCCTGGTGCTTGTTCTGAGCAGGGGTGGCGGTGAAGGAAGCCACTGCCGTGAGCAGGTGCAGACATACCTTTCCCTACAAACCCTGACACCTCGTGTTTTTGTTCTTGTTTGCAGGGCCACACCTCTGTGAAACTAGGTAAGTCTGGTCTGGGTGTGAAGATCTCATTGACTTGTTGGGCCTTACTTCCAAGCGGGCCATACCTACCATCTGTTTTTATATAGATAAAAACATCACGGGGCAATAAAGCAAGCCTGGCCTTCCGGGTCAGACACAGAACACTCAATTCCCTTCTCTATAAGATGGAGATAATAAGAGTGCCAACCTTTTAGGGTTGATATCAATGTTTGGCTTTAGGAGCCTGGGGATATTGCACAGGGCTTGGCGGGAGATTGTGGTGAGGCCATGGTCCAAGCTGATAGATGTAGAAAATCCCGGTTCAGAATCTCAGTAAGACAGGAGGTTTTACAAACCACAGAGCACCTGCTGTGTGCAAGGAGAGTATGGCAGAAGGGGCCCACACTGACAAGCCCTAGCCATGGGGAAGTTCGCATCCTTCTCACTGTTCAAACTTCTCTCTTTCAGCCCCTGTCTACCAGCGGTTATTAGAGAGGATGAAGCATTAGTGCGAAGGATCACGGGAAGAATGCACTTCTGCAGCTCCTTGCCAATTTCTCTCAGTTTGCCAAAGAGACTGATTGTTTTTGAAACCAAATATCACACTTCAATGTACATGGGCTGCACCGTAATGAGATCTGAGCCTTGGGTGGGTTGGGGGAGGAAGGAGAGGTGTCATTTCAATTTTTGTTCTCTCTGCACATGGCTGTTAACCCACTCCATGGAGGGATCTGGATGTCACTGCCTGACATTCACCTCCAGGAAGGACCCGTCCCAAATGTGGAATTTCCTGCCTATGCCCACTGCTCCAGAAAAGGGACCCAAAGTTTGTGGAGCTCCCAAAACACGAATCAAGCAACCCAGCCTCCAGGGGGAGTCCCGGCATGGTTTCTGTAAAGCTCTTTCACAGCTGGAGAAATGGCGTCATTATAAGCTATGCGTTGAACTGCTCTGTCAAACACACCTCGAGTCTACAAGTGGTTTGGACACTTCCGTGTGGCCCCGTCCAGGTAGATCAGAGAAGGTGGGTGGAGCACGCAGAGCCCAGGGTCTCCCAGGTTTGGCAGAGCCATGGTGTGTTTGTAATAATAAAACCAAAGACACATGCCTGTGTGGATGGGGACTGTGCTGGCTGGTGTTCACCAGGGAGGGCTCTGTGCCTCGGGGCTGTGAGGTTCCTTCACACCGACATGCACTCAGGAGCATCTCCGCACTCAGGGGCCCTGAGCCAAGGATGGTCTGAGGTTTGAACCTCAGACTCTGTGGAACTGTGTTCATTTCCATTTCCGACAGCCCTTGAGTTTCCAGTTCACTTTACCAGCACTTCTCTTATTGGCCTGAAGCGCTGTGTTTCCTTCCAGCGGGGTGACCCTGTGGAGTGGTTGCCTGCATGTAGATGAGGTGACTGAGGCTCAGGAAAGGGGGAACCATTGGGGACACAGAAAACGGTTCAGCTGGGCTTGGAGCCCAAGCCTCCTGAATGGAGCCCAGAGGCCGCCATTAGACAAGCAAGCAAGGTCAGGTTTTCCAGGTCATATTCTTGGTGCCAACAACATTCCAGTCCCCACCCCTGATCCTTCTGTGCTACCCATCTTAAAACGTTCCTGGCACTGAGAGGCTGGCGTGGCCACGGCATCATTGCTCCCTAACGTTGTGGCCTGGGGCCCATCCCTGCACCTCTTAGTGCCTCTGTTTCCTCACCTCTACTGGAAATGACCGTCACTTCTACTCCATGGTTCCATTGTGAGGGTGAAAATGATGATACTTACATGCTTGGCACAGCCTTAGGTATCCTTGCTCTCATCATGCTAAGACTGCTCAGGATCAGGGAGGCTGACAGCCTGCTTTGTGTCTTTTCCCAAAAGCAGCCCACTTCTTTTAAAGAATAAAAATAAAAAAGAGAGACATTCCTGCCCTCCCACACTTCACTCGGCCAGCAGGCGGAGCTCATTTCACCTCATGGACCCACAGACCCAAAGATGGTGCCGTCCACAGCGCCTCTGCTGGTCAGTCCTGTGCTGGGAACAGGAGGCTGAGCAGACAACCCTCCCTCACAGACATTGCCTGTCACCCAATCAAGGCACCCATTCATTCCACAGACGGAATCATTCTTCGGCTAACAGCGCTCCCACCTGCGTACCCACGTGGGCTCGGAAGGACAGCCTGTGATTCTGCGCAGATAATACGTCTGAGGGAGCGGGGTGGGGGGTGAAACACAGGAGCTCCCAGAGCGAGATGGGAGGAGCTGAAGGAGCTAACTTGGTAAGTGGCTGGGCTTGGGGAGGAGGGCTCAGGAGAGGGTGTCCTGAGAGGTGAGGTACCGTCTTCCGTGTGCGCCTGCTCCCTCACTTTCCCACAGCTCTGCCTGCTCACCTGGCCAGGCCAGTGTGCTCCGCTCTATCTCACTTTAAGCTCCCAAAATGCATACACCTGGACTTCGTAAGAACATCAGAACCCCAGGGATAACATTTAAAATAAAAATCTCAGGATTCCTTAAAAATGCCAAACTCCTCCCTCCCCCCTCCATCTGTCGCTTCGACCGCTGCCCTGGCCCCACGCAGCCTCCCCAACAAGAGGGCTCCACTTTATTCTCTCAGCTCTTCCTGGAGAGACCCGCTGCGACTGCCACTGCCCTGCCTGCTCCCAGCCAAAGAGGATCAAGTTCTCATTTGGGGGTCCTGAACAGCACCCACCCTGTGTTTTTTTCTGGGGACTCAGTATTAGGTGCTGCCACCTGGAGATGGATTCCCAGGGTTAAGGGCTTAGCCAATGGCTGCTTCTGAAAATGGATAGTTGCAGGAGGGAGGTATGTACCTCCCTGAGCCACCATCTGTCGGAGCCCTGCCTGCTGAGCCCCAACCAGGAGAAATGGCTCTGATTGGCCCCTTCTCTCTCTGCTGCCACTCTGGGGTGTAGAGAGGACTGCAAGGACCCTCGGCACTGGGTTCCACAGACCTAGGCCTTCCCCACGCAGGAGGCAGGGGCTGTCTACACCTGACCTCCTTGGCCACCTGACAGGCCAGCTCAAGTATGGGGGCAGAGGACAGGCTGTTGTGTCCAGCTATGAACCTAAATGCATGATTCCTGACATCAGTCCTGTGAAACGGCTGAGCGCTAGTAGGACCTTCATTTTACTGCTGTGGACATAGGAGCTTAAAGAGAGAAAGCAGTTTGCCTGGTCAGAGAATAGGAAGAGCTGAAAAGCAGTCCAGACTCACGTGAGTCCGGACTCTCTACTCTTACCCTGTCTGCCCTCCTGCCCCACCACACAGGGTCCATTGAGGAAGCGCCCAGGCAGTCCTGGGCGAGTAGGACATGAGCAGGGTAGCCAGAAAGGACTTGAAAACCCCAACCCTCCTGAGAAGCCCAGGCCAGCCCAGTCTCTGCTTGCACAGCCCTAGACCATAACTTATTTACATGCTCTGACATAGGGAGAGGAGTCCACAACAGCCATGGGTGCCAGCCACACCCATGTCAGGAAAGAAGAGAAGGGAAAGGGATTCTCACACAGAGGAAAATACCTCTGTGTCCAAAACCCTAATTCATTGTCATGCTCTGAGAGGCGCTGCCCGGAATATTGTGCTCAGAATTTTTCCAAAGCCAGGACAGAGAGCCATGGAATGAGGGATGGGCCCAATGTCTTATCCAGGAAAGTCAAACGAAGTCAAATGGGGCCATCTCGGCCAGCCCTGCCTGGTGACCAAAGAAAGACATTCATCCCATGGGGTCCTTTGGCCAAAGCCGATGCAGGTAGTTCAGAGAATAAGTGGTAGGTCAGTAGAAGTCTGGGACATCTTCCCCCTACCCCTCTCTCTCTCTTTATATATTCTGGCTATTAATCCCTCATAAAATGTATGATTTGCAAATTGTTTCTTGCATTCTCTGGGTTGCCTTTTCACTCTATTGATAGTGTCTTTTGATGAACAGAAAATTTTAATTTTGATGAAGTCCAATTTACCTATTTTTTTTTTCTTTTGTTCCCTTTGCTTTTGGTGTCATATGTAAGAAATCATTGCCAAATCTAATTTGTCATGAAGATTTTCTCCTAAGCATTCTATAGTTTTAGCTCTTATGCTTAGGTCTTTGATCCATTTTGAGTTAATTTTTGCATATGGTGTAAGGTAAGGATGCAACATACAGTTTTCCCAACATCATTTGTTGGAAAGATTGTCCTTTCCCCCACTGAATTTTCTAGGCTAGGCACTCAAGTTGAAAATCACTTGACCAGTTATGCAAGGGTTTATTTAGGGGCCTTTATTCTATTGTCTACTGGTCTGATATGTGTCAGTCTTTATATCAGTGCCACACTGTTTTGATTGCTGTAGCTTTGTAGTTAATTTTGAAATCAATAAGTGTGAGTCTTCCTATCCTGTTCTCCTTTTGCAAGATTGTTTTGACTGTTCTGGGCCTCTTGAGTTTTAGAAGGATTTTTTCTTTCTACAGAAAAAAAAAAAAGTGATTTTGATAGGCATTACATTGATATTATATTTCACTTTGTGTAATATTGACATCTTAATATGTCTTCCAATCCATGAACACAGAATGTGCTTTTTTATTTATTTATTGTCTTTAACTTCTTCCAACAATGTTTTATACTTTCCAGCATAGTGGTTAAGTTAATTATTTTATTCTTTTTTAAAAATATATATATTTTATTGGTATTTTACAGAGAGGAAGGGAGAGAGATAGAGAGTCAGAAACGTCGATGAGAGAGAATCATCTACCAGCTGCCTCCTGCACAACCCCCACTGGGGATGTGCCCACAACCAATGTACATGCCCTTGACCAGAATCGAACCTGGGACCTTTCAGTCCACAGACCAACGCTCTATCCACTGAGCCAAACTGGTTTTGGCTATTTTATTCTTTTTGATGCTATCATAAATGGAATTGCTTTTTTAAGTTCCCAATATGTTTTTAAAAGATTGCTTTGGCTTCACCGTGGAGGATAGGTTATTGGAAGCTAGGAAACCAGTTAAGAGGCTGTTATAATCATCCAGGTGAGAGATGGTGGAGGACCAGGTCAAGGAGGACACGTGGGCCCAGAGAACAGACAAATGCAGCACAGATGGGTCCTTTGTCTCGGACAGGCGATCTGACCCTCGCTCCTTTGAAGAGAAAGTTTCATGCTCAGAGCGTGTCTCCCCCCTCCCCCTCAATTTCTAGGATCTTCTTCTTCAGCTCTATTAGGACAAAGAAGGTCTGGGATTTGGAAGCAGCAGAGACAGAGGGGAAAGCCATCTGATTAAATGCCCTCATTTGGGCGGAAATGAGTTTTTGAGTGAACAGATGGAAAACCACTCTCTCCCCGCCAGTGGGATCAGGGAGTCCCTATGGCTTCCTGGCAACAGCTCCTAAATAATTTGTTCAAGGAAGCCATCTGCATGGAGGGACCTTTCCCTGATGGCAGCTCTCAGTCCAGCTCCCAGAAGCATAAGGTGAGGGAAATGGCCTTGCGGAGGAGAAGGCTTAGTCACACTGGGGAGAGGGAGGGCAGTGAGGGTGTGAGTGCCCTTGACCTCAGTCTCTCAGTCCTGCAGGGGCAGCTCCTCAGCACATTCAGATCCTACTTCCAGCCTAGAGCGGGGATTCCTCAGACAACCAGGGACTCCTGACCCAAGCTGGGGACCCTCTCCTTAGGATAACGCGCAGATATCTACAACGCATGGTGCAGATGACTGACCCTTGCCTCTTGGGCCCTACTCTAAATGCATTTCACACAGACCCGAATTCCACAAAACTGCCGGCTTCTTGAGGGCAGCAAGCAAGTTGTCTGTCCTCAAAGTGTCTAGCGTGGACACAGAGTAGGTCGTCGTCAGTAAATATAGACCCACTAGGCCATCAAACCACGGCAATTTCTGAGTCTGCAATAGGGCACAGAGGCTGTTCCTCAGTGGCACAGTGGCAGCCTGACAGCAAGAGCCGAGAAAGAAAAATCATAACCAGGTGGGATGTGGGAAGGCCTTCACAGAAGCTCACGTGCAGTTCCACCTCAGCAAACATCACTGGGGGCGAATCCCTGTGGATGTCAGGCAGGTGCCCAGAACACAAAACATTGTCAACATGGTAGAATCCACACTGGAGGAAAAACCTTTCTTTATTGTGTGGTTTATAATTTACATACTTGAGAGAATTCAACCAGGACAAATACCCTGTTTAAAAAAAAAAAAAAAAAAAAAAGTAAATCTTTAAAGGTATTTATCAATAGCTTATATACCTTTTCTGGAAATCATAAAATTTATACCAATGAGCAATTTATGATCATTTTGTCATCTGTCTAAGCATATTTTCAGCTTTAGAAAAGTCATACTTGTGAATTTGACTTTATTTCTTAATGTGTCTATCATTTTCTTGTCACCTTTCAAACCCAATTAGAATTCGGTTTGCTCTAAGGTGGGAATTGGGGGTCTGATTGAATAATTTTATCTCCAAATTTTTCTGCCACCACCAGGAGTTCAATTACCTCCTTCCCCATTGCATTGTTCTGCCTTCCTGAGATGTCTTTTATGCTTCCTCACATCAGCTTGTGTCTGCAGGCAGATTTTCCGTTTCTTTGATCTGCCTCTCAGTGCTTGCACCGGGCATCACACCACTTAAACTGGTGTTAATTTAGTATCCTTTAACCTCACCTAGAGTGAGATACCTTTGCCTTTGAAGAGGATTTTTCTCTTTTTACAAAATTAACACTTTCTCCATGCAAAAGCTTTGGAGAATAGGCAAAAGCAGAAAGAAAAAAAGTTAAAATTACCTATAGTCCTAACAATCAGTGACAGACAACCATTGTCAAATTATTGGAGCTGATCCTTCCAGATGTTTTTGAGGAAAATGTGAGTGTGCATAACATACTGTGATCTCCTTTTACTGTGACAAAATAAATCATTACAAAATTCCCAAATAAAAACGAGGCAGGCGTTATGGTAGGTGAGTTTTAACATGGCCTCCGTGACCTTCACCCCCTGGTTTATTGCTCTGATGGCCAAAGGGAGGTTACCCAGGTGTGTCCAATCTAATCACAGCCCTTTGAAAGCAGATTCTTTTCCTCAGCTGGCGGCAGAACAGAAGGTCAGAGGGAGCTGACTATTGAGAAGAGCTGGATGCAAAGTTGCTGGTTTGAAAATGGAAGGGAGGCTTCTCAGAGCAGAGAGCAGCCCCTTGACAGGCAGCAAGGAAACGGGGACCTCAGAGCCAGACCTGCAGGGAAGGGAATTCCGCTACCACCTACATGACCTTGGAAATGCTTTCTTCTCCAGAGTGTCTGGGAAGGAGCCCACCGACACCGTGATTTTTAGCCGAGGAGACCCGGAGCAGTCCCCAGGACTTCTCCCTTAGAGAACTATATAAAATGAGTGGTGGGTATTGTTTTAAGCTACTAAATTTGTTGTAACTTGTTACACAGCAATAGCAAACTAATATAGGCATTTCAAACAGGGAACCATTTCTTTTCATTGTTGTTGTTTTTTTAGAGAGAAAAACATCAATAAAAAAGAGAGAGAGAGAAACATCAATCGGCTGCCTCTTTCTCAGGCCTGCTCGCTCCCTACCAGGGATTGAACCTGAAACCCAAGCGCTCTGACAGGGAATTGAACCAACAACCTTCCAGTGCTCAGCGCGACACCCAACCAACTGAGCCACCCCAGGGAGGGGCAGAGAACAATTTTTAAAGCTACCTTTTTAAAGGTACTTTCTTTTTTAAATTTAAATTATTGTTTTAAGTATTACATATGTCTCCTTTTCCCCCCATTGACCTCTCCCCGGCAACTCCAGCCCCCCAGTACCGCGGTCGGCAAACTGGGCTTTCGAGCCACATGCGGCTCTTTGGCCCCTTGAGTGTGGCTCTTCCACAAAATACCACGGTCTGAGTGAGTCTATTTTAAAGAAGTGGCTTTAAAAGAATTTTAAGTTTAAAAAATTTGGCTCTCAAAAGAAATTTCAATCATTGTACTGTTGATATTTGGCTCTGTTGACTAATGAGTTTGCTGACCACTGCCCCAGTACATGCCCTTACTCCCCTACTGTCTGTGTCCATTGGTTATGCTTATATGCATGCACACAAGTCCTTTGGTTGATCTCTTACCCTCCTCCCTCCCACCCATCCCTGCCTTCCCCCTGAGGTTTGATGGTCTGTTCAATGCTTCTATGTCTCTGGATCTATTTTTGTTTATCAGTTTATGTTGTTCGTTATATTTCACAAATGAATGAGATCATGTGATATTTATCTTTCTCCAATTGACTTATTTCACTTAACATAATGTTCTCCAGGACCATCCATGCTGTTGCAAATGATAAGAGTTCTTTTCTTTTCTTTTTTTTCTTTTTTTTTAAACAGCAGCGTAGTATTCCATTGTATAGAGTTTTCTAATCCACTCATCTGCTGAGGGGCTTAGGCTGTTTCCAAATCTTAGCTGTTGTAAATTCTGCTGCTATGAACACAGGGGTACATATATTGTTTTCTGATTGGTGATTCTGATAGCAATCAGATTGGTGATTCTGATGTGCACCTGTATAATCACCAATCAGAAAACAATATATTCCTAGAATTGGGATTACTGAGTCAAATGAGAGTGCCATTTTTAATTTTTTGAGGAAACCCCATACTGTTTTCCACAGTGGCTGCACCAGTCTGCATTTCCACCAGCAGTCGTTTGTTGATTTGTTGTTGATAGCCACTTTGACAGATATGAGGTGGAACCTCATTGTAGTTTTGATTTGCATCTCTCGGATGACTAGTGACTTTGAGCATGTTTTCATATGTCTCTCGGCCTACTGTATGTCCACTTTCGAAAAGTGTCCATTTAAATCCTTTGCCCATTTTTTAAATTGGATTATTTATTTTCCTTTTGTTAGGTTGTGTGAGTTCCCTACAAATTTTGGAGAATGAACCCTTATCAGATGTCTAATGGTATTTTCAACATTAGGTAAATCATACTTGGGAACAATCTGCGAGTTTAGTTTATTTCCTTCACTCAGTCTCTGCAGAGGCCTCTGAATTGCCCTCACTCCACAAAAAAGCCCAAGTTCTGGGCCAAGATGGGGTCTTGGGGCCTGAACACAGCTCTGCTGTGTATCTAGGAAGTGGGGTGATTCCCACCCCTAAAAGTGTCCCAGACCTGCCAGAGCCCTACTGAAAGCTGGGGTGTGGGCCTCCCACAGCTTGGCAGCATCTCTCCTCCGCAGGCATTTTCTTGGTGCGGGGTGGGGGGGGGGGGCGGGGGTAGCTGTTGGCCGAGGGCATCTGCACACACAGGGGCACTGCATTAGACTGACCAAGGCTGATCCCCATACATGGAGCCTGCGCGGCTCACAGGGCCTTTGGGGAACCAGTGTGCACCTGTATATTCTCACTGAGGAAACGTCTGTGAGTTCCTGTCATACAGCCGAAGGGGGCATAGGCTGGCTGATGGGAGAGATGGGGTCACAAAGGGCCCTAGAGTTCTTCCAATCCCACGTTCTTGTCCCAATCATAATAATCAAAGTCCCTTCTTATTGAAAGGCTCATGTTAGGTATTTTATAGTCGCATTCTTATTATCTTATCATTGTTGTGGTTTACAGAGGGAAACAGGCTCAGGGAGGTTGTGTACTTTACCCATGGAGAGATCATTGAATAAGTGATGGAGCCGGGATTCTCACCCGGCGCTCACTTTAGACTTTCCTAACCGCTGCCCTCGTAGCCCAGGGGAAGGCGTGCACGCAGCAACAGCACCAGGTCTCAGTCCTGCCTGTGAGAGGCCTGTGGGGCTTTTTAAATTCCCGAATCCTGGACCTCAGTGCCAGAGATTCTGATTTTAATTCGTTTTAAGGGAATCAGACCTCAGTAGTTTCAAAACCTACCCAGGTGATGCTAACGTGCAGAGCAAAGGTTCTCTAACATCGCCCTTGGTAAGAACCCCCTAGGAATCCTGTACCTCTGCAGGATGCTAGGCCCCACCCAGTGAAATTCTGTTTCAACTGGGGAAGTGGGGGGAGTGGGAGCCCAGGAATTTGCATATTTGCCCTGCCCTTAGTGCTTTTTTTTTCTTCTTTCTTTCTTTCTTTCTTTCTTTTTTTTTTTTAACAAATGTGTATTCTTTTTAAATATATTTTATTGATTTTTTTATAGAGATGAAGAGAGAGGGATAGTCAGAAATATCTGTGAGAGAGAAACATCGATCAGCTGCCTCCTGCATACCCCCACAACCAAGGTACATGCCCTTGACTGGACTTGAACCTGGGACTCTTCAGTCCACAGGCCAATGCTCTATTCACTGAGCCAAACCGGTTAGGGCCCCTCTGTGCTTTTCAAACTTGTTAAAATGAAGATTCAGATTCACTAGGTGAGGGATGGAGCCTCAGATTCTGCATTTCAAACAAGTTTCCAGGTGACACTAATGCTACTGATCTTGGGAACACGCTTTGAATGGTAAGTGTCCCAGCAGATTCAGAAGAACTACCCTAGACCAGTGTTTCCCAAAATGCAGTCCCGGGTTCAGCAGCATCACCTGGGAACTTGTTAGAAACAAAAATATGCCTCCCTCCCTCTACTGAAACCTACTGGATTAGAAATTTGGGGGAAAGGGGAGGTCAGCAGTTTTAATAAGCACAGCTCCTCTCTTCCTCTCCTCCCCTCTCCCCCCTCCCCCCCAAACTCTCTGCAGGGGACAGTTTAAGGACTGCTATTAGAGGACTGGGCCACATCTGCTGGGCCAGAGCCAGCAGAGAAGGGGTGTCTGGCTCTCAGCCTCTGCTCTGGGCTCCACACCCAGGAGGCCAGGTTGGGTTGAGCAGGAAGCAGACTAGGGTCCTGCCAGCCACATCTGGATCCCAGCATGAATTCTCCAGTTTCCTGACAAAGTCGGGGGCAGCCACGTTGGTATCATTATGAAGATATGCAAAAAGCAACATTCTTGGAGGAAAGCCATTGACTGCGAATTTAATGAGATCTGGCTCGGCCTTCTCTCCAGATGTCCATTTATTGGTTCACCAACAGCTGCCAGGGAGATGCAATACAGAGCTTGTTGGGTTGGGTTTTTCCCTCTCAGTTTTTAATGCATCCGTTTCTGGAGCCTAAACATCCATTTCTAGAAAGCAGGGGGATTTCCCTGGCCTGGGGAAACAGAGAAGGTTAGCACCCTGGAAGATCAGGCCCTGAAAGGAGGAGGAACAATGGTCATTTCAAACGTCCATTCTCTCTCTCTCTCTCTCTCTCTCTCTTTTTTAAATATATATTTTATTGATTTTTTTAAGAGAGGAAGAGAGAGGGATAGAGTTAGAAACATTGATGAGAGAGAATCATCGATCAGCTGCCTCTTTCACACCCCCTACTGGGGATGTGCCCGCAACCAAGGTACATGCCCTTGACCGGAATCGAACCTGGGACCCTTCAGTCTGCAGGCTGATGCTCTATCCACTGACCCAAACCGGTTTTGGCAAATGTCCACTCTTTCAATAAATATGTTTGAATGCCTGTTGTATACCAAGCATTGGGCCACAAACTATTGAGGGGTGTGTGTGTGTGTGTAAGAGAATGGTAATACGATTCATTGTATTACTTAATGGTATGTTAACTAATATGTATGTGTTAAAAAAAAAAATTTAACTTCCAAGGCTGCAAATATTTTTAAAAGAAAGATTTTATTAAGTCATGGCTAGCAAAAAAGAAGACCAGTCTTTAGATATGGAGTCTAGACCTCAGCAGCAAGGCTGAGTAGGTAAGACAACATGTCCATTGTCCTGGAGTTTTGCAGGCATTTTTAACAGGGAGGAGAGGTGCAAGCTCTCCTGAAAGGACTTACATTGTCTGCAGACAGAAGGGACTGGAGAAAGTGAGTCAGGGCTAGTCCTGGGCCAGGCCCAGAGAGGTGCCGGCTCCTGTGGATTAGCTGTTAGCAGCAGATAGAGAAATCCATGTGCAAATAAGAAGTGGAGGCTTCTGAGGTTCCCTGGGGCCTTCCAGAAAGTACCGGCTTCTCAACTGGGGTCTTTGGGGGCTTCTGAATGACCTCCTAAATGCAGAGCTCAGAATAGCTGTGCCTTTTTTTATCTGGACCCCCTCTCCCTCCGCCGGCCCCTGGAGAGAGGGGAGGCTCAGTTACAACTGAAGGCTGACGGAGCAAGACAGAGCAGGGCCTTGGGCCGCAGGGGACAAAAGTGACCCCTTCTCCTTTCCTGGAGATCAGGCCCAGCCCTTCAGCTCCCCACGGCTTGGGGAGGTCACATGAAGCTCACTGTCAACATCAAGGTTCACATCCCAGCTGTTCTGCCTGGCCCTGCATGGAAGCTTTAAAAAACCAGGACATCAGGGGGTCCATGGGGGAAACAGGGGGAATTATGTAATACTTTCAACAATGAAGATTAAAAAACAAAACAAAAAAACCAAAAAAAAACCACCCCAGGACATCTTCAAGATGAGCCAAAGATGCAGTAGGGTGCAGCCCACCCCACCCAGAGGTCTCTTAATAGCCAAGGGATGAGCTATTCACAGAGAAGAGAAGCTGATACTGTTTTGGGTCTGAAACAAAGGCAAGGCAAACACACACACACACACACACACACACACACACACACACAGACTCTCAAGCCATGGAAGGCAGATCCGAGGAGAGAGGAGTCTCCACTTCATCCTCTGCCAGACAGATGCCTTGTCCACTGACCAGTAGCTTCTTGCCTGAAGATGGGGTGTGTGTTCAGCCATCCTCCAGAGATTTGGATTTAGGGATCCAAGTGGACTTGGGTCATCTCCCCATGCTCCGAAGGACCAGCTAGCTTCTGTATCCTGATATGACCCCCATAGTTTCAAGCATTTGCTTGCTGCGGGGGGGTTGTTTCGCTGTTTTCCATGTCCATCTCCATCATGGAAAAGGAAACAGGTTCCTGAGTGGAGAAGCTGGGGATTAAATTAAAGAAAGAGACCAAGAGGCAGAAATAGATTTATCAAGCAGGGAGCCAGGTGGGCGCCATTCTTCCTGTCTGGAGCAGCCGAGCCACGCAGCAAGTTTATTTTATAGGGTCAAAGGATCTTATTTGCATTCTTAACTAGGCCCTACCATGTTTCCCCGAAAATAAGACATCCTCCGAAAATAAGACCTATTTACAGGTTTCCATCTGAGTGAAATATAAGGCATCCCCCGAAAATAAGGCCCCCTAGGCTCTGTCTCAGAATGAAAATTAATTTACTGTAAACTTTGTGAAACCTAAACTGCAAGAAGTTGTGACTTGGGTGAAGAATTCATGGGAGAAAATCACCGATAGTTGCATTGCAAATGCACTGCGGGCAGGCTACCTTGACAAGAAGAACTCATTTAAAGACAGTGCTATTGCTAAACATGAGAGATTTGGTCCACTGATTCTGAAAGAAATGGAGTCACAAGAAATTCACCAGGAAATTCAGGAATTGGATTGTTATGATGATGTTCCAGAAGATGATGACATGATTGTCATTGAATAAATGAGTGAATTTTTGATACTGTAGGATTCACAGTTTGTCTGGTTTGTGTTGACAACTACTGTACTACTGTACCGTATACAGGTAATAAATTTCCTTTATTTTCATTTAACAATAAATATGTACCGTATTCTTCTTCATGGAAAAATAAGACATCCCCTGAAAATAAGACCTAGCGCATCTTTGGGAGCAAAAATTAATATAAGACACTGTCTTATTTTCGGGGAAACAGGGTCGCATTACTGGATTTACATATCTAGACCCGCCCCTGCTGACACCTGGACAAAGGTAAGTAAAGGATGTCCATGTGCCTTCTCAGGCGCTCTCTACAGCTTGCTTGTTTCATTATAGACAATTGGGAAGGAGGATCACTGCAGTGTGTGAAGAAAACACTGGAGAGTGCTAAAGGAAACAAGGAGCCCAGCTGGATGCTATCCAGGAGTCCAGGTAAAAGGCACAGAGGCCCTGGTAAGTGATTGAATTAAGGATACATTTTAGAAGTAAAACTAAAAGGACTTAGTGAATTGAATTTTGGGGAGTGAGGAAAAGGGGAAAATCAGAATCCAAATTTCTTATCTTAGCAAGCGGATGGCCCTGCCATTTTCTGATGGGAAAGACGAGGGAACAGATTTGGGTGGATGGGAGGAGATCAAGAGTTCTGGTGAATCAGATTTGAAACGTCACTGAGAAATTTCAGGTAGTCAAATGGATATTAAAAATAGAAGGTCAGAAAAGAACTGGCTAGAGATATACTGGAAATCATCAGCCTATAGATGGTTTAACTCTGTACGTCATAAGCAGCTATCAATGCAATTAAATTCAAAAAAATCATAGCATGTGGGGATAGTTTCTGTTTTGGACATGAGGCAGTTAACTGGTTAATGCCTTGGGTTGAATAAGGCCTAGGGCAGTGGTTCTCAACCTTTCTAATGCCGAGACCCTTTAATACAGTTCCTCATGTTGTGGTGACCCCCCCACCCATAAAATTATTTCCATTGCTACTTCATAACTGTAATTTTGCTATTGTTATGAATCGTAATGTAAATATCTGTGTTTTCCAATGATTTTAGGTGACCTTGCTAGCGGTTCTCAAAAGACCCACAGGTTGAGAACCTCTGCTGTAGAGCCTACAGCAGAGCTGTCTGAGGCTGAGTCTGGAATCTGAAGTTTTAACAAGATCCTGGAGTGATGCCTGTGGGGGGAGGGTGATCCCTGTAGGAGGAGGGGGCCCTCCTCGGAACCACAGCAGAAGGGTTTATTGTTTGTTTTGGTTTGCATTGAGTAATCTGTGTTCTTTATGGAAAATTAGAAAATGTAAGTTGACCAAAATGTCAAGTCCAATCCCCACCCCCATCACTGCTAATGTCTCAACTTCAAAGCTAGGTGCTGATCAGTTTCTCTCCCTTGCAAGGTTCAAGGTCTGGTGGCTGTATGTGTGTGTGTGTGGGGGGGGGGGGGGGGGGGGGGGGTCGGGGTCTTCTCTCTGCACCAGAACTGTTTTTGCCCCAATGGAGGAGCTTGGTCATGGGTGATTCACTGTCCCAGCCCCATCTCGAGGTTCTGCGGCCATGGGGGCAGAGGGGTGTGCCTGACTCACTCTGAGGGCACTCTGCACCTGCCGCCTGCAGTTGCAGCAGGGCTGCCTGAGGCCTGGACCCCCCAGCTTCCAAGGGGAGCGCGGTCCAGGCGACTCTCTCTTGGCCGAAGCATGGGCTCAGGGCCCCCAGACCGCCAGACCTGAGCCCCAGCTAGCGGGCTGAGTAGTGTGCAGTGAAGCAGTGGGGCCAGTGCTGTTGCCAAAACTCTGAAGCAAGAAAAACGTGGCATGATCAAAGGTGCGTGTGGCATCTCCAAAGCCAGGTGGGGTGGATCGCAGGGCAGACAGTGGTCTGAAACCCCCAACTCGCTGGTGGCCTGAGAGCAGAGAGGCGTAGTCAGACCTAGGATCACCTCTCTGCCCACAGAAACTGCTCTCTCCCCTGGGGCCACAGGATTTCCTAACCTGAGAACCACGGCCGCTCCACACACCAGCCCATCCTTTTGGGAAGTAATTTGAACAGAGCAAGTCCTGACCCTGCAACTCCATCCACAGGACTCTAATGGGGAAAACCCTATGATGTGATGTGCTAGATGCTGTGGACACAGCCAGGGGCGAAGGTCCCAGCCCAGGGGGGGTTTCTGTTCTACAGAGGAACCCTACAGTAAACAAAACCACTTAAATGGCTGGAAATGTGCAGCAAGCGCTGTGAAGGAAGCAGGTGGAGGGAGGATGAGCGAAATCTCTGATTGGGAGGAAGGCTTGCCGAGGAATGTTCCCTGAGAGTAAGCACAGGTACAGGCCATGAGCAAGGGAGCGCAAGGGAATGCTCAGGGACCTGAAAGAAAAAGCTGGGTGGCTGGAGAGTAAGGAGGGAATGTATTACTAGCTCTGGTCCATTGAGAAGGTTCCATGAACATTGTTCCACACAAAGAATGTCATCTCTAAAGATAAAATAGTAAATGATTTTTAATAATGTTTCAGGGTCTTGGAGTCTTTCTCCTTATACTAGTAATCCATAATCCACACCCCGACCTGGGTGTCTGGGACTCTGACCTTGACTGTGAGTCTCTTTCCTTCCTTCCTTCCTTCCTTCCTTCCTTCCTTCCTTCCTTCCTTCCTTCCTTCCTTCCTTCATATTTCTCTCTCTCTCTCCCTCCCTCCCTCCCTCCCTCCCTCCCTCTCTCTCTCTCTCTCTCTCTCATCTGACTTTGGCCCAAGAATGCTGAATATTAAGTCATTGGGCAAAAGTTAGAGCAACAGAGCACACGTTTAAAATTCTCAGAGAGAGGGAATTATATATATGAGTCCAGAGCAGAGTTTAGAACAAGCTCCTATGGGTCCCAACCCCCAGGGCAGGGCAGAGTGTCTGCCAGGACAAAGTAACCGCTTGAGCTAAAGCCAACCCTGGAAGGCGGGCCATCTTAGCCTCTAGTGCGGAGACCTGAGGGGCCCAGCTGCATCTGCTCCCGCCTCTGAGCTATTTGTGTCACCGGTCCGCCCACGCCACTGCCTGGTGTCTGGAGAGAAGGAGAGAAGGAGGGAATTGTGCAGGGGAAGGGACTGGAATGCGTGCGCCTGGGTAAAGCCGAGGGTTCAGGTGAGCACTTCTTGGGCCACCGGCCCTGGTCCGGCATCCAGGTGGCAGAGGCCTCCCCTAGAAACTGTCCAGGAGTCCCCGAGCAGCGGGGTAGCCCCGGCCTCCACAACATGGCCCAGGAGCAGTCGGTGAGCTTTTCGGTGACTGAGGCCAGCTCTTTTCATCTCTGTGTCCGGCCCTGAGCTGTGCTCTGAAGAGTCAGCGTTTGTGACACAATGATTTTGGGGTGGGGAAGTGAGTGAATTACTGAATGATTATCACAGGCCCCAGGGCCCAGGATGGAGCCTGTGAGCTGAAGATTTGAATGCCTCACAGCTCAGAAGACTCCCTGTGAGGGATTAAGTAGGGTGAGTCATTCCTCCTCCAGCCCGCCCGCTCTACCTCCTTGTGTGTACTTCCTTCCTTTGGGATGATTCAGGAGCTGGATGGAGACCTCACCAGTACAACTACTAACAAAGGGACTGGCACCTCCAGGATAATAATGTCCCCAATCGCTGGGCACATGCCACACCACCAAACTCTAGAATAAGCGTTTACCCATTTAATGGTCAGAACACAAGAAAAATTAAAACCCATGCAATTATTGAAAGCCACTCTAGTCCCAGCTACACACCAGACTCCTACCCAGAGGTAACAGCTATTTTTAAAACGTCTGCCTTACCTTCTTCCAATCCTCTTTCAATCAATTTACATATGCAGGTAAATAAAACTATATATTTTTATTTTGCGTATGGCTGTGTTTGGGTTGATATCTGGGGCTGCGCTGCACCAGCGTGGTGGGAACTTCTGCAGTGTGTCTGGGAGAAATTCCCACGTGACGTCCGGGATCTCTCATTATTTATAACTTTCCGTGAGCACATGAACCATGATTTATTTTGCCATTTCTCTGGTAGGACTGGACATTGAAATTTCTGGGGTTTTTTCCACTAGTTTACAAAGAGTGCTTGAACATCTTTGCACAAGCCTTTTCATGAAAATGAACAAGTAGCACAAGATTTTATTGAGGATAAATTCTCAGAAGTGCGGTAGCTAGACTGAGTAATATACACACTTAAAATTGTAATTGCCAAGTTGCCATCCAAAAATGGGCCTACTGCCGGGACCGGTTTGGCTCAATGGATAGAGCATCGGCTTGGGGACTAAAGGGTCCCGGGTTCGATTCCTGTCAAGGGCATGTACCTTGGTTGCGGGCATATCCCCAGTAGGGGGTGTGCAAGAGGCAGCTGATCGATGACTCTCTCTCATCGATGTTTCTGGCTCTCTATCTCTCTCCCTTCCTCTCTGTACAAAATCAATAAAATATATTTTTTTAAAAATGGGCCTACTAGCAGTATGAATGAGATGAAGGCCTGGGAAATTATGCTGTAATGAAGCACCTCATTCAGGCCAGGCACATAGTAGGTGTAGTAAGCAATTACCAAAGTAATCATTTTCCCTCCTCTCCAATCCCAGCTCTTGATCTAACCAAGCCCTGGCTTTGGAGCCTGGGTTGAGGAGTGAGAAATGGCCAGCAGAAAGGCAAGGACACAGTGGTGTGTCCCAGGCACTCCCCCTGGTGGGCAAATGTCCCTGGACAGTAAGGAAATCCCCCATTACTGTAAACGCTAAAGCAAATCACGTCCCTTTCTGCTCAGAACACTGAAAGGCCTCTCATTCCTAGAATCCAACCCAGACTCCATTCTCTGGGTGATCTGGTGCCCGCCTCCCTTTCTAATGACCTTGTCCTGTTGCAACCACACTGCCATCTCTGGTTCCTCAAGCATGCCTTTTCTAGTTCCTTCACTGTTTCTCAGAGCTCCCCAACCTCCAATCATTCTTTAACAACTCGTAAGCAACTTCCTTAGAGGACCTTTCCTCAAACACTGTCTAAAGGGCCACCTCTCTCCTTTCTACCTCCCCCACGCCCATTAGCAAGTATACATTTAATCCATTAGCAAGTATACATTTAAGTAAACCCAGATATTTCCAAGGGTGGCAGAGTATAGTACAATGTCATGAGGGCAGGGAGACCGTATCTTACATATGATCCTTATCTCCCAAGGCCTACCCCAGCACCTGGCAGTAGTAAGCACGCAGCATTTGTTTTATGAGTGGGTGAATGAATAAATAGGTCGCCCTAACAAGCAGGAATAGAATTGATATTGGGAGCTAGCCAGGGGTAAGGCAGGGCATACCTTCCAGGGTTTTGGCTCCCTTTTCCCTCCATGATCGATAAGAAAACTTTTTCCCGGGGTAATCTTCAGCCTGAGATATTTTTCTTTTTGTGGACCCCTCCCTGCAGGCAGCTCCCAGCTGGGGCTGCTGGCCTCTGGCTGCACCTGGGCAGCTGTTGAGACAATAGGTCAGGCCTGTCCAAGTGTTCAGCCCTCCAAGGTTAGCTATTGTGCATGGAGCTATATATAGCTGGCTGTTGGGAAGAAAGAGAAAGTAAGATTTACTTTTCGGAGGCCCAGATGATTTAGACAACTTCAAAGGTCCTGAAGGCTTCTGCAAGTTCATTGGCTAAGCACAGTTGGAGTGTGGTTTCTTGGCAAGGGAGGAGGTGTCCTGGCCCAGGGAGGTGTGACAGGCTCCTGTGCTCAAAATAAAGACTGGTTTCCTGAAAGGGAGTCAGCTGGGGGTGGGAAGGCAAACCCAGCCCTACTGCCGCTGGCACTGGAGGGCCTGGAAGTCCTGGTGGAGAGGGAAATGGAGCAAACATTCAGGCCTCTGAGGGTCTCAGCCGGGATTGGAGGATGACAAGGGCAATACGAGGACTGCTGTATTGCTGGGGAAAGGCAGGTGGCAGGGGGAAGAGGGGCTCCCACATGTGGGAGAGAAGGGAACATGAATGAGCTTTGGGACTGGGAAGATTTCCAGGGAGAGGCCAGTTCCTGCAAAGTGTGATAGCAGGGTGTGTGTGTGTGTGTGCGTGTGTGTGTTGCTGAGCCTATAACACTCAGGGCAAGAAGGGAGTTGGGTTCCTGTGCCAATGTGACCAAAAAAGGGTCCAGAAGAGGAGGCAGAGGCCTGACAACGACCCCGGGGTATGAGTGAGCATTCTAATTGGGTGAGAACTGCCTCGGGTTTCGATCCCACAGGATCTAGCTCAGTGCTGTTCCAGGGCTCACGGTGGGTGAGCTGGTTCACAGTAGTGTGGCTGCCCTCGATGTTAAATGTAGAACTACTTCTGAATTACCCAGATCCGCCAAAATGACCTCCCCACCATACACCTCTGTCCAAAGTTTAATGCTTAGCCTCCCTCTGATTGGCTTATGCCAGGGTTGTTAAATATTTGAATATCACCTTGATAAGAAAAGAGTAGCAGTAGTCAGTTGATATTACGATGTACCGGATACCCACCATTCTAGATCCTTCATCTACGTCTACAATAGCCGTAAGGCAGCAATAGCTCACCAGTATTGGGTGGTTATTAGGAGCCTGGCAATGTGCGAAGTGCTTTGCATTGATAATGACATGTAACGTCCACCCATTCACCACAGCCCTACGTGGTAGGTTCTGAAACTATCCGCCATTTTAATGCCACTTGGAAGTTGATGAGCCCGTTAGTCCTATAGGGCTGAGAGTTTAATTATTTCATTGTTATTTTTCTCCCTCTATACCTTTGGCCTTAAGGATCTCCTGTTTCTGCATACCCAATCTCCCAGAGCTACGCTTTATAAGAATTACCTTGTACTCATGATTTGCATCACTTTGGTTTTTGCCTCTGAGTGTTTGTGATGCTGCCCTCATTTGGTTTTCCAGAATACAAACTCCATTCTAAGCAATAATTGTTCTCTTCGAGTTCCTTGGTCACTTTTCTAGCCAAGGTTTCAGGTCATATTTTGAAGTTCTCACTTTTGAGATTTCTTGTCTTCTTTTCATTAGAACTGCCTCCAAAGGTGCACAGTGCCTGCTGAGGACTCGGCTGCCCTCCCTACGAGGGCTGTGAACTTTCTTTCCTCACGTTGATGGTTCTGCTCTGTTGTCTTCTGCTGTATGGTATTGCTGAGGGAAAGTTTGACACAGACTGATTCCTATTCCTTTGTAGGACACCAATTTTCTTTGACTTGAGCGCCTAGAAGGCTATGCTTATGCTGGCGTTGGTGATGGTTGGCTCCTTTCTTTCGTTAAAGAAGGTGACATCTGCTGAAACCGGTTTGGCTCAGTGGATAGAGTGTCAGCCTGCAGACTGAAAGATCCCAGGTTCGATTCCGGTCAAAGGCATGTACCTTGGTTGAGGGCACATCCCCAGTAGGGGGTGTGCAGGAGGCAGCTGATTGATGATTCTCTATCATCGATATTTTTAACTCTTTATTCCTCTCTCTTCCTCTCTGTAAAAAATCAATAAAATATATTTTTAAATAAAAATAAAATAAAAAATAAAGAAGGTGACATCTAACCAGTGGTGGACCACACTGAGGACAGGTCGAAATCATCCATTATAACTTGTTTCTACCTATGGCTTCCATAATCAACCTTTGAGCTTTTCCCAGGCTGTCACTGATGGAGGGTCTTCCTGATATATAAACCCATTTCCCAATAGTCTGGTGTCTAACATTCTAATGGAATATTCATATAGTTCTTTATATGTTTGCATGGATATGTCTGTGAGAAGATGATGTGGGGAGGAAGAGAAATGACCCCGGATAGTAATTAAGCTTCTTTATTGCAAACATAAACTTTCTCTGTGTTGTTTTATTTGAAAGCTATTGGGGAGCTCCAAGAATTGATGGACACATTAGAGAAGCAGGCTTGAAAAATATTACAGCTTTAGTTCACAAACAGTTACTCAGATAAATATTTATTGAATGCCTACTATGGGCCAGGCTTTCATTGCCCTATTTTTTTTTTTTTTTAAAGATTTCATGTCTTCTATTACCTTAATTGCATTTTATTTGAAAAATGGCTTCTCTTCCAAAAGTATTCAAAGAAGGTGAGAAAAGGAGGATTCAGGGTGGCTTTTGAAAACTGCTTAGATTTACTAGTTATTGAATATATTATAAAAGCATTCTTCCCCCCTCCCCCCATTTTAAATAAGAGGCTTATTTGAAGATAAACATTATGTATGAATATCTATTCATATATCTGATTTTTTTTAACCGTTTATGGTGCCCACTATACTGATTACCTCTGTTTGAATTTTTACCCCAAGGATGAATTAATTTTATAATATAAAAAAGTAGAGGTTCATAAAACATTTCATGGGTTTTCTCTCTGACAAGTCTCCCTTGTTAGTGACTCTTCTGCTCTTTGGAAGCCTTGCCCTCTGTTCACTGCCAGGAGCTTCTGTGGTCTCCTCTGAACTGTCTGCCCCACTGGGGCAGGGAGCCATATTCGACCTCCTGATGTGCTGATTTCTTTTTTAATTTTATATATATATATATTTTAATTTTATTTATTTATTTTTTTTTACAGAGATGAAGGGAGAGAGATAGTTAGAAACATCCATGAGAGAGAAACATCAATGAGCTGCTTCCTGCATACCCCCTACTGGGGATGTGCCCACAACCAAGGTATATGTCTTTGACTGGAATCGAACCTGAGACCCTTCAGTCAGCAGGCCGGTGCTCTATCCACTGAGCCAAACTGGTTAGGGCTGATTTATTTTTTTCTAGTGTCCTAACACTTGCATCTCTTCCAAAGATTTCAGAAAAGCATGAGGAAGAATGCAGGGGAGCATTTTGGAATCATTCTGAGTTCATAGCTAAATACCTTAATAAAAGCTTTTAAAAATGTTTTTCATAAGAGATACAAGTTGAAAATACACCATGTCATATTTTCCCTGAGCCCCCTCTGCGTGACTGGAATGAAGGGTTGCTCATTGTAGAGCAATTGGTTATTCTGACTCCTTCTGCAAATTAATTTACCTTAGGAAGCCATGTTCCTCTGTAAAGGAGGGGGTCAGGTGGAAAACAATGGGGTCTTTGACATTCTCAATAGTATGGTGCTCATTAGCTAAATGCTGACTCTGTTGGGCTCTGGAACAGAACATAATATCCTAAAGCAAGGTCATGGCTGTAGCAAACTGGAAAGAAAGAAGGCCCTCACACCTGTGTCTGAGCCCTGGGCGAGGAAGGAACAGGGCTGGGAGTACAGGGAAGGAGGGATGCTGCCCAGGTGGCCTCCTCCTCTCCTGCAGCTGAGGCCTGGAGGGGGTAATGAAGGAGGGAGAGAGGGCAGCATTCAAACCTTCTGGGCCAGAGGTGCTAGAGCATCTTACAGACCAGGGGTCTCCACACTATTCCCCCCCCCCCCCATGCTGTTTTGATCCCTACTGCTTCTACTGGTAAAAATGTTTGGGTATATACTCCCCATATAAATTATGATATATCTAACATCCTATTAACTAAAAAAGTCAATGTTTTAAAGGACGAAATTTAAAATGAAATGTTAAAAAAGAAATGTAAGACTTGGAGGCCACCCATGGGAGGATGAGATGTGGTAGAAAGCTTTATTTTCATGGATATAGATATATATACCCCTCAGTTTGTAAAGTCCCATTTCCCTTAGCCTAGTCCTAAAAGATGTGCAGCTGGAGATTCATCAGATCTAGAAGCAAAACCAGAGTCCAAAGTTTTCGTTGCATGGTGGATCTGGGTCCATAGAGCGTTAGGCTAGTTGCAGTCCCTTAGTCCATTGTGTGGAGTCTGAAAGGATGTGAGATTGAAAGGAAAGTGGATGAATGCAGGAGCATGAGGGCCCTGCAAGCCAGGAACCAAGAGTACAGGAACGTGGGAGCCAAGACAGCGAACTTCATCTTCCTGTGCTCGCAGTTACCATGCCTACCCTGGCCAATAACCTGTTCTCAGGTGTGACTGACAGTGCCTTACCTGTTTCACCCAGACTATACCAGGCATGCATCTAAACTGCAGCTTCCTAACAAAGCTGCACCAGTGGCATTCCCATATTACTGGACCCTCCCTTTCAGTTATTCATAACTGGGTTTGTTACAACGGTTTTGAGGCCATTTCTGTAGATGAGGTGGAAGCAGTCCTGTGGTCCCCATGGTTCCTAGAGGAATCATGATATGATTCTTAGAAGTTGCAGCTTTAAATACAAGCAAGACTCCTATTTCCAAATTCCCATTAAAGCATTCATGAAGGTACAGAAAAGGCCCAAGGCTCACATGACCCGAAGGATAACCTAGAAACTGAATTTGGGAAGAATTTCTACCAAATCTAGAGCTAATGGGGTAGGATGGAGGAGGTGGGGGTGGGGGTGACAATCCTGGCTCACCCATGAAACAAAGCATCTCTGCTTCCTAGAAAGAAGGCGGAAAGAAGCTTCAGTCCACAGTTTACCTGCTTGGGGTTCTGCAACAGCCACAATATCGGGAACCTTCAGAAAACCAGGAGGCTGCCTATGAGGAGCTCAGAGGATGATCATTTCCCACTCCCTCCAAACCCAATGCTCTATTCATCCAAAGGCTGCAAATCACAGAAATAGGGAGGGTGGGGAGTTTGGGGTTGGGCAAGAGAAGAAGAGGAAGCAAAGTATGGGGGATTTTAAAGGACTGCTGTCCCAAGGTCAATGCTCTGACTATAAGAAAGCAGGAAGAAATCTTCACGACAGCACCTGATGAATGTTTGCATTTCTCATTTATCCCATCAATTCAACCCACCAGAGAGCAAGCACTGGGAAACAGGAGAACATTCGCCTTAGAACAGGAGAGGCACATGACAGAAATGATATTCTGGGCCTCTATTCCTCACTTCAAGCTTTTGTAATTTTATATACTTTTATGTTGGAGTTTATAGTAAGATTTTTTTCCTGATAAAAGGTTCTGCCGAAAGTCATGACAGTTATTCCTACTGAGCATTGGGAATTGGGTCATGAGCTATATGGTTACCTACTCGATTGGTGAATTCATGACAAGTGGGACAGAGCAATCGGCCTGCTCTTTGCCTCCCATAGTTAGTTCTTTGTGCAGAACCAAGTGGAGAAGGGGGAACCTGACAAGGGACAACTAAAACCTGAGTGAAGAATATAGGAACAAATAGCATCTTAATTCAGAAGGAAAATATAACAATGGAAATGATTTATGACAAAACACAGAAGAAAATTTTAGAAAGCTGGAACCTTCATTAAGCATAGCTTCTATAAAATAGAAGCAGGAAATCATGAGGAAAAAAGGATGAGATGAAAAGGGATATAAGTAGGACAAGGAAACTCATATATTAATGGTAAGATTAAAATCATCTAAAGTAGAGGCAATAAAAAACTATATGCCCAGAAAATTAAATCATTCACATGGAGGATAAACATTAGCAGTCTTTAGAAAAATTCAAAGGAAATGGGAAAAGCAATAAAGATTATGAGAAAGGAAATTAGCTACTTGAAAGATAGCAGGAGAGGCTGATCCTAAGAAGTGTAGGCTACCCTAAATAGAAGAAAAGTAAGTGGGTGTGGAACAAATAAAACATAAATGAAACATTGCAGAGACTTAAAATTTTGTTATGAGTATATAAATAAAAATAAAACCATAAAAGAGAAAATATAGGTGAATATTTATCTTATGTTAATGGCAAAAAATCTCCAAACAAAATAACATCAACAATGGTAAATCTATTTATCAAAATAGGAGTAGACTTGGATACTTTTTACTTAAAAGTAAAATACTTTTACTTTTTTTTAAAAACAAACATGTTTTATTAATTTTCAGAGAGAGAGGGAAGAAGAAAGAGAGAAACACCAATGGGCAACCTCCTGTACATACTCTGTCTGGGGATGAACCCATATTATGGTTGTGAGCCCTGAATGGGATTCAAATAATGGGATGACACTTAACCAACTGAGCCACACTGGCCAGAGCTACATATTCTAAATTTTAACAGCATTACAAAATTGAGATAAATTGCTACTTTGAAAAAATGTCTTATAAATATAACAAAGGATAATATATAAAGAGCTTTTAAAATAAATGAGAAAAATACAGACCCTTTCCAAAAAAAAAGTGAGCAAAGATCATAGATAAAATAATTAGAGATTCAACTGACCAATAAATATTTGAAAATATAATTTAGCCTAATAATCAAAGATATACAATACATATATGAAACAGTATTGAAATATAAATATTTTCTTTTTACATATATATATATATATATATATATATATTTTTTTTAAGTTATAACATTTAAGTACTAAAGAGGATTCTAATGTAGTTGGGTTTTGCAAAGTACTATTTGAATAGTGTTGGTCTCCCATTGGAAGGATTTACTTATCTTTCGGGCCTTAGTTTTAGCTTCATTTCTTTCAAGGAGTTCTCACTGACCACCCAGGGTAGGTTATGTTCGCCTATTATAATTTTTCATTGCACCTTACACTCTGTGACATCTCAACCATATTGTGACAATTTGTGTGATTTTCCCTCCAATATTTGGCATTTTAATGTGACTGTAACAAAACTAAAATTTATATCAAGAATGTACTTATGCTTTTTACATGTTGGAGATGGTTTAGAAAGGTTTTCTAAACCTTCCAACAGAAGCAAAGTTTTCCTTCTCCAGGGAGAGACTGGCTCTTTCATTTTCTGAGCCTCAGCCAGCACCTCCTTCTGAAGCTATACTGACAGGTCAAGGTTACTTCTCAAAGATATAAAGCAAGTAGCTTAATTAGAAAAGACTCAGACTTCACCTTCATTTTTTAAAGTCTGTCTCAGTAAGCAACACTTTTCTCCATGACTATCGTCTTTATACTTCAAGATGCCAGGTTCCACCATAAAGGTACAAAGCAAAGCTGGAGTCAATGAGGAGTTCATGACTCAAGCGTCCAAATTCTTTTCTGGATCCAAAGGGAAATATCTCGCCACTTTTCCCATTTTGTAAAATGCAAATAGATAATGAGATAAGCAACGTTTGTGAGGATATATTAGTATTAAGTCAAGTGAAAATGGGGTTACCCCCCTTCTGTTCCCAAGGAGGTAGGAGTGACTAAGAGCTTCAAATTTGGGGGTGGAGGGGGGGGTGGAGTGGGCATCTGGAAAAGAGAGGGGTTTTCTAATTAGCATTTGTAACCAGCTTGGAGCAGGGAAAGAATTGCTGAAGGCATGATGTTTTGTAGAATGGAGAGCCTTCTCTGAACCTTTCATCTGCCCAACCCGTTTCATACAGTGTTCACACTTGTCTAAGAACTTGAGCTTTGTCATTAGAAAAGTCAACAGTTTTGGGCCCAGCTCTGCAGCTGTACTGCAGGCCAGTGTGCGAGTGGCTTAGCTCTCCCAGGTATAAAATCAGGATATTGAAAGGGACTGCTTCCTAGGGTGGTGGGAGATGGTGAGGCATACATGAGATAAGTAAGCAAAGTGCTAACATAGAGCCTGGCATGCCAGTGGCTTTCAGTAGATGGTAAGCTTTATTATTTTATAGCAGCAATTTGACCCGCCTGTGAAAATGACCCCTTTCCTTTGTATCTTAATTATTTTTCTGTAAACCTTAATTATTTTTATGAAAAACATTCTCAACCACAGTGCCTATTTTCCAGGCTTATGAAACAGAACATGTTCAATACAGTGACTACTTTGGCCTTTGTCATGCCTAATAAGCCTCACTGTACAAACTGAAACAATGCAGGAGCCTATAAAGTTGAAACTGGACACCTGCCCAGTTTGCTCCTTTTCTCCGGATGACCCCTCTTACAGTGTGTGGCATGTCCTTCCTGACTTGGAATTTTCTGGAAAGTTCCATCAAATGTTGCAATACAGGGATGCTCTTATCTAGGGCTATGGCAGGGCACTTTGCCCTGACAGTAAATGCCCACAGCTAGCCAACCCCTGGAGCTGCAGGCCTGCTTCAGGGCTTTCTGCCTCTCCCTGGATGTCAGCCTGTGGCTTTCGCCTTCGGCTCTTTCCCACATTAGAGTTTCTAATCCCCTTTGTTTAGAATATAAAAAAAAATCAAGTTGACACTAAGAGTGGGCTATTAGGATAACCCTTCAGATATTTCAGATACATATTTCATGTATTTCTGAGCTTATGATTATGCTATAGAAAGAAAAGAGGTATTCTGAGCTTATGATTTCTGAGCTTATGATTATGCTATAGAAAGAGAAGAGGTATTCCAGGAAGAGTCCTAGATGAGAAATCAGATCTGATTTCTGGTCCTGGTGCTAATATTTAGTACCTGCCTGAACCTGGAAAAGTCACTACACCTGAGTTGCCCTATCTATCAAATGAAATTGTTAATTAATTTATCAAACTCATAGTTAGTGATTGCTTCCAATGGGCTGGGCAAATTTCTAGGTGCCATGCAAATAGCAGTGAACAAGACAGATAGGTGTCCTTGAGTGAACATTCTAGAAGTGGGAGAAGTGATAGACAAAATTGATTCCCTGGTTAGCATCCAACAGCACACTCAGACAGGCAGTCTGCCATGTTCTAGCTTGCTACCCTAACTCCCAAGGTAGTCAGGCCTTCAAGTAAGTTTTATCAAAGGGATTGGAAAACTATAAAATATGATATGAAATGTAATTCTTACATTTGTGGTACCAACCACCCAAGATCCTGTGGTTCTCAAACAAGTGGGGCCTCGGAGAAGAGAGGGGCATCTGGACACACACGGTTGAGAAATACTGCTTTCTTTATAACTGAGAAAATACTTGTCTGTATTTATCTCAACGTCCTCCAAGTTTTCAAAATATCTCCCAAATATGGTGGCAGGGAGTTATGACCTAAAACAAAGGCCAGCCTTGCATATTACTCGACCAGACCCCTACCATTGGCACCGGAATGCTTGCGAACAATGAACTGGAGGCTGGAGGGGTTCTGGGACCTAGGTTCTGCATTCCTTTTGCAGCAAACCTCTCAGATGCTTGCTTATAGATTGTAGAATACTTTTATTGCAGAGTGACCTAAAGCAAAGCACTCACACCACTGAGGAAGAGCGGTGAGACCTTATGGTGAAGCAAAGGTGATAATATGATGCAGGCACATTGCATATCTCGGGTTAGGATTTCCATTTTGTTGCACTGGAGTCCGATCATTGTCTCCGTGGTTGGTATCATTTTCTATACTTGACAGATGTGAAGACTGCAATTTGCAGGGAAAGCATGTTGCTGAGTGCACTCTTTGACTGAGCAGACACCTTCAGTCTCCCAAGAGCTCAGGCCACACTGGTTTCTTCTTCCATTTCTAGACCCCATCACACTCCTGCCCGTCTTGGGGCATTTGCTGTTTCCCTCCCTTTGCTCACTGTGCTCTCCCTCCTGGCCTCCTTCCCCATCCTGAAGACAGATTCTCCGATTAATTTTTCTGTACCAGAGAACGCCCTTTTCCTTCTAGGCATTTATGAAGAAACATCATTTTTCAAACATGCTAATGAATGTCTTGTCATGAAGTCAAACTTCATGCCTGTTTGGTTCACTACTGTATGAATGGAAGGAAAGCCAACTCATCATTTTATTTGCAAGTTCAAACAAAATAAAAACTATTTCCCCTGATATGGTATTTTGATATTGTTCTTCCCCTGACATTGTTCTAACATAGGGGTGTCGAACTCAATCAGAGAAGGGGCCAAAATCTAAAATCCAGCCTAAATCGCGGGCCGAATGGTTTACTGAACAGTCATAAACTGTCATTGTGATGGAAACGCAGCGGAGTGCAGTGATGACAGCGCGGTGCGGGCCACATTGCAAGGCCTGGCGGGACGGATTTGGCCCGCGGGCCTTGTGTTTGACACATGTGTTCTAACATATAAAAAAAAAAAAAGTTGAAATCATTGTGTAGTACTGACCCAACAATTGTTACCATAAATTAAGAGCCAGAGATCAAAGTTTATTTCAAGAGACACTAAATTTAAAGTTGGGTTGGTTGATTGTGACACAAATAGGCATTGGAGCAGCAATCACTACGAAATGCTTCGGGAGTTCTGTTACAAAGAGCTGGTTCTACCCTATGTGGTCCAGAAGTAGCACCTTTGTCAGAAAGCTACAGGTGCCACCCACAGGGCTCTGGCTTCTACACAGTTCCTGGTGACATAGGTGTTGGAGGGAAAAGTCTGGGCCTAGAGGCCTCATCATTCATGAATCTGTGGAGTAGGCCAGATTACAGTCAACCCTTGAACTGTGTTAGTTGAATCCACGGGTGCAAAATCAGGGGAATAAGAAGAGTACCAACTGTATATTTTATTGAAAAAATTCACGAATAGCTGAAACTGGTTTGGCTCAATGGATAGAGCATCAGTCTGCGGACTGAAAGGTCCCAGGTTCGATTCCGGTCAAGGGCATGTACATTGTTTGCAGGCACATCCCCGGTGGGGGGTTTCTCTGTCATTGATGTTTCTAGCTCTCCCTCCCTCTCCCTTCCTCTCTGTAAAAAAAAAAACAAACAAAAAAACAAACAAACAAACAAACAAAAAACCAATCAATAAAATATATTTAAAAAGAAAAAAAGAAAAAAAAATTCACGTATAAGTGGACCCATGCAGTTCAAATCCATGTTGTTCAAAGGGTAAAATGTGCTTCTCTTCTCGGAGCCTGTTTCTTCCTCTGTCAAGTGGGAATTAAAATCCCAGACCTGACTCACTCATCCTCACCAAGCTGGGATGATGGAAGTCAGATGTAGGACATTGTCCTTTGCAAAAGCACAAGTGCTGTTAAAAAGTAAGGGCTCATTCCAGCCAGAGGCACACACACACACAGCATCTGGGTATCTGTTTATGTTCCTTCTTGCTAATTTTCACTGTTAATGAAGAATCCCAGTTTCGCCCCCAGCTTCTATTATCTGGCAGGACGTTGGATCACAGCCCTGTGGCTCCTCCTGAAAACCCGGAGCTGGGCCAAGGGCAAGCCTGTAAGGGCCTCAGATCCTGCTCACTCCCCAGAAGCTGGATTGCTTTGAATATTGTGCCAAATCTCCATCCCACTCTTGGAAGAACATTTGAACAGAAAGAATATAGGAATGGTTGTTTGCGCCGGCCCCTTCTCCCTCCCCCGACGGCAGAATTTCTGTCTCACATTTATCCTCCAACTCCCTTTCTTCTCTTCCCGCCCAGAGCAAACTTGTAGGAGACCTTTTGCCCTGAAATTCAGCAGGAAGCACAACCAGCAACCAGATGTCTGACTTTTTCACCCCATTGGCAAGGATTAGCCATCTTCCCTGTAAACTTCCGGCCTTTCCTCTCCCTTAGATCTTTCAGCTTTTTCATGCTCCATCACCTTTAGCTCATGCACAAGAACACCCTCCAGAGGAGAAACAAAAGGTGGCCTGCACACTGCTGCTGACGTGCCGAGTATTTATATCTCCCTGCTCAGTAAGGCCGCTGCTGGGGGCTGGTGGAGAGGGTGCGGTGGGCCAGATGGCAGTTCAGCTCTTGGATTCACTTGGTCTGTCGCCAAATTCAGATCCCATGGAGAATAGATGGCCTTGATCAAAGACAGAGATAATTAAACTCACAACTTAAAATAACATGTAAAGGAAAATGAATGCAAATTCTGTTACCATCAAAGTATGTGGGTGTGGAAAAATAATAGGTAAGGCAGTTTTTGCAGCTTCCAGAGTAACGTGAGACCTAGATAATCTTTGAGACAAGGAAGACTTAGGAACTGGGAGAAAACCCAGAGAGCAGCTCATCTAGCTCCTTCCCTTTCCAGGTAGAGAAACTGAGGCTCTGCCAGGGCAGGGGTGGGTGGGAAGATTTGTGCCCAGGTTCCTTGGTTGATGGTGGAGCTGGGTATCCTAGCTCAAGGGCCTGCTTTTGGCTCTGCTTATACTCTTCCCCTGAGATGTTTCTAGAAAGGAAGTAGCAGTCACAGGCCCAGGCTTGGCCAGCCTTCTCTTTGCCTCGCATCCTTCTGTTCTTGGAATGGTGGGCTCTGTCTCTTTCTCAGGGTCCCTCTGATCTCCAACCCCAGCCACGAAGCAGTAGCCAGAGTGATGGATGGGGCTTTTCTGCCTGTGCCCACCCACCATCTAATAAACACCTGGAGGGGAAGGAGAAGCAGAAGCCTTTTTTTAAATAAAAAAGTCAGGGGAAACATACCCAGAAAAGACTCTGGTTTTCAAGTCAGCACTCTTGGCCCGAGTGGGCAAGAAGGAGCAAATGTTTCCAAAAAAGATGCAGGAAAAAGCAAGTGGAATCATCACAGGAAACCTTTCATGTGGGTATCACTCAGTTGTACAAAGTTCCGTGCCTGCATCTTCCCCATCCCTTGCTTTCCCCACATGCATTTGTGTTTGCTGGTATAAATCCCCCTTCTACCATTCCTAGTTGTGTGACTTTGATCAACTCCCTTTCTGTGCCTCTGTTTCTTCACCTATAAAGTGGGGATAATGGTTCTTATTTGATATAGTTGCCATGGGGATTACATAAATTGAGGGTATCACACTAAGCATGTAGTAGATGTTTAATAAGTTTCTGTTTTCTTCGTTTTCTTCCTTCTGTAATGGGAGACTCTAAACCCATTCCTTAAAGGAATGGGACCCCACAGGGCAGGAGGTGCCTTCTTCAACAAGTCCCATAGCACTTTGCTTCCTCTCCCACCTGCATGTTTGTTCTGCAGCGTCGGCCGCCACCAAGAAGAAAGATTGATCTTGGCCTTGAAGGATGTGTATAGTTTGTCTGGGCAGCCAGGGCACCTCATGCAGGCAGAGCCACTGTGGGAAATGTATGCCCCTTTCCCCCCGGGCCCACAACCAGGGCTCTATCCCTGATGTTTCTAATTGTTTACTTCACAAAACCTGAATTTTTCTTCTAAAAAAAGGAAAGAAACCAGGGCCCTCACATTAATGTAAATGACTCCCAAGGGGGCCTGTTAGCTGGGGCTCAGAACAATGAGTTAATTGAAAGTGGTAATGAGAAAAAGCAGCTGACACTCATAAACCCATGGACCAATGAGCAGTTCAGTTCCTGGGCAGTGGGTGAGAGCCAGGCTTTCTAGCCAACCAAGATGTCAATGGTTTCTGAAAATAATTGCCTGAGGCAGGGACCAAGCTTGTCTACAGATCCTGTCACCTGGCTGGGAGCCACCTGTAATGGCTCAGTGCTGGTGCGTCAAGCCCTGTGCTTTGAGGAAACACTGGAGATCTAAGGGCAGACACTCAACTGGGATGTCGTATGAAAAACCCCAATGTCAAGGGACTTCACATTCCAGCCTCACCATTCCCGTGGGTGGGGTTTGAGACAAGGCCTCAGTTTCCCCACCTGTCAAATGGGTACATTAATACCTGTCCTCCCAGTCTCCCAGTATTGCTTTGTTTGACAATCCAATGAGATGATGTATTTGGAATGCTCTATGAAATAAGCAACATGTTGTGTGAACAGAAGAGCTCAGTGGAGTGAACTGAGGGATCAGGCTGCCTGGTCAACTTGGGTTAGACTAAGACAAATACACACACACACACACACACACACACACACACACACACTAGAGGCCCTATGCACAAAATTTGTGCAAGAGTAGGCCTTCCTTCCCCCAGCTGCCAGCACTGGCTTCCCTCTGGCAACTGAGACCCGGGCTTCCCTCTGGCTGCCAGCAGGTACCCAAGGCCTGGGCTTCCCTTGTAACCCTGGCTTCATCTGGAAGGTTGTCTGGTCTAGTTAGTATATATATATATATATATAGTATTTGGAATGGCAGCTGCTATATGGTAAGTACTGAATAAATGTTGCCTATTGTCTGTGATGAGTTGTATTCAGGGTTTTCTTGCCTTGTAGTGACTAATCCAAGCTTATGGCCTGAGTGAGCTTGTACTTCCCTTATTTTCCTAATCATGTCTGGTCACATCAATCAAATGCCCAATCTCCCCACAGCAGTCCTGCACCATACAAAGAGAGGTGGGATGAGTAGACAGAGCAGTGAAGGATTTTAAAGACATAATGACTTACAAGGTAGCTGAGATCTAACCAATGGAGATGCCATTTTCCCCCAAAGCCTGTCAGTCACACTGTGCATGCTTGTCCACATACAGGGCCAGGCAGGGATGAACTGGAATCTTCAGTGAGCCTGGGACCATTTATCTGGACAACTGATGGGAGTCCAGGGCAGAAAACTGGGTAGTGTGTGTGTGTTATAGAGGAGGGTTATAAAAAAGACACTGAGGAAAAAGAAAAGTTACATTTCTTGGATAAGAGAGTGGACACAGAGTCTTCACCTGCTAACTATCTGCCCACCTCTCTCTGTTTCTCAGCATTTCTCATAAGGCCCATCTCATTGCTCACATGCAGCCTCAAGTGGGATGTGACAGCAGGTGCTGAGTGATATCGCCCATACTGTGCTGAGCTTAAATCCCATGGCAAGTGCAGGAACGGGGTCCATGTGCAATGTCTTAGCATGTCCTTCAATAAAGCCAAGGACAATATTAAAGCACAACCGAGTGATTCACACACTGCCAGTAGAGATGAAAATTGGCACAACCTTTACAGAGCTCAATTTGGCAGTATGTCTCAAAACTACAGATGCACCTACCCTTTAACTCAGCTTTTACTTTAAAGAATCTGTCCTCCAGACGCATGCACATGCACGCCCAGAGGCACATGCTGTTTAGGGCAGCATGGTGATAACAGAAAAGAATCAGAAACAACCCAAGTGCCCATCCAAATGAACAGAAATGCAAGGACACTCGCTGCACCAGGTTTGTAACTGCAGAACAAAAAAAGAGACAGGCAATAAGACAGAGAATGCAAAATTTATAGGAGCTGTTTAAAATACTGAGATGGTTTTTAATATATAGATTATAGTGGCATGGAGAGATTTCAAATATGTACTAAGTAGAAAAGGTGGATTGCAAAATATTCAATGTTGTAAAACCTCTTTTATTAATATACACATAGAAACAAGATCTGGGTGTATAGACATAAAACTATTCACAATTGTTACCTTGATGGGAAAGGGGGAAGAATACAGAAGACTTATGCACTTTACAGAGTTTATTTCTATAATGCTTGACTTCCTCATGATAAAGATGTATTAATTTTGAAGTTAAAACCTAGTAAAGATAGTTAGGGAAATGTTCATAAACAAACATCAGGGTAAATAAATCTAAGGGCCGGAGGGTACACGGTTGGCCTTCAGCTAAGTTGGAGTGCAGCTACAAGAATCCAGAGAAATGGCTGCAATGGGCTTTTTTGTAGACTCTATGGCAGGCAGTGGTCAAGTTTTGCCAGAGCCTGGAGCCTGGGCAGTTCAAGGGTCTGTTTTCCAGGAGGGAAGCAGACACTGTTGACTGGCATGTTCTGAGTTTCTCCCTGGTAGGGGAACTCTGAGCTTCAGAAAAGGAGCACTTGGTCCAGCTGCCTGCATAGAGGAACAACCTCTTTATTTCCCTCCCGTAGAGTTGGGCCCCAGAGAGGCTGTGCTCAGAGTCAGCTTCCCTTGGGAACAGGTCTGGGCCTGAGCTAGCCAGGGAAGAAGGGCTTCCTGAGCCCCCAATCCACCTCATGGGCTGGGAACTCTGCACAGCGGGTCTCCTCTTCTCCCAGAGGCCCCAGAAAAGCTTTCACATTTTCCCTGATGACCCTATATTTCTTAAAGTTTCGGTCCCAGGCGAGCAGGAGAAGAAATATGTGGCTGCCCACTGGGGACCATCAGTTCTGGGAACCAGATGGTTGAGCAGGCACTGCCTATAGCTTCTCATGATCTGCTGGTTCTCACCACTCAGGGGGCCTCCTCCCCAGCAAGGCAGCAGCAGCAGCAGCTCTAGAATCATGAGTTCCTGAATTTCAGAAAGAGAGTTCATGCCTCTATGGATTCAATCCAGTCAGCTGGAGCCATCAAAAAGGTGGTGTGTGCAATGGGAAGTCTTTGGTCCCCTTACTTCTGCATCATCTGAGAATTTCTGTTTTAATGTTGCATCTGAGGAAAAGCCAGAATTCTCATCGGAGGCTTTTGACATTGAGAAGATTTAGGGGAAGGGGGATCATGTGAACTACCCTAGATTATTTAAAAAAGTCACCTCACAGGAAAAAAAAAAAAAAGATCCATTCTGTGGATGTCCAGAGCATTTACTCCCCTGTCACTAATAAGTGTGAGTTACGGCAAAAGGTGGGATACCTGCTGTGGACCAAGCCCAGTGCTAGTGTCCAGGGGTGCTCGGGTGAACATCCACAGGCATTTCTAACTTCGTGGAGCTTGTTGTCTATCGAGGGAGACCACCTTTAATTCCATAATCAACGTTCTGAGCAGAGAAGAGCCAAGGGACCTAGGTGTCCTGAAAGATGAAACAAGTCCTATGGGAGCCTAGAACCACTCTGGATTGGGGCTTTCTTGAGGAAGGGATACAGAAATTGACAAGATGGGCGGGAATAAACACTCTGTGGGCCCTCCAGACAAAAGAGGATAGTGCCGTGAGCTAGGGGGCAGCAGGGAAGATGGAGAAAGTGGATAGAAATGAGAAGGGGCCAGTGAGGAAGAGAAAATGATTGATTTTTATGGAGATACACATGACTACTGCCACACCACCTCTCCCCCTCCCACCCACACACATGTGCACACAGCCTCTGAATATCTCACTTGGAAACAGATGGAGGGTGAACTTGCCAAGACTAAGGGAATTCTCACAGGATTGGTTCCCTCTCTTCACTAACCCTGAGTTGAATTGAACTCAAGTGCCTGCTAATTAAGAAACAATGAGAAATGATGATGAAGAGGATCTGAGACGAACATGATAAAAATGTACACTTGACTGTCTAGTTTTAATCTTTGTTCTTTCTACTGGACAGGAACCTAAAGTGCCAGACTGTCTGGATCAGTCCTGTGCACTCCTTGTCCGGACTCCTGGGCCTTCTTCCTTCCTCAGGAAACCCAAGCTGTTATCCACAAGCTCAAACACAGACCCTTTCCCTCTTGAACCCAAAGTGATCCCGATTCAAAGTCTGGAGACTTCTCTCTCTGCCAGGTGACCCCACCTTTCTCTCACCCTCAGACCCCAGCTCCTTTCCCTTTAGCTGACTCTGAACACTCCCTTCCTGATACCACCCACCTGTCCTCCAGCCTCCTCTTAGCCACACAGAGCCCTCCTCACACCCAGCCTCCTCTTAGCCACCCAGAACCCACCTCCCATCCCATCACACGGTTCTCCTTTCTCACCTGGTGCTTCATTCCACCATTTAATTAAAAAAAATTTTTTTTTATCCCAGATCAAACTGTAAGGATCCTTTGGCAAGGGCCCTGCCTTGTCTACCAGAGGCTGTAAGTAACAGGAGAAAAGAGAGAACCCTCCCAAGACACCAGGGCCCCCACCACCTACCCACACCCTATTCCTTTCTCTGCCCATCTTCCGCTGTTGACAAGCTCCCATCAGAGCCAGGCTCCCAAGTGCTTCCTGGGGCAAGGAAGGGCACTGTGCGCATCTGAAGATGCCCTCTGGGAACTAGAACCTTCGAGCTGTTTGGCCTCAGACCTGGCCCGGCAGAGAGTACTTCACTGTGAGTGCCCTGACCAGGAATTGAACCTGCAACCTCTTTAGTGCATGGGACAATGAGGCATCCATTGGGAGCTTTGCTCTCCATTTAAAACATAACATCTACTCCATCTCAGAGGCCAAAATTTTAGGATATTGCTTCTATTTTCCCTCAAGGTAATAAGAGAACATTAAAATTGCCTTTTGTATGTTTTGCATTAGAATTTAATAACATTTACTCTGGGTCTGCTATGTACCTACATGCAACACAGCAAAGAATTGGACAAACATATCCCTACCCTTTCTTTACATCACAGATATCAGTGCAGGTGCATAGCTCTTCCCACAAGAGCTCCAGGGTGTCTGGCCGTTTATGAGTCCTGGAAGAGTTCCCCCTGCTCCTATCCCAGAAGGAAGTGACATTTAACACATGGAAGGGCAAAAGTCCTCCCTGGGGCTTGTTTGCCCCAGACCCGTGGTAGGCAAACTGCGGCTCCCGAGCCACATGAGGCTCTTTGGTCCCTTGAGGGTGGCTCTTCCACAAAATACCACGGCCTGGGCGAGTCTATTTTGAAGAAGTGGCGTTAGAAGAAGTTTAAGTTTAAAAAATTTGGCTCTCAAAAGAAATGTCAATCGTTGTACTATTGATATTTGGCTCTGTTGACTAATGAGTTTGCAGACCACTGCCCCAGACATATCTTCCCAGCTCCTCCATCATCTTATCTCACCCCTGCCCTTCCCATCCATTGATATGCATGTGGGTAACACCCCTGCCTCTACAGTTCCAGGGTCACAACAAAACAAGAAAGTAAGACAAGGCCTTGGGAGTGCCAGATGGGGTGGATCTGGGGTAGCTGAGTGGTCCAAGGCTGCCCGTGGATAGAAGTCCCAGGTGAGACAGTGATGGTGCTCCTGAGAGCTTGTCCTTTGAGTAACCCCATCTTCCTATCTCCTCCCCCTCCAGAGGTCTTCTCTGATGCCACCAGCCTTGCTCTTCATTAGGAAGGTAGCTGCCCGAGCCCCAGCTCTGACCTGCGATGCACAGTTAGGGTAAGTCCCAAACACCAGCCCTGGCCTACAAAGCCCTGGGTTGTTCTGCCCCCAGCCCATACCTCCACCCCTGCCCTTTCCAGGCTCATGCCCACTTGTGTTCTCTGTCCAACATTGGTCTTCTCTCAGTTTTTTCATTACCACCATCACCACTCTCTCCTGTACCTGAAATCTTCACACACCCTATTCCCTCCTCTGCCTGGAAGGCTTTCCCCACGCAAACTTCACCCTCAATTAACTCCTGTTCATCCTTCAGATCTCAGCTCAAGCACCTCTTTGTCAGAGCAGTCCTCCCTGCCCCCTGGTTCTATGTGCTCATTGGTTCATGCTCCTTTTTATACCAGGTGGTTATTTGATTAATACCTGTCTCTCCTGCTAGGTCATACAATCTGTGTGGGCAGGAACTGGGTCTGTTTTTGCTCACCATTGTGTCTGGCATCTGTTACAAAGCCTGTCACATTGTAGGCTATCGGTAAAAGTATGATGAATGTTTTCATAAATAAATAAATCAGTGACTGCTTTGTAATGGGGGAAGCTGTCCATCCCAAGCAGATTCCCTGGGTTTCGCTTTGTGTGCTGGGCTGGCCAAAATGGAGTCCAGCAAGCTCAGGTGTCTGCCATACCCACAGCAACCTTGTCAGGAAAGCCCCCTGAGCAAATTAATTCCTGGAAATGTGGTTTTGACTTGTGCCATGTGATTTGAGTAGAAGTAGTCCTACAAACTGTCCGCAATTGCCTAAATGAGGAGTGGTATCGCGGCCAAATTGCAAATGAGCTGGGCATGAGAGAAGCCAATACTTTTTGAGGAAGCTTGGCATGAAATTCTATCCAATATAATTCATTTTGGGTGGCAGCAAGTTTGGGAATTTCTTTTGAGAAGTCTACCTATCAGGAATACTAAAAAAAAAAAAAAAAAAAAAAAAAAGAGAGAGAGAGAGAGAGAGAGAGAGAGAGAGAGAGAGAGAGAGAGAGAGAGAGAGAGAGAGGAGAGAGAGAGAGAGAAGGAAAGGCTGGCTCATTCCCAATCATGCCCCGTGCTATCATACTAGTTGCCCTGGAATCAAAGTGACTTCATGGCCCAGGAAATCACAGTCCTTGCCACCCTGCACTTTCATGGCCCAGGAAATCACAGTCCTTGCCACCCTGCACTTCCAGAGAGCCTTGTAAAATGCCTCCTTAACCAATGGTCACTCGTATTCATCCCTTCCTTTCAATTTTAAGGAATAAAAACTACCCAAGTGTGAGGATGAGAATGAGTTTTTCTCTGAGTGTTTGTCCTTATTGTGTGCTTGTATAAATCAGACAAACAAAAACACTCACACAAAAAGGACCCTATTAGTTTTCCCTTAAGGCTGCTAAGAGTCTCTAAAAGTGGCAGCTGGAAACTGCTCAGTAAAACAAATCTGTGTCTAGGGCCTGTTTTCCTGATCTGCTCACATAGCTGTGGGGCATTGGCTGCTGATGAAATTGTTCATGTATCTTAGTAGCCCCAGGAATGCCGGGGTCTTAAAGTGAAATTTCTTCACCAGGTAGGTGAAGACCTGGCCTGTTTGTGCATCGCTGGTAGTCACCAGCCCCCCAGGCACTAATCCTTCAGGAGTCGATGCAGTGTGGGTACTTGGGTGTCTGGGTGCTTATAGTAACTCCACTTTGCTTGTGTTGCAAAAACAACAAAATCAAGCAGGGCATGAGTATATCTATTTCCCCAAGATTGGTTATAGACCTCAAAAAAGAATTCCAGGCATATGATGAGGAGATGAGGAGAGAGAGGGGAAAAGTTTAGCTCAGCCAATGCTGATCCAAAGAATGAAGGAAGTGTTTGGGGTTCATCTTATTTAGGCAGAGTAGCAATGGAGCCATTGATGGCTGCCTTCCTGATGTGATTGCATTCTATGTGAGCAGGGGTCTTGCCTGTTTTCTCATTTTAAGCATTTCTAGTGTTTAGCCCAAGGCCTGGCACATAGCAAGCACTCCACAAATGCTTTTCAGCAAATAAATGAATCAGAAAGGAGGTTTCAAATCATAAAGCCAGGCATAGGAACAAGGAACTGACTGAAGGAAGATGGGACGGGAGGTTCAAGGAGAGAAGTGGGTATGCTTTTCCACTGATAGCTTATCTCTGAATATCCTCACTTTTCATGAATAAAAAGAGGGATGTATGGAGCAATTTTTTTGTTTGTTTTTACCATTATAGTGCATAGAATAGAAACTTATCCAGAAATCATAAACAAGTAAGGCAAATATTTAACCTACATGATACATAGCTTTCTTTCCTATGGTCCTGAAAACCAGAAGCAATCCCTAGAGGGTTTTTGCTTGGAGCTCAGAGACATCAGGAGCCAGGACCACATTGGAGCTCAGACATCTCAGTTTTTGACAGAATGACCTGGCAGGGGGCTCCAACTGCTCCATGTGCGGCACATCCAGGGCGGGAGACTTTGCCGACTTCTTGCCTTGTATTTAAAACAGTTGAACTCTGGCTTTCAGTACCAAGTGCGATTGTGCTCTTACAAAAACAGGCCTGCGGAAGCAACACAGATGAGATCAACATCCCTGCTCTGCTTAGCGCGGCTCCTCTCGGCAGTGGAAACAGTACACCGCATGACTTGGGCAGCCCGCATTGACTTAGAGCAACTTAACTGATTTGATTCATCGGTTCAAATCACCTTTAATGTGGCACATTAGTAATGCCACCATATTGTAAATGATACATCCGCGGAGGCATTAGTCATTATACAAATAGAATTAATAGGTTTCACTACACTTCAAGATAAACATGTTGGAACAGTAACTCCATTCACTCGGGGCCTTTGGAGCTTGCTCAGGGCCCTTACCTGACTGTTAGAGTAAATACAAAGTTTTATGACCTACTTGCTCTGAGTGACTTCACCATCACCAAACACCACATAGTCAGTTTTAAAATTGCAATTGTGTCCATTGACACATTTATTTATTTATCCATGCATTCATTCATTCTCTTACTTAGTAACCTATTGTGGGTTGTTGTTGTTTTGTTGTTGTTGTTGTTGTTTTGTTTTCCAATTCAGTTCAGAGTATTATGATTCCCTAACTATCACCATAGGATTCGCCAGAACCATTTTGCTGGGGTACAAGAAGATTAGAGTGTGTCAGTGAGAGTGAGACAGGAGAACACCCATTATGTGTAGAGCACGAGTTTGGGTGTCAGACTCATCTGGATTTGAATTCTAATTCCATTGCTGATGATCTACATAAACTGCTTCTCTGAGTCTTCATCTCCTTATCTGTAAAATGGCCATCCCTCACATCTCAGCATCTCTACATTGCATATCTTTCCCTTCTTATGCAGCTTCCTTAATATCAAGCATCAAAAAAACGCTCCGTGAGGACTAAGCAGGCCTTGCGAAGGAGGAATTCAAATTGGTTTGGGAAAGAAAGATAGTACAGGCTGCAGGAGGGGACCTTTGCTCAGAGGTTTCTGAGAAAGTAAAGGTGTGTTGATGGGAATGTGATGTCAAGTTGGAAATAGTGGGGACAGGAGAGAGACCAGTGTAATGATAGGGGACAGGAGGGTAGTATAGGGAGATAGCGGGAGAAGTTGGAAGCCACTGGCTTGTGGGAAGCAGAGAATGTAAGGTCTTCCAGAATGCACAGAGTAAGGAATGGGGCCTACTGTACAAAATATTTCAACCAAATTTCATTATTGATATATCTTTCAAGGATCAGCAAAGCATTTTGAAAACACCAATTCTTAAAAACACCCCCCTTACCCCCAAACACACACCCAAGGCAGAGTTAGAAACATGAATGGTAGTATGCACTTTCACAAAGCTAGTTTCTTAATGGTTTGTGCCTTAATTTCTTTACTTAGAAAAAGGAGATGATGATGTTTGCAATAACAGCTACATTGTGTGTTCACTGTGGTGTTTAATAAAATATATAAGGCACATTGCTTTATACTTAGCATAAAGTACCTGTTTGATCAATATTCGTTATTATGCATAAATGTCAACATAGCCAAAGTCAACATCAAAGGGGCAAGGAAGTACATGTCACCTTCTCTAGGAAAAGATACTGCAAAGTCACGTGGCAAAGGGTATAACTGTATAATTATACAACAGGAAAGGAGTGATGATTTAGGACAATAATCCAATATGCCACAGATGACTGATCGGTATAAGCTGCTATATGATGGAACTGCCATTTATTGACATGGTGAAGATTGGAGGAGGACCAGGTTGGGGAGAAAGAATGACAAATGTCAGAAGTTCAGATTTGGACCTGATAAATCCAGTGAGATTGCCAAGCGCAGGTGTAACAAGTGGTAGAAACAAAATTAGCTTAAACAAAAGCAGAATTCATAGGCTGATGTAATTGGGAAGCCTAAGGAGGATCATTAGCCCGTCAGGCACAGTTGGAATGAGGGCTTCTCCTCTGTACATCAGCTCTGCTTTTCTCTTTTGGCTCCAGGTAACCCGCCTTACATGGTGGCAGATGTTCCTTGGCAGCCTGAGTCACCCTTACCTTAGCAATGACAAGAAAGAGGACTTCTTTCTTTCAACATCCAAACAAAAGTCCAAGGGATAATATATGTTACTTTGCTTGGGTCACATGCCCATTTACAAATCAATCATGATGGCCTGGCTAATGGAGAACTATGATAACCCTCCTGAGTCACATGCCCATCTCTGAGGTGAAATGTCTGGTATTGTGGTTAATATAGAGGGGCAATGATACCATAAAGGAAGCAGAAGAATGGAGACTAGAGAGTATGGTAGGCAGACAAAATCCAAAATCTGCAGTCCAGTAGAGACAGTAAGAGGATAGTTTAAGGGCCCGAAGTTCATTAGCCAAGTGCAAGATAGAAACAGAAATTTGGGAATTATCTGTGATAGATCATACTTGAGAGTAAATGAGATCTCCTATTCAAGTAAGAAGAGAAGAGGATCTACTCTCAGGTACAGTGAATATACAATTTATGTTCAAATGAATTTGGGAAGGATATTTTAGAAAGTGCTGTTATATCAATGAAAATACGTGTTATTATTATTTTTAAATATCTTTATTGATTTCAGAGAGAAAAGAAGAGAGAGAGATAGAAACATCAATGATAAGATGTCTCCTACTGGGGATCCAGTATGTGCTCTTGACTGGAATCGAACCCAGGACCCTTCAGTTCACAGGCTAATGTCCTATCCTCTGAGCCAAACTAGGTAGGGCTGGAAATGTGTGTTTTTAAAACAAACGTTTGCATGGCATGTACTATGTGCCAGGCACTGTTCTGGGCACCTAACAAGTCTGTATTCATTTAATCCTCATAATAATTCTAATCAGTTGCTACTATTGTTATCCCTATTTCACAAATGAAGAGACTGGAACACAGATTGGTTAGAAGCTTGTGCGAGTTGACACAGGTCGTGAGGCAGCCTGTGCTCACACAGGGCGTCTGGCTTCAGAGTTCTCACAACCAAGATTAGTGCCGTTCCAAGGCACCCTAGAGAACGTGAAGTTTCCGTCTCCTTTGCGTCTCCCCCATCCCATAGCACACTCCCCGATTTTCACCTGCTGCTCTGGATTCGTGGCGGAGTGCACATGTGGTTGGGCTCTTCTGAGACTCCGTCTCTGAGGATGAAAACTGAGAACGGAGAACCATGGAGGTCAGTTGAGTTAACTTGGAGAGTGTTCGCCATCGGGAAGAACAGATGCTGCTGAAGTCAGGAAGAAATGAGTGTTCGGTCCAAGCCCTGCTTTAGAAAGCCTCTTTGTTTTATGACTCTGGGTGCAAGCAGCCCTTTTAATTTTGTGTTTTGGATTCCAGCCACAGGAGGCCGTCTTTAATGTAGCAGATGGTTGGAGACAGGCAAGCCGGGTTCCTACCTTCTCCACCAAGCGGCCTTCCCCAGAGAGGCCTCTCCCAATGAGGTTGCTCCGAAAACAGAGAAGATAACTTAAAATGGACACATTAAATTTACACCACACATAAAGTAACCACTGCTTTAAGCATCGGCAGACATTTGGGGGTCAGGAAACCCTTCGAGAATATGATGAAAGCTATGGACTGTTTTTTGCAGAAAATTTGTACATAGGTAATACACAAAAGTGTGCATATTCATTCCAGGGGCTCATGGGATCTCTGATATCCAACCCTGAAGTCTAGAGTCGTGAGATTGCTGTGCTCCCGGCGGAGGGAAATGTCATTCTTTTACTTTCTTTTTCCTTTTTTTCAATCCAGTAAGATTCTCAGCTTCTGAGTTGTGAAAATAGGGGTCTGTGGATTATGAAGGAAACATTTCACATCAGAACACTCAAATTTTGCTGGAAAAATCCTTTCAAATATTGGATGAAATCCTTTTAGTGTATTCTCTGGCTGGTGCAGGATCTTGGCTCCTTCTGTTAAAAAACGAACACAAGTTTCTTTTGAAAATTGTAACATGATTTTTTTTCTCTCTCTCTCTCTCAGATGGGATCGTGAGTTACGACTTTGCTCGTCATTTCCTGGGAAACTCACTCTTCTCACAACATTTCCTACTTTAGCTCTTGCTCCTGCACTGTTTCTAATAGTGAGGATTGGGGTAGGGTAGTTTGGCAGTTGAAATATAGAATTTTCAGACTATGAAAAGGCAGCTTTGTTTCCAGGACACTGTCTGGGAGACTCAAACAAACAGATATTTTTTGCTCTGATGTCCACTTGCCATGACTGTCTGGGGAAGTGAGATGGCTACCAGACCCTTTATGAGTCTTTGAGGTGGCTACCAGACCCTTTATGAGTCTCTCTGATGCCACTCATTCACTGATCCTTCTATGCTGGGTAACACTTCCAACCATGATCACATTCTTCCATTTCTACTGGGTGTGTACTGGTCATTTAGGGAGAATTTTCTAAGCTTCAGCAAAGGGTGGAATTGAGATATTTATTAAGGATATTGAAACCAAAACCAATTTGCTTCAATTACCCATATTTAACAATAAAATTTTACTTAAAAAAAATTTTTTTTTAAATATTGAAAGGCTGAATTAATTACTCCAGTTCTTCATATCTCATGTTTCCTGAAAATTACCTCCTTTCTTGGTCTGGAAAATTCAAGGTGGGAGTAGGTCATGCACTAAACATTTAGGCTGATTCTGGCCCTGGCCAGGTAGCACAGTTGATTAGAGCGTCATCACTATCACCAATGTTTGGGTTTGATCCCAGTCATGGTACACATAAGAATCAATCAATGAATGATAAGTAAATGGAACAGCAAATCGATGTGTGTTTTTCTCTCTCTCTCCCTTCTTTTCTCTCTTAAAAAAAAATTTTTTTTTTCTTCCATGTCAACATATAGGCTGGTTCTGTCCACCAAATGATTAAAACAATTACTGGAAAAATTCAAAGAAAAGGCCCATTTTTTCCTCCCCTAAACATCAACCCAATTTAAAAATAAACACAAAAAAACTATTAGGTTTTCTCAACCTCAGCGCTATTGACATCTGGGACTGAATGACTCTGGGTAGAAGGAGGCTGTCCTGTGTATTGCAGAATGCTGACAGCATCACTGGCCTACTCAGTAGATGCCACTTGTACCTCCCTCTTAGGTGTAGTGTAACAACCAACATAGTCCTCAAACATTATCAAATATGTACACAGGTGCCGGGACCGGTTTGGCTCAATGGATAGAGCGTTGGCTTGGGGACTGAAGGGTCCCGGGTTTGATTCCGGTCAAGGGCAAGTACCTTGGTTGCGGGCATATCCCCAGTAGGGAGTGTGCAAGAGGCAGCTGATCGATGACTCTCTCTCATCGATATTTCTAACTATCTCTCTCCCTTCCTCTCTGTACAAAATCAATAAAATATTAAAAAAAATATGTACACAGGCATCCATGGTTGAAAGTATAGGCCTAAATTATCCAGAAATAGATTTCTCACAGTAAAATCGAGTATTTATCTTTTATCTGATGTTTTTGGTCAGGTGAATGCAAAACTGAAAAGCAGATCGTCTGTTGTGGTGCCCTACTGATTATCTATCTGCTCAGATCATCCTATTCTTCATTTGTTTTTAAATCCCATTTGCTAGTCCAAAACTGTGACTTCCTTACTCCATTCCTCTGGTTCTGGCAAGCCTGTTCATCTGCTGCTTGATATCTTTTTGACTATATAGATATTTAGTGATCTGTCTGATGTTTTATACCCTGTGTGGTCTGGATAATTTCTCAGTCCTCTTGGGGACAGCTGTTGTGCTGCTAAGGTTTCCATCCCTCTCTTCTAGATGATCACCTTTTGCAATTTAAGACCTAAGCTGAGCCCACATAGCAACTTGGAGAGGTTGAGTCTCTGGATGATTTGATCAATATGTGGACACACAGTTCAGGAAACAGAACTGTTGGCTTTGAGATTTTTAAATGTGGTTGTTACAAGAAATCCTGTAATCACAAATTGTTCCTTACATATGTGCAGTGACTGTCCAGACAGCAAACAGTTTGTTTGGAGAAGGACTTTACTATCTGTTTGAAGTAAGAAGTGGCTCTAGTGTACAAAACATTTAAACCAAATTGTTATGTCTTATAATGTTCAACAAAGCACTCTGCAAACATCAGTCCTGGAAGGAAAAAAAAAAAAAAGCATCCTTCAAGGAAGGGTTATAGGCACTTCTGGGAGTTGTAAATCCATGCAGGCTCCAGAAATATGTGCCTTCCAAGGGCTGGAAAATTCTGAATTAACAACAAATAATCAGTGAGTGTGACAAAGAGTTAAAGTACACAGACTTTACTTTCACAAAGTTTATGATGTAGTAAAGAGGTTTAAGATGCAGACCTGAGATTGCAAACTTATGGCTAGCAGGCTAAATTGGGACCATGGATTTGTTTTGCTTGGCATGTAACAGGGTTGGCCTCCTGACTGTCTAAGAAAGAGAATGACAAAGACAGAAAAAAATGAAAGGAGTTGCTAACATCTAAAACAGAACATTTTGCATTAGGATCCAGATTTCCAGCTGTTTTTGAAAAATCAGATCTGCCAACACTGGGTCCTGATTCCTACAATTCCCTGTGGTGATAGCTGACTTGCATGGAAAAGCAACTGCTCCTTTTGATCAGAGCAGGGACCCTTTGTTTCCCCAACCTGGCCCACTACACTGCCTTACTAGGCTCTTGTCCACATTTGAGATGGCCACACTGAGGCAGATATTTGCAATATTAGCTTTGTCTCTTCACAGTGGAAACAAACGGCTGAAGGAGCCTGAAGCAAAATAGCAGCTGACTCCTTTGTGTGTCAGGTGAAATGATCCTTGCTCAGCAGTGAAGGTGGCAGGAGACTGGTGACAAAAGGTCAGATTGGGAATACTTTTGAAGATTAAGGTATAAAAGGATTAAAAAGGATCCCATTAAAAAAAAACTTAGATTATTTAAAAAGGATTTATTTATAGTGGAATATTAGTAAATGGGTATTGAACTTTTAAGGTAAAAATATATTTTTTTTTCTTCACTAATATTACTCTCCAAATTGGATTTCCTAGGTCAGGGTTGGGTAATTTTTTTTCTGCCAATGGCCATTTGGATATATATTTTTAAAAAATATATTTTTATTGATTTCAGAGAAGAAAGGGGAGGGAGAGTGAGACCGAAACATCAATGATGAGAACCATTGATTGACTGTCTCCTGCACACCCCCTACTGGGCATGGAGCCAGCAACCCAGGCATGTGCCCTTGGCTGGAATGGAATCTGGACCCTTCAGTCCCCAGGTTGTCGCTCTATCCACTCAGCCAAACCAGTCAGGGCCATTTGGAGATATATATCTCCAAATATATATATATATATTTTTAAATATATTTTATTGATTTTCTACAGAGAGGAATAGAGAGGGATAGAGAGCTAGAAACGTTGATGAGAGAGAAACATCGACCAGCTGCCTCCTGCACAACCTTCACCGGGGATATGCCCGCAACCAATGTACATGCCCTTGACCGGAATGGAACCTGGGACCTTTCAGTCCACAGACGGACGCTCTATCCACTGAGCCAAACCGGTCTTGGCAACCATTTGGATATTTTTAATGTAACGGACCATACAAAATTATCAACTTAAAAACTAGCTTACTATATTTGGTCAAACACTTAATTAACTCACCCCTAATGCCTTGGCAGGGCCAGACCAAATGATTTCTCAGGCCTTATAGGCCAGTAGGCGGGACATTCCCCACCCCTGCCCTAGGTGGTACACTATCATATTCTAGGAAATGCTGATAGTTTTGGGAAATTGGATTGGGAAAGCATTGAGAATAGCCCCAAGTACTAAGGAAAGGGTTAGACTCTTGCCCCAGGAGATGGAATGGAGTGATATCAACCTATAGATGGCCTCTGCTCTGCAGGATTGCCACCTGCTCAGGGGCTTGGCTCCCCACAGGATATCCTCTGCCCCCAGGAGGTGGAAGGGCTACTGGGGTTGAACTCCCTGAGGGATACTTGGTGGATCTCCAAGGTGGCCACTTGCAGCACCAAGATCCACCAAGTATCCCTCAGGGAGTTCAACCTGTGCCTGCAAGGGTGGGGCTAGGAGAGGCTCCAAGATTTCCATTTAAGAGGGGTCTGGGGCCGCATCTAGTTAAGAAGAGCTAAGATAACTCAGGAGCTTGTTTTTAAAGATACTTTTTCAGAGGATGGTCTTCACTCAGATTTCTAGTACAAGTCGATAAAAATAGTAAAGTTGCAACTGATGATGTCTTTATTTGCTCTTTATATATCACTGGGTACATCTCCAATTGTCCACGTTGAGGCCAATTATTTTATTATGAAGTGGGTTGATTTGGTTAGTGGAAATGGATAGTGGCTATGGTTGGGGGTGGGAGCTAGCCCACTCTCTTTTTTTTTAAATCCTCACCCGAAGATGTGTTTATATTTATTGATTTGAGAGCGAGAGCGAGCGAGAGCGAGAGCGCGAGAAAGGGAGAGAGCGAGAAAGGGAGAGAGAGAGAAATGATGTGAGGGAGAAACATCCTTGGGTTGCCTCACGTAAAAGGCCCGACCAGGGATTGAACTCAAAACCTAGATATGTGTCCTGACTGGGAATCAAAGTCGAAATCTTCCAGGTATACGGGGTCAAGGCTCCAGTAAACTGGGCCGCGGGCCAGGGTCGGACTCTCACCGCCGGCCCGGCCCCTGCGGCGAGAAGCCGGAGTGCGGGCGCGGGGCCGCGGCGCGGAGCCCCAGGCGGGCGGCGGGGAGAGGCCGCCTTCCCTCCCTCCCTCCCTCCCAGCCGCCGCGGTCACTCGGCGCTCGCGCGCATGCGCCGCCCTCCGCCGCCCTCCGCGCGGGGGGGTCGGGGAACGGGGGTGCCCTGGGCTCTTTCCCTCCCTCATCCGGGTCCTGGGCGAGCGGGCGCCGTGCGCGTGTCCCGCGGCCGAGCTGCTAATAAAGTTGCACCGAGGGGAAGCGCAGCGACGGTGTGGAGAGCGCGCCCGGCGGCCGGAGAGTGAGTGAGGGGCCCGGGCGCGAGCGGGCGCGGGCTGCGGGGCGCAGGCGGAGCCGGGCGCTCCGGGCGGACGCGGGCCGAGGCGGGGCGTTCGGCGCGGCCGCCGCCGAAACCGCCCGGGCCTGCCGGGAGGGAGGTAGGCCGAGCCCCGGCCTGTGGGGTCCGGGCGGGCGGGCGGGGACAGGGCGGCCCGTCTGGCGGCGGAGGCCTCGCCCGCGGCCGGGGGCGTCGTGAGGCGGGGCGGAGGCGGAGGCGGGTCCTGGTCCTGCGCCGGCGTGACCGCGGGTCCGGGGAGGGAGGTGTTGGGGACGCCCCCGAGGGGCTCCCCGGCCCCGCCGCTGCCCAGAGGATCGGGTGGCTCTTCCTCACCCAGGCGGCACCCCGGGGCGATGGCCGTGCTCGGCGGCGGAGCATCCTGGCCGGCGCCACTGCAGAGCTGTCCGGTGGCTTGATGAATCCGTGCCGCCGTCGCTTTGTGTTGCGGAGATAAGGATCCACGCTTATCGGTGGGAATTACACGCCGGGCAGCTGTGACCTGCTCCTGCACGCCGCCGGGGGTTGGGCCCGGTGGCTGCCACTTGCCATGCCGGTTTTCACCGCTGCAGAGCTTTCTTCTGCTTCGTGTGAAACTTATGCATAGCTGCACGGAGAGTGCCCAGCAGCGAGTCTGCTGCCTTCATGGTAGTCAGCCCCTGCCCAGGTCCTTCACTTCGTTATCAATCCTGCAGCTTCATATTCCGGGGTCCGTCGTCCCCCCCTCCCCCGCCCGCCCCCCTCCCTTTCCCTTTTCCTTTCTTCCCCCTTCAGCTGCTGTTATTACGTGGAGTTTGGAGCCTACGCTTTGAAAACTCCCATGTGGCGCCCGTCTTAAGTTGGAGCATGCTCAGTAGCCAAAAACAGATTTTGGTTTGCCAAAAGAGCTGGGACGAGGATAGTCGGGTATTCTGGACCTTTGCCCGCTTCCTAACAGAATGTTCCAATTCTGGTTTGGATGGCATTGGAGAGTGAAGCTGTAGGCCAGCCTGGAGGTGAGGAATGCCTGAACACCCTGGGCCAGATCTCTATCTTGATTGTAGAGACATTGTTTCCTGACCAGCTGGAGATCTTGGGGGTGAAGGGGGGAGGTGTGTGTGTGTGTGTGGGGGGGGGGGGGGGAGGCATTCCTGGCCGCCTGTGCCTTGACATGGGTGTGGCGCTAAGTATATCTTGTTTACCTTATCTTTCTATGGAAAAAGTTTTCAAATCTGGTTGGGGTTTGTCACATCAAGCCTGTTGCCTGGCACTACCAAACGTGTTCTTATCTAGCACCAAAGACTGGATAGGTGGAGGTTGTGGCTTGGCCTCACAGAAGTTGAGAGGAAAGGGGACTTGAGTTGCTGTTTTTTTAAATTCTTAAAAAAATTTTTTTTGTTTTAAAAACCGGAATACAGTACTTACATTTCCTTGCAGTGCCCAAATTACCCGGGGTGAATTAGTTTTTAATGTTCATTTGAAAGTTGAAAGGTTGAAAACGTGAATCCCAGTAGGTATAGTACCATCCAAGTAGTTTAAAATTTTTGCTTGAAACCAGAAAACAATAGCTAGACACAGTGTAATAGTTTTCCATTTTATTGGTCCGAATATTGTTATGAAATTAGTGGGTTCCAAGTTAAGCTAGGTATTATTTTTGGATTTGAACAAATTATTGTATATATATATTTTTTACTCCTTTGCTAACTCTCATTCCTCTAAGGTGAACCTGGAGATTACAAGAATACAAAACTCGTAAGAGATAAAGTAACGTAGCCTTCATAAAAGTTATACATATTTTGTTTAGACTTTTAATTTAATTTTTGTTTATGATTGTTTGCATGATTGTCAGCATCCTCCTTTCCTTCCTCTCTACATTGCTGCGCCCTCGGTGTGCCTTATTTTTTCACAGAGCTGCTATTATGGCATAAATTAGTCTCGTTTATTTTTGTTATAAAAATCCATTCATCCCTTAAGTGTAAAAGTTAGATGCATCTTCTCAACTGACTTTCCTCTTAATTTTTTAAATGCATCCCTATGATATCATCTGGTTTAAAGGAAGGAAGAGAGCAGGGAGCTGGAAAAGAAAAGAATAAAATAATTTTCGTAGAATCTGCGTGGATTTGGTAGTATTATCTACTTGTCTGGTTCACGGTGGTAGGCGCCACAGAAATGGGTAGATTGATATGTGCTGCGTTTCTTTTCCCTCTGGCAAAGTCAGCTGTTAATTTCAGTGGGAGACAGTGGCAGAATGTTGTTACTAATGAGGTTTGAATCAGATTGTTGTTTGCTGTTGGTTATGTAACATGTTTCTGGGAGTATTATTAAAAGTTGCCTTCTGTTGCAAGGTAGAGGCAAGTAAATTCTCCTTACCCTCTTCACTGGGTTTTAATTCTTGGCTGAACCTGAAGGCACATTAGACTATAACCATAATTATACCTGGGCAGCCTGTCTGTTTCCTGTTTTCATCATGAACCCAAACATTATGATTTGCAGCGATGATCTTTTTTGTCCTTTGCATTAAACAGAGGCAATATGTTGTTTTCTCTCTACTGAAACCAGATTTGTAACTTTGTCAAATAAAAGATAGTGGCTTTTAGTTTTTTGAAGACTAGGCAATAAAATATCAAACAGTTTTTATTTTTATTTTTTAGTAACTTAAATTGAAATACTTTAAAAATTCTATTTTACACAAATTGCTTGCTTGTGTTTATGTAAATGTTAATGTTACCAATACTTTGTGGAGTCTTTGAATTAAGAAAGCCCTTTTTGTTTATGACTTATCAGTGTTTATTATTACCAGATGTATATGTTGGATTAGGCAGTGAGCCACACATTTGGTTGAATTTCAGAGCTGACTTCAGTACACTATAGGATATTGCTGCCTTTATTCCCCTGGTTTATCCGTCTTCCCTGTTCTCTTTACTTCTAGAGGTGTGTGTGTGTGTGTGTGTGTGTGTGTGTGTGTGTCCTCCGTCTTTTCTCTCCATCCTAAGCATAAAGAAGAAGCCAAATAGTTTTATTTCCTCAAATGTTACAGGCATCTTATATCCTGTGTGTTTGCTAGTCTATTCATAAGGTCAGAGACACGGGAGATTTCCTTTTGTAAAGGACAGTAGCAGCATGAGGGATGATTCTTTTCTTCACCATCCTGAATATCATGGGGGAAAGTATCTGGGAGGTTAGGACTCAGGAAGGCTCTGCAGAAATGGGGTGCTTTCCCACCAACAAAGATGGTCATGACCCCAGGAAGCCTATTCATGCCTTCCCACTTTAAAAGTTAATAGGATAGTAGTTATTAAAAAGTTTAGTGCTGGATTATCCAGTTCATTGTCATTGTCTAGAACTCTGAATCTGAGAGGTATGTTTACTAGGTGGAAGGTTAAGATAGAAAATTCTTTTTGAAGATCTGCTAAAAATTTTATTAGAACCAACTAAATTCCCAATCTTTTCGGTCACTTTCATATTCTAACAGCTTTTATCGTTTTACTCCTTTGAATAAATGGATCAATTATAATTTTTTCCATAAATAATCAGCTATAGTTCTGGGCTGTTTAGTTTTGTACATTTTTGCCTTCATTAGCTAGGTGGGAAGATTTTCGGCTCCATTCTGGTAAGGAGGTGGTTTCAGAAGGAATTTATTTTTTATTGGATTTATTGGGGTGACATTGGTTAATAAAATATTATAGGTTTTAAGTGTACAATTCTATAATTGTATTCATATAATCTATGTATTGTATGTTCATCATCGCAAGTCTAGTCTCCTTCCATCACCATTTATCCCCTCTTTACCCTTTCCTACCTCCCCTCACGACCCCTGCCCTCTGGTAATATTCATACATTTATCTGAGGTGGTTTTTTGTTTTTGTTTTTGTGTGTGTGTGCGCGCGCGTGCGTGTTTTCTTAATTCCTTCACTTTTCCCACCTAGCCCCCGAATTCCTTCTCCTCTGACAGCTGTCACTCTGTTCTCTGTATCTATGAGTCTGTTTCTGTTTTGTTTATTTTGTTCATCAGATTCCACATATAAATGAAATCATGTGCTATTTGTCTTTCTTTGACTGGCTTATTTCTTGGCTTATAGCATAATATGCTCCAGATCATCCATACTGTCACAAAAAGGAAATTTTTTTTTTTTTAGAGCCAAGTATTCCATTGTGTAAATGCTTTTTTTTTTTTTTTTTTTTTTTTTTTTTTTTTTTTTTAAATCAACTCATCTATTACTGATGGACACTTGGGCTGCTTCCAAATCTTGGCTGTTGTAAATAACACTGAATATTTTTTTTTGAATTAATGATTTGGATTTCTTCAGATATATTCCCAGAAGTGAAATTGTTGGGTCATAAAGCAGTTCCATTTTTAATTTTTCAAGGTTAACTCTATACTGCTCTCCATGGAGGCTGCACCAATCTGCATTCCCACCAACACAGTGCACTAGGGCAGCGTTTTTCAACCGCTGTTCCGCGGCATGCTAGTGTGCCGCGAGATGTTGCCTGGTGTGCCGTAGGTGCAGACAAGACAAGAATTTTATAATTTTTCACTATTTTGTTTACTTAATATTTCATAATAAAGTAATTATAAAATACTTTCTTTGTGTTTATTTGATTCCTATTCAAGAGAATTACTTTATATATAGTCAATATAGGCACAGAGTTAAATTTTTTAACATTTTCTAATGGTGGTGTGCCTCGTGATTTTTTTCATGAAACAAGTGTGCCTTTGCCCAAAAAAGGTTGAAAAACACTGCACTAGGGTTCCCTTTTCTCCACACCCTCACCAACACTTGTGTTTGTTGATTTATTGACGATAGCCATTCTGACAGGTGTGAGGTGTTATCTCATTGTAGTTTTATTATGCATTTTTCTCATGATTAATGACTTTGAGCATCTTTTCATATGTCTGTTGGCCATTTGTGTGTCCTCTTTGGAGAAGTGTCTATTCAGGAACTTTGCCAAATTTTTAAAGTTTTTTTTGTTGTTTTCTTTGTTTGTTTGTTTTGTTTGTTTTTTGTTAATTCTCAACAGAGGATATTTTTCCCATTGATTTTCAAAGAGAGTGGGAGGGGGGAATTGGGGAGGAGGGAGGGAGGGAGAAAAAGAAAGGGAAGGAGGGAGGGAGAAAGAGAGAGATGGAAGGAAAGAGAGAGATCAAGATTGGTTGTCTCCTACAAGCATTCAGACCAGTCTGGAAATTAAACCTGTAATCCATTTAGGTATTCTTGACTGGGAACCAAACCAAGACCCTTAAATAGGTGAGGCCCACTCTCTAACCATTGAGCATTGCTGGCCAGAGCCCTTGTCCATTTTTAAATCAGATTGTTTTTTGTTGAATTGTATAAATTCTTTATAAATTTTGGATATTAACCTCTTATCAGTTATATCATTGGTGAATATGTTCTCCCATTCAGTGGATTGTCTTTTCATTTTATTAATGGTTTCCTTTGCTGTGCAAAAACTTTTTAGTTTGATGTAGTCCCATTTGTTTATTTGTTTTTGTTTTCCTTGCCTGAGGAGATACATTAGAAAAAATATTGCTTGAGAAATGTTCATGATATTACTGCCTGTGTTTTCTTCTAGGATTTTTATGGTTTCAAGTCTAACAATTAAGTCTTTGAGTTTATTCTTGTATATAGTATAAGAAGGTGGTCTGGTTTCACTTTTTTGCATGTATTTGTCCAATTTTCCCAACACTATTTATTGAATAGTCTGTCTTTATCCCATTGTATGTTCTTGACTCCTTTGTCAAATATTAATTGACCATAAAGGTGTGGGTTTATTTCTGAGCGCTCTATTTTATTCCATTGATCTATATCTGTTTTTATGCCAGTACCATTCTGTTTGGATTACTGTGACCTTGTAGTATAGTTTGATACCAGGTAGAGTGATTTGTCCAACTTTGTTCTTCTTTCTCAGATTGCTGCTGCTATCCAGGGTCTTTTTGTTGCCATATACATTTTTGGAATATTTGTTCTAGTTCTGTGAAATATGCCATTGGTATCTCAATAGGAATTGTGTTGGATCTATAAATTGCTTTGGGTAATATGGATATTTTATCAATGAATTTTTCCTATCCATGAACACGGTATATTTGTATCTTCTTCACTTTCTTTTTTCAGTGTTTTATAATTTTCTGAGTACAGGTCTTTTACATTGTTGGTTAAATTGATTCCTAGGTGGTGGTTGTTTTTTTCAATGCAATTATAAATAGGATTGCTTTCTTCATTTCCTTTTCTGATAGTTCATTATTGGTATATAGAAATGTACCAATAATGATTTCTGGATATTTATTTTGTGTCTTGCTTCTTTACTGAGTTAATGTATCAGTTCTAGTAGTTTTTTGGTGGAATTTTTAGATAGTTCTCTATATATAGTATCATGTCATATACAAATGACAGTTTTACTTCTTCCTTTCCAATTTGTATGCCTTGTATTCTTACCTGTTTGTTGTGGCTAGGACTTCCAGTACTGTATTGAGTAAGAGTGATGAAAGCAAACATCCATGTCTTGTTGCCTATTGAGTTTGATGTTGGCTTTGGGTTTATCATATATGGCCTTTATTGTATTGAAGTGTGTTCCCTCTTTTCCCACTTTGCTGAGAGTTTTTATCATAAATTGGTGCTGGATTTTGTCAAATGCTTTTCTGGCATCTATTGATATGATCATATGAATTTTATCCTTTTTGTTTATGTGATGTGTCACATTTAATTGATTTGCAGATGTTGTACCAACTTTGATTCCCAGGAATAAATCACACTTTATCATGGTGTTTGATCTTTTTAATATACTGCTGGATCTAGTTTTGTTAAGGATTTTAGTATTTTGTTCGCCAGGGATATTGGCCTATACTTTCTTTCTTTGTATTATCTTTATCTGGTTTTGGAATTAGGATAATATTGGCTTTGTAAAATGAGTGTGGGAGTCTTCCCTTCTCTTGAATTTTTTGGAATAGTTTGAGAAGGATAGGTGGTAGTTTTTGAATGTTTGGTAAGATTATCCTATAAAGCCATCTGGTCCAGGACTTTTGTTTGTTGGGAGTTTTTTTGTTTGTTTATTATTGCTTCAAATTCATTAGTTGTAATCGGTCTATTCAGATTTTCTGATTATCCCTGATTCAGTTTTGGAAGATTGTATGTTCCTAGGAATTTTTCCATTTCTTCCAAATTGTCCAATTTGTTGGCATATACAGTAGTTGTTCTTAATATTTCCTAACACTCCTTTGTATTTTTTTGGTGTCAGTGGTTCTCTTTAATTTTTGATTTTACTTATTTGGGTCTTCTCTCTTTTTTCCTTGATGAGTCTGGTTAAAGGTTTGCCATTCTTGTTTCTCTTTTCAAAGAATCAGCTCTTGGTTTCATTAATCTTTGGTATTGTTCTTTTAGACTATTTTGTTTATTTCTGCTCTGATCTTAAGAAGTTTTTTTATTAGACAGTTCTGTGTGTGCACTACGATAATTGTAATTCACTTTTGGAAACAAGTTGTTAAAGTACATTTTGTAAACAAGTTTTTTTTTTTTTTCTTAAATTCTTTGGTACACTAGTCTCTGACTATAATGTACTATATATAATTTACAGACTGGTATATTCTGTAGAAATTTGGAAATAGGTTGATCTGTCTTTAGGTTTTAGATTTTTTCTTTTGATTTCCATATATATGTTATTTTGCTATGACTGAAAATAATAGTGAGAAAAATAAAACTAGTATCACCTTTCCACCTTTCTCTGAGCTTAGCAACTAGAGTCCTGGGAAGTCTCACATTTTTCAGATTTAACTATGACCTCAGAATATGGTTGGTGTTTTCAAGGCAAGTTTTGTTTTGTTCAATTTTGTTTTCATGATGTGTTAGGATCTGCCTAGCATCTATCTGGTAGGTTGTATAACTTGAGATCTAGTTATTCTGGTTTGTATGTTCTCAGGAAATGGGGCCACTGCAGACATATGTCAAAGTGTAGCCTTTCATTTTCTTTCTCCTATTCACATCTTTCTGCTCACTTAAGTGAGTGCCTGCTTAATTCACTGATCATTTCCACTCTTGGGGGTTGAAAGTGTAAATTGTATTAATACTGCCTAGAGCTGAAAAGGTATCCAGAGCCATATTTGCTATCTTTTAAGTAGGTGACTTGAACTCTTGGGGGGGTGCACATGAGGTATCTGTGGAACATCTTCATAAAACATTGGAATATATCTTGTGTACACAAGTTAGCACTTGGTGCTCTAGAGACACATAATATAATGATTTGGTATCCATCCTTGATGATTTTATAATTTAAAGGAAAGCACTATAAAGATTGACCAGCTCTGTGTCTATTCCTGTGCCTACAGGCCTGTACAGGTATACTTGAATACATCTGGTAGTAATGTAGGGAATCTTGCAGGCTCTGTGGGGGTGAGTGATATATCTAGATCAGGCTCTGCTTAATTAGAGGACTTAGAGGAGCAGATGCAGTTTAAAGAGTGATTAAAAACTGGGAAGCAAAAGTCTGGATGTGGGAGATAAAAAAAGTATATACTAGTGTGGGCACAAAGAGAGGCCAGGCAAGAAAATTATGCTGTGAAAAGTGTGAGGGACCATGAGTTCAGCTCCTGGATGGCTATAATTCTCAACCACTATGAAAACTTTTTGATGCCTTTGGAAATTGGGATCACTGCTGATAAAAGTGGTGATTTAAGTGTTTCTTTAGGAAAATGGTTTTGATGCTCATGTGATTATATCTCCCTTATAAATGTTTCCTTAAAGAATAAGATTTCTGAATCTAGGAGACCTTGTGGGTAAACTTGCTCTTGGTTTCTTTATCTTCTCTGCCTGCAGCATGATTGTGGCTTACATATTTTGTTATAGTTATAGACTTGGGTCTAAGATTGGTTTGACACTGGTGGTGGTGGTAGGGGTTGTCTTGCTGATACTTGGTGACTACTATTGATATTAGAACTACAGGGTAAGATATTTTTCAAGTTTTACCACCAACAGCAGCAAGAAAGTTACCCTTGAATTTAGTATATAGGCAAGTGACTTCTATTGCAGGTGATCTTAAAGTCCTTGGTTCTAAACCTACTTCATAACTTGGGACTCATGTTAAAGTGGGAGATAGGACCCTACTTTCACCTGATGAATCTGAATTTTGTGGTGATGAGTAATTTGTTTTTTAAACCTCACCTTGCATTTGTTTGTTCAGGTTTGGCTGAGAAGATGGTGGGTTGTGACCCATATGGGCCTTTAATTTCATGGGTTGATATGCTGAGGAGATTTTGTTTTGGCTAAAGTGTTGGGCGAGGTTTTTGAATTGGTTTGTTTGCTTTCTATTTTGGATTGAAACAATTGATGTTGGAGCAAAAAGTGAAGTAGCTGTTGCTATGAATTTACCTCTTAAGTTTGGGCATGAGCTGTAGCAGTATGTGTTTCTGTGTCTGTCGGTCAGTAGGAGAGTGTTAAGGGTGGTTTGTATGTGTTTATGGGAGTTGGTCAGGAGGTCCTAATCAGGTACCTCCAGGTAAGAACAGGACCTTTGGGTTTTTTATATTAATATGACTTTATATGATTTGGAAGCCTGGTGAAGCTTAACAACATTTTATTCATACACTTAATGTACATAAAATGTAATTCCTGATATTCAGTTTCATTATTAGCATTCCCCAAATCGGTTTATGACAAATCCCATTCTTTCTGGAGCTTTAGAATTACTGTTGACTCCTCTGTTTTTACATTCCACTTATCTATTCTATCAGTAAACCTATTATCCCCCAAAATATATGTTATATTGTCTACTTCTCACCTCTTCACTGCTATCACCCTGGTCTAAGCCATAGTCATATCACCTAGATTCCTGTAACTCTGAACTGGTCCCCCTGGTTTTACCCTTGCTGACCCCACTCCCCCAGTTTATTCTCAACACATCAGCCAGAGTAGTCATATATAATAAAAGCCTGATATAGTACTAAGTGTCCAACTGTTCCACAGTTCAACCAGTCTCTATGATGTGCACTGACGACCAGTGGGCAGCCGCTCTGACCACTAGGTTGGCTTGATGCTGGGGTCTGGCTGATTGGGACTGCTCAAGGCAGGCTGGACACACCCTGGAGCCTTCCTGCAGTCCCTCCCCAGCCCCGAATATGCACAGGGTGGATGTCCCTCTGCCTGGCCTTTACCTTTTCTCAATCTGGAACCCCTTGGGGGATGTTGGAGAGCCAGTTTCAGCCCAATCTTTGTAGGCCAGGCTGAGGGATCCCACTGGTGCATGGATTCATGCACCGGGCCTCTAGTTGTTTAGTGATGTCATGTTTCCTCTCAGAGCTCTCAAATGGGGTCTGAATTTCACTTATAGTGAAAGCCAAAGCCCTTACTGTATCCAATATGACCAGTCTGTGTCTTTTACCTGTTTGATCCCACTCTTTATTTCCCCCTCCTAGTTCACTTTATTCTCAGACTACCCTGGTCTTGCAGTAATGTGAGTGTGCCAGGTATGCTTCCAACTTGCAGTAATGTGAGTGTGCCAGGTATGATCTTTGTGTTGCCTTTGCCTGTAATGCTTTTTCTTCAGATATCTGCCTGGCTCTTATTTCCTTAAAAGTTTTGACTCAGTTGACACCTTCTCAGTGAGGCCTGTCCAACCTATTGGAAATTATACCTCTCCCACAACATGCCTTTTCTACCCCATTCTGCTTTATTTTTTTCCATCGTGCTTTTTACCTAACAAACCCTATTGTATCACTTATTTATTGTATGTTGTCTGTCTCCCTCCATTGGAATGTAAGCTACATGAAGACAAGGACTTGGTCTTCTTTATTCACTTAAGTATTCCCAGCTCCTAGAATGCTACCTCAGTAAGTGCACTTTTGAATGAGTAACTTTAATAAGTTCTCTGAATATGCTTTATACTGCTTCTTAAATATTACATTCTGATAGGCAAAAATCAAGTAAACCAACAGATAATTACATATAGGTTAATATAGTGAAGGATGCGAACATAGTATTTATATAGGGGTATAGGGTGGTCAGGGAAGGTCTCTGGGAACATAGCTAAAGTTGAGGCCTAAATGAAGAGAGGTCTAGAAATTAATGGTTGTAGCTTGAAGAGAGTGGTCCAGGTAGAGAATGGCATTTGTAACATACCTGAAGTACAAAAAAGACATTTCCAGGCAGAAAGATAAATGCTCTGGAAAAATGAATTCTTACTAATATTTATTTAGAGCAGAAAATATTTTACCCTAGTTTCTAATTGATTTAAATTTCAGCTTCTAAACTGGTATAACCCTAAATATAATGAAGGGAATTCTTTTGAAATATGAATGACTCTTGTAATCTAATCCCTCTTTAGGAAGTATTTTAATATTAGAAGCCCAGTGCACAAAATTTGTGCATTGGGCATGCGGAGCGGGGGGAGGAAGGGGGAGGGCGCGAGTTCCCGGATTGCAAGAGGGCGCAGGCCAGGCTCAGGGACCCCACTGGTGCAGGGTTGGAGCCAGGGTGGGACACAGGAGGTTGGCCAGCCAGGGAGGAACCGCGGGAAGGCTCCAGGGCATGTCTGGCCCATCTCAATCAGTCCTGACCAGTTGGACCCTAGCAGCAAGCTAACCTACCAGTAGGAGCGTCTGCCCCTTGGTGGTCAATGCATGTCATAGTGAGTGGTTGAGCGGCCTTAGCATATCATTAGCATATTATGCTTTGATTGGTTGAATGCTCGACAGGATGACCGGACACTTAGCATATGAGGCTTTTATTATATAGGATGGCTGAGGTTCAGCTATACTTTGGTTTTAAATCTGTTTTTTCCTCTGACTATGCAAAAGTACATGTTTATTTTAAGAAGTAAAGAATTGTGTGAAGCAGAGTGTTTTGTATCCTTGCCTTACCCCCACCACTAATACCTTTCAAAACTCTTTATGCAGGTTCTCTATTTATTTATTAAACAAATACTGAGCACATATGTTACTCGGTTTATAGCGACGAGTGAAAACAGATATGGTTGCTCTCATTTACATTCTTCCAGAACTTACTTTTTTGCAGAGCTGGACAGATAGATGTAAAAATAAAGGTACAAGTGCTACCAAATAGAGGTATGTGATATAATAGAGGAATTTCACATAGAGTGCTCTGGGAAGGCTTCCCTGGAGAAGGAATGTTTGAGGTGAAATCAGAGATGTATGTGTGAGTGTGTATATTTGTAATGTGATAGATTCTTTTGTAATTCATGTTGTCTATTAATTTTATAAGGTTTACATATATGGCGGAGGTACCACTGCATTTCTTTGGATTTCTGAGATGCTGTTCTGTGCTATTGTTCTTTCAATAGTTGCAGTTTTTCAGAACTCAGGGAACCTAACACATGCAGCAAGTTCTAAATCTTACTATTATCACAGTTGTCTTTCTAGCTGAGGTTATTTCTCTTTGAAATGACAAAACGTATCAATATGAGAATCATCTCTTCAGGTCTTCATAAACTAGAGGTCAACTCTAAAAGGCCAAGCATAGTTGTTTAAGTTTCTCCAAGTTCTGATGTAAGAAGCACATATTCCTGTGTGTTCAGTTACTGGCCTTTGGGGCTTGTATACATACTTTTTACTCTCTATTTTAATGTCCTGTCTCAGTTGACTATCATATGGAAGTAAGTCTAGAGTGAAACTAAGTGGTGTGCTAAACAGTATATTAAGCTTTTCATTGCGCCTTCTCTTTTTCCCCATTGTTCTTTAAAATCTTTGAGGTTACAGATAAGTGTTCTTTAAGCCTCAGTTTCTAGCACAGTGTATTCCTGGCTTATTAGGTACTCAATAAAATTTGAATAAATCAAATATCTATTCTTATAGATTCAACTCTCACTTCTGTTAATATGATCCCCCAAATCTACATATTCATTCCTCTTCTCATGAGCTTTAATCTCATATCTTCTTGAAGCTGCATCAGTGCTTGCTTCCTTATATCCCTCCACCATCAGCTTCTTGCCTTATCTTGGCTTTAACTAGAATTCCTCTGTTTAGGTAAGTGGTATCTTTATTCTTTCAGCTTTTAAACTTTACCTTTTTTGTTTGCCCCTGTTTCTATTTTAGGTAGTCACCAAGTCTTATTGATTGTTTATTTTTAATATCTCATACCCTTCCTTATCTATATCTCTGCTTTCTCACTTACCTTGTTCTGTGTACACCACCCTTTTATATCTTCCTTTCATAGTTGGGATTACTACTATGTTTTCCATCTTCCTTTTCTGCCATTTTGTCTCCTTCAAATGCCTCTTTGAACATATCTTTCTGCTTAGGTGGAACTCTACATGCACATAGGATCACTTCCAGCAGCCTGACTCCTTATCCTTGAATTCAGTCTTTCCCTTTTTGGCATTTATTCTGTGGTGATGTTTTAACCTTTTGCTTCACAAACTGGTTAATTGTAACCTCCTAGTCTCTCCTGCCTCATTTGGCTTAAGTGATACTTGGTTTTCCTTATTCTTGACCTTTATTACCAACTGGACTGTGAATTGTAGATTGTTGCTCCCAAGATTTGTGCTAATATGATGAACAGTTATCCATGTCTCATTCTTAAGGTTTTTATTAACCTCCATGTAGTGTGTGTGTGTGTGTGTTTGGGGAAGATGGGGGCCTGTCAGAGCTTGTTTTTTTGTATATTTGCTAATAAGCCCTATACTTTTTGTCTGTCTCTAGTCATTTATAACACAGTTAATTCTTATTAAGCAGTTTAATTCACAAATATATAATCTTTTTCCCTTTTTTCCCTTTGTTTTTCAGTTATATTGGGATGATTCCTCTTGCATTATTTTCTCTGAAAGATCTAAGTGTGATAGTGTTTGATTACTAGATTTTATTATATTCACTCAAACTGCAATGTTCATAATTGACTGACTCACTGTACACAGATTGTCCTGTGTATTTATTTCTCAATGGGATTTTAGATGGGGTGGTTGGGGATTCTCTGGTTTTTAAGCTAGAAATATAAATTCCCTGAAAAATGTCATGGGCACTGTTCAGTTTCATTTGTTTTTTGTTTTATTAACTTCTTGGTTAACCCACTGTCATTGTAACAAGTCTTGGCTTTTAAGGAAAAGGTTCAATCATATTCAGTCTTTTTTTTTTTTTTTTTTTTTTTTTTTTTTTTTTTTTTTACATTCTAAAACATTGGTTTAGTATAGCCTCTATAAGAGCAAAAAAGAGAAAATAGAATTTGTCTCCTATCCCTAATTGTGCTATTGAAATAAGGCTTTGATATTTGCAAGTAGTAATTTTTACATTTGCTTCTTATGAAGGTTATTGCAAAAGAAAATCTATGATTTAGGTTTCTTGAAATCTACTTTTTTTGTTTTCTTAGGAACTAAATACATCACCTTTAAAAATAATAACATTATTCTCAGTGGTGTACTCAGGATAGCTTTAACATGTTAGTGACGCAGGATGAAGATGGCAGAGGCGCAAGTAGGAATTCTCTCAGAAGTCAGGTTTTCATGTAGAGCAATTGTCTCAAATATCTGGGCTGTCAAAATATATCTTCTCTTCTACTTGAAGAGAACTCAGAGGTAAGAAAGCACTGGAGCACATGAAAGTACTAAAGAAACAAATTGCACACTGTGTGCTAATTGGGTCCTTTTGGAGATAGAAGAAAAGTGCATTTTCATTGGTTAATTTATGCATCATTAGGTAGTAGTTAAGCTTCTCCAAAACCAGAGGAATGTGGAAGAAGCTATGAGGAATGGAGAAAAGAGGCAAGAAATGAGGAGTAAAAGAAATGAGAACAAAAGAGAAGGGGTTGGGGAGCAATAGAGAGAGGTGATAGGGATCATCAGAAAAGACTTTGGGAGAGGAGAAAAGAAAAGCTGCAATTTTTTTCACCTCCTAACATCTCTGAGTTAATTGTTTATCTCACTTAATTCTCAGAACTTACATTCACTATATAAAATAGGAAACAATGAGAATACAGGTGTGTTAGATCCAGAATTTGAACCCTTAACAGTGCTTGGCATAGTGAGTATTCAATAAATGTTAGTGGTCTCCTCCTCCTCCTCCTCTAAGGAATATTATTTTCTTTGCTTTAGCAATTGATTTTGTATACTTAATGAGAAATTCTTTCATAACCAAGGAAAAGATGCTGTTGAAATCCTTGAAATAACTTTTTTTTTTTTTTTTTTAAGAAAGTTGTGTCTAAAAGTCCACTTTTTCAAAATCATTCATGCTCTTTCATCTATTCATTTGATTGGAGCATCATCCAACATCAGTCAGTAACTATGCATCCTATTCTCCATACTTTTTATAATGGATTTCCAACAGCACAGTAACAGGTTCATAATGATAATTAAATCTTCAAGAAAATCACGTTACATTTAGGTCTTTGTGAATGAACTAATGATAAGTGATTTAGGAAAATGCTCATTTAAAATGAAACCACTTAAAATGCAGATCAGTATTTCATACTAGATTGTGACTAAAAGATCTGATTGGGACTTTATCTTGAAAATTAAAATGTTGGATAAATTTTAGGTTATAATTATAAACAAGCATTTATTTTATAACGAACAAAGAATGAATCAAGTGTGAATAGATAGGATTCTTCTCACAAAATAATTTAGTAGCATAATATAGCTTCCTATCAAACATGACATTTGTGGTGCTGACATTAAGAGGATTTTTGTTTTTTTGCAAAAATATCCATAGAAATATATATATTGGGTCGGCAACTACGTAATTGCGGGTTTCACACATATATGGCTTCAGTTGAATTTTTAGGTTTGCAGACGTAGTACAAATGTAAAACACATTTTGTTATTTGATAGTTGGCTATTCAGCTGTTAATCAGTAAAAAAAGTTTTTTGATCTGTTTTGTAGTTTTCGTTTGGCGTTCGTTGAAAAATGGAAAATCAAAAGGAACATTTTTGTCATATTTTGCTTTTTTATTTCCGCAAAGGGAAAAACGCATCGCAAGCTCATAAAAAGTTATGTGCTGTTTATGGTGACGAAGCCTTAAAAGAACGGCAGTGTCAAAATTGGTTTGCCAAATTTCGTTCTGGTGATTTTTCACTCAAAGATGAAAAACGCTCTGGTCGTCCAGTTGAAGTTGATGACGCCCTAATCAAAGCAATAATCAATTCGGACTGTCACAGTACAACACGTGAGATTGCAGAGAAGCTTCATGTATCACATACATGCATTGAAAATCACTTAAAACAACTTGGCTATGTTCAAAAACTCGATACATGGGTTCCTCACGAACTGAAAGAATCACAGTTAACGCAGCGCATTAGCAGCTGCGATTTGCTAAAGAAACAATGAAAATGATCCATTTTTAAAACGACTGATAACTGGCGATGAAAAATGGGTTGTTTACAACAATATCAAGCGGAAAAGATCGTGGAGCAGGCCAGGTGAACCAACTCAAACAACATCAAAAGCTGATATTCATCAAAAGAAGGTTTTGTTATCAGTTTGGTGGGATTACAAAGGAATTGTCTACTTTGAACTCTTACCACCCAACCGAACGATCAATTCTGATGTCTACATTGAACAACTAACGAAATTAAACAATGCAGTTGAAGAAAAGCGGCCCGAATTGACAAATCGAAAAGGTGTTGTATTCCATCATGACAATGCAAGGCCACACACATCTTTGGTCACTCGGCAAAAATTAATGGAGCTTGGTTGGGATGTTTTGCCACATCCACCATATAGTCCTGACCTTGCACCATCTGATTACTTTTTGTTTCGATCTTTACAAAACTCCTTGAATGTTGAATGGTAAAAATTTCAATAATGATGATGATGTCAAATCGTACCTGATTCAGTTTTTTGCTAATAAAAACCAGAAGTTTTTTGAACGTGGGATTATGATGCTGCCTGAAAGATGGCAAAAGGTCATTGATCAAAATGGGCAATACATTACAGAATAAAGTTATTTAGTTCCATGAAAAAATTGTCTTTGATTTTCTTTTTAAAATCCGCAATTACTTAGTTGCCGACCCAATATATTGCTTTCCCCAAGAACCTCTGTTAATTCTTTGATAGTCAAGTTATTCTTTCTCTACAAACAATTGACTTGTTTACCGATCACTACAAAAGTGATAAATTCCTGAAGCTCTGTTCTACATCACTGCAAACCCACTACAGGAGTTTCATCCATCTGGGCCAAAGTGCATCACTCCCATGGGTTTTCTAGGCAAAGTGAATTGCAAATCTGATGCTAATACTGCTTGCTGTGCCATGAGTAATAAAGTCCTTTGTCTCTGATCCAGGAGTCTCATGTACTTTGTGGAACTTACTTATTTGCTTGTATTAGGTCTAGTAATAATTAATGTCGTTTTCTAATACTTTTTTAAATCGAATTTATTTAAACAATACAACAAAATTTAATCAACAATATAGTTGCCGTTGTTTTCTACTACTTGTGCCCAACGCTCAGGAAGCATTTTAATCCCTCTGTTGTAAAATTCTTGTGATTTTGATGCAAAAAATTCGGTCAATGCATTTTTGAGGCATTCTTCATTATTAAATTTTTTTCCAAGAAGAAAGTTTTGCAAAGAACGAAACAAATGGTAATCGGAAGGGGCAATATCAGGAGAATATGCAGGTTGAGGGAGAACTTCCCGTTCCAACTGGCGCAGTTTTTCAGCAGTGATTCTTGCAGTATGCGGTCGTGCGTTATCGTGGTGAAGAATTACGCCCTTCCGATTAATCAGCGCGGGTTCTTTTTCTCTTAAAGCTTGGGCTAACCTTTCCAATTGGGCACTATACACTGCACTTGTAATGGTTTGGTTAGATGGTAAAAGTTCATAATGAAGAATTCCTTTAAAATTCCACCAAACACACAACATCACTTTTTTTGCATGCAAGTCAGGTTTTGGCGTGGGCTGCGGAGCCTCATTTTTGTCCAACCATTGAGGCCGCCTTTTCAAATTAACATACAGCACCCATTGTTCATCTCCGGTAACAATTTGCTCTAAAAACGGCAAACGGTTTTGACGAGAGAGGAGCGAACTGCAAATTGTGACTCTTTGATTACGGTTGTTGTCGGTCAACTCATGAGGAATCCATTTTCCAAACTTTTGGACTTTGCCAAGTGCACGCAATTGATTGAAAATTGTTTTCTGTGAACAATTTAAAGTTGTCGCAAGCTCTTGTTGGGTAATTTGAGGATTTTGCACCAAAAGAGCTAGAAGAGCTTCTTGATCAAAATTGGACACACGGCCTCGACCACTCTTGTCATCTAACGAAAAATTTCCCTCGCGAAATTTCTCAAACCAACGCTGGCATTTTCTGGCGCTAACTGCATCTTGACCAAGAGCACTACAGATGTTTTTTGCAGCCTCACTTGCTTTTCTTCCTAATTGGAACTCGTAAAGCGTGCAGTGCCGAATATGCTCTTCATCTGCCATCTTTTTAGCCCTAGTTTTGCAACAAAAACCAAACCAAACACAAACTTTTTCAAGCAAAACTTGTTAATTGCACTTCACACGTTCTGTAGATACCACGTGTTCGAAGGTTATGTCAATACAAGTCAACGCCAAGCAAGATTTTAAACGAATGTTTAAAAACGTCATTAATTATTACTAGACACGATAGAGGAGTAGGGTAAAATTAAATCCCAAGCCCTACATTTTTGCTATCATTTTAATAAACTTAGTGAAATTTTACAGTTTTTGCAAATTTGCAGTTTTACTCATGGTTTATGATGATGGAGATGCTAGTGAATGCGAACTAATTTTATAGGTGATTTGCTCACTAGTAAATTTTTAAAAGACTTTTTATATTGAAGTATATCTTATAATAAAGTATATAAATCTTACATGTATAACTCAGTGAACTTTTACATATGTGTACATTTATGTTGTCACCCAAATCAAGATATAGAAAATTTATAGCTCCCCGGAAGTCTCTCTTGTCCCTCATATTAGTAATATTATTGCCTCTAATGACATTGGTTAGTTTTTCCTCTTTTTGAATGTCATATAGATGGAATGATATAATGTTTAATATTTTATATCTGAATTCTTTAGTATATCCATGAGATCCATCATGTCTTTTAGGAATGGAATAGTTTGGTCCTAGGAATTTATGTTTAGTTAATAAATTTTGTCAAACAATTTTCCAAAGTAGTTGGGTAAATTTATATCATTCTATATTTAAAAAGTTGAGTGTAAGATTTGTCCCTACCCTTTTCGTAGTACTAGTTTTTTATTTATTTTTCTAAATTAAATTTAGAGAGAAAGGAAGGGAGAGGGGGAGGGAGAGCAAGAGTGAGAGACAGACAGATAGAGAGACAGACAGAGACTCCATCTGTTGATAGAACCCACAACCTGGTTATATGCCCTGACTGGGAATTGAACAGGAGACCTTTGGAGTGTGGGATGACGCTCCAACCAACTGAGGCACACTGGCCAGGACCCTGGTGCTAGTTTTAAGAAAGCACTAGTCTTAGGTTTTAAAATCTGACACTCCTTATTCTTTCTGAAGCCAATCTCTTGCAGTCTAACTAATGACATCATCTTTCACCATTCACAAATCATTGGCCTTTTCTTTGTTCACATTGTTTTTTAAAGTTTCTCTTGTGTTTAACCTTCCACAATATCTTTGTATCTAGTTCTAAAATCTTCCTCATAGTGATACTTTATCAATAACTCTCTTTTCTACCAGTGAATGTTCCCTAATATTTGGGTATTTACCTTCTGCTCTTTTCATTCTTTTGAAAACCTACATTTTCTTTACTGTTTCAGCTCTTTGTACAAAATCTTAAGTCTGTTTCTCATCTTTTCTTTGCTAAACCTATATCTCCAGTCATGTCCCTTTTCTCAATAGAGTTAACCATCTTCTCTGCTGACTAAGCCACTTTCGTAGTATCCTTAATTCTGTTAATGGAATTGTCATTATCTTAGTCACCTGGATTTAAAATCTGAAGTTATCTTTTTAATTGCAAGGTACAGTTGATAGAAAAATCAATGGCCATTCATTATATACTCCCTTAATATGTGGTATGGCACATGGCATAGTGCCAGGTACTGAAGACTTGTTCCTGGGAAGATTTTATATTCCATTTGGGAAGTTAAGATATGTTTTTATCATTTCAGTATTATTTATAATAAGTATAATAAATGGCCATAGCCTTTTTAGGGTGGAAGAGTAAAGAAATTTTTTACAAAAGGGTATGGGTTTGAGCTTATCATTAAAGATGACTGAGATTTCTCTTAAAAGACACAGATGAGCAGAGGTGCAGAGATTGGGGTTGTATCAGAAAGTGTGTATAGAGGTAGGTATGTTAGACAGAGACAAGATCTAACCAATATTTGAAATCTTCACTCTTCCTCTTCTGAATAATAATGATCATTATTCACATTTGAATAGTGCTTTTCAGTTTATAAAGTATCTATTACTGTTACCTTTAACATTACTTCTGTTACTTCACTGGTTGCTCATTATCTGCAGTTGGCTGTGTAGTTACCACAGGGGATTGTACCCACTCTATCAGTGGAGTGCCACTGCACATCATTTCCTCTTGTCATTAACTCCAAGAGCTTCTTAATGGTGCAGAGTAGTGGTCAGCCTGGAGCAAGTTCATTAAGTTAATGTGCTTAAAATATCACAGAAGGCAGTAGGAATTATAAAATTATAAACTGTTCTTTTCTCAGTTAAACTTTGAATTATCTTTAAATTTATTCAGTATTAGAGGCCTGGTGCACAAAATTTGTGCATGGGTAGGGTTCCTAGGCATGACCAGCAATCAGGATCAATCTGTGGGGCAACTGGTGGGGCAATCGGGGGCCCCCGCTGGCACCTGCCTTGGCTGCCCTGGCGCTGCCTGCTTGCCAGCCCTGCCCCATGCCGCCTCCACCACTGCCAGTTGTCTCCCTCTGTGGGGTGACTGACAGGGCAAATGGGGCCCCCACTGGCACCTGCCTTGGTTGGCCTGGGCCTTGTGGGCTAGGGGCAGCTCCTGCGTTGAATGTCTGCCTCCTGGTGGTCAGTGCACGTCATAGCAACCGGTCGTTCCTGTGGGATCAGGCTGAATCAGGCTTTCCAACATCCCCTAGGGCACATGTGTCAAACACAAGGCCCGCGGGCCAAATCCGTCCCGCCAGGCTTTGCAATGTGGCCCGCACCGCGCTGTCATCACTGCACTCCGCTGCGTTTCCATCACAATGACAGTTTATGACTGTTCAGTAAACCATTCGGCCCGCGATTTAGGCTGGATTTTAGATTTTGGCCCCTTCTCTGATTGAGTTCGACACCCCTACCCTAGGGGGTCCCAGATTGTGAGAGAGTGCAGGGCAGGCCGAAGGACTCCACCAGTGCACAATTGGGACACGAAAGGGATGCAGGAGGTTGGCTGGCTGGAGAGGGACTGCAGGGGGAGAGGGGGGCTCCAGAGAGTGTCCAGTCCGTCTCGCTCAATCCCGATCGATCATCTGGACCCCAGCAGCAAGCTAACCTACTAGTCAGAGTGTCTGCCTCCTGACGGTCAGTGCACGTCATAATGAGCAGTTGAGCGGCCTTAGCATATCATTAGCATATTATGCTTTGAACTAATGGCCTGGTGCACAAAATTCATGCATGGAAGGCGGGGGTATCCCTCAGCCCGGCCTGCACCCTCTCCAATCGGGACCCCTTGAAGGATGTCATACTGCTGGTTTACAGGGATCGTGCTAAACCGGCAGTTGGACATCCCTCTCACAATCCAGGACTGCTGGCTCTTAAACGCTTACCTGCCTGCCTGATTGCCCTTTACCACTCTGCCTGCCATTCTGCTTGCCCCCAACTGCCCCCCTGCTGGCCTGCTCACTCCAAACTGCCTGATCATCCTCAACTAACCCCCACTGATAGCCTGCTCGACCCCAATTAGCCCCTCTGCTGGTCTGCTCACCCCCAACTGGCCTGATCACCCCCAGCAACCCTCCCTCCCCCCACTGTCCCGATCACCCACAACTGCCCTTTTGGCCTCTAACCACCTCTACCTCCGCACAGCCACCATGGCTTTGTCCAGAAGAATGCCCAGAAGGTCTCTCAGTATAATTAGCTTATTACCCTTATATTAGTATATGGTTGAACAGCTGACTGGTGGACCAGACACTTAGCATATTAGGCTTTTATTATATAGGATTCTTAGTTCTAAAAATAGATACTTTACATTTTTTTGGCAATTATGTGTGTTAGGATTTATTTGAGGGCTTGGTGCATTTTATCTTATGACAACTGTTACTACAGTATAATTTACATTTAATAATGTGACTTGAATAACACCATGGCTTTTGCCCAAACCTTATAAGTCTGTGAAACATTTTAAAGAGAATAATGACCTTAGGGAAGAGCTAGATTTTCTTAAGACTTTTGTTTGGATCAGGACATGTGTTCAGAATTGACATAGCATGTAACATGGGTTTCAAAGAAGAAAAGTGCTTCAGAATCAAACCTAAGCAGGCCATTTGAGGGCTTACTAGCCTGAAACTAAAAAGAATAAAAATCTAGAGGTTATTTCTTTTTAACAATACGTAGAAAATGCAGCAACCTAGTTTTGCTATTGGTTATCATTTGGCATTGCCTATGAATTATTTGTTCATGTTAAGAAGAAGGAATTGAGTGATCACAGGACTTTAGAGAAAATTTTTCTTTCTAGACTTAGGTTTTTTGTTTTACTTTGTAATGCTTTTCTGCTCTCATTTAAAAATAACATACTTTTCAATTATATTGATTTTAATGTATGTTAATTGTATCCATTTAAATTAGGGATCTTATCCTTTTCCCCTTTCTCTTTCAGAACTTGAACCAGTGAAAAAGCTTAAGGCACTTATGAAGATAAATGTCACTCCTCCCTTTTAAATTGGAGCTTCTGCTTTGGACCTGTGTATAACTTGTCATCTGTGATCTGTTCACTCAGTAGCCATTGACTTTGAGTTGCAAGAAGGTCTCTGAAGATTGTTATCAAATGACGTCAATGGCCAGCTTGTTTTCTTTTACTAGTCCAGCAGTAAAGCGATTGTTGGGCTGGAAGCAAGGCGATGAAGAGGAGAAATGGGCAGAAAAGGCAGTCGATGCTTTGGTGAAAAAGCTAAAAAAGAAAAAGGGTGCCATGGAGGAACTGGAGAAAGCCTTGAGCAGTCCAGGACAGCCGAGCAAATGTGTCACTATTCCTAGATCTTTAGATGGACGCCTTCAGGTTTCCCACAGAAAAGGCTTACCCCACGTTATATATTGTCGTGTTTGGCGCTGGCCTGATTTGCAAAGTCATCATGAGCTAAAACCATTGGATATTTGTGAATTTCCTTTTGGATCTAAGCAAAAAGAAGTTTGTATCAACCCATACCACTATAAGAGAGTGGAGAGTCCAGGTAGGTTTTACCCCTTGAGAAGAATTAAAAAGACTCTGTCTTCCTGATTTGCATTTGACTAGATTTAAAAATTAAAAGGTTATATTAGCCTTGTATTTTCCTTCTTACAGATTTTAATCTTGGAAAGAATACTGAATTTTGAATTCAGCTTTTGTATATAGATAAAATTGCTCCCAAGTGGCTTATTCTGATTCATTGTTAAGGAGTCAGTTATATGTAATTGCCATTTCAGTGAATGACCTGTCTGTATTTTATTTAGGGCCTAAGCTCTATGTGCATACTACACCTACTCTTTTTTTTTTTTAATCTGTTTAAGAACTTTGTTCTTATAGTTGTCACCCCTTCCCCCAGCTTTATATTTTTCCTCTCTACTAGACTATTTGTGAGAGCATATTACATGTTATAATACTGCTCCTAAAATGAAAGTTAAAAAGAATTCCTGTTTTGACCTCATGTTACACCTACTCACATGCAATCTTATGCACTGTTTCCTCTAGTTCTGTTAGAGAGTCTCAATTTTTATTAACTTCACATTACTTTCCTTCCATTCTTTCTTGACACCTCTCCAGTTAGTCTTTCTTCTCTACCATTTGACTTGTCAGGATCACCAGTGATTGCCTTCTTACAGGTAAATGGGTCATTCTCAGTCCTCATCTTATTTGCCCTCCCAACATCATTTGATACAGTTGTTCTCCTTCCCTCCCACTCAAAACTTTTTCCCTATTGGCTTCTTAAACACTACAGTTTCCTAATTGTGCTTAGTCTCTTTGTTGGTTTATTTTCCTATTTTTATAGGACTCAATCTCTGGACAGTTTATCCATCTATATTTTCTAAGAGCTCTCATGTTATCACATGTCTTAAAAACATCTATAAGCTCATGCTAACATTTAGAACTCCAAAGTCAACTTTTCTTTTGAGATTTAGATTCTTATATCCAGTTCCCTACTTGATATCTCCACTTGAATATGTCTAATAAATATATCATATTTAATGTCTAAGTAGGACTTTGAATTTTCCCCCACCAAATCAGTTATTTCTCCATTTTTTCCTTGGCACCAGTATTCATGTAATTGCTACCTAGAAGTCATCTTTTACTTTTCTCTCGCAGTATTTGAGCTAAGAGCAAATACTGTTTGCTATATCTTTAGAATATATGTTGATAGTATCATCTCTCACCATTTCTAATACTACTGTTTCAATATAGAATATCATAATTTTTTACCTTCAGTAGTCTTTTAAAAAATATATATTTTATTGATTTTTTTAGATAGAGGAAGGGAGAGGGATAATTAGAAACATCAATGAGAGAGAAACCTTGATCAGCTGCCTCCTGCACACCCCCTACTGGGGATGTCTGCAACCCCAGTACATGCTCTTGACCAGAATCAAACCTGGGACCCTTTAGTCTGCAGGCGGATGTTCTATTCACTGAGCCAAACCGGTTAGGATTCAGTAGTTTTATAATTGACTTTTCTACCTCTTTTAGACCCTCTCCAACCCATTCTGTTTTCTACATAGCAGGCAGAATAATAGTTAAAAAATATATCAAATCATTCCAGCCTGTGCTCAAAATATTTTAAAGGCTCTCTATCACACTTAAAACAGATTTCTACAAGATCCTACACTGACCTGTTGTACTTCCTTTATTCTTTGGACTTGCCATATTCCTGCATCTAGGCTTTTTTCTTACAGTATTCTTCTCCCAGTACTTTTCGTGGCACATTTTCTTACTCCGTTCAGTCCTTGCTCAAATAACCCCATCATTACTTGACACTATGTTAGACATTTATTTTGTTTATTGACTGACATGAGCAGGACCTTCCTCTGCCTCGTTCTGCATTGCCTAGAATAGTATTATTTCCTGGCACTTAATAATTGTGCTTAGTAAATATTTTATTGTAATGAATGAATTACATAAGCTGAGATACTGGCAGGGTGCATTAGTTATCTACTGCTACATAATAAATTACCAAAAGCTAAGTGGCTTAACACACATTTATTATCTCACAGTTCCTGTGGGTCAGGAGTCTGGGCACAGCTTAACTGGGTCCTTTGTAGTGCTGTAATCAAAGTGTTGGTCAGGGCTTAGAGATTTTTAGAAGTGAAATTACATTGACAAGTATAGGAAAATTGTAAAAGACATGAATTGGTACAATAAGAGTTTATAGAAATTAGATTTATTTCTGTTTCCTATAGTGAAAGGTAATAAGATATTTGAATGTGTTTGATCATTTGGGTCTTTAGAGAAACTGAATGTTTGAATAAAGTTTATCTTAAAAAATAATTTTTGAGGGGTTATTTCTCACCAGAGGGTATTTTTCCATTGATTTTTGGGGAGAGTGGAAGAGAGCGGGAAAGACAGAGAGAAACATCTATGTGAGAGAAATACGACGACTGGTTGCCTCCAGGTTGGAGAGGAGTCTGTAACTGAGGTACGTGCCCTTTACTGGAATTGAACCCAGGACCCTCTGGTCTGCAGGCTGACATGACACTCTATCCACTGAGCCAAACCAGCTAGGGCTAAAGGTTATCTTTTAAAAAAATATATCTCTTAAAATATTTAGGCTTTGTGTATATATTTTCATTATGGACATGATTAGAAATCTGGTTTTGAATGAAGACTTCTGCATAAGAAAGATTATTATTTTGAGTAGGGAAAACTTAACCGAAGAACATAAAATGTGAGATCTCACAATCTAAAATAGGGGTGTCGAACTCAATCAGAGAAGGGGCCAAAATCTAAAATCCAGCCTAAATCACGGGCCGAATGGTTTACTGAACAGTAATAAACTGTCATTGTGATGGAAACGCAGCGGAGTGCAGTGATGACAGCGCGGTGCGGGCCACATTGCAAGGCCTGGCGGGACGGATTTGGCCCGCGGGCCTTGTGTTTGACACATGTGATAAAACATGAAATGGCCCTAGCTGGTTTGGCTCAGTGGATAGAGCATCTGATTCTGGTCAAGGGCACATGTGTCTTTCCCCCTCCACCCCCCCTTTTCAGGCTCAATCCCTAGTAGGGGGTGTGCAGGAGGCAGCCGATCAATGATTCTCTGTCATCATTGATGTTTCTGAGAGAGAGAGGAGAGAGAGAGAGGAGAGAGGAGAGAGAGAGAAATGAAATGTTAAAAATTGGAAACATGGAGGCTTTCAGAACATCTATATAGTTAACTTCAATCTCCCAGTCTTGTCTTGCTTCCTGGTTCAGTGGCTAGGCCAACAATTTTGTCCTTTCTTATCTTTCTCCTGGAATCTTCCCATTTCCTTGATTCTCCCTACCCTTAGCATTCCCAAGTGAAATCCTCCTTGTTCTTTAAGGTCCAATCAGATATTGTATTTTCTACAGTATTTTGTTTGATTCATTGCCAGCTAGAAGTACTCACCTTTGTTGAACTCTCATTGCATTAAACTTTTTGTAATATGGTGGTTTTAAAATATGCCTTATCTCCTATAGAACAGGAGTGGTATCTTTGTTGGGTTTTCTGTCTCCCAGAGTACTTTATACATGCTAAATGCTTACAGGGTTTTGGGTTTAATTATTAGGTAAATAGATTTAAGGTTCTACAAAGCAGTACTTCCTAAAAGTGAATTGTTTAATAGGTTTACCATTTTTTCTGAATCTTTTCTATGTACTCCTTAATGTGCATGGGATATTTGCTTTAGTCATTGCTGATAGATGAATTTTGATTTTGTCTTTCAGTCTTACCTCCAGTATTAGTGCCTCGTCATAATGAATTCAATCCACAACACAGCCTTCTGGTTCAGTTTAGAAATCTGAGCCACAATGAACCGCACATGCCACAAAATGCAACTTTTCCAGATTCCTTCCACCAGCCCAACAACACTCCTTTCCCCTTATCTCCAAATAGCCCCTATCCCCCGTCCCCTGCGAGCAGCACGTATCCCAACTCCCCAGCAAGTTCTGGACCAGGAAGTCCATTTCAGCTCCCAGGTAAGAATTTATTTTATCGGTACAAAAAAATAATCCCTGAAAATCAGCAATTGTTGAACAGTTCTGGATGAACTGTTCTATGCCAAGATCTAGCTACTTTTGACTATATTCTTTGGTAATTGTTTGATTTACAGAAGAGTTTTAGATTTTATTTTGCCAAATATTATGTTTACATATTTTCATATAATTTAAAATACTAAGTCCCATTTATTGAGTGCCTTTTATATAACTGATGCTGTGATAAAAGACATTATATTAAATGTAATCTTCAAAACAGCATGTGAAATGATATTATTTCTGTTTAACAGGTGGAAAAATAAATTGATACTAACTCCAAGAGTTTAAGTACTTTGCCTCAGGTCCCACAGCTAATAAATGGGGATTCAGACCAAGTTTCTTTGACTTTAATGTTTGTGCTTTTTAAACTTTACTACATTGTTTGTCAAATCATTCTAGACTTTGGAAGGTTAAATTGAATTCCAGTTATCTTTAATTAGAAGACTGGTTAACTGTTTTGCTTGAAGAAAGATAAGTAGATTACATATTATAATTTATCTAGTTTCTGACTTTTGCTAATGGCATGTCATGTCATATACAAACACATCTTATGTGACTCTGAAATATTTGAATGCTTAGTGCATGTGGAGTCATATGTAAGCATACTATTTGTGGCTTCTCTGTAGCAAAATATTAATCAATGCATTTTTTAAAAAGAGGAATTGAGTATCAACCCTTTAACTTGCTGTTATGTATTTGCAAAAGCTAATTTTTATACTTTGTCCTAGATTCGGTTTTGATTGTATCTTTATCTCAAAATATTTCTTGTACAAACCTTGGGGTGAAAGAAAAATTACATCCAGTGTTTATAGTTTCTGAGACAAAGAATTTTAGCTGTAGCTTTACAAAGAATTTCAGACATGAGTGTTGGGACTCAAAAGACTTTCTAGTAACATTCAGTTTCCTGAGAGAATTACCTAGCCATTAAATAGGGTACAATAACCATTATAGGACATTGCAAAAAATTAGACAATTGCTCTTAGTATTGATGGCAAATTTTGAAGCAGCATAGCTTTCTCTCCCTCCCCCCCCCAGTTTTGAATAACAGTATACAGTATGTGATGAGTTTAATAATTTAAAAGTGTCTGTAGATATATAAATACCCTTACTAGGATAATCATCTCCTTCAGATTGATTTCCAGTGGTTGCAGTTTCTCGGAGCATATTATTCAAAGCAAATAAAGGCAAAATTCTTGACCTTGAATTCTATGTTAGTAAATTTTAGCACTGATCTTACTATCCTGGATTGTCCCAAATATATATGGACTTATAGTAGGTAGGTTTTCAGTAGCTAATGGTTGTGCTGGCTTTTTTCCTTTTCCCTTGCCCTAAGATAGCATCTGAATTTTTGTGTGTTTGTGATACTCATTAATGAGCCCTGCTGGTAAATTTATGAATTTTTAAATGCTTTTAGAATAACTTTGAGCAGGATGAAGACTTAACTCTTCTTTGGAGACTTTAACTTGTCTCATTATTTTTCTCTTAGCTGATACTCCTCCTCCTGCCTATATGCCACCAGATGATCAGATGGGTCAAGATAATTCCCAGCCTATGGATACAAGCAATAATATGATTCCTCAGATTATGCCCAGTATATCCAGCAGAGGTATATTTATTTTGCTGTTCTTAATCTTTTGTTTGTTTGCTTCCTTTAAACTTCTTGGCCACTTTTTAGAAACACCTTTCTTGAAGTATAATTTATATACCATAAAATTTATCCATTTTAAGTATATGATTCAACAGTTTTTATAAATGTATACAATTTTATACCATTACCACAGTATAGTTTTAGAGCATTGCCATATCCCTTTAAAAATATCCCTTGTGGCCGAAACCAGTTTGGCTCAGCGGTAGAGCATCGGTCTGCGGACTGAAAGGTCCCAGGTTCGATTCAAGGGCATGTACATTGGTTGTGGGCACATCCCTGGTAGGGGGTGTGCAAGAAGCACCTGGTCGATGTTTCTCTCTCATCGACGTTTCTAGCTCTCTATCTCTCTCCCTTCCTCTTTGTAAGAAAAATCAATAAAATATATATATTTTTAAATATCCCTTATGCCTATTTTGTATTCTTTTCCCTCTCCTAAATCCATCTTCAGAGACCTTCTAAAATTTCAATAACTTTTTAAAAATTTTTATTTATTTACTGTCTAAAATTTTACATATGTCTCTGACACCCCCCCAACCCCAGCCATTCCCACCCTGGGCAAGTCCCCACTGCCCCTGGGTCTATGTCCATTGATTATGCTGATATGCATGCATACAAGTTCTTTGGTTGCTCTCTAACACTTCCCTCCCCTGCCATATGTCTCTTCAGAGACCTTTTAAACTGTTTTCTATGTCTATAGATTTGCCTTTTCTAAGCATTTCATATAAGTAGAATAACATATTGTATATTCTGTTACACCTGGCTTCTTTCACTTAGTATCATCCATATTGTTGCATGTATCAGTAGTTCTTTTTTTATTATTGAATAAGTATTCCATTATGTGGATGTAAGACAATTTTTAAATCCATTCACTAGTTAATGGAGATATGAATTGTTTCCAGTTTTTGGTTAGTATAAACAATGCTATTATGAACATTATCATATAAGTCTTTGTGTGGACACTGTTTTTCTTTTTCTTGGGTAGATACCAGAAGTGGAATTTCTGAGTCATATGGTAAATTAACTATTTAAGGAAAAACTGCCAAGTTTCTCCAAACAGACAGGACCATTTTCCATTCTTACCAATAACATATGAAGGTTCCGGTTTCTCCACATACTCTTAACACTTGTTATTTTCTTTTTATTTTCTTTTAGTATAGCCATTTTAGTGGGTGTAAAGTATTATCTTACTGTGGTTTAATTTGCATTTCCCTAATGAATAATGTTGTTGAACATTTTATGTACTTATTAACCACTCATGTATCTTCTTTGGTGAAATGTTTATTCAAATCTTTTGCCCATTTTAAAATTGCATTGTTTGTCTTATTATTGAATTGTAATTGTTCTTTATATGTTCTGGATAGAAGTCCTTTATCAGATAAATCGTTTGCAAATATTTTCTCAGTCTGTGAATTGTCTTTTCATTTTCTTATGGTTATTTTTGAAGCACAAAAGTTTTTGGTTTTGATGAGTTCAGTTTAAAAGTTTTTTTCTTTTCTGATGTTGCATCTGAGAAATTTTTTTCTGCCGCTAAAACTTCTATAGCTTAGCTCTTACATTTAATGTCTGATTCCTATTGAGTTAAGCTTTTTGCATGGTAAAGGTCTGGATTCATCTTTGTGCATGTAGATATCCAGTTGGTTCTAGCACTCAGTGTTAGTTGAAAAAGGGTATCATTTCTCTATTGAATTGCTTTAGTGTTTTTTCAGTAATCAGTTGATCGTAAGAGTTAGCATTGCCCTTACTGATGAAGATTAAAAAAAAAAAATAGACAAATAGATCAAAAGAACAGAAGAGAGAACCCAGAAATGGACCCACATAAATATAATTAACTGATCTTTGACAAAGGATCAAGAGCAATAATGGAGAAAAGCTCATCTTTTCAACAAATGATATAAGAACAATTGACATTCATATGTAAAAAATTAATCCGGAGACAGACTTTACACCATTCACCAAAATTACCTCAAAAGGAATCACAGACCTTAATGTAAAATGTAGAACTATAAAACTTCTAGAAAAGAACATAGGAGAAAATTTAGTTCTAAATAAGGTGATGAATTTTAAAATACAATATTAAGGCATGATCCATGAAAGAAATAAGACCCTGGTTGGTTCATTCAGTGCTTAGAGCATTGACCCTCAGACCAAAGGGTCTTTGCTTCAATTCCTGGTAAAGGGCACATACCTCAGTTGCAGGTTCAATCCCAGGCCCCAAGTTAGGGTGAGTACAGAAGGCAAACAGTTGGTGTTTCTTTCTCTTGCTCTCTCTTTCTCTCGCCCCCTCTTATCTCCCTTACCCCCTCCCTCCCTCCCACTTTTTTCTACTGCCTCTAAAAATCAGTGGAAAAAATATCCTCGCTTCTTGGATGAGGGTAAAAAAAAAAAAAAAAAAAAAAGTAATCAATAAGCTGGACTTCATTAAAAATTAAAAACTTCCTATGTACAAAAGACACTGTAAAGGCAATGAGAAGACAAGCCACAGACTGGGAGAAAATATTTGCAAAATACATATCTAATAAAGAACTGTTATCCAAAATATACAAAGAACTCTTAAAACTCATCAAGAAAATGAACAACCCAATTAAAAAAAATGGGTCAAGGACATAACAGACAGCTCACTGAAGATAAACACATGATAAATAAATATATAAAAAGATACTCCACATCTCTGCTATTTCTTAAGAGTGCTGTTTTTAGGTGTGTTATGTTTGTGATTATATAAAAAGACTGTATGTCACATTATGTTTTTCTAGGAGCCCAATGTTTCTAAAAACAGTTGAATTTCAGGCTCTGCATAGTATTGTTAATATCTGAATAATGTTTGTACTTTTTCAAGGTTTAGTATTTACTTAGGAATTTGGTCATACCAACTTGCTTATAATTCATAGAATCTGCTTTCATTTAGAGCAAAATGTTTCAGATCATGAATTTTGGATTTGAATTTCTACATCTCTATTTATTTGCTTTGCAACTTAGGATAGCTTTTTTAAATTTCTAAACTTAAGTTTCACTATTTGTAAATAGATTACTAGCATATTGATTGAATTAGACAATATTTGTAATGATCTTAGCATGTGTAATAGCATCAGGCAATAAATTATAATACCCTCCTTCTGAAAAATATGGACAATATTTATCCCAACAATCATTTTCTTTTTTTTTTTCCTCCCTCTTCTCCAGAAACCAGGCAGTGCCATTTGACAATATTGTATGTTAGGTGTTCCTTGGAGTACAGTTTGTTTAAGCCAAACAACTGAGTCCTTTAGAGGAATTGGCATGCAAGTCTTCTCACTCCCATAGATATCTTTTTTCACCAACTTTCTTCCCTTTTCAGTCATATTTTGTGCTTTTTTTTCTTTGACAGAGAGGTAACAAAAGGAAAATCAAAGTTAAACTGCAATGCTTGAGTCACCAATTAACAATATATCCTTTGCCTTGAGCAGACGCAAAGCTTTTCTTTTTCCTCTTCTCATCCTAACTAAAATTGTCTTTTCAGTTTTGCTTAGCAGTTTTACCCTACAAGCTTCTGCTCATTCTTGGCTCTAGTTTTCCTGACACTATTCTTAAAACTTCCTGTTACTCATCTGTATGTGTCTTTGGTTATGGGCCCCTCCTTGTTCCATTTTCGTATAAACTTCTTTAAAATCTGAGCTGTTAGGATTTCTTTTTATGGGTCCACATTAATATATTGTTTTCTGTTTCTTCTCATCTGAATTCTTTGCAATTGAATAATCAGAATTAAATTTTAAAAGTTAACCAATTCTTTCCCACTGCCTATATAGGCCATGTGACCACTCTTAAGTTTTCTCACATGTTTATCCGTGTGTGTGTGTGTGTGTGTGTGTGTGTGTGTGTGTGTGTGTGTATATATATATACTAGAGGCCCGGTTCATGAAATTCATGCATGGAGAGGGGAAAAGGGGGACAGGTATGTGTCCTTCAGCCCAGCCTGCACCCTCTCCAATCTGGGATCCCTTTCACAATCCAGGACTGCTGGTTCCCAACCACTCATTTGCCTGCTTGCCTGATTGCCCCTAACTACTTCTGCTTGTCAGCCTGATTACCCACTCCCTGGCCAGGCTGATCAATGCCTAACTGTTCTCTTGCTGGCCTGATTGCCCCCCAACTGCCCTTTCCTGCAGGCCTGGTCACCCCCAACTCTCCTTCCCTGCTGGCCCAGTAACCCCTAACTGCCCTCCCCTGCTGGCCTGATTGCCTCCAACTGCCCTCCTCTGCAGGCCTAGTCTCCCCGAATTCTTTCCTTTGCTGGCCTGGTTGCCCTCATCTGCCATCCCCTGCAGGCCTAGTCACCCCCAATTGCCCTCCTCTGCCAGCCTGGTCACCCCTAACTGCCTTCCCCTGCAGGCCTGGTCACTCAAAACTGCCCTCCCCTGCTGGCCATCTTGTGGCAGCTAGCATGTGTCTACATGGGGGCGGTCATCTTTGACCACATTGGGGCGGCCATCTTATGTGTTGGAGTGATGGTCAATTTGCATATCACTCTTTTATTAGAGAGGATTTCAGAGAAGAAGGGAGAGGGAGAGATTGAAACATCAATGATGAGAATCATTGATCAGCTGCCTCCTGCACACCCCCTACTGGGGATTGAGCCTACAGCCTGGTCCTGTGCCCTGACTCAGAATCGAACATGGGACCCTTCAGTCCACAGGCTGATGCTCTATTCACTGAGCCAAACTGGCTAGGGATATCCCTGCTGTTTTAAAAGAAAATTAAGGGTCCATGACTTCTGCCTGATTATAGATCCAAGACAGACATCCTACTAGCACTGTAGGAAGAGCTTCCTTGCCCCTCCCACCCACTGTGTCCATTATGAATTACTGACTTTTACATGAGTCAGAATTTGGTCAGTACAGATAGATACTCATTAACTTATAATAAACCCATTGAAAATTGTAAATATTTTAAGAAAGCATTTAATACGCCTGACCTATCATGTAGACAGTCATTTCATATGTGTAAAAAGACAGTTTTATTTCTTTCCAATCTGTATACCTTTTTATTTCCTTTTCTTGTCTTGGTGCATCAGCTAGGACTTCCAATACGATGTTGAAAAGGAGTGGTGAGCCGAAACCAGTTTGGCTCAATAGATAGAACGGCAGTTTGTGGACTGAAAGGCCCCAGGTTCGATTCCAGTCAAGGGCATGTACTTTGGTTGTGGGCACATCCCCAGTAGGGGGCATACAGGAGGCAGCTGATCGATGTCTCTCTCTCATCGATGTTTCTAACTCTCTCTCCCTCTCTGTAAAAAATCAATAAAGTATATTAAAAAAAAAAGAAAGAAAGAAAGAAAAGGAGTGGTGAGAGCATCCTTATCTTGTTACTGCTAATCTTAGCAAAAGCTTCTAGTTTTTCACCATTAAGAATGTAGTATGATGTTAGCTGTAGGTTTTTTTGTAAATATTCTTTATCAAGTTGAGGAAGTTCCCCTCTCTTCTGCTTTACTGAGTGTCTCACTTATTTTTTTTAGTTCAGATTTTTGTTTAATGTAATTTTATAGATACTGGTATAGTTAAATTTTTTAGGATGCTGAAAACAGGTTTGTCATTGCAAATTTAAACCTGGATTAGATCCTGCTAGGAAAACAATTTAAAATGTGATGTTGGCTATCCTTGTATTTGTATATTTTTAAAAATTATCGTATTCAAGGCATTTTGGAGTTTTGTGGGTTTTTTTGGATACAGACTCAAAGCTAGGAAGGACAGTGAGACTAAGTGAAATATCTGAAAATTTTCTTTTTCATATAGTGCCTGGTTTGGGTTAGAGGGAAGTACCTAAAGAATCTGGAGTTTCGGATTCATTAAATATTTCTTTCTATTTGGTTTGTTCACAGATGTTCAACCTGTTGCCTATGAAGAGCCCAAACATTGGTGTTCAATTGTTTACTATGAATTAAACAATCGTGTTGGGGAAGCTTTTCATGCGTCTTCTACTAGCGTGTTAGTAGATGGATTCACAGACCCTTCAAATAACAAAAGTAGATTCTGTTTGGGGTTGTTGTCAAACGTTAATCGTAATTCGACAATTGAAAACACTAGGAGACATATTGGAAAAGGTAATTTTGTTATTTCCCTACATTCACTTGAATTCTGTTTTTGTTGTGCTTTCTGTGTCCATTGTGTAAGTTGCTGGAACATACAAAGCTTAAGGTGTAGACTCTGCCCTCAAGTTGCAGGTGTTGAAGTAAGACATAATCAATCCTCTTTTCTTTATCCTGCTTGATTATTCTTCATAGTACTTAGAATCTGAAAGCATATTACTTCTATGTTTATATTTTTAATAATTTTCTGACTAGACTATAAGCTTTACAGAAATTTGCATTATTTACAACATCTTCAGCCACTAGAGCAGTGGCTGACTCATAGTAAATACACAACAAATATTTGTGGAATAAAGGAATGCTATGGAAGGATTAGGGTTTATTATTATGTTATTTATGGAGTATTTTGGGTTGAGATGATATATAGGAATTTGTTATGTTCGAGGAAAAGGGTTACAGGTAGGAAGTACAGTTTGAGTGATATAAATCTTCCATAGCTTCACCATCACCCCTCCCACCTTTTAATTCAAGTAGTAAGATTTTATTTATTATTTGTCCTACAAGACAGTTGCCATAACAAACAAAGAAATTCTCACAATGCAATGAAATGTCAGAGTCTCTTTTATTAAGTGGTCAAAAAGGAAATCTGTCTTAGGTAGCTTGTGTATTGCTTCTTTCTTAAGAACTTCTGTTTTTATCACTTAATGCTTTTTTGACTTGAGAAAAATCTTAGTCCAAATACTGAACAAAGGGCAAATAATTATAATTGTAATGCAATTTCTCACAGAAAAGATTCAGAAAAATACTATGGCCAAAAATAAATTGAAAAGGAAGTTTTCATTCTCTTCTGACTTTAGCCAACATGATTTTTTGGTGAAATGCCTCAGTTCTATGCATTGATGTTCTCACTATAGTAGAATAATTCAAGAGAAATCTACTTTGTAAATTCTAGAATTGGTTTTCCCTTTCTCCCCAGCATATACAGTTCTAGGACCCTTTCTTAGGGTCATCTTTAGTTGCTCAGAAAAGAAAAGTTTTTAATGTTTCAGTTTAATACAAGTCTCTGACTCATGGGTGTGCAGAGGTATGTATGTACAAAGATGATATTTTTAGCACTGTTTGCAGTAGTAAAAAGTTGGGAACAACTTCAGCTTTAGCTGTATAATTTGAATTTTTAACATTGTAACTATGTTCATATTTATGTTAAATACCAAAAATATTTTTAATTTTTATTTATTTTAATCTCTTAAAGATTTATTGATTTGAGTGAAAAAGAAAGACATTGATTTGTCATTCCATTTATTCATGCATTTATTGGTTGATTTTTTTTAATATATTTTATTGATTTTTAACAGAGAGAGAAAGGGAGAGAAATAGAGAACTAGAAACGTCGATGAGAGAGAAACATCGACCAGCTACCTCCTGCACACCCCCTACCGGGGATGTGCCCGCAACCAAGGTACATGCCCTTGACCGGAATCGAACCTGGGACCTTTCAGTCCGCAGACCGACGCTCCACCACTGAGCCAAACCGGCTTCGGCTTATTGGTTGATTCTTATATGTGCCTGACTGGGGATCAAACCCGCAACCTTAATGTATAGAGTAACCAACTGAGCTACCTTGCCAGGACTGAAAACATTTAAAAATATATATATTTTATTGATTTTTTTTTTACAGAGAGAGGGGAGAGGGACAGAAAGCTAGAAACACTGATGAGAGAAATATTGACCAGCTGCCTCCTGCACATCCCCCATTGGGGATGTGCCTGCAACCAATGTACATGTCCTTGACCGGAATTGAACCTGGGACCCTTCAGCCCGCAGGCCGACGTTCTATCCACTGAGCCAAACAGGTTTCGGCCAAAAACATTTTTTTAAAGGAAAGGTAAATCTGCCATTTACAGGCTCCTTATGTGACCTGAATTTACATATATGCCTTAGGGTTTTTTTTTATGTGTGTGTGTGTGTGGGGGGGGGGTTGTTGTTGTTGATGTTACTCTTCCCTCTGTTAGCAAAAGGAGTGCAAAATTCTTTGCCAAATGACTATAAATGATAGTTGATAGCACCAAACATTCCTTTGAAAGAACTCATCCTAAGGTACTTTTTGTCTCTCTCTTTTTTTCTCCTGTTGCTTTCTCTCATAGTGATGATAAATGATAGTTAAAAAAGGGAAAAAAGCCATAGGAATTGATAACCTCTTATGCTGCCAACTTGAGTCTTAAGTGTCAGTTACTTGAGGACAATTTTAGATTTAACCTCTTGATTATCTTTGGCAGGGTAAGGCCATCTAGTGGTACCTTCTATCTAAAGACTGGGGAGTTCGCTATAGATTAGTGGGTTTTCTTGGTTGCATCTCATACAGCCTCTTTGGTTCCATTATACTGCTTTGTTGATTCTTGTATTGCTTATCTTTTTAAGGTGTTCATCTGTACTATGTTGGTGGAGAGGTGTATGCAGAGTGTCTCAGTGATAGCAGCATCTTTGTACAGAGTAGGAACTGCAACTTTCATCACGGATTTCATCCTACCACTGTCTGTAAGATTCCCAGCAGCTGCAGCCTCAAAATTTTTAACAATCAAGAGTTTGCACAGCTTCTGGCTCAGTCTGTCAACCATGGGTTTGAGGCAGTTTATGAGCTCACCAAAATGTGTACAATTCGAATGAGTTTTGTCAAGGTAAGTGGGTTGTAACTTGTAGCATAATTTGAGTCATTGCAAATATGTATATTATATGTCTGTAGGATATAATTTTTAAAAAACCATTATTAAATGTAAGGTGGTAATTTTGACCTGATTTAATAGGTTTTTAAATGAAATTCTTAAATCTATAACTTTGACTACATTGTAGGTCTATGATTTTATTTTATAAACCAAACATTAGAAAATGCATAATACTGATTTTGATGATGAATAGGGGTTGAATTTATAAAGAAATTAAGTTAAAGGCTACATTGCTAGAGAGCATTTTAAAATACATATGTATTTTTATTGATTTTAGAAAGGAAGGGAGCGGGAGAGAGAAATAGAAACATCAATGATGAGAGAGAATCATTAATCAGCTGCCTCCTTCAAGCTCCACACTGGGGATTGAGCCCACAAGCTGGGCTCTGACTGGGAATTGAACCATGACTTTCTGGTCGTAGGTCGATGCTCAACCACTGAACCACCGTGGCAGGGCGAGAGCATTTAATATTAGCATTTCTTTTGAAGTTCCCTAGTTTTAGCAATTTAAATTATTATTAGATCCCATTAGAGTAACTTTTAAAGGGTTCTTTAGGATATTAAAATTATTTTCCTTGTTCGTAAGTTTTGTTATTGATAATTTGTTAAGTTTAAAGAATTACTTTTCAAATTTATCATTTACTCTTGACCAGATTTATTGGCATTCCAAAGATGATGATGGTTCATGAACAAAATTTGGAAAGAATTTTAGTGATATATTTAAGCAACCTGTATTTGGTCCTTATGAATTTAGCCCGAGAGCAACTGTCAAATGCTATGTGTGGGTGCTTTCTTTTTGGCATTCAGTCCTACAGTCCAGTGCTTCCTTGCTGCTTCCTTATAGGTCGGTCATAAGCATCAGTTTATCAGTAGCCTTGAAGTTAATCATTCCCTCCCTACTATAGAAACCTGACTTTTGCATATTTAATATTGTTTCCTCATTCCTGTTCCTTTCCTCTACACCAGCACTCTTCAACCCCCCGCCTGGACTCCTCCCCCTGTGTGCCCCCACCCCCCCAGCTCCCTGGCCCCCACCTACTTTTCCTGGGTCAGGATTACTATAAGTGGTAAAGCAGAGAGTTTGATAAATCAGGGCAAGTAAAAGTGAGAAAATTTTAATCTTTGTCTGGAGTTTTAGGATAAAGTGTTCTAGTTCAATTCATCCCAGCAATTTTCCATTTTAAAGAATAATTGATAGGTGATTGCCACTTAAATTATACTTGCATGCCTTGATCAGATCTACAATGCCTTATTTGATTAAAAAAACACACACACAAGAAAAATGCTAAAACCTGGAAGCAAAAAATTTTGGTGACAAAATGTGATGTGAACTTATATGAGGCTATTCATATGTTTTAATTTTCCCTTTTAATTAGAACGTATCTAACTGAAGAAATATTAATTTTAAATTATGAGATATTGCATTTTAGAAAATATTAACTTTATAAAATTAAATAAAGAAATCTGAAATAATTTCTTCCAAGGGTTTCTATTAATGGAATTATATTATTAAAAAAATGCACATATCTTTCAATAATGCAACTATTGTGTTGATTTTAACTCCATGGTTAATGCTGATTGGTTTTGTGATTTTTTTAAAAGTACATTCTGCATATGTCTACTGTTAAAGTATCTTTTTGTTAGTGCCCTAAAATTGGTGTCTCCTGGTTCATTTTCTCAGGGCTGGGGAGCAGAATATCACCGGCAGGATGTTACCAGCACCCCGTGTTGGATTGAGATTCATCTTCATGGGCCTCTTCAGTGGCTGGATAAAGTCCTCACTCAGATGGGCTCCCCTCTGAACCCCATATCTTCTGTTTCATAGTGCAGAGTATTCTCTTCAGTTTTGTTATTAGTGGACTTGTTTTAATTTTAGGGAAACTTTCAGTACAGATACTGTGAGCTTACATGGAAAACAGCTTTTTTTTATATATATATATATAATTATGACCAATACATTTGTATTTTGTGATGAATCTACATTTGTTTGTATTAATGTTCACATGATTAACTTTCAAAACTGTTGTGAAAGATGCAGAAAAATTATCATGCCCCAGTTCAAAAGTTTGGCATTAATCTTAAACTGGAACATACTTTTTTGCCTTATTGTCTCAACAAATTTTTTGTTAAAATGTTTTTGAAGAAGTAAAAAACAACACATAATGAAAAATTATGTAAATAACCATGTAATAAGAGGGTATACAGTGAAAAGTCTTCCCTTTGATTCTTGAACCTTAAGAAGCTGTACTTTTACCAGTTTCTGTGTCCCACCAACTTTTAAAAAGTCTAATTCATTGTTCTATAAAAGCATGAGGTAGGGGCTTAAGAGAAACTATAAAAAAGAATCTTCTATTTGAAGGAACACTATTCACTGCTGTAACAAGCAGTGTCCAGTAAAAAACAAGTGATAGTTTTCTAGATGACATCATAACATTTACACTTAATACAGCTAAATGTTTGTCAGTGTATTGTGTCTTCACTCAGTATATCTTTTGTAAAACATTTCCTTTAAAAAAAAAAGAAATTATTGCCAACAACAGGTCTCCAGTATGTGTCATTTACTCAGAACCTGTCGTAAGTACTACTTTATAGCTAGCGACAGCGCATGCACAGCCTTGGTCAGCTATGTCTGCTGCTTTCAGCCAGTGTTGTAAGGACTCTAATTTTGACATGCATTAATCTTTTATTTTGCACTTTGATGGGTGACAGTTTTTAGTGTAACCTTTTGTGAAACACACTCAAGTGACTTGGACTTAAATGCTCATCCTTACTTCCCTTGGTACCCCTTTGTATTAACACTGCAATTTATAGATTACACTTGTAGGAAGTTATACTTTTTTTTTTTAGCTTTTGTTGTATTTTCAGCCTAGATTATAATACTGTTGTTCTGTAGCTCCAGCTTAAGGTGCCTTTTTAATTCCAGTTTTATGGATGTTTTTAGTGTTGAAAAGTCATGTACTTATTAATCCCATTGCTCTTATTACATCAGTCTCCCCATGCAAGGACCTGCATGCTATAGCAATAGAAGCCTCTTCAGTCTAGCCCCGAGGTTGGGGGTACTGGTGATAATTAAATGAATCAGCAGTGGTGGTTGAGATAGCTGATTTAAAAAACTTTCATGTGTCAAAGAACATAGACTGTTCTGTCAGTTACCAGGTATGCTCTTTTGCCTTTTTTTTTTTTTTTTTTTTTTTTTTTTTTTTTTTAGTACCTATGTGAGTGCTAGTCACCCAGAACACAATTCTCAGAAAGGAAAGACATGAAAACCCTAAAATATCCATTTAATCAATCACGCTCAAAGGGTTTGGATAAAAGACTCTTTACTCCTTTTTCTATGGTGCAGTCAGATGGACTCTTAGTTATGGCATGAGAACAAAGACATTATTTTGAAAAAATGTGACCTAATTTACCTATCAGAAAAAGTTTATTTTCTGGTGTCTTGTAGTACTATGTGGAGCTATGTCAGTTTTGTGTTTAAAATGTAAGTTTGGTTTGACTTTCTACCTGACCCTTTCTACTTTTGTGAGGAAGTAAATACGTTTTTGTTTTGTTTTTTGAGGAAAGGAGAATGTAATTCTGTTCTCCGTGACATTATTTATTGCTTTTACGAAGTGCAACCAATGGATGGTTTTAGTTCTTTCAGATGAAGTGCCTTCCATGTGCTTCAACTCACAGCCCTTTGCTGGGTGAGAGGATACTTTCTGATAGTCACCTGAGCCTTAAACATAAGTTTTCCATGACATACATTATCAATCTTCTGTAATTGTGTCAGCCATCTGAAAGAGGATACTATTTGCTTAGTGACAGAACAATTTTATTTACATTTTTTTTTTTTTGCTTACTAGGCTCATATAATATGTGGAACAAATTTGTAGGAAAAAAACACCCAGGTTGAGTGATAGAAACATGTAACCAACCTCAGTGGGCTTGAACTGAAGGAAACTATGGAATTGTTTTATTGATACTTTCCATTGAGTTAATTAAAAATAGTTATTCATGTCACAGCTTTTAGAGTTAGCATGATTTTATGTGATTGGCCTTTTCTGTGGTTTTTCTAAGGAGCTGTGTATCCTGAATGACCTGAAACTATTAACTGTTAAGAGTTTCATGGAGAACCATAAGTCTGTTGTATTTACTAAAAATTGTCAATTCCACATCCCTGGATTTTAAATGAAAACTTAATCTGGCTGCTTCTATGATTCCCAACGATGCCCAGTATCCATGGATAGGCAATAAAAGTTGCCAGTAAGATATTTTAAAACTAAATGAAATGCTCATCAATGGAAAGAAAGTACCTCTGAAAGACACCATTTCAGAAAATTATAGTTTTATGTTTTTATTTAATTTCCAGGATGGTTTATCAAACATTGCCGCAATTTTATAGCATATACAACTTATCAATATATGCCAGCTGAAGAGACAGTCTGGGAATGATAAAATTACAACCAATTTGGTAAATAAAAAAAGAAGACTAGAATCAAAATTGATTTTGGTAATGAATTAAAGCAACAGATGCTGATTGGGGGGAAAAATAGAATTTAAGAGGTGCATTTGACTAACATTGCTACATAATGGATACTATGATCTGGTGGGTATTGCCTGACTTAAGTTATGAAATGAAAACTAGTCGGGATAGTATTGGCCTATTGAGACTAACATATTTTCTTCAGAGAAAATTCAAAAGAGACTTCAACCAAAATGTCAAATACATACATCAGAATATAAATAATTTTTCACATTTTATTGTTGTTATATAAAAAACTGATAATAGAATTGGCTGGATTTCTGAGGTCAAATCCAGTGTAAAATTACTAGATAGTTCAAGAAGCTACTCCTAATAGTACAAAAAGAGGATGTAGCCATGTACTTTTTATACATTTGAGAGTAAGACATTCTTTTAGAATATCACATGATCAAATATTCAGATCTGAAATGTACAATATTATCAAGACAAAAATTGGTGCTCATTAAAAAAACCTTCTGTATTTGAAGGGACCCGCTGGAAATGATCCTCCTGTAATAGTGTCTGGGAGAAAGTGAGGGAGAAAGTTTTTACAAAAGATCAAATCCTACCAATAGCAGAGGGACTCGAAAAAGTTTTATAGTACCAGTTTCAGTTCTGTGCTTCTATTATAGAGAGGATCCAATATACCAGTTCAGATCCATTTCTTCATACTTTTTTCTAGTTGTTTGCTTGATATTACTTTGGATCATTATCACTTTCCCACTTAAAATATATTAATATCTTTTATACTTTCTGAAGAAGGAAGAATCTTTAGGTAATTATTGAATTCAACTTCCAGTGATGACTTACATTTTGGACCTGTTGACTTTTAATAGAGTGAGAGAGCTTCTTTGTCTTCTTAGTTAAAGCCTCACTTAGTCTCTTGTAGGAATATAAATGTTTCCTCTTCATACTCATCAGCTAGATAAACACGGACCTTTTAAGGTAGTAGATAGCCTGGTGGTTTTAGAAGTGTTTGGTGATTTTTATGGGAGCATTGGTTTATGGATGGTCTCCTCAGATATTAACTAGGGGAGCTTTTGGGGGGTGATCTCAAGTTTGATACCCGTTTTCCCCCTGAACAGCATTTTCCTCGTTGAAGCAGGTAGGATTCTGGGGAGGTTTTCTTAGAGAAGATCCGTGTATGGAAAGTGAGAATTCAAGGCATCACTTCTGCAGAAACAGTTTTACCTGCTGCACAGAAACTTGGACATTTCTCTGGAATCCACTGGATTGCAGTTCAGGTTCATCGTGTCCTAACTACAAAGAGGTAACTGTGTTTATCAAGCCATTGTTATACTGGATTATTAATAATAGAAACTTATCTTCTAACATACAACTATGTTATAATTGAAGTATTACCCAAAAATTGGATGGTTAACAAAAAACAATGAGAGATTTTACATATATATATATATATATATATATATATATATATATGTATAAAAGTAAGAGCTTATGCTATAATATTTGCTGGTAGCAATTGCTGTAAAACCAGTGATGAGTTGTTTTGTTGAAAAGATCTAGTCAGAGCAGGATTTTCCTGTCCTTCATAGCACAGTGAAAAAGGTTTGCATGGTTCTTATCTAACTCTGTTCTTAACATTCTTAAAACCACCATTCTTTTGTCCTGTAAGGTTTTATTTGAAGATGCTGTTTTTAAAAAGTTTAAAATTTTGTGTACAGATAGATTTTTATCCCCATTATTAGGTACCAGTTGGTGTTAGCTATAACCAAGTTAGCTATAACCAAGTTCCAGTGAGGTCAGACAAGCCTAGGTTCTTTATAAAAGAAACATCTTTTAGATTTGGATTTCTCATTGCAGATGATGTTGCTTTGATTCATTCATAAAGTCTTTTAACTGTAGGGACTCGTGAAGGTTATAGAAGTGGTTTTCTTTTTAACCTTATTGGTTAAGTTGCATTTTGAAAATTACTTATTTTAAAATTGGACAAGATTATAATGAAAACTGGATGTTTATATGTATCTGTCCATGTTCTCTCAAATAGATATTTCATATGCAGATAATAAAGACCAAACCAATGGCTGCACTATAGGTCTGCTTCTTATTTGTACTTGTTCTGCTTCTGTTTATGTTGTAAAAAGTGAAATTCTAGCAACATGCTTTCATTCTGTTATCTTTTTTATACTTATAAAAATGTATTAGGTTTTACTATATTGTGCTTTTCAAAGCCATAACTCGTAAGAACTTCATTTTTGCATATTGTTTGCTAATACTTTATTTTAATAAACCTCAAAATCTGCTTAATGTGTGTGTGTGTGTTTTTTTCCCCCCCTCTGTTTTTGTGGGTGTGCTCTGTTTTAACTTGCTTCTTTGGAGTTATTAAAAGGAGAGAATATTAGTTGCTGTGACAAACTGTGTTTGTGCACTAATGATAGAAAATGGAAATATCATGTCTTGTCACTCAGCATGAGGTTTTGCTCAGAATGGTTAATACTGTACTTTCCCATTCTGTTTCTAAGAGTGTTGATGATTATTCTTCGCTAGTTTTGATCTGTTTTGAAAAGGATTTGAATCTAAAGTCTTTGTGTGTGTGTGTGTGTGTGTGTGTGTGTGTGTGTGTGTGTGTGTGTGTGTTTTAGTTTAACCACTGATTTCCCTTCTTTAGATCCATCTATAAATGGGAGGTCTTGACCCATGATGCAGAGATAGACTAGCTCGTCGCAGAGTTTGCTCTGGAGGCTGCCTGTCTACATTTGAATCCTGGCCCTCAGAGCTTTCATAGCTCTGTGCCCTTAGCTGTGCTTAACCTTTCTGTGCCTCAGTTTTCTGATCTGCAAAGTAAAAGTGTACCTACTTCATAGGATTTGGGGAAGATTAAATAGAATGATACAAATAAAGTACTAACTAAGAATAGTGCCTGGCATATAAGAACTCATTTTTATTATCTCTTTTTTGATTTAGAGGAATTGTTTCTGATGCTGCTTGACTTTGGTAGATCAACCTTGATTATCCGCTTTGTGAATTAGCTTTGTTTTTCTTTATTTTTTTCCATCTTAAAAATTTTTAAATCACAGATTAGTTTTATCCCCACCAGGTGCACTCCTTTCCACGTCTGTGTTGTATATACTATTATAGAAATGTAAACTACTCCTGCTTAGGAAGGGATGGCGAAAGTTCATGTGTGCCAATAGAAAAGAAAAAAAACCCAAACTAAATATTTAAACCCCAAATAAACATAACAGCTCTTAATATTCTCTTTAGAGAGAAAAAAAATGCTTCAAAGGAATCTAGTTACTCAAATCAGTTTCTTCTTATACCTTTATTTCAAGTATAAGCCATTTATTTAGTAAAGTATTTAGTAGTGACTTCACTTACTGTTTTAGAAACATTTTAAAAATAAGTCATTTGTCTGGCAAAGGACTTTAGTGAACAATGAGAGGTGTTGGGCTTCTTCCAGATTTAAGGTAATTAGTTTTCAAATTGCTTTATACAAACAGTTCGATAATGAGGGGATCAATTGTGATGCCTGCTCCAGTTTTAGACCTGAGACTTGATAGCCAAAGCTTTTCCATATTACAGAAGTTTGATGCAGTTTATATTGTATAAATACTAGTATTTACAAGTATCAGATTAGCAAACTTAGAAAAAAGTATTTTTTAAGAGCTTTGTAGTGTATATGATTCAAAGAATACTTAAATATTACTGTGGTTGTTGCTGAGTTTATAAGCCTGTTTTTAATAAACTGACTTGTCGGGGAGAGATCTGTGTTCTTTTTATCGAAATCACTTTTTGTGGTTGTATTTTAAAGGCAAGGGGAATGAGGCTATAGGGAAAATATAAAAAGCAATTGTTGGCAGCTTGCTTAACCATTTCCATCTTAAAGTATGTGTGGTGGGAGGTTGAAGGGGCATTTAGATTGGTGGTGAACATTCTTTGATTATTTATATTCTATAAGTGGATGTATGTATACATCTTGAAAGTCATTTCCTGAGGCAGTCTTGAAGTTGGGGATGAATTTGAAAGCTTCCTTCTAACTTGCCTTACTCTCCTACCTATCTCCCACCCAATAAAAACCTCACCTGTTATTTCACTTAAAAGACTTTTACCTGAGATAAATCTGAAGAATTTTAACAGTATGGAAAACCACAAACTAGCTCATCACTACACTTTTATGTGTGTACCCTTCTAACCTGTTCTGGTAATCACTCTATATCGGCCCTTTTGTTTCTTTGACAAAAGCTTAGTTATATCTCTCCTCTTTTGAAAGCGTTCTCAGAGAAAATTGTTTGGATCTAAAGTGTTCCTTAAATTCTGTATCAGAGAGCACTTGCTATCTTTGCTATTTCTTATTTTGTTCATTTGCAGACCTTTCCAAAATGTGTAATATCAAACCTGTCTATCCAGATTTTTTACTGAGATGACTGAAGTGACCAAAAAGGGGGGTGGGGGGGAAAGCCAATTGGGATTAATTGAGGAAGGCATTCAAAAAAGGAATAAAAGACATTGGGCAGTAAGAAGAAAAGGAAAGGTTTTCATTCCTCATAACATGTATCACTGTCTAACTTGTTACATATATAATATTTCTTTACTCTTTTTATAGACTATCATATCTCATGGGAATTACAGCTCTATGAGACCAGAACCTGTGTTCCCACTGCCAGAACAGTTCTTGATATTTTGTAAGCACTCCAATATTTGTTGGATGAATGGTAGAACTAGAATTCACCTTTTAAATTGTCTAATGAGAATGCTTAGTTGAATGGATTCTAGCTCAGTACTTTATTAAATCTCTATTTCATGCCTCGTAAGACAAGAAAGGAGAAACTAGAATACTCCTATTCTCTGAACTTTGGACCTTTGTTCCAAAGTTATCAGGTTCCTGGAATTACTGCTTAGAGAACCTAACAAGTAACAGTTATTAATATTTTTCCCAGAGAAAGGATATACTTTCTTTTATGCTTTTGATGAGAAAATAACAAAAAAAAGTGTACTTTTTATTTTATAGCTTACAGGAATGGCAGTGGTAAGAGCCCAGTAGTTTGATTTTAGTGCCCTGGTTCAGATCCCATAATATCCTCAACTGTTAGGAATGAAGGCAGGCATGGAAGCAGGGCACCAAAGTAGTGCCTTTGAGAGACACTAAAAGATTAAATTTTGCTGAAGACCAAGTGTGATTGTAGTGGGGAGGGAAGCACAGGAGGATTTGGACTATACCACCATTTGTTAAGATTAATTAATAATAAACATTCCTTGGTTGCCTTTCTTGACATAAAATTCTGTGAATTTTACAGAATTTGTTTATACAGCAGTGAAGGTGATGATGGTTGTAAGCACAAAGCAGTTACGTATTAGTAAGACTGCAAAGATAAGCATATGAAAAGAATCGTGCTTCCTTTTTTAAAAATTATATTTTTCCCCCATTTTTTTTATTGATTATGGTATCACATAATTGTCCTCATCCCCCCAATCGCGTCCCAAACCCCTCCCTACATATGCTCACCCCCCCCACCCCCCCACCCCCGTTGTCCATGGCTGCTGGCCAGGCCCATATGCATGCACACAAGTCCTTTGGTTGATCTCTTCCCCTTTACCTCCACCCTCCCCTACTTTCCCTCTGAGGTTTGAAAGTCTGTTCGGTACTTCTTTCTCTGAGTCTGTTTTTGTTCATCAGTCTATGTTGTTCATCATTTCCTCTAGATGTGTGAGATCTTGTGCTTCCTTTTTATTATCTGTTTAATGAGTTGCTGGAAATTTACCAACACCCATTCTCCCCTTTGTTAATTACAGAACACCTCTGTCCAGCTGCCTACCACAGTTCCACATTTCCCAGCTTCTCTTTCAGCTGGATGTAGCCTTGTAACTAATTTCTGACCAATAGGATTTGAGCAGAAGTGTAGAGCTGTTTTGGCAATATGCACCAAAGAGTAATGTTCTTGTTCCTTTCCCCTTCCCAATGGCTAGGATGCAGGCATGATGGCAGGAACTAGAATAGCTACCTTGAAGTGGCCATAGAAGCCAGGGGATATGGTGATAGCTGTGCTACTCCTGGAAGGTTATATGTGCACAAGAAACTTGGAGATGGGGAGTGTTCTTTGTTACAACAGTTTAGAATGTAACCTAATTAATACCAGCTTGTTCATTTACTTAGTCTCACCAAACCTTTATTCACTTGCTCATTCACTTACTCTCTCCAAACACTTGTAGAGTTCTCTACAAGTCAGGCTTTCTGCTGGGCAGCAGGCAGTCACCTCCTGTTCTCGTGGAAAGTGAAAATAACATAGTTTAGTGTTTTCAGTCCCCATCTAGTTATCCAGTTTTGGAGGGTGGAGATAAAGCAGAATGGAGAAGGAAACTAAAAATAACCTCTGCTTCTGTTTTTCTAACTGTATCTTTTCTGGTCCTGAGCAGTGTTTGGTTGGTTGCTCATTCATTCAACTAATATTTGAGGGCCTATTAGATGTCAGGCTGAGGATAAAAGGAATAAAACAAAATTTTTTTCCCCTCAAGGAGCTTCATTCTGGTTACAGAGACCTAAAACAAGGTAAGTGAAATATAGCATAGGTTAGTGGTAAGTTCTAAGGAGAAAAAGCAGGAAAGGGAGATTTGAAATATCCAGGGGTTGGGGGGGGGGGGAGGCAGATGAAATTTTAGATAAAGCCAGGGAAGCTCACTGAGAAGGAAATCTTTGATCTAAGTCTAGGAAGAGGTGAGGAAGTCGGTATGTGAAGTAGTGATTTAGCTGAGTCTTTGTCAAGGCAATTCAGAAGGCGTATGAATGACACAGTAAAGATCTCAGGATCCCTGCAGGAAAGGGGGTAATTCAAGCAGAAATAACTAAAGGAACAAACATTTAAATTGTATGTTCTTTTAGTCTCTGTGGGAGATACAATAATAACGGAAGTGTTACATAGATGGAGACAAGAAGTATCAGTTGCTAACAACTTTTCAGATTACCACCTCCAGGAAACTGGCCACTCGGGACTATGAATCAATATGAAAAGTTCAACTCAATATTTCATCTTATACAAGCTTAAGGCAGAAAATAAAGGGGAAGAGTTCAGAGGAAGAACTCTTGGACAGATTTGCCTTAACCTCTAGCTCTGTTTTTCTACTATGTTTTATTCAACAAATACTTCATTGCCTATTTTGTGTTTATCATGATGCTAGGCATTGGGAAAGCAGTAGTTTACACGATGAATGGTGTCCCTGACCTCAGCTTCCATGTTAGTAGGGAGAGAGACATTAGGCTATGACGTTTATAGCTATTTAATAGTTGTGATAAGGGAGCTGATTGGGGGCTATAAATGAATGAAACTGATATGAACTCAAGCAAGTCCTTCTAAAAAAATATATTTTTATTTCAGAGGAGAAGGGAAAGGGGTTGAGAGATAGAAACATGAATGATGAGAGAATTATTGATAGACTGCCTCCTGCATGTCCCACTGGGGATCAAGCCTGCAACCCGGGCATGTGCCCTGACTGGGAATCAAACCCATGACCTCCTGGTCAACAATCAACCACTGAGCTATGCTGGCCAGGCAAGCAAGTCCTTTTTGAGGAAGAGATATTTAAGTTGAGACCTGAAGGATGAGAAGGTATTAGCCAAATGTAGGACCAAACGGCTGAGGCAGAGTCCTGAGGGATTGAAAGGCCATAGTTACTAGAGCCTGGACGACAACAGTGTGAGATGAGGCTGGAGAGGTTGTTGGGGGTCAGATGCTGCTGGGTCTTATTGCCCAATATTACAGTTTTGTTTTAATTTCTCATCCAGAAGAAGCCATTGGAATGTAAACAGAGGCTGGAGGCAGATGTGATCAGATGTGTATTTTGATTGGAGAGAGGCAAAATGGATGCTGGGCTTTGAATTCATTTGGTGCTGGTGGAGATGGCGGGGAGTGGATGGAGTAGCGTGGTGTCTAGCAGGTGATGTATTGCATGTGAGAAGGATGAACAACAGTTTGGGGTCAAGAATGATCACCAGGTCTTTTTTACTTTGGGCTGTGGGATGCCATTTGTAGAGAAGGAGAAGCCTGGAGGAGAACCCGATTTGTATGGAAAGGTAAGTTTTAGACAGGCTGAGTTTCAGGTTCCTTATGAGATATCCAAATGGAGGTGCTGAATGGGCTCAGGGATAAAGTCTGGAGAGAGTTGTTTGAAAAGCACCTGAAGCTATGTGAGTGGCTGAGCTAAGTGGAAAGCATAGTGAGAGAGGACCTAGGACAGCTGCCTTCTAGCTTGGCATTCCCACTGGGAAATGGCAGGCCTCTTTACTGTTCTGAGATAGTACATGCCTTTTGAAAAGGACTGCAAGTCACTGAGGGAAAGCATTGAGTGTTTGTGTTACTAGAAACATTTCTGGAATGATTATCCTGTTTAGGAAGAATGATAGCTTACATTCAGAGCATTTAGCATATATCAAACATGAATTAAACACTACCTACAATGTCTCATGCAATGTTGGAAATCCTATGAGGTAGATGCTATTATCTCCATTTTACAGACGTGGAAACTGAGGCTCTCAGACATCCAGAAACATCATCACGGCATAGAGTGGATGACCAAGGTCAGGTTACCTCGCTCCAGAACTGACTCTCGGTCACTACAATATGCTACTTCTCCCTGTTTCCTAGCATATGCAGCCACTTTCTTAATTTCCACTCCCACCCCTCACCTCCCATCAAAAATATATTTTCCACCTTCTTGTCTGCTTCCAATCCAAACACCTATGTCATCCTATCCTATTTTCAGCCTGCCATGCCCAGCTCTCCAAAGGTGGTCCCAAGGCATCATTGGACTACAGAAGAGCAGAGAGCAGGAGGAAGTGTGTATAAACCTGATGTCCATCTAAATGTCCAGTTACCATATTGTAGTCCACTTACCTGCATATCATGAATGCAGCCACATCCCTGCTTTGAAGGGAAAATCTGGGGCTAGGTCCAACATGAGAAAGGAACCATTACTGCTCAGTTGGTCTAATAATTGCCTAGAAAAGCGAGTGAAATTATCCAGGATCACAGTGCTTAGACTAATTCCTCTCACTGACTTCCCTTGGTTTCTAGATTCCATCTCTGCAGGCCCAGTTACCTAGGAGTTTCTTCCAGAAAACTCTGTTCATTCGAAGTACTGAAGCCTTTGGTTTCAGTGACTGAGGCCATTGCAAGCCTTTAGAGACTTCAGAGGAATGCTTTCCAAGTGTCTCCATGCTGGCATTTTTTAGCTTTAACCTCCATGTGCCTTGTGTTTTACAACAGCCTCCTGGATCACTGACTTTAGCTGATTCTGGCCCAGGAACTCTAAGTGACCTCATTCACTTATCATTCACTTATATTCTCCCCCTGCAAGGATCAACCCTTGCATTTGTTTGTGGGCACTTTTGTTTGTAGTCTCCAGGAAGACTACATCTTGTTTGGGGGCCAGCTTTTCTCTCTTCTCCTCTCTCTCAAAGAATAGCTTATTGATTTATTAATTTTTAGAGAGCAAGCAAGGGAAAAGAGAAACATCCATTTGAGAGTACAACGTTGATCAACTGCCTCCTGCATGCCCCCTACTGGGGACCCAGCCCACAACTTAGGCATGTGCCCTGCCGGGGAATCAACCAGCAACCTCTCCTTGCATGGGAGGATGCCCAACCAACTGAGCCACACTGCCAGTGAGCGATGGAGCTGGAGTTGAAAGCCGGACAGTGGGACTCCAGGACGTGTGCTTCTGACCACTGTGCACACTGCCTTCAGGCCTGTCCATGGGGAGATGTGGAAGAGGAACACTCTGCCTCTACATTAATCTACTTCCCCACTGCCCCCAGATCAAGGCCTAAGGGTCCCCCATATCAGCATTGTGTGACTGCATTATGCCAGCCAGAGTTCCTCCTATCTCCTTACTTATTCCATTTAGTCGTTTCTGCAACCAAGGTTCACACAGATTAGCTGAGTTACCCTTGCTGTAGAGCCTGGAGAGATCTGGCTACACTTCCAAAGACCAAACTAAAATGTTCTGTGAGTTATCACAGAATTAGCACCATAAGGTCTTGGCTGGTGTTAGCTCTCAAAAACATAAATAATGAAGCCCAAGGTGAAACGTGTTCTGCTCATCTCTGTTGACAGAGTGGGAAGTGGTAAGGAGCTCTGGCCTGAGACGCCAGCCCACAGACAGACACAAGTGGGAAGTGGTGAGGAGCTCTGGCCTGAGACTCCAGCCCTACCACACATTTCCAAGACTTAGCCTGGGTCCTTAGGTTTCAGTGTCTGCCAACCCTTTCAAAGGGTTGTGCAAAGGTAGAAGAATTGTGTGCCTATATGCATTCTGCCAGAGGCAAGTGTCCTCAGCATTCTTTAGATTCTCAACACCCAAGTGACCCCAAATGGTTTAGAACACTGCATTAGAACACATCATTTTTCAGTAAACATTCTCTCAGCTCTAGTGCCCCAGAGCCAGGTGACTCCTGAAAGGATTTCAAATGCCCATAAACTCCCAAGAATTAGGCTCACTTTGAAAAGTCAAGGTAATCAGAACTTTTCCCTCTCAAGTTTAGATAGTCTCCTGCCCGGGTTACTATCCACTGCTTTCTGCTGTGCTTCCTGGAGCTGGCCTCCTGCCTCATTTGGGAAGAAATTCTGCCCCCAGACCCTTAGGCCCTCCCTTCACCACCTGATTCTGATCCAGGAAGCTCTTAGAAGATCCAGGCCCAGGGAGGCTCTGAGAGCAAAGGAAAGAACAGGGAAGGGAAAGTTGCCATGGAACTCCTTTTCAGGGCAATTGTTTTTCCCCCAGCAGAAGAGGCAGCACACTTCCCAGAGCAAGTAACTGACTGGCCCTCGGGGGGAAGGGGAGAAAGCTGTGTTGAAACTGACCTGGGCCACAGCGAGGCAGGATGCGGGCTGCGCCTGGCTCTCGGGATGCTCATAAGGGTGCCCAGCCCTTATCCCGCTTTCCAAAGTGGCGCAAACAATGACCAGAGCGTGCTCACCACTGGGTCTAATTCGGGGAGGTTTTATTGTACAAATGCGGCCCCTGGAGATGCGGGACGTGGATCCCCACTACAGGCTGTGTCTCTAGACCGGTTTCCCCTCCATCCGTGCCCGGAGAACAAACTGGGTCCTCAGAACCCTGGGCGGGACCCCGTGAATCTCCGCGTCTCCTGGGGCACGCGCTCCCCGAGGGCCATCATTTCACAAAGTCCGGCTGAGTTCACGTTCCGGTCCTGGTTGCGTGCACAAAGTGAGGCAGTGAGCAGGCGGTGACCTCTCTCAGGAATGGCCGAGCTGGCCCCGCTGGCCCCGGAGGAAAGGCTCCAGGGCTACCAGGAGCGGCTCCCTAGGCAGCCCGGCTTCCTTTACGCCCCGGTGGCCGCTCGAGGTCGGGTCCGGAAGGGTCTTGAGTGTGGCGACCCCCAGAGGTCAAGTCCATCGGACCCCTGAGGTCAAGCCCGCTCTGCCCGGCTCACACCCGACTGCTTGTAGCAAGACCCGAACCCGGCGGCCGGCTGCCCGCCCCGGCCCGCGGAGCCCTCACACCGGCCGGCTCTTCCAGGGCGCGCGGGTGTCGCGCAGCGAGCGGTCGTGGGGCAGCGCGGGGAAGGCCGAGCGGCGCAGCTGGCAGCCGATGAAGAGGACGACGAGCGCCACGGAGAGCAGCAGCAGGAAGAAGAGGAGCAGGTAGGTGGGCAGGTCGGGCTTGGCGGCCGCGCCGTCCCGCTCGCCTCGCGCCGTGGCCAGCTCCAGGGGCAGCGCGCCCTCCGCCTTGGCCGTGGCCGCCAGCGCCAGCGCGCCGCCCGCCGCCGCCTCCAGGCCGCCGGTGGCGTTGAACGCGTCGCCGTACATGGCCCGCGGGTCCCCGGCCAGCGCGCTCACTGCGCCTCGCGGGGACCGGCGCTGCCCCGCGCCCCCATGGCGCGTCCTGCTGCGCCCCCTTCCCGCTGCGCGCCACTGACCCAAGAGTCGGGGTGCCACCGGACTCAGCTTTTCTCTCGGCGAGGTGGACGGCTCCGTGCCCGCGCCCCTTGGGCTTTCCCTGTCTGGCCGTCACCAGTGGCGGTGCCAAATCACCCTCCGGGCTGGGACCCCCAGTTCCGGTGAGCTCCGCGCTCTGGGGCGCCTGCGGGCTGCAGCGGCTGCAGCTTGGATCCTTGCAGGGTGCCGTCGGGATGCACGGAGGGCGAAGGCTGGGAGTTGTCTGGCGCTGCTGCCGGCAGCCCTAGCAGCCTCTGGTCCCTGTCCAGTCGCCGAGTGTGCGGCAAACCTGTCCCACTTGCCCGGGCTGCTGCACTCCTGTCTCCAGCTGATGGAGCGCTGAGGCGGCTCTGAGCAAGCTCAGGTTGGGTGGAGGCGGGACTGGCAGAGGCTGTCCCCTGGGAGTCGCTGGGAACCAATGAGGGTGAGAGAGGACAGGGCTGTGACTGCCCCTGCCCAACCTCGCATCCCTCACAGAGGGACACACCGGGTCTCTGAAAGACGAAGAAACGGGCACATATCTATCAACAGAGGCATACAAAACAGACAGTTGTGGACAGCAAGCTGAATGGGAGACAGAGTTCAGCCAGGCATGGGCACCTGCTTTCCTTATCCTCCTCGCCTTTCTCCCTGCCAGCCAAGCCTGGTTCGCAGAGCCCCGCTGGCTGCTGGGGCTCTCAGGGAAAGCCGGGGCGCTCCCAGGCAAGATGGCTGCTTTGGTGGGCCCAGGCAACGCTCTGCTGTGTCTTGAGGGTCCATGTGCTCCCCTCACCAGGATTTCATTCTCTCTTGTCCCTGGGCTGGCCAATTCTGGCACAGGGACAAGAGAAGGAGTGATGCTGGCAATGGCTCACCTGCTCTTGGCAGCCCTGGCTTAGGCTTGGTGGCCAGGACAGAGGTGAGCAGTCAGCAGCGCTGAGGGAGGAGAAACGGAGTCTGAGTTCCCCTAAATTCCTCACTTCCTCCGAGAAACCTTCCAATCCTCCCACACCAGAATGGGAACTGGTGCCCTGGCCACCGCCACCCCTGCATTTCTCAAGAAACACCAACAGGCCCTGGCTGGGTGGCACAGTTGGTTACAGCATAGCTCCTTGCCAAGTTTTTTTGGGTTCGATTCCTGGTCAGGGCACATACAAGAATTAACCAGTGAAAGCATAAATAAATGGAACAAGTCAATATGTTTTTCCTTCCTTCTTTCCTTCCCTTCCTCTCTCTCCCTTTTTCTCCCTCCCTTCATCCCTCCCTCTTTCCCTCTCTCTCACCATTCCTCCTTCTTTTCCTCTTTCTCTCTAAATCAAGAAAGAAAGGAAGAAAGAAAGAAAGACCCTGGACTGTCACTGTCTGACAGGGGCAGCATTAAGGGGAGGCAGGTGAGAAGCCAAGGGCATGAAACTGAGAAAGGTCCTGCAGATGCAGTCAAGAGTGAGTGTGCCTCCTTCCATGTGGCGCCCTAGGCACCTCACCCCCAGCCTGGTCTCAGCTTGTGGCCTGGCCACTTGTCTGGGAGCCCTACAAGGCCGGCCGCATTCACAGCTATCTTCCTCCCCCTGTCAGGAGGTGCAGTGCACGGGGGGAGCTTGGTGAGCACTGGCTGAAAGAGTTAGATATCCCCCTTTCCCTCACTGTACCTTACTCTCAGCCACCTGGGTGACGTGGACAACTAAGCCGTGCAAGGCCAGCTTTGACCACAGCTCATTCCCACAGACCTCAGCTCAGCCCAGGACAAACAGCTCTGTGAGCTCTTTGTCTGACATTGAAACTGTGCTCCAAGTCCTGACCCTGCAGAGTGTCTGACTGCTGGCTCGGTGAGCTCCGGAGGCCCTCTTCAGAGTTTCCTCTTCGTCCCATGGACGGATGTCTGAGGGCCTCCCTGGACTGGGAGGGGGCTGTGTGTGTGGATGGGGTGGGCTGCAGGACCTGGCAAGACTCAGCACTGCCCCTCTGCCCTCCTTGGTTGTGGGGAGCCCAGTACGTTCCAGGGGCATCAGCCCCTGAGTCCCTATGCCTGGCTGCTGCATTTTCCAGAGGGGAAAGCTGACTGCAAGAGGGGCAAGGCTTATCCCTGTTAGCACAGGGCAGCTGGCATGGAGCGGTGACTCAGCAGTCATGGAAGGGGGCCACTCGGACTAGGGACCCATGTCCCTTTCTCTGAAGGCATTTTACTAAGCCAGGAGGACCCCAGGCGATACGATGTGAAACCAAAACACGCCTCCTGACCAACACTGTCAGCCACGGGGAGGGTCAGCCTGAGGGGTGGATGGAGAGGAGTTTGTCCAGGTGGGACCTGGGCTCTCAGTAACTCGCTGGGTCCCGGTAGGGCTTAACTGCTTGGGTGGGGTCTGGCCTAGGATTTCCTTCTTGTGTCTGCAGGGGGAGTAACACTTCCTCTGTCTCCACTTCCTCCGCAGGCCACCTCTGAGGTCAAGTACCACAGACACCAGGTGGTAGCAGGAAGCCTGGGCAGCTCCGTAGGGAGGTCCTCAGTGGAAGCTAGGGCTACAAAATGGGGGTTTACGGTAGATGATTTCTGGTCTTGTTCTGGAAGCATGCTGTGAGCATCCAGGAAGTGGGTATGGAGCAGGGGGAGTCTGTGAAGGATTTGGTGTGGATGGCGAGAGGGGTCCCTGCAGCGTCGTTGCTCCTATTGGGGTTTAGGAGGGGAAATCTGTGAACCTGGGGTCACATGCACTGCTCAGTTTTCCCCCCCGAAGCTGCTGCTTTTCACCATCATATTGAATTTTGCAGAAGTAACACATGCAAGGTCTGGCAGCTCCTGCATGGGTGGAGCTGGGACTTGAACCTGGACAGCCAGGCTCCAGAGTCCATGCACTCAGCCGCTGCCGTGGCTGCCTCCCATGGCAGAGCTATTCCAGCAGCTGCCATTCGTGGACCTCTTCCCACAGGCTGAGCGTGATCTCTTCCCTCACAGCAACCTGTGCGATGGGCGCTGTTATCTTCCCCATTTTCCCAACGTAGATTAAAATGGAACCTTGAGAAGAGGCGTCACTCGCCAAGGTCGCACAGCCAGGTCACGGTGCAAGAGGGCCTCGGGTTCTGTAGCTGTGCTTTTCCACTTACGTTAAGCTGCTGCTTCTAACGGGAAACTCAGCAGAGGGCATGTGGTTAAACTGCCTTGCCTTTTGGTGAAGTGGGAGGAGGTATCTTGCCTGTTTGTGGGGGGTCTTTTGGTTCCAAAGTGGGGAGGGCACTATTTCTTTGCTGAGAGATTTCAGAGACCCAAGAGGGTAGTCATGTTCTCTGAATATCCCCGGGCAGGAAATGAAACAAGGCTTGGAGCTAAATAAATGCAGCGATGAAGTTTACACAGCTTTTTTACACAAGCCAGAGCGACCTTCCATTAAGGGAGCTTTGTGTACCCACACATTTGAGTCTTGAAAAAGAGCATAAAGGGGCTCAGAGGTTGGCTTTGACAAGCAGAGGTCACGGGGCTGGGACCCCAGAGCCACCTCTTTTCCATTACGTGGTCGCTGAGTGGCACCCCCTCCTTTCCCTGCCAGCCAGCCTCTCTGGGGAGAGACAGAGAGAGGCAAAGCAAGGGTGCCTTCCCTGCCACCATAGGGCCGTTTGGCATCTGTTTAATGGAAACTTGGGAGGCTGGGAGCATTAGAGCCCCACGATTTCATAAACTGTGCTGCCCCGGTGAAGCTATTTCTGTTTCTTTTGCACACCGGGGGGTTTATTATTAAACCACTCAGTGCCACCAACAGGCTGGGGTGAGGACCAAGGGCGAAATGTTGCTGTCTGAAGGCTGCCGTTTGTTGCTGCTGGCTGGCTGGTTTTCCTTGTGTCCTGCAGGAGGCTGCATATTAGACTGTTGTGGAACGGCTTCCACTTCCTCTGTGAATGCTGAGGATGTCCTGGCTTCCAGACCTTTCTTTTAAACCGTTACCCCTGGCAATGCTTTTTTTTTTAAAAAAAATTTTAAATTGATTTTTTAGAGAGAGAGAGGAAGGGAGAGAGAGAGAAACATTGATATGAGAGTTAATTATCTATCAGCTGCCTCTTGCATGCCACCCCCCCAACCAGGGATTGAGCCCACAAACTGGGAATGTACGCTGGGTGTTGAACTGGCAACCTTTCAGTGCAGGGGATGATGCTCAACCTACTGAGCCATACCGGCCAGGGCTGACTTTGTTTTCATACATGGCTCTGGCACCTGTAGTGGTTGGCAAGTTAAGGTTGCATTTTAGAATTACCATTTTAGAACTCACCAGCCAGCAGGCCAAGCCCAGACTCTGAAATAAAGGGATTTTTCAAACGGTAATGGACAGTGGTAGGCTCAGAGAATGGTCAGCCAGAGCTCTTGAAGAGGTTGCTGTTGGTTTTTTTGGAGTGGGATATCTGGAGAAAGGATGTGTGTGAAGAAGGGATGGTCCTATAAGGAGAGTGCTCACAATAGGGCTTCCCTCCTAAACACAGGGCCTCTGTCTCTTTCCCCTGACCCCCTGGGCCTGCAGTGACTTATAGGGTCAGAGGGTAGGATGGAGAGAGTCTGTTAGGTGCTTTATAGGGCTGCCTGGGGTGGTGCTAGGAGTCTCGGAACAGAGGACTAGACTCTAGGACTAGAGGATGGTCCAGGCTACCTGTCAGAGTGTCTCTCCCATCCTCCCCCCCGCTCAATGGCTGGAAGCAGCACCAGCTGGAAAGACCTGCTTTGAATTAGCAAGAAGCTCTGGGATTGGGAACCTACAGGAAGGGGTGTTACCATTCCTGTCATCAGTACACGGTTCTCCTGGCTGCCTCTGGAGCGAGCCCTGGACAGCTGGTGGGGAGCTGCAGCGGGTGCAGACTTGAGCTCCGCCTCCATACTCTGCTCTGGGCTGGTCTCCTAGATGGGCAGTTAGAGGCCTAACTTCCCAGAAACTCAGGTGATTAGTCCTGGTCCTGCATGGACAGGCACGCCCTCCCGACCTACTCCACGCCAGTGACCAGGTCAAGCCTGCAAACCAGTTCCGAGAATTCTCTACCTCCTTGATGGGGCCCCTGGCAGCTGGCCTGGGCCTCCTGCAGACCCTGTCTTCATGGCCACAAATCCTGAAGCCACTTTCTACATCAACAGGAAGGTCGGATCAGAGAGTCAACCTTCTGACAATACACCCTCCCCCCACCTATACTCATAATGTAGGGATGGATTTCCATAGTTACGAAAATTGGGAGCATATTCCATTAGGAATAGTTAGAAAATTATTCCTAAAAGATTATTCCTAATTTATAAAATAATATTATTTTTTCTTCCAAAGTTTAAACACAACAAAACCAACAACAACAAACACACACACACACACACACACACACACACACAAAAAAAAAACAAAAAAAAACAAAAACAAAAACCACCTTGGTTTCTCTCCCACAAGATTCTTAGGGATCCCAATAATCTTAATTTTGGATAAGTCCCACTCTACAGCCGGTCACCCCTACTCCAAACCTTCCTGTGGCTAGTGTCTGGGGGACAGCGCTCCTGTCTTTTTCGGTCCTTTAGGCAGCACCATCTTTGGGGTGGAGCTGGGTGTCATGTCTGTCCAGAGTCCTGGGGCAGAGGGGACTCTCCCTGTGAAGGAGGGGCAGAGGAGGGACCCTTACCCAAAGAAGCAACACATTGGTCATGAAAAATTCTGAGAGAACGTCCTTTTTGCTCCATCACTTTTTGACGGGGGTAGGGACACATATGCCCAGGGCCTGATTCTTGAAGAAATGTGATTATTTAAAAAAAAAAAAGTTTTCAGCGAGAGAACTGAAGCTGTCCTTTCAGTGGTATTTCAAAATCTAAATTGGAAAGTACGTTAGCATTGCCATTTTGTGCTGAGGGAATAGAAATCCCCACCAACTGCTCCCCACCCAGGGCTCGGCTCCCGGGTCTCAGATTAGGGTATCTCCACCCTGGAGGTTTCCTCTGGGGAGGACCACCGGGGGAGGAGCATCACCCACCCCTCCCGGAGGATGCTGCCTGTGAGCTCTCTGTGGGCAGAGAAGTGAGTGGGTGGGTGATTCAGAATCTTCAGACCCCGCCGGCCGTGAGAAGGTCTTTAAGATGATACTCTCCCAGAAATGGCACTGAGTGGATTTTCTCACCATCTCGACTGGAACCAAATAGGGGACACAGATGCTTGGATGTGTAAAGGGCATTCTGAGATGCACAGCCCACCACTGAGCACGGCCTGGCCCTGGATCCCCCACGCCCGCAAGAAGGGTAGCGTGGGCGCCGCCCTCCCAAGGCTGCTGCCAACTGTGGGGCGGCTTCTCCAGGAACACGGTCTCAGTCCCCTCTCCCCCTCCTCTCCCAGCTCCTTCAGAATCACGCAGGGAGCTTTGTAAATTCAGGTCTGGCCCCAACTCCAAAGATTTGGAGCTGGGAGTGCACCTGTACGTGCATGTGTGCATGTGCATGGGTGTGAGTAACCAGTGTTGACCAAGGCGAGCCCCTGCACATCCTCACAGCTGTGGCTCTTCCCTGCGGGCAGGTGACAGTCAGACCACCCAGCATTAACTGCCTCCAGGAAGGAACCACAGACTTAACAAAGGAGTCAAATGATGTGTTGTTTTTTGTTTGTTTTGTTTTGGTGTGTGTGTGCGTGTGTGTGTGTGTGTGTGTGTGTGTGTGTGTGTGTGTGTTTTGTTTAGTTTTAAAAGTCTAGGCCTGTGTATAAGGCTTGAAACAAGATACGAGTTAGGTCAGGGCTGTGGCTAGCATCCATGGCACTTTTGGGTGCATTATGAAAGGGTGGGTTTCTCCTGTGGCCCCCTCGCCCCTCAGCAGGGCTCACACTGCTCAGTCTGATGTGGCAGCCCCGAGGAGGGGCAGATTCCCCACCTCTGACCTCCCTGATCTCAGGGCAGCATGGGGTGGGAGGTGAGGAGAGGAATGTCGGTGGGAGACAGGGTGCCCTTAGATCTGGTGGGTCCCTGCGAGGGGCGCTGTCTGCCTTGGGAAGGACGACAGAAACCGGATAGTTTTGGGGATGAGGGTGCAGAGGATAATAAAGACCTTTCTTGGATAGAGCCCCAGGGAGGCGGGAGCCCTCAATGTGTGAGTGGCTTCCCCAGCCCCACCGGGAAAGCTGGTGGAATAATTCCTCCAAGCTCACCTAAGTGCTTGGAAGTGGCTTCCTCCAGCTCTGATGTATTTGGGGACAGAAGATGGATTCCTGTGCCAGTGCATCCAGAAGGGCATGGAATGGTAGGGAGGCATCGGAGGACATCTTTTGGATGGGAAATGAGGCTCCATGTAGCGGGGACTTGCAGGACTGACCTTCAGGAAGCACAGAGTGCTTGGTGGACGCCCGCACAGAGGGGTGTCCACCACCCACCTGCATCCCCCAGATAGCACAGTGCCAGGAGATGAGTTGTGGGGACCCAGAGCTGAGACCTCACTCATCCCAGTGGGATGGCTGGGGGGTGGGGGTGAAGTGGGGTAAGTGGAGGGCTCCCACTGAGGGAAAACTAATGCTGCATTTCGTACTCACTTGGCTTTGTAGATTAAAATGGATACAAATATGCAAAGAAAACCAGAAGCCAGTAATAATCCCTGTGATGGGATTAAGGGAGATTTTCATTTTCTTTCTGAGTGCCAGCATCTTGAAAATTTCTCCAGTGATCATGGCTTACTTTTATAATGGGAATAATAATAATTTAAAAAGTATAAACATAGCAAAAGTATTCTGCTTTTTTATTTCTCTCCCCTCTCTGGGGCCCTCAGTCCTTACACGTTTCTTCCATCCTGCTTCCTTCAGACCCTGGAGCCCCGGGCCTGCTCTGCTGGCCTGGACAGGCAGGTGCTGGAGCCGTAGGCCTGCTCATGATGACATGACAACAGCACCGTTAGGACACTTTTATTCCTTTCTGCACCCATGTGAGAGGACAGGCAGGGCAGAAGGATCACTCATCATTCTTGGGCTTCGTGGAGAAGGTCTCTCCTCCGCCCCAGGCCCCAGGCAGCGGATCTGAGCTGGGATCTGCTGAGCTAGAGTCTGGATGTTTCCACTCTCCAAGCTCCCGAAATAGTGCCCTTCCTCATCTGCTCCTCTGGCCCTGGAGCCCTAGCTCTGAGCCTCGCTCTGAATCACGGGGAGGAAAAGGCCCACTCTGGGCGGAAAGGGCCATTTGGCAAGAAAAGGGAAAGGACAAATCAGCTGGGCTCCTTTAAGGAATCCCCACCTGGGAGGGGAGAGGATGAAAATAGAATGGGAGGTCGGAGGCGGAGGTTTGGTGAGCTGGAGGGAGAAACGGGCTGATTATTAAAGAGTGAATATCCTGGGTCTAATTATGAGCACACGTACATAGCACATTTCCTCTGATACAGATAGGAAGTGGCTCCGATGCTGTCACAAAGAGTAGAAATGGGTGATTAAACAAACAAAAAGGTGGATCTCAAATATGAGGAGGCAGCACTGTGTCTTTCCCCTCTCTGCCAGCTTGGAGCTTTTCTCTCTGCCATCTCTGTAGGCAGAACCTGTTTGAATGGGGGGAGGGGTGCCTCTCCCCATCATGGGGTAAAGCCCTGGCACCCAGGAAGCTTGCTGACCTCATTGGGACAGGTTATCTGCCTCAGGGCTCTGCTCTCTGCCTCCAGCTGAGCCCTGAGATCCCAGGGCAGACAGGGATGGGGCCCCTGCCCAAGCCCCAGTGTAAGAGTGACGCTTCCTTACCTCCAGGAAACGGGAGACAAAATCCCAATTAGGCTGTCCCTGGAGAATGCTATTACTCAAACCCTTGTTAGTGTTTCCTGTTCACCGAGTTTCTGATTCATAATAATGCTGTTTAATAATGGATATGCAGCAGAGGATAGAGTGGGATAGAACTATTCACCCCCACTTTTTTTCTTGGTGCCTCCAATGCTTTATTCCCCCATCTTTTCCGTGGGTCCAAATCTTACACATCCTTCCAAAACAGAATCAGTCCCACCTCCCTGGTGAAGACCTGACAGCCAGCTAGAGCACCATGAGTCTCCAGTCCCATTTCCCTCACCAACTAGGCCAGTGGTCGGCAAACCCCGGCTCGCAGTCACATGCGGCTCTTTGGCCCCTTCAGTGTGGCTCTTCCATAAAATACCATGTCGGTTTTCCGCCTGGGCGAGTCTATTTTTAAGAAGTGGTTCTAATGCCGAGAGACACTCAGGGGGCCAAAGAGCCACATGCGGCTCGCGAGCCACAGTTTGCCAACTACTGCACTATGCAGATGATTTGAAAAACATGCCATCTGGCAAGGTGACTTCCGTGGCAATAGTTTTCAAATATGGTTGATCATCAGAGTCACTGGGGAGCACAATAAAATACAGATTCCCAGGCCTTACTCCAGATCTACATCATTAACAGGCGTCTCAGGGGGACTCTGAGGCATGGGGTGTGAGGACTGCGGAGAAATACCCTACAAGGACCATTCCTTCTGCCCAGGCAGCCTCTTAGGGACCGAGCTTCTCCTCTTGTGCAGCCAGAGGACATCCCTCCCGTTCAGCTGTGTTCATTGGCATTCACTCTGCACCTCGTCCAGTTGATGGTGCTCAGGGCCCCAGGTGTTCGTGGAGATCCCTCTCAATGGGACCCCTGCACTACTTAAGCTCTTTCTAAGGAGGTAATTAATCCTGCCCTGCCCACTTCATTGGGTTGTTTTAATTTAATGAGATAAAGGATGTGAAAGTGCTCCGATAGCTGGATAGCTGTCAGGTTGGAAATATAAGGGAGTGTTACCATCACCCATTGGGCAATGATTCACTGACTGCTTTGTGACAATTTTTAAAAAATCTACCTTTATTGCTGAAAGTATTACAGAGGTCCCCTTTCTTTTTTTCCCTTCTCCATTGACCTCTTACACCCCACACCTGCCCCTCCCAAGCCTTCGCCACATTATTGTCTATATATGCATATAATTTCTCCAGTTAATATCTCCCCCCCCCCACCCCATCTTTCCTTTGAGATTCAACAGTCTCTGGATCTATTTTGTTCATAAGTTTATTTTGTTTATTAGATTCCACATGTGAGTGAGATCATGTGATATTTATTTTTCTCTGACTGGCTTATTTCGCTTATAACATCTCCTTTTTGTTATCTACCGCTCATTAACAATCTTGCAAATCTTCACTGTTCCCAGGCTTGCTTCCTTTCTCTCCAGTGAGCCTGCCAGCTCCTGGGCGCTAGAAGAGCACAGTATCTTTCCGTCCTTTGCAACTGCAATACTATGGACGGGCTCCCTTCAGCTTGTTCACCAGTGTTTCCTTGTGCAAGGTGGCCGGAGCTGTTTTAGAGGTTTCTGTTGGCGGACAGAACAGGGTTTCTTTCCAGGGGGAGCAGACCTGACCTGGGCATTTGGGAACCCGAACACTGGCAGACGTGCATTCCTAGGGCGCTGTTGATGGAGGCCCTCCGAGTAAGTCATTCTCTTGGTGCACGGAGGAGACTCCTCTCCTGACGTTCCCGGACCATTCTTCACCCTTTGAGCTATCTACTGCTTCGGCAATAGCGCTTTAAACTGAGTGGCTTAACTACAAGAACAACTTATTGTTTCTTTTGATTCCGTGGTCCACAGGCTTCAGGGATTTTCTGTTCCACGGCGCTGACTCTCTCCGGGGCTGCGCTCAGCTGGGAGCGGGGCCAGACTGGGCAGGACCAGAGGCCTCTGCCCGCGGTGCTTCTCCGGCCACATCTCCACGCTGCTCAGCGCTCTGCCGGCTGCTTCCTGCGCAGCTGCGGCGTCCTGAGGACCAGCCCCTGCCCAGGCCCCTGGCACCGGGCACTGGGCACGTGCTCTGCGGACCATTGCTGCTGAGGCTGCAGCTGCAGCTGCTGTACTTGCCACGTGGCCACGCCCACCAGCTGTCACGTGACTCGTGCCTACCAATCGTCGCGTGGCCACGCCCACCAGTCATCACGTGGCCACGCCTAACGGCCTCGAGGGAAGAGCGGCAGCCGCTAGGACGGTTGAGTCAGGGGCGTTTCACTGGAACCTCCGTTCTCCGCATTTTCCTTTCTCTGGAAGGCGCTCTAACACTCCCAGGACAGGACAGCTGCCGTGAAAGGCACTCTGTTCTCTCCCTCGCCCTCCATCGACTGCACCAGAGCCGAGCTCCCAGGCGTGAGGCCCGGGTGTGCCTGGGAGGCCGCCCAGACCCAGGCCTGCGCGGAGGAGACCTGGCCGGTAAGCATCTTCCCCTTTACTTTCCTTGGCCGTGGCGTGGCCTCGCGCAGCCGCTGCCCTGTGTGTGGGTTCTGGCCTCTTTCTGCCGGAGGCCCTGCACAGGGCGCCCAGGGTCCCTGTGGATGGAGCCACCAATCGCCACGCCCTCCACTTGTGCTTGGGTTGCCTCCGGGTCTTCGCCCCAAGTTGACCGATGTGGAGCGCGTTATGGGGCTCCGCCGCCTCTTCTTTTTCCTAGGAGTGCTGGGCGCTTGGGCCCAGATCCCATTCTCACCCCCGAATCCCCTCCTTTTCTCTGACCTTGTGGTGGGCGCGGGGGTGCCCGCAGCCCCGAAGGCCTGGCACGCCTGGGGCCTGGCACACGCGGGGCCTGGCATGCCTGGGGCCTGAGGGGTAGCTGCACACCTAGGTCCTGTGGGCAGTGCAGGCCTCTTGGTTTCCACACACACACACACACACACATACACACACACCTGTGCTCTTGTCTCAGACTGTTAGCTCCGTTTTCCAGAAGAGAACCCTTATATTTCCCCTTGGGCTGAATCCCTCACGCCATTTGCGTGCAGTGGGAGGGGAGACGGGACGGTCTTTAGGAATCCAGAAATGGTATTTCTACCCTTTGAGAGGAAAACTGAAGATCTGGAGTACTGATCTGCGCCTCAGCCCAGTGGAAACCCTCACCTTGGAGCTGGGCTTGGGGACGTGTTGGCTCCGCAGCTCAGCACAGCAGACAGGGCTGTGCATCCTGGAGGGGAAACGTTATGAGCAGACACCCTGGCCCGCGCCCCTGTGGCCTTTGCTGAAGTGCAGGCGACGCGTGATGCTCGTGCTGTTGGTGCCAGGCAGCGACGATGCTGTGAGCCTCTCTACATGAAAATGTGTCTGAAAAAACAGCTTGGCACTCAGATGGAACGGTCCCCTTCAGCAGGGCTCAACCAGCTTTGGGGGTGTCTAATTTAGTTCTGCAGATGGGGAAGGCACCCGAGGCTCTGTTTGATGGGGTGTCTAGCCTGTGATGGATTGAGCTGAGCATGAAAGCCCAGCTCTTTCCTATCATTGAAATGGTCCAAGAGTTACTTCCTCTCTGGGAGGCTCACCCAGCTCAGGTTGGGGGTGGTCACTACTCTTCCCCCCTCCCTCCCAGCACCTATCTGGAAGCCAGGTGAGTCCATGGTACAGATACTGGTATTCACGTGACTCTAGTGTTCATAGGAAGCAGCAAAAGTCCCCCTAACCCAGTAGTGAGTTGTATTTATGTAACTTGAATAGTCCACTAGTCTGTGCAAGCTCGGGCAAGCCCTATTCCCCCTTCACTCCCCCTTCTGCCCCTGCCTTCCCTCTTCTTTTCTATGAGTACACACTGTTCTGGAGGTGGGTGGGCAGAAGTGGCAACATTATAAGTATTGACTACCCCAGGAGTGTCTACATCTGCACCGAGACACCTGAAAGTGACCCTGAACTTTTACTTGGATGTAAATTGCCTTCTTTTGCCTTCTCTGAGCCCAGCACACTGCTGGGTGGGTGAGCCGTGGCCTGTGTGTGTGGGGTCAGCACCACAGGATCTGGAGGCCTCTCTGTCAGCCAGCCCAGCTGTCACTGCATCCTTGTCAACACGCGATGGGCTCTGTTTGACCCAGTTATTTCAGACTCAGACACTCAGACACATTTTAAATATGTTGTAATGAAAAGGCACTTAGCCCTGGCCTGGGCTGGGTCCGCTCTTCCTTCCTCTGCCTCATGTCTCTCTGGATGCCAGTGGAAGGGCAGCTGGGCGAGGAGGTGGCCTTCCAGCTGTGGTCCCCATTTCTGTGGGCATCAGAGCACTTATCCCTCACAGGCAGGAGAGCCCTGTACTCTTCAATGCTTTCTCTCAAACTTGTGGATTCCTTATTCAGTCATCTCCTTTAAAGACTCAGACCTTTGGGAACCCAAGCCTGGGTCACCTTTATTTCCCCCCAAGTTTGTGTCATTCCTTCCCTGAGGTAAAGGGCACAGTTCAGCCTACAGTTTGGGGTGAAGCGAAGGGAGAAATCCTGGGCCGAGTCAGTGGGCTTCTCTAGGAAGAGCCAGCGCAGGCCCGGGGGCTTGCATGTCTGCAGACCCAGGTGGAGGGTCTGAAGGGCTTTTGCCGCCTGTTGAACAAGCCTGAGTTGATTTATACCTATGTGTCTCTCCCACAGTCCCTTCCCTCTGGCACCACCACCTTTTAAGGCATGAGGGGAAGAGATGTGATAAACATAGAATGGGGCATTGCCTTCTTGCCTCAGCGGATCAAAACTCCTAATTCCTGTCAGCCTCTGGGAGCCTCAGACTCTGTACTTTACATAAGCCCTAACGAGCACTTGGAGGAGTGACAGGTGGTGCAGCCACTTATTTTTAACCAGACACTGTGCTCCTGAGCAGGGCAAGATGTCTCACCCCACTCCCTGTGAGGTGGGGGCAACAGGTGTCGTGTGGTGGCCTTCCAGGCATATGGCCACTTTGGAAGAGCTCTCGCAGAGTTGAACCCACATTAGGGAACACAACTCAGACTGTGTTGGCCAAATATTTGTCTTCTGGGCCTTATTGGGAGAGAAGGAGATGCCCTATGATGGGCAGAGGAGGCCAGCTGTGCTTTCTCAAGTGTATGAGCACTTGTCCTTTAGGAATAGCTCTGGGGACTAATTGGGGTTTTTGGTGCATGAAGTGTCACTAGGATTTGTAGAGTCCTAATATGAGCCATGAGAAGGTGACAAGTTGCTGGAGAACTTGCTGCTTAACTACTGATTACCAGGAGACCTGGACAGAGCTGCCATTCCTGAGTCCCTCAGCTCCCCCAGCCGGGTCTGCACGATGGCTGTCTGCTTGGGGCAGGGGCAGAGTCTGAAGTTCAGTAATAGCAGAGGGCGCCTGCGGAGCCAGGCTACTTTCATGCTGTGGCCAGAGGGAAACAGGCGCACTGTGCTGCTGACTCTGCACTGAGCTGCAGCAGGGATGGCTTGTATTTCCCAGAGACTCACCAGATTTCAGAGCCTGGTGGTGCCATTTGAAGGAATCTGAGAAAATTGGGGTCCAGCAGTGATTCATTGAGTGGCTAGTCCTTGGCTCTGTGCCAGGGCACAGTAGGAATAAAACAGACCTGGACCCCTCATGGAGCTTCCGCTGGGCAGCAGAGGCAGGCCTACATGTATACATTAGTTACAGACTAAACAAAGGCAGGCATGCAGAGTGTTGTAAGGGGTGGACCTGGTGCTTTAGGAAGTGTGCAAGACTTGGGGGTGTCGGACTCTTCAGGGAGCGTTTGGGCCCTTTCTCCTCCTGTTGTCTGCCCTTGAGCTCCTCCAAGACTCCAGTCTTCACTCTTTTGGTTTTTTTTTTTTTTCTTTCTTTCTTTCTTTTTTTTCTTTTTTTCCCCCTAAGAACTGCTTTCCCTATCTGGCTAACTCAACAGGAGCCAAGGAGATTTGGGCCGGGGGGTGGGTGAGGGTGGGGGGTGGGGAGTGGGGTGGGGGGGAGAGTTGGGTGCGGGGAGAGGGGGCATGTAGGGGGGAAGAGAGATGAGGAAGGTTGTCAGTGTCTGGAAAATCACTAAGCTCTTGTCTCCCCCCCCCCCCCCCTTCCCCCGGGCTGATAGCTCTGCCAGCCCTCATTCCCAAGGCCTTTCCAAAAGCATTTGACAAAAGAGAGGTTCCTCTCCTCCCCCACATCCTTCTAGCAGCCAGGAATCCATTCCTGGTCTACCTTCACCTCCCAGACGTGCCTTCTAAAGCCTAATGGATAATTTTTAATTACTTAGTGGGATTGTCCCCATTTATCTCCTTACAGGGTGAATTTGAGACTTAGGTGTGATAGGGAAAAGACGCCCTGGGATTTAAAAATAAGGTTGCCAGCTGCTTCTGGTTGAAGGCAGATAGGGAAATTGAATAATGCATGTTAGAAGTGTTTATTAGCATTCTGATGAAGACAAGTGAGGAATCGGAAAGGAAATCTTCCAGAAATGTTGCTAATATGTTTCCTGGATAAATCAATTGCTCTTCCTACAGAGCATCTCAGCCTCTCTCTGTCAGGTTTCAAAAGAAGCCCTGTGGGAAGCCTGTGTCTCAACCCTGCACCTGGCAAGGGGCTCAGTAAATATCTCCTGAATGAATTCAGCCCTCTCCAGGCTTTGGGTGCCCTGAAGGAGGATCTGAGCAAAGCCATAGGTATTCTCTCCAGAGCAGTGCACCACCACAAAGACCAGCACAGACTGATGGGCACTTTTGGATTCACAGGTCGAATTCACAGAAGCAGAATTTGCCTCTGAAAAGCTCCCTGAGCACACACTATGCCTTTGTATCCATCTGATCCTCTGTTTGTTTTTTGTTTGAGCACTGGGTGGTGGTGCCTGGAGGGCCCACGTATGGAGCCACATTTCAGGGCACCTTTTCCAGCTACCATGGACCCAACAAATGTGGGGTCCCCCCACCCCCAAGAAATTGGGAAGATTTGGCAAAATTGAGCCTATATTCCTCAGGGTAGTAATTGGCTAGGCTGAGTGTCCTTGGCCAGTTTTTAGAGGGCATAGCCTTCTAGGTTGTTGTGCCCCTCACCACCCCCAGTGCTGGGACCACCTTCAGTTCTGTTCATTGCCCCATTTGATATGCTCTTTTCTTAGAGCACAATTAAGTAAAAAACTTTCATCTCTGAAGATATACTGTTTCATGACCCCCCCCCCCCCCACATATGCGTACATAAAACACACATGTATTTTACTCTTCTAGGGTGTCTGCTAGGAATCTGAATTTGTGACCCTGATCAGGGTTGCAGTGAGGGTTCTTTGGACTGATGCAGGCAGAGTCATCAGCACAGTGCCTAGAACTCAGCAAGTGCACACTCAGTACATCCAGCTAGTGTCACTATAGCTGCTTCTTTGGGGTTTGGGGCTAGGAGGCTCTCCTGGAGTCCAAAGATATCCCCAACCTTCTCCGAATGGGTGTTGTTTGGGACTGGGGCGCCCTCTGGCGGCCATTCTTCCCACTTACACCTAGGCTCCTTCAGAAAGATGGTTGGCTCCCTTTTACCTGGCACTCCGTGGAGCCCTTCTCCTCCTCCCCCCACCCCCTCTTCACACACACACAGGGGAGTGGGTGAGAGGTGGGGCCAGAGACAACATATTGCTCACCATTTCCTTTTTCTCCTTCCTGAGCTTGGTGAGGTTAGGATCACTAGTTATGGGGATAGGAGGAGGGGATTTTAGGTGGGGGTGGTGAAGGAGTGAGTGTCTTCCCTCCTCACACCTGCCTCATTTTCTTCCCAGAGAATCACTGATTCATGGACTCCCAAATCCACCTCCAGGCAGGGCACAGGACAGCAGGAGGGTAGCGCATTCACGGAGCTCCCCAGGCTATTATGAGGTAATTTTATTTCTTTTCAGTTTAGGTAAAAATAGTAAATACAAGATAATCATAATAAAGGTAAAAATACATCATTTGGATTTTGAACAGTGCTACCTACACTGCAATTTTTGACTTAGTATTTTTAAATTTTTTTTAAACAAATAGAACTATTTTGCTATTAGGCTATCTGTGTTCTCATCTGGCACTTAAGAATAGATCACAGGTTACCTCCCGGTTCTGTTTGGATGTGTGGGTGGCAGGGAGGGGTTGAGAAGGGGCGCATGGGTGAGGTCGTTTGTCTTTCCAGGACACAGAACTGCATTCCATGTGCAGGGGGAGGGTGCATGTGCATCCCAGAAGGCCTTTTCCTGCACTAGCCACTGGATGTATGTCACTGTGGCTGGACTGAAGGTCTCACACGTGTATGTGTGTGAGTGTGGGGGCACTTCCTCCTCTCCTATGGTCATGTTTCTCATTCAACAGCCTAGATTCATGACAGTTCTGGATCCAGGCAGGCCACTGGGCTGCAGGTATCAGCAAGGCTGCTCAGGACAGAGCCAGTGGATCCCCTTAGGATCCTAGGGGAGTGGGCTTGGGACCCTCTCCATCAGGGCTTGTGGCCAGGGCATTCAGCCTGGCCTTGGAATGCTGGTAAAAGTTATAGATGCTCATATGGGCTGTTAAATGTCTTTACCCTTGTTTACCCTCAGGTGGTCTTTGTTTAAATTCTTTCCAAATTTCTCACTGAGCTGTTGGATCAAGTCTGCTAGCTCTCCAGTAGCTTGAGATTTCTCTTCAAGAAGCTCATAACGCAGGCTGGAGATATCTTGCTTGATTTCCTTCAGCTCACCTGCAAGACAGGAGAGATTTTGGTGAGTGTGAGCAGGCAGGAGGCACTCATGCCACATGCATTTGGGTGTTTGTTTTCCAGCAGAATGCCAGGTTGCTGGTCTAGCCCACCAAGGGTGTTGGTGAGGGGACAGGGGCTTCTTTTTGACCTGCTACCACTAAAGGACATACCCATCCATTTGAGACTGCTTTCCTTTCATTCTTGCTTAAGCTCTCTGATAAGGGTTTGAGGTAGATGGAGGAGTCAAGATCAGGGTTGTAAATTTCTAGCATCTATTTCATATAATGATTGTTAGAATATTGGTCTTAGAGCCAATAAAGGCAGACTTTAAGAGTCTGAGTAACACCCTCATTAACTGGAACCCTTGTTTTCACGATGCACCCTGTACTGTTCTGACATTATTTGCAGAGGGGAGGAACTCCCGAGTGTGAAGGGAGCAGCTTAGCATAATTAACTGGGCCATAGAACTGGGCAGCCAACACAGGTGCCAGGCCCGTCCTGACCACGTAAGCAGCACTATGTCATGGGAGCCCTGTGACAAGCCTACTGCCCCCTCCTTTCGTACAAAGGACCCCCAAGTGAGGACTTCCACTTATTTCCACAGTGAACCACAGGTTAGAAATCCACATGGGCCTGGGCTGTGGGAACTGTTTTATTAACCACAGAGGGGAGTCGAATATTTCCTGATATAGAAACTGAAAGTCACTGCCTGAGGACACAGTATTCACATCTGTTTTCTAGCTGTGCCTTACATACACACAATGTAGAGGTCTTAAAGGTAAATTCGGTCAGTTTTGACATCCCTCAAAACTCACTGGGAACTTCACTGAGCCTAAGTTTTTTGGTGTAATTCCAGGGGCACAAAACCTGAGCAACCCCACTTTCTATGATCAGGTATCTTCTTGTCAGTCACAATTACACACTGCTCCAGGCAATTTTATGATTGAGCTAGAAAAGTAGGGGTAGGTAGTAGGGTTGTTGCTCATTCCCTAGATCAGTGTTTTTCAACCTTTTTTGGGCAAAGGCACACTTGTTTCGTGAAAAAAATCACAAGGCACACCACCATTAGAAAATGTTAAAAAAATTTAACTCTGTGCCTATATTGACTATATATAAAGTAATTCTCTTGAATAGGAATCAAATAAACACAAAGAAAGTATTTTATAATTACTTTATTATGAAATATTAAGTAAACAAAATAGTGAAAAATTATAAAATTCTTGTCTTGTCTGCACCTACGGCACACCAGGCAACATAGTGTGCCGCGGAACAGCGGTTGAAAAACGCTGCCCTAGATAGCTTCAGCCCAGAGGGAAAGCCCCAGGGTGAAGCAGAGGGTCACTGATATTGACCAGATTCTTCCTGTAGGCCCCTGTGGCTCAAGTGAGGGGGAGACTTGTGCCTTTATTTAAGGAGGAGCCTGTTTTTTTTTGGGGTCTGGATGTGTATTTTTAACAAGTGACTCTGAGGTGGGGTTGAGAAACTGGGGTTGTCAGATTTTGAGAGCCTGGAAGTGAGAGAGGATGGAGTCAGCTGGGCTGAAACAGTGGCAGAATGAGAGGGATGTGGGTACCTGCATGTGCACTATGGAATGAGGAATTCTGGGCCGTCCTGAACTCAGTGGCCATGAGGGCAACTCAAGGCAGACACCGGTAGGCAGAATAATTATTCCACTCCCCAAAGATATCCCTAATCCCTGGCGTCCCATCTATGAATATGTTATGTGATGTGGCAAAAGGGAACTACAGTTACAAATAGAATTAAGGTTGCTAATCAGCTGATTTTAAATAGGGAGATGATTTTGGTTTATCCAATCTAATCACAAGTCTTTAAAAGTGGAAGAGTAGGTCAGAGAGATGTGATGACAGAAGGAGCATGAGAGGTGGCAGCATGAGAAGTGGGGGGTGGAGGAGGTGTGTGTTTCACGGCTGGTTCTGAGATGAGTTGCTCCATGCTACAGCCAGACTAAAGGATGGACTTGAGGTTAGAGCTTAGGGCTGTCCCAGCTGACAGCCAGCAAGGGACTAGGGGTCTCAGTCCTACACACCTCCTTCTGATTCTGACACTGCATCTGGTCCTGGGCTCCATCCTGTCTCACTTCTAGGCTCTCAGAATCTGACAACCCTATTGTTTCTCAACCCCACCGTGATTGTAGCCTGGTGAGACCCTGCTCAACTCCTGCAGCTCTGAAGGAAACGGATCCAGTCTCTTACCTTCATTGACTTCGTCATTTTCTCTGTCTACCTGGGCCTTTAGGACATATCTTTTTATGAGCCGTTTCATGATTTTCTGAAATGTGAACACAAGGAAGGCGTCAGATAAGCTTGGCTAAGCCTGGAGGCAGCCTGTACTGTGTATGTACAATTTCCCCCTCCCACAGATTTCGGTCAGTTCAGCCTGTTATGTCCTCTTCTCAGGGCTTCAGCTCTGAAACACACAATTGATGTGATCAGGAGGGAGTACTAAGCCTTAGCAGCCAGCCTGGTGGAGCTGTATCCCTTTGAGGTGCTGTGTGTGAGTGGAGATATGCTTAGTACAGAATCAGGACCAGGGTTGGAGGACAAGCCCACCATATCTTGGAAAATTCCTACCATAGGCAGAAATAGATATAGCCAGGCTTTGGGAAGTTTTGCCAAGAAATTCCACGTGTCTGATTCTGCATCCCTTGTCATTTTGGAGGGTAAAGGTTTGGATTGAAGATTCATTTAATATGCAGACACTAGATTCTTTAAGCATGAACAAACAGGAGACACCAAAAATAGAGCCAAGTGTAAGAAAAATTAAAGGGGGTGAACTTTGGATTTTGCCAGCTAGTTGTTCAAAGGTTCTTGCGAAATCACAGGATTTAAAAGTATTCTGGTAGCTGAGACTTTTGAATCTTGCAAGAGATGAGCAGCCAGGCAGAGAGGAAGGGATTCCCTGTGCTTGGTCATCCCTTCCTATGATCTGCTTACCTGCTCACACCTAAGGACTGAGGGGACAGAGGAGCATTTTCTAGATCGAAGGGACCTGAATCCTGTCCCTAGCTTAGCTGTGGGATATCAAACAAGTTAAGTTCTCTCTGACTACATGGGCTCAGGAAAAGCTTCTTGCAAGTAAAAGACATGATGCAAAGAGCTAGAGGATTTAACTCATTATTATCATTAAACAGCGGTTCTTTTAGTGTCTTTGTTGGTGAAGACCTTGCTGAGGAGGTGTCTCCTGGCTCTGTGATCCCAAGACTTAGACTGGTTCTGGCAAATGCTCTCTCTGGTGAGCTTTGTCAGTCCACTTAGATCAGTACTGTCCCTCCCCAGCCCTTAGCTGGCTGAAGGTCTACTTGCTCTATGGTTTGAACTGTGATAGAATTTCAGGCTGAATCATTAATTAGCAAGTTCCCTTCCTGCTGTCCTTTCTCAAGGTCCGAGTCTTGTCATGTTAGTGCCAGATTCCTCATTGATATTCTTCTGGTCATTGAGGCAGGTTAACTAAATTACAAGAATATATGCCTTTCCATGGGGCTCATTAATGCTCTTTTCACTTTGAATTGAAGAAACAAAACAAGGCTTACCCAAAACCAGTCTCTGAGAAAAGAAACAACCACCCACATAAACAGAATAAACAACCCAGATACCAAGCGTCTAACATCCTTACTGAAGAGGAATTCAGAAGTATTCTCCCACAACAACTTTCAGGCTGGTACAATATAAGGGGGTTTAGTTAGTTGTTGCCTTTCAGGAAAAATGGGAGAACAGTGTGACCATCTGTCAGTTGCTTACAAATTTCATGTCCTGATGGGGATCTAGCTTCCCCTCTGACATGTACATGTCAGACAACTTGGGATCAGCAGGAGCAAGATGCCAGTCTTGTCTCCAGGAAGTCTGAAACAGTTAGAAAAAGCCCCAGAGCTTTATTAAAATGGATGCTACACAGGATCTCTGCTTCCAGAAAAGATAGACATTAAAAGCCCTCCCTCCTTCTCTGCATTAAGGAAAGCATGTTTCTTCATGATCAATCTGCGGTATCTCCTTGCTAGCTTCTGTAGAGTTCCTTCACTGCATGGAGATGATAAGCTTTCCCCAAGTTTACGGCCATTTGGCCCACCTCCCCCATGCATTTAGCAAGAGCCAGAGATGAGTATATTTAGTGACATGACTCAGGCAAAAGAAATATTACTGAGATGGATGATGGATAAGGATGGTTGTGACCTTGAGATCTAAATCCAGGGAAGAAGGCACAAAGCTACCCTTGCCTAGATTCCAAGAGGCCCCTAATGTCTGGCTGCTGCTGGTGAAGGGAAAATAGAAAGTCTTTCTGAGAAAGAGACAACCCTCTCTGAGCAGCCAAGGCAGCTAAAGACATAACGAAGAAGAGAATACATATGGTATGTTTAAGATGGCAAATGAAGTAGAATCCAAAGGGAAGCAAATATTTTCACCTAGGAAAATTGAATTTGAGGAACACTTGGAAGAGAATGGACAGAATGTATCCTAGGACATTGATGTGTCACACTGGTTTCATCAGACACCAGAATAGAGTAAATTAGCACTGGCAAATTGTCTCTTCTGTTTGCTTTGATCTCTACAGAAAAGACTATCTAGAATGTGAAAAAGAGGATTCCCCATTGGATTAGGGGGAAGGCATTGTATTAGCAAGGATGGGCTTATTTGAATGATGAACTTTGCTTAGATTCTGTGGTTCATTTGGGATATGGCTTATTTGATGTTTCCTTGATAATCTACCTCTCAGAGAGTGTGTATATGGGGTCAGTACACACCCCAAGAAATTGACACATGGATCTTGGAACAGGTCATAGGAGCTTTGATAGAAGGCACACTATGGCAACCTTGTTGATATCATGGTTTTGTTCATTGTTTAGTCTCATGTCCATAAAACCCAAACTGGGGGGAAAAATTGCAAAAGAAAGGAACCAGTTTTGTTAAAAATAAAAATTCAGATTCCTGGAAGCCTAAGAAAGCAAAGCACAGAGATTCTCTGAAGTCTGAAGGAAATGCCTTCCCTTACAATGGAGAGCAATCCAAGAATGAAGAACTGACAGCTTAAAAGAAACATCTGAGGCACTAAGATTGAACAATCAAGCAGATCTGTGGAAGAGACACAAAGGAAACAAGCTACAAAACCACTCATGGATGAAAAAAGGGCTTTTGTGTTACTGGGAATGCTACAATATTTCTCAGAACTGAGAAGGTGTCAGAGGCTGGCGGTGTTCGTGCTCAGTGAGATGGCAGCTCTGGGTGCAGCCTGGATATTGGAGCAGAGGGAGCAGACTGGACTTTTCCTGATCTCTGCACATTGTAAGTTGCTGTGGGAAGAAAGCAATGCAGCTGGGAAGCCACCAATGGGCCCGAGAAAAAAGATGAGCCTTGTAGATCCTTGTCTGAGTCCTTCACTGTGTTTCCAAGTTGCTGTTGCTGCCTGGTGATAGTGGAGTGCCTCCACTGCCCCTGGCCTTCCCTCAGGTTGCAAAGGCTCAGCTGAATCTCTTCATCATGACTGTGAAGCACAGGAAGGGCATGTCCCAGAAAGGCTCTCGTGCAGCACTGTGAAGGTGAAAGGTGGGCCAGTGTCCAGGCAGCTTGTGTGGTGAAAGACTGTGTCATTCGGAATCAGATCTCAGTTCATCCAGCTATGTGACCTTTGCCACTGAGCATCAGTTCTCTCTCTGTGAAATGGGGTTAAAGATGCTGCCCCTCTCACAGCAATATGGTGAGATCACACCAATGCTCACGTCTAGTCTGCTCCCAGCTCTCCTTTCATGTCTTCTCAAGGTTTACTCCTGTGTAAGCAGAACTCGTGAGCAGGGCTGAACAAAGTGCAAAATGCTCTGCTCCTGTTTTCTGTCCTCTGATAGCTTTGGTTCAGTTTTCCTTCCTTCCTTTTCCCTGACAACTGATTGAATCAGTAGCCTCAGGCTTTTCATGATGGATTCACAGAACACTGGGTGAGGAGCTTTTCAAGGTTATCAGTAGCCTGAAGCTGCAAACTGACCAGTGTGTTTTTTTTTTGTTTTTTTTTGTTTTTTTTTTGTTTTTTTTTTATCATAGCCGGAAACTCTTCAAGGGATGAGAGGCTGCCAGGCTCACCCCATGATGATGGAGAACAGAAATGGAATGGCCCTGAGATGGCCTTTGAAAATGGTCTTGCTTACAAAGGATTCATTCCGGGTACAGGACATTCACCACATAATGAGTCTTCCTCTATCTCAGCAGGATTTAGCCCTTAACTCTGGAGTTATCTATCTTTTCTGTAATATAGATAATCTAAAACTTCTCTCTGAGAAGCTGAGAAAGGAAAATCCTTCCATGACCAAAGGATTTGTCCTGTAAAATAACTCAAAGCAGATCAAACTAGGCAGGCCCGATTTTATGTGTGATTAAATGTAAGATTTGCCCATTGCCAATTGTTAGCCTGTATCATCTGATAATACCATGTTTTCCCGAAAATAAGACATTCTCCGAAAATAAGACCTACTTACAGGTTTCCTTCTGAGTGAAATATAAGGCATCCCCCCTGAAAATAAGCCCCCCCCCCCCCTTAGGCTAAACATGAGAGATTTGGTCCACTGATTCTGAAAGAAATGGAGTCACAAGAAATTCACCAGGAAATTCAGGAATTGGATTGTTATGATGATGTTCCAGAAGATGATGACATGATTGTCATTGAATAAATGAGTAAATTCTTGATACTGTAGGATTCACAGTTTGTCTGGTTTGTGTTGACAACTACTGTACTACCGTACCGTATACAGGTAATAAATTTCCTTTATTTTCATTTAACAATAAATGTGTACCATATTCTTCTTCATGGAAAAATAAGACATCCCCTGAAAATAAGACCTAGCGCATCTTTGGGAGCAAAAATTAATATAAGGCACTATCTTATTTTTGGGGAAACGGTACTAGTACTTTTGAGGGATGAGTCATTTCTTAGTTGTACTTAAATGCTCTTAACCGCACAGCTGACTTCTGAAATATATAATAGATGGAAATTCAATTAAGAATATGTCTGGAAGATATTACAGCTGCCATTGCTCCCTCTTGGATGGTGGCACTAGGGACATATCACTTGGGTTCAGAGGAACACTCAGAACAGCTTCAAATTTTCATCTGATAAGAAATTATCAGCATGGATCAAACTGCTGATCATAGGGAAGAGTCAGGAAAAGAATGGCTGCTCTTTTATAATCAATAACCTGTAGTTGCCATTTATCACTGGCTCACGGGCTGATTCAAACTGATACAAATATTTAACATGAATTTCCAAAAGCATTGTAAGGACAAGAGGTTATCTTTTAATTTTTATAACAGACTTTGCAGCCTGGGAGTCTAAGGCCAGGTGCCCACTGAAAGCAGCAATAGCCACCTGGTAGCTTAAGACAAATACATGGGAGTCATGCTGCCTCTCCCTACTGCATACCTGCTTGTATGCTTCACATCCCATTGGCTCTATATCCAGAATCTCTGCTTCCTTCTATCATCCTAATCACACCCCAATCCAAGCCACCATCCTCTGCACCTGCAGGACTGTCACATTGTCCTCACTGGTCTCCCTGCTTACTCTCAGATAATCCCCGCCAATTTCCTCTCATTATAACAATTAAGTAGACCTCTTAAAGCATAAATAAAATTTTATCTTCATCCCCAAGTTAAGGTCCTCCAACTGCCTTACTCAGTGGTCATGTAGATGACACCCTAATCTTGGTCTGGCTGCATGCTTTCTCCTCTGACTTTATTCCCCTCCCCTCTGCCTAGTTTCTCCCATCCAGCTCTTGCTGATGTTTTTCCTCTGCCTGTAAGGCCATGCATGCTGCCTCTTAATCATTCATGAGGTCATAGCTAACTGCTCTCTCCTTGAAGGGGCCTCCTCTGATAAGCAGGGTTTCCCTGTTTTCTCCATCTTTTCATCCTGTTATTCTCTTCTTGGCACTTTTATCAGTTTGAATGTATGTATCTGTATGTTTACTTGCTCATTGCCTCCCTTACTGGACTGAAGTGCCATTAAGATAGGAAACATATCTTTATCCCTATTAATTGGCACAGTGCCTGGATACAGGAAGTACCCAGTAAATATTCACTGAATGAAAGAAAGACTGAAGTGGTGTTCTGAGGGGATGACACAGCCATGTGACTGAATTTGTGCCTTAATGGAATCCACTTCTGCCCATGCCTGAAATAAAGTGTGGTTACCTGGTATCTGGTGGGTTTGCTGAAAGTATTATTTGCTGTCAGGTTTTCAGAATTCCTCATGCCAGCCTGGTATCGAGTCTTCTAGAAGAAAAATACATGCATAATACATAATTCATACGTACCTAATAGGACTTGAATATCACCCACTTTTGGGATGGTCCCTAAAAAGAAGACCTTTGGGAAGGCAATATGCCCAGTGCTGCTTGGCTTCCTAGAACACTTTAGTTCTGTAGTTTGCCAACAGGTTATGGAATGTTGTTTGTCAATTCTGGAAAGCACTGAGTTAAAGTTATGTGTGTTCTCCAGGACTCCTTAGAGGTTTTAATGTGTGAATATTGAGACTCCCTGGGAGGAGGAGATAATGGGCAGGGAACCTTTCTTCCCAGAGGTCATCCTCCAGTTACATTCTAGGAAGAGCTATTCTACTTCCAAGTCCATTAAGGAGTTCCCCTAAACTGGAGCCTGGACTTGAGCCCCCAGCAATGCACCTTTCCAAGGAGCTGCAGGGAGCAGGTGGCCCCCAGCACTACTGCTGATGCTGTAGCTTTGCTGATGTGCCCAGAGTTTTGAAAAGTATTGGCCCCTTTTGGTGCCTGGCTCTCCTTGTATCAGGGGCCCCATCTGAAACACAACTTCCTCCTCCTCCTCCTGCTGCCTTCTTAGCCCCATAAACTCCATGCTACCTACCCTGAATTTGGAATTTAGCATGCCCATTTCAAGGTCATTTTCACAGCTTTTGGCCTTTGATTTGCAGAGTTTGATGAGGCACATCTTGATTCTCATTATGAGATAATAAAATGATTTAGGACTTGGCACTAGATTGAAAGGAGCAGGTAGAGTTCTTCCTTCATCAAAATAGGACAGCCAGAGCTTTGCCCGGGCAAATTTCCATTCCACGTCTGCGTCCTCCTGTGAACAAGGGAAACAGCAAGACACCATCAAAGGCCATGACTTATTTTTATTTTTATTTTTTATTTTTATTGCTTAAGGCCATGGTTTAACAACTGAACTCAATCTCAGGGTGGAGGTGGGGTTGTAGACTCCAAGTTCTGAAAGCAGATTTCTAAACAGGACTCTCATACATTTGTGGATCCTCACTACAGGGGTACACTGGGAGTTTGCTCTCGCTAATACCTTATGCAATCAGTCATTCCAAAAAATTTCCACTTCTTGGATTCAGCACGGAAAACAGCCAGTTCTTTTCCCCTTATTCTCCACTGGGTATTTTAACTAATAGAAAGTTCTGGGCTCTGGAGATGATGCTGCCTCCCTTACATAGCCCTAAGATTGGCATTGAGTATGTGCTCTAAGAGTGGAGGTTTCCTCTCCCCACAGGCATTCGTTACATTCAAGCATCTGTGTGAGGTTGCAGGGATGTGCCATGAGATATAAGGTTATCACCAGTAGGTGTTGTCATTTTGTTTGCTCTTGCTGAGACCCCATCAGCACCTAGCCTGGTCTATGGGACACCCTTTTAGATTGGGAGCATTAAGGCTCCGGTAGCTCGCCGTGATCGTATAGTGGTTAGATTGGGAGCTTTGTGAGAGTAGGGGGTCACTCCTTGTACAACCGAGAGGTGTGACAGAGACACTCGACCTGAGAGGAATGGTGATATAGTGGTGGGAACATGGACTTTGGAGCCCGCTTGGCTCTATTTCTTACAGGCTGTGTCACAGTAGCAGGTAATTTAGCTGCTCTGGGCCTCAGTTTCCTCATCTGTAAAATAATAATACCCACTTCATAGGTTGTTGTGAGAATTAAGAGTTAATGCCTGAAAAATACTTAGTGTCAGACTATTGGTAAACCTCAGTAAACACTATCTTTTTTAAAAAAAAAATACTTTTTATGGATTTCAGATAGGAAGGGAGAGGGAGAAAGAGAAACATCAGTGATGAGAGAGTATCATTGATTGGCTGCCTTCTACATACCCTCTAATGGGAATTGAGTTCGCAACCCAGATATGTGCCCTTGACTGGAACCAAACCTGGAACTTTTCAGTGCACAAGCCAACGCTCTGTCCACTGAGCAAAACTGGCTATGGCAATACTATTTAAAAAAATCTCTATAGTGTAACACAGTGCATAATGTTCAACCTTCTGGCATTTAGCAAACATTTATAGAGCACCTACTATTATTCTGGCTTGTGCTAGGTAGGCACAGGGGATGACAATCTATGCCCTTGTGGAACACACAATTTGGCCAATGACACGAGTATGTTAACCAATACATCAGCTAGACTTTTACCTAGTGTTGTGTGCTAAGAGCAGTGGGAGGCTCTGGTATTCAGGCCTGTGGCCTGGCCCTGAGTATTAGGGAAGGCTGTCTTGGTGGCTGGCATTTGAGCTGAGATCCAAGGGATGTGTAGTTCCCAACCATGTCAAAGTGTGGGTGGGCTGGGAGGTGAAGAGTTGGAGCTAATTTGTGGAAGAGGCAGTGAGAAGTGTAAACAACTCTTGAGACAACTTTTGAGAAAGTTTGCAGTAAAAGTAGGAGAGGAAGAGATTGAGAGCTAGAAAGTGAGATTGAGGGAGGATTTTTTGTGGTTACCTTTTAAGATCCAGAGGCTTACTTAAATGCTGACAGGAGGACTAGATAGAAAGGGAGAGGGTGATGATGCATATGGAGTCAGGATAATGGTGGCTCCTGAGGAGATGAGAGGGCAAGGAGCCAAGGCACGTGGGCAGCCTGATAGGATGGAGAAGGAGCGCAGGTGGGGCAGAGCAGGGGGGTGCATGGATTTGGACAGTAGATACTCAAGATCTATTGACTGAATAAGTGTTCTCATGGAAGGCTTTATAAATATGTGCTCTATCAAAATTCAGTGTCATCTTGAGTAGTGGGCACTTTCATGAGGCCTTATTCCACTTCTTGTGTTCCTGCACATATAACACTAGTGAAATGGGTCGGGGACGAGGGCTCTCAGCTGATGAGAAGTGTCGGCTGCAATGAGCTCTGCCTATCTTGTGTCATCACACTGTTGGGATCACTTGACAAGCCACAGGGTTAACTCCCAAACTAGTAGACATCAATAACATGGTTTTTACATTTCACATTCATTTGGACCAAAGCATGATATGCTTATTAGGATGGGGCCAAACATCTCAGGTGAGTGGTACAGAGACCCACAGATTACTAGGCACCATCTGGTTTCTCTTACACATGGGAAATTGAGGCCCAGAAGGGCAGGGAGGGCTAGTTAGCAATAGCTCACCCACATAGGTGGTGACCTAATAAGCATAGCACATTAAAAAAAGATGTTTCTCGACAGATGCTGCATTTTTGCAGGGGGAGGTTATGAGGAGCGTGGGGAGGAAGACGGGGGAAATAAGGGCTTCAGGGTCTAGCTCATCTCTGCCTTTCACCTCTTGCCTCTTTTCCTTGCATAATCTATCAAATTGTTTGACCCCTCTCTCTACTATTAAGCATACTTTTTTTTTTGAGGGCATTATGGACCAAATGTGTCCTCCTAAAATTTACATGTTGAAACTCTAATCCTCTATACATTTGAATGTGGTTTGTACTTGGAAATAAGGCCTTCAAAGTGGTAATTTAGGTTAAATGAAGTTATAAAGATGGGACCCTAATCCAGTATGACTGATGTCATTATAAGGAGAAGAAGATACACCAGGGATGCATGCACAAAGAAGAATGGCCATGTGAGCACACAATGAGGAGGCAGCCACCTGCAAACCTAGGAGAGGCCTTAGGAGAAAACAGCCCTGCTGACACTCTGATCTTGACTTCCAGCCTCCAGAGCTGTGAGTAAATAACTTTCTGTTGTTTAAGCCACCCACTCTGAGGTATTTTGTTATGGAAGATCTACTAGGTGTACCTGTTAATAATGCGGATTTTTAAATCAAAGACAACACTATAATTTCAAGAGAAACATCAAAAGTGCTTTATTCAAAGTAATGTCCATTGCTAGCTACACATTTCCCCCATCTTTCAGGTAATTTGTGGATACCGTCCCAATAAAACTTTACTTGTTTTGAGGCAAACCATTCAGAGACCCAACTTTACACTTCTTCGTATGTTTTAAAGTGTTACTCAAAAAATGCGTGCGCTATCCATTAGAACAAGTGGTAATATGAAGGAACAAGGTCTGGTGAATACAGTGGGTGGATTAATACTTCCCAGGCTAGATCTTTTAATGTGTTTTTAACTGGTTTTGAAGTTTGTGATGGTGCGTCATCATGAAGCAAAATTACTTTGCGTGTCTTCTGGAACATTCTGATAGTTTTATGTTCAAAGTGTGGTTCAGATTGACTATTCATTCTCAGTAGTGATCAGAATTAATGGCTTCACCTGATTTTAGAAGTTCGTAATACACCACATCTTCCTGATCCCACCAAACACAGAGCATTGTCTTCTTTCCTAAGCAATCTGGCAGTTGATGTTGATGGTTGACGTGGATCATCGCATGATTTTGTGCATTTGGGATTTTCAAAATAAATCAATTTTTCATTGCCAGTCACAATTTGATGCAAAAAAGACTTTCAAAAAAACAAAACAAAACAAAAAAAGACTTTTGTGCAGTTGAAGCAACATTTTACTGATGACTTTTCGGTTTTCTATTTGTCTTTCATTAGGTTGATGTGACACACATTTTCCTTCCTTTAAAATATTTCCCATTGCTTGTAAAAGATTGGACATTGTTTTATGAGCAATGTTTAATCTTTCTGCAAGTAGTTTTTGTGTTTGACATGCATCTTCAGCCAATACTAGTAATGCTTGTAATTGTTGGTCTTCAAACTTTTGGGGTTGACCTGGACATTCTTTGTCTTTTACATAGAAATCACTTTGAAGCATTTAAACCAGCGTTCACAAGTATCTTGAGATGGAGCATGTTTATCATAAGCTTCCCAAAGTATTCAGCAGCACTTTTATTTAAAATAAAGTAATGAATTAATACTTCCTGTAAATGCTCTTTTTTTGGGCATGAAATTAGACATTTTTTTAAGCGTAAAAATATCTATGATGTTAACACCTTCAGCAAATTTGACATATGAAGTTTTGAAGCTTGCTGTCAATACAACAAAATACCATACATATCAAATCTCATATATATCAACACACACACACACACACACACACACACACACACACACACACATATATATATGTATATATATATATATATATATATATATATATATATATATATCTCCATCTATTAAAAAAAATCCGCATTATTAACTGGTATACCAAGTAGCTAACTAATACATGGAGGTCTAGTTTTTTCTATGTGAGAAATACACAAATAATTGTTCCTTATAAAAGATTTAAGTGCAGAGATATAACAAGCACATGTGAATGTCTCTTTCAAAACTCCTCTCTCTTACTTCCTTTCCTAGAGGGTGTGGTATCTTTTCTCTTTCTCTACTTTTTCTTTCTGTATATTCACATTTGCATGTAAATAAGATTTACTTATATTCTTCTATAACTTGCATTTTTTCACTCATTATTATCAAAGGAATTTTGCTATGTCAGCACAAGTTTTTTTTTTTTTTTTTAAATATATATTTTTATTGATTTTTTACAGAGAGAAAGGGAGGGAGATAGAGAGCTAGAAACGTCGATGAGAGAGAAACATCGACCAGTTGCCTCTTGCACACACCCTACCGGGGATGTGCCCGCAACCAAGGTACATACCCTTAACCGGAATCGAACCTGGGACCTTTCAGTCCATAGACCGACGCTCTACCACTGAGCCAAACCGGTTTCGGCATCAGCACAAGTTTTTCTAATTATATATATAGTATTATATACAATATCCTAAAATCTATACTATATTACAGTTTATTTAAAGATTCTAATATTGATGAAGTACGTCCAAGTTTTTCTTTAATGAACAACCATGTAAAATCGTATTTTTATATATATCTATTCCTAGAATTGAAATTATTGCATGAAAGGGTTAGTGCATTTTATTTTGTTTTAATTTTTAGTTTATTTATTTAACTTTATAATAAGTAAAACAGTAACATGATTTCTGAAACAAAAAGGTATAATATAAATGGAAAGGCATTCAACCACCTTTGTCCCCTAGCACCACTTCTTATTAGTACCCTGCTGTGCATTTGTTACATACTTGTTCAGAAGGCTTTTCTTCTTCAGATACTTATACAATCATAAATTCATGTGTATTTCCCGCTCTCCCTTTCTTACACAGAGTACACCATGTATATTGTCCTGCAACTTGATTTTTTTTCACTTAACACTCTATCTTAAAGGTTTCACCAAATCTGTGTATAGAGAACATCCTCACCCTTTTTTAAAAGTGCACAGTATCTCACTGTTGAGATGCATCATAATCTATTTATTTAGATTCCTGTTAATGCTCATTTAGTTTATTTTTAATTTCCTGCTGTTCTAAACAAGGCTTCCATCAATAGATTATGGTTTATGCGTTTTAGTTTTGATGAATGCTTCCTGGTACTTTCTCTCAACTCCCTTATCTGGCAGAATTGTATTAGTCTCTGAATGGCCTTCAGGCATCACCTCTGCAAGCTTCCTCCCCCCATGGCCAATCACAGTCTCTGCTTTGCACCTTCTGCACCTTGTAGGACTTCTTTGGGTGCGCTGGCCAAGGCACTATAATTTGTTGATTAACATGTTTGTCTTTTTTTTCATTGAACTGAGTTCTTCGAGGGCACAGATTATATCTTAGTCATTTCTGTATTATCATGCCTAACTCCAGGCATGGTATACAGAAAGGAATTAATAAATACATATGAGAAGCAGAAGGGGTTAAAGATATAGTTATTTTATTTTGCTGTGAGTCACCTGTATGCCATCCTGTGGAGAAACATGTAAAAGAGTAAAGAGTCATGAACCCAAGTCTTTCTGCTTTGTTGGTCCATTTTATGTGTGCTGCCCACTATGCCATGTGGCAGGTGACAGGAATGCTTCTTGGAGCAATCCAGGAAGAATGAATGCCTGTTTGCTGTTTTGGTTTAACATTAAAAATATGCAGGGGTTCTAAAATCATTACCTTCATTGCCTAAAACAGCAATGTAAATTAAACCAATGGAGAGAGGATTTTCCATGAAAGGGTCTTACCTCAATTTCCTGATACGAGTTGTTGATCATGGCTATCAGCATATTGAGTAGCACTACCACCATGGTGACATTATAAACGCCATAGAGGACATAGCCAATGTTCTCAATGAATTTATGGTCATACTTCAGCACCACTGAGATCACTTCAGACAAGCCAAAGATGGACCAAAATAAGGTTTTGAAACTTTCTTCAACTCTGGAAGGAAACAACAGTCATTTCAGGGAGTTTGTATCAGCCAATATTTTTCACACAAAAGTTGCTATTTCAGTGGTTACCCAAGTGGGGCTAGGGCTGGCTGGTAGGGCCTATATTCTGAAATAATGAGATATTCAGATTTCTAAGAACACTTGGAAAGAGTATTATAAAGGGCAGATACTTTCTTTTCATTCAATCCATTTATTTGGACTACTGGCAGTAGTATCATTTTTATCTTGTAATTCAGTACTTAAACACCAGGGCCGAAAACCAGTTTGGCTCAGAGGATAGAGCATTGGCCTGCGGACTGAAGGGTCCCAGGTTCTATTCCAGTCAAGGGCATGTACCTTGGTTGCGGGCACATCCCCAGTAGGGGGTGTGCAAGAGGCAGCTGATGTTTCTCTCTCATCGATGTTTCTGACTTTCTATCACTCTCCTTTCATCTCTGTAAAATATCAATAAAATATATTTTAAAAACTCCAAAAAAACTTTGAATCAACTTCCAAGTGGCTATCTTAAAAATAAAAAATAAAAAAAGCCAACCACCAGAAAAATAAAATAAAATAAACACCAGGACATGTACTAATCAACACTACAAATTTTAGGAGCTAAAAGGCAAGGGTTTGGGAGGATTGTTGTAAAAATTGCTGCTTCTTCAGAATGCCATGATGCCCTTCCTCCAGTGTCATGGCATTCTCTCTCTCTCTCCTCCCCCAAACAGTTAAGTTCTGTTACCTACCCACATCTGCACATAGCAGGGTAAAATTAATCAGGAGGATCAGCTCCTAATAGACTGTTTCTCAGTAGCAGGTGTTGGGCTAGAGCAGTGGTAGGCAAACTGTGGCTTGTGAGCCACATGCGGCTCTTTGGCCCCCTGAGTGTGGCTCTTCCACAAAATACCACGGCCTGGGCGAGTCTATTTTGAAGAAGTGGCATTAGAAGAAATTTAAGTTTAAAAAATTTGGCTCTCAGGAGAAATTTCAATCGATATACTGTTGATATTTGGCTCTGTTGACTAATGAGTTTGCCGACCACTGATCTAAGGTAAAAGAGGTCAGTGCCCCCGACTGAGCTGTGCTTTCTTCACCTTTGAATCTCCAAACCTAGTCCAGATTTTGGCTCACTGAAGGCCCTGGATAAGTTCAATGTCCATTGAATGAAAGAATAAGTCCCTGAAACACATTTTAGCTTCTTGGTTCCCGATCCCAGTGTCAACTAGTCCAGGTGATCTTGCCTACTTTTTCTTTTCCTTTTTACAAAAGTTGATTTTTAAATGTACAAGCTCCCAGATAATATTACATTCTAGCTATAGGTGGCAGCAAATAATAGGGCAGGTAATCCAGATGTTTAGACAGGAATGGAATTAAGGATCACCATGCCTTACGCACAAAGAACAGCTTACTCTTTGGCAGATTTCTTAATTCCTCTGTGGTCAGGGAGCCCTTCCATCTTGAGCTTCTCATATTTCTTCTCTTTTTGTTTCTGCTATCGCGTCTTGTCTTATCTGTTTTCCTTGTCCTGCTTCTTGCCACCTTTGTGGCCAAACATGGAAGCAGCTTTTATTTCATTTTATTTATTTATTTTTAAAAATATATTTTATTGATTTTTTACAGAGAGGAAGGGAGAGAGAGAGAGAGCTAGAAACGTCGATGAGAGAGAAACATCAACCAGCTGCCTCTTGCACACCCCCTACCGGGGATGTGCCCGCAACCAATGTACAATACATGCCCTTGACCGGAATCAAACCTGGGACCTTTCAGTCCGCAGACCGATGCTCTACCACTGAGCCAAACTGGTTTCGGCACAGCTTTTATTTTTTTTTAAAGAAAAGTTTTGTACCATCTAAGCACATCAGTATCTGGGTATCTGGGCAGTAAGGCAGCTACTTTCTCCTTCACCTCAAAAAAAAAAAGAAAAAAAAAAAAAAAAAAAACCTGCTTGTTTACACTTTGCACAGGCTAGAATGTCCTCCTAGTCACCCTCAAAGACCTTTTTAGGGTCACTCCCTCCAGGAAGCCTTCCTTGACCTTGCCAGACAGAGTCCAGTGTTTCTTCCTCATTGTGCTGTCCAAGTACCCTTTTGAGAATATTTTGATTAGAAAAGTCTCAACCCAGCTATGTTGTGAAGCTGTCTCCATAATAGCTGATGCTTGTTTTTTTTTTTTTTTTTTTTTACTTTTCAGACTCCCCTACTTGTTTATGAGTTTCTTAGGGATGAGAGGATTGTTTTATTAATCTCAATGACCCCAGAGCCAAACAGAACTTGCAACTGGGTAGCTTCTCCATAGTATTTGTCAAATGAACGTACATACTTTGGAGTAGAAAGCTGCTTTACCTAGGGGACAATCACAGGCTGCATATTTAGAGCTGAGATATATAGCATCACCAGGTTCTCAGTGACCATCAATAATCTGAATTTTGTATGCTATTTTTTATAAAGGCCACAGGAAAGCTACTGTAAAGACACCCAACTTCTACCTCAGAACATATGCCCTGGTGTGGGAAGTGGGGGGAATTTCTGGTCAATAGGTAGAGGATGGGCTTGGAGTCATTCAGATATGGGTTCAAATCTTTTTCTTGGTTCTGTGATCTTGGGAAAGTCCAGCATCTCTCTGAGCCTCAGTTTCCTGGTAGTAATATCTGTGTCATTCTATTGTTAGGTGGATCAAATGGGACAGCAGCTCATGTGCTTATCATAAATTGTTCAACAACAGGATGATGCAGGGTCCTGGGGTGGGGGTGGGGGGTTGGCATGGAAAGAGTCTCAGCCCCAGTGCCACTTCAGGTTCATTGGAGCCAGCCTCTGAGCTGGCTGTGCTGAATCAGTGCCTTCTGTTCCTTTTGGGCATATGAGTCTGAGTCTGGAAATTTTCCATAACTGTCATGGAAAACAGTAGCTTCTAATTTTGCCTAGCACTGCTGAAGTTCCTTCCATTAAAAAGATTCCTGGGAAACAGAATAACCTTAGGAAAAGTATGTGTGTGTATGTGTGTGTGTGTGTGTGTGTGTGTGTGTGTGTGTGTGTGTGTGTATATATATATATATATATATATATATATATATATATATATATATTTTTTTTTTTTTTTTCTTTTAATTAGAAAAGTCTCAACCCAGCTATGCTGCCTCCATAACAGCTTGTGGAAAACATTGGCGGGGATCATCTTGGGAGATCAGGGCCCACATTTAATTTCCAATCAGAAGTAAGTGGAGGAGGCCAAGTTTACCCAAAGGGAAGATGAGGATCCCATCTTGGGCATTCTTGGTCACATCTGTGTACCTGTTCTTCGATGGTCACCAATTGGATGGGTATAAAGAAGGCCACCTTTTCCTGTGCATTCTCATTCAGCTTCATTTCATTAGTGGGCCAAGGAGTTTTTTGTCTCTCTTTTTCTAACACTTACTACAGAGTGCTGGGACCCCAAGATTTCCATACAGTCTCTTAAGCAGAAAAGTCCTTGTTTTATGAAGTATGTCCATTTCAGCAAAATTGATTATAAAACAAAACACCAAAAACCAAATCCTATTTGTCTACTGATTTCCATTATAAAAACAAAGATATGTTCCCATTTAGAACAAAATTCCTAATAGTTGAAATTGAGAGCTTTTCTTAACAGACTTTCTGAAAGAAAGTGCATTCTCAGGTAGTTTACTTTTCACATCCTCACCCTGGCCTTAGGATACTTGATTTTGTACTCTGAGAGCATGAAACATATCTGAACATCTTCTTTCCATGGGTCATTTGCAGTTTCTAATGGAAGTGGCTTGAAGACAGTGAACTGTCAGCAGGTGCACTATCTGTCATGTTCAGTCAGCCCTGTTCTTGCTCTTCCCTTCAGGGCCGCCTCCTACACAGAAGCAGCTGAGAAGCATGACGCAGACCTTTGAGGAAACTGGTGGTTCTGAAGTGAAAGGAAGCTGACAGATTAGGAAATAATTAAAGGATCTGACTCCAGAGCTCCTGACTTTTTTAATGCAGAGCTGAGACTGGTCTCCACCTCCCTCTCTGAGTAATGATGAAGTTGAGTCAGATCAGTATTTCTCATTGTATGGTCCTAAGACCAACTGAATCAGAATACCCCAGTGGCTTGTTAATGCAGGCTTCCAGGCCTTATGTAGAACTCGAAGGGGTGGAGTCTGGGAAGGCCCAAGTTTAGCCATCTCCCCAGGTGATTCTGGTGTGGTTTGAGGATCATTGATCTCAATCAAGACTGTTCAGACTGTGTGTTTATTCATCCTGTGGCAGATTCCATTCAATCTGTTTTCTTACCCCCTCCTTGAGGTCTTGTCGGATGAGGGTGGGAAGGAGGTATGTGATTCCAGAACTGGAACACAGTGGGGATTAGGGCAGAGCTTGGCTGATGGTTGGAGGTCTGCCATTGGTAGAGAAACCTTTCTGTTTGTCCCAGGATGTCCCTACATCTCCCATCTGGGATAGTACTCTACTGGTTTAAGTGGGAGTGGTTTTTGTGAGCTGACCTGGGACTGCACTCCTAGGTTGAACAAGGTTCCCGTAAGATAGCTTTCTGTTAGTTCCTAATAGATGGATTGCAAAGTGGACTCCTGAATAGTCTTTAGGGACCTAAGCTGTCCTTGAACATAGCAGGGGTGAGTTTTGAGGTAGGGTGGGGAGTCAGTGATGGGGCAAGGATACCTACACTATTCTCTCAGCCAAATTTCCTTTCTGTAGGACTGAGCTTTCCAACTCTGTAGGACCATCTTTCCCAACAAGCTCAAAAAGACCTCCTGTGGGAGGGCCAAAGGGAAGATCCTGAGCTGGGAAGGGCGGCTTGGGCATGAGACGCTATGAAGCAAACATTCACCTGAGAGGGGTCATTGGTCTTTATCATCAGCTTAGCTGGTTCTCAGAATAGCTCTGAGTTCCCTAATGCAGGAGACACTTAACTCTAGTGTGGCTTTTTGTTTATCAAAGGAAGTTCCAAGCGCTGACATGCTCTAGAGAGCATTCTAAAGGTAAGAGATGGCATTTACAAAAATCCATTCTTTCCTCTCCCCCTCACTGCTCTATTGACTCTTTTCCTGTTCAATGTAATCCTATTTACAGCTGTGCATCCCATTTTAGGAGCTGCCAAGGTGATAAATTTCCTGTCCTTTCTTCACTGCACCTGCTGCCACTAAAATATCTTCCCTTCCCCATCCTGGAGGGCCTGGGTCCTCTTTGGTTGGGTTCCTCATGTCTAGGAAGTCTTCATTTGGTTCCCAGCACATGGGATAAGCCAATTGCTTTGTCTCCTTCTCCTCTTTTCACATTTTCCCTCAAATTAGCTATGCTGCATCTAGCTGGGAATTGTGGCCAGGTCAGTCCTGCTCTAAGTCATGACCTTTTCCATCTTCCCATGTGTCATGGCACCTTTGAGGAGCTATGGGCAGGCAGTGTAGGAATGTGGCACAGAACACACAGGGTAGTAGAAAAGTGATAGAGTCCACATGGTCAGGTTCCCAATCTGCCTCGAATCCAGCTTCATTTCTCCTGTTCATTCCCTCATTCTTTTTAATGAAAACTTGGTGAACAATACTACAGCATTGTGCTAGACTGGAAACACAGGAGGGACATCAGGGCCTGACCATCAAGGGGTGGAACCTGTGTTTATCAATTGACATCTTGACTGTTGTTCAATAACAGTGCATGCCATAGTGGATACATTTAACTTTGCCTCTCTAGCAGGTCTACAGCAAATGTGCTTTTGGGTGATTTAATTTCTTCCACAGTTGATCACTGGGTTTTGGAGTACACTGATTCACTACTGATCTTGGCCTGAGCTGGTAGACAGTTTGTAAATTAGGCCCCTGTCCAGAAAGGGTCCTGTGGAGCCAAATCAGTCCACAACTTACCCTCCCCCTTTCTCCTCATTCATTCTATTATGATCACCACCATTCACTGAAGGCTTATTATACACCAAGGATGGATTTAGTCTTATTTATTCTTATTGGATCCTTACAGCAATCCTGTGATGCTGATCATCTTAGTGTTCTCATTTCAGATCCAGGGAAACTGAGGCCTAGGGGGTTTAATCAGTTGCTCAAGGCCAAACTGCTTAATAAGATGAAAGCTCAGACTAAAACCTTGTCTGTCTGAGCCATGGGGTACATGCGCTGAGGGGAAGAGCCAGGCCCTCCTCAGGTGCATTTCTCAGTTCTTGCTCTATGTGAACAGAGAGTAATAGCTTCTGTGGTTCAGTGGCCCTGGGGCCCCCACCCTTCTTGGTAATTTCACTTGGGCGGGGCACGGGGTTCATTGCATTGGGTCTGGGTTCTTAGAGATGTCAAGAAGAACTTAACCCTGTTGGTCCCAGCTGCTGTGCCTGAGGCTGGTGACCTGATTATGGCTGGAGATTCTAGGTGGGAGCTTGAAGGCAGGGAGAAGTTCTGGGCCTAGGTGGCTTAGGGTGGGACCTGGACAGAAACACTTATGTGCCTCAGGCACTTTACTAAACTGCCTCATTGATCACTAAAAGGGTATTTGTGAGTAAGGTGGGAAGTCTTATTTATACTTGTCTGCACAGATACAAGCTCTGATAAGCCCAATGACTTGACTGTTAGTAAGGTCATCCTTTGCTATAATGAAAGCTCAGGCCTGCTATATTCTGTTAGCCCATTGTTCAGTGCTACTGATCCTCTCCAGGAGATGCCTGGCATCCCCCACAGAGGGGAGGAACACAGGTCTTTGGGGACAGGTTCACTGAGATCTGACACCAGCTCTATGGGGGGAGGCTGTGCCACTGCCTTGTTCGGTCTGCAGCAATTGCTTCTGGGCCCTGATGTATCCACCTGACTGTGCCCAGCCTCAGGCTTGTACCACATGTCTCTTGTTTCCCTTGCCTGGGCCTTCCCTACTGCTGCTGAGGCACATGATACTGCAGGGCTTGCTCAGGGGCCTTGCACAGGTGCTGGCTCGCTCAGTCAGGCATGGAGAGCTGCTGACCTGTATCCACTGGCAGACCTACCTCCCATGTTATGTGGATATGGTTACCCCAGGTGCTTCCCTGGAAGTATAGGCAAGTTAATGTCCTAGGCAGTGAGTTTGACTAATGACAGATAGCAGATGGAAAGATCTGGCTGATAACTTCTTGATTTCTCATCCTGATAGGCTATTCTGAGATGGGCTGGTTTCCACTAGTCTTCCTGGAGAAGTCTGACATGACCAAGTTTTATGTTCTGGTAGATGGTGGCCAAGTTAGCAACCGGTATGTGCTTTTCCTCCTCCCACACTGCATTTTCCATTTTCTTTAGTCTAATTTCATTTCGATTGCAATTCTCTTGCTCCATTAATGTGTTGGCATGCAAAAATTGCCCAGAGCATTGTTTTCTAGGTAACATAGGCTAAGCCAATAATAACAGTAGTGATAATAGTTCCTTTAATTTATTGAACTCAGTGTGTGGTAGCTATATCAGCTCATTGAATCTTCAAAGTATCCTAATTTTCTTTAAATCCTCACCCAAGGATGTGATTTTATTGAGAGATAGAGATAGATAGGTAGATAGTTAGACAGAAACATCAATGTGAGAGAAACAGTCAATTGGTTGCTTCCTATATGTACCCCAACCAGGGATCGAACCCACAACTTAGTTATGTGCTCTGATCGGGAATTGAACTTGCAACCTTTTGGTACATAGGGCTACGCTTCAACCAACTGAGCCCTGGCCAGGGCACACTATCCCTAATAAGCAGGTACTGTTATTATCTATATTATCCTTATTTTAAAGATAAAGAAACTGCTCTGGCTGGCATTTGATTTCACACCAGAGCACATGCCCAGGTTGTGGGCTCGATCCCCAGTGTAGAATGTGTAAGAGAAGCTGATCTATGTTTCTCTTTTGCATTGATGTTTCTCTATTTTCCTCTCCCTCTGTCTCTAAAATAAAGACATATATATATATTTAAAGAGACCAGAGATAAAAAATAAAAGATGAGGATACTAAGGATCAGAGAAGTTAAGGAACATATAGCGTGTAAGTGGCAAAATGAGGATTGAACCCAGCTCTTCAGTTCTTCCAATTCGAGAACACGAACTCTAAAGTACCCTTGAATAGCCGAAACCGGTTTGGCTCAATGGATAGAGCATCAGCCTGCGGACTGAAAGGTCCCAGGTTGATTCCGGTCAAGGGCATGTACCTTGGTTGCGGGCATATCCCCAGTAGGGGGTGTGCAAGAGGCAGCTGATCGATGACTCTCTCTCATCGATGTTTCTAACTCTCTATCTCTCTCCCTTCCTTTCTGTACAAAATCAATAAAAATATATTTTAAAAAAAGAAACATGGAATAAAATGACAGTATTATTAAAAATAAATAAATAAAGTACCCTTGAATAAAGCTGCCATTAACCTTTAGAAATATCAAGGAAACATGAATCTCTGCAAAGAGCTACCTGCAAGACTCCTAGAAAGTCCACAGAGACCTTAGGAAGCCCTGGGATACTCACGTTGTAAACGCTGGGTTGTACTTTGCACCTCGATAATAGGAGTACAGGTTGAACATCCCAATCATGAAGGCCACAAATACCATGATGAAAATGACCATGAACTTGAAGATATCTTTCACTGTTCTCCCCAGGGAGATCTGCAAGGGCCCAAAACTTTCGTTGGCTGGCAGGATGTACGCGATTCGAGAGAAGCTCAGCACGACAGCTATTGCATATAGCCCTTCTGATATGATCTGAGGGTCTGAGGGCCACCACTTGTCCCTGGCTAAATGAAAACAATCTGGGTTACTCTCTGGGGATAGGATAAGCTCTGGAAGAGAAACCAGTTAGTCATCTTTAGAAGTCTCTAACTTCATTACATGCCATTCCCATCGTTGTCTTTAATCCCAATACTCCCCCTCTTGGAGTGTGCTGGACCATCTGCCTGGAACATTGTTCCCTCACTTCAAGGCCCATTTCATTCCCAATTATTCTTCAAGACTTTGCTCAGCTGTCATCAATTTCAGGGAGCCCTCTATGACCCCACCATGGAATAGGGAAGCCTCCCTGTCCTCTTCTACTCCACCACAATATCGTGTACACCCCTTTGTGGCACTTACCATGCTGTTTGCTATTCTATGTTTGAGCTCCATCAGCAGGGGCTGTCCCATTTATGAGTAGGTGGAGGAGGAGGAGCATGGATTTAAGAGTCAGACAAGACCTGAGGTTGAGAGTGGCCTTTCTATACTCTGACGGTATGATTCTGAGCAAGTTAGTTAACTTCCTGAGTTTTATTTTCCCCATTTGTAACTTGGGAAACAACTTAGGAGAGCTGTCGTGAGGATGAAATGAAATCATATATGTAAAGTGCTTAGCTGAAAAACAAATTCTAGGTAACTCGGGGGCTTCTGGGGACAAGGGTCTAGCACATAGCAGGTGCTGATAAATATTTGTTAAATAACGGAATTAAATCCTAACCACAAGTTTAGACTAGTTTAGCCACAAATCAGAACAAATGAGCTCATGTGGGGGCTAGGAATCTGGAGGATCTTGCCTGAGGAAATGCTCCTGAGTTGTGTTCCTCACTGTGTATCTGTGAGAGTTGTTACCAAGTTTGAGTTAAGAACCCTAGAGTGGTGACCAGTTATCCAAGTTTGCTATGACAGACCTGTTCAAGGTGGCAGGAGTCCTAGGACCTGTCCGAGGCTGGGGAGTTGCTACATGTGGTCACCAGTGAAGGTCTGAACTACCCTGGATGTATTCCTGCAGCAGAACAAACCTGCAAAATGTTCCTATTGCAGGTCTAGTGGTGCAAGGAGCAGCATCTCTCTCTAGTGAACTGCTTACTATGTGTCAAGACATATAGTGATTCTCAAATGAGGGCAGCACCTTCTTCCTAGGGATTTGTGTGGGGTATCTGTGGTTGTCATGATGACTGAGAAGGTGTATTATTGTGATGATTATGTCTTGCAGTGCTCCAGACAGACCTACACTATGAAAATTCCCCTGCTGAAAAAGTCAGTAGTGGTCCTGTTGAGAAATGCGAAATGAAACTTAAACTGAGAAACACCGAGAAACCTTAATTAGCCCTTACATTTACATTAGCTCTAATTTTCACAACATCCCTGTAGGATACCTATATATTATTGCCATTTTAAAGGCTGGATTTGGCATATGGGATCCTTTCAAGAGCCAAGTAAATGCAGAGAACAAAGAGATTATGTAGCAATCTTGGCATCCCAAGGGAGATGGAAGAAGAATAATTTTATTCTTTATTTTCAAAGCTAGACTCCGTTAAACAATAATAAAGAGCAGTAAAAAATCTTTAGTAAGGAAAACAGGCCTCTGTTTGCCACAAAGTTTCGTGTAGTGCATGTAAATTACATTTGGAAATATAATAAAATTATAGACTCTGTGTTCTCATCAAGGTCATAACTCAGAAGCCTACGAAAGACGAGACTAAATTATGTTTTTCCAATATATCTGTCACCCTCTATGGATAAATAAAACATTTGGTTAGTATAAAATAAGACCTAGCTTCTTCTAACAGACACCAGAAGGAATTATTTTTTCTTCCTCCTATAATTTACCATCTTAAACCTCAGCTGAAATAATATAAGGCAATCCTGTAGTCTTAAGATAGATTTAGTTTTCATCAGACCCTGGTGACCAGGTCAGCACTTTCTAGTGAAAAATATCCTCCTTGAATTGGCTTGTAAGAGTTGTGGTGGGTGTAAAAACAAACAGCTCTGTGATAATTTGACAAGGATTTTTTTTTCTTTTTTTTCTTGGAGCTATTTCCACGAGAAAATTTGTCCTAAACTGAAAAATACCTGCCTACTTAGTACTGTAGAGGTTGGAAGGGACCACTGCCTATCTGGCCACAAGAGGGCATTCTTTCTCCACAACAGAAACACAAATGAATACAGTCCAAAAGATCTCCCAGGGCTTGGAATGAATCATAAAAGCAAGGGCAATAAATGTGCAATGCTTTGGTTTGGTTTAGACCTTAATATAATCCATAAAAGGATTAGAAGTTACAAGTGGCCAATATGAAGCCTAAATTATGGCAATAAGAAAAGTATCCAGTGCAGTATCAATATTCTCTCATCTTTCCTTGAACCCTGAGCAGCACAGAGGGGAAAATATATAAGACCATTTTACTTTTAAAAAGTCTGAATTTTCAAGCCAATAAATGAAGAGTGGATAATTTGTAATATTATAAGACTCTTCGTTTCTCAATGGGGATTTTCTTACCACATTTATAAGTCAAAGTCTGCATGACAATCTACATTGAATATAGGCAATGACTCAACTTTTGCAGTAATTGGCCAACCCTCTGCAGATCATCACTGTACCTGATAATGAAGATTTTGTGGTCACAGGAGCCTTGTGGCTTTATCTGACAGTGACATTTTACATGCAAACTCTTCATGATGTAATAGCTGCAATTAGTGAGTGCATATGAAATGTCCAGCTAATTTATGCATAACAAATATCTGTTTCTTTTCCCCACATATCTTTCTCTTTAGTACAATAAGAACAGTATTTGAGAAAGAAATGGCCCAAGAGGTAGTATGATAATTACTGTTACTACTTAGTGAGCATTTAATATTTTCTGAATACAGTACAATATTCTTCATATGAACCCACTTATTTACACCTCAAAACAAACTTTCTGACATGTATTATCCCAATTTTACATATAAGAAAATGGGTGATCAGAAAAAGTTAAATAAACAAGGTTTCACAGTAAGCTACAGAAGTAGGTTTGAATTCATGTCTAACTCCAAAGCCTGAGAACATAATCACTGTGACTTCTGCATGATTTTCAAATTCATGTTGGGCCTGGATCCCTTGCAATCCAAGGCAATACTGTATTTATGGGAACATTGTGAACCCTGCCTTGAAAACCTGTTTCTTCACGTATAAAATTGGTCTAAAAAGACACTTTTGCAACGCTATTGCAAAGATTGCAATTTATGGTATAAAATGTCTGTAGAGTTCATAAACATTAGTAGGTCCTCAATAAATAGATCCTATAACTCATTATTCTAAAATTTCAATCTAGTACCTCACACTGTATGGCCTTATGTTTGAAAGAGTTAAGACATCTCATAAGACACTATCTTGCCACAAGAAAATATCTTTTAAATTGAGAAACCAGGACTTTGCACAAAACACAGGGATCCAACATGAAAGGAAAAGCTTCTGGATCCTCATCAGAATTGAGATTTTTCTTTCAAAAAAGAAAGAAAATCCCACAGAAATGCTCCAAGAACCTTTACCAAGCAAATCCATCCTTTCTAACACCTTAACCTTCATTTCTCATGATCACTAATTCAACTTGTAGTACGGTGACTGGGACTTTCTTTTGGGGCTAAGGATTGTGTCTACATTAACATTCTAGATGACCAACTGCTGCAGAACCGCCAGGCTAAGGGCCCAAGGCCACACCCAGAAGTGCCTGGGGAGGAATGTGGAGGAACACTTAGACTCACCGTAGGTGAAATATGCCACTTCCGGCGGAAGAGAGACATTGTGTAGTGTGTTGTCCTGCACGTGCTGGTCCACATACAGTTGGGCTTCGCTGGCCTTTAGGAAGGCCATGAACCTCGCGGTGAAGGAGGCCACGAAGATAGACAGCATCCCGAAATCCAAGAGGTTCCACAGGTGTAGCATGTACTCCCTCGGCCCCTCCTCCCAGATTTCCTTGCATTCGGACCAAATCATCCCTGTGGGAGAGTGAGAAGGTCAGGCTCATTTTTCAGTTTCCTTGACATTTGTGATTACAGGGGAGCATAGACGGAAGCAGGATAAATAAAAACTCTTGGGAGCTGAGAAGGTTGACAGCCAGCAACAAACAAACCTATCTTAAAAGGCAGATTGAGAATCTGCAAATGCTTAGACCGTGAGAATAGGTTTTACCTGTGCCTCTCCTTTTGGAAAATCTCCAGAGGTGAGAAGAGAGTTCTCATCCATTGATAGATTCTTTTTAAAAAAAAATATATTTTATTAATTTTTTACAGAGAGGAAGAGAGAGGGATAGAGAGTTAGAAACATCGATGAGAGAGAATCATTGATCAGCTGCCTCCTGCACACCCCTTTCTGGGGATATGCCCGCAACCAAGGTATATGCCCTTGACCGGAATCGAACCTGGGACCCTTGAGTCCGCAGGCCGACGCTCTATCCACTGAGCCAAACCAGTCTTGGCCATTGATAGATTCTTGAGGGCAATATAAGAGAAGTACATTGGATGACTTTTATACATTTGAACAACGGAGAGGTCTTAAGAAAATCATCCATTTCTGAAGAAACCTAGATGCAGGTGGGCTTTTTGAAGGTCCCACATAAGACTTAGAACCCAGGTGTTCTTACTTCCAGGTTAGAATGCTTTCCTCCATATTTCTATGACTATTTTAGTGAGTGTTAGTTTTAAGTTACTAATTTCTTTTTTATAACTTTTTAATACCTTTTTATAACTTCCTGGATTTTAAAGACAGATGTCCTCATTGTTACATAGTAAACTATGTAAAGGTATGTAAACAAAGTGTTACTAGTTTCCTCACTCCACTCCTAAGCTTTGTGAGGTAGCCTAGACTAACAATTTGGTGTGTATCTTTCTATACCTGCTCTGTCCAATGTAGGAGCCATTAATCACAAGGATACTGAGCACTTGAAATATGGTCTATTGAATTGAGAGGTGCTGTATAAGTGTAAAATACACTTTAGATTTCAAAGACTAAGTACAAAAAATGTAAAATACCTCACCAATTTTTTATATCAATTACATGTTGTAATGATAATAATTTAGGTATATTGGGTTAAATATGTTATTTATTAATTTCATTTAAAATTAACTATGCAGTTTATGGTGTGTCTTGCACTATATTTTATTAAATAGTGCTATTTTACCTTTATCTTCACTGATTGTTGGTTTAGATTATTAAAAATTAATTATTAAATAACATTTCAAGCACTTAATATGAGCCAGGAAATGTTTGATATAGATGCATATATTAACTCTCTTTGATCTTTGCAATGATCTTATGAAGTACTTTCTATTATTATCTCAATTTTACAGCTAATGTTTTGTTAGGCACAGAGAGTTAAAATGTGCCCAACTAGGAGGCATACTTAGGAGGTTAATGTGTAGAAGAATCACTTGCTGGTTGGTTAGTGGTACAGTTCTACCTCATTGGCCGCACACTCCAAAATGTTAACATTGCTAGCCTCTTTTTGCACTCCCCTTGCTCCTATGCATCAGGCACAATGGCCTGCCTTCTCAGGTGCCTCCTTTCTCTTCTCAGTATCCATACAAGGCCCACGAAACCATTTGGTCTGGCCCTACCAAGGCAACTTCAGGTGGGACTTGAAATTCAATAAATCTAGGAGCTTTTTTGATAGCAACATAAATTTATATTAAGTGAATTATGTTAAGCGAATGATGTTATAAATTTCCAAATGGCTCTTGGCAGAAAATCAGTTCCCCACCCCTGCCTTAAAGGCTGCTGCTTTCCAAGGTTTCAGCCTTTCTCATTCTTCCCTCTGTTCTTGAGAAAGTTCATCCACCCCTGCAACTTTGTCCTTCATTTCCTTGTGAATGTTTTCCTCCAGAACTCAAATCCAAGCACACTGGCAGATGACCCAGAACCCTGGAGTTAAGGATAATACTAGGAATAAACAAATGGGGTTGGAGGCATGGCTGATTTGGTCACAGGCCCACATCTGGTAGAATTTGAGTGATGAGCTGATCATCTCCATTTCTTTGGGACTCTGCCCAGATATTTTTAAAATCAGAGTTTTTTGATTTCTGGTGAAAATTATCCATCAAATAAAATGATTTGAAATTGAATGTTTGTTTTTAAATATATATTTTTATTGATTTCAGAGAGGGAAGGAGAGGGATAGAGAGAAACATCAATGTTGAGAGGGAATCATTGATTGGCTGCCTTATGCATGCCCCCTGCTGGGGGATTGTGCCTGAAACCAGAGCATGTGTCCTGTCTAGGAATTAAATCATGATCTCCTGGTTCATAAGTCAACACTTCACCACTGAGCCACACCAGCCAGGCCTAAATGGTTTTTTGAGAAAAGTAATCCAAGTCTGTTTACATGATACCCTCCTCCAGCCTTTGACCCCCCCTCCCCCAAAGCCACACTTCTCAAGTTTATCATTTCAAAATTTGTGTGTAATTTCCTTAACACTGAGATTTACTTTCATCTGTGCCTGTCCAAATAAATATTTGAAAAATATTAGAAAAAACATTCTAGGCTGGAAAAAATGTTTGTTTGCTTTCCTCTACCCCCAAATTAAAATTTCTAATGTCTTAGTGGAACTGCTTTTAACTGGGCACAGGCTGTCACTGGCTTTATTTCAGGAAGCCGGCCCTCTAGATTGGCTACATAGTGGGTTTGTGACCTTGGATAAGTCCCTTGATTTTCTTGGGGTTTTGGGGTAATTTCAAGTGTTAAAAGTTCTGTAAATTTGAAATGCAAATTATTTGCAGGAAACTCACTTTTCTGGCCAATATGGAGCTCCTCATTGGGCATTCCAAATTACTTCCTCCATGCTCAGATGTCCATATCAATTTTCCTAGATTTGAATATTAACTCACCCAGACTAATTTAAATTATCCCAAGGCCACGAGTAAAAGCAGCATGGGCCCAAGGGTTTGGGCAGCAGGAATGCTTAATGAGAAAAGAAATGTGTGAAATTAAATACTTTAGTGAGTGAAATTAAACCCTCTGCTTCCAAGGTGCTGAGGATAGTTCAGCAGTTTATATTCAAGCTGAGCCTCATAGTCTCTTGCCTCTAGCCTGTCAATCAGAGGAGTGTTAGCCCAGGAGCTCTGAGGGTCAGGCTGCCTGCCGGCTACTGGAGCCTCCTTCAGGCAAAATTGCCTTCACTCAGGGAGTCTGGAGAACAAGGTCAGCTGATAATTAATGAGGGTAGCTGGCGAGGGAACAGGCTGGGAAGCCTTGGGGGCAATGGGTAGCTTTATATGTGCAAGTTTGGAGTAATGGCTACAGCTGCTGAGATGGAGCTTGACCCTTCAAAAGGTGGTTCACTCCTATCCCTGCCTCAGATACAGTTCAGAAGGGATCCTCCTTCAAAATTCTGGGGCCTGGGGTGAGACTAAAATGTGCACACTCCTTGAATGGCCATGGTCTGCATGCCTTCCTCTGTCCTAGAACCCGAGTAGAGCACACTTCTTCCCCACCACCTCCTGGAAGGTCTGTCTGTCCTTTCAGGTCAGCTTCTGATTAATGGGCCAGAACTCACAGGAGGGAGAATATGCCTAGAACATAACCCTCAGACCTAATATCCAATCACTATCTCAGTGGCAAGTCCTATGCAACAGATCCTAGCCTCAGACACATTCAGGATTCATGTTTTCCTGACAGGAAGATGGCATTAATAGATTAAAAACTTTGTTAAAGCTCCTCATCTTCCTCTGATTTCAGTATTGAGCACCAGCTAGGTGCCAAGCCCTGTGCTAAGTACTTTGCTAACACTAAATCTTCCTAATGATAGGGGCAGAAGCAGAATATTAGGGTCCAGCTATAATTGTAAAAACTATTAATCATGCCCTATTAACTGATTGTTTTGTTCTGATTAAAGAAGGCACATTCTAACCTGGCTGGGAGTTGCATGTGGGACCTGGGGGCTCACCTGGAAATGCAGCCCATCCTCCCCATCAGGGAGCTGCCTATTATCATCGAAAGATTAACAACCTTGTTGCAGAAACCAGAGCTGACAGCCCTTTGAAGACCCCCAGCCCTTTGCATATTGCCAGCCTTTTGAAGACCACCAGCCTTTGCATACCCATAGGGCTTTGCAAATCTCCAGCCTGCATTACCTGTTAATTGCCCATTTGGCATATCCTTTTGCCTACTTCCCCATGTAATCTTGGTCCTTCTACCCAATATAAACAGCTGGTTTATGGGGAGAGGCACAGCAGATTTTTGTGGATGACCTGCTGGTCTATTCTGCCAGCACTATTGGGACAAATGCTCATATGTGATTCAAGCCTGTCCCTGCTTACTAGTAATTGCCTCAAGTAGTCTCAGGTAGCACGTACCCATTGACTGTCTGGTTACACTAATAGCCTGATAGGTAGCTACTGTAATTATCTTCACTTTACAGATGAAAAAAACCTCATGTACAAAGATGGCAAGTATGTCCTCCAAAGTCACACAGGCAGCCCAGGACCCTTGTTCTCTATTGTTTTGTCACCCACCATGGCCTCTACTATGCATAGCTATTCTATGGTAGGAACTTGTTCACCTGCTTACCAGGCCTTTTTGAGCACCACATCTGTGCCAGACACCATTCTGGGGATACAACAACCAGAAGATGACATCCCTTCGCTAGCAGGTTCGGTGCTGGAGACAGATGTATCTGTAAGCACTAATGCTACACAGAAACAGATGATATAAGAGAAAAATGATCAGGGGAGACACAGGGATAAGAGCAATCTGTATTATAACTATTTGACTCATCAAGAGTGTCTGGTACATTATATATCCATTGACTGAACAAAGGAATGAATTCATGGAGGGGGTGACAGTTGATATGAGGAACCAGGAGTTAGCTAGGTGCAGGAGGAGGGCTGGCAAGTGTTTCAGGTCATGGCCATGGAAATGAGGGAACACAAGAGGCTCAGTGTGGCTCAATGATCGGGACATGGGCCTAGAGATTGGAAGCACTAGTGAAGGCCCAGCAGACCGTGAGGGGGAGACTGGTTTTTATTACAGGCATCTGCAGCCCCTAAAGGTGATAAGCAGGGCCAAAACATGGTCAGACTTGCTGGGGGAAAAATTGGCAAATTGGTTGGAGTAGTCTGCTTGGAAATCTTGTCCAAATAAGTGAAACCATTAAGAGAACAAATTAAGTGAGGAATCTCGCCCATGTGCTTTTACAATTTTATTCTTGGTCCAACCTAGACATGTGATTCTGTTGTAGAAGACCGGAGAACAAACAACCAATGCTCTAGAAAAATGGAGTTACACAGTTTATTATGCTGGAGGACTCAGTGGAATAATCTCCCAAGTCTGAGCAAAGTAGCATGCAGGGAGCTTCTCTTTTATATTTTTCTGGGGGGTCTTTGTCCCCCAAAAATGGATTATGATTCTGGTTCTTTCATGGGCTTTGCAAAAAAGTGTTGGGGATCTTGATACCATATCTAATGGTCTGGCCTGGCGTCAGTGCTAATACCCCCACCCCCACCCCGCCAGGACTGTGCACTATTCATAGTTTTTGGCCTCTCTGAAATGTGAGCAATTGAGAAACAGGTCCTGTAAGACCAGTTTCTGGGAAGGAGGCAGTGACTTAATTATCAATAATGTACACTGGGCTTGCTGGCACAGATTCAGATTGCTAGTCTTTCTCTTTCCCCCCTTCTCACTCTCTCCCTCTCCCCCTTCCCCAAATATCAGGGTTACATTGGAATTAGCCTTTTAGCCTTCTCATTTCTGGAGGTAAATCTTAGTATTGCCCTAAAAAAGTTTGTAATTCTAGCTAGGTGGATGAGGGAGTAGCTTACATTTTACATATGTGAAAACAAATTGAAAGAGACAGAGCCACCAAGGAGGAAGGGACACACTCAGTCCTAAGCTCTTTCTGCTCTGCTGATTTTTCCGCTATGCTGGCATTTCCATCTCCCTCCAGCATTTGGGCTTTCCATCCTGGGGCATCTGCTTAAGAAAACACTGTCAGGTTGTCTGGGAGAGAAGTAAAAGCAACCTTCATGACATAATTCTATTCCTGATTAAGAAATGACATGCATTGTGGAGAGGCTTCCTGCCTTAAGCCTGATGGCTTCCTGGGACCTCTATTGTTGTTACATAGTCCTCTGATGAATGTTTCCACTGCCACAATCTCAGGCTGAAAAGCTTTACCACAAGCTCTTTCAACCACCCCAGCACAATTGGTTAGGATACAGGCAAGAAAGATGGGTTTCTATGGTATGAACTGATGTTGGAGATTCTCCAGGCTGGAAGGAGTGATGGTCTCTGGTTCATTTTATCCTCACATGACAGAGATTGGGGAGAGAGCTCTCTGGGTTATCTTTGATGAGTGCACTAATCCTATTCATAAGGGCTCTGCCTGTATGATCTAATCACTTCTCAAAGGCCCTACCTTCTATTTCCCTCATTTTGGGATTAGAATTTTAACGTATGAATTTTTAAAACATTCAGCCCATGCAAAGTGCCCAGTGTACTAAGAGAATCAGGATAGACTATGAGCTATGAAAATGATGTCACAGCACTCAATCTGCAGCAAGCTTTAATGTTCCTTGTTAACTTTAATGCCAAAGACTCCACTGAATGAGCCTTTGGTTACAGACTTGCCCTTGAAAGCATGGTGTGCTTCTCTTCCTCTGTCCTTTGAATGAAAGTATTCTTCTCATCTCCCTCTGCCTACTGAGAGATCCAGTTTAGAGATCATATTCCCAATTACTGTCAGTTTGGGCATTCTATAGGATACTTTCCAGCGGTTCAACTCTGGCTCTCTTAGGCTAAACCATTTGATTAGCACAGGCCATGTGCTGGGCTGTCTTTTCATGTATTTGTTCTTTTGTGATTTTGTTAATTGATGGCATACTTTGACCTTGAATACATTTTGACTCAATCTTGTGAGCATAAAAGTAATGAAAATTATAACAATATTGAAATTTTGTCACAAAAGCAAACATGGACTGGGATAAATAACAGAAACACAATTAAATTAATTGATCAAATTTTGATACTGCATAGTTAAATTTTTTCAGTCTTTTCTATCTTCAGTTTTATTTTACTCAAAACATTCTTATCAAAGTCAGATCTTTCTCATAGAAATTTTATAGTTTAAATATTGTAAATTTTTAATTATAATTGACATACAATATTATGTTAGTTTCAAGTATACAAATAGTGATTAGATATTTATATTCTTTGTGAAGTGACCACTATGATTAATTCTAATAAGCATTCGCCTCCACACAGTTATTACGATATTACTGTGTTGTCTATACTACATTCTCTATCCTCCTGACTTTTTTTGTAACTGACAATTTGTACTTTTTAGTCCCTTCACCTTTTCCCCCTCATACTTCTACCCTCCTCACATATGGCAACCATCAAACAGAAACATATGAGTCTGTTTCTGGTTTGGTTTGTTTTTTTAAATTCCATGTATAAGTGAAATCATACAGTATTTGTCTTTCTCTGTCTTATTTCACTTAGCACAATAATCTCTAGGTCCATCCATATTGTTGCAAGTGGCAAGATTTTATTCTTTTTTTAAAAATGGCTGAGTAACATTTGATGGTATACACACACACACACACACACACACACACACACTCTCACACATCATCATCATCATCATCATCGTCTTTATCTATTTATCTTTTTGATGGATACCTAGAATTTTTCTATACCTTGGTTACTTTAAAAATGTTGCAGAGAACATAGTGGCCCATATATTTTTTTTAATTAGTGTTTTGGATTTCTTTGGATAAATACCCAGAAGTGGAATTTCTGGGTCATATGGTAATTCTATTTTTAATTTTTTGAGGTATCACCATGCTGTTTTCCATACTGTCTGCACCAATTTACAATCCCACCAATAGTATATGAGGGTTTCTTTTTCTCCACATCCTCACCAATACTTGTTTTTTGTTGTCTTTATGATAATAGCTAAACCTTAAAATTTATTGGTCAGATTTTGATCATATATAATATCATTGATAATAGTTTTTGCAATTTTTCACTTTTTTGAAGTTTTCTATGTTAGGAAAATCTATAACACATTTTGTCATGTACAATTTTAGCCATTGCCAGTTATATTTTATCTTGCTTATATTCTATTAGTAAAAGTTTTTATGAGTTGGGCAAAGTGAGATAGCCTTTCTTAGCTAGTCATTGGGGAATGGGAACAATTTCCTTGCCAATTCCAGTGGCAAACATTGGCAGCACAAAATACCACCACAAAAAGGAATTTCACAACTTCATTGCATTCATTAACACAAATGATGAGAAAATGTTATGCTCCTAACTTAAAAAAAAAAAATTATTGATCTTTTTACAGAGAGGAAGGGAGAGGGAGAGAGTAAGAAACATCAATCAGCTGCCTCCTGCACACCCCCAAACGGTCATGTGCTGGCAACCAAGGTACATGCCCTTGACCAGAATTGAACCTGGGACCCCTCAGTCCGCAGGCCAATGCTCTGTCCACTGAGCCAAACCGGTTTTGGCACTCCTAACTTTTTAGATTCATATTAATCTTGAAGATACTACTATATATCAGTATTCAATGATAACAAAAGTATTTTTTTTGCTATGTAACTTTATACTCTGCTTCAGAAGCAAAACTTGATTTCCTCAGCTTTCAGGAGACTATGGTTAAATGAGAAAAGTGGTATATTTTCCCATGCAAAGCCACTTTACAATCACTTTCAATACACATATCATGAAAAGTACCTAACCATTTTCTAACAACATTTACTTTCAAAATTGGGATTTATACTACAGATCTATACATCTTACACACCAGTACACACAGAAGTTGACTTTGACCTCTCTGTGGGTCATCATGCTCCATTTTGTCTGCTGAGAGCGCACTTGAAAGGAGAAGGAACAGTTCAAGAGTCAAAGTTTAGCAATAACCTATTATAATTAGGGAGAGAGGATAGAAGATAGGGTGACTTGCTTACCTAACACCCACTTCATGATGAGCATTTCTGTCCAGGAGAATTGGGTGGTTTTCACTCTGAAGATCTGCTTTGGGTAGTCTGTGAAGGTTTCGTTGGGCAGGGTTTTGACACCTTCAAAGCGGTCTGATGCATTCACAACTAATAATCCCAGGAAGATTGTGAAAGAAACTGCATGGGCTACAAATTTCATGAAAGGACTCCTTAGGGTTCGTCCTAGCTGGGAACAAAACACATATAATACGTGTTAAACTGGATACTCTAGGTGAGCTCACGTTTCTCTCTTTAAAACACTGCTTTTGCCAAATGTTGAATTGGGTCTTTGAACAGAAACTGCTTACTGAACTCAGGTAATATTTGCTCTTGCGTTTTTTTGTGAGATGAGATTTGGCCAAATCTAGTTCATACTGAATTCAATTTTTCTTATTTAGAGAATTTAGTGTGAAAGTAGAAAGGAATGGAACACATTCACTATCATCATGTTACACTTTGATGGCACAGCTCCCATGCACATGGATGTGAATTTTATGCCCTTCAAATCTGGGAAAAAGTAATGTGTGTTAATAGCATTCAGGATTTAAAAAAACAAACACAGAGAAGTATTTAGATATATGCTGTGTTGCTCTTTTGTCCATTTTCTTGACTTTTATGTTTAGATGGTTTTCTGGTAAATTTATTTAAAGTGTACATTTCTTCTAGGTACTCTTTAGCTGTGTTTCTATAAAATTTTGACTGTAGCCTTTTCTTTGATATTCAGTTATTAAAGATTTTATAAATTCCTTTTTTCACTTAAAAATATTTTATTAAATTTTTATAGAGAAAGGAAGGGAGAGGGATAGAGTGTTAGAAACATCGGTGAGAGAGAAGCATCAATCTGCTGCCTCCTACACATCCCCTACTGGGGATGTGCCCGCAACCAAGGTACATGCCCTTGACTGGAATCGAACCTGGGACCTTTCAGTCCACAGGCTGACTCTCTATCCACTGAACCAAATTAGTCAGGGCTTTTTATTTCATTTTTAATTCTGAGGTTTTTTTAGTTGCCAGACATATAAGACTGTTTTCTGCTTTAAAAATTCTAATTTTATTACAGCATGTTCACAGATCATAGTTGCTATGATATTACACTGAGATTTTCCTTGTGGCCTAGCCCATGTTTAACTTGTGCAATTGTTCCATCTGAGCCTGAAATGATCCAAAAGATGCCCTGCTAAGGAGCAAATGTTGGTCACATCTTTATTCCTTGCAGGCCATCCAAAGGCCACTTAGTTGTCTGAGGACTAAACTGGGGATAGAACAGAGAGTCTTTTCTGACCTCCATCAATGACTCACTTGATTCTCTTCCAGGCCACTGCCATCACCCTCATCTAAGTACCAAGTCTTACCTAGCACCCAAGTGTACTGACTGATAAGACAAGATCAAAGAGGGAATCCTTTTCTGAAGCTCAGTTCCTTTTCAGGGCAGATGTTCCCTTATAGCCAGTGACTGGTTAATTTGGGATTTATACTACAGATCAAATTGAATTCAGTATGAACTAGATAGTCCACATCCTGCCTCATTCAGGAGTCCTAGAGTGAGGTAGAGTGTTGGTTTGGTAGCAGATCAACTACAGGGTTTCTCCAAGTAAAATTTTCCTTATTATGACTGCTCAACACAATATTTATAAATCAGATGGCTTGATAATGTGCGTAAATATGCTAATCATCTACTTTCATTATGCTAGTTACTTGTGTAACATGATTTATTAAGATTCTCATGTCATAGAACCTACCTATTTACCCATTGAAAAATTTTATAAAGATAGTTTTTATCTTTTTTTAAAAACTGCATTTCAAGTCCAGACATTGGGAAGCCCTGCTTGTGCTAGAGAACACTTGTTTGGATTCACCTGCATCACAGCTTGGCATATGGCACCAGAATAACCTCAAAAACGGAAAAAGATGACTGGAAAATAACTGGGTCCACAAACATCTGAGAAATGGCTTTTCTTTGTAATTTTAATGGTGGATTATTTTTGGTCATAAGAAAATGTGCTAAATTCAGAATGCAGAGATTAATATAAAGACAAATATTTCACATAAATTCAGTAAAACATGAAATTAAATCTCATTTTTATTTATATGATTTCAAGTAGCAAGTTTGAAATTTTCAATACGTGACTGTTGCCAGACATATGAGAGTGTTTTCTTAATAAGACACTGGGACACTAGGTGTATCCAGGAGACATCCTTAAATAGTCAACACATTGCTGCTTGTCACTGTGTCCTTGCTGCTGTAGTGGTGAGAGGCAAGAGAAGATGGAGAATGACTGCAGCGTGGAGAGTGGGTTGTGGGGAGAGGGAAGGTTGATGAGAGGATAAGGGCCACCCACTCGTGTGTATCCCAGCAAGGCCCCAGAAATATCAGAAAAAAGATAGAAATTATAGAGGTAGATATAGCTCTAAAAGGATTGATGGCTAAGTTTCATCCATCCTTTACAGTGGTTTCATATATATATATATATATATATATATATATATATATATATATATATATATATATATATATATATATTTTTTTTTTTTTTTTTTCCCAGAGAGGAAGGAGAGGGAGAGATAAAAACATCAATGATGAGAGAGAATCATTGATTGGCTGCCTCTCGCATGCCCCACACTGGGGATTGAGCCTGCAACCTGGGCATGTGCCTTGAGAGGGAATTGAACTGTGACTTCCTGGTTCATAGGTCGGTGCTCAACCACTGAGCCATGCCAGTTGGACTACCAGTGGTTTCTATGTAGCATCTCTAGTAACTTCCTGGGTGAGGAGATGGGGATGAATATCTTTCCATCTTCTCACCTGGGTGACTTACCTGATTGCAGGAATATGCATGCAGCTGTACCTAAGCTAGCCTTGAGATTCCCTGGGAGAACAGGTTTGAGGAACTTAATGTTGTCTTTGTTACTTCCTTTGATTGTTATTTTCTGACAGAAGTTGCATCTATAAAATTACTACCCTGTTTCCCCGAAAATAAGACAGTGTCTTATATTAATTTTTGCTCCCAAAGATGTGCTAGGTCTTATTTTCAGGGGATGTCTTATTTTTCCATGAAGAAGAATGTGGTACACATTTATTGTTAAATGAAAATAAAGAAAATTTATTACCTGTATACCACATGTGTCAAACACAAGGCCCGCGGGCCAAATCCGTCCTGCCAGGCCTTGCAATGTGGCCCACACCGCGCTGTCATCACTGCACTCCGCTGCGTTTCCATCACAATGACAGTTTATGACTGTTCAGTAAACCATTCGGCCCGCGATTTAGGCTGGATTTTAGACTTTGGCCCCTTCTCTGATTGAGTTCGACACCCCTAGTGTATACGGTACTGTAGTACGGTAGTTGTCAACACAAACCACACAAACTGTGAATTCTACAGTATCAAGAATTTACTCATTTATTCAATGACAATCATGTCATCATCATCTGGAACATCATCATAACAATCCAATTCTTGAATTTCCTGTTGAATTTCTTGTGACTCCATTTCTTCAGAATCAGTGGACCAAATCTCTCATGTTTAGCCTAAGGGGGGAGGGGCTTATTTTCGGGGGGATGCCTTATATTTCACTCAGAAGGAAACCTGTAAGTAGGTCTTATTTTTGGAGGATGTCTTATTTTCGGGAAAACACGGTATATCTACAGCCAACCGTAAGAAAAAACCCTGAGAAGGCCTGCTATGATTTGGAAGATTATCTTGTGCTCAGTTTCTACTTTATCTAGGCTGTAAGGAAGAAAAGTGAGGTTAGGCATTGATGCTCCTTTCCTAATTACCTTTTGGGTTTGAATGTGTCTTTTTACTGGTAAAACTGTGATAAAGGTCAGATGAGATCAAATTATTTCAATAGTTTTCTTTCTTTTTTGTGTAGGACATTTCTTGTCTCTCAAAGGTAATTTTTGAAGCAAATTATATTTAGGAAAGCCTCATCCTTTCACAAGGCCCAAAAGAAAGGAGAAAGGTCAACTAATATATGCCAACGGCTCTGAGCTGGGAATCACTAAAGCTGGGTCAGGCAACAGCATAGGTGTCAAAAGAAATGGCAAAGCTTTGGGAGATGTAGCTTTGCCTGCTCTCTGTGGAGTGCAGAACTCATTAGTCTAACACATGAGCTCAGCAGCTCTGTCATTTACTTGGACCATACCAGCTAAGAACTTACCAGGAAATCCAAGCTTGTAATAGCCAAGTCTGGCTCACCCCAAACTTTCTGGGCACTTTTCTTTTACTTTGGGAAGTGTATGAATGTGAGGATGGCTAACTAAGTAGCACTCCTGAATGAACTGCATTTAAGAGCCCTCAGCGTTCGGCACCTGCTTCTACTGGTATGCTCATGTCTGTGTTCCATGGCACCTGGCTCTTCACCCTAACCCCAGGTGTATGCACCTAACAGGGCCTGTGGCCATATGCCTATAGAAAAGGCCAGGACTGCAGTAAAGCACACACAGTGTTTCCAGCATATCTCCCCAGTCTGTGACATCAAGAATACCTTTCACCAGTGTGACCCTCACTCATCACCAGGTGCCAATGGCCTCAAATAAGGGCTCCGTGTACAAGTTGGAAAGCTGAATGTGGAAAAACTTTAGATCAAGTATTTAAAAAATACATATTCAAGGCTGGAATGGTTCTCACATGTTAGAGAGATCCCAGTTAAATTAGTGGCAGTTTCTTTAGAACACTCCCTCCAAAAATGTTATTCAAAATGTCTAACCTAGGGCTCAGTGATCTTCCTATCTTTGGGATGGGGAATGTTCCCTAGGAGTTTATAACCAGGGTCCTCTTACATTACTATGTGAATCCGCCTGTCATCCTGGGGGCTGAAGAGGTGCTGAGTAACAGTGGTACTTCAAAGGTAGGGCTTCCAGAAAAAGAAAAGGAAGGAGTAGTAGATTTTTATTCCTCTTCTTTATTTAGTCTGACCACCATGGCTCTGTGAACCAGGAGGTCATGCCTGGGTTATTGGCTTGATTTCCAGTGTGGGGCATGCAGGAGGCAGTCAATCAGTGATTCTCTCTCATCACTGATGTGTTTTTTTTGTTTTTTGTTTAAATCTTTCTCTCCCTCTACTTTCCTCTCTGAAATCAATAAAATAAGATCAGTTAGTCAGCAGCTAAGATGTTTGCATTCAGCATTGAAGGTTGTAATGCTGCTGATGTAACTGGGTGCGGTTGGAAGGAAGGGTGGTATGGATGTGGGCATGTGTGTGAGTGGGCATGTGTGCAGAGGAGAAGTAAGGTCAGGTTTCTGAAGCCAGAGAGCCTGGATTTAAATCACAGCTCCATAGTTTTTGGCAAGTTACTTAATCTCTTTGTGTCTCAGTTTCTTCATCTGTAAAATTGGGGCTGAAATAGTACTTAATGCACAAGGTTGACATAAGGAATGAATTATTTTAATATGTGCAAAGCAGAACAGTTACTGGCACACAGGAAGCATTTGGGACGTGGCACAGGAAAGCCTGAGGCAGTTTCCCTAAGGGGAAACTTAAACTTGACTGACTCTTGAGAAATTTATATGCTAAGGGTTCACAAAAGGAGACTTATGTATTTACATCACAAGCCTTTTTGGGGGCACTTATCTATGTATAACATGTTTCTGAATACTGAAGGTGATGGAGATGAAACAGGTTATACGAGGTGGTACTTCCCTTCAAAGTTGTTGGTTTGCCAGTTGGAAGAGACAGGTTGAACACTATGGTAGGAAATAGATGAAGAGATGGGGAGAGTGTTGCAGGTGTCATACTGGGCTGGGTATGGAAGTGATCAATCTTCTGGCACTCTTAAATCCTATCCCACAGGGTAATGGTGATGGACTCTCCTTTTGGATTTGAGGACAGAAGCTTTTGTAACAAAGAAGCAAAACTCGTATTTCTTGGCACAAATTTCCTCTCTCTGGCAATGCTTCAAAAATTGCATTATGATTTTTTTTAACCCAGTGTAGCTTTGGTAGAGACAAATGAGGGAGACACAGAGGCCTTTGAAGGCACTGTCCTCCCATGGTTGGCCCTGGACCACATGTTTCAAACTATTTTACAATAGCTTTGGCAAAGCAGGGATCTTCAAAAGCTATAGAATCACCCATGACTTCCTGACTAGATTTAAAACAATTTTTTACTGTTGAAAATATTATAGATGTACTCCCTTTTCCCCACCCTTGACCCCAACACCTGGTTTCCACCCCACCCCAGGCCTTCATCACCCTATTGTTTGTGTTCATGGGCAATGCATATATGCATATAAGTTATTTGGTTAATCTCTTGCCATCTTCCCCCCAACCCCCACACACCACCACTAGATGTTTTTGTTTGGGATAGGGCTGAGGATTGGGGGCAACAACTAACACTTTCATCTTTCTGCAAGCAAGAGTAACGTGGCAGTAAGCATTGATAGATCACACTCTGCAAAGACATCACATGGGAGTCTACAGTTGTTTACAGTTCTCCCTGCCTGGGTCCTGGGACTAATTTATAAAGACAGCGGAACAGTGACAGGTAACAAAGGAAGTCAGCTTCCCCTCTTGTACTTTTATAATTAGGACTTATGTGTTTCTTCAGCACTCTCATGATGCTGACTTCTGTCCCAGTATAACTGCCATAGAGACACTGAGCCCTTGAAGATGGCTGTTATTATTTCAGTTGTCAGATTTTAACAGGTAAAGAACCTAAAATATGAATCAGAAGGGAATAGCAAAGGATGGAAAGTAGCGTAATCAGTTATCAAAGCCCTTTGGCATTGGGGGCCTTGTTGAGAGCTCTCTAGGAAAAGATCTACTTGAGAGCATCCTTGTGAATAAGAGCCCACTGGCCCCTCAGGGGCTGCCTGAACTCACCTATGTTGGTTTTATAATGAGAAATGATTTTAAAAAATCACTGATCTGTTTATTGACCCTGACAAACCTCTCCAGTGCTCCAGATCTGTAGTTACTGTGTGTACACATTGGTGACTTAGTCACCCTCTTCAACCACCAGATCAGTAAGCTGAACTCCTGTTGACACCTTTAATCTTATTATCTTATTTAACTGTCTTTTTTAGAGACCCTCAGAAACTTACGTAAAAGAATTGACAGCCTTGGGAATTCAATTGGAAATAAATGATGAGGCGATTTTGGCAGGCCAATCAAGTAATTTTGGTGTCTCTAGATAATGATAGCAACTATTAGGAAGTAAATATGCCATTAAGTTGGAAGCAGAAATCTCAATATTTATTAGACATTGATAGACAGTAGCTGGTTGATGAGGTTTAGCAGTGAGATTTTATGAATACATAATTTCTTTGAGGAAGGTGTAATAATAGATTATTAAAACATGGACTTGCTGGAATGACAGCTGGCTTTTTCATAGAATTACTAGACAGATACAAAGGCAGTGGCCACTTGAGAGGAGGAATTCTAGGATATGAACAGAGTTATCCACTGTGCCACTCCTCTTGGGAGGACATTGTATTCCGACAGTAGGAACTTTTAAAGAGAGCAGGTTTCTTCACTTTCGAAATCCCCAGTGATATAATCTCTTTGCCAAACTTGAACATATCTTTCTAAATATGAAAGGAAAGACTTAACATATAGTGACTATTTTATCTCTCCTTTGGCTGCATCGGAGCAAGTTTAAAAAGCTGTTTACTGAGGGACTCTTCCCTTGAAATAAGCATTGTTATAAAAAATTATCTCATACAAAAAAATAAAAATTAAAGAAAATTATCTCATGCCATACATAGGCTAGGACTTGTCACTCAGCTGTGGACACACCCTCTGCTGCACTGAGCTTTGACTTGGAGCCCAGAAGGTGCACAGACACTATAATGGCTTAATGACCACTTTATCTTGAGTGGAAGTTCCAGGAGTACCAAATGTCAGTCAGACATGCATCACAGCAGAGAGGAAGCCACAACCATGAGGCCACACCTGGCAAGCATTTCTTCTAGAATGTTTCAGAAGACTGCTATACCTTGGACTCCTATGTTCCATGGTGGCATCAGTCTCTTAGAGTTACTGAGCTACAAGGAAGGCCAAAATCCCCACATTCAGCATGATTTTGGCTAAGGTTCTTCTTAGTCCTAGAAAGTTAGCCATTGGCGTATAATTTCTTTGTAAATATTTCCTCGGGCAGGCAGAGGCAAACCAATTTGATGGTGTTGGCTAGTCCTAGTTTCCTGGAAGCGGTCACATTTAGTTTTACAGTAAAAGTGATGTTTTCAGTGTTTTCTCCACAAAGTGGTTGTTATTTTAATGATTGAATGTCCTAGAATAAGTTCGGGGCTCAGAGAGTGTGGAGGCAAGAATCCCCATCCATTTAGACTCTGGGCAAAGGCAATAATAATTTGTAGAACAGACCAGATAATACCAATATGGAAACCTGTGCCTAAAATCAATGACCAGCTCTAATCCAGCTTTAAATCTTACTCATTTTTTTTCACTCACTGCTTTTTCAGCTCATAATGAAGGACAGAAAAAATTGCCTTTGCCTACATATATATGATTTGGGATATTCAGATTTAGAAATCCATGTCATGGAAGACTAACATAGGAATAAAATCCTGAATGGTGATAGTTGAACACCACAGATATTCAGTATGAAGACTTTTATTCATTTATTTATTTATTATTATAAATATATTTTTATTGATTTCAGAGAGAAAGGGAGAGGGAGAGATAGAAACTTCAATGATCAATAGAGAACATTGATCAATTGCCTCCTATGTGCCCCCCCATTGGGGATCGAGCCTAAAACCCTGGCTTGTGCTCTTGACCAGGCTTGAACCCGGGACCCCTCAGTCCATAGGCCAATGCTCTATCCACTAAACCAAACCAGCTACGGTAGGATTTTTATTTTTAATGCCATTCTGCAGAGGAAGGATTTTGAGTACTAACCCTTCTCTGTGACACACCTCTAATCTAAGGTAGTCAGTAAAATGCCTGCCTGCTTAAGTGGCCTTATCAGCAGCCCTTAAGTCTTAGACCCACTATCCGGGCATGAGTTCCCTCTTGGTGGAGTTGACAAGAGGATCCATTCACTGATGACACTTTTATTAACTGCATTAGCTGATCATATTTGCTGTGGAACTAATCTCCCTGTAGTCATATTTCTTCTACTGAATGTTGATTACTTAAGCTTAAGTCCTTTTTAAAAATATATCACTAGGTATATGCAGCTTTGGAACCTTTAATTACCATTTTAACTCATGACATTTATTTGAAAATTTTTTTCATGGTTCAGTTTTAAAAGCGCTAACTCTTGTCTGAAGCTGGAATAGCTGCTGGTGCTTTCTGTGACTGTGGATCAAATGAATGGGCTGTAGGGATGACAGCTTGTGTGTGTGGCAGCTTGAGACCTGCAGGTTCTACTATTTTTGTTACCATTGGCCACTAGATACTTCTTCCTTGTGAGAAAAGAACTCAGTTTTGTACCTTTTAAACTCTTCTCTTTCCTTTGTCTTTTTCCTTTTTGTGACCTAATTAACTGTCCGTGGGGGCCAGACCCAATCAAGGAAACTGGGAAGCAGTGGGCATGTATCTGTAGTGCTCCCTCAGGAGCTGTATTTGACTCTCAGTTAACTAGAGTTAACTAGTTATTTCTCTTTTCTGAACCTACTTCATTAAGTGTATGTGTCCTAATGTAATTGAGGGAGTGAAATGCGATATTCCATGAAAAGGGCTTATGTAGCAAAGGGAAAATATTCAATAAGTATTGGCTATTCCTCTTATTATAATTATAACTAGAAGCCTGTTGCATGGAGATTCATGCAATAGGCCTTCCTTCCCCTGATTGCTGGCACCCAGGACCCAGGCCTTCCCTCTGGCCGCCTTCTGTCTTCAGTGTTTGCTCCCACCTGAGTGCAGCTTCTGTAGCTCCGCCCCCCCTTCATAGCAGGCTTCCCACCACTTCGAGTCTGGGCATGCAAATTAACACATCTTTGCTGGGTTAATTTGCATATCCACTCCTGATTGGCTGATGGGCATTGCTGAGGTATGGTCAATTTGCATATTTCTCTTTTATTAGTGTAGACTAGAAGCAATGATCCACAAAGATTTATGCTAGAATGGGCTTTCCTTTTCCTGGCTGCCGGCACTGACTTTCCACTCTGGCCCAGTCCCTTTCTGTTCAAATGCTGGAGCCGCCTCTTTCTGCACCAGCCCCGCCTTCCCACGCTGCCCAGATGTCCTGAGAGACTGGGATGGGATAGAATGCCTGCGTTGTTGCCATGGTGATGACGCAAGTGTCTCGCTTACCCCTGCCACTGGGTGCCTGTGTATGCAAATTAACCACCATCTTTGTTGGGCTGATTTGAATACTCCTGATTGGCTGGTGGTGTGGCGGAGGTATGGTCAATTTACATGTTTGTCTATTATTAGGTAAGATTATTACTGTGGGTTTGGAGGACATATTTAGAAGAGGAAGTGACTTTTTCCCCTCTCTGATCTATTATTGATCAGATTGTCTCACATATTTAAAATTTCTCATTTTATCACTCCTCTTTCCTAAAAAAAAAAGATGGTTGAAAGAAAACAGATCTTAACATTTCCTCTAATATGATTTTCTACTTTTGCTAGGTATCTCAGATCTATTTTCTTTAAATGTGAAAAGTGATCAGCTGCTTATTTGAACAAAGGGACTTCAGTCTTGCTAAGTAGAGAGAGAAGAAATAACCGCGAAGACATGCACCTTAAGCAATCTGTACCTTGCTGCACGGAGCAATCCAATAGGCTATGGCGAGAAAAGGGAGGCCTAGGGAGACTCCAAAGACAGCCAGGAATTTCACAGCAATAGACTGTTGACGTAAGCCTGATAGATTTTCATACCACATGGTAAGCAATTGCTGCTGACAGTTAGGATGAGCAACAAACTGTAAAAACAAAACAAAAACAAAAAACAAAATGCAAACAGGAAATGACATCAGTAGCACTTGAACAGTATACAACTTATGAGTAGCTTGGGGCTGAAATGTTCTACCTGGGAGTTTGCCTGTATGTTAGAGCAGGAGCATCTGGGTCAGGTACCTGCTGGGTCCTTCTAATTCAGGGATGCTGGGGGTCTTTGTATAGTGGCCAGAGCCCTCACAGGACTGGCTGCATCAGTGCTTGGCCAAGTGGGAGCTCAGAGAAGTCTCAGACAAAGAAAATGACAGCCGGCTTCTAGGTAAATGATTATCTCCAATCCAGGGAGACTTATCTCTGGGCAGAGTTCATCTGGGAGTCAACATGAAAGAATGGATGGAGCATGAATGGGGTTTTGGAGTCCACATGGGTTTCATTTTTATTTTACCATTTACTAGCCTCGTGACATTAGCTTATCTACTTAATCTCTCTGAAAGTCCGTATTGACATCTGTAAAACAGTCTGTCATAATGCCTTATAGAATTAAATGAGATATTATAGAAAGCTTCCTCTCTCTATTGCTATGTAGTTAAAAAAAAAGTACTAGCAGTGTTTCCAGAGGACTTGTTGATACTCCTCAGTATTTCCCCACTGAATTTCAGTGGTGTTTGGCTTGGGCTAGTGGACTCTTTGTGGTATGCTGGAGCTCTGACACATTGTATCCCCATGCAGTAGCTTCTAAAACCATCTCCCTCTCTTGGAATTGCCCAGGTTGCATGGCTAACCTCTTGTGGCCATTTTATATTTTTGATCTTAGCCCTCTGGATAAAGCTTATTGGAATAGGGGTAGAGCCTTGACTTATACTGGGCCCATCAGGTTTTCTCACCAGGGTATTGGAAACTATGATTGAAAGAGAAGGCAGTCTCTTTATTTCCAGGGGTGTTAACATGTAACCTTGGAAGATCTGGGCAGACATTTTCCACTGTGTGGACTAAATAGCAAAACACGCCAGTTTAAAAGGGGGAAAGAATTAAGTGAAGAAAGAGGCTCAGATAGTGTCTGACTCTCTTGAGCCCAGCTCCACTCTGGTCACGTGGTCCATGAGACACTCCTGGATTCACCCTTTTTCTGCTTGATCCAGCAAATTGACTGGTTTCTTCATGCAACCATACATATATTTGATGTACTTGGTCAATTGTTAGTTGATTCTGAGTCCTGACCCGTGGAAACTGGTAATATGCAATATTTAAGTATTTTGTGAGAACACAGTTTACATTTGATAAAATTATACTCATTTGCTTATTTTTTTCGTGTGACGGGAGAAAGCCATTATGTGCTTTGGTAACCCTGCTCCTTAGCCCTACTAAAGGAGCTGGGATCCATAGACTGGAATAGGTAGACTGGGCATTTTTCAAAGGGGTTGAGTTTCCATCTGATTACCCTGTAGTATAAACATGCTGGTTTTCATCTCATTTGCATTTTTGGGTTTTAAGGGGATATGTACAATAATTCCTGGGAAACATTCCCTTTGATTATAAGAACAATATAAATAAAGCAATTTAAAAAATTTCTCAATGCAGATGGCAACACATTCTTGTTTCTGGTTTCTGGGAACTCATGGCAGTAGCCAAGTGACCTGTGAGGTCACTATCAAAGGTATTTGGCTCTGAAGTGTCTCTTAATAATACTATACACTGAGTGGCCAGATTATTATGATCTCTGAATACATAATAATCTGGCCACTTAGTGTATGTGGATGGAGATATATATTTTATATTAGAGGCCCGGTGCATGAATTTGTGCATGGGTGGGGTCCAGCCAGCCTGGCCAGTGGGGAGGGGACATGGGCGGTTGACCAGCCTGCCTGCTGGTAGAACTCCTATTTGAGGGGACAATTTTCATATTAGCCTTTTATTACATAGGATATACACTGAGTAGCCAGATTATTATGTGTTCAGAGATCATAATAATGTGACCACTCAGTGTAATTCAAACATCAGTAGCTTTATACATAGTAACCCCATAGCAATGATTCTCCTTGATCTAGGTAGGAACACCAGGCCAGCAGACGATATGCTCTCCTGTGTCCTTTCACAGAAAAGTGGAGCAAGCAAAACAATCATATGAATGTTTAGGTAATTCTGAGAGCCTGGTCACAACACAGGTACCATAGAAGGATGGTGAGTGTGGGGGTGTAGTCAGTTTTCTTTTCAATAGCCAACCTTCTCTGCGTGCTGCAATGGCCTTGTTCTGGAGAAGTGGACAGTCTGATTAGACAGTGGGACATATGCCCATGAAATAGCAGAAGACCATGTGGATGTGGAATGGCTCTCTGCACTTAGCTGCTCTGGCAGGACTCCAGTACTAATCCCCCCATTGGCCTCTTTGTGTCTGTGAGAATTCATCCTTGCTGCTTCTGCTGCCTCTTGCAAACAACTCAGCATGACCAATTGGGCAGCAGAGCTGGAGGGGAGGACACAGTGGAAACCATTCCCATTTGCTCTTGTCTGCCTTGGAGGAAGATGGTGGTCCCTACTAAAACAAGTGGGTTCTCTAAGGAGTCTATCCTCCTCTGATGAGATCTTTGTTAATTTCCACAGCTAAATTTTCCCCTCCATAATGAAACAACTTTGCTCCAAATATACTATTTATTTGTTTACAGACTTTATACTCTAATGCTTCCAGAAAGCTGACAGTAGCAGATAGCTAGCTGAAGTCCAAATTACTTATTTTTATATGGGCACTTTTCTGTATTTGTGGCAGGTCTTCAAAGACAACTTCATGACATAGAGTTTAATGTGTATCAAAGGATTTTTTGTACTGTGCTTTGAAGCACAGAGAAATATCACCACTGACCCAAGGAAGATGAGAGTAACATGAGACATACCATCATGGTACAAAGAACACCATAACCAAAAGGGCACTCAGCCACAGAACAAATGCAGGAAGAACTCCTAGAGGTCAGGTTGAGGCAGGGGCATGATTCTCAAAAGCAGGGTCAGAGAGGAACAGATGGGAAAAAAGCATACAGCTAATAGAATAAAATGGGAACTCAGAAAATTGTCACTGTCTTGGGCTTGTTTTCTTTGGCATCTAGCTCACAGAAGGATGCAATAGTCAAAGGCTGAGTGACACCAAGAGCTTTGCCCAGGCTGTTCCTGCCTCTGAAACATCTGGATTGAGGTTATAGTTTGCTTTTATGAAAGTTATTCTAGGGAAAACTGAAGTAACCACCTCCATTTTCCCAGTGACATGATTCACATTCTTCATAGCAGGGAGTGTGTAATGCCTGGAGCTGAGATTCTGCTAAGGTGGCTTACATGGAGCTAAGCAGCCTCAAGAGAATATAAATCAAACCACATCCACCATTGTGTTGGATTGTCCAGAGAACTGGGCAGGGAGCAGGGGGAGAGCTAAGAGAAATTAAACTGCAAAGAGAGAGAGAGAGAGCAGAGATCTCTGAGACAGCAGTTCCTATAATGGGAAAGGAGACTGGTGAGATGAACCAGACTGGGAAATGATCTGAGTCAGAGGGACCAGAATGTATGTGGCTGCTGGTTCTTGAATCCTCCCAAGACAGTTATTCTGGTGGCACATTTGACCAGCCTTTATAGTTAATATAACAACATTTCTACCCAAAACTAATTTTCTGATGATATCTCACCTGAATTTCTTGTTCCTCCCAGACCCTAGTGACATAGTGTGAGTATAATGCTGGCATAGGGAACTCTTGGATATATTGGCCAAATGTTGGCTTTCACTTTGCTTTTAATTTATTGGTGGCCAACGGAAAGCCATTTCCTTAACTTTCTTCTCCACTTTATATTCATTCACAAGGAAATATCTGGCATTTTAAGGATAGTTGAAGAGCTATAACCATTCGCTAACAACTGAGTATTTTTTAGGGCTGTTTCTTGGGATGTTAACATCCTTGGGCCGGATTCTCACATTATTACAGGGTCTAAGACTTTCCTGATATGGGCATGGTTAAGTGCATGGACTGGTGCAAGGCTGCCTGGTTCAAATCCTGGCCCTGTCACATGCTGACTTTGTGCTCTTTGGTCATTAGTTCTTCTATGCTTAGCTTCCCTCTTCTGTAAAATGAGTCCAGTAATGATAGTTAACTGAGTATTTGTCAAGTGTTTAGAACAACACCTGGCAAAGAGTAAGCACTATATTCATATTTGATGAATAAAAACAAGCCCATGACTTTCCCATTTTATTTCTCTCTTCTTTCCCCCCTCCCTCCTTTTCACTCCCTACAGCACTACTCTTTGCCCTTCATGTTGTTTTAACAGACAATTTCTTGAAGTGTTAGTGCCTTTTGAAAGGTCCATGTAGGCCAACCACGTGGGTTAGGCCACTCTATCTAATCCTTCCTTTTTCATCCTCCACTGATTGATTTTTCCCAGCAATTAGCTCAAAATGGGCTCATCTCTGCTAGTGCTGCTAGGGTACCATCAGGTCCAATCAGCTCACCCTGATTATGGAACCCTCTGTCAATGAGGAGCTGTGTAGGTTACTGAACCTGCGGAAGGCACTCCTCTTCCCCCTGTGATGTTCCTCCCCCCTCCTCCTTAAAACGGGAAGAGGACCACATTTGAGCTCAGAGGCTTTGAGGCTGTGTGATTTCCATATCCCTTAAGCACAGATTATTTTCTTTCTGACCTTAGGCCTCAAATATGTAGCAATGAATGATTTGCTTATAAAGAAAATAACTTTCTTTTATACAGATAATTTATCAAAGGCCCCACTGAGGTCTGATGGGACTGTGGTTAAGATTTTCCACTTATTTTCATTAGTTCATCATCAGCATCTGCTTATAGAAATCCTTCCCGCGGGGCCCCCCCCCAAAAGAAAAAAAACAACAACAAAAAAAACAAAACAAAAACAAAACAAAACAAAACTGTTTACATAGGTAAAAGGAGACTGCCATTGTACCAATCATCAAGTGGCTTTTCTTAGTGTGGACGGTGAGTCTGAATTTCCTGCTTGGAGTATCTCACAAGATTGAGCTCAGTGGTGCTTTCCAGTACACTCCCTCTGGAATTATCTTGATTTCGTTGGCTTTGACTTTAGCCCTTCCTGGTCTTAGTTCTTTGTCATAAATAAAACAGTAAAAAGCAAACACTTATTTATCACTCATTTGGATCAGGCCTTGTGCTGAGTATATTATTAACATTTTCTCATTTAATCTGCCTTAAACATGAGGTGAGAATAATTATGCCCATTATAAGCTGATGGTCTGTGACTTTTCAGATCTGTCTCCAGATCAGACATTTTTCATCACTTCCTTGTATTGCTTCTCTCAACTCAGGTTTCCTGACTCTTTTCCAGGTCATATCTCTATCTCATTCTGTCTGCCAAGCAGGAGAGCATCTCTGTGACCCTGCAGTTTCCGATGCTCATATGGTTTTCCAGCCCAATCCTGTGACTGGGCTGTGTCCTGCTGGGGAGGACAGTTACCTTTACCTTCCCTCTTCAAGGCATTACAAGTTCTGTGTTAATCCCATGCCCACTCCATTTGCGCTGCTTGGGATGCATGGAAGGACTGAAGCATAATTAGAGGAGGGGATTTTAGTTGAGGAGAAAGGAAGCAAGTGAAAGGGAATGAAGGAAGGTAAAACAAGAAGAGAACAGAACTAAGGTGATAGAGTTTAAAACCTGATTTTCAACTCTGCTCCAGCTTTATTCCTGATTTTTTCCTTCCCATCTCTGGTCTCTGGCCAAAATCTCAGATCCTGTTGCAAGCTTGACCATATCTGAGCCTTGGCTCAGGGCATCTCTTGCTACCTGTTAATGCTTTTTTTCTCATCTCCATTTATCTAAGTTTTGTCTAGCTCAATAACCATCTCTCACATGAAAGCTTATCCTACTCACTCAAGTGAGAATCTCTCCTCTCATGTAATTCTTAGTGCCTACCTTTTATCAAATTTGTATGTCTGAATGACCCTCTACCAGAGAGAAAACTCCTGGAGGGCTCCTGTAGTTCTCAGAAAGTGGGTTCTCAGGAAGTACTGTTTGAATAAGTGGTGCAGCTGGAAATTTTCTCTGTTCAGCCTGCAAACTTGGGGCCATCTATAGAACCAGAGTGACTTTCCTCACTCATCGTCTCATTGTGTGCAGCACTCTGGCCATGTCACCATATCTGGAAGAGGCACATGGGTACAAGAGGCTGAAAGTTTGCTTGCTTTCTTGGGAATATGATGGATATGTAAATGCCTGAGTTCATGTTGCCACTAAATTATTTTCACTATTGGAGTGCTAGATTTGAAAACAACAACAACTTTATCCCCAGAGTCAATTGAAGTAGGAGTTTAAGGCTCTTATCAGGAAAAAATTTATGCCATCATCTGAAGGGGTTGCTCAAGAACCAAGCCAAGCTCAAGAACCAAGCTAGGGATTGGACTTAGTTCAAGGGGGTTTTTGGTTCCTTGTTTCATAAACATTGTCTCAGCCTCCCTCTCCTCACCTTTTCCCAGCACCACCTTAAAAATTCTCCATTTCTGATCACCTCTGCAAGACAGTCTCTTCATTGCCAGAAGATTGCATTTAAATCCTTATACAGATATCTCCCTTGATTACAGCCTTCCCCACCTCCTCTTCCATTTGTGTACCTAAAAGCAGGACAAACCCTGGCATGCTTCTTAGGTCTTTCCACAGCTGGAGGTTCTCCTGGGAAGCTGCTCACCTAGCCATTCTGGAAATCTATTGGGCAGCAAGAGGAGATGGGCACTGCAGAAGACTCTTCACTCCCATGGTGATTTGATAGCACTTACTGAGTTGAGTAGCTTGCTCTGTTCTCAAAGACAATTCTCTGTTCCTGTTTCTCAGAGACAGCAGGACATGAAAAACTCTCTCCCACCTCAAATTAAGCAAACCTCCAACTTTCCAGAGGGTTATTCGCACAAATGTCTCAAATTGGTAGGTTGCTCTGAGGACTCAGCAACTTCTCCCTTGCCAGAGAAAGAAGAATTTTGTGAACCACATGCACTTCAGTCTTTTGGCTATAGGGATCTAAACAAATAGTGCTGGACTTCTAAAGTTGTGGGTGAGCCATTTCCTGAGGGCAGACAGAGTGGCAGGTGGCCTTGGTTGGCCCTCCTGGAAGCGAATGCTAAGTGTGTGGTTTTCCAGGTTCATCAGGAACCTCCCATAGTACTGAGCCCAGAGGGTGCTAATGAGATGACTCATTTTACAGTCTAGCCATGTTGTCATGGCCAGAGTCCCACATGCTTTGGATGCCTGCCTATTAGGGCTCAGAGTGAGCTTCTAGCTGGCTCCAGATGGCTGCCTCTGCTCTTTCAAATGTCATTCTCCATACCTGGGCAGTGACTCTCTCTACTCCACTAGGGCTGTGACCTAGCCTGAAACCAAAGGAGAAGTGGACGCAGCTTCTAGCAGACCTTGGATTATCTCCAACTACTACTCACCTTTCTGAGCCTTCCCCTCTTCCCATGCTGCCCAACATGTTGATCCCAAACATGGCATATGTACCCCCAACCCACCTTCCACCCCATGTGTTCAAGGATAATTCATTCTGCTTCTCTCTGGTTTAATTCCTAATTAGTCTTTGAGACCCAACTTTTTTTCTAGCTTTAAGTCCTACTACGTCCCTCAGCCCCCCTGAGAGATGTTAGACTCCTTTAGGTCCTCTTCTGTGGTCCACTCACTTGGCAGTCATGGTTCATGGTCAAGTTGTGAATAGCTATCTGCTGTGTTTACTTCTGATCTCTTTTTTCTTTATCTGTTATTTTTAAGCTTCTTGAGGGAACCAACTGTCTTTGCATTCCCAAGAGTATGCAGCCTTATGATTTGCACATAATAGGTGCTCAGAAACATATGCTGAGTGATAAATTGCTTGTTCTTCTAAAGCCTCTAATATTTGCTTCATGGTTTTCTCTTTGACTCATTATCCCAGAATAATTTCTAAGTATAACAAATCCATTGTTACTCAGGATTTGCTAAACACTTAACTGTCTTCACATCTTTATTAAGGGAAAACAGGGAGAGGTGGTGAAAACTAAACCAGACTCTTGTCCTCTTGTGGAGGAAAAGATTGAAATGTGAGGTTAAAGTAGGGTTTGAGGAGTACTTTTTGGATTTGTTGAAGCTTGTTTACTTTTTATGTATGCAGTTACCAATGCAACTGACATCAACCATGAAAATATCTATACCATAATAATTATTATCATTACAAAGAACTTACAGCTAATGTTTACTGAGTATGTGTTCTTTTTCAAGCTCCATGCTTAATAGTCACTATATTGGTTAACCCTCACATAATTTATTGAGATGAGTATTATTATATCACTATTTTAAACACGGAAGAATGAGGCATAAATAAATTTAGTAACTTACCTATAATTACAAAGGTTATTATGACAGGGTCTGGACTTGAATCCAGACCAGTCTGACTTCAAGGACAATGTTTTCAACTATTATCCAGTGTTTCCTCAAGGTAGTTTTAAAATTAGGCAGACATACCAAAGCAGGAGGCACCACAGTGTTTCTCCAAGCCCACAGAGGCCAGGAGACCTCATGTTTTAAAAATTTGTTAGAACTCTCAGTTCTCTGTGTTTCTGCCTAGTAAAGATACAAATCAGGAATACATAAGAGTAAGGGCTTAAAGACAGTTTCCTGGACAACTTCATCTCCCTGAAAGGTGTGAGTCATCATTGTACCCTCTCCTGCAAGCAGACCATAGCAGTAGCAGCTGATTCAGCAGTGGCTCTGCTGGCTGCCTGGTCACCACTCTACCAGGAACCAGGTTAATGTGAAGGCCAATTAAGCCTGATTACAACCTCAAAATATACAGACTGGCCAAAAATCACTTTATTGGAGGACCTATTAGGATCTCGGCCCTTTTGCCTAATCCCACCTAGCACTGACATCTTGCCAGGAAGAGCTGGAGTTTCAGGTAATTCTCTGATCCCAAAATCTGATTAGATAATGCTTCCTTGAAATATAAAACACAGCTTCTAACTTGTACAATAATTGTAGTACTGTTAGGGGCAGAAATAGAATATTGGGGACCAGCTATGATTGTAAGAAGTAATAACCATGCTCTTTTAACCATGATTGTTTTGTTCTAATTAAAGAAAGCACATTCTAACAAAGTACTTTTTCATGTGATTCTGCACCCTTTGTAAACAATATGATGGAGTGTCTAAGATGAACAACCCTCTCCTCAATAACCACCATAATTCTGCACATCTGGAGCGCACAGAGAACTGCCTTTTTCTACCTTCTGATACTTCCAGGGACATTGTTTCTTAGACAAAAAACTTGGCATATACCTTAGCCAGATACTTAGTACATGTTGGTTTCTTTTCTGTTGGTGGTATCTGTGCCCACTCTATCACCCATAGCTTTCAGCCTGGACACCCTCAATTGCTCCTTTCACTTCTCTGATAAATGTGGAAACTCTTCACACCTTCAGCAGTGAGAAACACACAGCATTTATTTCTGGTGAAGGCACATTCTGATCATGCAGCTGGCTGTTGGCTCCCTATTCTTGGATGTCAAATGAGGCATGTGAATATTTAGTAATCAATGCAAAGATTCCATCAACACTTGTGTTTGGTGTTGAAAGAGGCAGTAGCCCCATTTGTCATTCAGGGGCCAAACCCCACACTCTGATATATATAGAAGATGTTTATTTGTTTTAATAGAAAATTCCTTGACTTATTAATTTTGGTCATAATTTGAATGCTGGTTTTTATCCACCACTGGCAAATAAAATCTCTTTCTCTCAACATGGTCAATATTCTTCAGAAGTAGAAACTTAGTCTCATATGTTATTGTGATATATTAAGTTTATATCTATGTATTCATAAATTTATATCCATCCATCAACTCACTTATTCATCCATCCATCCATCTACCCATCCAGAAAATACCTACTGAGCCAGACACCAGGAACACAAAGATTGAAAACAATGTCTTGGCTCTCACGTCCCTCAAAATTTTGTCAGTTAAACAGACAGATAAACAGGAAAATTCACTAAAGCTCCATTAGTGCCATAACAAGGCTTAGCTCAAAATGCGATACAGTAACATCCAGCACAAGAGGGGATGTGAGGGACTGTGATAAAGTGATGAAAGACTTCTTAGAGAATGGATTCATGAATTATGGAGACTGTAATCAGGCTACCGAGATAGTCGAGAAGGGCTTGTTGATGAAGAGGAGTGCAAAGAGTTTGGGCTGGAAAGTCAGACAGATCTTGGTTTAAATTTTGATTCTACTTCTGAGCCATATCTATTTTGTTTGTAAAGTGGGAATGACAGTATTGGTGGTGCACTGAATTAGTGCATACAAAAATCTTGGCATGGTGAAGGGTGCTGATTAAGTGCTTAATAAATTGTTGCTATTATTAGTGATGCTTCAGAGCCTGTGTGTTAGGAGAGGTGCTGGTGGCTCAGGATGGGTGGTCCATTGGGGAATGATTCAAGGGTTTTGCAGCATGCTAAGATGGAGACTAAATTTGACTGAAATGTTCTCCTATGTACCAAAGAGCAGAACAACATCATTTAAATAACAGCATCAGACAGTCTCAAAAGGTTCCAGGAACACCTGGTTCATTCAAATTATGATGAAAGGCAGGGTTCCTTGGGAGTTAGGGGGGGTTGTAACAGACTCTTATTTGTAGATATATGGGTCATAGTGTAGATGGTAGCTGCACACATTCTTGCCCCAACTTCCATCCCCAATGTTCTCCCATGTACCAAAGAGCAGAACAACATCATTTAAATAATAATATCAGACAGTCTCAAAAGGCTCTAGGGACACCTGGTTCATAGAACATGCCCAGTAGACGATAATTTATTGCAACAACCAGGATTCTGTTTGCAATCTCTTTTAAATGTTAATGATCAGTAGTGTAATTATGATGGGGAAAGTTCCTAGGCCAGTTGTCAGTTTAATTTAATTTACAAAGCCATCTGGAGCTTTGCAGCATTCTTTTCCCATTTTTTTGCCAGACCAAATTTGGGTAGCTTCTAGATACTATAATGTCAAATGGATAACAAAGACACTATCCCCAAGCTCTGAGAATCCAGAGGGGAAGCCTGGTGATCTGAGGATGAGCCACAGGGCTTAAGGATAATGGTGGTTCTGTAATCTCCCCTTCCTTCATCTTTCCTAGAGCAGGGAAAGAGTATTATTGGTTTGTGAGAATGGATTACTATTAAAAGCTAAGCTTCCTTCAGCGGGAAAAGAAGACAGTGGCTGTCTATTATGCTTTAAAAAAAAAATTCCATTTCTTCCTGTGTCTGTAAGACTCTTGGTAGTCTTTTTCTTGCCTACTTTACATCCTTCTACTTTTCTCTCCACTCACTATTAATCAGCCCCCACTGACCTCCTCAGTATTCCTAAAACACACCCAGGACTTCCTTGACCATATGACCAAAACAGAAGTCTCCCCACTACCTACCACTCAGTCCCTTTCTATGCTTTACATATTTTTATATCACTTAGCAACCACTAGGATTTTGTGTTACGCGTTTATTATCTGTCACTGTACTGGAATGTAAGCTCCATAAGAGCAAGGACTATTTTTATTGCATAGAACTTAGGACAATGTCCAGTACATAGTAGACTCAATAAATATATGTTGAATGAATGAATCAGTTCATGTTTAACTCTACAGTGCACCCCTACAACTAGGAGATCTATCCCTTTTTCCTCCTGGGGTAGATGGTGGCAACAGTATCTCACATGCTCTGCAGTGTAACCTTGACTCTTTCCTATCCAGAAGTGGGCTCTATTCCTGCTGCCATTGAAACTGGGCTAGCTCTCATTGATCTATTTTAATCGATAGAATGTTTCAGAAGAGATGCTGCAAGATTTTCCAAGACTGGGCCTTAGAGATCTTCAGTATCTACCTTCACTCCTGGGAAAGCTCCCTCTTGGAAGGTAACTGCTGTGCAAGAGAGAAGCTCCTGAGACCACTGTGCTGTTAGGAAGCACAATATAGCCAGGGATGGGGGGAGAAGGGTTAAGGGGAGGGAGGGAGTGATATGAACGTGCCAGGCATGCAAGGGAAGCCTTCTGGTATCTTCCATTCCAGCTCAACCACCAAGTGAATTCAACTGATCTAATGACTCCAGACAACTTCCCACTTGACCCATGCCCGATTTCCTGACCCATAGAATTGTTACCAAGTGAAACGATTGTGTGTTTTTAAGCCACTAAGTCTCATGCACCAGAAGATAAGTTGAACACATCTGTTCGGTTTGCAGTTCCTGGCATTCCATTTTGTTTCCTTCTCCATGGGGCTGTTGGGCAAGAGCTCCCTCCTCAGTCCTAACCTGTTCTCTGCCAGGATGTCACCTCTGCTCTTCTCCCTTCCTAGGGGAATGAGCATCCCTCCTAATAATAGCTGGCCCTAACCTGTGTTCTTGATCTTTCCTATGGCCTTTGGGCCATCTGAAATTGGGCTTATGAACTCCATTGCAGTTGCTCTCAAAATTGTGAATTTCGTCTGGTTGTCAGACCCACCAGTCTGCTTTGTGTCGTCTTTTCCTCTCACATCTATGTAGCCCAGATGCCTTCTACCACCTGCTGAACCATAATACCTCCTCCCTGATCCCTCTGCATCTCTGGGTATCTGAAAAATGAGCCTGGGAGATGAGTCTGTCTTGTTTTCTAGGCTGAAGTCTCATCATGGGAGAATGAATGGCATTTTGCCTTCCACCTCCTGAGGAGATGACCAGGAGGGTTCTGTGGGCCAGGTGGAAGTTCACAGGTGTTTTTTTTTGGGGGGGGTGGGGGAGGGCGGGGGTGTTTAGGAATTGTTCTGAAGACCACATGCTGGCCTTTTTATTATTATTATTTTAAAAATATATATTTTATTGATTTTTTACAGAGAGGAAGGGAGAGAGACAGAGAGCCAGAAACGTCAATGAGAGAGAAACATCGACCAGCCGCCTCCTGCATATCCCCCACCGGGGATGTGCCCACAGCCAATGTACATGCCCTTAACCGGAATCGAACCCAGGACCCTTCAGTCCGCAAACCAGTGCTCTACCACTGAGCCAAACAGGTTTCGGCTGGACTTTTTTTTTTTTTAAATCAAGGCTCAGTGAATGGGGAGGGGCAGGAAGAGGCTGGCTTTTATTTGTGGCTATTATTTTAAATAAGTAATATCAAATAATATTCTCAACAGAACAGATTAAGGTTAGAAACAGATTTTTTTTTTTTTTTTTTTTTGTAATAGAGTAAGAACTTAGAGTGGGCTGTGACTTTCCTGTGGCCCAGGTAGCATGGAGCCAGTGTCCCTGTTGCATATCAGAATAATTCCTGAAAGATATATTTGTAGTTTTTCAGTAGCCCACACTTCTCCAGTACTTACTATGTGCCAGAACTTATAGGGCAAGTATTCTGGCCCCACTTTAGAGACAAAGGAAAAGTGAAGTTAAGTGATTTGCTTAAAGCAACTTCAGGCTGCCTGACTACAGAGCTCATGATTCTAACCACTATTCCACAAGGAATCTTTGTGCCACATGTTGAAAGGTCTGTATTTCAGCAGAAATATGCATCTTTTGATTATCTGAGAGTCAGTTACTTTAGTAAGAAGTCCTTAACAGCCATGTAAAGAACCTTCAGAATATGTGTGCCTTTCTAATGTAACTATAATAACCAATTATTATTATAAAAGATCATAATGTACATGCATATGTCCCCTGCCAGTTTTCTCTGCACAGTCATCTGTTGTTAGCCAAGGATCTGTAACTGGTGCTAATGGATTTGGGTGATGGAACTTTGTCTTTATAAATCCTCCCTAAGGGGTCTTAATTTCTCTAAATTTCATCCTAATGGTTACTGAACACAGATTCCAAATTAATGAACATTTTAGCATCTTCTTGCCCACTGAATGAGGATCTTTATTAGAAAATCAATATTATTTTGTGTCAATTAAAAAACCCAGGAGAAGCTGGATAAGAAGGGTTAGTTGAAGGTCTGGTTTACTGAACATGTGGATTTGAGCAAGAGTGCCCAGCTCCGTGGTTCTCTTGCCCTCCGCCTCCCTGCTTGAGAATTCCTCTGGTAGCCTGCTAGGCAGAGGGAGCTCGTCTTGGTCCTCTAGTCCCAGCACAGTGGGAGTGAAGAACAGAGGCTTTGGGACCAGGGATGTAAGTTGGAGTCTGTTCTGCTTCTGACCAGCTACTTAACTTCTCATAACTTGCTCTCCCTCCATCAGGGGAAACATGCCTGAAGCTGCTATGAGGATGTGGCTAGCAGGCATGGGAAAAGCAGGGACAGGGCTGGCACTCTACAGCACCTTTCTGAGCATCTCTCTTAAGTCCTGATTCTTCTCTCCTTGTCCTCCCCCTGTCCCTCTCCTCTCTTCATTCATGTGCACCCAGGGCTCTGCACTGCCCTATCCTACCACAAAGTCCTCCAGGCTCCTAAATGGGCTGCAGTTCCCTTCCTCACCTAAATGAATCTCTGCTAGGACAACTTAGAAATATGAGTAAAGCTGTTTATCCTGTGGTTGGTAGGCCAGACCCTCACAGAAGCTTCTTAGTTGAACTTTTGTCCTATTTTGCAAAGTCCTGTTTTCACCTCCAAAATGACCATTACAGAGATTCTTTTTTTTTTTATGAGCACTGACAACCATCTCACTTTAGGCCCTTGTCACTTCTCACTGGACTCTTCAAAATAGCATCTTAGCTAGTCCCGTTCTCATATATACCATCAAATCTTGCTACTAGAACTATCTAACGAAGGCAAGGTTGCCTACAGCCATGAAATACTACTCACTTGAACACAAATGGGTGGTAAGTTCTCTATGACTCGAGTGCTGTAGTAATCAACATGGAAAAGATCAAGGCTCCAGTTCATAAATGCTAAAGGATGGTGGTGGTGTGGTGTAGTGAATGGCTATGGGCAGACTGAATTCACAGAGAAAATGTGCATCTACCTAGTGGTCACAGGAATGCATTTAAAAATATGCATAACATAGTATTTTATATCCATTGAATTGGAAAAATACTGATAATATCTGACGCTTGCAAGTACTGATGAAACCAGTTCAATTGTATAATACTGTTGATATAAAAAATAGTGTAACCATTTGAGAAAATAATTTTGCAATGAGTTTCACTAATATTTGTGTTCTTTGACCTAGTAGCCTCACTCTCAGAAATTCAGTGTTAGTTGCCTAAACCAGTTTGGCTCAGTGGATAGAGCATTGGCCTGCAGACTGAAAGGTCCCGGGTTCAATTCCGGTCAAGGGCATGTATGTTGGTTGCGGGCACATCCCCAGTGGGGGGTGTGCAAGAGGCGGCTGATCAATAATTCTCTCTCATCGATGTTTCTAGCTCTCTATCCCTCTCTATTCCTCTCTGTAAAAAATCAATAAAATATATTAAAAAAAAAAAAAGAAATTCAGTGTTAGCAAGTAGAAGCAAAGGAAAGTGCTGTGTGATGATAATAGTAATATATATATTACTATTTATATATATATAAAGTGATTATTCACCAGTAGAGAAGATATGTAAATAATGTTACATCAATCTTACGCTGGCAGAAAAAGAATAATTACTAAAAAAAATTGTAAAATGCGTACCTTCTGATGCTAGGTGATTACAAAATAATCCTATATAATAAAAGGCTAATATGCAAATAGACTGAAGGGCATAATAACCAATCATTATGATGCGCAATGACCACCAGGAGGCAGATGGTTAATGCAGGAGCTGCCCCCTGGTGGTCAATTTGCTCCCACAGGGGGAGCACCACTCAGCCACAAGCTGAGCTCACAACTGGGCAAGCACAGCAGCGGTGGTGGGAGCCTCTCCCACCTCCATGGCAGCGCTAAGGATGTGTGACTGCCGGCTTAGGACTGACATCCCCCTAGGGCTCCTGGACTTCAAGATGGCACAGGCTGAGCTGAGGGACCCTCCGCTGCCTGAGTGCATGAATTTTGTGCACTGGGCCTCTAGTTTAATCTATAACTAAATATGTAGATACATGTCTGCACATGGGTAAGAATTGGAAGAACATAAACAAATGAAAACTGACCTGGAGCATATGATTGTAGATGATTCTTTGCTTTTTAAATAGTTTTCTTATTATAATACTATTTGTGCAATAAAAAAGCAAGTACATTTATAAGAGTTCTTTTTCTGTTACGGAATTTATGATCTAAAGGTCCTTCAGCACATCTTCACAGCCCATGGCCCACCATAGCCCACCACAGCCTCCCTGCTTCCTCAGCAGGTTGTGTTTCCTCCAACCCCAGGCTTCTGATTCTCCCACCTCATTTCTCTGCTTTTCCTCAGCCTCCTACCTTCCTAAATGCCTTCATCAACCTTCTATAATTCTCCAAGCATTGTCACACCCTTGTGCTTTCTCCCATCTATTGGGTAGAGGTTAGGGATAATATCCTATAATGCACAGGACAGTGCCCACAGCAAAAAACTATCTGGCCCCAAATGTCACTTGTGCTGAGGTTGATAAACCCTAGTCTTAAGGGGAGTTCTGCTTATAAAGCCAACATGTCAAACAACTTCTATAAGGTAACATTTAGTATGCATTTACCATGTTCTAGCTACATTATTTGTGTTAATATTGATTATTATTAGGTACTATTATTTGTTCCCATTAAACAGTTAAGAGAACTGAGGTTCAGGGAGAAATAACTTGTCTGTAGTTAGTTATTTAGTAGAATAAATGAAGGACTTGGGATTTGAACATGTATAGTCAAGCTTTGAGCCACAACATTATACTATTGCCCAACAGGTTCTATTTTTCTTCTCCTGATAGTTTTCCAGGCAGAAAAAGGATACATATATACTTGGATTAATCCTTCTTAAGATTTGTTGCTTGAAAAAGTAAACATTTTTTAATGCAGAAGATAGCCCCTTTTAGCCAGAAGATTAAGGGATATTGATTATTTTTGTGCTATGTGCCCAGGTTGGGGTCACAGAAGTGCTCAGAGGAATCCCAGAGAAGACAGTGATGGATGCTTTTGGCACCAGTGGATTCTTCAGCGCTGGCGTCCTGCAGTGAAGCTCTGGGCAGTGCCTGGCCGGCTGGACTGTGTTTCTGACAGCTCTGATATTCTTAATTCTGAGCATCTGTTCGAATGATGCCTCCGCAGGAAAAGACAGTGGGAGAATGTCTGCTAAGGGCCTGTGAGCTTCTCATCGACCTCTCAGATGTCCTCTAGAAAGCTGGTGTCCCCAGCTCCCTTTTTTTCACTGGCTCTGTGCTTCTAATCTTGCCCCTCCCTCCTTGACTTTCTTTTCTGGATGCTGTGCCCCAGGGGCACACTTTATGCACTTCTGGGTCTCATGTCTATGAAAGGATCTTAAAATGAGGTTCATGGAAGACATTGACTTGCAGTGTTAACCATTTTTTTTTTTTTTTTTTTTTTTTTTTTGGTAGAGATTTTCCATTTTTATTCAGAACACAGGCTATTGCCCAAGAATTTACAATCTCATCTTGACTGGCTATTTGATTTGCATATTAGCCTTTTATCATATAGGATGAGAGGCCCGGTGCATAGATTTGTGCACTGGTGGGGTCCCTTGGCCTGGCCTGTGGAATTGGGCCAAAACTAGCTCTCTGACATCCCCTGAGGGGTCCTGGATTATGAGAGAGAGCAGTTCTTGAGTGATGCACCCTTGAATCGGGCTCTTTCCTCTCTGGTTCCAGTGCATCACCTGAGAACCACAATTGTCAAGTCGCTGCAGCCTGGCAGATCCTACATTGAACATTTGCCCCCTGGTGGTCAGTCGGCTGGTTGCTTAGGCATATATATATATATATATATATATATATATATATATTTCAGAGAGGAATGGAGAGGGAGAGATAGAACCATCAATGATGAGAGAGAAGCACTGAAGCACTGATTGGCTGCCTCCTGCATGCCCCACACTGGGAATTGAGTCTGCACCCAGGCATGTGCCCTTGACTGGAATTGAACCTGGGACCCTTTTGTGCACAGGCCGATGCTCTATCCACTAAGTGAAACTGACTAGGGCCTGAGTGACCCTTTTAGAATAGAAGTCATGAAGAACAATCATATCCTCTTAAGGTCTTTGGTTGTTTCAGGAGGCATGTTAGGCTATAAGGATGATGTCCTTACATGGGGACATTTTTAGCATTCTCTGGGGAGATATCAAAGATAAGCTATGGAATATATCTGTAGTCCCAAGGAAAGGGACATTACTGAATGTTAGCACTGATGCTTCCCTGTGGAACTTCACAGAACTTTATAGTTTCTAGAGCATTTCCTTTCGTATCAATTATTTCTAAGTTCACAGAAAACTCTGTGAAGCAAAAACTTATATTCCCATTTTGCAGATGGAAATAAGGCCCAGAGAGCTTCAAAGACTTGCCCAAGAGTACATGACTAGTAAGTGTAAGAATCATGCTAGAAATCTCCTGACACCAACTTCATGATTCCTTCCTCTTTACCAGGTGGTCCTTGTGCCATAGTAGGGTGATTATCTAACAAGGGCTGACATTATGACAGAGCCAGCCCGGGACCAGACATGAAAGTGGTGGCAAACATGCAAGTGAAGACAGGATCCAGGGAACAGTACCAGCCACAGGGTAGCACCTACTTCATTCAGATCTATGCACTTAATAGGTTTTTAGGCTGATTCTATATTAGAATTTTCCAGACTGTTAGATGGACAGCTAGATTCATCAGATGTTCCATAAGAAATACAGTTCTGTGGTTAAGTATTCATATAGTTGCCTTCTTTTAAAGTAGCAGTGGATATTAAAGGCTCTCTAATGTATTTAAGAAAAATAAATCTATTTGACTTATTTGAATACAAAATCTTTTCTTAAAGTCATACCTATTAGCAGCCCATGAAATGCCAAGAACAGCTAGTTTACTTTAATCACTAATTAATGGTTTGCTTTTTATATCTTTTTTTTTTGCAGTTTTAGATTTTAGCCTCAAGACTCATAGGTGTATCAGGTGTGAAAGGCAGTGTATTTGTAAATAGGCCTTGGTGTTAGACATTTCATAACTCAAAGACCCAGGAGTAGACTGTGTCCAGGCAAGCATGCTAAAGCTCATAAATTAAAACTAAAATCTTCTTATATTATTAATAAGTCTTTAATATTGGGTATTTTCACTGGTAAATCATAGTAGAATAAATGTCAAGGAAACCTATGAGTCTGTTTACTGTTGGTTGATGACATATGTGGTTTGGGATGGTGGTGCTTTGATGGAGGGAGGTCTTTGTGTGAGCAAGGCTGACATTTTATGCAGGCCGTTTATCATTGTCTTAATTGTGGATTGCAGCAGACACTTGACATTCATGATGGATATTTCCTGCCCTAATTGATGAATACCACTAGAGTAAGTTATTTTCCTCATAAAACCTTTATTCTGACTGGAATCGTCATGTTCATGGAGTAATTCATTTTTTCTTCTTGCTCATCACTGTGCCCATTTTGTAGTTGACAATGAGAGGGAACATGTAGCTATGAGGTAGTGGCCAGACTTTTGGACTAGTTGACGGATGATCTACCTTCAGTGACAGTTTTGCTAAAATATTTGGATTTATGTTTCAGAAAAAATTGTGAATGCTTGCTTTTACGGACTGTTGGAATTGCTTCTGAATAGCCAAAACTGTAAAAGTAAATCTGTAAATGCTAAGCATCTCCAATACTTTGGATTTTCTCTGTGCTGGGAAGCAGGGGCATGGTTGGCTTGGAGAAGGCAAGAAATGCTTGTGGTTCTGGAAACTCAAGCTCATCCTTACTTTTGCTAGTCTCACAGCAGGGTGTGTTTGAACTTCAAGGCGGAGAATGTGTCAGCAGCTTCAGGAAGAGATGTCCTTGCTTTGATGAAAAGCCTCAGTGAGCTCTTGGGATAGGCTAAAAAGTGTGTTTCTCTGAGCTAAAAAAATTCAAATTGTAGCCTGACTCCTCTCCTTCCATCACTCAATACTTTCTAATATTTATCTAAGGCCACCTTTTTCAAGCTTTATCAACATATATTTGGGACTCAGAGTCTTAAAAAATGTTTTTCTTAGAATTTTTGATTTTTGTTTATTATTAAAAGGGCAAGAAGATTTTATCAAACTTAGACGCTATCTCTAGATGAGTTCCACAGATATATATGTGGAATTTTCCTCATAAAATTCATCCCATTCATCCCTCACAAATTAACATAATCAGACAAGCAGAAATGCCCAAAGACGTTTTGGGGCATTGAAAATATGCCCAGTATTGATCCTGTGAAATAACTGGGGAAAACCCCAAAAGACTGATCAGCCATCCTGCATATGTGGAAAGCACTTTGATATTTAAACACATCTTTGGATCTTTGATCTTTGGAACTCTGCCATTTTCATCAGTATGAATGATGTCATTTAACATAAGAGCAGATTCTAAAGAACTAAGAGTATATCTAAATTGGAACCATAATTGAGTTTTGCTTCTTAGGACCTTGATCTGACCAGCTACGGTAGGTCTGAGTGCAACTGGCTGCCAGTGGCCATTAAACAGGCTTGCTTTGTGAAAGTCAACTGGAGCTTCCTTCTGTGGACTTTCATGAGCCTGAGGAGTGCAATTCCTCTAAGCCTCCCAGAATCATGGATTCCACAAAGCCTCTACACTAAAACATTTTCTACACAAGGGGTCCCCAGGCACATGGAGAAAGCGCAGTACATGCTATTGCACAACCTGAGTAATTTGCTTCTCATGAAAACCCTCAAATTGGCCTGCTTGCTGATAGGAACACTAATTGTGACATTGTCCCTGACAGTGGTTTGGAGGCTGAAAGTCCTGTTTGGTTCTCAAGCCTCAAAGTCTTTCTATGGTGTGACTATTATGGTCTCTCTCCTGGTAGCCGGGGGATGTGGAAGGGAGTTGCAGAGAGGGGCTCTGGGCAGTTCCCTGTCTAGAGAGAAGTTGGATAATTGGTTTTGTCACTGTCACCTTGCATAAACATAAAATAAACAGCACAAAGCTAGGTCAGCAGCCATGCCAGGTGGGAAGACCAGGAGAAGTGGGGAAGCTTACCTTCTTGACTTCATATTTAATGGCGAGTTTGATCCGGCTCAGACTTGGACGGTGGTAGTCAGACCAGACTTGGAAGTTCACATCACCATTTAATATTGCTTCCACCTCTTCTGTGTCTCGGCATAGGTCCAGCACGCCCACCACAAAATCCTTGCATTGCATAGATAACTTCCTGTAATCGTTCTAATAGAATAAAAAGAAATCAAGGGTGTGTCATACTGAGCCCCACTGGTGGGCTTGCCCAGCACAGCAGGGTTGATCAGCAACTATCCACCAAGTGTGAGCTTAAGAAGAGCATTAAAGCCAGGGGATGTGCTGGATCCAGAAGGCAGGGCAATTTGTCTTGCTACAACAATCTAGAAGTCATCTTCTCTAATCTAGGATTTATCAAGATGTGCTCATTGGGCCACCTGCATCAGAGTCAGCCTGGATGCCAGGTCCTGTTGCAGTCTTCATGGAGTTGAGACCCAGGAATTTTTTAACCTTGTCCTATAAGTGATTCTGATGCCTGCCAAAGCCCATCCTGCACTCTTTCAAAGTAGCAGCTCTCCCTGCTGCTCAATTCTGAGGGAGGAGTAACAAAGATTGAACTTTGAAGGCTTAGTGAAACTAACATTTCACTCATTTACCGCCAATCTATAATGGAAGCTGCTCTTCATAGGAAGTTTACTGAAAAGATACGGCTGATATGCTAAATTGAAAAAAAAATGTGCACAGGTGTGCTTTCTTTTTATATGCTGCAAAACCTGCTTATAAATGATCAATTTAAAAACCAAATGTAATTTAAAACTAACAGAGTCTTGCTTACCACAAATCCTTTTGTGTGACAAATCATGGCTTCTTAATTTGCTTGCTTGTTGAATAAGCAATTTTAGACTTGAATTTTTTGGTTTTGGTTTTTAATAAATTGCCACTGGAGTTTTCTCTTCTTTTCCCTAGGTATACCTTTTAGAATTGTTTTTGAGAAGCTGACTTCCTTTCCTAGTGATAGACGGACCAGCTTTTCTCTCCCCAGACAGACTACTTTAGTTTCAGATAAAGATCCAAAATATATCAGACAAAAATATGTTTCATGTTACCCTCATACTGGTACTCCTCCCAAATGTTTTCTCCTGGAGGCCTTCCTTGTTGATTTCTTAGTTAAAGTGAACCTATTCAAAGTCTGTTCAGAGAGGACACAAGAGACAAACATCCTTTCAGTGCTAATCAGTGTCAGCAGCCCTGACTGGTAAGTGATAGTTATAAACAGGAGAGCAGTTTTGCTTTTCCAGAAGTTGGATTCCGCAGCAAATAGATGTAAGCTGGGCAAACTGCACAAGCTCAGCCATTTTTCTGAATTAATGATTCTTGCCTCCTTCCAGCACTGCTGCATCAAAATGCCTCCTTGCATTAAAGAAGAGCTAAGTAAATGTTTATTAGATAGGACAAGAAAAAGGATCAGGAAAGTGTTTTCAGAAAATAGGGGACTCCCATTTATATACTCCCTCGACCAGGAGTTCGACCAGCAGGCATGTCAGCCAACTGCCCATGTCCTCTCCCACTGGCCAGACTGGCCGGACCGCACCCATGCATGAATTCATGTACCAGTCCTCTATTATGCATTCAGAGATCATAATAATATGGCCACTAAGTATATATATATACTAGAGGATTCATACACCAATGAGGCCCCTCGGCCTGGCCTGTGGGGATCAGGCAGAAACTAGCAGTCCGACATCCCCCAAGGGGTCCCAGGGTGTGTGAGAGGGCACTCTGCAAAGTTGCTTTTGCTTGGCAGTTCCTGCATTGAGCATCTGCCCCCTAGTGGTCAGTGCACATCATAGCTACCAGCTGGTTGGCCAGTCGGCCAGTTGCTTAGCCTTTATATATATATATATTTATATATATATATATACACACACACACACACACACACACACACACACACAGATTATATATTTGTATATATTTTAACCAATTCTGCTCTTTTTACTTTGGTCCAAACCATTGTCATCTCTTTCTTCAATTAATCCAAGAGACTCCTAACTATCCTCCCTGATTCTGTCCTGGTACTCTATAGTGTATTCTCCATATATCAGTTAGAGCAGTGTTTCCCAAACTTTTGATATACGTGTTCTATAATTTTCGTAATGCTGAGTACCCCTGGTACTCATGAGAACGTAGAATTAGGCACAGCTAAGCACGGTGCAGTACATATCCCCACCAAACTCCGGTGCAACGCGTACCCCCACCAAACTCTTCCTGTACCCTTGGGGGTACGCGTACCACACTTTGGGAAACACTGTGCTAGAGGAATATTTAGAAAATGTAGTTAGATCATGGCACTGCTATGCTCAAACTCTCCAGGGACTTCCCATCCACTTAGAGTAAAGGTAAAGTCATTATACTGCTCTCTAAAGACATTACATTATCCAGTGGTTGGCAAACTCATTAGTCAACAGAGCCAAATATCAACAGTACAACAATTGAAATTTCTTTTGAGAGCCAAATTTTTAAACCTAAACTTCTTCTAACATCACTTCTTCAAAATAGACTCACCCAGGCTGTGGTATTTTGTGGGAGAGCCACACTTAAGGGGCCAAAAAGCTGCAAGTGGCTCTCGAGTCGCAGCTTGCCGACCATGGATCTAGCCTCTCCATTCTCTCTGATTTTATTTCCTATGGCCTTTTTCCTCCCTCATTCTACTCCAGCCACTCTGACTCTCTCCTATTCTTCAAACACACTTGGTACAGACCATGTCTTTGTACTGGTTATTCTCTATGCTTGAAATGCTGTTTCCTTAGGTATCTACATGAACACCTTTCTCAATTCCTTCAAATCTTTGCTCAAATGTAACTTTCAAGTCTTTTAATATTCTACCATTTATTTCTTGTGTTCTGCTCAACACAGATGTTAATAGAGATTCTTCGATTTTCAACTGCTGCAGAATTTCTTTCCTTTTGGTCCATAAATTACAATTTCATTTATTATTGAGATGAATCTCTGGCTCAAAATATATTTTTATTTTTGAATTTGTGCTGCTGAAACTATTGTTTTGATAACATAAAATTTAAGAAATTATTAGTTTGCTTACTTTAGTTAAGATCCCCAACTCTCAAACATTTTCAAAGCTACTGTCAAACAAATTAGAAAAGAAGGAGAACCTTATTATTCTCATTGGTCAAAAGTTAAAATTAATTTTTCAGATGGATGCTGTGGAGACACCTACCCAATACAAGATAATTAAAACTCAGTTCTCAGACCTTAGAAATTAGATTAAAAAGGAGTGAGGGCCTCCCATCCATTCCCCCTTTTCTCCCTTTAGAGACCCAGTTATGGAGAAGGAATGTTCATTGAAAGCTCCAATTGAAGAACAATGGAAGATAAATTACCATAAGTTTGCATGCTGTCAGCCTGGGAAGTTTTGACATTCAGGTTGAGTTTAAGAAATAATTACAATAACAATTTACAATAAAAGTGTTCTGAGTATTCCAATATTTCTTTAATTGGTCATAATTATCCTTTAAAGCTGGTATTATTATTATTATTATTCCTAAATAATATGAGGACTGAGAATTGACCACTAGATTTAGCAATTTGGAGGTCATTGGTCACCTTGATGGGAGCACATATGGGAGAATGGAAGCATGACTGGTGAGGATTAGAGAACTGGAAGATAAAGAATTGGAGCCAGTTACATAGATAACCTTTTTGAGGAGCTTTATTGCAAAAGAGGGCAGAGAAATGGTAACAGATTAGACAAGTGTTTGGTTTTATTCCTCTCTACTGCCTCCTTCCTTCCCTCCCCCCTGCCTTCTTTCTTCTGATGGGGAAGAAACCGCATATTTTGTATGTTGATGGGAATTTTTCAGTGGATAATTTTGCTGGTCTTTGTGTATGATATCAGCAGATTATTATATTAATCCAGCAAGTATTTCAACAGCATATGACAGACAATTTGATTTTATATAAATAGGAAAGAATTTAGTTAGAACCATATGTGGTTTACCTATAGTAGGAGGAAGTTCAACTATAATATGTGGTGAAGGAGCTAGCATTGGTGGTGGGGTTTTAGACATTTTCTTTCTATTGCTCAGTGTGTGTTTTTTTTGTTGTTGTTTTTTTTCAGTGAAATAGGAAGAAAAGTTATCAGTTAAGAGTAAAAATTAGAGAGGAGGTGATAGAAGTTTGAGGAAAGGTCTGAAATAGTTTTAGGAGAATTTTAAGAGTGAATGGATTAGGAAGACAGGGTATGTTTGCTGGAGAACAATAACAACCCATTTGAGGTTCATTGTCAGAAATTTAAAATGAGACTAGCTGCTCTGGCCAGTGTGACTCAGTTGATGGGAGTATCATTCTGTATACCTAAATGTTGGCTATTTGATCCCTAGTTGGGACACGTGCAGGAGCCAACTGATTTTTCTCTCAACGTTGTTTTTCACAAACAAACAAACGAACAAACAAACAAAACTAATCAAAATGGTTGATGTTTTCTAACACATTCATGGTGCTGGCATGGAAATGTAGAGAATTAGATTTTACCAGGATTGTATTTTTGCCAAAGAATACACCATATCAAGAGAGGGACAGAGAAATTGAGCTGTATGTGATGAAGATTATAATGATAGTCCATGGAATTGAGGCTGGTATGGAGAGAGTTAGGACTTATAAGTAAGAAGGGAAGGGGAAAGATGGTTAGAAAAAAAGACCCAATCATATGTTGTCCACAAGAAACCCACTTTAAACATAAAGTTAGCAATTTCTTACTAAACTAAACATACTATTACTATATGATCCAACAAATCATGATACTTGGATTTACCAAAAGGAGTAAAAAACTATGTCCTTGGTATTTATCCAAAGAAGTAAGAAAACTATGTCCACACAAAAACCTGCACATAGATGTTAATATAAGCTTTATTCATAATTGTCAGAACTTAGAAGCAACCAAGACATCCTTTAATAGGACAAGTAAACTGGTACACCCAGACAGTGGAATATTGTTCAGTGATAAAAAGTAATGGGCTATCAAGCCGAGGAAAAATATGGAAGAAATTTAAATGTATATTAATAAGTGAAAGAAGCCAATCTGAAAAGGCTACATACTATATGGTTTCAATGATATGACATTCTGGAAAGGGCAAAACTATGGAGGCAGTAAAAAGATCAGAGGTTGCCAGGGATTAGTGGGAAAGGAGTAACGAATAGGTGGATACAGAGGATTTTTATGATAACTATTCTGTATGATACTATAATGGTCCATAATATTTTTCCAAACCCATGAACAACACTAAGAGTGAACCCCAATATAAGATATAAATAGGGACTTTGGGTGATAATAATGTGTCAATGTAGGTTTATCAGGTACTCTCTGGGGGGATGTTGATTTTGGGGAGGCTGTGCATGTGTGTGAGTTGGGGATATATGGTAACTCTGTACCTTCTGTTGAATACTGGTGTGAACCAAAAACTTCTCAAAAAAGAGATCAGGTTAGTTATTTGGGAGGTAGATCCTGGTTGCGGGGAGCAAAAGATTGATAGAGTTAGGGTATGAGAGGGAGATAGAAAGTTTGAGCAAGTAGTCAGGGAGTAGCATGAGGTGTGATGCCTAGATTATGGAGAGTTTGCATTGATCATGACATTTGTAGGCTCATATTGACTTATGGTGACTAAAGTAGACCACTGAAGGAGATGAGTTCATTAAGTTGAGGCAAAGTGTTAAAAGGATGATCCATCTATGTATATATTAGAGTGTCAAGAATTTAAATAGCAGGGACCGAAACCATGGACAAATGACAGTGACCCATTGTTGTAGACTGCAATGATGAGGGTTATTGAGTAATATGTTTTGATGAAATATGATTTAAAGCTGAGTGTTTTTAGGGAGGTGAGGGAAAGGTTTGAAGTACTAAGGAACAGCAAGAAAGATAGACCTCATTCCCATCTGAGTGATATGGGATTATGAGAGCAAAACTTGAAAAGCTCTCTTGAAAGAGCTGCTGGGAAGTTTGTTCTTCAGGGAACCAGTCTTTAGGGAGAGCAATAAGATGATGCATTTTTTAAGAGGAGGGGCAATGGTGGAGATTTTACTGAGGAGGAACTATGATTTTCAGATGGTGAAGTGGGAGGCATGAGGAAAAAAGGAGGTGTGAGGATGAAGGGGGATAGGAGGAGTCTTGTAGAGAATGGATTTTAGGTTCTGAAGGGTGACTTGGGAGACAAATGATGATGACATAAAAAGGGATTAGGGCACTTAAATTGTATGTAAGGAGTCAGGCAAAGCAGGTGAAGTGAAGTGCATAGCACAGTGCTAGGCATGTAGGTCATGCTCAATATCTTTTAGTTAAGAAAAGAATTTAGAGCCACATCCTGCCTTCTAGTACTCCCATCTGCATGTCCCTCTACTCAGTTGATGGATGACAAAAGGGAATATTAAGATTTTATACACATGGCTGAGTTTTTATTAATTGTAACTGGAATCACTGAAATAATTAGTGGGTGTCAAATGCTGGGTAAAAACCTGAGCCTAGTGCTCATTATGGCAGATATAAATTGAAAAGCTTCAATCCATATTTTATCTTTTATGCATATACTTGTTTCATTAACCTTAAAAAATCCCATATCAATAAACCCATACTCTGAATTATCATTAAAGGCAAGTATCCCTCAGCATGTTTTAGTTTAGTGCATGAGTTGGATAGCCAGAATTTCTCACCTGGCCTTTCCCAGGGGATTTAGACAGCCCCTCTGTCCTCAGAATCCAGAGTTCTACCCCAAAGATGTGGTGGGATAGGGCTGGCTCTTTGCTCCATGACATCTCAAAGGCCCAACTCTTTAAGGCTGCCACAGGCTGCCCACTGCCACATTGAGTTTATTATTTTCTATTTTCTCTCTACAAGGAGGCCTTTCTTTTTTCATCACAAACTTCCTGCACCTCCCTATGGGGGTCTCTGTCCTAAGTGTTTCAGAATTTGGGAAAGATGATATGTGAGCCAGTGGTGATTTTATACGTTTTCAGCACAGGCCTGATCAGTTCTTACATGAGAAGGATACTGGGTGGTTAGTGTTTGGGCTCTTAGAATCAGAGCATCTGAGTTCAAATCGTAGCTCTGCTTCATACTGGCTGTGTGATTTTGAGTGTACAATTTAATCTCTGTGTGTTCTAATCGGTATAATGGAGATGATGCTGCTGCTTACTTAATGGGGTTGTTGCAAGGAATAAATGAAATAACCCATCTCACTCACTTACAATATATAACAAATATTAGCCATGTTATACCAATTGCTTATAGGTATATTAGTAGAGGGTATAAACATGGAAATTTTCTCTCTTTTGGCCTTTTTAATAAAGCCAGTTCATTGCTCATTAGACTCAGTTCTACAGCTTCACCCTGAATCATCCCTCAGGTGGAAGGTGCAGGTAGCACAGCAGGGCTGAAACTTGGAACTTGGGCTGGGAGCAGAGTCCTTGGTAATTCACAGTGCAGGTGCAGGCCCCTGAGTACAGAGCCTGAATCTGCAGGTGACTGCACTGCCTTTCTTAGCCAGGGAGTGCTGACAGTACTGTCCTGTCTTGATACTTTGATTTCCACCATGCTTTTTGGTTTACTTTTATTGACATTATAACAGGCTCCTTAATCCGTCACCATGACATTGTGAAATCCCAGAAGTAATGGATTGTTCTGCTTGTTGATTTTATAACAAGTCCTCTCTGATGAATTCAGAGGCTTGTCTAAGGAGGATAGAGGCTGTCTTTCAAGGAAACAAAAGAGCAGCTCAAGTATTTTATTCCCTAGCTCAGCAAGTATATTTGAGCACCCACTGTGTGCCAGGCACTGGGGATACAGGCTTAAATAAAGCATAGTTTTTATCCTTGAGGAACTCAGGGTCTTTCTAGCGAGAATAAGAAGTAACCAAGTTAAGGCCCATAAGTGCCTTGGGACATGCCAGGCCACCCAGATACAGATATGGGGGACTTTTAAGAGGTGGTGGAGTATAAATTGAGACCTGAGGATGAGTAAAGCTAGCAGGGGCGAGGCAGGTGTGGAAGGAGAGGTACAGGGAATGAACATTCTAAAAAGAAGTATTGGTAAGTGCAAAAGAGAGGAGAGAACATTCACCAACATGTAGACCCATATAGTTACTAACTATTTTAACCATAGTGTAGTTATGTGCATAGGTCATGAACATTATCCAATGTTTTACATAAATTCTCACTGTTACATGAATGTGGTTATGCATCCAGAGAGAAATTAATATATATTCTCTGTGCATCCTTATCCAGATTAAAGAGGCTGCTTGGTTCTCTCTTGCTGAGCTCCCAGGAGAGCCTCTTCTCAGCTTTTTGCCTTTTCTGCTGGAACCATAAGGAACCAAGATTGGAAGGCAGGTCTGCCTATGTGAGCCTTGCCTCATCCCCACACCTTTCTGGAAGGCTCCAGGGCTTGCTTTCTTCTTTCTTATTGTTCCCCCCCTCTGTTTACCTATCTCTGTCTCTCCTCCCTCTCTCTCATATATGACTACTCTGTCATCCATAGGTCAGTGTGAGCCAATGAAAAATGAAACAGGAGTGGTTGCTGCCCTCATGGAACTGATAGACCAGAAGAAAAGATAGAAGGTACTACAGCTTGATGATTGCTTCAAGCTGCAACTCAGAAAATCAGTCAGGCTTTATGAATTAAAAGAGAAAGAAGGACGCTCAGGAAGCTCCATGGTTCAATTACATAAAAGCAGGCCCACCTTTGCCCTGCCTTCCTGCCCTGCCACCACATGGGTTTAGCCTAAGCATTTTTTATTGGTTTCTGAACCCATTAGAATGGGAGATAATATTAAAACATAGACTTTCATAGTTACTACTACTATTGGTTATCATTTGTTGAATACTTATTATTTGCCCAGCCCAGGTCTAAATGCTTTATATATTTAGCTCATTGAATTCTCATGACAAAACTAGGAAGTAGATACTATCATCATTCCTCCTGTATAAACAAGGACTGAGGCCCAGAGACTTCAGTGGCAGCTGTGATTTGAACTTGGGTATGGCTAACTTTAAATTAAGTTAACTTAATTAATTAATTTATAATCCTCACCCGAGGATATTTTTAGAGTGAGTGGAAGAGAGGAGGAAAGACAGAAATATTTATGTGAAATAAATACATAGATTGCTTGCTTCCTGTACAAGCCCCGACCAAGGCCTGGGCTGAAGAGGAGCCTGCAACCAAGGTACATGCCCTTGACTGAAATCGAACCCTGGACCCTTTGGTCCGCAGGCCGATGCTCTATCCACTGAGAAACTGGCAAGGGCTCCAAGTTTTATAATCCTAACTCTGGGAAGTACTCATCTGATAAAAATATCCATTTCCCTGGTAAGTGCTCAAAAACCCAAGCACCACTCTGAAGGGGCAGCTTCAGAGTCCTTGGTGAAGAGGAAGAGAGAGAGGAGGTCTGTTGGTAAGAGGCAGAGGTGCTGAAACTGAAATGCATTACCCCACATCTACACTCGGGAGAAAGCCAGGGAGTGAGGCTGGCTGAACTCAGTCCCGCACAGTCCCGCACTGAGTTTGACTTGCACGCAACAAGTTACCACAGGTGTGCTGCAATCAAAGTGTCAGAGTAGAGGTCATTCTATTTCTCCCAAGGCTCTACGCCTCTTATCAAAGGGCCAGTCTGTCTATTCCCCCACACCCTTTTTGTTCTCATGACTCTCATCGGGTGGTCATCATTCTCTATTCTATAACATTCCCTTGTCTCATCCAGGATCACTATCCTCATGTAAGAAGTCGGGGGAATGGGAGGAAAGCCAAGGGTTTGCAATTTCTTCCCTCCAGTGGCTGGGGGACCTTGGCAGCTTATTCTGAAGATACAGAGAAATTAAGTGTGGCGATGAGGTGGCATTGTGTGTACCAGCTGAATTCCAAAGAGGACAGTATGGTGACTACTGTTCACGGTATCCTGCTTTTAGCAAGCATTTTGAGGTCTGTCTGTTCTGGTGGAGCTGAAGCATACAATATAGCTGCAGAGGAGTACTGAATGCTGAATTAACAATACCCTATTCTTGGATCCTTCCAAAACTCTGATCCACAAGCACACCTAAGTCACTTTGGCCCATGGATTGGCTTGTGGAACAACTCATGTGTTCATTGATCATTACTTCATTAAGCAACAAAGATAAATAAAGATCTGTCATGTGCTGAGCTCTGTGCTAGGGCCCTGAAGAAACAACGAAGAGGGAGGCAGCATGATTGCTGCTCTCCTGGAGCTGGCAGACCAGAGGGAATGGTAGACAGATCCTACTGCAAAGTGTAACGAAGAACTCTCCTTTCTGTGCAAATTAGACTGAGTTTCTTTACATCCAATCTCATAGCAATTTCTGGGAAAACATTTCTTTCAAGTAAATCCAATTGGTAAGCAGCAGAAATAGTATGAGCCTCTTAGCTTGAAAGCTTGAGCGCTTTCCAATAATCCCCCTTAAAAGGATGTTGATGTTCCACTCAGTTCAAAATGAGCTTATTGAACCTGGTGTGTTCTAGAAGCTGTGCCCAGCATTGGAGATGCAAGGAGTGAGATGTGGTCACTGCCCACAATGGGGGAGACATCACATAACCCCGTAGTCAGCAAACTGTGGCTTGAGAGCCATGTGTGGCTCTTTGGCCCCTTGAGTGTGGCTCTTTCACAAAATACCATGGCCTGGGTGAGTCTATTTTGAAGAAGTGGCATTAAAAGAAGTTTAATTTTTAAAAATTTGGCTCTCAAAAGAAATTTTAATTGTTGTACTGTTGATATTTGGCTCTGTTGACTAATGAGTTTGCCCACCACTGACATAACCCATCTGTGTGAATAGTATGTGGCAGTGCTAGTCATTCATTCATTTAATAGTCATTGAGTGCCCGCTCTCAATCTTTGAGATATAGCCATAAGCAAAACAGTCAGAAGCTTATTCAGATTGCTATATTTTTATAGAAGGTTAGGCAGAAACTCCCTGAGGACATGATTTTAGATAGAGAGTTGAAGGTGGTGAAGGAGGGAGCTAAGAAGGTTTTAAAGTGGAAGACTGTCATGGTCTGATTGGCACATTGGTGGACAGGGGAATATTGTGGCCTGGATGTGGAGTCAGAGTGGGAGCTGTTGTAATCATCTGGTCAAGTACAGTGGTGGTAGAGATGCAGGGATAGAAATGGATTAGGAAAGTAAGTTTTAATATCAACACAATTTAAGGTACAGAGAGAAAGTCAGGGCTCGTATGTGTCATGGTTGGGACATCAAACACTGGAAGGAAATTCCCTGACATGTTAACATCTGATGGCTTACAGATAATTTTTCTTATATACAAATTTATTTTCTACAAAACATTTTTGAGTGTTATGATGTTTAAACATGTTCATTTTCTTTTGGACCAAGTTTGCTGAACCCTTAAACCTCAATGTTGGAGAAGGGTATCACCCATCATGCTGTCTTGGCCAGGGCTGCAGTCTTCTCTGCTTGATGTTTGATAACTTTGTTGGTTTTTAAAAATATGTCAAATGAAAATAAGATTGAAAAAGGTTCAGAGCTATTGTGACCTATGTATCTTATTTGCATTAACTGTATGTATATTATGAAAACATTTCAGAGAAACTCTTAATTTAGACTTGCCATCACCAGATATCATACCCTTCCAGGGATACATCATGACTCACCTCATTATGGATTTAGAATAGTAAATGTTCATGAGACAAGTTTGAAGAGTACTTATAGAACAACATATGTATAGAAGTAATTTTTAAAAAATTTTCTCATGATCGCTCAAAATGCTAGTATGAGACTATATGGCAAAGTAGCAATTAGAAAAATGTAGAGCCCTGATTATTATAAAACAAAAACCAAAGTTAGGCAAATCATTACAGTAGTGCCCCTTTCCATGGGGGATCATTTCTAAGACCCCCAATGGATGCCTGAAGCCCTGGATGGTACTGAACCCTATAGATACTGCGTGAATTTTTTTTTTATTACACATACATACCTATGATAAAGTTTAATTTATAATCAGACACAGAGATGAACAAAAATAACTAATAAAATAGAACAAGAATATATGCTGTGATAAAGTTATGTAAATTTGGTCTCTTCCTCTCAAAGTATTTTATTGTATTGTACTCACTTTTTCACTCAAAGGAAGAACTTTACAGCTTCTCTTAGGCATATCTGAATGTTCGCATCACTAGTTTTGTGCTTAGGGGCCATTATTAAGTAAAATAAAGTTTACAGGAGCACAATCTCTGTGATATAGCAACAATTGGTCCCATAACTGAGATGGCTGCTAACAGACTAATGGGCAGGTAGTGTATACAGTGTGGATACCCAGGGAAAAGGGATTCACCTTCTGGACAAGACAGAGCTGATAGTTTGCAATTTCATCATACTACTCAGAATGGTGATCAATCTAAAATTTATGAATTGTTTATTTCTGGGATTTTCCATTTATTATTTTCAGACCACGGTTGATTGTGTGTGACTGCTGAAAGTGAATTTGTGGATAAAGGGGGATATACTTATGATTTATTAGAATGCTCCATTCTTTCCACTTTGGTGCCTCTGTCCATTATGTTCCCAAGCCTGGACTGATGCTCCTCTTTGCCTCCTCTAAGAAACCCACTCCTTCCTCAGATCAGCTTGAAGGTAACCCCAGAATTTTCTTATGTCTTTGGGGAAATGCACTGTTCATGCTCTGGAACCCTGTCAAAGTGCTGTCTGTATTTTTGGCATTTTCATACTTAACCAATTATTTGTATATTGCAGCCCAGGACATGCCACATTATAGGACTCAATAAATTTGCATAAAATCACTTAGTACATATATTCTGATTTAAGAATTTTATTTGTAGGAGGCTGAGGAGCAAGTAAGTGCTGGGATGTGGCTCTTGGGGAATTGATGTAGGAATAGCAAGGAGGGTATACTGGACTCTTAAGAGTTGTCTTGAAGCCAAAGCTGACTGATGGAGGCTCATTATATTGTGCATAGACAACTACAGTAAGTTTCTAAAAGCCTCAGAAGACATGAGTAAAAGATAAGTGATTACATTTAAATAACTTCAAATGTAATCAGGAAAATCAGAATCTAGCTTTTTGCCTAAAGTAATTTATCCAGTGCATGACTGAATAACACTTGGAAGTAGGACTCTATGTGCCTATTTTGTAAAGATAAAAAAAAAAAAGACTGAGACTTTGACATGATTTCATCTATATATCTCCAAAGTTTCCACTGTTACCTATCTGCTGATGACCCCTAGGTTTTTACCTCCAACTCCAACCTAAGGAGATGATTTAAATATTCATCTGCCAAGTGGCCATCTACACTGATAAGTCCTGCACACAGAAGGAAGACTTCTTTTTGCTGATTAATCATTTAACCACTCTAGTCTCTTCTTCATCTGTAAAACAGGAATAATAATCATTTTGTAAATCTCAGCTTAGATGTTGTTTATCAAAGTGCTCAATAGAAATGAGGAGCAAAAAGGGCTAATAGGTAAGAACTCATTTAAAGATTACTAGTCTAAGCACCTGGCTTAATGAATGAGGAAGAGAGAGCTGCAGAGCAGTGAGTGGCTGGGCCAAGGTCACCTGGCAGTTTATGGTGGAGCCTGGTCTCCTCACTCAGTTCCTTTCCTTCTGCTTTGGGAGCCCCATCTATCAAGGCTCCATCCTAGCATTGCCTGAAAAGGTCTTTATGATGCCATGTCACTGGTGCCATATCCTCGGGAGAGAGACTGTAAGGCTCCAAGCTATTTGGTTTCCTCAAACAATCTCTAATGATTACCATGAAAACACTCATCAAACATTTCCTTTAAGTTGGGTGGGGAACGTCAGGTCCCCGAGCCACATAAGGCCCTTGAAATAATTTAGTCTGGTCCTGCCAAGGCATTAGGGATGAGTTAATTAAATGTTTGACTAAATATAGCAGGCTAATTTTTAAGTTGATAATTTTGTATGGCTCCTGAATGATGTTATAAATATCCCAAATGGCCCTTAGCAAAAAAAAAAAAAAAAAGGTTCTCCGCCCAGCTTTTGGTGAAGAAAAGATCCAACTCTCTTTGATGTCTGATTTCTAAATTGGTAATCTGAGATGAGATGCCATTGGGGAGGGGGATGTCTTGCTCTCACCTTTTTTTTTAGCTGAAGTAAAACATTTTTTTTTGTCCTTTTCCTGCACATTTCCTGGAGCTCATCTCCATATGTTAAAATACCAGTTTTAAGTACATAAAACATCAAGGTTCTGGTATGCTGTGGAAGGGTATTGGGTGAAAACTTTGGAGTACAGACTTTAAGCAAAATCAGTACTTACCAGAGAAGATTGTCATCAGAAAGATTCTTGGGCCACTGTTTTCAAAGTATGTAAGAGAATCTGGAAAGAACTATTAACTAAACAGGCAGCACCCTGGTCTTCATCATCCAATAGGTCAGCAACTGTATTAGGTTCCTAAGAATAAAAGCATGAGCTCTGCCCCCCACTGCATCCAAACAAATGTATTATTAGTAAATGTAAAGTGTGTGTTATTTCTAGGATGTGTGTGTGTGTGTGTGTGTGTGTGTGTGTGTGTGTGTGTGTGTGTTGTTTGTGTGTGTGTAATATGGAAGATAATCATGCTACCAAGCATTTGGAAAGTCCTTTTCTGTTTGAGAAGTGATAATATTTAGAAAACTTTAGCTTCAATCATTCTTATGTCACTGTAATTTTAGGACTAGATATACAACTTTAGTTTTCTTATTTTTCCTGGGTCTTACATCATACTGCCCATACTGTGATCAGAGACCACACTTTCCAACTTCTGCAGACCTACTGATGTTTATAAGAATGCTGATTGTACTATAATACCGTATTTTTCGGACCATAAGACGCACTTTTTCCCCCCCAGAAGTGGGGGGAAAAAGTCCCTGCGTCTTATGGTCCAAATATAGCCTACACATATACTTTAAAAAAAAAGTTTTTTTACTTGCCCGGCTCTGTGTGGTCTCTGTGTGCTTGCCTGGCTCTAAAATGGTTCTAAATGCTGCTGTTTACTTTACAGGGTTGATTACATGTGTTTATGACTGTGATGTTGGGTTTTAATGCACATAAAATATTTTAGGACACTATTTGTTTCAGAATCTTTTTTTCTTCATTTCCCTTCTCTAAAAACTGGTGCATCTTATGGTCCGGAGCATCTTATGGTCCGAAAAATACGGTATATACCACCTGGTCTCTTTTGTGGAGAGCTGATGGATAAGTTCATGGCCTCCTAATGTTCAGGCAATGCATGTTTTAAAATGAAGCCTGTATTGGGAAATTCAGTGTTTATTGAAAGTTTCTTATCATTATATTGTGAGTGTATATCATGATAGGCACTGATTACATATTTTAGAAATGGAAAAGAAGGAGGGAGACACTTAATCCTATATAATAAAAGGCTAATATGCAAATCAACTGAATGACTGGTCACTGATACACACTGACCACCAGGAGGCAGACACTCAGTGCAGGAGCTGCCCTCTGGTGGTCAGTGTGATCCCATAGGAGGAGTGCCTCTCAGCTAGAAGTGGCTCACAGCTGGCAGTTAGACAGTTGGCGGGGAGCAGGCCTAAGCCATCAGTTGGACATCTCCCAAGGGCTCCCAGACTGTGAGAGGGTGCAGGCCAGTCTGACTATATGAATTTTGAGCACTAGGCCTCTAGTTCATTCATAACAAGTGCAGTTTCTGAATGATGGATATTTTTTTCACTTTGCAATCAAGTACAGTTCTGTCAGTTTTCTTGATTAGTGTTAAATGGAACTCTATCTTGGATCCAGGAGATGCAATGGCATTTGCCAACTTATAATTCGTGTGTTTGAAGGGTAGCAGAATATGCCATCTCCAAATATGCTACTTTGGTATAAGGATTATATTGAGCTGAAAGCAATTAAGAAGAAGTGGGTACAGAAAAGCTCTCTGCCCTCCCCCTACTTGTCTAAAAGCTGGACATATATTTATTTGTAAGGGTGCCCTCCCTTCCCTCTCTACCAATGACAAAACAACTTTAGACCTTTATCAGCTAGAGACAGCACTGGAATTATCAATATAACAAAACCTGGTTAAAACTAGTCCTCATCTACCTCATCTACTAGACTTACCATCCCACAATTTTATACCTCTAGAAGCTCCAAGTCCTTATCCTTTGCATTATCACTTCTCTAAAACTGAATTTTAAGAGCTATAGAAAGTCCTCACCATCACTTTGAGTTACTCATTTCTGAGTTCTCCCATATGTACATGCTAATAAACTTATATGTGTTTTTTTTCCTTATTAATCTGCCTTTTGCCTGTTTAGTTTACAGTGCTCTAGCTGGAGAAGCAAGAGGGTAGAGGGAAAACAATTTTTCCCTCCCCTACAGCCTAATAGAGGAAGAAAAGAACCATGACTTTTTACCATTATACAACCTAAAAACCAAACACTAAAATAGTACAAAGCTATGAACTCAGAAGGGTGGAGGGAAATCATTTTTCCTTCCCTACACGGGCCTGCCTGTATCTCCCTGGCCGAGGACTCAGATGTCCTTTTTCACATGGCCCTTCCTCAGCCCCTGGGGCCCACTCTCACCCTATACTGGGCCACAGGGATTGTTTGAAACTCAGTGATGAATTGTCAGAGATTTAGTTTTATTTATTTATTTATACATGTAGGGACTCTTGATTCATCAGAATGGCATAAAGAATATTTTAAGCTAAAATTTTCTGAATAAACAGCAGCCTAACTTGTTTACTTCTTTTAAACTTTTTAGCAGAGCCTCCCCAAAATATAGCCACTATAAATCTGCTGGGGGTGAGAGAGTGGAGGTGGGTGTTGTATTATAGAAAGAAAAGAGACTGACCCCTCACACTCAGGTGAGAACATCACAAACTCTCATGCCTTCCATTTGTTTTCCCAAAAGCCTGAGTGTCTCCTAACAGTCCTTTTTCCCTTTAGAAACTGTTTTCTTCTCTCTCTTTTCCCACTAAGTTGGTATTGTGACATATGTATTAGGTCTTTTATTGTTCAGGTAGCTGCTACTTTTAGGGACTTCTGTATGAATAAGCTCTGTCTTTTCTCCTGTTAGTCACAGCACCCCACTCCCCCAAGATTGCAACCTAAAATGTCCTAGCAACACAGGACACTGAAAATTTCCAGGAACTGTTAGTTATAAAGTGTTGATGTCACATGAGGGAAGTGCCAAAGTTACAATATTTAATGAGAAAACCAGGATTCCAGATTGTTTATATAGTCTTGTTAGCATTGCATAGAACAAATCTATGCATAGAAAAATATCACTGGATCTCCATATCAGGTAATAAATAAGTCATACAACAGAGTCTTAGGAATAAAACTTGAGAAATGGGTAGAGAAATAGTCACTGGGATACTGGACTGGAATGGAAAGTCCAGAAGCAGAAACCTGTGTATTTGGGAATTGGTGTGTTATAGAGGTGGCATCACAGGATAGTGGGGAAAAGTTAGATTATTTAATAATGGTGCTAGGAAACTAACTCATGGAGAAAAGCAAAAATCTGACCCAAACACCCTATAGATAAAAGTGTTGGGGAGGGGAGGAAAGAGATCAACCGAAGGACTTGTATGCATGCATATAAGCACAACCAATTGACACAAGACACTGGGGGTGGGGTGGGATGAGGGCATGCGACAGGGAGTAGGGGAGGCTGGGAGAAAGTCAATGGGGGGGGGAAAGGAGATATATGTACTACTATGTGTAATACTTTAAACAATAAAATTTTATAAAAAGTAAACTCCAATTGTACTATGGACTTAAAAAGATGGAAAAGGACAAGAACCATATGGTTTCACACTTTTGTGCGATATAAAACAGAAAGCAGCAAACATAACAACAAAAAATCCACCCTTATAGATACAAATGTAGGGGAAGTGGGAGAGAGGCAAGGTTGAGGAAAAGGGGGTCAAATATACGATGACAGAAGGAGACTTGACTTTAGGTGGAGAGCATGCAATAGAGTATATAGAAGATGCTTTGTGGAATGCACTTGAAACATAATCTTATTAACCAATGTCACCCCAATAAATATGGTAAAATAAAAGTAAATGGTATATCTCTGAAGGCAATAGAAGAAAAAAATAGGTGTGATATAGGATAATATCCTTGTGACATTGGGTGGGGAAGAATTTCTTAATAAAACTAAATGCACAAAATCTTTCAAAAATAAGGTTTTTTTTGGCTCAACAAAAGGTTCCATGTACATATCTAATAGAGCAGTGACAGACTGGGAGAAGATATTTGCAATACCTGAAGTAAAGAAGGAACTAGTAATAATATATATGAGTAACTTGTGAAAGAAAATGTAAAAATACCCCCAAATATTGTAGAAGGTCTGTTGAAAAGTGGGTGAAGGATGATAGGAAGAGGCAAGTCACAGAAAAGAGAAACTCAAGTGGCTGAACAATATATGAAGCACCCAGCTTCATTAGTAATTAAATGCAAATTAAACTCACTTTGCATTCCTCACACTGGCAAACATTAGAAAGCAGGGTATTACCTAGAGCTGGCAGCACATGGCAAACCAAAGCCCTAAGGGCAGGTGTCGGGAGCATCAGTGGTGCTGAGTGGAATGAGCCAAGAGCAGACCTTACGGGTCTATAGCACATGAATGCTAAATGAGAATTGGAAGCAGGGACAGGATGTTCTTTGCGGCATTATTTGTGGTAACAAGAAATTAGAGGCAGTCTAGGTATCTATTACTATGGGAATGAGAAAGTGAGAGGTTGCAGATACAGATAATGGAATTTAGGCCTCAGACAGAAGCAATGGACTAGGTTTATATACAGCAATTTGGAGAGACTAAAAATCTTGGTAATGAGTGAACGAGTAAGAAAGATCACAATTTTATTTTACGATTCCTTTTACTTAATTTATCAACACACACACGCACCAGCAATGTATGTTTTTCTTGGTCTTAATTAGCGTGTAGGCAGAGGTTACAGGACTTTGATGGTCTCTGGGTGTTCCATCCTCTAGTCTAGAGCTTTTCACATAGTAAGTTCAAAAGAAATATTTCTTGAATAATACATGTAGACATATATACATGCATACATACAGACTACATATACATATATATATATGCATATGTGTGTGTGTGCATGTGCATTTTTGAGGTATGGGAAAATGGGTACTTAGGAGGGGCAGTTCCCCAATTCTAAATTTCCCCTATTCTGTCAGTTACTCCCACCCCGTACCCACCAGCTTTCCCAAATACCATATGCATAGATGCACAGAATTCCAATTTCTCTATCTCCACTTGTACCTTGGTCAACAGAAAAGCATCAGCACCCTTTTCCTTTCCTCCAGACTGACTCCTATTTTTAGGACTGTCTTTGGCTTCCCAGAATAACTGACCTCTAGCTTTCTATCTTGCCCTGCTGTGAGGTTCATTTCCCCCCAATTTATCTCAACTTGGTACTTTCCCATAGTATTGGGTTGTATAGTATTCCCTGAAAACTCACATCCTTCCTGGAACTTCCGTATGGGACCTTATTTGGAAATAGTGTATTTCAGGTGTAATTAGATAGAATGAAGTCCTTCGGGAGTAGTTGGCTCTTAATCCCAAATGATTGCTGTTTATAAGAATGTCTGTATAAGAAGAGAATAAGGGACACAATTACAAACAATAAGACCACTGTGTGCCAACAGAAAAAGAGATTGGAGTGATGTGTCTTCAAGTTAAGAATCATCATGGCAGCTAGGAAGAGACAAGGAAGGATCAGCCTTCAGAGAGAGCATGGCCCTGTACCTTGGTATTGGACTTCTGGCCTCTAGCACTATGAGAGTAAGTTTCTATTCCAAAGCTTTGGAGGAAGAAGGAGAGATCTAGTCTATACCTTTATGCTAAAACCTGCTACAGGTGAATCAAAATAGGAGGTAAAATTTAGCCACTTTCCTCTACTTTAATTAAAATTTTACTTGATTCATGCAGCCATCAGAGAGAAAGATGTCCTTAGAATCTGGAAAATATAGTAGAAATGTCAAAATCCAATGGAATCCTTATTCTGGGACTTTACTCCTAAACCTGCTTTACAGGATCTTTGTGCTGGTGGTGTTTTGCAATGAACAGTTTGCCCAGACCTGGGGAATGAGTTTCTCCACCTCTACAGGAACCTTGTCTGACTGTGCTGTTACTCTGATTGTGATGAATCACCCACTGGTTGGGATGTGCTGGTTCTTCTGCACTCAGGTGCCACTCATCCCCTTCCTGAGTGGACCTCCCCTTCCTATAGTGGTCATCCAACTTCTTTCAGTATGGTCCCCTCCAATCAATTTCTATATTAGATAAAGTGGATTTTTCCAAACTGCAGGTATGAATCACTCCCTTATCTGATGAAACCTTCCAATGGCTCTCCATTCACCCTAAAATGAAATCCATCTTTTAGCCATAGCTGCCAATGGCAAAGTCATGTCTGAAGTGTTCTTCTTCAACACATGCTACCTCTCTTTTTTACTCCTTGCAATGGGGAGCTACTCACAATTCTCTAATAGGCCTCTCTTTCCACTCTCTGCACTGAGGTATTTCATGTGTTACTTCTACACCTAGAACCATTTCCCCATTCCATGCTGGCTCTTTATCTCTTTCATACCTTTGGGTTTTCTTTAAACACTACATCCTCTTTAAACACTGGCTCATACTAGAGGGCTAACGATGCTGAATGTAAATTATCCGGCAGCTCTGAATGAGGGCTTATCCAGTTCTGATATTTTGAAAGTCTATAGCCCATCTCCCATTTTACCCTCCTGGAATATTTTCCATATTAATCTGAAGGTGAATTTGTTAGTAAAACACATGCCTTTAAGTAATTTATATAGTATTGTAACTTTTTTCAGAGATAAGTCCTGTATTTTCCTCATTTCCATTTGATTTAATTTGTGCTACTTCTCCTTGACTAATATTCTCTAAGAACTCTTTCTATTTTCTCCATATCTCTGATATTTCATCATGATAGTTATACTTGTATAGGAAATTATTTTTTCTCAAAAATTTTTTTTGTGTGTGCAATGATGAAATTTTTCATGGAGATATTAAAAAAAAAAAAAGTAATCGCTCTGTGTTTCACAGGAGCTGTGCCTGCCCATTTTCTTTTCTCTCCTCTGCTCCTTAGTCTTCTTGCCCATGCTGCTTCTTTTCACAATACTTAGAAGCACTCCAGGCTTGCTCAGTTTCACTGTCTGCATTTTCCAATTGAAAATATCCCCTTGCCCTCTTTTTAGCACAGAGCTTACATGTACAGCTTATATTATCTCTTGGTCAGAAAAGATGTCTTGGTGGGCAAGGAGAGAAGTTTACCAAAATCAGGAAGACCTTTTGAATAGAAGAAATGCTGACACTTAAGTTGTGTTGGGAGGAAAGGTTGTGGCACTGAAAATCCAGTGGGCTTTGGGGAACAAAAAGGGATCCTCACTGAGTTTTGTGTGTATGTTGTGGGGGAGTTTCAGGTTCTCTGCAATGTTTTATATTGCTCATCTAATTTAATCCTCATAAGTACCTTGGGAGGCTATTATTCATTAAGTCACTCACCAACTCATTTACTGACTGAGCTAATATTAGGTATTGAATACCTAATATGTGCCAGGACTTTCTTGAGGTTAAGTGGGATGAGACATGGAAAGCTCTTAACAACTGGGTGAACCATGATGTCACAGAGATTAGGGTAAGAGCAAGAGTTTGGGTGAGGAAAATAAGCATCCATTCTGGCCTCTTACAATTTTAATGCCTACCCGCTTACAGCTTTTCAGATAAGAAAACTAATTTCCACTGGATTCTCCGAGATTGCATGGTTGCCAGGGGATGACTCTGGGACTGGAAACCTGGTCAGTCAGATTCCAGAGCCAAGCTTTTTGTGCTCTATTTCAAAGCCTTGAGGAACTGAAGCATTGCTGCCCTGGGTGCTCACCAGAGCCTGTCCACTGCCCTTGTCCTTATTGAACAAAGTGGCCTCCTTTACCACCTATATACCTGTCACCAAGTGGACACTGGCTTATACTCTTGGCATTAACCCCAGAAGAGGAAAATCATTTGACTTTAGGCATTAGTTATGACCCAGTGAAAAATTGTCATTAAAGGACAGATTAATTAACTCTTTTTCTGTTACGATTTATTAATGAAGATTCTGGCATTAATAAATGCTGCTCCAGACATTTAGGTAGAAAAGTAGAAAAAGACAAAGCTAACATGGCAGAGGTCACCTCTGTTTCTTCTCTTGAGATAAGCCAGTCCCCAGATCTTACTGTCAGATTCAAAAGTTGATGATCCTGGCCCCAGTGTGGACTCTTTAACTGGCATGGGTGCTCTTAACCTCACCTTACTTATACATGCTTGGTGGGGGGCCATTCCACCATAGCACATCACCTGACATATGTCATCTTTCTCTTTCTGCTTCTGCTCTGCATTACCAGGTACTCAATTGGAGAGTTGAATGACCCAGTCAGATCACTGAGGGTACTGGCGATGGCAAATAAGTGAGTGCTTTGAGGAATTTTCTGCCAGTCTCTTAAATAACAACTGCTTTTAAGACCTACAGCCTCCAAAGTTTAAAAAATATTTTTCCAATGGAAAAGGAAACCGTTTTCAAGTCATTTGTGTATGTTAAGTGGGCATTTGTTTATACTACCAGTCAAGATTTCAAACTTCAAGAAAATATATTTTCCCAGAGTGTTGATCTATAAAATTTAAAAATTCTAAAAATATCCAAAGCATGTGAGAAATAGGTGCAAACACAGATTTCACTGGAGGCAATGGGTTCGTTCAGCCTTTGGCTCTGCCTCAGGCCCAGGGTGGGCCTTTCCTCAGACTTCCTGGCTTCTGGCTCCCTCCATAAGGCCAGAGTTCAGATGTGCTCTGAGCTGTCTCTCCCACAGTACAGTCACTTCTCCTCCTTTCCCTCTCTCCTTCTCTTTTCCATTTTGATAAAGTTTGCAAGTAGGTTACAAACTGTCATTTCAACATCTTTACCTTCCACAATGAGATTTCACTAGAGATCATAATCATAGCACTTGGTAAATTGGTCTGATTTGTCATTATTTGCATTTTAATTTGTGGTATTTTAGTTACACTTTTTTATTGGCCTTAAAATGGCAACACAAACATTAATACCTAATTCATTACTTATTTTTCATAATACATGTGGATAGCAGCTCATTGACAAATAGAAAGTTAATCAACACTTTGAACAAGATAGGATACAAGTCTATCTTTCTGCCTCCTATTCTTCCCCTCTGTGCTCTGTAAGGATAAATTGCATGTGACTGCAGCACAGTCAGCAGCTTCCTTGCTGATGTTTTGTCAGCAGGAAATGCTTTCTCAGTTGTAGTTTTATTGTTATTCAGAATGATCAAATCCTAAATAACTACCGTAAAGTGTTTGTTGGGCTTCCACAGTTTCCTGACTTGGGAACAAGGGATACTTTTCAATTTAAGCAAAAGATGAGAGAGCAAGAGGTCCCTCCAGTCCCCATCCTGTTTCTTCCTTTCAAAGCCTTGAATCTCATTCTATAATATTCTTTGTTCTTGCCTCCCTTTCCCATCTCACCCCTGTTAGGTATTGCTGTTGTCATAACTCTGAATTGGAAGAAAGATGTAATGCCTGTAATCTTTTCAAAACAATAGCTCCATTAATAAACAACATGCATAACAGAATGCCAAATAATTTGGGAAGACAACAGCAAAATAAAGTGAACCCTGAGCAGTTTTTATCAGAAAGATGACCAATAAAGAAAACCAAGCAGACTCATTCAAGAGAAATGTAGAGAGAGACCTTATTATATTATATTATTGGTGGCAGTAACTTGACTGAGGTAGGCAAAGTTCTATTTTTTACTATGCTACTGCAGGTGCTTCTACACAGAGAGAGCAGAACCTGTTGCAGTAGTGAAACACCTCTGAATAGTCCATTCCATGCTGGATTTCCCCTTCTCTGTCTCGTACCACATAGATAAACCAATCAACCAAAATGTCATTGGGCTAGTGCTCTCAGATACCACATACTGTGGGCAAGACCAAGAAAACACACAGCACCCTCCAGAGTTTAGTGATCATTGGCACCATACAGTGCATTTAATGATTGATCTTTAGTTATTTAATGTGGTTTGCTTTTATCCCTTCAGCTATCTTATAACCTTTAGAGCTTCCCCATTTCACCATGTTCATCAAATACCTCTATTAAATCCATATATGCAGGAAGAGTTTAAACCATAGAAATAGTAATCACTTGCTTCATTAGTTGAAATGATTATCCTTTTAGGATTTTCTTTATTAAATATTTATGGAATGCTTACTAGATTACTGGGCACCATTCAAGATATTAGGAAGGCCACAGTGACCACATTGAGTTTTAATATTTCTCTAGACCTAAGGAGATTTTAGAGGGGCATAAGAAAATCCTTGAACAGCTGTATCATTTCCACACTAAAAATAATGGTTTTCTAGCAGGCATCTGACACCAGCTACAATTTATTGGAGACCTTGACATTAGCTGTACTGGACTGTTCTGGTGGTAAATTAAAATGTCTCCCAAAACTATAGCCTCAGCAACTGAATCAGGTTTTCATGCACAGTGTTAGTCAGGAGCGTCACTCCCAGAATGTGTGTTTTAAAGGCTCTGAAGGATGACATGACATCTCCATCGAGAACCTGATAGCTGTGCTATACCCTGTGTCATCTCTGTAACACATGGCTACAGTCAGTAATGTGTAGTTCCCTTAAGGCAGAACAGACTCCAAAAGAGTGCACTGTATAACACGTGCATTTACTCTTTACTCTTTTATTACAATTTGACTTCCCTCTTGCTAAGCTATTCTCTTCTCCAAGAAGATTTATAATGTCAGGAATCCACGTGCAAGGAGAGTTTAATAAGTGATACAGTTCTGACGGGACACTTAAGTTAATTTATGACACTTAAGTCAATACCTAAAAGACATTTCAAACAAAGGGGGATGTTAGTAGCTAGTGAATGTGTATTTATGTGAATTCTTATCTGCTTAAATCATTGCATTCGTCATCATCTTAGTAGGTTCTTAATTATCCATAATTTTGATAATTTACTTTTAAAATAAAAATACCATAATAAATGCTTTTAATAAACTTCCAATTCTAGATATTATATATACACTAAAATAAATCAGACTTCGCATTTTATTAAAAGGAAAATAAAAAAGCCCAGATGTAACTGCAAATGTTAATCTAGCATAATTTTATTTAGAATGGCTGGCATGCTCCCAGATTTCAGATAAGTAGAGAGTTGTGCCATTATTCAGATAATCGAATTAAGAAAACATTTTTTTCCTTGAATTGTTTTCTTTGCCAGAAATATCTAAATTATTTGGCTTAGCCATTTTCCCCCCCTACATGATGTATATGCAGATTTAGTCTGAAGCCCAGGGTACAGCAAAATTCCACCAGGTTTTCTTGGGACATCGTTAACTTTATTGCTGGTAGGTGGAGTTTATCGTATAGAAACAAGGAAAGGAGAGGCAGTAGTTACATTTCTTGTGAATTTCTTTGGGTAATCTCTGCATTTACATCCACCAATTTTTCTAGATAAGGCTATGTATAAGGCAGGAGTAGGAAAGTGTCTTCAATTTAGCAAATGGGTCAAAGATGGGAGGATAGATGGAATAAAACTAGTTAATTATAATATTCTTCATCTATTCACAATTTTTGGTGCTCTGCACTTCCTGGTTCTTTTGTCCCTGAGTGTGGGTGATCCCACTCCTACAGAGAGGTTTCCTTGGCCTCATGCATGCAAAGCTAAATTGTCCCCCTCTTTAGTTGCAGTGCCTCACACTCTAAATCTTCTAATTCACCTTACCTACCAGCCAAGTAAACCCCCAAATGAGCTTTCATCATTTTAGTACATACCCTAATCACAAACCTCCAGTGGCTCCCCATTTCCTGCAGGATAACACCCAAGATAGCCCTCATATAAATCGAGGATAGCTGGATGGCTCAGTTAGTTGGAGCATCATCTCATACACCAAAAAGGTTGTGGGTTCAATTTTTGGTCAGCACATACCTAGGTTCCGGGTTTGATTGCAAATATCTCTCTCTCTCCCCACTTCCTCTCTCAAATCAATGATAATAATAAGACATATCTTCAAGTAAGAATTAAAATGAAGGTAATAATGGTATCCATATAAATGATTGTTGAAGGGATTAAACAACATCATATTAAGGTGCTTAGTCTTTGGCACACAGTAAGTGCTCACTAAATGGTTTACTTTTAATTATTACTAAACACTGTCAAAAGAATTAGACCCCAGTCTTCTCTTTTAGGGGGGGAATGTCAGTTGACAGGAAAAACATAGGCCCACTATTGAATAGTGGACTTTGGAGATGGTCGCCTTCTCCTGGGCTCACCTGGTAGGTACAAGTATTATCAGGGTGGCTGAATTACAGGGCTTTGTCCCATGCCCATCTACTAGGGCACATGTGTCAAACACAAGGCCCTCGGGCCAAATCCGTCCCGCCAGGCCTTGCAATGTGGCCCGCACCGCGCTGTCATCACTGCACTCCGCTGTGTTTCCATCACAATGACAGTTTATGACTGTTCAGTAAACCATTCGGCCCGCGATTTAGGCTGGATTTTAGATTTTGGCCCCTTCTCTGATTGAGTTCGACACCCCTATACTAGGGTAATAAGCCCAACTCTACAGACAGTTTTCATTTTCATGTGTCTTCTCCTCAGCCCTTTGACAGGACAAAGCAATAGCTTGCTAAATTGAGTAAAGCTGCTGCCAAGTCTTTCTAGCATTAGATATGAGACTAAGTCTAGGATTAGCACAGTCCAGGCTTGGATAGAGGTGTGCACAAGACAATCAGAACCATGCAGGTGAGACTGCAAGTCCAAGACCTGGGTTAGGAAACCACCACTGGACTTCCTGGCACTCCTGAGCTCTCTGGGGGCAGAACTGAGGTATTTGCACCAGAACCACAGTGTAATTCTGCCTGCCTGCCATTTATCTTCTACAGCATGAGTTGGTGTGTAAGTCATCTCTCTACCACACTTACATGGTTTCAAATATTCCATGTAATGCACTGCTTTCCCCCCCCCCCCCAGGCCTATATCTGACAGATTGAGGAAGTGCCCTCCTCCCTGTGAGCCCAAAAGACAGGACCTCAACGCTTTCACCTGTGTTAGATGGAAGACAACCTGTTTGGCTACTGGGCACACCTGGAAGAGCCCACTGCACAAGCTGCCTGCAGGGTGGTAAGTGGTGAATTACCTTGAATTCAGTCTCAATGTTGGCTAGTCTGGCTAATTCATTGCTTAGCTCCAGAGCGGTGAGGACAGGGTCTTCACTGGACAGGGACAAATAGGCAGCACTTGCTAGTCCCTTGTAGGCATTCATGCGGGAACGTGAGTGGCTGAAGGAGTCCTTTCGCTGCTTCTCGGTGCACTCATTGCATTTGCAAAAGTAGTCATGTGGCCGCTCGATGCGGGCACCCTTGAGCAGGAGGATGTGCACAATCTCGTACTCTTGGCAATGGGCTGCCAGGATGATGGGTGTGATATCGTGGGAGAAGCGTGTGCCATCCTCATCATAGGCATAGAAGTCATCATCTCGGAGCTCCTGCTCTAGTGGGCTGAGCGTCAGGCGCTGGCCCTGAGCAAAGGCTGGGTGGTTGAGGATGGCCTCCACAATGCGCACATAGCCCTTGCTGATAGCCAACAGCAAAGCATCCCCCACCCGTGCCAGGTTCTCCTTCTTGAGTAGCAGCTCTGTGACCTCCAGGTGTTCATTGCCCACAGCCAGCTGCAGTGCATTCTGCCCCATGTAGTCCACACAGTTGAAGTTGAGGGTCTTGGACTCTTCCAGCATTTTCCTGACCACCGGGATGTTGCCATACTCGGCTGAGTCCAGGAAGCGCTCCTCCTCAGGTGTCAGGCTGGTGCCCTTCTCATTAAACATGTAGGCGGGACCCCGGATGGCCTGGCGTCGGCCCTTCTCCCTCAGTGTTGTGTGCCGGCGTTGCATATTTTTGAAAGTGCTGCTCCCCAACCTGTGGGGTGACAAGGCAAAGATGCTTGGTTACTCTGCTATGGGCCTGTGGGTTCCCTAGGGACAGAGCAAATAAAAATTGTTGTGATAAAGAAAAATTTCATGATTGGAATCTTAGAAAAAAATATGAAATTTTATTAGAAATAATTGTCTTATTACTGAGATTAAGATAAATTAGATGACCTGAACTATTCTTATTCAAGTGAAAGTATTGAATTCGTTATCCAGCATCTACACCACTTGGGGGGAGGAGTGGTAGCAGAGCTGAAATGTGGTTTTAGGTGGAGTGTAATGGGAGATGGAGGTGGTGGGTTTGGGTGCTGATCTGGCTGACACAGGCCAAGGGCTGTCGGTTTTATTTCCATTTGTACGAAGTTGAGTATGTCACTTTAACTTCTCTGCACTGTAGTGCAATGCTTCTTTGTGCTCTCACCGGTACAATGTGAACAACTTGTGTGTGCCATAGGGACCATAGGAGGGTTAAATGAGGTGATATGTATGTCAAAAGTACTTAGTCAATATTGGTTTTATTGTGTCTCCTTCTGCCTATTGATATGCTCATTTCTCCAAGGACTATGCCATAGCGATGGCCACCATGGATACCGCTGCCTTTGTATTGTTCCCAGTGACAAAATGCAATAACATGCAAGCCAGCCACACATTTGTCATTGCTATCCTGTATGGTAGGGGGAGGGAACCTTTTTTCTGCCACGGGCCATTTAGATATTTATAACATCATTCGAGAGCCATACAAAATCATCAGCTTAAAAATTAGCCTGCTGTATTTGGTCAAACATTTAATTAACTCCTAGTACTTGGCAGGGCCAGACTAAATGATTTTGTGGGCTTTATATGGCCCATGGATTGATGTTCCCTACCCCTGCTGTATGGGGACTGTGCTTACTTTCTGTCCCCATGGAGCCTAAGTGCTTATGGAAGGTCAGGATGTGGCAGGGAGCATCATCCCACTTACTGATGGTCACATTGCAGCCCACCTCAAAAAATTTAGCCATAACTTATTAGGATCAAACCTAGGTGTTTTTTATGGATGAGAGGGCAGGTCAATTTATATACAGGTTCATTTCTAACTTATTCTTTCCCATAGTGTAGAGTTAATAATATACTACTAGTAAAAGCTATTAACATTTATTAAGCAACTACTACATACCAGGAGCTATACTAAGAAGTTAATGTACTTCACATGCATTACTTGTATAATTCTTGCATCCACCGTATGAGATCGTATTGTTTCCTTTATCGCAGATGAAGATAATGAAACAAGTATGGATGAGAGATGGGCTTTGAGGTGAGAAGGTTTAGAATCAGAAGCCTCAGTCCACTTTTGCTAGCATTGTGACTTTGGAAAAGTTACCTAATGTTTAGTTTGCCAGAGTTTTAAAGTGGCAGACTAGAGAGAAAATAGCCATAGTGTAATTTGAGCTTGAACCAGATACTCATCTCCAGCTAGTCTTCAGATATTGAGCAAGTCCCCAGCTCAAGATGCTTTAACTATGAGAGAGAGAGAGAGAGAGAGAGAGAGAGAGAGAGAGAGAGAGAGAGAGAAGAGAAAGAACGAACCTGGACCAGACATTTCCTAACTCTCTAAGAACTTGAACATTTCAAACTTTTCTGATTCTCCACTTGGCCCTACTTATATTTTTATTCTCCTTTTCTAGTCTACCTCTACTCATATTACTCAAGTACTATTAGAATGGCATACATTTCAATAAGTGAATATATGTTCTAAAGAGGAAGACACTTGGGTATTTGTTTTGGACTACTTTCCATGTTTCTCACTTTCTGTTTGTTATTGGTCATGCCTCCCTGCATTAAGAATACTAAGTATTTCACTTAAATCATTTATAAAAAGTAATCACAGAGGAAGGCTTTTAAATTAAACCTAAGGATTTGAGATTAAAAAAAAAAAGTAGTGTCAGTCTTGTGAATAAAAAAAGGGCTTTATTTAGTTTTCTGCTCATTTAATTGTTTAACTTTTTGAGAACCTTTTGGTTTTAGCTCCTTTAGGGGAACCTAAAGCAAAGACTTGGAGGTCAGAATTTGTACTCTCATTTTACCTGGGCCTGAGTCATACTTCTTGGGAGAAATTGCTAAACTAGTCAGTGGAGCAGCTTCTTTAGCTGCAAAAGGTAAAAGGCATAATTATGGGCAACTCCCTCAAAGGGCAGCTGTGGGTGATAAAGCCTAATAGAGTGCTTTATGCTCCTTTAGGAAGAGCATCTGAACTGCCATCCACTTTTCTAAAGTGCACTTTGATAGAAAATGGCTGGATGAAGATTTTTAGGATTCAAGTTCATGAGCTCCTTCTGAGCCCATTACTCTCAACAATTCTATTCCAGAGAGGCTGGCTGCTCATTGATGCCAAAGCAGACCATAGGTTGGGAGTACAACCAAGGAGGGACTCACAAATAGGATGCAAGTATGTATTATTATAGGTTTTTCGAAAGAAGAGGAGGTGATTTAGTTGAAATCACCTGATTTTTATTCCCAAGGGGGCTAGTTTCAAAGGATGTTACGCATTCAGTTTCAAGATCTGTCATCTGTATACACAGACTCAGGTGGGAATTTAGCCTGCAAAAGACTAATATATAGCCTGTTGTATGATGATGCTTCTACCCCTTTAGGGAGCACCTTTTAGGACTTGGATATCACAATTCTACCGAAAAAAAAGCAGTATCCACTCAAGAGCATCTGAGCAGTATGCGAGAGATGAAATGGCAGCTGTCCTGGAAGGGATTTGAGCTTGATTCTACATCACTTTCCATTAGAAGTCTGCTCAAGAAGGCAAATAGGTCAGACTCCAAGGTCAAAAATATACAACTATTACACAACAACAAGCCATGGAGAGATTAATTCGAAGGAAATATAATAACTACTGAACCAAGTCAGGGTAGAGAAACAGTTCACAAGGAACACATAAATACCCAATCTAAATTTAGAGTCCACATGACTATCATACACTACAACCTACAAATTTAAAGGATGTTAAAGCATTTATTTGTTAATTCCCCTCATTACACAAACAAACATACGTAGCAAGGTATTAGCATTCTCATTAAATATCCTATATAATAAATGTCCTATTATATAGGATATTTTCTGGGTGGAGAATCTGAGGTAGGTGACACAAAGAATAAACCTTAGGACAAGTAATTTCTACACAAGAGTAGAGCATCATATATATCTTGATGTTTCTATAACAATTACCTACATCTTATCAAAGAAAAATACATATGTATGGATAGTACTTGCCCGAAGTTAAAATGTCCTCACCACTTGCCATGCATTCTTTTACAAATGGCCATGAAAGCAGATAACCCAGAGTAGTAAATAAGCCTTTTCCCCCAGCCCTTAAAACCTCAGCTTTGGTATACATTTGGATGCTCAAGGACTTATCAATTCTGCTTCTTTCCTAGCAGAATTTGGTATTGATAAAACCTTCAAATCATGTATGCACACAAGCATACATGTGACTCAGAGAGATTACTTCCAACATCAGGTGTTTCACAGCAGACCCTGAAACCACATGAATTAATCCAGATATTGGTGGAGGCCTTTTATCCTGATGTCCATCTAATAATGTTTTTCAAACATTTATTTTTCAGCTTTAAGGTATAACTGACAAATCAAATAGTAAAATGTTTAAAGTATACATTGTGATTATTTGATATATGTATACATAATAAAAGAAATCTCACCATCTAGTTTACACACTATCACGTATATGTGATTATTTATACACACACACACACACACACACACACACACACACACACACACACACCCCAGAGGCCCGGTGCATGAAATTCATGCATGGGGGATAGAGGGTGTCCCTCAGCACAGCCTGCACCCTCTCCAATGTGTGGGATTGGGCCTAAATGGGCAGTCGGACATTCCTCTCACAATCCAAGACTGCTGGCTCCCAACTGCTCATCTGCCTGCCTGCCTGATTGCCCCTAACTGCTTCTACCTTCCAGCCTAACTACTCCCCTGCCAGCCTGATCAACACCTAACTGCTCCCCTCCTGGCCTGATTGCCCATAACTGACCTCCCCTGACACCCTGGTCATCCTAACTGCCCTCCCCTGCCAGCCTGATCACCTCTAACTGTCCTCCCCTGCAAGCCTGGTTGCCTCAACTGCTCTCCCCTGCAGGCCTAGTCACCCCTAACTGCCCTCCCATGTTGGCCTGGTTACCCCTAACTGCCCTCCCCTGCAGGTCTGATAAAAACTCCAATTGCCCCCCCCCCCTGCAGTCCTGATTGCCCCTTACTTTCCTCCCCTGCAGGCCTTGTCCCCCCAACTGCCCTCCCCTCTGATCGCCCACAACTGCCCTCCCCTGCTGGCCATCTTGTGTCCACATAGAGGCGGCCATCTTTGACCACATGGAGGTGGCCATACTGTGTAATGGAGTGATGGTCAATTTGCATATCACCACTTTATTATAATAGGATATTATACACACACGCGCACATGCACACATATATATTTGATGAGAACATGTAAGTTCTTAGCAAATTTCAGTTATCAACTATGGTCACCATGTTTTATATTAGATCTTCTGATGTTACTCATTTTAAAGTTGAAAGTTAATACCCTTTTATCCACCTCTCCCTAGTTCCCCCATTTCAATATTTATACACCTAGGAATACATTAGGCTACCATATTGTTGTAATTTAATTATGACTTTAGTCAGGTTTTAGCTATGTGGTTCACTTGGATTGGAAAGAACTCATAAAAGATAGTCAGAAAGAGGAAGTCATTTGGGCCACCAAAGCTGGTGGCCAAAGCTGACATTCATGAATGAGATGTGTTTCTCTGAAAGACTCTGGGGATCTTGTCACAGCTTTAGGGTCAGTAAGGAGCAAAATGATTCTCTCTATGGTGCAATTAGCATTTGATTGCCCGTACTTTGATATTTTTCTTAAAAATGAACTTTGAATGCAAATGAATTTTTATTTGCATATATTATTGAGAATAGTGAGTGATCAAACTCATCAAATACCTCAATTAAGATACAGTTTTTCATTTTTCATAAATGCATACATTGACATTTGATGTCATTGAGAAGGGTTCCAGTGGAAATAAAACTATGTTTGAGAGAACTGATTATTAAATTCCCTCTTAAACCCTTGGTTGCTATTTTTATCAAGCTGCTCTTACAGATGCATCAGCCAGCCAGTCTGAAGGAAGCCAGATGTCAGTGATCCATGAGAAGTATGAATTCTGTATCCTAAGTGCAGGGATTGTTGTTAATTACTGATGAGAAAAGGCCACTTAATCAAAATGTCTTTTTAGAGATATTTGTTGTCTTTTTTTTTTTTTTAATTGGGACATGCACCATAGATCTCTGGAAATTATCCAAGCCTTTAACCAATTCAGTTTATAACATTCAACAACTGAACATAGAAGCAAATAAAATCCAAGAGTCAGGCTCGTTACCCAGGACAACCTAGTTCTGGTCTATACAAGTGTGCATATTGAATTTTAGTCCAGAGCAACAGCGGTGAAATAGTCAAGTGATTTAGAACTTTCTCCTAAACCTCAGCTCTCTTACCAATGGAAAGAGAATGATTGAATCTATCCTCCATGTGCTTCAGAACCACAGTGGGAATGAAGTGATGTATGCTAAATGCCCTGAATACTATAAAGCGTTATACAAATGTCCATGACAGTAAAGATCAAAACCCTACATATCAGTACATGTAGGTAAATGATTATAAATTGGCTAACAGTTTACACTGTTATTTTCCAACTTGGCTATTTTTCTAAATTGCTATATAATATAATAGTGATAGTTAACATTTATCACATGTTTGCCATCTGACAAACACTGTATTAAATACTTTATATGAATTATTATTTTAAACTTATACAAATCATATGATAAGCTTAGCTATTTTCCTCTTTGATCAGTTATAATGATTAGCATTATGACACACAAGCCACATGGCAGGCAACTGCTGAGTATTTTACATGCATCATAATTTTAAATTCTCATAAACTACTGCATGACATAGTATTATTATTATTATTATCTAGTAGATAATGAAATGAGGCTCAACTAAATTAAACACTGCCAAGACTACACTACTTGTGAGTAGTAAATCCACTATTAGGAGTCTGATTTCAAAGCCAGTGCTTTTGGCTGATATACTATTGCCATCTGTCTTCCTCCTGCATTTTCTATGTTTCTTTATATTGTAGAATGCTTCAGTAGAGTGCAGGATTTCTGAGGGCAGAAGAATATAACTAGCTTATATGGTATATATACCTGGCATCTAGTACTTACAATGCCTGGCCTATGGTGCATGATCAAATAACTTTATATATTTTTATATTCTTGATATATTTGAGGTTAGTCATTAAAGAAGACCAGTAAAATAGAGGTATTAATGTTTAATTGTGGCTTCTTACAAAAATAGGAGCCATTAATCCTTTACTATATCCCATTTGTAACTGAGTTTCAATGAAAAATTAGTTTCTACTTAGCTCCTCTATAAATAATGGCCCATAAGTTGCAAGATGAGACAGCTAACATCAAAGGGTATATGGATGACTGGGGCAGAAGACTGAGGCATTCCCACTTCTGCATAATACTCCTAAATTTTTTTAATGTATTTCCAGAGGCGTTCAACTTATTTCTAGGTATCATCTTCCTTATTCTGTTGAAGTTGAGATAAGATAGTGCATATAAATTACAATGCCTAGTAAGTGCTCTAGTAATGTTGGATAACATTAAGTATTTTAGTTTATTACAATTATAATAATTGTGGATCTAGAGTATTCAAGTTGCCACTTAAGCTAGAGATAATAATTTATACAACACATGTATTTTGAATAAATATATCCACCTTATTTATACCATGAATATATAGGAGTTTATATACCTTGTCAGTCATGTCCTATAGGAAACAAGTAAAGTATCCTTCTTTTAATTACAATGCATTATACCAATATATACTTTCCAAACAACCTTAGATTGAAACTATTATCTAGTGCTCCTGAATGTTAATAAATTATTTTATCAGCATTTTTTCACCAAATCATTATATCTGTAAACATTTACAAAAGAGGTTATTCTCAATATTTTGTAGGTACCTTATATAATATTAGCCATCCAAGTATAACTAGTGAGTTGTGTGTGCTTCTTTTACTTCTTTTTTTTTTTTTTTTTTTTTTTAAATCCTTATTTGTCTGTGGAACTGGGAAATTAAGAAACTGGATGTTTAGATCTCATTGTGTATAGCCCCAGATAGAGCTGAAACAAATTCTAATAGTTATGTTTTGTTCCCCAAAGGGTTGCCTTGTAATAAAATAGATATTTTTTCATTGACCTTGATGATAACAGAGTTTGAAATGAACATCTTCTACCAAAAGAGTAAGAGAGGCTCTTAAATTGTGAAATGATCATCCTGAAAAAAGTAGCATAGTGAATATTTAACTGGGGAAAAATGTTGATTGCTTTTCCTAAGCAAGAGATCCTGGAAGTTCCATGAAGGATACTGCATGCATTTGCAATTAATCTCAATGATACTCCATAGTTCTTATTTTTTCTGGGTTAATTACTGCCTAAAGGAGTTAGCTAGTTTACATGCCTTAAGCTCAGAAACAAATGTTTTTGGAAAGATATTTTTATGAAATTATATTTGTGACATAGACCTTTATAAGTTGTTAAATAATTGAGTTTAAAATATCTTAGTGAGTTTGAATTATATCCATAATGGATATTCTGGATTTAATGTCAATTCATTCATAAATCTTTGTGCCCAGTGTTTCAAAAATAGGACCCACCAGCAGGTGGCATTCTGAGGCAAAAATTCATGCAGTTCCACCAGACAGGGTCGATCTTTATTTCCTCTTTCAATATACTCTGAATCCATTAAGCCTTTAAATTACAATGAATAGCAGGGGCATCTTGGTTATGTCTATTCAATCAAATTTAAGTGAATTTACAAATTCAAACTTAAAGAGGGAGATTCTGTGTTCCAGTTTCAAAGCTTGTGTCAAATCCCTGCTCAGATTAGATCTTTTATTAAGAATATATTCATTATGTTGAAATTTACGTCTAAAGGATGTATCTTCAGCAAGGCAAAGGAAAGAAAAATAATCTCTTCTTCTCACCTATTCTCTAGTGGTGCCTACTTATTAAAATATAGCCTCTGCCCTCATCCTACCCTCATATTTATATTAAGATAAATATAACCACAAACAAACAAACAAACAAACATTTAATTAAGAAACTGCCAGTAGTGAAATAGAAAACAATACTCTCTTCTGAGCTTAAACTACACTCCAGTACAAAGGACTGGGCTACCAGGATGAGTTGTAAACTTAGACTTTGAATGAGAAGTAAAAAAAAATTTCTCTATCAACCCAACAAATAAAGATTTTAGATCTAGATTTACATCTAAGTATTCAAGCAATGCAAGAGAGGGAGAGGGCTAATAAAAAATTTAATTCTATATTTCAGTAAGATAACAACCTCTATTGGAAAAAAACAATATGAAAGAATCATCATAGCTGCTTACATTGAGGGTGAAATAGGAAGGCTTATCTCTCCTTTAAATGGGAATCTGAAGTTGAGTCGAGGGAATCTGGCTCCCCATGGGTGGTAGTCGAGGAGGTGCTGCTCTCCGTGGTGCTGAAGTATAGCGCTGGTCCAGTGAGTGGAGTTAGAAGGATGTGAAAGCGCGCACTTCACTCCTTTGTGCTGTGATGGTAAAAACTCGCCTTCCGAAGCAGACCCGCCTTCCTGTGTCTGTTTTTCCTCTGATCCGGGGGAAATTTCCCAAGGAACATGACGGAGAAGGATCCGTGTGTGAGACTGGCATGCGGAGTGGTGATGGGTTGGTATAGTCCCCACCCCCTCTCCCAGACAGTTGCTTTGTTAGGGAGGTAGCAACTCTGCTGAGCTCCTCAGGATTTCTCCCTACCCCTTCCACTCTCCTCCCACCCCTCAACCCTCCCATCCCTACCTCAGTTATATAAGGCAGCAGGTTCTGGCTCCTGAGGCAGAATATTGATCTGTTTAAATAAATGAAAAATGAGGAATGAATTAGTTTCTTACGTGTTGTGTCTCCTTATAAATTTACAGAGGGGAGGGAGTTAAAAAATCTAAAGCCAGAGGAACCTGAAATATGACAACAGTAGTCTCTCTTAATAAGCTTTACTGTGAGTGATGCATCTTCTACCTTTATCTTTTTTATTTCATATCTTTTTGCATTGTCTAGGAGCAAGAAGAGCTAATTCAAGTCTGATGTTAGTAACAGGACTGGAACAAGATTAATTTTCATTTGTAATTTCCCATTTTTTGAAAGGAAATTCCTAATGTAAAACTCCATTTCCTCCACAGTCCCCACTCTCATCAGTTGCTATGTTAACAAGTGGTCTGCTCTTTTAACACTAAAATATTGTATTGGCCTCATTGGATAGAAACCTAATTGAAATTCAGGGTCGGACAAAAGTATGTTTACAGTTGTGAGTACAAATTATGTGAAACACAGAGTTTATTCTTCTATTGTTATTTATTAATTATTTCCTACTTTAGCCTCACCCTGTACTTCCTGTGTGAGGGAAACCAGGATTACTCCCAGGATCTACTTTGGTCACTGAACAATAAATCAAGTCATATATTAACAACTCACAGTCTGTAAAGACAGTGTATGCAAATGCAATATTTAGGATTAAAAAGTTGGCTTATAATGGATTTTGCATGGTGCCATTCTAGGTTTATATGTAAATCAAATGGCATAGTTCATTAGTATGCTACTAGCATTTACTCTGAAAAGAATATAGTATACAGAAGAAGACCTTGGGCTTTTGATTCACTAATTAACTGTGTTACCTTTGGCATAATACTTAACCTCATTGAACTTCAGAGTTCTCCTATGTATATAGTGGGTAATAATGCCTTTTTCCAAATTTGTAATAATTAACTGGGAAATAACAATATATAGAGCACCCAGAAGATTTTAGCATTTAAGATATGCATAATAAGTTTGAGTGTTCTTCCCTTCTTGCTCGAGAGAGATTAAATTAATTCTCTAGTTAAAATTCTCTAAGAAGCTTGGCACAAATGCATTTTATTTCTGTAGGCTTCTATAAAAGTCTTTCAATGTTAAAGATTATGTTTTGTTGAATAAAACACCTGTTCAGAAGTTAAAAAAAATAACACTAAACATTTTTATAGTCTGAAGAACAAGATAATTTTTAAAAATTATAATCAGCAACAAATACATTTAATTATTTGAAGAAAATACAAAATGTGTAATTCAATAAAAATGTCTTACACAACCACAAGATTAGAAGATTAGCTGTGACACTGATAACATCTTGTTGATTAGGAGTCTCATCATATTGATTAGTGAAGCAGTATAGAAAAGATACTCTTAATTATAAAATGCTTCCTTAAAAATACAGTGTTGTAGCTTTTAGTTGATAACAGTGGAAATTGAGTCTTATTATAGTCTGTTTTTAGTAAGTAACCAAGAGAATATTTCCATGATATTTTGACATGAACTAGTCTTGTTTCTATTCATGATGAGCTTATTAAAAAAATCATATTTTTAAGAAATGTGTCAATGATGGTACAGTTATATATATGGAGGAAGTGAGCAGACTATTTTATAGGTACATACCTGAAGAGAGGTCTGAATCAGGCCAGACAGTTCTTCAAAAGTGATAGGATAGGATGATGTTTAGTGAAGGTTCCAACCTTCAGTGTTCCAACCTACATTATTAGAGAGCTTTATTGCTTCTAGAAGATAGCTACATGACACTTAGATAAACACTTGTAATTTAAAAAATATTACACGCATATAAAATAATAGAGGCCTGATGCATTAAATTCATGCACTTGGTGTTGGGGGATTCCCCTCAGTCTGGCCCGTGCCCTCTTGCAATCCAGGAGCCCTTGGGGGATGTTTGACTGATGGCTTAGGCCCACTCTCCCAGTCGGATATCATTAGCACTGTTGTAGAGACTGGAGAGGCTCCTGCCACCACCACTGTGCTCGCCAGGCGTGAGCCGGTTTCTGGCTGAGCAGTCCTGCTCCAGTGGGAGAGCACTGACCACTAGGGAAGCTCTTGCGTTGAGCATCTGCCCCCTGGTGGTCAGTGTGCATCATAGTGACCAGTCATGCTGCCATTTAGTTCATTTGCATATTATCCTTTTATTATATAGGATTTTCAGCTCTAACCAGATTGGCTCAGTGGACAGAGTATTGGCCTATGAACTGAACAGTCCCAGGTTTGATCCTGGTCAAGGGCAAATGCCGAGGTTGTGGGTTTGATTCCCAGTGGGGGGTGTGCAGGAGGCAGCTGATCAATGATCCGCTCTCATAATTGATGTTTCTATCTCTTTTACCCTCTCCTCTCCTCTCTGAAACTAAAAAAAGTATATTTTCGATATGTAAGACAAGGAAGTAATTAGGTTCTTACAGAAAAAAATTTAAAGTTCAGAAGACTATTAGCTCACTATAAAAAAAAAGATTCTTACCATTTGCAACAGCATGGATGGAATTGGAGAGCATTATGCTAAGAGAAAGATAAATATCACATGATTTCATGCATTTGTGGAATAAAATGAACAGCATAAACTGATGAACAAAAATAGAACAAGAGTCATAGAAGTATAGAAGAAACTGTCCAACTTATGAGGGAAGGTGGTGGGTGAGGGGGTAAGAGATCAACCAAAAGACTTGTCTTCATGCATATGAGCATAACCAATGGGGACAAATGTGGGAAGGGTGTGAGGGCATGTGCTGGGGGGTACGGCTAGGGATTGGTCAATGGGGGAAAAAGGAGACTTATGCAATACTTTAAGCAATAAAGAACTTAAATTAAAAATAATACTATTAGCTCTTGGAGTAGAAGGTGTCTAAAGTTCATGTGTAAGGTCTTGAGCTTTGTTTTCTCCCAGGGTCTCAGTAGAGTCCATACCACTTCTAGCCAAACATCTTGTGTTTTACTAGTAATTCCATATATTCCATTTTCTAAGTGTGTCCCTCACTTATAAAATCCTGTCTAATAAAAGAGAAACATGCAAATTGATCATATCTCTGCGATGCCCACAAGCCACGCTCACCAGCCATTCGGGAGCGACTATGCAAATTAACCCAACCAAAATGGCAATAGCCATGGAGCTAGAGCAAGCCGGGAGGCTTGGATTGCCCCCATCAATGGAGGAAGCCAAACTTTTCGCCTGCCCTGGCTTGCCCCGGCCTCTGCTCAAGGCTACAAAGTTTCAATTATAGAATATAAATAAATCCCAGATACCTGCTTCCAGCCTATACTTGGGTCGCCAGGGGGTGTGGCCAGCCTGCAAACCACCACAGGCCCCTTGCCCAGGCCACCCCACGCCCCAAGGGAATCCCCACCCTGATCTGGGACACCCTTCAGGGCAAACCAGCCAGCCCCCATCCATGTACCAGGCCTTTATCCTATCTAATAAAAGAATAATATGCAAATTGATGGTCACTCTACACAAGATGGCTGCCCCCATGTGGTCAAAGATGGCTGCCCCTATGCGGACACAAGATTGCTGCCACAAGATGGCCAGCAGAGGAGGGCAGTTGGGAGGGACCAGGCCTGCAAGGGAGGGCAGTTGGGGGTGATCAAGCTTGCAGGGAAGGGCAATTGGGGGGGGCCAGTTCTGCAGGACAGGGCAGTTAAGGGTGACCAGGCCTGCAGGGGAGGGTAGGTGGGGGGGAGGACCAGGCCTGCAGTGGAGGGCAGTTTGGAGGGACCTAGACCTGCAAGGGAGGGCAGTTGTGGGGAGACCAGACCAGCAGGGGAGGGCAGTTATAGGCGATGAGGCTGGCAGCAAAGGGCAGTTAAAGGTGACCAGGTCAACAGGGGAGGGCAGTACGGTGGGACCAGGTCTGCAAGAGAGGTCAGTTAGGGGTGACCAGGCTGGCAGGGGAGGGAAGTTGGGGGTGACCAGGTTGGCTGGGGAGGGTAGTTAGGGCCAATTGGGCTGGCAGGGGAATGGTTAGAGAGTGATTAGGCTGATAGGCAGAAGCAGTTAGGGGCAATCAGGCAGGTAGGTAGGCGAGCAGTTGGGAGCCAGTAGTTCTGGATTGTTAGAGGGATGTCCAACTGCCCGTAGGATCAGGCCTAAACGGGCAGTCAGACATCCCTTGAGGGGTCCCATATTGGAAAGGGTGCAGGCTGGGCTGAGGGACACCCTCCACCCCCCGCATGAATTTTGTGCACCGGGTCTCTAGTGAAAGTAATAATAGCCTTTCACTTGTAGAGTTATAGTGGGGATACAATGAGAGAACTCACATGAAATGCTTGCAGCAATGCATGGCACATAGTCAGAGCTTAGCATATGTCAGTTTTCATTATTGCTTAACAGCTTACTCCATGACTAAACAGTGAACATGCTCTATTGACTTATTCTTAGGCTTTGTATGTTCCATCATCATCTAACAAGCCTGTTAAAAATATAAATTTCTGGTGCTTCTTCTCCAGAGAATTTGCATTTCTTTCCCAAAACTTCTGGTGAATCTGATGCAGATGATACATAAATCACACTTTGAAGAAACACTAGTCTTATTTATTGTAAGAGAAAATTTTTTAAAAAACTGCAGCCATAAGTATTAAAGTCTGTTTCAGATGCCTGAATCCTTTGGAATGCTCATTCTCTTTTCTTCTGCTCTAAAAATGCTCTTTAATAGTCTGTGCTACTTTGTTCAGTTACTGGACAGTCCTGGCTATTACTCCTAAATACAAAGAGCAATATACTGGGAAGACTTTCATGTTTGATTTAAGAAAGTGATCATTTTCATTTAAAAAATAAATACTACTTGGAATGTCCAAAATCCAATTTGTTTAGTTCATATTCAAAAAGAGTAAGACTGACTCTCATTTTGCTTTGATTGCAACATCACTGGAAAACTTCCCCAGTGAGCACAAGATCTGAGAAAAATCCTGTGATCTAGATAGTTCTCAAGTCATGAAAAAGTATGTCTTTATTCACAGATTGGGAATGACTACAAATGGTACTGTGTTTCAATGTAGTGATAAGAATTTAATCTTGTTCATTTTGTATGTGTTTTATGGAAAATTATTGATCTTCCCATGTGATTCATAGTTTTGCCCATTTTATTGAGAATTTTTATAATAAATACTTGTTGTATCTTGTCAAATGCTTTATCTACATCTATTAAGATGATATGATTTTTATCTTTTATTTTGCTAGTGTGTTGTATCATATTGATTGATTTGCTGATATGGAACCATTCTTGTTGCATTCCTGGAATGAATTGCACTTATTTATGGCATATGGTAATTTTAATGTGCAGTTGTATTAAATTTGCTTATATTTTTCTTGGGATTTTTGCATTTATGTTCATCAGAGATATTGGCCTGTAATTTTCTTTTTTGTATGAAGTCCTTGCCTGGTTTTAGTATCAGAGTAATGTACATTCAGATGACCATTAGGTATATGAAAAGATGTTCAACACTAGTTATTAGGGATTGCAAATAAAACCATAGTGAGATATCATCTCACACTTATTAGAATGGATATTTTTTTAAAAAAGACAAGAAATTGGTGCAGCCACTATGTAAAACAGTATGGAGGTTCCTTAAAAAATTAAGGATAGTACTACCATATAGTCCATCAATTACTATACTGGGCATTTATGCAACAAATATGAAAACACTAATTCAAAAAGGAATACATATATTAATTCCTGTGTTCATTGTAGCATATTTACAATAGCCAAGAAGGGAAACAACCTAAGTGCCCATTGATGGCTGAGTGAATAATATCTATATCTATATCTATATCTATATCTCTCTCTCTCTTTATCTATCTATCTATCTATCTATCTACCTACCTATCTATGTGTGTGTGTGTGTGTGTGTGTGTGTGTGTGTGTGTGTGCAGTGACTGTAATGACCGCTCCACTGAACACTGGAAGTCACTCCTGCAGTCAGTGCTGGGTTGCTGTGGTGACCCAGCACTGACTGCTGAGGGGGCTATAGATCAGGCCCAGAGAGAGGCCTGAAGAGAGAAGCAGGGTCTGATACATATCCTCTATGGCAGCTGTTAATCAGCCCTTGCCTCATTCTTTCTCTTTCTACCTGGCCAGCAGCACACCTCTCCTTCTCTCTCAGCCTCGGCAGGGGTTGCTGATCAGCCCCACATCTCTGATCAGGCCCGGAGATAGGACTGGAGATGCTGACTGACATAGAAACCAACCAATCAGAACCAAATCTGGGTGAACTGCAAAGAGCCAATGGGTGCCTAGGAGGCAGAGCTTTTGACACTGGCATGGAAACTGACCAATTAGAACCTTATCTGGGTGAACTGAGAAGGTGAGGGCTGAGGAGGGGTTTTAATGTCTTAAATATTTTGGGGGCAAGATCAGGCTGTTAGGGAAGAGCAGTTGGGTGCAACCAGGCCAGCAGAAGAGGGCAGTTGCAGGTGAGGTCAGTCTGGTAGGGGAAGGCAGTTGGGAGTGAGATCAGGCTGGCAGGGGAGGGCAGTTAGGGGCAATCTGGTAGGCAGGCAGAGGCAGTTAAGGGTGATCAGGAAGGCAGGCAGAGAGATTAGAGCTATTGGATAGGCAGGCAGAAGGGTTGGGGCAATCAGGCAGGCAGGCAGAGACAGTTAGGGACTATCAGGCAGGCAGGCAGGTGAGTGGTTAAAAGCCAGTGGTCCCAGATTGTGAGAGAGAAGTCTGATTGGAGAAGGTATAGGCTGGGCTGAGGGGAACCCACCCCCCCATGCATGAATTTCGTGCACCAGGCCACTAATGTGTGTGTGTATATGTGTACACACACACACACACACACACACACACACACACAATGAAATACTTCTTAGCTACAAAAAGATGAAATGTTGTCACTGAAGGTATCATACTAAGTGAAATAAGTCAGATGGAAAAGGACAAAACCATGATTTCACTCATGTGGAATATAAAACAAAAGTAACAAATGAATAAATAACAAATGAAATAAATAGCAAAACAAATCATAGATACAGACAAAAGAATGGTGGTTAACAGCTGGAGAGGGGTGGGGGAGGGGGAGATTAACTGGGTAAAGGTGGTCAAATATATGGAAAAAGAAGAAAATGAAACTTTTGGTGGTGAGCACACAGGCTATACAGATATTGAATTATGTTATGCACCTGAAATTTATGTAATGTTTTTAACCAGTGTTATTTCAATAAATAAAAAGTATAAAACAAATTAAAGATAGGTGAAAAAGAATAGGACAATTTTAAGGATAGGTTCATAAGATTTTTGATTTAAGTTAGCACAGAGATATTTCCGAGACCTATCTATAGGCTATAGACAGGCTCCAGGTTTTCTGGAAGCCAGAATGAGATTAAAAACAAGCCAAGTAACCTGTAGAAATCATGTAACCAGATGAAGGACAATTCTTGATCCTAAGAGCAGAATTTTTTTTTTTTTCTGAGAAAGGAACTGTGTAATGAACAACCTTAACAATTATAACTGTGCTGCATGATTAAATAGTGCATCACCATTTGTTACATTTATTATCAATGGAATTTCAGTGAGTCACAGTATCCTAAACAGGCTTATTCATTGTCACTCACACACCTCATGCTCTGGTTCAGTGGACATATATTAGTCATTGGAATCAATTACCAAAGTGTGTTTGGTTAAAATGGTTTCATTGGAGATAGAGTACGAAGCCATGTTGACCAAAGGTGTCCTACACACTGTTATTTATTTTATCCTCCTTTGCATCCGGATGCTTTTGTTTGAGCCGATTTATTTTCCCTTTTGATTCTCCTCCAAAATGGCAATACTACTCCATACAGAAGAGAGCACAAGCAAATAGGAGAAGGGAAGAATGAAGAGGAGAAGAGAAATGTAACCCTGAAGGGCCTATAGAATCTCCCCAGTGGAGAATTTTTTCTTGAATTCTTAAACTGTGAATCAGCTAGTGTGTGATTTTGATCCCTTGTTTTTCTAGGAAATTGAACAGAGATACATTACTGATTTCCTTACAAGACAGTGATCTTGCTTCATTGGACTAATTCTGAGAATAATACATTTCTTCAAAAATCTTTTGGCAACTATAATAATAAGCCTTTAAGACTGGGTTTTAACATTCTGCTAGAGTTGGATGTTTAAATAAGTATTATAATGGATTTCCTAAGTTATAAAATAATACATTAGCTGTGTTAAAGTTTATATTTTAAAAATATTACTTTAAAATGCAGCATATAGAGAAATTATAAAGGATAAAAAAATAAAATTTTGCATCATCTGAGTACCTAAACTGCATCATATATGGCTCACAATTTTTAAAAAATTCAATGTAATTGCTTAACATTTAAGTCTTTTTTATTGAGTTATTACTTTTTAAAAGCTGCTTATGATTTCTGCAGGGATAATTCTATTTTTAAGATCTTTCTAGTGCCATCCCTACACTCTTGATTTTTTAGTACTTTATCTAAAACACAGACATAATAAAAGTTTTACCGATTCAGATTACTTTCAGGTTTGAAGTAATAAGATTGTATTACAATTTGTCTTTAAATTTATATATACTTTTTAAATTTATTTATAAGAATTTGGCTCCTGGAGTGTTAGATAATAAGTTACATGATACAGTCTAAGAATTTATTTTAATAAAAAGATAAAGAGTTCATCTTACAGTTCTTGCTATGTGCTTGGCTGGCCCTTTGCCTTCAGAACAGTTCTTCCCCCTCACCCATATTGCTTCTATTTTTTATTTATTATTTATTATTATTATTATTTTATTATTATTATTTTTTAATATATTTTATTGATTTTTTTACAGAGAGGAAGGGAGAGAGATAGAGAGCTAGAAACGTAGATGAGAGAGAAACATCAACCAGCTGCCTCTTGCACACCCCCTACTGGGGATGTGCCTGCAACCAATGTACATGCCCTTGACCAGAATCGAACCTGGGACCTTTCAGTCTGCAGACCGACGCTCTACCACTGAGCCAAACCGGTTTCGGCTGCTTCTATTTTTTAATGAGGCTAAACTTGGCCAGCTGCATTCCTCTAGCTCCCTGTTAGCTGACATTCATATGCATTTGGTCCAGTGGAACCACTGGTGAAAGGTTGGAGGACAGGGGGAAAGGAGGTATTTGTACAACTCTCTGTATACTTGGACAGCAGCCATGGCTGGTTTGACTCAGTGGATAGAGTGTCATCCTGTGCAGTGAGGAGTCCTGGGTTCAGTTCTGGTCAAGGCACATGCCTGGGTTTCAGGCTTGATTCCCCATAGGGAGCATGCTGGAGGCAGCCGATCATTGATTCTCTCTCATCATTGATGTTTCTCTCCCCCCCACTTCTGAAATCAATAAAAATATATTTGAAAAAATAATGTATACTTGGGCAGCAAGTGCAGCTGCTCGAGGGTTTCAGATCTCATTGTATTGACTGCTGTGATACCTGCATTTGCTTGGTGGCTCTAAACCCTAGAATTCAGGAACGTTTCCTCCTCTCTCTGATATTTGGCCTAGGGCTGACAGCGGTTTCCCGTGGTTGCCATGCTCTGAGATGTCCCATTTCCTACCCCTATTTTTTGTTTCTTGTCCCGACCCGCGGGACAACAACGGGGGGCACGCAGGAACCACCTAAGAGAATGAATCAAACAAGGAACGCGGAAAGAATGGAGGCAAGACAAGGTTCTGATCAAGCCTCAGTTTTATTCTCTGAAATGGCTGTATTTATACAGCAGAGACAAAGGGGGGCAGGGCCGCCCATGCAGGGGGGTCTTTGGTATGGCAACACAGGATTGACTAATTGCCAGAGGCGGTGTGACATTCCAAGGTGCAATATTCAAAGGCTGGGCTATCTAGGGGGGGGGAGGATCAGGAAGGGGAAGAGGCAGGAAGACAGGAGATGCTAAACCCCAGGTTAATCTTATCTTCTGGCCAAGCCCTCAGGGCACCACACAACCTCTGCTAGAAGGAACTTAATTCTATTTCCTTAACACTGAGTTGCTTGCCTCAACTCTGCTAGCTCCCAACAGTTTCTTAGCTCATTCATCACTCAGAAAACTAACTTTGTGCCTCAAATTCCCTCTGTTTTAGAAAATGTGGACTTTTAAAATAAACAATTGTGGGACAACTGGCTTGTTATCTGGAAAAGCAATAAGTTTCACATCTCATGCCAATCACTAAAACAAATTTCCAATGGGTTAGAGATCTCAGTGTAAAAATGAACCACCCTATATAATAAAGAGGTAATATGCAAATTGATCATCACTCCAATACACAAGATGGCCACACCCACGTGGTCAAAGATGGCCGCCCCATGTGGATACAAGATGGCCAGCAGGGGAGAGCAGTTGTGGGCAATCAGGCCAGTAGGGGAGGGCTGTTGGGGGTAACCAGGCCTGCATGGGAGGGCAGTTGGGGGTGACCAAGCTGGCAAGGGAGGGCAGTTAGATGTGACTGGGCCAGCAGGAGAGCAATTAGGTATGTCAGATCAGGCTGGCACGGGAGTGGTTAGAAGGTGATCAGGCTGACAGGCAAAAGCGGTTAGGGGAAATCAGGTAGGCAGGCAGGTGAGCAATTGGGAGCCAGCAGTCCTGGATTGTGAGAGGGATGTCTGACAGTCAGACATCCTTCCAAGGGGGTCCCAGATTGGAGAGGGTGCAGGCTCAGCTGAGGGGCAAATCTCACCATGCCCAAATTTTGTGCACCAGGCTTCTAGTGTAATAATATAAGAAAACATGGCTGACCTAGCTCTTGATGTGGGCATAAAGAAACTTTCTAACTATAATCTAAAATATAGAAACAACCAAAGAAAAGATAGATAATATCAACCTCGTAAAAGTAAATAAAATTTTTACATGGCAAAACACCCAATGCAAAGTAAAAAGACCAATGACAGGGAACTTATATTATGGCTAAAAGGCTAATTTCTCCAATAACTAAAAGAATTTTTAATAACCACTAAAAGCCTGGTTAGTGTGGCTCAGTGGTTGAAGTCAATCTATGAATCAGGAGGTCACAGCTCAGTTCCCTGCAGAGCACATGCCCTGGTTACCTGCTCAGTCCCAGGTGTGGAGTGTGCAGGAGACAGCTGATCAATGATTCTCTCTCATCACTGATATTTCTATTTCTCTCTCCCTCTTTCTTCCTCTCTGAATAAAAAATGAAATCAAGAAAAGCTCCCACAAATATGATATAAATGGACAAAAACCTCAAACAGTTCATAAAAATAAAATTTAAAAATGGTCCTTAAATACATGCCAAGGTTTTTCAACTTACAATAAAATGTAAATTAAACTTTATTAAGAGAACATTTCTCATCTCTCAGATTGGTAAAAAGTTCAAAATCTAGACAACACATTTGTCAAGGCTGCAGAAATTTAGATACTTTCATGCATTTCTGGTGGGAATGCAAAATTATAACCAGTCGTCTGGAGGATGTTGATGATATTGAACAAAATTACATAGGCCTTTACCTTTTGACCCAGAAATGCCACTTCTAGAAATTTGCCCCATAGACATACCTTCACAAGTATGTAAAAGCATATGTGCAAGGTTTTCATTCAGGAATAAGTTGTAATAACAAATATTGCAGTCACTCTAAACCCTCACTTGGAGAGGATTGAATTAAATGTAGTACTCTATACAATGGGGCACAATGCAGCCAAAGAGGAAGAATAAGGGCGGTCTCTATGAATCCTGGATATAATGGAGTGCATACAATAGGCCACCTATTGTGTAAGAAAGCAGGGGAAATTGCTTATTCTTACAAAATGAAACAGGATATATCAACCAGAAATTAAAGAAAACATTTATTAAAAGAGATGGTGTGGAGGTTATAGGGATGAATATGAGAATAATCTTAGTAAACCATTTTTATATAGTTTTAATTTTTTAAACATGTATTTTAAATGTTCAAAAATATGACAAAACCACAAAAAGGCAGACTTTAAATTTGAATACAAGCAGGAAAATTAATCGAACTTCATGTCAAATTGATAATAATCATAGAAAAAAGAATTGTCAAGTAACTTTTGAATAAAGGGCCTTGACCTACAGTCTAAAGAGAATATAAAGTAAAAAAAAACAAAAACCACACTATATTTTCTAACAGCTTTGTTCTTGCTGCTGGTATTGGTGATATAATTCTGAAACTTTTGTGTGTATAATAGGTCAAAATAATGAAAAAGATGTATATTAATGTTTTGGGGGAGCAGGGTTTTTTTCTTATATAAGTGAAACATTATAGGGTTGATTTCAGTGAAAAGTATGAATATAATATACACATATAGACAGATAAATATATTGATTGATAGATAACTTGGAAAAACAAGCATATTTTCTAGCTAGCTCTATTTGCTGAAAAGGTTTTAAGCAAATCCACTTCAGTAGCATTGAGTACAGTTGGCACCTAGATCTGGATTTCTGATTACCATTCACCATTAAAATACTCCTTAGAAAAATGTCTATTTACAGGCCCAGAGCAGGGAATTTGCAAGGTAATCCTGAAAAATCTCATGTCAAAAAGCAAGTGTGTGCACAAAGATTAATGGGTTCATTAAAAAGAAAAATATAAAAGCTGGCTTGGGACAAGTTAGACATTAGAAAGAATGATAATAATTGGTAAGTGAAAACTGAATTCATGAGTTCATAGTGATGAGAGGAGAGAGTTGTGTGGGAGATATCAAGAGAGAGAAGAAATGTTATTTTTATAAAAGAATGTTAGATAATATAGATGGAATAATAAAATAAGAAAATCATCATTTTTACTCCAATGTAATAATTGATTCAAACTAGAGTGATTAGTGAATGCTGAAACCATTTGGTGAAAGATTGTTGAGGAACAGGATATTTATGTGATCTCAAAGTATCTCTCCAAAGATTGAGATAGGAAAAAGGCACTTTCATGGGCAGATCTGATGTTCAATACCTTAAGCAAATAATCAAACAGGCATCACTGAAAGTGGAATAATCTAACATTATCTGCCTCTTTAAGTAATGTTTTCCTCTAGGCAGATCAAAATTAAAAGTGAGTCCCTTCCATATTGGGCTTATGACTGTGAAAATGAAAATTGTACTGGAAAAGCTAAACAGGTAAGAAAGAATTTACTCAAGGCTACTTTAAGGGGAGAGAGGGAGAGGGAAGGGGAGGGGGAGGGGGAGGGGGAGGGAGAGGGAGAGATTAGAACCCAATCTGACCTCTACTGTGTTGTGTTACAATGCTACTGAGTTGGCTCTGTCTCCTGGGAACTATGAATGAGTAATGTCCATCTACAATGTCCTGTCCTGAACAGCCCTGCTCTGCTCCTCTACACTCATGCTCATGGTTTCTTTAATGGAGTCAGTCCATCTCATATTTGATCTTCTTCTTTCCTGAAGCTTTCTTTCTTTTCTTTTATTTTTTTCAGCGTTAAAGAGCTGGATGTTTTAAAGAGCTAGGAAGGGAGTGGAGAGGATCATAGGCCACCTGCATTTGCTAATTGGCCTTACCCAAAGGAAAAGTAAATCTTCTGTATCTTCTTGATAGGAGGTATTTTTACAACTTAAAGCAGTGTCACTGGAAAGTTAAATCTTTATCCTAATGGATCTCAGGTCCTTGAGAAAGACATTAAAGGGTTGTAATCTGGTAAGAAGTTTTTTGTTTTTTTTTGTTTTTGTTTTTAGGTATAATTGTTCTCTAACTTTCATAAGAAGCTTTTTAGAGATTTGAATCTCAAGCAGAAAAAGGATTTATAAGGACAAGTTCTTTTGTTTTTGTTTTTAAGTAAATGCTCTAAGAAAAGGAAGACCTGTTTAAAATTTAGTCATGCTAGAGACATGTTACGGCCATTATGCTCATAACAGTGCAGGCTTATGCGGTCTGACTGAGAGATGTGGGACTTGTGTCTTTTATTGGAACTCACACTAAAATCCTGACTTGACCTTGAACTGCTCATGACTAGACAAACCCCTTTCCTTTGAAAACGCATGAGAATTTTCCTTTGCGTGCTCATAAACCTTTTTCCCACTTTAGTTTTGTTGAATATCCCCTTAGCAGACCTGGGGTTCTCCTCTCTGACTTTTTCCCTGAACTTTAAATCTTCTTTTTCCTTTTCTTCCTTGTTTTTTTGGGGCAGACTATCTTTTGGCTCCCTTCTACAGTAGTTGTCATTCTCTGTGGGCCTTTGACTCAGTGACCCAGGAAACAGCAGAGCTATCTCAGGGCAATATGCTAGTAGGAGAGCCTTCAAGTTCTCCTTCCTTGTGGAGCATATACATATTTCTCCTATTTCTAGTTAGACTAATTTTGAGATGGTGTTTTCACTCTGTCAGTGAGTGTAAGCTATAATGACAACCTTTCCTAATGTGGTGACAAACTATCATAACTTTGTAAATGTTACTCTGGTAATTTTTAATACAGATATTGAATGATTTATATAACGAGTGTGCGCCAAACTGCCATTTTTCACATTTTAAAGATAACATAAAAAATAGTAGCTTTCAAAGATAAGATATGCAATGTAAACTATAATAAAAGAATGTAAAAGGAAATAGAAACTCAGGCAGCAGATAATAGGAGTTAGAAATGTAGAATAGGACCAGACTGCCTGTAGTTTTTATGGTTGGCTCGGAACTCACTGATCATGTGATGCTGAGTGACTACTTGGCCTCTCTGCTGCTTGCCTCATCTACTGTACTAGTGCATAATGGGACTGTTGTAGTTATGAAGTAATTGGACAATGCTTAGAGGAGTGCATGGCACAGAGAATGCAGAAATTTTTGTTTGGATGGATATGATTCTCCCATAGAAAGTAGAAACTTAATTTCCCCACTCTGTGAGGTCAGAAACCAGGTCTGTGCCACGTCATCTCTTTACTTGACCCATTGAAGGTGTATATGGTGGTGTCCCACCCAGATTCCCCTCCAGGATCCACAAACTTATTCCCTGGGAATGTTGCTGAGGCTCACAGCTGGGTTCTTCTCCAAGAATTGCCTAGGGCCAAAAGCAACTGCCATTGGCTAACTTACCCAGTGACTGGTAGACCTGATACAAAGGGCAGGCTTCCTTGTTTCAGTGCTGGGTAACTCTGAAGAGCTCCACATGGGGTCAGCTGGGCTGGGGCCTCTGTCTTCTCTGCATCACAGTTCAACCTCAGCTCTTCCTCTCTCCAGTCCTGCTGTGGTCTCACTCCCACACAGGTGTTGTTCCTGAGCACACTCCTGGATAAACTTGCCCACATACTTTCAATACCTGTTAAAGGGTTAGGAAGAAGAAACTTTGTGGGATGATTGATATATTCATTATCTTGGTTGGATTTTCAAGTTCCTGAACCCTCTCTCCTTTCCATAACGCTTACGTATTTGATTTTATGTAACACTTCCCACATCTTGAACTTTGCTCCAATCAAGCAAGCACCTCTTTCCTTCTGTCCCTTTACATTATGACATCATATGAAGAGAGCACAGATGTACACCATTGGGTGTGGATAGCTGTGAGAAACGGAGGGGGGAAAGGAGGAGCTAATTACCTCAATCAGTGTAAAAAATGTCCTTCAAGGTTCCACAGTAGTGCTCACCATTTCACTGGCAAAAGTGGACTTTCCCTATTAGACAGTTATAAGGAGATTAAATGAGACATGCCAGGATTTCTATTCCAAGTTACACTGCTGCTAGTTCATCAGCATTTCAGGTATCCACAGTGCCACACTCATCCACAAAGGATTTTAAAGTAGAAATGACAATGGCAATAGAGAAAAAAAATTAGTTTATATGTTTGGTAAAAGATAGTCAAATCTGAATGTCCTCTTTGTATGTTTTAAATAGAGAAATTGGAAAAGGAGTTTCTTTGGAAGCCATAAACACCCAGAGAAACCAAGTGTAAGAAACTAGAAGCTATTAGGTCTAGTAATAATTAATGTCGTTTTCTAATACATTTTTTAAATCGAATTTATTTAAACAATACAACAAAATTTAATCAACAATATAGTTGCCGTTGTTTTCTACTACTTGTGCCCAACACTCAGGAAGCATTTTAATCCCTCTGTTGTAAAATTCTTGTGATTTTGATGCAAAAAATTCGGTCAATGCATTTTTGAGGCATTCTTCATTATTAAATTTTTTTCCAAGAAGAAAGTTTTGCAAAGAACGAAACAAATGGTAATCGGAAGGGGCAATATCAGGAGAATATGCAGGTTGAGGGAGAACTTCCCATTCCAACTGGCGCAGTTTTTCAGCAGTGATTTTTGCAGTATGTGGTCGTGCGTTATCGTGGTGAAGAATTACGCCCTTCCGATTAATCAGCGCGGGTTCTTTTTCTGTGAAAGCTTGGGCTAACCTTTCCAATTGGGCACTATACACTGCACTTGTAATGGTTTGGGTAGATGGTAAAAGTTCATAATGAAGAATTCCTTTAAAATTCCACCAAACACACAACATTACTTTTTTCGCATGCAAGTCAGGTTTTGGCGTGGGCTGCGGAGCCTCATTTTTGTCCAACCATTGAGGCCGCCTTTTCAAATTAACATACAGCACCCATTGTTCATCTCCGGTAACAATTTGCTCTAAAAACGGCAAACGGTTTTGACGAGAGAGGAGCGAACTGCAAATTGTGACTCTTTGATTACGGTTGTTGTCGGTCAACTCATGAGGAACCCATTTTCCAAACTTTTGGACTTTGCCAAGTGCACGCAATTGATTGGAAATTGTTTTTTGTGAACAATTTAAAGTTGTCGCAAGCTCTTGTTCGGTAATTTGAGGATTTTGCACCAAAAGAGCTTGAAGAGCTTCTTGATCAAAATTGGACACACGGCCTCGACCACTCTTGTCATCTAACGAAAAATTTCCCTCGTGAAATTTCTCAAACCAACGCTGGCATTTTCTGGCGCTAACTGCATCTTGACCAAGAGCACTACAGATGTTTTTTGCAGCCTCACTTGCTTTTCTTCCTAATTGGAACTCGTAAAGCATGCAGTGCCAAATATGCTCTTCACCCGCCATCTTCTTAGCCCTAGTTTTGCAACAAAAACCAAACCAAACACAAACTTTTTCAAGCAAAACTTGTTAATTGCACTTCACACGTTCTGTAGATACCACGTGTTTGAAGGTTATGTCAATACAAGTCAACGCCAAGCAAGATTTTAAACGAATGTTTAAAAATGACATTAATTATTGCTATATTGGTTGCTTGGCTTCTTCTATTGCACTGCTGTGTTTGAACCTGAGTCAGTAGTTTAGATTTGAAAAAGGTGCCTTATGCCAGCTTAGAAAACATAAGGAAAATGCACTTGGTGATGTTTAGAACCAAATGTTAATAATAACAACAGTATTAACAATGACCAAACACAATTAAATAAGAAATTAATAAAAGCTAAAACCTAAAAATTCCAAACATTAGCTATTTCTATGTCGTCTTACTTAATGCCAAGTTCCGTGTATTATCTCATTGAATCCTGCTACAGCCCCTTTCATTTTAAGTGAAGGAAACAGTGGCACAGAAAGGCTATAACACTTGCCTGAGGTCACAAGGCTGGTAGGTAAGGGATGGAATCCTCAGATGGGTCTGTTTGACTCCGTAGCCTACATTGGTAAGTTTTTTGTTTGTTTGTTTTGTTTTTTACTCTCATGGGAGAGGTCTCTTATCAAGAGCTTGGCAAGCTATGAAAAACTCCTCAAGAGCTATACAAATAGACTTTGAAAAGTATTATTTTGCTATTGCTTTCTATTATTATTGCATTGTACAATAGTTATAGAAGTCAGTGTGTGGTAAGGATTGATTGATTCAAGCTTCTTTCATGTTCTAGAAAATGGTCAATTTTTGTGAATTATTTGCGTGTGTTTGAAAAGAATGTTTATTGTATTTGTAGATACATGCTGGATCAGTATTGTTTATTTTCTTGTTTTATTCCCTTACTTTTTTTGCCTGCTTGATCTACTTCTTTCTGAGAGAGATGTGTTAATATCCTGTGGTGATTGATCAATTTCTCCTCTCAGTTCTATTTATTTATCTTATACGTATTGAGACTGTATGGTTGCATTTATGCTGGATCAGGATGGTTAATTCTTCTTGGTGAATTTCCCTCCATCATTAATAAGACCCTATTTTATCCTTAAAGATGCATTTTGCCATAGTATAATTTGATATTAGAATTTTTATATCATGTTTCTATTAATATTTTCATGCTTTATCTTTACTAAACCTAAAAAATAATATAAAAACAGGTTTGTATATGTGTTTATGTGTGCATGGTGTTGGGAGAGGTTTGGTTTCAGTTATTGAACTTAGTTAATTCAAGAAAGGGGTTGTCAATAAATGATACACATAAAATATATAATTGGATTCATTTCTAAAGTATGACAAAAAATTAAGATGAAAGTTCAAATAATAAATTTATGAGACACCATTGGAGAATACAGGGATGGGCAAAAGTAGGTTAAACTATCAGCCATCATTACCTAAAAGATAAATCATAAATAAGAATATGAAATAACAACAGTAGTAAGACATAATACAATACATAATACAATAATTAATAAATTAATGAAAAAGAATACAAGAACAAACGCTGTGTTTTGTGTACTCACAACTGTAAACTTACTTTTTCTCACCCCTGTATAGAATAGCTTTGGAGTAGGAAATGATTTTTTTAAATGGTGGCAAAAATTCTAACTACAAAGGAAAGATTGTTACATTTGACAGCAAAGTTGAAATTTTTTGTTCATAAAAAACTGCCATAAAATAAAAAAAATCCAGAAAATGAAAGTATATTTATAATGCATGTTCTTGTCAAAGAAAGTATTTGGAAAATATAATTAATTCTTCTCACAAAATCAATAGAAAAATGGACAAAAGATAAACAGATACATCACAAAAGAACCTGAAATGGTCTAATACAATAGTATAAAAATTATCAACCTCACTAGCAATCAAATTATTGCAAATAAAAAACCATCACAATGAAATACCATTTCATATCCATCAGTTAGTAAAAATGAAAACATCTGAAAGGATCTCATTTTGTAAACAGCTGATAATGCATAAAAACACAGAAATTCTACTCCTAGACTTAGACCCTGAAGAAATGCTTGTTTTTGTACACTAATCCTTGTATAAGACTTTTCATAGCAGCATATATCTGTATTTATGAAGACCAGAAATAACCCATATGTCCATGAATTGGAGAATTGACAAACACATTTTGATGTGATTACACAAGGAATACTAGAGCAAAGAGATGCTGTGTTCCTGTGATTGGTATGCCCATGGGTTATTGTATCCCTGTAATATGCATGTGACCCAACATTCCTGAGTATATCTAAAAAACCCCAATTCTCAGCCAGGAGAACCTATATCTGGTCCCATATGCCCTTGATCTACTATGACAATAGCTTCCTTTTCCTGCATTGCCCGTAGAAATTTCCTTTTATATCAAGCTTTGAATTTTAATTTTGTGAATAATGTTCTCTCAAGTATTTCTATTGTATAATATAGTTTATAGCAAAAGGAGACCTTTCTGCATGAAAAATGTCACAAGAAGTCACTGGCTCTCATCTGTATTGATTCATCCTGTTTCAGGATTCAGTGCTTTATACTAAAATCATGTTGCTTTGCCCAAGTTCAGCTGTTGTGTCTGCAGAAGATAGAAGTATATTCTTCATTAAATCTTTTTAGAGTTCTCTTTTATTTATGTTTGTTCCTCTTACTGAAAAAGGACTTTATTTCCTATAGGACTCTCTTTCACAGCCCGCGTAGAAAGAGTTCCAATTCAGGGTTCAGCTTCTGGAGAAGGGCCGCACACAAATGAAGAGACTTGAAGAAATTCAATTTGGCGATTTGGGGGGCCAGGCGGTAGTCCAACTCTAGTGGGAGAACTACTACTGCTCTGGCCCTGCCATCCCCTTTTATTGAGGCTTTGGGGAAAACATCTTAAGCAACATAAACAGAAATTTACATGTAGCCCCTGGGCAGGAAATAAACTTTCACGGACAAGGTAGATTCTGCTTCAGCTAACAAAATCTCAACTAAAGGTTAGAGCAATTAAGGTTGTTGACCAGCCTTCCTGGCTTCCTGTCACTCTTTTTCAGTGAAACTGATTTGGTTTCCAGCAATTTCCCCTCTCTTTTAGATCAGCTGTTATTTCCACATCAGTCTATATGATGATTTATCATGATAAAGGCACTTTAAAAAATCTTTTCTTATATCAGCTATCCTGGTGCATCTGCAGAATCATTTTCAGGTCTTCTAAAGAGCTGAATGTAGACTTGTGAAAGGAGACCAGGAATGACAGCTTAGGTAATAAATTAGATGTGCAAAACCAAGATTTCAGAATGCAGTCATAAAATTGACCATTTGCCCTGCCTTTTCCTTCCCATCTCTTCCCATTATCCCCTTCTTCTCTTTCTCCTTCTTTTCCCATTCTCCTCCTTCTCCTCTCACCACTTATTCTTATTTTTGCCTTAATATTTTTAGTTTACCCTAAAACTCTTAGAAAAGGCTAGATCATAGAATACATCTACTTGAGAATTTTATAAATATAGCCAGTCTGGAGAACCATTTTTTGTGTGTGATACCTTCAATAGGATAAATTGTATATGGTGTGCCAGACTGCCCAAACTCCCTCATTTCCCTACACCCAGTCTCTATTTCTTTTCCCAATCTATCTTTTTTCATGAAACACAAGAATCTGCCTGAAGTATCTCCCATGAATAAGAAATACTTATTGTACTTGGATGACCCAAAAAGAAAGGTTTAGACACCTTCTCCACCTATTTGCTTGGTACTATCCTTGATTCCAGCTTTTGATCCAAGAGGGTTAAAAAGGGAAATACAATATTTCAGATTGGCTATTAGTAAGTTGCCTTATTTTTAAACCATCTATGTTTGGAAACTAGTACTTCACTTTAAATGCCATATTAGATTCCTTATCTGATACTCACACATTCAAGAAGCTAAATGACTGGTTGATGTTTCTTTCTCATCAACGTTTCTAACTCTCTGTCCCTCTCAATTCCTCTCTGTGTAAAATCAATAAAATATATTATAATAAAAAAAGAAGCTAAATGAGCTACAAACAAATAAATATAAATGAAAGTACAAAATACATCATAGGAGAGAAAAAAAATGGCAGTGGAATAGACAGACGGGTCCTGAGCCTTGTCCTGGAGCAGAAAGAAGGAACAACTGAGGGACGCAAGGGGAGAATTTGCTGGTGAGTTAAAGGGCAGCTAAACTCAGGAGAGGGTGGGGACTGCTGGATGGGGTTCCCCTGACCGGCCAGCCCCCACTGCGGCTGAATTTCCTGTCAGAGCAACTGGCTCCAACAAGGAAACTGCACCATCTTAAAGAAGAAAGTGGATCTTATGGGAAGCTTGAAAAGGTGCAATTGCGGAGACCACATGTTTCTCTGTCTCTGGATCTGCTTTTGTTCATCAGTTTATGATGTTCATTATATTCCATAAATTAGTGAGATCATGTGATATTTATCTTTCTTTGACTGGCTTATTTCATTTAGCATAATGCTCTCCAGGTCCATCTCTGCTGTTGCAAATGGTAAGAATTCCTTCTTTTTTACTACAGTGTAGTATTCCATTGTGTACATGTACCACCGTTTTTTTAATCCACTCATCTGCTGATGGACACTTAGGCTGTTTCCAAATCTTAGCTATGGTGAATTGTGCTGCTATGAACATAGGGGGCATATATCCTTTCTAATTGGTGTTTCTAGTTTCTGGGCTATCATCAACAAATCAACAAATGACAAGTGCTGTTGAGAATGTGGAGAAAAAGGAACCTTTGTGCACTGCTGGTGGGAATGCAGAGTGGTACAACCACTGTGGGGAACAGTATGGAGTTTCCTAAAAAAACTAAAAATGGAACTCTCATTTGACCCAGTGATCCACTTCTAGGAATATATCCATGCTCTTCTTCATTTGTTTCTTGGATGCTGTATTTCCCATTGCTGGCTGCCAGGCCATGGGATGCAGTGGGAATCTGAAAAAACTGCAGAATTGTGTTTTTGTTTCCTGGTTTGAATTGTGCTGGGTATCGATTGCTTTTTACACCATCTCCTCAGACAGGAGTGGTATGCTTTTGGTTCCTCTCTTCCAGGCTGGCTGTATAATCAAATCACCTGCCTTAGATGGGCCCTGGCACTTCTTGTCCCACACAAGGCTATTGTTTAGCAGGCCACACTGGTCTGGCCATACTTTGATTATAATGTTGAAATATTTCTGTATTTATTGGTAAGTAGGCATTGCTCCAAGTCCTTGACAGGCTCCCCTGCCACCCTAATGCACTGGCCTGTCCCCTGGGATCTCCTCAGCCTCTTCCAAGCCAGCAACTGAAGACTTAATGCTCAGCACAGGAGGGCTTTAAGACTGTGTAGTTCTGACTGGCTAGTCCAGGGCCACATAGATTGTTCAGTATTTTGAATCTCACTCTTGCTTTTTGGCCAAGGAAGGGCCAGCCTTCCTTCTAACATCAGGTTTATGGAGGTAGGAAGACTGTTTTCATTAGAGAAAAAAGTTCCTATTCTGGGTAAAATGGAAGCTATTGTTTATTAAGCACTCATTCTACCAAGTCCTGTGCTGAGAATTTTACCTGAAACATTTTATTTAATGCTCACAAGTCTTTGTGAAGCTCCTAATAGCGTTATACCCATTTTGTGCTTGAGGAAATAAAGGCATCCCGTTCTCCATTTATTAGTTGCTGGCTGAGCTTTTCTCCATCAGGAAGTTGTTCTCTACCAAGAAGAGCTTCCCTATTTGAGGCCTTCAGATACAATGCTGGAGGGAAGCTGAGCTCTGATGGATATAGCAGCCTGTGAAAATTAAGCATGTTTTTTAGCTGTGCTGTAGTGGGTGGCATATAGTACTAGCTGTAGGAAATGGCAGTTTTGGCTTCTGTCCTGGACAGACTGCCCTCATGGCTATATGTCTAGTCATAACCCATTTCTAGGAGGACAAAATTAGAGGAATACAGAAATGGGTGGCAAGCTTTTGGAAAAGTCCTAGGAATGTCCCTTGGGATAAAGAGTTGAAGTCTGGAAAGTTTAGTGTTTAGTTTCTTAAATGCTCATGGTGAATTTGAGGATTTCTTCAGTATTTGAGATTCATGTGGAAGGGATTCATCTTGCTCTGCATGACCTCAGAGGGCAGAGGGAAGGCCAGCAAGCAGATGCTTTATCTGTATAGGTACATAAATACAGCAGTAAGTGGGAAGGAGCATCAAATCCCCAGACAGACTGTTTTGGAGAGATATACTTCTTTTTAGCTATTTGATAGCCCAAAGAAGTATGAGTTTACAGTAGGACCAAAGGATAAAGATGTCTGAGGGGAAGCTGGTAGACATCCTTACCAAAGGCATTAAGAGCAGAGATTCTGGAGCCAGATGGCATGGATAAGAATCTCTGCTTGCATCTTACTACTATCTTGGCAAGTGGCTTAGCCTCTCCTTGACTCCATTTCCTTATCTATAAATGGAAATAATAATAGAACCAACCATGTTGAGTTGTTTGAGTGTGAAATGAATGAATATTTTTTTAAAAAATAAATCTTTATTGTTCAGATTATTACAAATGTGCTCCTTTTTCCCCTCCCCCCTCAATTGCTCCCCTCCACCAGGTTCCCACCCTACCCTCTGCCCTTTCCCCACCCCCATTGTCCTCATCGATAGGTGCACAGTTTTTGTTCAGTCTCTTCCCACACCCCCCACTCCCCTTTTCCCCAAGAATCGTCAGTCCATTCCCCTTCTATACCTCTGATTCTATTATATTCATCAGTTAATATTGTTCATCAGATTTTTTAATTCCCTTGGTTTTTAGTTTCAATTGTTCATCATTTTTATCTTTATCTTCTTCCTCTTCCTAAATAACCCCCTTCAGCAATTCATATAATTCTGGTTTGGCGGTGATGAACTAACTCCTTTAGCTTTTTTTATTTGTGAAGCTCTTTATCTGGTCTTAGATTCTGAGTGACAGCTTTGCTGGGTAGAGTATTTTTGGCTGTAGGTTATTGCTGTTCATCACCTTGAATATTTCTTGCCATTCCCATCTGCATGGTTTCTGTTGAGAAATCAGCTGACAATCATATGGGTGCTCCTTTATAGGTAACTCTCCACTTTTCTCTTGCTGCTTTTAATATTCTCTCTTTGTCTTTTGCTCTTGGAATTTTAATTATGATGTGTCTTGGTATGTTCTCTTTGGATTCCTTTTGTTTGGGGTTCTGTGTGCTTCCTGGACTTGTAAGTCTATTTCTTTCACCAGGTGGGGGAAGTTTTCTGTCACTATTTCTTCCAGTATTCTTTCGGTATCTTGCTCTCTGTCATCTTCTGGGATCCCCATAATTCTGATGTTGGTTCACTTGAAATTGTCTCAGAGGTTTCTTACACTATCTTCAACTTTCTGGATTCTCTTCTCTTCTTGCTCCTACGGAGGAGTGTCCTCTGGCTCTTCGTGTTCAAAATCTTTATCTTGATTCTTGCGATCTTCCAGTCTGTTTTTAGGACTGTGTGTAATATTTTTTATTTCAGACAATGTTTTCTTTATTTCTAGTTGATCCCTTTTCATATCCTCATATATCTCATTTATCGGTCTCTTTTAGGAAATTCTTGAAAAAACTTATAACTGTAGTTTTGAACTCAATGTCCATTCTTTTCTTTTCCTCCATCTCCTTCCTTTGTGTCCTGCCTCTTCTCTACATTTTAGTTGTTTCTCTGATTTGATGGAATAGTTTTGTGTGCTAGGTGTTCTGGTAGAGCCCAGTAGCACAGCCTTCCCAGTTACCTGAGGTGGACAGTCTTGGTGTAGCCCTTTGTGGGCTGTGTGTGCAGTCTTGTTGTTAAGTCTTGCTTATTGTTGGTATCACTGGGAAGCGTTGATCTCCAAGCCAATTGGCTGTAAGGATCAGCAGTGTCTCAGCTAGGAGGGCTTCTGTACTCCACTTGGATGGGGCGGAGTCTCGGGGTGGCATAGACAAGCTTTGGTTCCCTGTCAGTCTCACCTTAGGAAAGTCTTGTTAGCAGTGAGTCTTGCAAGATTGGTTGCAGGCGCGTGCACCTCTTTGGTAAAGGCGCAGACAAGCTTTGGATTCTGGTCAGTCCCTCCTTAGAAAAAGCCAGCCTCTGGGAGAGCTCCTGTGCTCAGCTTGGATGGGGCAGAGTTTTGGGGTGGTGCAGACAAGCTTTGGTTTCCCGTCGGCTCCTCCCCAAGTCCAGCAGTAATAGCCACTGGCTTCACACACCTCCGAGAGATCTCTGCCTGCTGCCTGACAGTCTGGCCTCTCCCTGACTGGGGCCATCTGTCAGAGCAATAGAGTGATTCTGTTTTCATCCCAAACAAGAAAGCCAGCCAGGCGTTAGCTGTCTTCCCTCTCTGTGCACCTGGAGTAAGCTAGTAGCAAACTCGGCCTGCCCTCTCCGCGCACCTGGTGTAAGCCAGCAGCGAACTCTGTGGCCACCCTTTCATATGCACAGTTCCTGAGGCTCAGTGCGCCTTCTCTCTCCTTCCCAGATGGCAGAACCTCTTCTCAGCCAGCCATCCAGTGATTCAGGGCGATGCCTACCCTGTTTTCCAGTTCTAAATTCAAAATTGTGGTAGGCTGCATTCGGGTGTCTACCCTATGCCGCCATCTTGGTTTCTCTCCTCATGAATGAATATTTCTAATCACAAACTACTGTTTGTACAATGTGAGCACCTAAGGAGTGCTAGCTATTATTCTCATTGTTTCTATAAGAGGCACAGGAAGCACATGCCTCTTACTTACGTTACCTTTTCTCTTTGGTGCATGATGTTTTACAGTGTACAAAGCTCTTACACAGGTATTAGCTGATTTGAATCAGCAACTGTGTGCTATAGGTAGAGTTATATTATCTCCAGGGGAGAGATGAGACAACAGGGTCAGGGTTATAAGTAACTTAGCAAGTGAGGAAGGAGAGAGTTCTGGCTTGAGCTCAAATATTTTGTCTAAATCTAGAAGTCATTCCCCTGTACCAAATTGCCTCCTCCCTAGTTTCCAATTTGGTAATACTGCTGGACAGTAATAGCTTTAGGATGAATCTAAATAAATGACTATGTTTGATGTTAGTTAGCATAGTCATCTTATACTCTAGTCAGAATCTGATGAACGCTACACCTGTGATTTGTGTTGCAATAATTTTCTCTTGAAAAGTAAATAATTAATTCACAAAGGAGGTTACCTCCTGGCACACATTTTTCTTTTGATTTAAAATTTCATGTCTAGTAGTTTAGCTGTGTTGATAGTCAAATTATGAGCCCCAGGGAAAAATGCAATATGAGATTTCTAGGAACCTTCAAGAAATTATTACCGGCTTCCCATATTTTTATGATTTTATCTAAGTGCAAGAGTTGATAACACAAAAGGTGATATGAAATGATAAATATTTCCCAATTTCTCACTTGTAGATCTAATGAGGTGAGAATCACAGATGCCAGGAAAGATGCTCATTTTCTCTAACCTCCTATGTTGTCTATACCTGACTGATAAGCCTTTGAGCTTGATGGATATTCTGTGGGGGAAAGAGAACCCTCCCATTTTCTAGGAAAAGCACTGAGCCCTTAGCTCTAGGAGTCATGTTCCGTAAAAGATTACATGTTCTCATTTCCAAGATGAAATTAAGCAAGATAATGTATGTAAAATACCTAAGTGTCTGACTCATACCCACTGCTTAGTAAGTGCTGGGAAGAAAGGCATGCAGAAGAAACAAGGTTCTCCATTCTGCTGGTTTTGCCATTGTAATACAGGGAGCTTTGCTTCCTTTGTATTGCTTGTTTATACTCGATTTAATAGTTCAATATATTATTTATTTCTTGAAATTCCAAATACTGTGAATAGAAATACTTATTTATTCAACTAGAGTATATTGAGTACATACATGCCAAGTATTACTAAAAAGAAATGAGCCCAGTGGTGTTGCTTGGTAGTTGAGCATGGACCCATGTACCAGGAGATCCCTAGTTCTATTTTAGGTCAGGGCACATACCTGGGTTGCCAGCTCAAACCCCAGCAAGGGGCATGCAGGAGGCAGCCAATCTGTGTTGATGTTTGTCTCTCATCAATGTTTTTATCTCTCTTCCTCTCCCTACGTCTATGTCTAAAATCAATAAAAACACATATATTTTTAAATAAATGAAATAATTACTTTCATAGAGTTAAGTTGAGGAGGAATCAGATAACTTAAGAGATAGTGAGATGCTTTTTTGATATATTTAGTACTGTGTTTGTTGTATTTTGTTCTGTGGCACATCCCTATTTAAATTAGAATTGAGGCATTCTTTGTCTCAGGGAAGGGTTTTTATAGTAGAATACAGAAATATAGAAGTCTTGGCTTTTGAGTTTCAAAATATGTTTGAAAACTCAAGGCACAGGCAATAGTTTGAAAGAAAAGACGTTGGCTTCCAAAAGTTTAGGAATTTGAGGTTCCAAATCTTTGCTTTGAAGAGACTTATGGTAGAGTATATTAGACCAATCAGATTTTGGGATCTTTGTTTTTCCTGCTCCATAAGAGACAAAGATTTTCTGGGCTAAAGGACAAGTGGAGGGAATGTGATAGAAATGAATACTGGTGCTATTTCCAGAGAAGGGGGTCCCATGGATGAGTTCTAGGGAAGACAGTATGTTCAATAGGTTTGGGGAGCGTTTGGAGGAAGAATATCTGCATTTAGCTTTCAAAATAGAGTGTGGAGTATAAGGCTGCTTGTGTTGTCATTTCTTTATCCTGACACATAAGGTCAGTGGTAATGGATATGTAATGATTGGGCCTGCCCCAGGGATAAGGTGATCAGATTTTAACATTGGTAAAGCGGGACACCATTGACGGGGGACACCATCAGCAGTGGGATTCATTTTTCTCCACATCCTCACCAGCACTTGTCATTTTTTGATTTGTTGATGATTGCCATCCTGACAGGTGTGAGATGGTACTGCATTGTCATTTTGATTTGCATCTCTCGGATAATTAGTGACTGAGCATGTTTTCATATGCCTCTTGGCCTTCCTTCTGACTTCTTTGGAAAAGTATCTATTTAGGTCCGTTGCCCATTTTTTGTTTGGGTTGTTTATCTTCCTTTTGTTAAGTTGTATGAGTTCCCTGTAAATGTTGAGATTAATCCCTTATCAGTGATAACACTGGCAAATACGTTCTCCAATGCAGTGGGCTTTCTTGTTGTTTTGTTGATGGTTTCTTTTGCTGTGAAAAGAGAGAGAGATCAACCAAAGGACTTGTAAGCTTGCATATAAGCCTAACCAATGGACACAGACAACAGGGGGGTGAGGGCATGAGGCGGGGGAATAGAGGGAGGGGTACGGGGAGAATAAGGACACATTTGTAACACCGGAGTCAATAAAGAAATTAAATTAAAAACAAAAAAAACTGAGAGCTGACTACATGAATTTCTTTTCATGAAATATTTTGTGAACTTCCTTAAAACTAGGAAGCTTATTGTTACTCTATGATCATCGTAAAGACACCTCTGCTCAATTCAGGTGTATGGGAGAAAGGAAATGTTCTGAAAAATGAACACACAAACATGGAGAGGCTTTAAATTGGGTGAAAGTATTGTATCATAAATCATCGAGATAGATATGAGACAGCTTAATGAGCCATTTAATTAGGAGTCTTTATTTGCCTGGGCCCAGAGAAATATATTTCCCAAATCTCTGAGACCCAACAGTAGTTTTGAGTTATCTGCTTATGTGAGTAAAACAAGATGGAGAATTTCTTGTAAGAGAGCAGTAGCATGAGAAAATAACTGCTCTGCTCCTCTGTGGCAGAGAGGGAGATGGGGCTTTGAAGTCACGGGTTCCCAGCCTTCCTGGCCTCGGAGGAGGTTCCTTCCAGCAACCACTCCCAGTAGAGAAATAGTGTTGCATGTTGAGGGACCAGCCAAGGAAGAAGATGCCTTGACAGTAAGGTGCCAGGGAAACCCTGGGAAGGGAGCAGAGTGGGAGGATGGCCCCAGAGGCTTAGGCACATTGAGTCAGAGAGATTTGAAGATGAGATGAGAAAAGGGGGGATTAAAAAAAAAAGAATATGGGTGATGAACTGGATCTACTTTGGTATTCTGAGAGAGATAAAGATAAATTAGAATTGCATTTCAATTACTTGTAATTGTTGAACTTATTTCTTTCATTAAACTGCTTAATCAAAAAAAGGGATACATGAGGAACCCTAGATTTTATTTTTACCACATGCTTGTCTTTTTTCATTTCACTGCCAACTGCTTGAGGACAGGAGTCGTGTCTCACCCATCTCCAGATCCTTGGTGCCTCTCCGGGGCCCAGCACTGAGAGAGGTAGGTACTCTTGTCCTGGGCTGAATGAGTTTACCAGCTCTCCTATTTCAACTGGCACTTTCCTGAATTAGCACAGAAAGCCCATGTTTCCTGAAGCTCCAAGTCCCAGGCAGACTGGAGGAGTTGACATCCTAGACTGAGTCAATGGACACTAAACTCTAATATTGACTTAAACTTGGCAGACTAAGTGGAATTCCCAGTAGAAATCCAATCCCACCTCTAGTCACACCAGGGAGTTTTTTCATGGCTGCATCAGGGAGAGTGCTGTTTTTTTCCTGTATGACTCATTCTCATTGTGTGCTAAGAGGCACAGCCCAGTTGCCAGACCCAGCCTCTTTAAGACCCTTGTTCTGTATCACACAAACCCCAGCAGCTGCTGGGAGCTCATCACTGCTTTCTCAACAGTGAGCTTGTGGCCTATAATGAGAATATTTTTATTCTGAAGAAAAACAAACAAACAAACAAACAAACAAACAAATAAAGGAAACCTGGCTCCATCTTAGAGTAGCATGATCAACTTTGTGTGTGTGTGTGTGTGTGTGTGTGTGTGTGTGTGAGGGTATTAAGGAAAAAGAAACTTTCTTAATTTAACATGAAAGATTTTATTAAATGCCCATCAATTCCAGAACCTCACAGAATTTTTTATTCTAGCTTTTCAAACCCACTCTGCTTCTCTCACTTCTGGGCCTTGGTATATGCTGTTTCCTTTGCCTAGCGTTTCTTTATCCTTTTCTTCACATGCTGACTGCTCCTTAGCTTAAGCAACTCCAGCTCTCCCTATCTACCTCTTCCATTAAGATCAGACCTCTTCCGTGTGTTTCCGCAGAATACTAGGTTTAGAGGGTCTCGGCCTGTTTCATGTGCTTCTTCCCCTTGTACTATGAGTCCCTGAGGACCTGGCTAGTTGGAGGTGCTTTCCTGTGAGTCTGTTCAGCCAAGTGGGCAGTAAAAGGAGCCCATGTGAATAACAGGGCAACATGTCATCTCTCAGAAGTCTATTGAATCATCTGGAAATGAGTTTTCCAAAGGTGATTATGATGTGAACAAAAACTTTAACTGAGCATGTGCTGCAAATTCATCACAGAGATGTGAAAAGACAGCAGCTGATTTATCAGAGGGAGCTTAGAGTCCAGACGTCTGATTACTTGCATGTATAAGATTAAAAGCTCCCTAGGTGTCTGTCGTTGGCTAGTCCACCATTATTCTTTCATTTTATGGTGATAGAAGAAGCAAGTCTTGTTTTCGGAGTCTCTGATTACTATATAAACATGTTTTTATACCATATTTCCTTACATGTTTTTATACCATATTTCCTTACAACTAGAAAGAGGTCAGGCAGTTCACCAGCTACCTGTCACAAAGAAGGTCTTCATGCAGAAAAGCACACTGTTGAAAAGGCCAAAAGCCTAGGTCTTAGACCTGGCCCTGTACCATCCTATCTTATGACCTTAGTAGTCTTGCCTCTGTGCTAATAATATTCATTGTGTGAGTTGGTCATCTCTCATGTCTATTTCATTAACTAGAGGCCTGGTGCATGAATTTGTGCATGGGTGGGGTCCATTGAGGTGGCCTGAAGAGATCAGGCTCCAGCTTGTGCTTGCAGCCCCACAACCCCACCTAGCACCCCTGTAACCAACAACCTTGGCCTGGTGCCACCCCCTCTCTGGCTCCACCATCGCACCAGTGGGGTGATCGATCAGGGCTGGGACCCTTGTCTGGCTCCCTCAGCGCTTGGGAGCTGGGTTGTGGCCCTGCCCTCTGCTGCCACAACTGGTTGCTGTCGTGGGGTAATGGCAAGGCGATAGGACCCCCACTTGCACCTGCTTTGCCCTGCCAGCAACCAGCAGGCCCACCCAGCCCAGCCTCGATTGGGACTGGGTGAAACGGCCCCAATAGACCTAATCACTGGCCAGGCCTAGGAACCTTACTTGTGCACATACTGTATTTCGTGCACCAGGACTCTAGTATATAATAAGGACTGTCTTTTCCAGTCATTTAGACTCAATCTTGTTTTATTTTAAGTATAAACAACATTATTAAGTGTCAGGGCAAATTTCCTTACCCAAACTCAGAAAAAGAGAGCATTTTATTGAACTACTAGGAATCTATGAAGTATCTAAACTAAATTCTTTTGATAATTCTGAGGGTTTCCAAAAATATTTGGTGGACAAAGGATTGATCAGAAAGGTAGTAAATTCTTGGGGGCTATATGTCCACCAAGAACAAGGAAGGAAGAGAGCCCCTGGAGAAGTAAAAGTTACAATTAATGCATACCAGTCATATTGGAGGTAGAATGAGATGTGAGGGAAGAACAGTGGTTCTCCATTAAGAAAGACTATCCAGAATGTTTGATATATTAAAAATGAAAGAGAAAGCCTGGCCAGAGTGGCTCAGTGGTTGATGAACCAGGAAGTTATGGTTTTTTCTTGGTCAGGGCACATGCATGGGTTGAGGCTCAATCCCTAGTGTGGAGCATGAAAAAAAAAAAAAATCTATCTAATAAAGAGAGAATATACAAATTGACCATCACACCGTACTAAGATGGCTGTGCCCACACCAGAGGCAGGGATTCTGTAACACAAGATGGCTGCACCCACCCCAGAGGTTGCGTTCCTGTAACCAACAATCAGCAGGGACCTGAGGCCGTGCCACCTGTCTGGCGGGACTTGACGGGGACCTCAAGGCATGCTCCCTTCCTCAGCCTGGACCAGGAGACTCAGGCTGTGCACCCTGCCCAGTGGCAGGCCAGGGGATCGGAGGCTGTGCCCCGACCTTGTGGGGTTTAACAGGGCTGGAGTCTGCTGGATTTGGATATGGCCCAATGGGGGTGGGGCCAGCTGGGTCTGGGACTGGGTCTTGTGTGATTTTGAGGCACATGTGGGTAGGCAGGAACTTAACTCTGGTTCCCATGGCGCACCCCAAACTCAGATAAGAGGAAGATTTTCATATACATTTTACTAATTTTCTTTCATATCTGACACTTCTATTATAGCAAAAGGGCAAATAGCAATATTAAAATATTTCCTCTAATTTCTTTTCATTGTGCACGAATTTCATGCACTGGGTCACATATTGTGTGTGTGCACCAGGCCTCTAATACACACACACACACACACACACACACACACACACTGAGTGGCCAGATTATTATGATCTCTGAACGCATAATAATCTGGTCACTCAGTGTGTGTGTGTGTATTAGAGGCCTGGTGCAGGCCGGTGCATGAATTCGTGCATGGCTGGGGTCTGGCCAGCCTGGCCAAGGGGAGGGGTCATGGGCAGTTTGCATTTTAGCCTTCTATTATACAAGATATACACTGAGTGGCCAGATTATTATGCATTCAGAGATCATAATAATCTGACACCTCTCTCTCTCTCTCTCTCTCTCTCTCTCTCTCTCTCTCTCTCTCTCCATATATATATATATATATATATATATATATATATATATATATATATATATGGCAGTAGAGAGCTGTAAAATGAAGAACTCCCCATCTGACCAGAATAAAGGAAGTGCCAAGCAATGATCTGGGAATATTCTTACTCCACTAATGAAACCTTTGCTTTATAATCAGGTTGGGGCCACTGGCATCTTGGCTGACACCAGTAAGCATTATATTCATCTAATGTGCACACCTTATGCTCACCAAGCAAGACTCTGCTTGGATGTGGCTTCTCATGATGTGCTTACAGAAGGAGAATTGATAGTGAAAAAGTAACATCAACAACAATAGCTAGTAATTTTTGAGTACTTTGAATATGCCTGGAGTTATTTAGTGGATTTTATTTAAACCTTACAATAATCCAGTGAGGAAGATTCTACTAATACTTTCATGTTACAGGTGATGAAACCGAGCCACACTAAGATTATGTAACAATACTGAAGTCTCATAGCTAGATCTCAGAGTTTGTTCACAGTTGGGACAATAATATGGGCCCAGTTGCTTTTCCTTTCCTCCACTTTTGTTTGTTTTCAGGTTTGATCTCAAATTATTTTATTCTTTCTCATGTTTTAGCATGTGTGGACATTTGAAATCACCAGATTTGTGTGATGAAAGCTGATTTTGCTCTCTTAAAATACAGAGTACCTTTCCAGTTGGCTGCTTCAAAAACCCATTTAGTCAGTGGAATTGATGAGTGGAGGAAGCCCATATGGACTATATTTCGAAGTTCCCTTATCTGTAATTTCAAAAGCAACTCCAACAGGCTTATTTTTATGTCTTAAGGTTTGCTTTTATCCACTTGACATGATCTCCTCTAATTATGTCTTCCTTAGATGATGTCACCTCATTAAAGGGCAACTTTCCACCAAAACCGGTTTGGCTCAGTGGATAGAGCCTCAGCCTGTGGACTGAAGGGTCCTGGGTTTGATTCTGGTCAAGGGCATGTACCTTGGTTGCGGGCACATCCCCAGTAGGGGGTGTGCAGGAGGCAGCTGATCGATGTTTCTCTCTCATCGATGTTTCTAACTTTCTATCCCTCTCCCTTCCTCTCTGTAAAAAAACAATAAAATGTATTTTAAAAAATAAATAAAAAAAATAAAGGGCAACTTTCCATCTTGGTAGCCAAGGACTTGGTTTCTGTCACACTGGAGAGGCTTAACTTAGGAGCGGTGATGTTCTTAGTGCATCTCTATTGTCAGAGAGGTTTTGGCCTAGTGGTTTTGAGGATAGGTAGATCTGTCATGTCAGCTCCTACCCAGTGTCCTAGATTCCAGAAGGCACAGCAATTAGGTTTTCTCAAAGGGGCAGGCAGAGCTGGGGGATGAAATGGAGTAAGAATAAGAAATGATGGTACCCCACAGCCAAAGCCAGTTGCTGTGAGCTATTTGTAAAATAGGTAGAAAGCTCAACTTGATTTTTTGGTCTGTTTTCCAGAGGTTAGAAATGATACTGTTTCAGTTTAAAGACCTAGTAAGCATACCATAAATAAGGAAAGGATAATACCTTGATTCCATGGTGATAGACCTATCAAAAGTAAAAAACCTGTTCCTAATTCTTCTGAGAAGACTGATGTAGCTTAACATCTAGATGAGGGAGTGTGAGACAGGATGGGACAAAAGGAACAAAGGGAATAGAGAGAAAATGCCATGCACCTAGTGGCCTGAAGAAAGCTTGCTGTCTTATCACATCCAGTGCTCTCAACAGTAAAACCTCTAAATTCCCAACAGGATTTCTAAGTACACTTACATTAAATCAGCTTCTATGAGGTAGAATTCTGTGACCACTAAATGACGCAGAGAGGGGCCTTTCATGTTCACATTTGTAGGATTTTATCCCTGCATAAATGTTTCAAATAATTTGCCCACACAGGACAAGATGCACACTTCTGAGAATTGGAATCAATCTTCAGACATTCGAATCTTTTGTCTCTGTTACCACTCAAATATGTTTTTTATGTCACCATGCATTTCAATTTCCTCTTGTACCTCAAAGTCAGAGCAATGAGATGTTTTATTTGAGGGGTGCTGTAACTTTGTCATTTTGTAGCAGCATATACTCATGTCAGACAAGTACATCATATCTTTGGAGATTTTATTGCTGTTTTACTCTTTATTAGCTTGTTTTTAAAAAATATATTATTTTATTGATTTTTTACAGAGAGGAAAGGAGAGGGATAGAGAGCTAGAAACATCGATGAGAGAGAAACATCGACCAGCTGCCTCCTGCACGCCTCCTACTGGGAATGTGCCCACAACCAATGTATATGCCCTTAACCGGAATCAAACCTGGGACCTTCCAGTCTGCAGACTGACGCTCTATCCACTGAGCCAAACCAGTTTTGGCTTGTTTATTCATTTTGCTAAATAGAATTAAAACAAAGGTTAGTGTGGGAATGACTATTGGCGTAGGCCCTGAAGGCAGTGGGCACCTGGCAAGGAAGGTTAATGGGAAGGGCACAAGTATAGGTCAGTTTGCAGTTAGGAAGGCAGTATGGAGAATAATTAGGGAAATGAATGAGGAAGTCCATTTGCAATATGTGATTGTCAATGTGAGTGCAGCCTCTTTCTGTCAATTAAGGCTAAAGATACCCAGATTTAGCAGCTTCAACAAATGTTTGTCTCACAGCTTTTGTGAGTCAGGAATTCAGGAGCAATTCAGTTGGTTATTTCTAGCATGGAATCTCCTAAGTCGTTGGCTAGGGCTTGCATTCTCTGGGCTTGGCGGGTTGGGAGTTCCTCTGCTAAACTCATCACGTGGCTTTTGGCAAAGATCTACCACGTGGACTGGCTGTGCATGACATTTCTTCCACAGAGCAAGTGATGAGAGGGAGTAGGAGGGAAAATGAATGAGAATGAGAATAGATAATTGGAAACTGCAGTTTTTTTATAACCTAATCCTGGAAGAGGCACACCATCACTTCTGTTGTATTTTCTTTGTTATATTCCAATCACTAAGTCTGGCCTGCACTCAGGAAGAGGGGAGGTAAGCTTCACTTCATGAAAGCAGGAGTATCAAAACATTTGTGGACATATTTTGAAGGCCAAGTCAGTGCCCATAGTTAAAGTAAACTGCAGAAATGTGGGGAGTAAATGCTTAGAAGACTCCAAATGAAGAAAAAGACAGACCCAGAGAAGAGAGAAACTGTCCTGATCTATGTGGACTGGGATGCTCAGTGTAGGCACAGGATCCTCATGGATAAAGAAGAGTCAGAGGAATAGCTAATCTGATCAGAGAGAAAAAATTCCAAAGCAGAAAGAGCTGAAATCAGAAAAAAACAGAGGACTGCTGTGATGAAAATTTAGTCCATAGAGTGGAGGGTGGTAGGTCAAGGTCAGTGTAAGCATGAAAGAAGGCAGTCAGAATCAGCCTTTTTGAGGTGTTAAAGGAAGCAGGCCCTGCCCAGTTGTGAGGGGCAGAGGAGCCTGGGCATATTCAGGGAGACTATCATAGAGGGGGAGGGGCTCTGGGGCAGGTTCGGCTTGGCCACTTACCTGCTCTGAGGCTGGGGGTAAATGATTTTTTAAAAATATTTTTTTTTATTGATTTCAGAGAGGAAGGGAGAGGGAGAGCGATATATAGAAACATGAATGATGAGAGAATCATTGATTGGCTGCCTTTTGCACGCCACCCACTAGGTAGGGATTGCACCTGAAACCCAGGCATGTGCTCTAGACTGGAATTGAACTTGGGACCCTTTAGTCCACAGTTGATGCTCTATTCTAGGGGTGTCGAACTCAATCAGAGAAGGGGCCAAAATCTAAAATCCAGCCTAAATCGCGGGCCGAATGGTCTACTGAACAGTCATAAACTGTCATTGTGATGGAAATGCAGCGGAGTGCAGTGATGACAGCGCGGTGCGGGCCACATTGCAAGGCCTGGCGGGACGGATTTGGCCCGCGGGCCTTGTGTTTGACACATGTGCTCTATTCACTGAGCCAAATCAGCGAGGGCTGGGGTAAATTATTCATTTGCCATTTTTATCAGACAAAAAAAATATTGTTAATTTCATATGGTTCAATTGAACACTTTGCCTCCTTTAATTTTTTCAGTTCTAAGCTGTAATATTGTTTTTGAGATTAGATACAATATGTGTTAAAGGCCTATTTCCATGTTTGGAAAGTGGGACAATCAATAAATGGCAGACCCTTTCATTATCAGGTTAACTTTGTTAGGAGCGATGGCTGAACAGTCAAAGAACTCAGGACCATTTAATTTAGGAAATCAAGGACCAGATTCATTCCTTACCATTGCTAGTTCACTTAAGCAATTCCCCTTTCCATCTGAGCCTCAGTTTTCCTACCTTTAAAATGAGAAAAGTGGCCTAGAAAAACTGACTTCCTATGTGACTGAGAAAATGAAATAAAATAGGACTCACCAATGTATAAATTGGTCTATTATTACCAACAAAGTGAAGTATCAAACAAATGAAAGAAGTAATGGGAATTCTAGCCTCAAACCTTGTTATTAAGGTAAAGATGTGTGTGTGTGTGTGTGTGTGTGTGTGTGTGTGTGTGTCCTCTATTTGTGTGTGTGTGAGTTGAGTGTCTGGCTGAGCCTTTCTGTGTAGCATTATGTTTGCGGGTATAAAAGGGGAGGGACCACGAGTATTTACTGTGCTTCTGCTCAATACTAAGGGCTGAGCAGAGGGCTAAGGGTTCAGCAGTGACAGACAGGATTCTCTGGTCTGTGGAATTGTTGCTGCTAATTCATTCTGCACTCAGTTTCTCAGTCTGGGAAATGGAATTTCCAGAGCCTTAGCAATAACTTCAGGCCCTTATAAATGCTATGAAATCAGGAGCTGTAGGCACAGGGAAGTCACATTGATTATTCCTTGTCTGGGAGTCTACTAGGGAAGTCTCCCCCCTTAATTGAACTAGAGGCTGCGATGATTGATGTGCTATAGGAGCATGGGGCAGGTAGCCCTGAGCTTGCATGTGAAGCAATTAACATCTATGGCTCCTCCTTCCCCTGCCTCTACTCAGAAGGCAACACTTGGCTCAAAGCCAAATTGTCCAATTGTATACACTATTAATAACTTTAGTGACATTGGCAAGAAAGGCAAAGGGGGAGAGTGTTTGCTTTGCTTCAGGTCTGATTTCCACCTTCATAGTGTTCCACTCCTGTGGGTAGCTTCCTCATAGAGTGAGGAAAAATCGGAAATAATTCTTCAGTAGTCACACTGGAGATTGTTGATTTATAGAGCCAACATCTGTGCCCATATGTACTTTCTTTATTGGAAAATTATGCTTCATCAACTCATTTCCTTGTCAACCCAGGCAGGAACCAAAGGGAACCCGGATCCATAAATTTATCAAAGAAATGGATAGAGCTGGGCCTAGAATCACATGCCCAGGCCAGTGATTACTTATGGTGAGAAGAAAATTCTGGCTGCACTGGAAGTTGCTTCTCTTGAAAATGTTTTCCTGATATTTTTATATGTTCCCAAAGTTTTGTCTGAAGTGTTTATTATATCCTCATTTTCCTACTGCTGGGACTGTATATGATTGGTACAGTGAGGTTAAAGAAATGCAAGGAATCTCTGAATGAATGGGCATGATGGAGCACGGGCATGTTAGGGTAAGGGCTTGTTAACTTACTGAGCTGAGTTCACTATATATAGGTCTCACTATTCCTGAGACAGCCACCTGTGTAAAGGGTGGCCCACAGAGAGGAAGGGAAGAATGACCCCCTCTTCTCCCTGTACCTCTGAAGAAAGCAATCCCAGCTGCTGGCAGAGGGACATCCTAGCAGCCAGCCAGCTCTCTTCCAACTGTTCTGGATTTCTAGTTTTGAGTGTCTCCATTAAACAGTATCCATTCAGCCAGCATATGTCGTGTTCTGAGGTAGAAGTGGACACTAACACCAGGAATGGGAGGTCACTGAGCACGGGCACATTTTGGATGACTACTAAGGGCAAACATGGCAGCTCCAACTCCCACACTGGTGTATTGTGTATATGATGTGTCTGTGGGTGTGATAATTTAATGTCCACTGGGCTTTAAGCCCATGTCACATGCATGCTTGGTTGGTAGGTGAGTCAGCCAAGATTCACACTTCTTAAGGCTAAGGAGCCTCCTGGAGAGAACTTACCCTGAAGGCAGAAAGAACCAGGCTGGGCAGACTTGAGAAGTGTGGAGAGTGATACAGTGAAAGGCTTTCTTTTTGTTTATCTCTTGGCCTCTGTGTAATATGTAACTAAATTGTGTGGGGAGCAGGAAGCTCGGGTGGGCCTAATGACCAAGGAACATTGTTTCTGAACCCTTCTGAGAGCATATGAGACCCTGCTGACCTCATAACTCTGGTGCCATTTTGAGCACCCAGGCACTGTCACAGGGCAGTATACACTTAGAGATGTCAGCAGAGTCTGGGTGTGACAGTGGGGCCCTCAAAGGCCACAGCTGTGTTTCACTATGTGGTACTGCCCCAGGGGCAGAGCAGTACCCAGAAGAAGCAGAAGTGGAGTTCATGGGGTGGTTCTTGTCCCAATTGACAGGGTTCTGTGGTTCTGATGGTACAATTTCTAGTTTCTAGGTTTGACTCTCTTATTCTTGAATATTGGTCTTTCTCTTTTTTGACTGTCCTTTGAAATGTAAAATACTAGGTGCTTATTTCCCACTAATTTAGCTCTGAAAGTTTACTTCTTTATTTGGCGGAAAAATTAATCATTTTCAAGGCACTTATATGCCAGATTGGGCCATCATATGTATTAATACCGCTTCTCTAAAGGCTTCATTTGTTTATTATACTGTTTTCCCTCAAGGGGTCCAATTTACCAAAAACTGCACTTTAATAACTGGTCCTACTGTGTCCCTGCTATCTGTGGCCTCTTTTTTTAATTTTAATTTTTATATATAGCCACATTTCCAACAATCATTTGTGGATTAAAGAACCTTTGTGGATAGAAACATCCACATTGGGATCAATGTGACAGCATTGAAAGTGTCATGTGAATGCAGCAGGAAGTCTTAACAGGCATTGAACATTTTTTAGAAACTAGAAATTCTACCATTTGTTTCAATATTTCTGCATGGACATTGCAATTTGTCTTTGGAATAGAACCTTCTGAATTTCTTAAAGGACTATATCTTTGGTGTCACACACAGATGTAGGGCAATTAACACCCCGCCCTCCATTTTTCTTGTGGAAGCACCACATGCACCAAAAAATAAAATGGAAATGTGGTAGACTGAGATTGTGTTCTGAGAAGGCAGCTGGCAACGCTGGCAGTGTGCCATTCTCACAGAGGTGGAAGCTGTTTTCGTTCCCCTCTTGTTTTGCTCTTACCTCTGGATTTGGCCTGCCTGTGCTATTAGAAATTACATGAGTCTTGTCATTCCATCTTCTCACAGAAAGGCAACTCAAACCAGATAGGGCAGTTAATCTCTTTTTGGTGAGAAAAGATGATGAAGAGGACTGAAATCAGATTTGAACAGGGTAAAAGGACGATTGGTAAAGCTCAATGCTGTTAGTTAATCCAGTAAAGGCCAGATGTTGCTAAATTTACTGTTGACTATTATGACTTTCTTTTCTTTGATGTGGTTGTGGGTTTCCTTCTGAGGAAAATGAGGCTCCCATTGACACATGAGAAGTTAATTATAGAGCAGTAAGGTTGTAGTGTTAGATGGGAGTTTTGGAAAGACTTCTTCCTTAATTTGGAGCCCAAAGTGAAGAGGGTGTTGGGAAGACCATTGACATGAAGACGCTTGGAGCATCCATCTGAGGGCAATGAGTTTGCCTGCCATCTGGGACAGATTAAGAGATAGATAAGGACTGGCTGCCAGAGGCCCTCTGAGTGAGACAAAGCCCACGATCTTTAGAATGATCAGCTCTAGGAGACTGTAGTTACTTTCAGGAAGAAGTTGTGCTCCTATGAACTTGTGCTATCTTGTCAACATCACAGCTGTGGTCTGGGAGTTAGAAATGATAATGCCCTCTCTCTGAATTTGGGATGATGTGACTACCAGCAGAGACTAAGAGGAAGAGGCAGCTATGACTGGCCAGACCAGCAGGTTCCAGAGGAAGAGTCTGTAGAAATTGCTGGGAATTGGCTAGAAGAATTCATATAAATGGAACTTGTGCTATAATAATTTGAATAATAAAAACGGTAACTTTGCTTTGCAATCACAGGCTGGTGAGAATGTGCAGATGGTGGTTTCTACGGGATCCCCACAGACCTCAGCAATGCCCGGTTTCTATTTATACAAATTAAAATTAAACTGGTATGTGAGAGTCATGCCAAGGTTCTGGAATGGAAAACATAGGCAGGACTCTGGACCAGAAAGACAAAGACTGAGAAAGGTGGGGACCAGTGTGTGCAGGGTTAAACCTACGAAAGTGTAGATGAGGGAAAACAAACTTTTTCCTTAAACTTCCACATTCTGGAGGGTGGCTCTGTTTCTCTGCTTTACCGCAGAGGATTGTTCATGGGGTGGAAAAGCTGTACTGCTGACCACCAGGCTTTTCAAACAGACAGGAGAACCCAGCAAGCAGGGAGGCATTCTTTAAATGGGATTTAGTGGAAAATGTAAGAGCTGGCTGATGTGATTGTAGGAATAGGGGTTATAAACATTTTATCTTTTTAGAGACTTTGATGTGAGGAACCCATAAGAAAATAGAAATAGTGGGTTTCTAAACTTAATCACTGAATTTAGAGCATTGAGGTTCAATTCTAGTCTTAGGTGAGACTCCAATTCCCTGTGACCTGGAGGCGGGCCCAGCATCAAACTGCACCCCGCCCCCGCCCCCTCAGTTTCCCCTAGTGCAGTGGTTCTCAACCTTCCTAGTGCTGTTACCCTTTAATACAGTTCCTCATGTTGTTACCCTTTAGTACAGCTCCTCGTGTTGTGGTGACCACCAACCATAAATTTATTTTCGTTGCTACTTCATAACTGTAATTTTTCTGTTAATGAATTATAATGTAAATATCTGTTTTTCGATGGTCTTAGGCTCTACAGCAGCAGTTCGCGACCCGCATTCCAATTCATTAACAGTAGCAAAATCACAGTTATGAAGTAGCAATGAAAATAAATTTATGGTTGGGGGTCACCACAACATGAGGAACAGTATTAAAGGGTCTCGGCATTAGAAAGGTTGAGAACCACTGCCCTAGTTGAAGGAGAGATCAGTCAGGCTTAGCTAATCCTTATTCCTTTCCAGCTGTGGTGCTCTAGGCCTTTGCAATGGAGCTACCACTTGCTGTAGGCTTGGTTTCTGAAATTGAGATGCTTAGAGTGTGACCGAGTGAAAAGGCCTACTCGGGCAGCCTGCATACCTGACGGACCTTTGTCTCCCTGCAGTGACCCCTATTGTTTGTTACATCACACTTAGGCATCTTCCCAAGTTAGTTGCAGGAAACCAGGAACCTGTTTTAAAATGTCAGAAATTCATCTTGAGTGTGTCAGGATTACTGGGTCATTTCCCTCTGCCTGACTTTGCATACCAAATAGCCATACTCAAATGCTGGTTATTCCGAAGAAAATGGGAGTGGGACATAAAGCATCAGTGCTATCATTTCTGCATGATTTTAAACCCAAAGCAAGGACAGACCAACTGGAAAGCTCACAAAACATAAGAGATACAGAACTTTTTTCTCTAGAAACAGAGTTATTTATTGTTAGCTTTAAATTAAAGCATGTTCTTAAGCAGCCCTTGGCTCTCAGCAGTCAGTGTTCATATCACTTTGAGGTTTACAAGCAGCTGATGTGTGATTTCGATTATAACAGTTATCTGTAATTGAAATCACCATAAAACAAATTTCCCCCCTTTCTTCCCCCCCAAACACTGGCTGAGACAGTAATCAACATCAGGAATGCTGTTTGTACAGCATTCAGGACCCATAAAATATGCAAGATTAATTTGCTGAACTTCATTCAGGCTTCCAATAGCGCTGTCACCTGGGACCAGAGATGCAGCAAATTAATTCTGAATCTCTACCCATTTCAAAACATCAAGAGCAGCCACCTTTGTAAGCTGTATTCTGCACGGCTTCTCTGCTTTTCCAGATACTTTCTGGAAAAATCATATGTCTAGAATGTTAAATTTTGTTTGGCCACCCCGGTGCCCCTCCTGATTCCCAAGACTTCTTCCATCCTTCTGATCTCAGTGATCCTGATTTCCTGCTTCAGGTCCCTAAGCCACAAACTCAGAAAAATAGAAAATCCTGGCTTTGGTCAACACATTGGAAACTCTTGCTTAGGTATCAAGTTAAGGAAGAAGTAATATCCAATGGTAAAGCATTAGTGTTTGAATCAGAAAGGGGTCTAGTTCTGGCTCTGACACTAAATGTTGTGTCTCCTTGGACAAATTGTCCTTTAAATTTTAGTTTCCAATAATGCTCTCCATTTCTTAGCATAATGCTCTCCATGTCTATCCATGCTGTTGCAAATGGTAAAGTTTCATACTTTAAAAAGAGAGCTTTGAAATTGTTAAAATTCCTTTTAGTTCTTTTATACTTTTATTTTACAAGGAAGGCTTGCAACATGCTTTTAAGTTTCAACTTCATTCAGTCTGGTTTGTTATTTTCCTTCCACAGTGTTTTATATACTAACAATATTGCTAATGTTTCTCTCTCCCCTTTGTTTACTCTCTGTTCCCTTTGGAATTGTATATCATACTTTTATTCCATAACTATTATTTTAGTAAAGTTTTGGGTAGAGATAGCCATCAATGTATTCAGTCTACTATGTTTATCTTTTAAAAAAATTATTATTTAAAATTTCACATATGTTTCCTTTTTCCCTGATTGACTCCCCCCTGATTGCCCAGACATTCCCACCCTGGGCAAGCCCCCACTGCTCCAGTGTCTGTGCCCATGGGTTATGCTGATATGCATGCATACAAGTCCTTTGGTTGCTCTCTAACACACACACACACACACACACACACACACACCCCACTACCACCGCCATATGTCTCTGGATCTATTCTTGTTCATCAAATTATATTGATCATTATATCTGTTTTTGTTCATCAATTTACGTTGATCATTATATTCCTTAAATGAGTGAGATTATGTTATATTTATATTTCTCCAACTGGCTTATTTTGCTTAGCATAATGCTCTCCATTTCTATCCATGCTGTTGCAAATGGTAAGAATTATTATATACAATACTTCTTTTTACCGTAGCATAACATTCCATTCTGAACATTTTCCACAGTTTTTAATCGACTCATCTGACGATGGGCACTTAAGCTGTTTCCATATCTTTGCTATGGTAAATTGTGCTTCTATGAACATAGAGGTGCATATATCCTTTCTGATTGGAATTTCTGGTTTCTTGGGATATATTCCTAGAAGTGGGAACACTGGGTCAAATGGAAGTTCCATTTTTAACTTTTTGAGGAAACTCCATACTGTTTTCCACAGTGACTGCACCAGTCTGCATTCCCACCAGCAGTTCATGAGGTTTCCTTTTTCTCCACATCCTAGCCAGCTCTTGTCATTCCTTGATTTGTTGATGACAGCCATTCTAACAGGTGTGAGATGGTACCTCATTGTTGTTTTAATTTGCATCTCTCAGATGATTAATGACTTGGAGTATGTTTTCATATGTCTCTGGGCCTTCTCTATGTCCTCTTTCGAAAAGTTTCTATTTAGGTCTTTTGCCCATTTTTTGATTGGATCTTTTATCTTCCTTTCATTAAGTTGTATGAGTTTTCTGTAAATTTTGGAGGTTAAACCCTTATCTAAAATAGCATTGGCAAATATGTTCTCCCATGTAGTGGCCTTTCTTGTTGTTTTGTTGATGTTTTTTTATTTGTTTGTTTTTTTGCTGTGCAGAAGCCTTTTTATTTTGATCAAGTCCCATTTGTTTATTTTCCCTTTCAATTCCATTGCCCTAAGATAGGGGTGTCGAACTCAATCAGAGAAGGGGCCAAAATCTAAAATCCAGCCTAAATCGAGGGCCGAATGGTTTACTGAACAGTCATAAACTGTCATTGTGATGGAAACGCAGTGGAGTGCAGTGATGACAGCGTGGTGCGGGCCACATTGCAAGGCCTGGCGGGACGGATTTGGCCCGCGGGCCTTGTGTTTGACACATGTGCCCTAAGAGCTGTGTAAGCAAAGATATTGCTACGATATATGTCTGATATTTTGCTGCCTTTGGAGTCTTGTAGAATTTTATGGTTTCCCGTCTTACATTTAAGTTCTTTAGCCATTTTAAGTTTGTTTTTATGTATGGTGTAAGTTGGTGATCTAGTTTCATCACTACGTTTATCTCGAAGTCTTCATGGTATTTCATATTCTGAATAATGTGATGCTGTTATGATCTTATCTATACGAATAAAAGGGTAATATGCTAATTAGACAAGGTATTTTCTGGATGACCTTTCAGACATCCTTCCTGACAAAGCTGGGCCTGGGGTCCCGGGCTCCTGTGGCTGGCCTGGGAAAAGTTCCCCCCAGCGACAGGTGCCTGCAGCCATCCTGAGCAAAGCTGGCCCGGGTACCAGGTCTTGAGTGCCTGCAGCCAGTTGGAGGAGGGAAGCAGGGTTCCAGGTGTAGAGGCCGAGGCAAAGGCTGTTAGGGATGATCATACCAGCAGGGGGAACAGTTAAGGGTGATCAGGCAGGCAAGCAGAGGTGGTTAGGGGTGATCAGGCAGGCAAGCAGGCAGGCAGGTGAGCGGTTAGGAGCCAGCAGTCCTGGATTGCGAGAGGGATGTCCTGGATTGGAGAAGGTGCAAGCCAGGCTGAGGGACTGCCCTCCCCCTCCCCCCCAAATTTCATGCAGTGGGCCTCAAATCTATAATAATAAAAGAGTAATATGCTAATTAGGCCAGGTGTCCTTCTAGATCACATGTGTCAAACACAAGGCCCGCGGGCCAAATCCGTCCCGCCAGGCCTTGCAATGTGGCCCGCACCGCGCTGTCATCACTGCACTCCGCTGCGTTTCCATCACAATGACAGTTTATGACTGTTCAGTAAACCATTCGGCCCGCGATTTAGGCTGGATTTCAGATTTTGGCCCCTTCTCTGATTGAGTTCGACACCCCTATTCTAGATGACCTTCTGGACGAAGCCAGGGCTGCAAGGGAAGTCTGGGTCTCAGGTGCCAGAGGGAAGCCAGGGCTGGCAGCCAGGGGAAAGAAGGCCTACTATTGCATGAATTTTGGTCCTCTAGTTATTACGGCTGAGGAAATGGAGGCCTAGAGAGGTTAAGAAAATTGCCCAGAGCCACACAGCTAAGAACAGCAGAGAAATTTGAACCCAAGTTTGCCTTTTAATAAAACCCATGGGTTCTTTTGCAATTACTTGCTAGTTTGGCTCATAGGATAGAGCTGTGGTTGGCAAACTGCGGCTCGCGAGCCACATGTGGCTCTTTGGCCCCTTGAGTGTGGCTCTTCCAGAAAATGCCATGGGCTGGGCGAGTGTATTTTAAAGAAGTGGCATTAGAAGAAATTTAAGTTTAAAAAACTTGGCTTTCTAAAGAAATTTCAATCGTTGTACTGTTGATATTTGGCTCTGTTGACTAATGAGTTTGCCAACCACTGGGATATAGTGTTGGTCTGCAGACCAAAGGGTCCCAGGTTCTATTCTGGTCAAGGGTGCATATTTTGGTTGCAGGCTCCTCCCCAGCCTAGGCCTTGTTAGGGGCATGTGCAGGAGGCAACCAATTGATTTGTTTCTCCCACTTTGATGTTTCTTTTGTCTTTCTCTCTTCCACTTTCTCTAAAAAGCACATTCTTTTTTTATTATTCTTTCTTAAATTTATATTTTTATTGATGTACATAAATATTCACATGCAAGTTGTAAGGAGAAATACAGGGAAATCCCATGTACCCTTTTACTCATCAGTTTTCCCTGATGCACTTAATTATTATTAATTAATTTATTTAGTACCTAAATATACACAAATAAGTTTTCACTGTCATAGGTTCAGATAATTTTGCAGTATATATAACGGTCGTTTTAAACCCTAATCTCCGGGACTCCAGCCTCATCTGAGCCGTACTCTAGGTTGCTGTTACTCCTTCCTTTATGCTTCTTCCTAATCTTGTTGTCATGATCAAGGTCATCCAGGGCACATGGATTTCGGGATTTCTGGCTGACTCATATCTTCAGTACTGTGTGGAACCCCTTTTTGATGGTGATTGTATGTGACATCAGCCACTCTTTACCTCAGCTTTTCCTCTAATTGTCTGACATCCCAATTCTTTATTTCCATGCTTCTTTATACATTCTATAATATAGATATGTAATATCTATTCTATACTTTGTAGTGTTAAGTACATACTTAGTAGTACTAAGTGTTCTATACTTAGAAGACAATGATTTTATTTATCTCACTTAGATAAATAGCAACTCTGTGAAGAAGGCATCATTATTAACTTCATTTTACAGGTGAGGATATAAGGTACAGACAGCTTAGGTAACTTGTACAATGTCACACAGCTAGTAAATGATGGAGACAGGACTCAGATCCATCAGTCCGGCTCTAGAGTCTAAACTCTTTATGAGTTATGTGACTCATTAGTATAGTTCACCTGTTTTGCCTTTCTTTCCTAATATTTACATACTCCCCTATACATTAGCTCCTTTTATGTAGGCTGTAAATGTGTCTAATATCAGATACCTTAAAAGACAAACATTATATACATTCCTTTGTCCTTGTGCCCTTGCATCAAAGTATCACCCCACCTTTTTCCTGTGCTAGTTCATAGCAAGCCTTCAAAGGAATCTCCTGTAACTGCTGGCTCCTCGTCCTCATCTAATTTACACTTGGATTAACTACAGTCAGAGCTTCTGTCCCAATCATTCCATGGAAACTGCTCCTGTATTATCACACAGTCATTTCCTCTTATCTCTCCATGATTGATATGATTAAGTATATTAATATATTTTCTAATATGGAACCAATCTGGCACTGACATCAGTTTTCATTCTTTAAACTTTGTGCTAGATTCAGTTAGCTAATATTTTATTTATGTCTTTGATTAGTGTCAGATGGATGGACTATTTCCTTAAAACAGAGGAATAAAGGAAGTTCTTTCCAGTCCATTTGATTTTCTTGTTAATTTAAAGGGGTCGGTTTCTTTGTATAAATAACTTTACTCTCTATATTGTTCATGTCCCTTCCCTGGGACATCTTTAATTTACCAATTAAAGATAAATAAGTGTGTTTCTAGTGATCACTGAGTATTCACATAAGGCAATATCTTCTTATTGGGCTATGAGTTAGAAAAACAAGAATAATCTGATTGGCTTATTATTTAAGTCCCCCCAAAATGCAGATTGTTAGTAAGAATATTCTCTCTGGAGAAAAACTGAAGACTAATAATGATGATGATGGTGATAAAAAGTTTGTTTTAAAAGAAAGATAGCAGTTATAGTATTCTAAGGACTTATGTCTAGTCATTGGTTCAAGCATATTGAGTGTATTATTTACTGGGATGTAAAGTCTATGAGGGGAGGATTGTAAGTGTTGTAATGATTGCTATTGCATTCACAACTCTAAGAGGTAGGTGCTGCTGTTATCCCTATTTTACAGATGAGGAAATTGAGGCACAAACATAAAATAACTTTCCCAGGCTCATGCAGAAAGATTCTAGAGCAGATTATTGGTTTTCCCTTATAAAGATTAAACATAGTGTTTGCCAAATACTATCAGTCCCCCTTTTCCCCTGCACTCCTTAAGTCCCCACTGTTCCAGCCAAGCGGAGTGTCTGTGGTTTGCAGTATGAACCATTCATGTCCCACATTTTTGTATATGCTGCTTCCCATCTCTCTGGAATGTTTTGAACCCTGCTTACCTGACTCACTTCTGCTTGCCCTTTGAGATTTATTCAAGTATCATCTCTTCTTTCTTCCATTCAGTACACCTCTCCCATCTATTTGGACTTCATTGCTTTTGCGACCTTAGCATATTAGAGATCCTCTTGTCTGTCTCCTGATCGCCATTGGGACCAGTGCCTTCCAAGATCTTTCAAAATGGGTATGTTGGATGAGTAAAGGATGAGATTCTCCTAGTGGTTCTCTCTCCAGCCTGAGCTTGACCTGATGATGGGCAGAGGTCGGTAAGCTCTAACTCCCCCATCTTCTCCTACTTTCCAAAGTGTTGACAAGTTTGGCTTATGGGCTCATAGATACTCAGCTTTTGACCTTCTGACCATTTTCTCTCTCTCTCTAGGGAATCACCTATTATTCTGAAAAGAAATACATATTCCTTTAAAAGAAAACTACATTTTTAGTTCACTTATTGAAGATTAGTAAGTCATATAACTCATGAACAGGAGGCTAAAAACAACTATTACAAAATCAAACTGAGATGAGAGCCACTCAAATTTGGGGGTCCACAGACCTAGGAAAGTACATGACTATCGGAAAATTCCTATTTGAATTTTCTGACTAGTTCTTAAATAGAAGGCACATCCAAATAATATTTTTCTCTTAATGTGATAAAATACTGTGGCATACAACTTGATCAGAATAATCCAGCTCATTAATATCCTCAGAGGCTGCATAACTGACCAGGAGACTTTTTATCTTTTAAAAACAAACATTTCTTTCTGTGGAGAAATAAATGAGGGAAATCCAGAAAAATGCATCCTGCTGTTAGCTCAAGAGATATAAAGTTTCTAAGAAGATTCTTGTCTATGGCAAGGACAGAAAAGAAAAGCCTTATTTGTATTAATATATAAAAATAGAATAGAGATCTAGTAAGATAGTAAGAGTTCAATAATATATATTGAATGAATGAATGAATGACTGCATCTACTCCTCCAAAACTTCTCTCTGTAACTGGCCCCTGCATATACTGGCATTTTGCATACATAATTCTTCCCAAGTCCTACCCATTCTTTCAGCCTAGCTACAGTGCCACCATCTCCATGACATAGAAAGTGTATGAGTAGAGAAGGTGAGTATCTAACTCTGCTTTGGGTTATCAGAAAGGATCTAAGGAGGAGGAAGAGAAGAGAAGTAAGGCCAGGAAGGTCAACTGAAGAGACTCAGGTGAGGAGAAAGACACTCCTAGGGCCCAAGAGATCAAAGTACCAGAGGCAATGATTCATTTCCCATAGGTCCCTGAGAACAGAAAGCTTTCTTGCTCCTACATGTCAGCGTACTGGGGCATCAGAGTCTTTTAGCTGAAAATCTCTCCCACCCTGAATGCCAGGAGCACCCACCAGGTCTCTGCCTTAGTCTGCCCACAGATCCCAGCCTGACTCACCTTCTAGGCTGGTATGTGCCTGGTATGCCTTCAAAGAGAAGTGATAAGAGCCATTGAACTATCTTCTATAGTCCCTTTGTGATCCCCCAGGACTCCTCCTCTGGTGGCCTTTATAATATACTAGAGACCCTGCATGAAATTCATTCATGGGGGGGCGGTCCCTCAGCCCAGCCTGCACCTTCTCCAATCTGGGACCTCTCGGGGTATGTCCGACTGCTGATTTAGGCTCGATCCAGGAATGCTGGCTCCTTAACTCTGCTTGCTAGCTTGATGCTCCTAACTGCCCTCCCGTGCCAGCCTCAACGCCTCTAACTGCCCTTTTGTGCCAGCCTGATCACCCCTAACTGCCCTCCGCTGCTGGCACGTACAAAGGAATTGCAGTTAACTGTGAAGACAAAGCGGCATGCTCAAAAACAAAAGCGTTTCCTATCCAACATGTGGTAGAACTATTACTGTTTAGAGACTCCTGTCAGATATGTTGGTAGGAAAGGGTAATTAATTTCAATGAGTTGATGCCCAGAGGCATGGGTAGTGCTTCCTTTCCAGTCATAAGAAAGCACTGGTGTTACTTATGGCTTTCTATATATTAATTTCAGAGAGGAATAGAGAGGGAGACAGAAATAGAAACATCAATGATGAGAGAGAGTCATTGGTCAGTTGCCTCCTGCACACCCGCATCCCCTGACCAGGAATTGAACTCTGATGTGGTTTATAGGTCGATGCTCAACCACTAAGCCACACTGGTTGGGCCACTAATTAGTTTTTAATAGCTGAAAAAGGTCGGGGTGGTAGGATGAGTTTCCTTTTGGGAGAGAGAATGGTCTTGAATTTGTGACCTGTACTTTGCTTCTTAATTGTCATCTTTAAAATGGGTGTGCAGCTATATTACTGTGATTGTAGTTTGCTTTACCCTTATGTTTTGACACATTTTAGGAGGTGCTAATCTCTGCCCCTCCTCTACTCACTATCTCTTGCCAACGCAAGCTCTAGTTATTTATTATCCCTTGCCTCAGTTACTGTTCCAGTCTTCAGTGGCTTCTAGTTTCCCTCCCTATTCCTTCTCTAACACATGCTAACATCTTTCCAAAATCAACACTTTGTCACTTTCTTCTCAGGTGACTGTTTCCCAATCATCTGCAGTAAAATCAGAATTCTTTGCTATATGGGGTATGGCCCAACACAGTTCTTGTCTGCTTCATCTGTCTTGAACTTCCTTCTGTATCCTAATTAAGCTATATTATTTTCTGCTCCTTTGCCTCTGCCAGTGCTTTTTTTTCCCACTACCAGTTACCCTCTCTGCCTTCAGCATATCTGATTTTCCCCCCTTCAAAATGCTGATTGTCACGTTCTCTGTGAAGCCCTCCTACGGGCACAGTCACCCCTACAGTGTTTCCATGGCACCTGAACATTTTTCTCATTGTATTTCATTATTTGCTCACTTCACTACCCAGTAGTATCATGAGGGCAGGGACTGTGTTGATTTCCTGTCACAGGATACTCAGACATTAGCAGAGTACATGGGACATAGAAGGAGACTGAGTCCTCTGTCTCTGCACATTTCCCACCACTTTGACATTTTTAAGCATATAAAGTATCTATGATAACACCATCAGCAAATTTGACATATGTAGTTTTGAAGTTTGTTGTCAATACAACAAAATAGCATAGATATCAAATCGCATATATATCAACATATTTGTAATTCCATCTATTAAAAAAAAATCCACATTATTAGCCCATACACCTAGTATTTAAAATAGTCCAATTCACATAAATAGAGAGTAAATTTTTATTTACCTTAGGATTTAGGGAAATGTGATTGTCTCCTACTGAGTAAGGTATTTGTTTTTGGTGGTGGTGGGGGGTATGATGTAAAGTTTCAAAAATTGTGATGATGTTGCATAATTCTGTGAATATACTAAAAAAAATACCTAAATTTCACACCTTAAAGTGTGCCTTGTATTATATATGAATTATATCCCATCAAAACTGTTACAATAATTAAAAGATTACATTTTGCATTGTCAAATAAAAGTAAGCTCCCAGAAGGGAGCAAAGAATCTTACCACTCACTTGAAAGGATCTGAAGTGGGACAATGAAAACCCAGAGGTTTAGTTAATGTGTTAGGTTCCATGACATAGTGAAATATTCATTAGGATTTTATGTTTTAACTAGAGGCTTGGTACATGAAATTTGTGCAAGGAGGGAAGGGGGTCCCTCAGCCTGGCCTGTGCCCTCTTGCAATCCAGGACCCCTCCGGGGATGTCCAACTGTCGGTTTAGGCCCAATCCCTACAGTTGGACATTCAGCAGTTGAACATCTCTCTCACAATCTGGGACTGCTCACCCCTAACTGTTTGCCTGCCTTCCTGCTCAGTGCACATCATTGCAACTGGCCATTCAGTTGTTCTGTTGTTCTGCCGTAACAGTCATATATATATATATTCTTAAAAATAACACCTAAAATTTAAAATAATATTCACAAGTTTCGTAACTCAGTGGAAGGGTAACACTGGGAAGTCATCAAATGATAATAATTGGCCTGGCCAGTATGGTTCAGTGGTTGAGTGTCAACCTATGAATCAGGAGGTCATGGTTCAATTTTCGGTCAAGGCACATGCCCGGGTTGCAGGCTTGATGCCTAGTAGGGGGAGTGCATTAATGTTTCTCTCTCTCTCTCCCTCTCTAAAGTCAATAAAAGTATATTTTTTGAAAAGAATGACAGTGATAATACAATAACATCAAGCATTTATTGAGTGCTTTCTATTTGCCAGGCACTAGACTAAGCATCTATTTAATTCACAGCCATTTATATGGCATTTACCATGTGCTCGGTATTATTCTAAACACTTACAAAGATTAATTCAGGTACATGCATTACCTCATTTAAGTCATACAAGAACTGTATGAGGACCTCTATTATTATCTCCATTTTACAGATGAGAAAATTGAGGTTTAGAAAAGTTAGGTAGTTTTCTCAAGTGTTCAATATATCTAATAGTTAGCAGAATGGAGCTAGTAGTTAATTGTGGGATATTTGTTAAATTACATACAGTTTACAGCTCCTACTTGGTAATGTTTCACTCCACCTTTAAGAGGAGTAGTATTTTACCAATGGACATAACAGGCACCACCCTGCAAGGATTTTTCTCGTTCCAGCTGGCTGCATACTATATCTTGAACCAGGTATTATTAGTGCCAGAACTGAAAATGTATGAAAAAGAAAGCCATGTGGTGTATAATGACCACCCTTCACAATCTTCCATTGGATGGATAGTGAACTGCCAGAGAGAGCAATGGATGTATGGCTGGACCCAGAACCACAAAGGCCCAATTCTTACTGATTGTTTTCAATAACTGCCTCCAAATTAGGTTACAGACAAAGCAGCAGACTTTTGAAATGATCAGGAAAAATGTTGTGCCTCTCCAGGAAGATGAATTAGGTAGTGAGAAGATAGTCCTCACACTTTAATTCAGGTTTTATGGAGTTGTAAGATTCAATAAGACATTTCAGCTTAAAGTATCAAGAATATCTCAGTGCAATATTTCTCCAAAGAACTTCATCTTCTTCCTGCCAGCAGGGATAAAGGGAGGAGAAAACTGCTTTGGTCAAAATACATACTGCTGGGCTCCAAATTGAAGCAAGCTAAGAACACAGGAACATCTTTTATACAGTATAAGCCTTTCCCATTCTCCACCAGTGATACATAATAACATTTTTCCACAGTAGAATGAAGATCTTGCCTTTTCATTATCCTAAAATTTGTTATTTCTTATAAATGCCAAAAGATTTTTAGAGGAAGCTTTACAGATTTCCAGAGCTCCAGTAAATGATTGCATTTGCTTCTTGCAAATACTATTTTTTTATGAGTTCATCCAGTCCCTAATCCTTATACTTTGTGTGTTTGTGTTTTTTTGGGGGGTATTGCATTCTGGTGCTAAACTGATTTTGAATGCAGTTCCAGAGATTTTGACAGCTTCTCCCCAGCATGTCTAGAATATGTTAGTTGTTAGATATAATACAATGGTGCACTTCACATACCCAGACCAAAGGAATGGCACATTCTTTATTCTGAATGTCATGACAAGACTCAGAAAAAAGTCCTGATGCACACATTCCACTGGTTCAAAGATTGATATTGGTATCTGGATGATGAGAATTAATAGAGGAAAAATTTAGAGAATGAAATGCCTAATGAATCTACTGTTGTTTTTTGTTTGTTTTAATCCTTAATCTAGGAATGAGGATGATTTTTCCATTGATTTTTAAAAAAATATTTACTAATCTTTAAAAAAATCTTTATTGTTGAAAGTATTGCATATGTCCCCTTTTTTATCCCATTGACCCCCATCTAGCTCGTCCCCACCCTATTGTCTGTATCCATAGGTTATTTGCAGAGCTCCAGAAAATGATACATGCATATAAGTTGTTTAGTTGATATCTTTCCACCAACTCACCCCCACCTTCCTTCTGAGAATCAACAGTCTGTTCCATGCTCCTATGTCTCTGGGTCTATTTTGTTCAACAGTTTATTTTCTTCATTAGATTTTACATATGAGTGAAATCATGTGATACTTGTCTCTTTCTCTTATTGCTTATTTCACTTAGCATAATACTCTCCAGGTCCCTCCATGCTCTCTCAAAGGGTTCATTCTTTTTTCTTGCTGCATAGTATTCCATGGTTTAAATGTACCACAGATTTTTTTTTTATCCACTCATCTATTAATGGGCACTTGGGCTCTTTCCTGATCTTAGCTATTATAAATTGTGCTGCTATAAATATAGAGGCACATCCATTCTTTCTGATTGGTTTTTCAGGTTTCTTAGGAGGATATATTCCTAGAAGAGGGATCACTGAGTCAAATGGCAGTTCCATATTTAATTTTTTTAGGAAACTCCATACTAATCTATATAATAAAAGTCTAATATGCAAAAAGACTGAACAGCGGAATGACTGATCACTATGATGCACACTGACCACCAGGAGGCAAACTTTCAACACAGGAGCTGCCCCCAGCCCACAGGCCCTAGGCCAGCCAAGGTGGGTGCCAGTGTTGGGGGGGAACCAGTCACCTTGCTGGTCACCCCACAGTTGGCCCTGATAGCTGACCTTACCTGTGCACAAATTTTGTGTATCCAGGCCTCTAGTCTTCCATAATGGCTGCACCAGTCTGCATTCCCATCAGCAGTGTACTAGAGTTTCCTTTTCTCCATATCCTTGTCAGCACTTGTCATTTGTTGATTTGTTGATGGTAGCCATTCTGACAGGTGTGAGGAGATACTTCATTGCTATTTTAATTTGCATCTCTCTGATGAATAGTAACTTTGAGCATTTTTTTCATATATCCAATATTTCTGGGCCATCTGTATGTCTCTTTGGAGCAGTGTCCATTTATGTCCTTTGCCCATTTTGTAATTGAATTGTTTGTCTTCCTATTGTTAAGTTGTACAAGTTCCTTATATATTTTGGATCTTAATCCTTTATTAGATGTATCATTGCCAAATATGTTCTCCCATACAGTTCATTGATGATTTCTTTTGCTGTGCAGAAGCTCCTTATTTTGATGTAATTCCTTTTTTTTTTTTTTTTTAATTTTCTCCTTAGCTTTCTTTGCCCTAGAACAAGCATGTCAAACTTGTGGCCCACAATGAATATTTTTGTGGCCCAGCCAATATAATGGTATGTAAGAAACATTTTAATAAAAATTTCATAACAATTTCTATAATATACTGTTATACATAATTTTTAATGAACTACAACATTTGATAATAACTGATTACTATAATCATGTTTCATTCATTTTCCTTACATGCCTTATACACAGCTGCATCATGATTCTCCACTAATACTAGCAGTGAATATTTTAGCAGCTGATTGCCACATCATTAGTCTTGTACTGACTGGTGTGGTGTGCACAACAGGAAATATTTTGCCTTTGGAAAACAAGAAAAATAGGTTTATTTGCATTATGTTTATTAATTTATGCAGTTATTCAGTGTCTAGTAAGTTAATGTTCAAGAAAAAATATTAATTTTTATTAAAATGTTCTATTATTTTATGTTAGTGATTATTTATTTCAGTCCTTTGTATTCAGCATGTCTCTATCAAAATAAGGCTACGTTTCTATGAAAATTGAAGTTTTTGTGTGTTTTTTGTGTGGGGTCCACATAAATTTAAACCTTGTTTATTTGGCCCATGTTAGCCTTTGAGTTTGCTTGCCTTGGAAGATGTATCCACAAACACATTGCTATGAGAAGTATCTGAGATTTTGCTGCCTATGGTTTCTTCTGAGATTTTTATAGTTTCTGTTCCATGCTTCTATGTCTAAATCAAGTCTTTGTGAGTAGAAAGTAAACCCAGAGTAAGTAGTAACTAAACCCACTTAAGTCTTTTATCCATTTTGAGTTTATTCTCATGTATGTTGTAAGTTGGTGGTCTGTTTCATTTTTTGCATATACCTGTCTAATTTTCCTAACACCATTTATTGACTCCATTGTATATTCTTGCCTCCTTTGTAAAATATTAATTTAGCATAATGGCTTAGGTTGGTTTCTGGGGTCTCTATTCTGTTCCATTGATCTATATCACATGTGTCAAACACAAGGCCCGCGGACCAAATCCGTGCCGCCAGGCCTTGCAATGTGGCCCGCACTGCTCTGTCATCACTGCACTCCGCTGCATTTCCATCACAATGACAGTTTATGACTGTTCAGTAGACCATTCGGCCTGCGATTTAGGCTGGATTTTAGATTTTGGCCCCTTCTCTGATTGAGTTCGACACCCCTAATCTATATGTCTGTTCTTGTGCCAGTACAGGTAGTTTTGATTACAGTGGCTTTGTAGTATAACTTGATATCTGGTATTGTGATTCCTTCAACTTTACTCTTCTTTCTCAAGATTGCTGCTGCTATTCTGGATCTTTTTTGGTACCATATAAATTTCTGGAGTATTTATTCTAGATATGCAAAACATGTCATTGGTAATTTAATAGGGATTGCATTAAATCTATAGATTGATTTGGGTAGTATGAACATTTTAATAATGTTAATTCTACCAGTCCATGAACATGATATATTCTTTTACTTGTTTATAACTTCCTCTATCTCTTTTTTTCAACATGCTATAGTTTTCCAAGTTAAATCTTTTACCTTCTTGATTTAGTTTATTCTGAGGTATCTTATTTTTTTTGTTGCTATTGTAAATGGGATTGTTTGTTTAGTTTCTTTAACTGAGAATTCATTATTGGTGTATAAAAATGCCATCGATTTCTGGGTATTAATTTTGTATCCTGCTACATTGCTGAATTCCTTTATTAATTCTCATAGTTTTTTTATGGAGTCTTTAGGGTTTTCTATTTACAATATCATGTCATCTGTGAATAATGAGAGGTTTACTCCCTCCTTTCCAATTTGGATGCCTTTTATGTTTTCTTGTGTGATCACTGTGATTAGGACTTCCAATACTGTGTTGAATAAGAGTGGTGAAAGTGTACATCTCTATCTTGTTCCTGTTCCTAGGGGAAATGCTTTTAGTTTTCGCCCCTTTAGTATGATGTTGGTTGTAGGTTTGCCATATATGGCCCTTGTTATTTTGAGGTATGATCCCTCTGTTCTTACTTTGCTGTGAGGTTTTTTTTTTTTTTCTTTCAAAAAATGGGCATTGGATTTTGTCAAATGTTTTTTTTTTCTGTGTCTGTTGATATAATCATGATTTTTATCTTTCAATTTGTTCATGTGATGTATCACGTTTACTGATGTGCGAATATTGTGTCAGATTTCTTCCTGGAATAAATCCCATTTGGTCATGTCATCTGATCTTTGTAAATATTGCTTGATCCAATTTGATAATATTTTGTTGGGAATTTTTAGCATCTATATTCATCAGAAATAATTGGCAGGTAATTCTTTTTCTTTATAGTGTCTATCTAGCTTTGGAATTAGGATAATGCTGGCCTCATAAAAATAGGTTGGAAGTATTCCTTCTTGGAATTTTTGGAATAGTTTGAGGAGGATAAGTGTTAGTTCTTCTTTGGATGTTTGGTAAAACTCTCCTGTAAAGCCCCATCCAGATCAGGGCTTTTATTTGTTGAGAGTTTTGCTTATTGTTTCAATATCCTCAATTGTTATTGGCCTATTCAGGTTTTCTGATTCTTCCTGATTCAGCTTTGGAAAAGTGTGTTTTTCTAGGAATTTGACTATTTCATCCACATTGTCCAGCTTGTTGGCATATAATTGCTCATAATATTTTCTTACAATCCTTTGTATTTCTGTGAAGTCAGCTGTTACTTCATCACTTTCATTTCTGATTTAATTATTTGGGTCCTCTCTCTTTGTTTCTTGATGAGTCTGGCTAAAGGTTCATCAATCTTGTTTATTTTTTCACAGAACCAGCTCTTGGTTTCATTGATCTTTTATATTGTTTTTTTAGTCTCTATGTAATTTATTTCTACTCTAATATTTATTACTTTGGGTTTTTCTTGTTTTCTTTCCATTGATTTGTTTTTGTTTTCAAAGAATGGAAGGGGGAAGGAAAGAGAGATAAACATCAATGTGAGAGAGACACATTGAATGGTTGCCTCCCACACACACACAGACTGGGGACAGGGATTAAAACTGCAACCTAGGTATGCCCCCCTTGACCAGGAATCCAACCAGTAACCCTCTTGTGTACAGGCTGATGCTCTAACCTCTGAGAAATGCCAACGAGGGTAGAATCTACTGTTTTGAAACTGAATTGAACTGTGACTTTTATTAATTAAAGGGCATGGGAAGGTAGTGTAATAAGATGATAATGCATACTGGCCTCTGGAGTGAGACAGAATGGGATTAGTTCTAGTTCTGGTGCCTACTAGCTATGTGAATTAACTTTTTTGAGCTTCCATTTCCTCTTCTGTAAAACAGGCATGTTCTTATCACAAGGCTAACAAAAGTTTACAGGAGGGCTTGACAAGTTAATCAGGCTATCATTGTTCTTTACATATATTATTTTCTATCAATCTTTGTAACATCTCTCAGAGATTCTTCTTATTTTGCAGTTGAGGAAACCCAAAGTTCAGATTTTTTTTAATGATTTGCCCCAGGTCTAGAACTAATAAGTTACCAGAAAAAGATGAATTGAACCTAGTTGGTGTACTGCCTTTCAAGTGCTGGGCATGGCACTCCATAAAGTCATTGAACAGGGATAGGCCTCTGCAGTAGGACATTCTCTTTCCTAATTGCCTGGCCAGATGCTTGGAGGCTATCCATCAGTGTTCATAAAGAAGCCAGCTGAATATCTTATCTAATAAAGAGGGAATATACAAATTAACCATCACACCATAATGATCAGGATGGCTGCACCCACAGCGGAGGCAGGAATTCCGTAACACAAGATGGCTGCACCTACAGCAGAGTTTTCATAATGAGCCTTAACGAGCAATCAGCAGGGAACTGAGGCTCCTTGGAGCCGGGCCAGGGCAAGAGACCTGAGGCTGTGCCCCTTGCCTGGTAGGTCTTGACAGGGGACCTCAGGTCGTGCCCACTGCCTGGCAGGGCTTGACGGGGGACCTGAGGCTAACCCCCTGCTTGGTGGGGCTTGACGGGGGATCTCAGGGTGCACTCCCTCCGCAGTACTAGGCTGGGGACCTCAGGCCATGCCACCCCGCCCTGGCACCAGGCTGGGGAAACTTAGGCCGCACCCCCTGCCATGTAGAGCTTGATGGGAGACCTCCAGATCCCCCCTCTTCCCCCCGCCCTGGCCTGGGCTGGGCTGGGGACCTCAGGCCAAAAACCCCGCTCCAGGCTGGGGGACCTGAGGCTGTGCCCCTTGCCTGGTGGGGCTTGCCGGGGTACCTCTCTGCACCCTTTTGCCTGGGCCAGGGGACCTCAAGGCACACTCCCTGGCCCGGGCTGGGGAACCTCGGGCTGTGCCCTCCTGCCCTGGTTCTGGGCCAGGCAACCTGAGGTCATGCTCCCCACCTGGCGGGGCTGGAAGGGGGTGGGTCTGGCTGGGTCTGGATCTAGCCCAATTGGGCTAGGGCCAGCCAAGTCTGGGTCTCCTGCGATTTCAAGGCGCAAATGTGTGGGCAGGACTTGACTGTGGTTCCCATAGCATGCCCCAGACTCTGACAGGAGGAAAATTTTCTTACACATTTTTACTAATTTTCTTTCATCTCTGACACTTCTATTATAGAGAAAGGACAAATATTTCCTCTAATTAATTTATTATTTATTAAATAATAAATTAATTAAAATATTAAAATATTCCCTCTAATTAATTTTCTTTTAATGTGCATGAATTCTGTGCATTGGGTCACTAGAACTAGTATAATCAACCTGATGTTAAGCAGCTATTTAAATAAACAAACATCAAATAAAGATATTACATTTCTTGAATGCTTACTATATGCTAAGTGGTTTCCTAAATTTTATTTTATATTTTCTCATCAAATCCTCATAGTAAACCCTGCAAGACTACCATATTACCTCATTAAAAGTGTGGAAATTGATATTTAACTATTTACTAGTACTTGTTCAAGGTCAAAGGACTAATAAGTGGCATGGCCAGGACTTGAATTTACACCTGTCTAACTCCAGAGCACTATCTACTTGCTAAGTATGTTAACAGACTACACCTCAGAAGTGAGGGCTCTGGGCTCCTGTGCTGGCTGTGAAATCCAGGGCACTGTTGAGCTCCATAGATGTTGGAACCTTAGTATCCTTATTGTGTTCCCTTATTTCTTGAATTTTCCTGATGGTTTTAAATGCCAAGTACTTGACACTGCATTTAAGAATTCATCAACACAACCAAATAGCCCACAGTAGATTCTATTTATTATTTATTTTTAGACATTTCTTGTGAGCCTATTAGAACACTGTTTTGACTGAACCTTAATATTTGCTAAAATATCTGGCTATACACATTTACCCTAATGCAAGAACATGTTTGGAAATTATCTATTTACATTTTTTAAAATCATAGCTTTTTCATTTTCTATAGGAAAATAAAAAATGCTCTACATATCTACTTTTTAAATTAAGGACAAGTTACTATTCCATGAATAACACAAATAATTATATTCTAGGCTTATATTGTAACTAACAAAGCGATTGATGCAAATGAGCATGAAGTATCTCAACATCCTGAGAATAAAAATCTAAATTTTTAAAAATGGAATCTGCATATTCTTTCTTTAAAAACCCCACTAGCTTGACTTTTTAGACTGAAAGTTGTCAGGTTATGGTACACAATGTGAGCTAATTGCTGTCTGAAATTGGGAAGTGTGACAGGATGACAAGTGGACACGGAGTTGTGAGATGGATACTAATTCAAAGGTGTCACTGGCTAGCTATGTGACTAGAGGAAGCCATGTATTTTCGTATGGTATTGATGACCAATCCTGTAGTAAGAGGATTTCGGGCACTGCATTATTTCATTTAATACTCAAAAGAATTTTCTAAGGTTATGTTGGTTTCAGTTTATAGAATAGGAAATGGACACTTACATGCTTTGTACAAAGTTGTGTTGTATTTAGGTACCCATAGGCATAAAGAAAATTTTCTCTTAGTGTTGATTCTAGGTACCAAAAGCAAATATATGCAGGTTGAGAAATTTTGCCTTATCCTAGACACACATATAAAAACCAATATATCAGAATTCAGTCAATGTTGGTGTTTTCTATAGTTCTTGGGTGGGGTTTTGAACTTAAATCTCAGATAGAAATTGCATGGGGGAAATTGCCCAGGGGAAATGCCTGTGAGAGATGACTGTAAATGCTGTTTGGTATAGTTTAAATTGAATTGGGATTGTACTGAATTGGAAACTGACTAAAATGTTAAACTGCTTTGCTTGAACCATATTAAAGGGCAGAGCTGAAATGATAAGTGTAAAGCCAGCTGCAAAGGAAGAAGACATCAGGTTGGCTGAATAAGCTGATGGCAGCTTGCCTGTTCCCATCTCTGCTTTGCAGCTCTCCTGTCTCAATGGGCAGCTGCAGTGAGGATAGGTGGCAGTCTCAATGGGCAGGAGAAAAAGAGCCTGGAGGGTGGCATGTTGTTACTGTCAGATGGGAGTCATCTCTCTAACCAAAATGAGTATTTCTCTAGTCCCTTCATCTTTTAGCAAGTAATTATATTTGTGAACCATATTGAGATGTGGTTGTTAAAATTCTAACAACACTTGAAACACTTTGCAAAACCAAAATATAGCCATTCAGTTTTAATGGGTTCAATGTGCAATGTCTGTGAAGACTCAGCTCAAGAGAAAAGATGCTAGACTTTTGATGTTTCCATGCCGTTGTGGTTTTGTCCTGATTAATTCTTTTATTCAACAAATACTTTCTGAACAGTCACTATGTGGGTAATTCTGTATGCTCGGGGTACATCAGTGAACAAGACAAGGATCCCTGCTCTTCAAGAAATTGAATTCCAGTAATTTGCATGATTAGGTGAGAAGACCACTAGCTTTGGACCCAGCTAGCACTGTGTTCTAAGGTCAATTCCATAATTTCTTACCCATGTGACCTAACCTGCCTGAGTCTTATTTTTCTCATGAGTAAAATGTAAACCATAATTCCAGCTTGTGGAAATCTTGTGAAGCTTGGATCAAATATTGGAGGAAGCCATTCTTGGCACCTGGAATGTCCTCAGTAAATGCTACCTCCTACTACTACTTGGCAGTGACTCCTTCTCAACACATGGTATTGCTCTTCACTAGGTACCAATCACTTCCACACTGTAGACTTTATTTTGTTCAAAATTCATTAATCATTCCTCAGAGTTGTATTTTCATCTACGATGGGCTAGAAACTAACAATGACAAAAGGCCATGTCATTTGAGCACATAGAGAGAAGGTGGCTGCCTACGGACTAGGAAGAGGTACCTCACCCGGGACCTGCTGGCACCTCACCTTGGACTTCTCAGCCTCTCAACTATGAGAAAGTGTTTATTGTTTGAGCCACTCAGCCTGTGGTATTTTGTTATACCAGCCTGAGCTGGCTAAGATAGAGAACATATGCCAGGTGATAAGAAGAAGGATGGTCATTGGTGCCAGTCTATACATTCATTGGTTTGAGCACAGTGATCTTCACTGATAGTCACTTGGCATCTTAACAGGGGTTTTTGTAGCCATGTCTCCTCTCAAAAACATCACTCCATTGATGGGGACTCTAGATCTCAGCTTACCACAATCAGAACATAGTAGAATTTTTCCCCCCAGAATTCTGTATTATAGTCAAACCTTCTTTAGTTGATTAGATTGTGGTTTATTATTGCTTTTCAATGGCACCAAAAATTCTAATTGAATTCAGAATGGCATTTCTTAACAAAAACATATGCCCCTTTGTACCTTTTAAACACTGAGTTTTTCTTTGAATTTTTGTCTAAACAGAAAGTAAATAAATTTACTAATGATCTCAGATATAACTTAATTGATGCAAGTGTCAATTTCATATTATCCTGTAATTTTCAGGTGAGAGGTAGAGAGAGGAGGAAAATCTTTTAATTCTGTTTTTAATAATATCTTATTGTTACAAATATATATAATACATATTCATAATAGTAAGTAAAGAAAAACAAAAATACAATTATTTTTCATTTCAAGACCATATTATAAATGCTATATTCACTTTGATAAATATTACAGTTGGTAAATGTTGATAATCTAATTTTATATTTATTAACTGAATTCATCTTTCTTTGTTGTTAAATATTTTTATTTTTTTTTCTCAATTTTTTTTATTAAGGTATTATATGTATACATATCTTACCATTGCCCCCGATCCTCCTCCCATACATGCCCTCACCCCCCAGAGTTTTGCGTCCATTGGTTATGCTTATATGCATGCATACAAGTCCTTCAGTTAATCTCTTATCTCCCCCACCTCTCCCTAACCTTCCCGCTGTAATTTGACATTCTGTTTGATGCTTTACTGTCTCTGTATCTATCTTTTTGTTTAACAGTTTATAATGTTCTTTATTATCCATAAATGAGTGAGATCATGTGGTATTTTTCTTTCATTGACTGACTTATTTCACTTAGCATAATGCTCTCCAGTTCTTTCCAGGTTGCTGCAAATGGTAAGAATTCCTTCTTTTTTATGGCAGCGTAGTATTTCATTGTGTAGATGTACCATAGTTTTCTGATTTAGTCATCTGCTGATGGGCACCTCGGCTGTTTCCAAATCTTAGTTATGATAAATTGTGCTGCTATGAACATAGGGGTGCATGTATTCTTTCTTATTGGTGTTTCCAGATTCTTAGAACATATTCCTAGGAGTGGGATTACTAGGTCAGATGGTAATTCTATTTTTAGTTTTTTGAGGAAACTCCATGCCGTTTTCCACAGTGGCTGTACCAGTCTGCATTCCCACCAGCAGTGCACAGGGTTCCTTTTTCTCCACATCCTCAACAACACTTGTCATTTTTTGATTTGTTGATGATAGCCATTCTGATGAGTGTGAAATGGTACCACATTGTCGTTTTGATTTGTGTCTCGGATAATTGGTGACGTTAGAGCATATTTTCAGGTGTCTCTTGGCCTTCCTTCTGTCGTCTTTTGAAAAGATTCTATTTAGGTCCGTTGCCTATTTTTTTATTGGATCATTTATCTTCCTAAATACTTTTATATAACACTAATAACTTCATAGTACTCAATTTTGTGGATGTATCATAATTTAAAACCCCTCCCATTTTTTATATTTCTCCCTCATACTTTCTTTGGGCGTCACTAATAGCATCATGATGACAATTTACATAGCTAAATCCTTGATCTCTTCTCAGCTTATTTATAATAATTTCCTAAAGATGAAATGTTAGGTACAGACTTACAAATTCCCATTGAAAATGTGTTTATTTAACAAACACTTTACAGAACCTATTATTTGCAGGCAGTAATAGGCACTGAAGAAAAATCATGTGAACAAAAGATACAGTCTCCATCTTCACAAAGCTTATAGTCTTGTGAATTTGTTCAATTTTTCTTCTTACAAGCAGAATATGAGTGTGACTTCCATGTAATATGAATTAGCTCCTTCCAAAATGAAGTGTTTCATGTTCATTTTTTGAGTTGCAAAATAAAAACTTGCCTAATATTTCAACTTTGTCTTTCTATATGAAGATGCAGTTCCACATTGGCTCGTGTGACTCAGTGGTTGAGCATCCTCTCATGCACCAAAATATTCCCAGTTCGGTTCCAGATCAGGGTGCATGCCTCAATCTTCAGTAGGGAGCATGCAGGAGGTGGCTGATCAGTTTCTTTCTTGTAGATGTTTCTCTCTCCCTCTCCTTTCCTCTCTCTCTAAAAGCAATTAAAGTATTTTTTTTAAAAGCGCTTTAAAGAAAAAAAATGCAATATCAACTTGTACAAGTTCATTGGGATGGTTAGTACAAAATGATACCCTTTTACCACTGTGCTTGGAAGTGAGCATGGACTCCTTAAAATTGTTAAACTAGTATTTTTATGCCTTGACATGTTTTAAACTCAAAACCTCATATGTTCCTCATTTTAGCACCTCTAGTGTCTGGTGTCTGGAGCAAACCCAGACTTGGATGTTCTGTTTGAATGTCATGGCATTTATGTCCAAACAAATTAGTGTCCAAAATGGCTCAAATGGAAATACATTCCCAAGTGGGGCAGGGGACTGGACAAGATGGTTTTGAAATGCTTTCTACCCCTATTTTTCTCTTCTTTTGTCATTTTAAAAAGAGAAAAGGGTCTCCAAAAAGAACAAAATCTGTTAGAATTCAGATGAAAATTATTCTGAATCATTAAAAAAGAAAGACATCTATCTTTCTTCAACACAAAGAGATCCCAAAATGTCATACACAAATCTGCAACATAAAAAATCTGAACCCTGAAAATCATGCATTAACTGTGGTTATAAGATAGTTATCTCAACAGCTAAAAATACACAGGGACAATCAGAAATACTGCCTTTCTTATATCCAGTAAAATAGCTTTACTCCACAAAGAAAAAGGTTCCTTTGATCACTGAACAATATTAAATTTGCTGTTAACTCACATTATGCCACATTCTAGTTTAAGGTCAGTACTCCCAAGCCTGCCTTGGCTATTCGGTGCCTGTGCACTGGCTCCCAGGGCCCTCCCACCTTCCTCATTCTTGGTGAATTCTAACTCATCCCCCAAATCCGGGTCCTTCATTCTTTCTCACAGCCTCTCCCACCTCCTGAACATCCCTTACTGCCCACTCATACTTATTTATGGCTAGCCAAGCCAAAGGATATGATTGAGTTAACTACAGCTTCCTGAATAGGTGACTTTTGCTCTGGGAAAACAGAGACAAAAACATTTTCCTAATGCTTTCAAGTAAGGCTTCAGGCAAAAGAAACTGACATTGGAAAGATGAGGTGTGAAGTCAATAACCTGGACATCAGAAATGAGGATACTGAGGTGGGGAGAAGTGAAATGCCAATTTAGCAAAGCAACATAAGTCTTTATAGCAGTTACTGTTTTCAGCTTATGAGCTTTATATTTTGGGGGAACTATTAATATCTATTTCTCTTAAATTCCTAAATTACTTTTACTTAATTACCGTATTTTTCGGACCATAAGACGCACTTTTTTCCCCCTAGAAGTGGGGGGGGAAAAGTCCCTGCGTCTTATGGTCCAAATATAGCCTACACATATACTTAAAAAAAAAGTTTTTTTACTTGCCCGGCTCTGTGTGGTCTCTGTGTGCTTGCCCGGCTCTAAAATGGTTCTAAATGCTGCTGTTTACTTTACAGGGTTGATTACATGTGTTTATGACTGTGATGTTGGGTTTTAATGCACATAAAATATTTTAGGACACTATTTGTTTCAGAATCTTTTTTTCTTCATTTCCCTTCTCTAAAAACTGGTGCGTCTTATGGTCTGGAGCGTCTTATGGTCCGAAAAATACGGTAATACCTTTAAAGTACTCATGAGGCCTGTTTTTCTATAAGGTTGCCTAAATCTGAACCAGGACCATGCTGTAATGCAGAGTCCCAGTTCTGGTCTGGTCTGGGGCCTAGGTAATTCTGTTGCAGAGGTGTTTAGGGATAGAATGTCTGGTGCATGGCACTGGATATATTATGGAGAAAGCTGGGATTACATTTGGTGAAATGTGAGGGTCTGGAAATCATAACATTTTATCATAGTAGTGCTTAAGCTGTGTGGTTGGATGACCGTTTAGGCAAAAGTGGGGAGTTAAATCTTGACCATATTCTGTGACTTAATAGGGGACAAGTTTGGTTCTGAGTAAATATTTCATAATTAAATGCATACAGATTTCCAGTAGTTTATGTAGGACAGGAGCAAGTGAATGGAAATAAGTTACAATTATTAGAAGTTTTTGGTGCTTAGCACAAGTCTCAGGATCAATAAAGACCATATGTGAATTAAAGAATAAAAAAAATGGCTTTATTTCTGGGCCCTCTCACTCTTTCTCATAGGAAGACATACCAGTAAATAGTGTGCGGGTTTCTGAGTCCTGAAGGAAGTGGGGCACTGAGCACTATAGGCACAATACCAGGAACAATGAACTCTGCCTGGGGAAGTGAGGGATGCCTCCTGAGAGTAGAAGTACAGTGGGCAAGAAGCATATTTTGAGTGGGAAGGAGGAAGGGCCAGGAGAGGAAACAGCTGCTAAAACTGTCAGAGGGCATGACTCATTTGGAGACCACAAACTCCTGGGTTTGGCCAGAGCATATGGCACAGATATGAAGGTATAAGAAACAATATTCTGAAATAGGAGACTAGTCCTAGATCTGAAGAGCCTTGCCAGCCAGATTAATGAAGGTCTCAGGAGACTAATTTGTTTCAGTTCTATTATGGCTTATCTCCATCTGAGCATATATATATATATATATATATATATATATATATATATATATATCTCCATATAGTATACTATATATGCTGTATACTAAAAATTATGAGACTACAATTTTATAATACATTTAAATAGTCTCATACCAAAGGCTGATCTGATTATTTTTCTCCCCACACACAAACAGACGTGGTTGTAATTGCCAGACATCTTTGTTCTCTCTACAAAGACAAGTGCATTTCAGTCCTTTGTACTGTCATCTCACTCTATTAGACACTTTTTTTTTGCATGTAGATTTTTCAGTGATGGGTTTCTTCAGCAAACCTTGCTATTGCTTATGATCTGGAAGAAAGGACTGCAAGAATTCAGGGATTATTTATTAAACAGCTAGTCCTGCTTTAAGAGACTTTTTTTTTTTTTTTCTCTTTGGAGTGTTTAATAACGATTCTCCTCTTGGATGTTCTCTGCATAAAAATAGTTAAACTATTGAAGAAATGATTTAAACATTTTAAAACTAATACACTTTAGAATTCCAATTGGAGATAAAATAGAATTTTATTAACAAAGGGCAAATCTTATTTTCACAAAGTGAAAATATGTTTGTCTTGGGAAAGCAAAACCCAGAAAATTCTGGGAAGGTATGAATAAGTAATCAACAGCCCATAATGAAATTAATATAGCTCTCAGTGTCCTGTTTATGAAACCTTGTCCTGTTCATGTCCTGTTCCTTGCCCTCTGGATGCCACCTTCTACAATAAGGAAGATCCAGAGAAAGATATATGGGAAAATAATGTCCTTCATATATGGCTTTTGGCCAGATCCTTGTGTAAATGAACAAACATCCAAAAGTGAAGTATTTATACAAAAGGCCCAGTGCACAAAATTTGTGCATGGGGGAGGTGGGGTGTCCTTCAGCTCAGCCTACACCACATGTGTCAAACACAAGGCCCGTGGGCCAAATCTGTCCCGCCAGGCCTTGCAATGTGGCCCGCACCGCGCTGTCATCACTGCATTCCGCTGCGTTTCCATCACAATGACAGTTTATGACTGTTCAGTAAACCATTCGGCCCGCGATTTAGGCTGGATTTTAGATTTTGGCCCCTTCTCTGATTGAGTTCGACACCCCTAGCCTACACCCTCTCCACAGGCCCACAGGGATCAAGCCTAAACCAGCAGTCAGATATCCCTCTCACAATCCAGACTGCTGGCTCTCGCCTGCCTGCCAGCCTGATAACCCCCTAACTACTCCCCTGCCAACCTGATGGACACCTAACTGCTCCCCTGCTGGCCCTATTACCCCCAACTGCTCTCCCCTGCCAGTCAGATTGCTCCCAACTGCCCTCCCCTGCCCACCTGGTAGCCCCAAACTGTCCTCCCCTGCTGGCCTGGTCACCCCTAACTGCCCTCCCCTGCAGGCACAGTCTTCCCCCAACAGCCCTCTCCTGCTGGCCATCTTTGACCACATGGAGTGACCATCTTTGATTACATGGGGGCAGCCATCTTGTGGGAGGACATGATATTATAGTCAATTAGTATATTATGTCTTTATTATATAGGATACTTGTGTTCCTTCTTCCCTTCCTATTTATTCTTTTTATAGGAGTCCCTTTAGCATTTCTTGCATTGGTGGTAATAAACTCCTTTAGTTTTGGGTTTTGTGGGGGGTTTTTTTTGTGTGTGTTTTTTTTTTTGTTGTTGTTGTTTTTTTTTTGTTTGTTTGTTTGTTTTTTTTTGTCTATGAAGCTCCTGATTTCACCTTCAACTTTTAATGATTGCTTTGCTGGATATAGTATTCTTGGATTCAGCCCTTTGCTTTGTATCACTTTGTATATTTCATTCCATTCCCTTCTGGCCTGATGTGTTTCTGTTGAGAAATCAGTTGATAGTCTAATGGAAGATATCTTATAGGTAACTTTCTGTCACTCTCTGGCACCCTTTAAGATCCTTATTTGTTGTTAGTGTTTTCCAATTTAATTATGATGTGTCTTGATGTCAGTCTTTTTGGATTCTTCTTGTTTGGGAATATGTGTGTTTCTTGAACCTGTGTGACTTCTTTTCTTCCCAATATCAGGGAAGTTTTCTGTCATTATTTCCTCAAACAGATTTTCTATTCCTTGCTCAGTTTTCTCTCCTTCTGGCGCCCCTATTATGCAGATGTCTCATTTCGTGTTGTCCCAAAATTCCCTTAGGCTCTTATTCTGTTTTTTAAGATTCCCCCCCCACCCCCCCCCCCAGGTACTGCTCTGCTTGGGCTTTGTTTTTTCTTTCCTACCTTGTCTTCTAGCTTACTGATGTGGTTCTCTGCTTATTCTTGTCTAGTGTTGATACTTCCTATTGTGTTCTTTATTGCAACTGTCATTTTTCATTTTTTCTTGGTTCTTCATTTCCTCTTGGTTCTTACACATGTTGTTGAACTTGCCTTGCATCTTGTTCAGTATCCTTATGAACATTGTTCTGAATTCTTTCTCTGACAAATTACTTGCCTTCATTTCATTTACTTCCTTTTCTTTAGTAGGGGGCTGTTTATTTGTCTTCCCATTTTTACTCTCAGGGTGTTGCAGATTTTTCATGAGAAATATAAAGAAATCAGTGATTTGACTTAAAGGCACAAAATACAACACAAGACATGACAAAGAGGGCACCAAGCATGAATGTATTCATGATGCCAATAACCCCAAATAGAGTTGACTACCAGAGAAAAAAGAATTAGGGGACAGAAAAGAGTGAAAAAATGACATTGAAAAAATAAAAAAAGGTAAGAGAGAAAAGAAAGAGAAGAATAAAGAAGAGGGAAATATATATATATGGGAAAATAACTTCATAAAGCCAACAACTAATTAAAAAAATGCAAACAACAAATGCCCAGGAAAGGAGGAGGAAAGCTGAATTTGTGGAGGCAGAGCTTATTTCTAGAAGGTAATGTCATGCAATTGAATGAATGGGGAAATGGCCAGTATAGAGAAGGTAAAAAAAAGAATGAGTGTTTAAGAAGAAATGTAAAAAACATTTCCCATTCCTTAATCTACCTATGTATGTATTTGTCTATTTTTGGAAGAGAATAGAGAGCAGATAGGCCTGAGTTGGTGATTGAAACTACTTAAGCTATTAGTAGAGGAAGAGAACAAATGAGGAGAGGAAAAACAAAAGCATAAAAAAAAGAAAAAAAAAGAAAAAAAAACTAACAAGCAAACAAACAACAACTATAAGAAAGAAAAGAAAAAAGAAAGAAAAAGAAGGAAAAAAGGAAGGAAGGAGGGAAGGAAAGAAGGAAGGAATGGAGGGAAAATTTGACTAGTAAAGAAAGAGAAAGGAGAAATGTGCATAGACTTGGAGCAGGGGAAAGGAAATTAGATATGTAAGATAATTTTTAGCAGGGAGTAAAAAGAAAGCCTATAGAAAAACTAAAGCAGGAACAGGGGAAGAGAAACAGGATGAAAAATGGGAAAAGTGAGGAAGAAAGGATTGGCATAAAGGAAAAACTGAGCTAGAGTAAAATAATTATAAAAAAATAAAAAGAATGTATAATTTTGATCCAAAAATAAAATAAAACTTAAAAGAGGTACAATAATCTTCTACCTAATAAAAGAGTAACATCCTAATTGACCGTGCCTTTGTGATGCCCACCAGCCAATCAGTAGTGAGTATGCAAATTAATCCAACAAAGATGGCAGGTTAATTTGCATACCCAGGTGCCAAATGGCCAGGGGTGGGGAGGAATGCTTGTGTCATCGCCATGGCAACAGTGCAGGCATTCCACACTGCCCTAGCTGCTCCGGGCCTCTGGGCAGTGTGGGAAGGCAGAAAGGCAGCTCTGGGCTGGAGTGAAAAGGCAACTCTAGGCCAGAGTGGAAAGGTGGCTCTGGCCAGAGCGCAGGCAGTATGGAGAGCCAGGGGAAGGAAGGCCCATTCTTTCATGAATCTTCATGCACCAGTCTTCTAGTAGTAATAATAATGTTTAAAAATATAACTAAAAAAGTAAAACAAAGTGAGAAAAATTTAGTTTCTTAAGTGAAAGATAAAAAATAAGAAAGTGAAGTTGTTCCCTACCCAGTTTGGCTCAGTGTATAGAGCGTTGGCCTACGGACTCAAGGGTCCCAGGTTTGATTCCAGTCAAGGGCAAATACCTTGGTTGTTGGCACATACATGGTTAGTGTGCAGGAGACAGCTGATAGACATTTCTCTCTCATCAATGTTTCTGATTCTCTATCCCTCTCTCTTCCTCTCGGTAAAAAAAAAATCAATAAAATATATATTTTTTTAAAAAGAAAGTGAAGATCATTTGCTTCAGCAGAGCTTCAATGCATCATGGGGGCTAGTTTAAACCCCTCTTTTGTGTTCTGCATTGCATGTCTGTTTCTTGTCAGATAGTCAGCACAATGTTGAAGTTCCTCACAACCCACCACTCCTCTGTGTCATAAGCCACCACTTTGGTTTCAAGCAGGCATCATGTAATTAGTCCTCTTGTTCTGGGCAGAACTCTTCCCACCCCCACCCCCAAACTATTTGGCTTATTTAAAGTTCTGTGTATTCAAGATTTGTACTTTCAATGACAGAAAAAAATGAATTACACAATTAAGAAACTGAGATTTCACTAATTAAGGAAATAATTCACTCATATATGTCAATGTAGAGTACACAGAAAAGAAGTGATGACACTACCTAGCAATATAAAATTACAATTGCTTACATTGTATTAGCCTTAACACATTTTTTTAGATTTATATGTAAACTAGAGGCCCGGTGCATGAAATCCTGCACCGGTAGGGTCCCTAGGCCTGGCCAGCAATCGGGGCCAATCAGGGGCTGCCGGCTGTCAGCAAGGGCCTTCCTTCATTCTGTGCCATCCCCTGGTGGTCAGTGCATGTAATAGCAAACAATAGAATTCCTGGCCTCCCAGTCAAACTCCCGCAGGGACACTTTGCATATTAGCCTTTTATATATATATATATATATATATATATATATATATATATATATATATATATATATGTAGATATTTCATTTTTTCTGCTGCTTTTGCAAATGATGTTTTTTTGTTCATTGGAATATAGTTATACAATTCAATTTTGTATATTGACCTTGTATCCTAAACTCAATAAAGTCACATATTAGTTCTAAGAGAATTTTTGAGGATTCTTATTATCTACATCAGTGTTTCCCAAACTTTTGACATATGTGTACCCCTTCTGTAATTTTTGTAACACTGAGTACCCCTCATACTCATGAGAATGTAGAATTAGGCGCAGCTAAGCACGGTGCAGTGCATATCCCACCAAATTTCAGTGCAACACGTACCCCCACCAAACTCTTCCCGTACCACACTTTGGGAAACACTGATATACATATATAGTCGAACATCTCCTCACTCAAACAATTCTGTTTTTGACCAACTTGTTCACAGAAAAAAATAGTTTCAGTTGTTGAACAGAATTTTGGTTCTGAAACTAACAACCTTTTTATGCAGATGCATAAGCATAATAAAAGGTGTCTCTCAGGCCACAAACAAAGGAGAGAATGTGAGTCAATTTACTGCAAAACCTGGAATTGTTAAGATCTCAGGAAATTGTGCTGTGAATATTTTTGTGGGTTTTGGGGGCTTTTGTTTTGTTTTGCTTTTGTTGCTGGTGAAATGGGTGATTAGCACAACTTTAAAACATAAAGAGGCTATCAAGAGTGCTAATGTTGCTAAAGGTATGAAAGTGCTCAAAAGCAATAATCACAGGCAATTGAAGAGGTAGAAAAACTGTTGTTAATTTGGATAAACAAAAAGCAGTTAGCCATGACAGTATTTCTGAGGCAGTGATATATGAAAAAACAAAGATGCTGCATGCTGACTTCCTGAAACACAACCTGTAACAAGTGCTGAAGTGATTCATTTAAGGCTAGTAGGGGTGGTTGGATACATTTAAGAAAATAAATGTTTGTTCATAAATTAAATAGTACATGAGATATGTATTGCATATAAGAAAGATTAAATTGGGCAATCATTTATGGAATGGAATGAGTTAATTCAATTTACATTATTTCTAATGGGAAAAAAATGATTCAGTTTTCAAACAAATTGATTCTTGAACAGCCTACCAGAACAAATTAGATTCAAGAACCAAGGTTCCACTTGGTTTATGTAATGTATTTATGTAAAGTATTCATTTCCTCTTGAATTACACAAAAGGTAAGAGGTTCCTTCCTTTTTGCAGCCAGGTAGTAATTGCATTGTGTAAATGTACCAAAACTATTTTATCCACTTTATTGGACTGAAAAATTCCTTTCCATTCATAATTTGTTGAGAATTTTTATCATGATTTGATATTGAAATTTGTTACAATATTTTTTCTGTATCTATTTCTATAATTAGGAGGTTTTTATTTATGTTTGCTGATTATAAATGATACAGGGTGGGGCAAAAGTTGGTTTACAGTTTTGAGTATTCAAAACAGAGTTTATTATTGCATTATTAGGGGACCAGTGCTTGGGATTTGTGCACTGGTCGGGGGCACGGCCTATAGGGATCAGCCCTCTGTGGGAGCACTGTTCATCCCTGTCAGCCCAATGGCTGTGGACCCGCCCTCTTGAGTGACTGCTCCCTGGTCCAGCATCTTCCATGAGACTGGAGCATTCACCTCTCTAGGGGACCTGGTCAGGGCCTGTCGCAGGGACAATAGCACTGAAAGGTGGCAGAGTAGGCCTCAGTCCCTTGGCAGACACTAACATGCCTCCCAGTTCCAGGGACAGCTCTGTGAGCCCAGCAGCAGTGCTGTGTGGCCTGCAGGCATCTGAAGGAGATGGCAGGGAGCTAGGAGGAAGAGCCTAGGGCAAAGAGGCAATGATAGCAGCCCGGGTTCCTGCCCATTGGCCCGGGTTTGCAGAGGGAGCAGTCACACATCCTGGTCAGCTAAGCAGTGCTCCAACTGTGGTAGTGCACTGACCACTAGGGGGCAGTTCCTGCATTGAGAGTCTGGCCCCTAGTAGCCAGTGCATGTCACAGCAACTGGTTGACTGGTCATTCTGGTTGTTCTGCCATTCAGTTGCTGAGATTTTATTATATAGGATTATTTATTACTAGTGGCCTGGTGCACAGAATTTGTGCACTGGGGGCTGTCTCTCATCCTGGCCTGTACTGTCTCCAATCCAGGACCCCTTGGGGGATATCTGACTGCCATTTTAGGCCAGGCAGGGATCACTCTTGCAATCTGAGACTGCTGGCTACTAACTACTCACCAGTCTGCCTGCCTGATCACCCCTAACCACTCTGCCTGCCAGCCTGCTTGCTCCCAACTGCCCTCCCCCACTGGCCTTCTCGCCCCCAACAGTCCTCCTTGCCAACCTTCTACCCCCAATTGCTCCCCCACCAGCCTGATAATCCCCTACTGCCCCCTCACAAGCCTGCTCACTGCCAACTGCCCCCCTCCTGGCCTGCTCACCCCCTACTGTGCGCGCCCTTCCCCCCCCCTCCCCCCCGCCAGCCTGATCACCCGCAACTGCCCTCCCCTCATGACTTGATAGCCCCTAACCGCCTCTGCCTTGGTCCTGCCACCATGGCTTTGTCTGGAAGGATATCTATAAAGTCTCCCAGAAGGTCTCCTGGTCAAATTAGCATATTATCTTTTTATTAGTATAGATTATATTATTTTCCATAGGAACAACTATAGACCTACTTTTGCCCCACCCTATGTGTATTGACTTTTTAAAGTTAATATAATCTTGAAATCCTGGTAAAAACCCATTTGGCCTTTGATTCTTATTTTTTTATTTTATTATGAAAACCTGCTTTTTAATTGGTCTTTACATGAGTAATATTTTATAAAATCCTATCTAATAAAAGAGTAATATGCAAAATTGACCGTCACTCCCAACACACTAGATGGATGCCCCCATGAGGACAAAAGACGGCAGCCACAAGAGAGACCAGGCCTGCAAGGGAGGGCAGTTGTGGGCAATAAAGACTACAGGAGAGGGCATTTTGGGTGACCAGGCTGGCAGAGGAGGGAAGCTGGGTGCAAATGGGCCTGCAGGGATGGGCATTTGGGGGAGGGGGGGTGCAGCCCTGCAGGGGAGGGCAGTTAGGGACAATAAGGCTGGCAGGGGAGCAGTTAGGCATCAATCATGGCTTCCTGGTGGTACATACAAAATATTTTTTTAGCTTTTCAAATTTAGTTCTGTCACTCTTAAAACAAAGGGCATTAAGTCCCAGTCCAAACATTTGCTGAGCATCGACAACATACAAGGCATTTCACTAGATTTTTCAGCTGTGAAGTCATTGATAACATTCTAAATTCACTGAGGCAGCAGTTACCAGGAAGGAATGCCTTACTAGGGGCTACTTTGCTCACATAGATTCTTAATAGGCTTGAAAACTTTTCTAAACCATGGTTTGCTGGCCGAGGTCAAAGCTAGGGATGGATGCTTTCCATTGTTAGTTGTGAAGCACTTGGCTCTCATTCAACCTGGAATGCTGGCAGACTGCTTATTACCTATGCTTAATGGAACAGGAAATTAACACAATGGAAAAATATGTATTGCTGCCCAATCTCTGAGAGTACTTCATTTTTAACTAATTACAGAGAGGAAATATCTTGTTATTTTATAACATTTTTAATTACTTAAGTAATACATGTTTACTGTAGGAAAATTAGAAAAATACAGATAAGCAAAAAGAAGTAATTAAATGCCATATTCTATACCTAAAGATAATTATTATTAACATTTTGATCCATAGCTTTTAAGATTTGTTACTGAGTTTAGATTGTATCACACTGTTCACAAAATGATTTTTTGTTTTTTTGTTTTTGTTTCATGATACATGATTAAAAACTTCCCCTATTGGGGAAGGCAATGATTGCGGGGAGAGGGGTGTAAAAGATCAACCAAAGGACTTGTGTGTGTGCATACAAGCATAATCAATGGACACGGACACTAGGGGGATGAGGGTAATTGGTGGCTGGGGAGAGGTCAATGGGAGAAAAAGGAGGCATGTGTAATACTATATTTAATATTTTAAACAATAAATAATTAAAAAATGAAAACATCCTCTGTTGAAAAAATATTTTTACATTTAAAAATGGCTATATAGTTAGTTATGGTACTTTTCTAACTCTCTATCCCTCTCTCTTCCTCTCTGTGAAAAATCAATAAAATATATAAAAAAGAAAGAAAAGGGACAGACATTTTTTGAAAAGCCAAGTGCATTCATTTTTGAAGATAGCCCTCCATTGCTACACAGAGGACCCTGGCACAATGATTCTCAACTTTGTCCACCCAACTGCAACCACCCAGGGAGCTTTCAAGGCAGACATGCTAGGCCCCTGCCACTGAGATTAAGTTTGTTTGATATCAGAAGAGGCCTGGTCACGGAGACATTAAGAGCTCTCCAGGTGACTCTCATAAGCAGCTAGGGTTGAGCGCTCTTGCCTCAGGTGATAGGCAAGAGGTTATAGATAGGGAAAAACTGGCTGTGTTATCAGGTTGTTGTAAAAATCTCCTTTGTATAGGGTGGGACAAAAGTAGATTTACGGTTGTGAATATGCAAAACAGAATTAATAAAGCTATTGTAATAATCATAACCTGCATGTCTTTTTCTATATGAACCACTGTAGCCCTACTTTTGCCCCACTGTGTATAATAATTTACACCAATTGTGGAAGTCATCTAAATTACTGGTATACCTTTGTTCATAGCGTTCCTATAGAAAATTATAAAATCTTCTTGCTATGAATTTCATTTTAGCTTACATTTCCAAGATATTTTAGACACTTCTTTTATACTATAAAATAATGTTACTTGTGAGACTTAAAAACAAATTTTATATTCCTCATTCTCATGTGGATGAAGGCAAAATAAAATAAATTTACTGTCTTCTGTAAGATACAAATAAAGTGTCTAATCCAGTGCCTGACATGTAAAAGATGAAGGAAATAAATTAATAATAGTTACTAAATATAAGTCCAGAACTTGGTTAGGTACTGACATATGTAATCTTAATTAATCTTTGATCAACTCCATTTATGCCCACATAACAATTTTATATATGTGTGTGTGTGTGTGTGTGTATGTATGTAGACAAAAAAAAGCATAGGATTATTAAATGCACAACTTACATTAATAAACATTATTTTTCTGAAAAAAATATTATGAAAACATTTTCTTTTTAAGTGCAAAGTAAACTGTTTAGCCCTAGTACAATGTTCTGACATTCCTTAGCAAACATCAAGGGTCATATAGATTACTGTGATCTATTGTAATTATACTTTTATCACCAAATTACAGTGTTCACCTGGGTGGAATGCTGGTTAAACCCATTCACAGACACTGCTTAATTATGTGATAATGGTTAACATAACTAAACATGACTTAGGGAAAACTCAGACTGCAAGGTAATTTTAAAAATATATATTTTTATTGATTTCAGAGAGAAAGGGAGAGAGAGCTAGAAACATTAATGATGAAAGAGAATCATTGATCGGCTGCCTCCTGCATATGCCTCCTACTGGGGATCAAGCCCGCAACCCGTGCATGTGCTCTGACAAGGAATTTAACCTTGATCTCCTTGTATATAGGTCAATGCTCAATCACTGAGCCATGCAGGCTGGGCATGCCAAAGTAATTATTTTAAGATTTATCTGGATAAACCATGGTGGACATCTGGCCTCTGTTCCCTCTTTCACCTAATTTCCTGCCCATGTCCCACTCCCTGCCTGCTCTCACTCACTGGACTCCTCACACCCATGGAGGCCACATGCTGCTTTGACCCCAGGTAGTTTCACACTCTGTTCTATCTTACATGTTACTATCACCATCCCTATTTCCAAGAAGGTGTACCTGATTACTTTAATCTAAACAGGTCACACCTATTTCTTGTCCATGATCTTTTTTTATTCTTCTGTGAATTAATTCCAAGATACCAGCTCTCTCGCTCTGCTCTCCTTCTGGCTGCCTCCCATTCTGCAAAGTTCTCCAAGCTGCTCACTCTGCTCTTGCCCTGCAGCGATGGTCCCGGGACCCTGAGGGCAGGGGCTTGCGCCTGTCTTGACCCAGGCTGCTTGGTGCTACAAAGCTTGGCACCTGTGTATGCAAATTAAACCACCATCTTTGTTGGTTAATTTGCATACTCACTCCTGATTGGCTGGTGTGTGTCATGGTCATGGAGGTACATTTTGCATCTTTCTCATTTATTAGCGTAGACTAGTGGCCTGGTGCATGAAATTCATGCACGATTAAAGGGAATTAATTAGAGAAAATATTTAATATCGCTGTTTGCTCTTTTTCTATAACAGAAGTCTTTAGCCAGCCCCACTCCCATTGGGCGACAACAAGACCCGGATAGCTCCACCCCCATCAAGCCTCATCAGGGGAGGGGTATGCAGCCTCACATCCCGGTGCCAGGGCAGGGAATGCAGCCTCAAGTCCCTTGGCCCTGGCCTATGTCACCCAGCCTCACCCAGACCCGTTGCGCCATGGGACCCATCAATGCACCTCCTGGTGACCTGTTATTTGGTCGTTACAGATGAAAATAAAGTCATCACTTAAGCATGCACATTCATTTTCAATGCTTGATTTGTCTACATTCTCTAAATTGCAAAATAAATAAGATCTTCAGCCACATAGCATCATAATGCCAAGTTCTTTATATAATGACACATACCATTCTCTCCACTTAGTATGCATATGATTCATATGAAAGGCACTGCTGCTTGCTCTTAATAGAGGAAGCATTAGCTCATTACCTAATGCCATAAAGTGGTTTAAATGGCATATACTGTCTCAAAGAACAGAAGGAAAAATAACAACAACTAAAAACCACAAACAAAAATAATTTTCAGTGCTGCAGCTGGCAGCATCCTCTCCCTTTCCCTTTGTTTTTTTTCTTTCTGCTTTTCCAATGAACCTATTTGCACTCTGCCTCAAAAACAACACAGAAGACAAAATCAGATGCTGTAATCTACAGTTTATAGTGCCATTTATGTACAAAGAGGTGTTTTTCAATCTTTACTTTTCTTTTTTAATCAATGCAGCTCAGTGTCCCAGGAGTCAGGCCAATGTGGCTGTGTGGACACACCTTTGCTAGGTGCTATCAGGCTTCAGGGCTGGGGCAGGGAGCACACCAGGTGTTGCTAGAAATGAATCAGCTCTCCTCTCTACATAGTAGGAGTCTTTTCATTATAAAATGCAAAGCAGCAATCGTTTTTCATTACCCCCATCCCCATCCCTTCTTGCCCAGGGTGTAGGAAGGGGCTGGGAGGATATTTACTCTCGGCTCTTTTATATCTCTCATTTAGCTGAGCCTAGTGACAGCTGCTTCTCTGAGCACAACACCAGCAATCTCAGGGCTAGTCACACCTGGAAGGCAAGTGGCAGAGCTGACCAGGGGCTTTGATCAAGCCTGAGTGCTTGGGTCAGCAACCTTAGCAGGCGGGCTGCTCCAGCTCCCTGCACTCCCCCTTTTACCCACAGGTACCACCAGCATGGTGTTCCCCAAGACTTGGTGTGCAGACACCAGGGTTGCAGATTCAAGATGCTCTGCCTCTTCCTGGCACTTTGAGCTATAAGTGCTGGCAGGACCTTTCCACTCGGTCTTAGTCTTTGGTCATTGCTGAGGTTTTCTGTACTGGCCAGGGTCAGACAGGATCTTTGCCTCTGATCAGTGCTGTGCTTGCAGCTTGCCTGGGATACCCCCAGCCTGGGGAAGTGTGGGGATGTGGCTGGCCTGAGTGAGGAGCCATAGAGGGCTAGTCGCCCCATCTTCACTTGAAGTGGGGAGGCTGATCATGGGTGACACCAGGGGAGGGGCTGGGTAAGGTAGCCATCTTGTGATGGCATGATGGTGTGAGGGTCAATTTGCATATTACCTTTTTATTATATAGGATATATAAAACCTTAATATGCAAATAGATTGAATGGTGGAACAACCCACAAGCTGGTAACTATGACATGCACTGACCACCAGGGGGCAGTGTGGAACGAAGGAAGGCTCCAGCTGGCAGCCAGCAGCCAGTAGCTGTTAGGGACCATACCCATGCACGAATTTCATGCACTGGGGCTCTAGTTAGAATATAATAGCCTGACAGGATGAAGCCACACTGAAGAATTCTTTAAGTATTTATTTGAAAAGATACTGCTATGTTTGTGATCACTATAATCCATAAATTGATGGATTGCTATACTCCATCAATTTAATACTGTCGATGAAAAATTCTAAAAAATCATGACTCAGTCAAAATTGATAAGACATGAAAAGGATCCTGAGCTATGCACCAAGTCCCAATAATTTATTAGCCCATTTATTTGAAATAGATGGAAATTAAAGGACCTTTCTGAATGCTAGGTCAGTGGCTTTGAAAGAATTCTGACTGTGTTCAAGTGAGGAAATGTTTTTGAGGTTAAAATTTTATTTTATTTGAAAACTCTTTTCTACATCCATTTCAGATATTTGAGGACCTAGGACCGAGTGCACACCCAGTTATGTTCCCATAATCTAGATCAGGGGTGAGAAATGTCGGCCCCTGGGCCATATAAGACCTAAGAAATCATTTGGTCTGGTCTTGGCAAGGCATTAAGGGTGAGTTATTTAAAAGTTTGATAAAATATAATGGGTTAATTTTTAGGTTGATAATTTTGTATGGTCCACAAGTGATGTTATAACCAGGTGGTCCTTGACAGGACAAAGATTTCTTACCCCTGGTCTAGCACCTAGTGCTCACTGAGATTGGGATGGAAAGCAGGAGGAAAAAAGGTGTAGCATTATAGTCCATGGGTGTGTAGTATGTTAAATAATAATAGATAATATGTTTACATATGCCTATAAAAGTGGCAGATAAACATATCCCAAAATATTGACATTGGCTATTTGAGAAGGGTTGTATTATGGATGATTTATTTATATCTAAAAATTTAACTTCGTGTTTTTTTAAATGTCTGTATTTAAATATTCTGTAGTAAGCAGATATTTTTGCATTTAAAATATGACTATTCTAACTAAGGTAAGTTTACTATCTAATTAAAAGAATATATTTTCTTATGTCATAGCTCCTTTAAAATAAAGCTTATACAAACTCACCAACTATCAGTAATCTACAAATGGACACAGTTCACAGTTTGATAGAAAATTTTCTGCCTCTATTGTTATGTTGCAAACCTGGATCAGAAAAGGGAAAATAAAAAAATACTGCCTGTTGACTATTAGGTAGAGCATGACATTTTTTTTTTTTTTTCCGTTTTCTATTTGGCTGGGCTCTGGAGACACTAATACCAAATCCCAGAACTACTTTTGCTTTCAGAATCTGCACAGATCCCTGGGAATGTATAATTTCTCCATTGCTTAGCAACCATTCCATTATTTTCAGCAACTTGTTAAGTGAATGAATGCATTTTGATGACAAGACAGCCTTATTCATGCCACGCTCTGGGCCTCCATGTAATAATAAGAGATAACGAAATGAAATATTGCAAAGATCATGTCCCTAGTCACTTTGGCCCACAAAACCTTCCGAAGAGCTGGGTTGGAAAAGATACATTTTATGCAAACATATTTTAAAAGCTAATAGAAAAAGCATATTGATTCTGAAATAATTATATTGTGCACACACACACTCACAATTTCTTTTTATATAGTTGTTGGATGACCTTCCATGGATAAAATACAAGCAGAAGTGCTATGTGGTCTCTCACAGTTTTAAATCACTAAAATGGCTATATTTTTCCTTATATGCTATAAATTCAGACTTTGTTGAGAGGTAATTGATAGACGATCAAGGTTCCCAATTTAAACATGCTCAGGCTTTTGGCCAGGAAAAATTGTAGGTTGAAATAACACAGCTTACAGGACCAGTTCCTGTATAAGAAACACATGCTGTGTGTTAATATCCTTTAATGGAAATAAGAATTCTAAACAACTATGGCTTAATATATTAACATTTTGGTTTTGATTTTCAGAAAGCTCAGAGCAAAAATTTGGTGCCTTAATTTCAGTAACAAATTTACCCTCGGGTCCTGACAAATCTTATTTCTTCCTATGCATCTATACTAATGAAAAGTGATATGCTAATTATTATAGACCAGATGTCTTTTGGACATCCTTCCTTACAAAGCTGGGCCCAGAAGAAGCCACCTGCCCACAGTCCCGGGCACCAGTGGCTGCGGCTGGGCTGCAGCCCAGGAAAGGGTGCCCACCCATGGTTCCAGGTGCCTGCGGCTGGCCAGAGGGAGGAAAGCCCAGGTCCTAGGCGCGGGGCCAAAGCAGAGGCGGTTAGGGGAAATCAGGCAGGCAGTAAGGCAGGCAGGCAGGCAGGTAGGTAGGCAGGTAGGTGGCTAGGAGCCATAGGTCCCAGATTGTGAGAGGCATGTGTGACTGCCAGTTTAGGGATCTGGTCTAAACTGGCAGTTGGACATCATCCAAGGGGTCCCAGGTTGAAGAGAATTCAGTTTGGGCTGAGGGACCACCCCCCCCCCCGCCCCCCGGAACAAATTTTGTGCACCAGGCTTCTAGTGTATATATATTTGAATAATGAAAAATTTGAGAACTTATTCTATTCTTAGGTTTATAAGTTAAGGAGAAGGAGCAGGGCTTTTTAGTCTCTTTGCTTAATCTCTTCTCTTCAGCCCAGGGAAGCTTTTAAGACATTCCAGGGTAAAACCAACTTTGGGAATTTCTACTTCATGCTTTTCAGCTCGCTGCACCCCTCTTCCTTAATAAAACTAATTTTGAGTTTTGTAAGTAAACATCTTTCTGTAAAAATTGTAAATACAGTTGACTCTTTTTTAAAAATATTTTTAGTACATATATCTCCTTTTTTCCCCTATTGAACTTCCTTCAGCCTCCCCTACCCCCTATTGCATGCCCTCATCTCCCGCCGCCCCCCCCCCCCCCCCCCCCCCCCGTTCCCCAGTGTCTTGTGTCCACTGGTGTGCTTATATGCATGCATAAAAGTCCTTTGGTTGATCCTTTCCCCCCTTCCCCAATACTCCCCAGCCCTCCCACTATAATTTGACAGTCTGTTCGGTGCTTTACTACCTCTGTATCTATCTTTTCATTCATCAGGTTATAATGTTCTTTATTTTCCATAAATGAGTGAGATCATGTTAAGTGAGCTCACTTAACATAATGCTCTCCAGGTCCATCCATGCTGCTGCAAATAGTAAGAATTCTGTCTTTTTTATAGCAGTGTAGTATTCCATTGTATAGATGTACTATAGTTTTCTAATCCACTCATCTGCTGATGGACATTTAGGCTGTTTCCAAATCTTAGCTATTGTAAATTGTGCTGCTATGAACATAGGGCTGCATATATCCTTTCTGTTGGTGTTTTTAGTTTCTTGGGATATATTCCTAGAAGTGGAATTACTGGGTCAAATGGAACCTGGAAGTTCCATTTTTATTTTTTTGAGGAAACTCCATACTGTTCTCCACAGTGGCTGCACCAGTCTGCATTCCCACCAGCAGTGCACGAGGGTTCCTTTTTCTCTTCATTCTCACCAGCACTTGTCGTTTGTTGATTTGTTGATGCTTGCCATTCTGACAGGTGTGAGATGGTACCACATTGTCATTTTGATTTGTATCTCTCAGATAATTAGTGACTGAGCATGTTTTCATATGCCTCTTGGCCTTCCTTTTGTCTTCTTTCCAAAAGATTCTATTTAAGTCCATTGCCCATTTTTTTATTGGATAATTTATCTTCCTTTATTAAGTTGTATAAGTTCCCTGTAGATGTTGGAGATTAAACCTTTATCAGTGAGAACTTTTGCAAACATGTTCTCCCATACAGTGACTTTCTTGTTGTTTTGTTGATGGTTTCTTTTGCTGTACAAAAGCTTTTTATTTTGATGTAGTCCCATTTGTTTATTTTCTCTTTAGTTTCCATTGCCCTAGGAGTGGTATCGGTGAAGAAATTGCTCTGGCATATGTCTGAGATTTCTCTGCCTATGGATTCCTCTAGTATTTTTATGGTTTCCCATCTTATGTTTAAGTCCTTTATCCACTTTGAGTTTATTTTTGTGTATGGTTTAAGTTGGTGGTCTAGTTTCTTTTTGTTTTTTTGCATGTATCTGTCCAATTTTCCCAGCACCATTTATTGAAGAGACTGTCTTGACTCCATTGTATGTTCATGACTCCTTTGTCAAATATTAATTGAGCATAGTGGTTTGGGTCAATGTCTGGATTCTCTATTCTATTCCATTGGTCTATATATCTGTTCTTGGGCCAGTATCAGGCTGTTTTGAGAACAGTGGCTTTGTAATACAGCTTAAAATCTGGTATTGAGATCCCACCTACTTTGTTCTTCTTTCTCAGGATTGCTGCAGCTATTTGGGGTCTTTTTTTTTTTTTATTCCAGATGAATTTTTGGAGATTTTTTTCTAGGTCTGTGAAATATGCTGTTGGTATTTTAATGGGGAGTGCATTGAATCTATAGATTGCTTTGGGTAGTATGGACATCTCTTTTTTCAGTGTCCTGTAGTTTTCCACATATAGGTCTTTTACCTCCTTAGTTAAGTTTATTCCTAGGTATCTTAATTTTTTTTGGTGCGATGGTAAATAGGATTGCTTTTTTAGTCTCTAAGTTCACTATTGGTATATGGAAATGCCATAGATTTGATGTATTGGTGTTAATTTTGTATCCTGCTACATTGCGAAATTCATTTATTAAGTCTAATAATTTTTTGCTGGAGTCTTTAAGGTTTTTTGTGTACAATATTATCTGCAAATAAGGACAGATGGACCTGGAGAGCATTATGTCCTTATTTGGATTTCTTCTTTTCCAATTATGCCTTTTATTTCTTCTTCTTGTCTAATTGCAATGGCTTATACTTCCAGTACAATGTCGAACAGGAGTGGTGAGAGTGGGCATCCCTGACTTGTTCCTGTTCTTAGGGGAAATGGTTTTAGTTTTTGCCCATTGAGTATAATGTTGGCTGTAGGTTTATCATATATGGCTTTTATTATGTTGAGGTATGATCCTTCTATTTCCACCTTGCTGAGAGTTTTCATCAAGAAAGGGTGTTGGATTTTATCAAATGCTTTTTCTCCATCAATTGATATAACTATGTGATTTTTATCTCTCAATTTGTTTATGTGTTATATCACATTTATTGATTTGTGGATATTATACCATCCTTGCATTTCAGGGATAAATCCTACTTGGTTATGGTGTATGATCTTTCTGCAGTTCAAATCATGTTGTTCAAGTATCAACTGTAATTCAAAAGCATGTGGAATAAAAATTGGTATCTGTCTTTGATTCCTCAAATATGACATTTTATGTGTATAGTCCTGATCTTGTTACTTAAGAAAATAGCAAAAATATGCTCTGATTAGGTGCTTCAGTTCAGTTCAACAATTAAAGTCCATGCCTTCTGTCTGCAAGCATTACCATTGGGAAGTGAGGCAAGTTTGAGAGTGAAGATTATGGAGTATATGCTATAACTCTTATATTCAGTGAGCTTATAGACCATTTGGGAGATAAAGCACAAACAGGATCACAGATGATGTCACAATGTGTAGTTTGAGAAGATATATAATTTAGAGAACAATAAGTATATTGTTGAATGCTTAATGAAGTAGGATTTTGGTTGGTCTTGAAAGATGTGTAAAATTTAGAGAAGTGAAGGGAAGAAAGAAAATCTCAGATTAATTTTAATTTGCACACTGTATGCTTCCCCAAAAGATTGTACTGTGGCTTATCATAAGACAAACTATTTAACCTGTCTGTGCCTTACTTAGTTTTCTTCTTGATCAAATAAAATAATTAAAATAGAACTAACTTTATAGAGTTTTGTGAAGATTAATGAAGTTCTGATATAAATAGCTTAGAACAGTACCTGGCAGTACAGTAAGTCAGTGTTTACTACCTGTACTTCTGTTACCCAGAATGAAGTACATAGGGCCACATAAACCTTTGCAAAATTTCATTTACTCCTGTTCCTAATGGAGAATCCCAATGAAACAAAGTTTAGTTTGATTAGGCATATGATTGTGAAGGTGAATTCTTATACAAGAAGACAATGCAAATCACGGTCAAGATAAATGGTTACTTCAAAGAGCATGAGACAAGGTTCCTAACCACCACTTTTCTCTGTTGCTGAATTTGAAACTAAAAAAAAATAAAATAAAAAATCCTCAACATGTCATGAATTCTCTTAGCTTAAAAACCACATCTTTTAGAACTTAGTGTAGGTTATCCCAACTGAATATCTTTATACACTGCCTACTTCAACCTTTAACACCCACAGAAACTGCGCATGTTCAGGGCTGAGGTACCTGAGCTGGCCTTCTGGCGGGACTGATCTCAGAGGCTCCTCCCTATGCTCAGCTCTGTTCAGACATCTTTTCTAGTATTATATTTGCCCATGTTTATTCAGATGTGTTAATCTAAGCAATAAAATTTATTTTCCTATTTCCCTATTAAAAGCATCCTTGGGTCAAGGGTGACTTAAAAAGCTCATGATTACTTCTGTAAGAACAGACCAAAAAAATTAATCAGTTCATTCTTAGAGAAATAACACTGAATGCAGTCACTTACAGTGTGAGCAAGATTCTTTAAAAGAAAACCATTGATGAATAACAAGTGGGTGGGCATGGGGAGTTTCAGATAAGCAAAGAGGGTGGAAGTGACTCCAGAAGTGCAGACTTTTTCCAATTAAAATCTATCTTAAAATGGGCTGCTAGCCAAGATATTTTAACCTGAATTTGAAAGCAAAAGTTGCATTTTGCCTTTTCCTCCCATAAACTTGTTTTAAAGCCATTTCTATGATAGGCTATTATACACCTACAGAAAATGCATTATAAATGTTTGGATAACAAATTATTATAAAGCAAGCCACATGTAACTGCCTTCTCAAGCCAACACCCCATAACATTGTCAGTAGCCCAGAAGCCTCTCCCATATATAATAGGTAGCTATTACCACTTCGCCCCCTCTTCCCACTTTTCTGACTTATGGTAATTACTTCATTGCTTTATTTCACCTTTACCCCCTAAATATGACCCTATAAACTCAGTATTTAAAAATTCTGTGTTTGAAGTTCAAATCAAATCATATAGCATATGAAGAGAAAAAAAAGACAAAAAAATAAATCATACAGCATGTGTATTTTGTGTTTGGCTTCCTGAGCATAGAATTCATCCATGTTGTTGTGAGTAACTCTGTTCCTTACTTTTTATTGCCCTTATGGCATTCCATTTTTGTGTGCATAAGTATACTGAAAATATGTATCCATATTTGTGTTAGAAACTTCAGTTTACTTGCAATTTAAGGCTATTACAAATAATGCTGCTGTGAACATTCTTGCATGTTTTTTTGATATATGTGGGCCCACCTCATTCTTGCACATTTACCCAGGACAAGAATTGCTAAGTCCTTGAACAGAAAAATCATCAATTTCAGTAAAATAATCCCAATGGTTTTCTAAAGTTTGTATTTTCACCAACAGTATATGACAATTTTCCTCCTAACTTTTAGGAGATGAAAGAAGATTTATTAGTATGTTAAACTATATTTACATGAAATCCATACACTTAGTTATTGCAGAAACAGGGTTAGTTTCATGGATTAAATTTGTACTGATGGTCTGAGTGGTATGCTCAGTAAGTGCTCTTGCCCTGGACTCTGATAAACCAGAGTTCAAATCATGGCTGTGCTACTTATTTGCTGTGTTACATTATGCAAGACATTTAACATTTTAAATTCTGTTTTCTTATCTGTAAAATAGGAGTGAGAATAGTATATAATTCATAGGGTTGTTGTGTTGATTTAATGAGATAACATATTTAAGGTGCCTAGTGTGTTGTCTAGCACACAGAAAAAAACTAAATATAATAGTATTACATTACTACTACTACTACTGTTTGTATTCATGACATCCTTTCTAACTGTAGCAGAAAGAATAAGAAGCAGAAAGTTAGACTAGACCATCTGTACTTGTGTATTTTCCAATGATGTCTAAACTCAGGAAATAGTCTGGGGGAGAGAGAGAGAGAGAGAGAGAGAGAGAGAGAGAGAGAGAGAGAGAGAGAGAGAGAGGGAGAGAGAGAGAGAGAGAGAGAGATTATGCTAGGAGAGTCAGAGCTTATAATGTGTATCTACTACGAGAATGTCCTAGAGCCCAGCCAGTATTGCTCAGTGGTTAAGTACTGACTCATGCATCAGGAAGACCTGGTTTGATTCCTGATCAGAGCACATGCCTGAGTTTCAGGCTCAATCTCCAGTAGGGGACATGCAGGAGGCAGCTAATCAATGTTGATGCATCTATGTTTCTATCTCTCTCTGGAATCAATTTTAAAAACAAGAAATTAAAAAAAGAATGCTCTAGTCTAGAGACTGCATAATCCTGTTTGTGGTTCCCATCAATGAGTGACAGGATCACAAGCAACTTCTTTTATGGAGAATCATGGCCTCCAATATGATACAGCCCTTGTGTACTGGGCCTGGATCACACCTTTTCAACAACAATAAAAGTTGTTAGGTGATAGGCATAGACATTGGGAATATGAGAAACAATTTGTCTTCAGAGTATGAAACATTAGAAGAAGGTATAATGTCTTTGGAGTTTTCGTAAGACTCCCAAGATAATAGGCTCTCTATGGTCTGCATGTGCTCAGCTTATAACCGTCCTGAATAAACTGGTTCTTCTATTTTTCATTCAAAATAGGTCTTGTCTCAAAGATGTTTCCTCTTTCTGGGTGAAAATAGAAGTCTAAGAAAGAAATGAGAATGGTTTTGCCATGACAGGTCAAGGCAGGCAGCAATTATTGACAAGGCATAGAAGCTGTGATGGGATGAACCTAATTTTACCATTCTCTTATGTCCTAGAGCCCACCCAGCTTTAAAGTAAGAGAACGGTAAAATCAGTTTCATTCTATCACAGCTTCCATGCCTAGTCAAAGAGTAGTGGCTGACCTTGATATCTAGGGCACACGTGTCAAACACAAGGCCCGCGGGCCAAATCCGTCCCGCCAGGCCTTGCAATGTGGCCCGCACCGCGCTGTCATCACTGCACTTCGCTGCGTTTCCATCACAATGACAGTTTATGATTGTTCAGTAAACCATTCGGCCCGCGATTTAGGCTGGATTTTAGATTTTGGCCCCTTCTCTGATTGAGTTCGACACCCCTAATCTAGGGCCAGATACTACCCTTTGAAATTGTTTTGGTTTTGCACTGAGGCCACACTTGCCATGAGCAGCTCTCTGCTTCTTGAGCTACCTTTGGCTCAAGAACTCCCTAATGCATTTGCTGAAATTCCCTTTGATTTTTATGAAAAAATCAGATACTTCTTCCCAACTTTCCTTTTCTCTCTCACCTGAGATATGACTTGTGTCACAGCCTGATGTTTCTCAAAGCCTATCCTGGCTTCTTCCTTATTTCCTTTTATGTGGACATTTTGTGTCAGATCCAGACCGAAACAAAAGCTCATGTTTAATATTACTTTGTTGACTATGACTTGAAAAGAAAACACATACATAAACATATGCATACCACAAATTTCCAGGAAGGTCAGTCCAAGAGCATGTGAGGAGGGATGTTGGAGAGATCATGAGCCTTGGGGTTACTGGTAAGTGGTATTTGTCTAGGGGAACCAGGGAGTCTGAATTCTACCTCTAGAGATCCTCAAGAAGAGAACATGTATAGGAAATAATAGCAAGTGGGTAATAGTGTACCACTGTAATATTTATTATTAAGGCTGGCTCAAGCTCAATGCACTCCCTAGTAGGCTGGGCTGGGTGAGGTCTAATGGACTTTTCAAAATCTTTAGCTCAAACCTAAATTTCAGAATCCACCTACCCTACATTCAGACAGCAAGATTACGTAAGCTCACCCAGCCGGTGTGGCTCAGTGGTTGAACATCAACCACTGAGGGGAATATGGAAATATGGGTACCAGGAGGGTATCAGTTCAATTCTGGGTCAGGGCACATACTCAAGTTGCAGGCTCCATTTCCAGTAGGGGGCATGCAGGAGGCATTTGATCAATTATTTCTCTCATTACTGATGTTTCTCTCTCTCCCTCTCCTCTTTTCTCTGAAATCAATAACACACACACACACACACACACACACACACACACACACACACATATATATACACACACACACACAATATATATATATATACAATATATATATATATACAATATACACACACACACACACACACACACACACACACACACATATATATATATATATATATATATATATATATATATATATATATATATATATATTTTTTTTTTTTTTTTTTTTAAGAATACCCCTCACCTGGGAGTAGATTCTGCCTTACTTTGCCACATAAACCACAAGGAGAAAAGAAGCAATAAAATGGGGCATCCTGGAAATTCACACTGTCCCACTCACTAGTCTTGGAAACCAGTCCAATCAGATTACTATTTCCTCTTCTCAGGGTAGGGACAGGTGAATGATCCCTTTCAGAGAGCATACCTAGTTCCTTACTAAAATATGCACAATCAGCTCAGTGCTCCATGTGTGTATTTTGTGTAAGGAGTCTTATCAGTTAGTTCCCTTGAGAAATTGAAAATTCAGTTGTGAGATGAAACAGATACAAACAGAGCAATCAGAAAACAATTCAGTGCTTAGCTCTATGGTTCTGACCAATAGGATGGGTGGGAACATGTGGGTTTGGCTGTCAAGACTGAGTTTCCCAGAAGAGTTAGGTCTCAGTGGGACTACAGAAGTTACAACACAAAGATCGGAGGAAAAGCAGTTACTAAATGCTCTGATTCTGGCATGCAACACACCTGGGTTCAAATTCTGGTTCCACATTTTGTGAGGTTTGTCTGCCTCCTGAGTCTTTCTGAGCCTTCATTTCCTTATCTATGCAATAGGAATAATAATCTTATATGACAGATGATTGCATATATTGAGATACAGCATGGAAAATGTCCAGCCTCTGTGGTAGATGGCCACTTACCATGATAGGTGGTGGGGAGGAAGCAATCCAGCTGAGAGGATCAGCAGTAGCAGAGATGAGTATGGGGGACCGGGAGAAGACCAGCTAGCCAGAGAGAAGAATGCACATTGCAAGGTCATGGGGAGTCAGGCTGGCTGATACGATGGCCTAGGTAAAACAGTAATGTAGAGCTGAATGAAATTCAAACCTGATGCAGAAAGACATAAAGAGACAGAGAAGGGCTTCTAGTAAAGAGTAGTGCTTGAAGATGAGTATTTACTTAAAATTTTGGTTATATCCCATCTAATAAAAGAGTAATATGCAAAGTGGCCATTATTACAACACATAAGATGGCCACCCCCTTGTGGTCAAAGATGGCTGCTACCAGATGGCCTGCAGGGGCGGGCAGTTGTGGGGGACCAGGCCATCAGGGAAGGGCAGTTTGGGGGGCGGGGGGGTGGGGGGGGACCAGTCTACAGGAAAGGGCAGTTGGGGCCAATCAGGTCTGCACACAAGGGAGAGCAGTTGGGGGTGGGGGGACTAGGCCTGCAGGTGAGGGTAGTTGTGGGCAATCAGGCCAGCAGGGGAGGGCATTTGGGGGTGATCAGACCTACAGGGGAGGGCAGTTAAGGATGACCAGGCTGGCAGAAGAGTGCAGTTGGGAAGGACCAGGCCAGAAGGGGAGGACAGTGGGGGTGATCAGGTCTACAGGGGAGAGCAGTTAGGGGTGACTGGGCTAGCATAGGAGAGCAATTGGGGGTACCATGCCTGCAGGGGGGCTAGTCATGTGCAATGAGGCCAGAAGGGGAGGGCAGTTGGGGGTGATCAGGCCTGCAGGGGGGCAGTTAGGGGTGACCGGGCCAGCAGAGGAAGGCAGTTGGGAAGGATCAGGTCTACAGGGGGGGCAGTTTGAAGGGAATAGGCCTATAGGGAAGGGCAGTTGGGGGCAACCAGGCCTGCAGGGGGGCATTTGGGGGAACCAGGCCTGCAGGGGATGACAGTTGGCAGCTACCAGGCTTGCATGGGAGAACAATTGGTGGAGGGACCCACGCCTGCAGAGGAGGGCAGTTGGGAGGACCAAGCCTGCAGGGGAGGGCAGTTGGGGGAGACCAGGCTGGCAGGGGAGGGAAGTTAAGGGCTACCAGGCTGGCAAGGTAGGGCAGTTAGGGGCAATTGGGCTGGCAGGGGAGCAGTTAGGTGTCTATAAGGCTGGCAGGAGAGTGGTTAGGGGGTGGTCAGGCTTGCAGGCAGAAGTGGTTAGGCAATCAGGCAAGCAGTTGGGAGCCAGCAGTCCTGGATTGTGATAGGATGTCCGACTGCCCATTTAGGGCAGTAGGACATCCTTGAAAGGTCTCAGATTGGAGAGGGTGCAGGCTGGGCTGAGGGACACACTCACCCTCCGCCCCCCCCACCCCATGCACGAATTTTGTGCACTGGACCTCTTTTTAGGGTATAAGGGTTCAAAGGGACTTTTTTGTGTGTGTGTGTGTGAGTAATTAGGCTGCATTCTTCCTTCTCTAAGGGTCCTACACACAAGATCGACAGCATGGAAGGGAAGATTGCATTTTCTCATCTCAAACAATCAAAGATGCTATTAGAGAAACTTGCAGAAGGCTAAGCAGTTTACCTATTACAATACCAATTGCTTGCAGAATTGTTTTAGCATTCCCTAGCTTTGGCTGCCCTTGCAATGAAAGGTACATAAGGAAATTAAATGTAAAGTGACAGTGTGAAGTCTTATTGAAAAAGTTATTTTTCAAAAATTTACAATTTACATTTTTTAAATCACAACAAATCCATATATAAGGCACTTGACCTCTAATTTGTATGCTCTTTAATCTTTACCCATATTTTCATCTTCCCTACCTGTTGGTTCCAACACACACCCAAGCCTGTTTGGTTCTTGGCCTGTTTGTCATTTTAACATTAAGTTTAAATGCACCTGGTTCCTATGGCCTTTTTCTTTTGTTGGTTTAATCTTGACCTCATTTCAGATGCAACATGCAGGGCTATCAGTTATTATTAAGATGTTTTGATCTGCCATGGAAATGAAAATTGCATGTGATGGAGTTCATTGGGCTTTTAATCACAGCGAAAATGAAAGCAGGATTAAAGACTCACAGCTTGATTTAAACAGTCTTGTGAATAAACATTCTTCCACCCCTCAAATTCATTACAGGCACACAGGCAGTAGGATTGGTTGCTCAATATTGTTTCACCAAGTGCTAGGCTCCTTTTACCCTGGTTATAGTCTAGGGCTGTGGTCAGCAAACTGTGGCTCGAGAGCCCCATGCGGCTCTTTGGCCCCTTGAGTGTGGCTCTTCCACAAAATACCACAGTCTGGGCGAGTCTATTTTGAAGTGGCATTAGAAGAAGTGTTAGTTTAAAAAAGTTGGCTCTCAAAAGAAGATCAATCATTGTACTGTTGATATTTGGCTCTGTTGACTAATGAATTTGCCAACCACTGGGCTAGGGTAAGTTCTTAAGGCCCCATGACTCCTCTGTTTTCTGGTATATTCTGGCTCAGTCTAATTGTGAGTCAACTTGATGGCAGTTTTTGTGGCTAAACTAGAAGGTCAGATTTCTGTCCTGCCTATCTCAAACTAAAGTCCCAACATTACCCCTTAGTCTGTACTAGGGAGGGTCCTGAGCCAAGGGAATAATAGAGGCAGCATATGAATTTGTTGTTTAGGGATGCTCATAAATGGCTTAATAGAGACAAGAAAACTAATGCAGAGTATGATTTTGGCTGTAGGTTTGTCATATCAGGCTTTTATTATGTTGAGGTATGATCCCTCTGTTCCCATTTTGCTGAGAATTTTTATCAAGAAACAGAGTTGGATTTTGCCAAATGCTTTTTCTATATCAATTAATATGATTATGTGATTTTTGTTGTTGTTGTTGTTGTTTTTGTCTTCCAGTTTGTTTCTGTGATGTATCATGTTAATTGATTTTCGGATATTGTACCAGCCTTGCATCCCTGAAATAAATCCCACTTGGTCATGGTGTATGATCTTTCTAATGTAATGCTGGATTCAATTTGCTAGACTTTTGTTGAGGATTTTATCATCTATATTAATCAGGGATATTGGCCTGTACTTCTCTTACTTTGTAGTGTCTTTATCTGGGTAATGCTGGCTTCATAGAAAGAGTTTGGAAGTGTGTCATCCTCTTGAATTTTTTGGAATAGTCTGAGGTGGATAGGTTTTATTGCTTCTTTGAATGTGTGGTAGAACTCCCCTTTAATCCATCCGGACCAGGGCCTCTGTTTGCTGGAAGATTTTTGATTGCTGCTTCATTTTCTTTGGTAGTTATCAGCCTATTCAGGCTTTTTGATTCTTCCTGATTGAGTTTTGGGAGCTTGTATTTTTCTAAGAATATGTGCATTTTGTCTAGGTTGTCCATTTTGTTGGAATAGAGTTGTTCATAGTATTTTTCCATAGTTGTTTGTATTTCTGTGGGATTGGTTGTTACTTCACCTCTTTCATTTCTGATTTTATTTGGGTCTTCTCTCTGTTTATTGGTCAGCCTGGCTAGAAGTTCATTAATCTTGTTTATCCTTTCAAAGAACCAGCTCATGGTTTTATTGATCTTTGGTATTTTCTTAGTCTCTATGTCATTTATTTCCGCTATGATCTTTATTATTTCCTTCCTTCTGCTTACGCTGGGCTTTTCTTATTGCTCTCTTCATAATTCTTTAAGTTGTAGGGTTAGTTTATTACCATTTTTTTCTTGTTTTTTTTTTTTTTTTTTGCTTTTTTGTTTTTTTTGTTTTTTTTGAGGTAGGCCTATAGAGTTATGAACTTCCCTATCAAGATAGCTTTCACTGTGTCCCAACAATCCAAGAATTTGGATTGTTGTTCTCATCTTTGTTTGTTACCAGGATGCTTCTTATTTCTTCTTTGATCTGTTTGGTAACTCAATCATTGTTAATAGCATGCTATTTAGCCTCCAAGTGTTTGATTTTTTTCATTGTAGTTGATTTCTAATTTTATGTCATTGTGATCTGAGAAGATGCTTGATATATTTTTTATTTTCTTGAATTTGAAGATACTTTGCCTGTGTTCCAATATGTTGTCTATCTTTGAAAATGTCCCAGGTGCACTTGATAGGAATGTGTATTCTTTAGCTTTGGGGTGAAATGATCTGAAGAGGTCAATTAATTCATTCTTATCTAATGAGTCATTTAGGATTGATGTTTCTTTGCTGATTTTTTGTTTAGAGGTTTTATCCAGTGGTGTCAATGGCTATTAAAGTCTCATACTGTGACTGTATTACTGTTAGTCTCTACCTTGCTATCTTCCAGAAGATTTTTATGTATTTGGGTGCTCCTGTATTGGGTGCATATATGTTTACCAGAGTTATATCCTCTTGTTGAATTGCCCCCTTTAGTATTATGAAGTGGCCTTCCTTTTGTCAGATATAAATATTGCTACCCCAGCTTTTTTTATTATTTCCATTCACCTAAAGGGATTTTTTGCATCCCTTCACTATCAGCCTGTGTGAGTCCTTTGTTTTGAGATGGGTCTTTTGAACAGAGCAGATATATGGCTCATGTTTTCTAATCCATTCAGCTATCCGAGACTTTTGATGGGCCCAGCCTCGCACAGCTGTGGACTTAGATCTAGAGAGTCCCCTACTGCCAACAGCCATGTGGAATGTTACGTGATCCCCAAGGGATGCGGGCTTGGTGCAGTGTAGTATCCTTCTGACCCTCTAATCCAAGTGGTCATCTTTCTCTCTCCATCCCTGATCCTGGATCCTAACATTCTCTCGAGTCCTCTATCCTGGACATGGGGATAAAATTACATTTCTGTTCCATCTTATTCATAATGCACAATCTTGAACTGGAAAATTGTAGTTGGGTTTGTCCCAATTCTACTCTGTAATAATGAGGGTCAGGACATGCTTTATACACAATAGCCATCCAATGACTGCCTGATGGCACAGGATATGACCAATGACTGGGCCATTATCTGACCAATGACTACAAAAGGAACTGATTCAGAAGTTTTGTGCTCTGCAGCCCTGGGTTACCGTGGTAATGTGTTCTGTGGAGAGCAGTTTGTCAAATGTTAAGTGATGCTTATCTTCTCTAATCAGAATATGTTGTTCTAGTTCAGTAAATTGTCTCTGAGTCTGTTCTCCTTATTTGATTCTTTGCTTATCTTTCAGTCAGCAGTATGGCTCTTGGCTTATGATATTTACCTGGTTTCTGATATAAAGAAGGAAAAGAAAAGAATCCAGCAAACACTAAATGGGATGCTTTGTAAAGTAAAACTAGGGCTTATTTATGCATCAGAGTATGATAATTGCCTTTGGGTTAGATTGATGTCACTGCTGGATAAAATTGGACAATTTAGAAAATGGGTAAAAATAAACACAACCTTTAAGTTTACTTAGACACAATTTCTATATTTTATTTTACTTTCTTATCACCTTTTGGCTTGCAGTAATGGAACAGGGAAGGAGAGAAGATGAAGGAAAGTCAAGAAAATGGGGAGGCATGTATTGAAGAAAATAATCTTTGACACATTATGTATTTCATTAATGGTAAGTGGAGAAAAAGCAAATAAATATAAATAATTTCAAATTAGTACATAAACACTGTTTTATTCCTGGAATCTAGAAAAATGAGTGTTTTATGACATTGTCATTCCATTATCACATGCTGCGCTCTCATCAGGGCCTCTTAGAGTTTATGAATATCTGCTTCTGGTAGGAGGGAGAGAAAGAGGGAAGAAAAAACGAAAAAGGAAAACTGCACATCTCACAGCTCTTCCTAAATAAGTAAGCTTCAGTTAACTGGAATTCACCTATGGTTTTAATCAAAGAATACAAACTCAGACCTGCCTGAAACAAGAATTTTGACATTGACTTTTCTAAAATATCACTTATATTCCTTCTAGACCTACTTCCCCCAAAAGCTTCCAGGCATAAGGGAACATTCCCCAGAGAAATAGGAAAAGAAAAAAAAAGACAAAAAAAAAAAAAGACACCCATAAACAGGTAAGCCAGGGAGCTGCTGCATGCAGTTTGAGGAGCAAGTCTGCGCTCACTGGGGGGTCTGAAGCAGTCAGGCTGGTGGGATCCTGTAGGATGTGTGGGCTGAGCTGACCAGCTTACTGAAGGCTGGCCAAGCTAAGCATCCACATTGAGTTTATGTTTTTTGGTTGAAAACCTTTTCTCAAGTGTACTGATATGACTTAATTTTCTGCATCAAGGTATAATTCAGTAGTGTCCTCAGTGCTTATTTCTTGGGACACATGGACATGTTTGATTCTATACTAATTCCTGTGCTACTTGGGTCCCTATATAATTTTGGGCATTCTTCCCCTCCCTATTTTGTTTTTTGTTGATGTTTTTGAGTAGTTATCTCTCATTTCTCATTACAAAACTCTTGTCTGCACAATGTATCCCTTTTCTAATTTTATGTTGGCTTAGAAACTGGTTAAAATTAAGTGTAAAGCAAAATGAAGAAGGATTTGGTTGTGAGTACAGTACATACATCTCAGTGCAAAGCATAACCTTTCCTCCTATAAAATCAGTTTTCTGTTGTATTTTGAAATGACAAGGTTGTCCTCCAGAGTTGGACTCCAGACACAGGAGATGTTACTGAGTTTAGAAACACATTTTATTTCTCTGAAATTTTACTCAACTTCCTCAGCTGCTTTCCCTCTCACATGAACTATTCATCATCCCAGCAGAAATCAGTGGAAATCACTGAGCTCTATTTTTGTGTAGATGTATACATCAGAATCTTGTCAGAGAGGAGGCATGGAAGATGTACCAGGTAGCTTTGGTTACTTAATAAGCCACTGTGAAACATAGGCGTTTAAAATCGCAATCTTTATATATTTGTTCGGTTATGATTTTGTGGATCAGAAGTTAGGTTCAGCCTCCACTGAGGTGTCTTATTCCTGCTCCACTTGTGTTACTTGGGGACTGATGTTGGGACACCTGAAATGGCTGGAAAAACTGTCCCTCTTTTACCTCAAGGTCTCTCATCCTCCAGGAGGCCAGGGAGCCAGCTCAAGTTCTCCCTGTTGGTGCTGGGTTCTAAGATGGTGAGAATGGAAGCTGTGAGGCCACTTGAGAACTAGGCTCAGAAGTCCCACATTGTCATCTCAACTATAGTCTGTAGGTCAAAGCAGGTCACAAGACCAATCACAACTCTCCATCTCTTAATGAGAGAAGGTATAAAGAAATTGTGATTATTTTCAATCAATCACAGCAGGAACCCCCAATTCATTATTTTATGAAGGACCAATTAGGCATAAAGTCTTCTGGTTTTAAAATAATCATCTTCTCTGGCTCTGTCCAACCTCTTATTATTTGATTAGTGCTTGTGAATTTATAAAATGCTTTCTATATTTCATTTATCCACATAACAAACTTTTGAAGTATGTCTTCTCCTATTTTCAGATAAAAGATTAGAAGCCCAGAGAAGTTAATGACTCACTCAGGGTCCCAGAGCTACAAAGTGGGGAACCTCCAATCCTATGCTTATCCCCTGTACATTTCTTATGATAAACCCCATTTATTTCAAAAGAGTATGGTCTGCTTAATTACCACTCCACCAATTAGAGTGCAGTTGAGGAGGATCATTGTTTATCCAGGCAGCTCTCAACTGGGAAGGACCAGCCAGCCAGGAAGCGGGCGCTGGGACAGGACCAGCCAGTCAGGCAAGCAGGGAATTAAGGAGTCAGATACTAAGAACAGCATTCCATCATGATAAGGTTTTCCCTGCCACCTAGAGCAGCAGCAGCCCCAGAAGCTATGGTGGAGCCCCAGAGGGGAAAACCAATGACAACTGTCAAGCTGGGCCATCTTTTGGGGGCACCCCAGCCTCTTCCTCTGGTCAGAGCCAGGGCCAAAAAGGGGTGGCAAGAAAGACTTTGGATTTTTTTTTAAAAATTCCTGTATTGCACAATAGGACCTAAAAACACATAAAAATAACACAGGTAGCACCTATATAATATTCATGAGTGAACAGTGGATATTCAAACCCAGGCAGAATGCTAGAGATGAGGACAGTTCACCAGTCCAGAGTACAAGGAGAAGACAATTGACTTGATGAGAGGAGAGGACAGTTAACCAGGCCAGAGCACAAAGGGACTAGAGTTCACAGTTCACCTAGCCAGAATGCGAGGGGAACAGTTTACCACACTTGACCCAGCCAGAGGATGAGGACGAGACAATTCACTACCATTCACCTAGCCAGAGCATGAGAAGATAGTTCACTCGACAAGAGAATAAAGGGGATAGTTAACCTAGCTCACTCGGCCAGGGCATGAGTACAAGACAGTTCATTTGGCCTAAGCATGAGGGGGACAGTTCACCACAGTTCATCCAGCCAGAGCATGAGGAGAAGACAGTTCACCCAGTCAGTGTAAAAGGAGAACAGTTTACCCAACCAGAGCATGAGGGGGACAGTTCGCCACATTTCACCAACCAGAGCATGAGGAGAAGACAATTCACCACAGCTCACTCGGCCGGAGCACAAGCAGAAAACAGTTCACCTAGCCATAGCACTGGAAACAGTTCACTCAGCCAGAGCACGAGGCAATGACTGTTCACTCGGCCTGAGTGCTGCGAAGGGTTCCCTGGGCCAGATCGCGAGGGATGGACAGTTCGCCACAGTTTACACAGAGATTGTTTACTCAGCCAGAGCATGTGGAGATCATTTACACAGCCAGAGCATAAGGAGGACAGTTCACCATACTACACTCAGCCAGAGCATGAGGACAAGACAGTTCATTCGACAAGAACCTGAGGGGTACAGTCACCACAGCTCACTGGACCAGAGCATGAGGACAAGACAGTTCACTCATCCAGAGCATGAGAAGTCAGTTCGCTGGCCCAGAGCATGAGGGGGCAGTTCACAGCAGTTCACTCGTCTAGAGCACAAGGAGAAGACAGTTCACTTGGCAGGAGCATGAGGGGGACAATTTACCACAGCAAACTGGGCCAGAGCATGAGGACAAGACAGTTCATTTGGCAAGATCATGAGGAGAAGACAGTTTACTCAGCCAGAGTGTTGGGAACAGGTCACTTATCCAGAGTGCTGGAAACAGTTCACTCAGCCAGAGCACAAGGGGAAGACAGTTCACTTGGCCACAGTGCTGGGAATAGTTCACTTGGCCAGAGCTCTGGGAACAGTTCAATGGGCCATAACGTGAGGGGAGAACAGTTCACCACAGTTTGCTCGGCCAGAATGCTGAGAACAGTTCACTTGGACAGAGTGAGAGGGGAGGACAGTTCTCCACAGTTCACTAGGCAAGAGCACGAGGGGAAGACAGTTCACTTTGCCAGAGTGTGGGGAACAGTTCACTCAGCAACAGCTTTGGGAACAGTTCAGTTGGCCAGAGCACAAGGGGAGGACAGTTCACCATAGTTTTCTTCACCATAGCACGACCAGAAGACAGATCACTTGGCTAGATCACTGGGAACAGTTCACCTGGCCAGAGCTTGAGTGGACGATAGTTTTCTTGGCTAGAGTGCTGGGAACAGGTCTCCTAGCCAGAGCGCAAGTGGAAGGCAGTGCATCACAGTTCATTCGGCCAGAGCACGAGTGGAAGACAGTTCACTGGGCCAGAGCAGGAGGGGCACAGTTCACCACAGTTCACCTGGCCAGAGTATGGGGCGGGGGCGGGGGGGGCGGGCAGTTTACCTGGCCAGAGCATGAGGAGAAGATAGTTCACTTGGCTAGGGCCTGGGATAAAGACAGTTCACTCGGCCAGAGTGCTGGGAACAGTTCACCCAGCCAGAGTACCAGGCAAAACAGTTCAGTGGACCAGAGCATGAGGGGAAGTTAGTTCACTTGGACAGAACATGAGAGGCAAGTATTTCACCACAGTTCCCCTGGCCAGAGCATGAGTGAAAGACAATTTACATGGTCAGAGCAAGGAGGCCAGTTCTCCCAGGCCAATTGCAAGGGGAGGCCAGTGCACCACAGTTCACTTGGCCAAAGCACCAGGCAAAGACAGTTCACTCTGCCAGAGCACCAGGGAAACAGTTCACTGAGCCAAGGCAGGAGGAGAAGACAGTACACTTGGCCAGAGCACAAAAGGAAGATAGTTCATCCGGCCAGAGCACCAGAGGACAGTTCCTTCGGCCATAGTATGAGAGGACAGTTCATTCGGCCGGAGTGTGAGAGGAGGACAGTTCACCAGGCCAGAGCCAGAGGGGACCGCAGTCTCATGGCCAGAGCCGGAGGGGTTCTGTTCTCTCAGCCAGAGCATAAGGGAACCACACCTCACATGGCCTGAGCTAGGGGGCAGGACAGTTCTATAGACCAGGCTGTGAGGACATTTCTCTTGGCCAGAGCACAAGACCACAGTTCACAAGGCCAGAGCACGAGGGGGACTGTTCACCCAGCCAAAGTGGGAGAGGAGGACAGTCCACAGGGGCAGAGCAGGAGAGGACGACAGTTCAACCAACCAGAGAGGGAGAGGTCCACAGTTCACTCAGCCAGACTTCAAGAGGACCTGAGTACAGGAAAGGATGACAATTCACCCAGCCAGAGTGTAGAGGGAGGCAGGCCTTGTGGTGTGGGACATGAGCCAGAGGCTGGATACAAACAGCTGTAGTGAGAGCGGTGCCAGAAATACATGCAGTGTGGGCAAGGTGAGAGGGCTTGGGCCAGTGGACCATGGAGGTGTGCCAACTGCCCAGGCATTCTCTGCATGGGATGCACGTCAGGACAGTATCCAGCATCTCCATGACCTTCAGAAGGATCTTATCCAAAATACCTTCTGAGCTTGGAAGACTGCCGGGAGCCCCATCCCTGTGGAGAAGCTGCCCTCCCTGTGAGTCCACCCCTAGGCCTCCACTGGAGTGAAACTTGAGAGACTGAACTGCTTTTCCTGGGGCCCTTCCTCCTCTGCTCTCCTTTGCTCTCATGTTTCTGGGTGGTCTTATTTAAATATTTGATTCTCTCAAGTTTTTTAATAAATTTGATTGTCCAGAAAGATGTATTGGATACTCCGTTTTCCATTCTCAGAACAGGACTCAGGCTGTGCATCCTATAATTTGAGAACCATGTAGTGATACAGTACTAGGACTTTATGAGGGAACTCCAACAGTAACAAATGTGGTTCTTTGGGGAAAAGGCCAGCAGCTATTGATAGCATGCTGGGTCAGTTCCAGAAACCAGGACCCAGCAGTACAGCTCATGGTCTGGGTGCTCTATGACCTCAGCAGGAGTCACCTTTGCTGATCCCTTGGTTTGGTCACTTTTCTCTATGCTGGTGTCATTTTCAGTTAGGCTTTCACTGTATATAACTCAGATCTTTAAATTCCTGTGGGGGAAGTACACAAAGCAGTGGGAACATCAAAGCTCTAGAAAAGAGCTTAAATGGGAAAAAATTTGGCTTTTTTTAAGGTTACCTCTGTGAGCTAGTGTGAGAAAACAGGGGTTGTGGCTGTAGAAGGCCAGAGCTTGTGGGCCTTGAGAAAGAGTAATGAATTTTATTGTGAGAAGAGTAATCAACCCATGAAGGGTTTTAAGCTAAGAAGTAACATGATCCAGTAAAAAAAAAAAAATTAAATAAAATAAAATAAAAAAATAAAAAATTAGTTAATTGTCACCCTGGCCAGTTCTCCTCTGTAGTTAGAGTGTTGGCCGGCAGACTGAAGTGTCCCAGGTTTGATTCCTGGTCAAGGGCACTTACCAGGAATCAGGGTTGCAGATTTCCCTGCCCCAGTAGGGGCTACTACAGGCAGCAATCAATCAATATCTTTCTCACATGGATCTTCCTCTCTCATTCTCTTCTGCTGTCTCAGAAAATCAATGGGAAAAATATCCAAAACCAAAAAAGCAAACAGAAAAACAAACTAGTAAATTGTAGAGGTTATCTTTCTTTTGCAATCATCTTTATTTCTACATATTACACTATTCACCAGGCAGGGCAGGTTTTCTTAACAATCATTGAAAAAATATGAATTGGAAACTTTGATCCTTTCCTCACCAGTTCCCTGAACATGTAGAAATGGAAATGAAGAGAAAGGGCTACCTGCCTCTGTGAAGCATATTCATTGTCTGGCATCACTGATTAACTGATCTGCTTGCCCTTTTCCCTGTGGAACCTGGTGTTCCTTTGATTCATCCACCCTCCTTCTCCACTTATGGTGTAGACCTCTGAGTGACTTTCCTCACTTTTGTTGTCATTAAGTGGTTCCCTTTCCTCCTTGCCCTGATCTTCCATCCCTGATTTTTTAGGGGCTGGGAACTATGTTCCTTACCTTTCTAGTCATTGTCCCAGGGCTAGTCCAGAACAGGTGCTCACAAAATGATAGACAGGTGAATAATCAACCTGGTACCTCCTATATAGTAGATTGTCCCAAATCATGACGTATTGTTGTGTAAAAGGGTATATAATTAATGATTATGCTGGGACAACAGTGTAAAGTTGGATTGGGATTGAACTGGGACATATGGTCACCTCGGTAATCATTGTAAATAATTATGAACAAAATTGTGAAGCCTCCAGTTCTGGAGTTCTTTTAGAGGCCACTCATACTCCATTTGCCCTGACTCGTTTAGACCAGTAGTTCCCAAAGCATGGGAGCTATCATAGCAGAGGGAATATTTGTAAGCAGCAAGGGCCTTAAGATTAATATAGATTCACACTTTTAATTCCACTCTAGCATTTTTAGTATTACAAAGGGAAACTCTCAATTTGGTACTCTGTTACCTTTAAGTTCCTCAAACTCCTGCTATTCTATCAATAGTTCTCCTGGAATCTTTGGTCCCAGACAGAAAAATAGTGGAGTTTCAAGATGGCAGCATTATAAGTAGATATTTCTCAAATCTCCTTCTAGAACTCAAATTAAAATAAAACTAAATTGAGGAACAGTCACTCTGAATTACCACCTGAAGATTATCTGAGGAGGAAACTTTTAACCAAGGACTGTCAGAGCAGGCCACTTTGAGATTACTTAGGATCAGTGCTAAAAGCCAGGCATGGACAGTGTCTGATATTGACTTGCACCAAAGAACCTCCCAGGAGTCTCAGAACCAATACAAATTAGACAGATTTGGACAACATCAGAGCAGGATTCAACAAGATTCACAAATAGCATATCCAGAGGAAAACCATAGCACAATTGAACTCTGTTGAGGTAAATTCCACCTTTTTCCTCTTTCCTCCCTCCTTTCCTCCCTCCCTCCCTCCCTCCCTCCTTCCCTTCCTTCCTTCCTGATTTCATTTTATCTTTTTTCATATCTCTAATTTTTTCTTTTCTTACTTTACTTTTTTCCTTTCTTATTCTTTTTTCCAATTTTCTTTTTCTGTTGTTTTTTTATTTTTATTTTTCCTTTTATATTCCTTTTATATTTTTTTCTGGTATTCTTTTTTAAATACCTTTATTGTTGAGAGTATAACAAATTCCCCCTATTGACTTCCTCCACCTGGAACTGCCCCTGCCCCAGGTCTTCACCATACTATTGTCTGTGTCCATGGTAATGCTTATATGCATAAAATTTTTTTGTAAATCTGTTCCCTTCCCCCATCCCTTTCCTCTGATATTTGTCAGTCTGTTTCATGTTTCTGTGCCTCTGATTCTATTTTATTCATCAGTTTATTTTGTTCATTATATTTCTTGTTCATTTATTATAATTTTTAGATTCAATTATTGATAGATATGTATTTATTGCCATTTTATTAATTTCCTCTTTGCTCTCTCCTCCTCTTTCTACCTCTTCCTCCTCATCATCCTTCTCCTCCTTTTACCTTTTCTTCCTCCTCTTTCTCCTACTCCTCTTGCTCCTCTTAAAGAATATCCTTCAATATTTCATTTAATACTGGTTTGGTGGTGATAGCCCCCTTCAGCTTTTTCTTGTATGTGAAGCTCACAATTTAGACCTATCTTTGAATATATTGAAGGAAAATATCTTCTCCTGCTTTTTTTTTTTTATGTTTTTTTTTTTTTTTTTTATGAAGGAAGTGATTTTATTATATATCTTAGTCAGAATGTTGCATGAGACCTATAAAAGCCAGGACACTTGCCTTTAGTTTGCAGAGCTAGGTGAAGAGAACTTTCAAGATGTTAGTGAGAGCTGGGCTCTGTTTCCCAGGGAAGGAAAAAATTATTGCAAAAAATTCCCTATTTAATGAGTAACCCATTTGGGTATAGGTAAAATAGGAGGGAGGCCCTGTGAATATTAGTCATGTACAGAGATCATCTGCTGATCTTCCTTTAAACACACACACACACACACACACACACACACACACACACACATCTAAAAACATATTAGTCTTTTCTTTCTCTTTAAATTTGTTGTAGTTGTGGTAAGATTCCTTTTAGATTTGGCCAGTGTCTGGTTAGTATATGTATGCATGTTTCTTTTCTAAAAGACAAAGAAAATTTTGTTTTTCATTTTTATAAACTACATTTGCAAGGAAAAAATGATTTATGTGTTTCTTCTACAGTTCTTTGCCTAATTCTTTTGATTTTTCTCTCAACTCACAACCTGCCTCTTCTTTTCTTCCATTATCCCTGATTACTATCCTCCCATAGAATTTTCAGGACAAAATAACTCTGCAATTATGTATTATAACTGCTGAATAATTGCAAGCACTGTGCTTGAGTGCTTCACACAGTGGGTTGGTACAAAAACAGAACCCCATTCACGTCATCTCTGCTGGAGGTGTTTATCATCAGAGAGACGTGAATACAGTCATCTGGGAAACTTGTTTAAATTAAATGGTACACAAATGCACTAGCAAATGGGAATGGCAGAATCCAGAACACACAGATGCAGCATCTGATTGATGCTGAAATGAAAGAGGGTGTTTTTTGTTTTTTGGGGTTTTTTGGAAGGAAGCTGAAGATCAAGTTTTTTGGGAAGGTCAAGTCTTGTTTGGAAATCTGATTATTGAGAAATAAGAGGGATTAAACAGTCTATTAGATTGAGGGGCTGGTGAGAACCAATTAAATGCTCTCTGAGCAGTTGCCAAGATGGTAGTAAAACCAATGAGATGTGCATATAGATGGACATGAATCTTCTAGTAGGAGAAACAACAGGAAAAATGGAGGTAAGAATTGACATATATTTTCCTGAAAAGTTACAGAAACTCTTTAACTTTGCAGGAAAATATATGTATGTCAGTCATAAAGCTGAGCTCTAGTACATTTTATTTTCCTTATATAGTGATGTGCCTTAAAAGTGACTGGAAAGCAAAACATCACTAAGAAAAGGACTTGTAAAACTTGATTTGGGAAGACATCAGAGAGAAGTTATCTACACTTTTCTTGAATATCTCTAAAATTAAGCAAGTGTTATGATGAGGCCACAAGTTCACTTACTTATAATCAGTATAGGTCAGTTGAGTTACCCATTCTGAGAAACAGAAAGAAAAAGGAACGAAGCAAAAAGAAGAAAGCCAGAGATTTGTGGCAGATTCCATAATCAAAAACACTATGCAATATATGCTGTCTACTAGAGACACATTTTAGAATCATAGACACAAATAAGTTGAAAGTAAAAGGATGAAGAAAAAGATATACTATGAAAACAATAACCAGAATCTAACTGGAAGGGCTTTACTAATACCAGAAAAAATAAACTTTAATACAAAAGTTGTTAGGGAGCTTCATAATGCAAAAATGGATAAAGTTTAAGGGAAAAACAGACAATTGAACAATAATATTTGAATAATGGATAGAACAGTTAGACTGAAGATGTATAAGGAAATGGAAGACTTTAACAACAATATGAAGCAACTAAACCTAACACATCTATAGAATACTTAATATTCTATAAGAAGATACACTCTTATCAGATGCACATGGTACATTCTCCAGATTGACCACATGTTAGGGCATAAAACAAACCTCAATATATTAAAAACAATTGAGATCATATAATTTTTGTGTCACAGCCACAAAAGAATTGAATTAGAAATTAATAAGATAAGAAAATTTAGGGAAATTATAAGTTATATGCAAATTAAGCAATATAATCTTAAATAACCAATGCATCAAAGATGAAATGAGGTTAGAAAATATTTTGAGAAAAATTAAAAACACAACATTCAAAAATGTTACAGTGAAAGCATTGTTAAAGGGGACATTTATAGCTGTCAATGACTATATCTTTTAAAAACAGTAAAAATCTCTAATAAGTAACCTTTCATCTTAAGAAAGTAGAAAATGAGCATATTAAATCTAAGGTATGTGCTTAATGAAAATTAGAGCAGAAATAAATTAAATGGAGAAAAGGAAAACAATAGAGGAAATCATTCAGTAAATACAATTGGGTGTCTTTATGTGCCAGGCATTATACTAGGTATAGCTAATACCATATCTATTTCATTTACTAGAGTATGGGGTCCTTGTGAGAAAAAAATTGAGTGAATTGCCTTTGTGGGCTATACTGTGCTTTGAGGGTAGTACTCAATGACACTTGTTGAATGTGGCCCATCTGACTCAATTATTAGGACTCCCTGCACACCATCCTTCTATCAATAACTCTGAGTCCCTATATTCAATGATGGTTCTTTGGGTAGTATCAATAGCTAGAAAATATTGAATACAGTATTTTCCGGAGTATAAGATGACCCCCTAATTTTACAGTTAAAACATAGGTTTAGGCCTATATTCGCTGTATAAGACTACCCCCCACTTGCGAGGCAACACCAGTTCTTTTTTTAATAGACTGCCTCTCTGACTCGGGGGAGGAGGGGGGGGAGGGAGAAACCCCTGGGATTGGATAAAAGGTAAAATGATATCCACATACTTAGGTGCTTTCAGGGACAATTAACATGATAACAGTGAGGGAATTTATGGTATCTGTCCTAGTGCCAGGGTACATTAGGGGTCCAGAAAAAGGGAAGTTACTAGTTACCCAGCCATTTGAAGGATATGTTATTATAGATACAAAAAGACAGATAGGCTCAATTAAGGTAAAGGTTGACCTTGTCAGTGAGGATACAGGCCTGGGATTATTGTGGCAGAATACAGGGGAGAAAGATCAGACAGCACTCTGAGGGAGGAAAGTTTAACCTTTATTTCACAGATCTGTTAGTCCAGGGGAATTCCAGATCCAAAACCTGAAATGAACTCCTTGGGAGGCTCTGGGCTATATATCTCCTCCTGTGGCAGCCCCCCAGCTTTGCCCAAGTCAGTCTTGGTGGGGCCTTGGGGCATGCTCTGCAGCTTCTCCCAAGTTAGCTATGGTAGGGCCCTGGGGTTAGGCTCTGGAGCTCCACCCAAGTCAGTCGTCAGTGGGGAAATAAGACTACAGTTTTAACCAGATACTGAACTAGGTTGCAAGCCCCTCCCTTCCCCCTTCCCAATTTTCCTTTTCATTCCCCCATTCTTATTCCACAAGCTATTCTTAGCTTTGGTGGTTACAAAAGACTCAGGAATTGGGGATAAGATGGACAGCTGCTGAAGGGGAGGGGAAGAGGGTTGGGAGGCGATAACAAAGGGTTCAGCATCCCGAGTCCTCACCATCTTCCCCAACAGGGTCGCTGGAGTAGCAAGGGCAGAGATGTTCTCCTCCGGGCACCAATCTAGCAAAAATCTGCTCTGTAGCCCACCATAACCCAGCTGCTTATATAGGTAGAAGTACAAAGGAAAGTAGGCAAAAGGGCAAATGGACAGTTTACAGATATGCAAAAGGGCTGGGGATCTTCAAGGGCTTAGTGATATGCAAGGACTGGGGTTACATGGAGAAATAGCCATAGGGTAGGCCAAATGAGCAGTTAACAGGTAAACAGGATGGAGATTTGCAAAGGCCTGCAGTTATGCAAAAAAAGTTGGGGATCTTTAAAGGGCTGGTGATTCTAGTTTCTGGAACAAAGCTGTTAATCTTTCCATGATGATGGGCAGCTCCAAATGGGGAGCATGAGCTGCATTTCCAGGGGAAGCTCCCAGGTCTGAGTGCAGCTGTCAGCCAAATTAGAATGTGCCTTCTTTAATCAGAACAAAAAATCACAATTACCAGAGCACGATTAATATTTCTTACAGTACTAACTGGTTCCCCAACACTCTATTTCTGCCCCTTTCACTATCTTTTTGATAAAGTCAAGAAGAGCAAACTATAGGATTTCTGATGAAACCAGTGTCTGAGCACTATTCTGGAATCAGCCTGTGAGAGAGGAGAACTCCTCAGCAAAGTCATCAGGCAGCACTCCTTGTACTCAGGCTTCTTGTTCACTGTGGACCATGTCACTTCTTGGTCCAAACACTTTTGCATTATAAGTAGTGAAGGGCATCTTAACATTCCTTAAAAGGAATGACAATAGAGAAAGCCATCATCTTTTCAAATACAAGATGCAGGTCATTGTTGTTATCTTTGTCGTTGTCATCCTCATCCTCCTCCTGCTCATCTTTATCATTGATTCTGTGCTTGTCAGGATGGGCTCGTCAATCACAGAGTCCCTGTGGGATTGGAAGGCAACTTTTCCTTATCACACAACAACACATTCATGAAACTTTTATTCTCCCTGGCAAGACTGTAAGTTCCAATGAGCTGAGAATGTGTCTCCCCTGATCCCTGCTGGCCCCCTGGCTCCTAGCCCAGAGCCTGGCAAAGTGAGAGTACCTGATTAATTTTTGTCAAATGAATGGATAAATGTTCTTGTAACAGATGTGCTCCTAGGGAACCAACTCTCCGGTGTTCAAGTCTTCTTTCTCTAATGAGAAATGGACTGAAATTATTCATGGAAAGAATGCTGTATTCCTTATACTAACATAATGGGTTATGAATGATGGGAAGCCTACTACTTTAATGTTAATGCTTTATACCATTTATTATATGAAGGCAGCCTGAGTCCCCCAACCTGCATTCCAATGTATATGCTTGCTAGCCACAACCCCCTATCTGCTTGTATATGCTTGAACCTGTTTATCTGTGGGGCCATCAAAAGCCCTCACAGAAGATTAACTGCTGGCGCCAGCTAGTGTGGGCAAGTTGGTCATAATCTCACTTCCCCCATTCCAAGCCAGGGGGCTGAAAAGCCTGTGAAAAGTTTGGAAGCCTGGTCCATAATTTGGGAGACAAAGAAACTAAGCGGATAAAAGGGAAAGCCTTCCCCTACCCCTGCACTTGGTGCTCAGGCTTTGGAGACTGACTTCCCTGACTCACTGTACTAGTGCATCTGCAAATAAAGGGGTTTCCCTGAATCTTCTGAGTGCCTGTTGTGTATTTTCAGTCACCTGGTAATTTCTGCAATAATTGTACTCTAGGAGGTATAGGCATTGTACTGAGTACTTAAAATTTATTATATCTAACTAGAGGCACAGGGCACAAATTCGTGCATGGGTGGGTCCCTCTCCCCAGCCAGCAATTGGGGCTGATAGGCAACAATCTGGCCAGTCATGGGGAGGGACCGCAGGGGGTTGGCCAACTGGGAGGAGGTACCATGAGAGGTTGGCTGGCCATGGGAGGTTGGCTGTGAGAGCACACTGACCACTGCTGCAATGAGTGTCTGCCGCCTGGTGGTCAGTACATGTCATAGCAACTGGTTGCTCAGTTGTTTGGTTGACTGGTCATAATGGTCATATATGCTTTATCTCTCCATTTGCCAATATGGAAATATTGGAAAACAGAAAATTTAAGTGACTGGGCTAAGACCACATAGATAGGTGCCACCAAGTCAAAGTGATTGTCTCTGTGTTTCCAGAGCCCACATGCACTCTTAAGGTTTAAATTAAGAAATGAGAGATGGAAGCTACCTCTATGTGTCTCCAAAGAAGAGAATAAATAGAAATATCATCAATAGTGAGCCTTAATTGGTGAGAAATTCAGAAAGCTTCCTAATATTTCAGGTGGTTTGCTCAGCTTCATTTGAAAGAGAAATAAGAAAGAATGGAATGCTTTAATCAGATACCTTAATCCTATCTTCATGGAAGGCAAAACATGGTCTTAAAGATATTAGTTTGTTTTTTAACTTGTTGAAAATTCTTGAAATGATGAAACACAAGGGATGCCAAGAGAAATGGGGATTTGAAACAGGCAAAGAGAGACTTTTTAGTTTTTTAATACACTTTTGCTAAATGGAAATTCATTAATAGAAGGTGAAGAGAAATGGGCAATTAGTTAATGTATTAATGGGACAAAAAGCAAAAATGAAAGAAATATCCAAATGATTATCAATTTGAATATTTCATATAGAAAAACATACCATGGAACTTTAACTTGATAATTGACACTGAAAATGGATATTAAAGGGTAATTTCTGTCCTTAATATTAATCATTTAGGAGAAAAGGTTAATAAAAATTAATTGAAATACTTTTATAAATGGGGTTCAAAACTAAAAATGAAAGAAAAAAAATTTAATAAATAAACAATAACAAACTGATTGTTAACTAATATTCAGCCAGAGAATAATGATAAAATTAATTCATGGGTTTTACAGATGCTAACATTTTTTTAGAGGAATTTTAAAGTCCTTCCTTTTGTAAGAATTTATTGTACCACACTGAGCCAGAAAATGTTCTAGGTATTATAGACAGAGTGAAAAGTTATACAAATGTATATGCTCTTTAAAATATTAAATATATTGGGGTGACATTGGTTAGTAATAACATTACATAAGTTTCAGTTGTACCTCTTTATAATGTGACATCTGTATACTCTATTGTGTGCCTGCTACCCAAAATCTAGTTTCCTTCCATCACTTGACTGTTATAAGCCCTTGGTTCTCAATACTGGCTTCACATTAGCAGCACCTTGACAGCATAAAAATATTAATCTCAGACAAATTAAATCATACTTATGGGAATAAAAATCAGTATTTTTTAAAAACTCCCCAGATGTTTCTATTTTACTGCCAAAGTTGAGGACCACTAATTTATATAGCAAAGAGTAAGATTTAAAACCAGATGAGAATTAAGAACTATTCATGATTTTCTTAACCCTGTGCCTGGGATATGATAGATTCTTATTAACGACTAGTTGAATGACAGTGTTAAGAGTTTTACTTGTATCATCTCTTTTAATTGTGAAACCTTCTTTTGAAAAAAGTATTTCCCTGTGTGGTTTTTTTTCTTTCTTTTTTTTCTTCTTTTCCCTGTGTTTTATATCAAGAACGTGAGCTTTAGAGAGAGGCAAAAATAAACTTTTTCAAGGTAAGATAAGTAAGAAATAGTGTAGACAAAATTAGAAACTACTTTGAAATAGGACTGAAGTTAAATGTATCTATTTATTAACACCCAAATGAACCAGCTTTCTATCTTGTCATCAGTATAAATGGTCCCTTTGCATTTCATACAGGGTGGGGAAAATGCTGAGTTTCTAGCTTGAGGAACCATGCTTTCATACATTTTTTAAAATCTATTTTTTATTCTTATTTTATTTTTGTTAATCCTCAATAGATGATATTTTTTCCATTGCTTTTCAGAGAGAATAGAAAGGAGGGAGGGTGAGGGGGAGAGAGAGAAAAAGATTGATGTGAGAGAGACACATTGACTGGTTTCCTCTCTCCTGCAACCCAGGTACAGGCCCTTAATTGAAACTAAGACCATTCAGTGCTGATGTCCTCACCACTGAGAAACACTGATTGGGGCTCACACATTTTTTATGGTGACCTGCTGTAAGACAAATTCTGTATTAGAACCAGTATATCAATACAATTAAATCTGAAACAAATTAATACTTACCTTCAATATGTGGGATAATCTCTGATATTTTCTATTTTAATCATTAAAAATGTAAGTAAAAACTTAATTTCCTAGCCTACTAGGGGATCTTCACCCACACTTTAATATGTACTGCAATAACTGGGCAGTGCAAATAGCATGGCCAAGGCACAACAGCAATGTCTTCCTTGCTGTGAAGAGAAAATGCATTTCCAGTACTTGTATTTAATCTAACCCATAATATCCTGATTCATCAAACTCACCAGAAATGGACTAGTATGTGTTATTGTTTATTGCTTGTTACTTGCAACATGAATGCATGCTTCATGAGAACAGAATGGCATAGGTTTCCATTTACTTTTTTCTTCTTAAATTTCCCATCTGCCTTGTACAGTATTGTATAACCAATTAGATATAAATAAAGTTCATGGATTATATTAGACACTCAATAAATACTTACTAAATTGGTGAAAACTTAAGTGGATAAATCCCTACTGTAATGATTTTCTAGACACAGTAACATTACATAAAATTTTTTAAATATGTTTCAAACGGTTTTTACTTCCAAACTCCTAGACATAAAAATTTCATTCTCTTAAAGACCCAGCTTTGCTATTTTTTTTTTATTTAAACAAAGTGTATATATTTTTTCTTTCAATGTTATTTTGTATTGGTTTCTGGTATAGAACATAGTGGTTAGGCAATGATATACTTTATAAAATGTTACCCTGGTATTTCCAGTATCCACCTGACATCACCCATAGTTATTTCAATGTTATTGATCTTTCCCTATGCTTCAATTTATATCCCTGTTACTATTCTGTAACTACTAATTGTACTTTTCAATCCCTTCACCTTTTTCACCTAACCCCCCCCCATCTAACCCCTCTTTTCTCCGGCAACCATCAGCATTTTTTCTGTAACTATAAGTCTGTTTCTGTTTTCTTGGTTTATATTGTTGTTGTTGTTTATATTCCACATATAAATGAAATAATATAGTATTTGTCTTTCTTTGACTGATTTATGGTTTACAATAATACCCTCTAGGTCCACCCATGTTGTCTGTCCCAAAATTATAAAATGTCATTCTTTCATTATGCCCAAATAAGATTTCATTGTATATATGTACCACATTTTTATCCACTTGTCTATTGTTGGTCGCTTGGGTTGCTTCTATCTTGGGTATTGTAAATACTGCATATATATATATATATATATATACATATATATATATATATATATATGTATATATATATATATATATATATGTGTGTGTGTGTGTGTGTGTGTGTTTATATGTATATATATATATGTATGTATGTATATATATATATTTAGGTGATGTTTTAGGCTCTGGAGTTTTGATGGTAAAACAGTCAGATAAGCACTGGCCAGTTGTGCATCATCCCATGCACTGAAAAGTTGTCATTGGATACCTGGTTAGGGCACATGCCTGAATTGTGGGCTCAATCCCCAGTAGGGGGCATATGGGAGACAGCCAATCAAAGTTTCTCTCATATCCATGTTTCCTTCCCTCAGCCTTTCCTTTCCTCTCTCTCTAAAATAAATAAAAAACATATTTTAAAGAAAAATTAAATTCCTTGGGACAGAGCCATAGTAAATAAATTCACAAAAAAAAAAAAAGATGAAAGGAGAGAGGGAGGGAGGAAAACGGAGGAGAAAGCAAAAGCCCCAATAAGTGAGGAAAGATAAAAAGGAAGGAAGGGGAGGAGGAAGGAAAGAAGGAGCAATAAAAACTCTGAAGGAAACAAAAAAGACATAGGATATATGTGTGTAAACCATATGATTTACATAGTATATCACAACTCTAGTTCAGAGGAACGTACAAATTAGAGCCATGTGATTTTAAAGGTCAGAGGTTTTGGTAACCCAGCAAGTATGGCTTATTTCATTGGTGGCTGTGGCCATGTTGGTATCTCTAGTGTTTCTAAAAGACTGTAACATGCCCTAGCCAGTTTGGTTCAGCAGGTAAAGCATCCTCCTGCAGACTGAAGGGTCCTAGGTTCAGTTTCAGTTAAGGGCACACACCTCCATTGCAGGCTCCCCCTGGGCCCAGGCTCTGGTAGGGCTGTGTGTAAGAGGCAACCAATCGATGTGTTTCTCTCATATCGATATTTCTCTCTGTCTTTCCCCCTCTCTTCCAGTCTCTCTAAGAATCAATGGGGAAAATATCTAGGGTGAGAATTTAAAAAAGAAAAAAAAAAAAGTAACATAACTCTGGCCTGGTGACTAAGTTGATTAAAGTGTCATTCCATATATCAAAAGATTGTGAGTTTGATCCCTGGTCAGGGCATGTCTGGGAAGGTATTCCGATGTTTCTCTCACAGGATGTTTCTCTCTCTCCCATCTAATTAGTGTTCTAATGCTGACCACATGGCTAGGATGGCTAGTGGAAGAAGCATCATTAAACGGGTAGCTCGGCCTTACTACCGAGTGGCCAAAACACAGTAAAAACCTAGTATCCAAATTCTAAGAATTTCTGAGCATGGGACAGTTCAGTTCACTAGCATTTGTTCTGTGCCAGTCCTGGTCATGGAGAGATGAGTAAGGTACAGTCTTTTCTCTCAAGAACATGCAACATAATAAAAAGGTATTTACATGAAAATTAAAATTCGTAATTCCGTATGACTTGCTGTAGTAGAACGTAAGGCATTGGACACCAGGGAAGCACAGAACACACCTGATAATCCTGGAGGGAACCTAAGCGGTTTCATGGAGAATTTCCTAGAGGAGATGATAGAGATTGCACATATAATGTTATTCATAACAGTACAGGAATTACACATGTAACTATCTGGAGAATAATTCACAGTTGTACATGATAAAAAATTGCATTATGTAATTCAGATGACATATTCTTGAGGAATGCAGAAATAGGAAGAAAGGCCATGGGCACTTGGTGGGGTATGAGTTTCCATGAAGATAGTGGAACATGAGCAGAACTTGATAAAAGTGGGGCCAATAATTATTTATAATTATCTATAACTAGAGGTCCAGTGCATGAATTTGTGCACCAGTGGGAGATTCCTTGGCCTAGTCTTTAGGGGTCAGGCTGAAACAGGCTCTCCAATATCTCCTGAGGGGGTCCCAGATTGTGAGAGGGCACAGGCCAGACCAAGGGACCCAACTTCCCTCCCCTGCAGGCTTAGTCCCTCCCAACTGTCCTCCCCTGCTGGCCATCTTGTGACAGCCATCTTGTGTCCACATGGGGGCAGCCATCTTATGTGTTGGTCAATTTGCATATTACTCTTTTATTTGATAGGATTAATGTTATGAGTTATCATTAATGGGTTATCATTAATGGAAGTTATCATTAACTTTTCTGTATCCTACACTTTATCAAATACTTACACATCACCTTATCTACTTCTTCCACACCCCATAGCCCTTTGAAGTAGGCTTCATTGTTGCATTCTTCTCCTGATGTGGAAAGGCACTTTCAGAGTTCAAAGGTCAGGGCATAAGTCAGTATTTCAGCCAGCCCCGGATGCTAGATTCCAACATCTAAGAGCCTCACCATGCTGCTGATTATATTATCTGAACATAGTGACAGAATAGCTGACATTTAGAGCATATTTTGATTTATATGATAGATTACAGAATACTCTTTACAAATAAAATGACTTTTGATGTAACACATTTACTATATACCGTGTTCCCTAAAGATTCCTGATACACAGGGATTTGATGATAAACATATATCAAATAGTCAATATCTCTATATGAATTATAAACTATTTAGGTCTGTGTGGTGGCATACTGCTACCTACACATATTTTATTTTATGTTGAAAGTTTTTATCACACTTGTGATAAAATGCTCCTCTCCTCAGTGTTGCTGTGTTTCTGAAAATGAACATTGAATATAAAGCTCAGTACTCTTTGTCTCCTCAGAGAGGAGAAAATATGAGAAAAACAGGAAAGAAGGATGTGTACTTAAAAAGACTTTCTTTAGTTAGAATCAGAGTTGTGATATTGGTGTTACAGGCATTTGTGAGTTTCCCTGCTCTTGGAGAAAACAAACTGGCTAGTGAAATCTCAGTGCCGTGGTCCTTGGGAATTTTCTCCTTATGTCAGATTTGCTTTATAAAGAAGATGATTACTTCATCTTATGTTATGTTTCTATTTGAAAGAAAACCTGGTTGCAATTTATGTTGTTTTTATATTGTTAAGGAATCATTTTTATTTATAAGTTCTACATTTTATATTTTCTTCAAACATACTTTTAAAGGAAAAGTTATACTTATCACACAGACTCATGTAAAATATATGGGGAAAAAACTTAATTTTTTTTTTATGGGACTATTGGTAATTCCTGGGAGAGGATGAGAAAAATTACCACAAATAACAAAAAAACACACAAGTTGCTATGATTGCAAAATCTTTCAAAGCCAAATACAGAAGTGTTAATACTATGGGTGTGTTTTGTATACATTTTACAAACTGTAGTATTATTTCCAGGGTGAAAGACACTTCCTCAGATTAAGAGAGCAGATTTGCCATTTCTGGCCAACTGAAGTCACTGGCCTCAGATTTAGGATACTGAGGGATTTGGCTGCCTGTTCAGAATAATTCTACCTAAGCCTCAGATTCAGAATAATTCCACCTAAGCCTCAGATTTGAGCCTTAATATATAGTCAGTCCATACCTCCTTTTCTGGTTCTTAGAAAACGGTAACTTCTTTCACAATTGTACTGCCTGATTTGAGTTGATCTTCTTGCCTTACCTGGACTGAAATGAACTCCTTTCCTATTACATGAAAAACATCTATAATCCTTATTTTTAACTTCTCCCTTTTTTCTCATCACCATTATTCTTTAGTCTATTTATAGTATTATCACTGTTTCAATTTTTTCATTTAAGTCCTTGCTTACTTGATTATTATCTGCTACCTTCACTGGGCTATGAATTTCATTAGGGCCTCTACTTGGTCTGTTTTTCACTGAACATCTTATCTCTACTCTGTGGGACAGGATACTAAAATGATAAATCTACCAGTGAGCAAATAGAGATTGAATGAATAATTGTCCAGAGAAAGAGTGATATCCACTAAAACATAAGAGAACTATAGGCAGTGAGCTACTGACCTTTTACATCTCACTGGCCCTCAAATCTGGGGCAATCTTCCTTGCACTTTTCAAAGATCATAAAGATAATACATATGTCTATATCAATGGGTATGTTCCCTGAACAAAAACTTTTGCCATAACAAATATCTATTTGCCCTCTGAGAAATGAGCAAAACATAATAGGTCAGGGTAGATATGTACAAAGAGAAAGTAATCCAGACCAAAGAGATTGGTTTAACTTTTCAACAAAGGGATGCTGTTCAGTGTGATTCTCACGAGGGGGAAACTGACATCAGCCTTCTTAGCAATATTCAGAGGAGAAGGTTCCCAAGGATACCTATTTGGGACTTGAAGGTATGAAACAGCATCCAGCTTCATACTGGATGCAAAAGGCACATAGCTTATGAGCCAAAATAAATAGGAATTGTTGAACACTTTTCCTTGTTCCCTCTTTCTACCATTCCCCAGCAGCCCTCTTCTTTCTTCATCTCATACTTTTCAGAACATCCTTTGGAATTAGAACTTAGCTCCAGGATCATTGCCTCCAAACTTTTCCAACTCCCCTCCACTGTGGCTCTTGCCCTGGGATAGATGCCTCTGTCCTGGGTTCCCAAAGCTTTGTTCACTTTCCACATCACTTTGTGCTAGTTCCACATCATTGTTTAATTCTTCAGTAGGTTGCGGATTATAGGATGGCAAGAGTGAGGTATAATTTAGTCATTCACAGTGCCTTGCACAGAGCCACACTCACAAGAGATGTTCAAGAAATGCTTATTAAGTGAACAAGTTGTTCGGATCCTCTCTTTAGGTAGCCACTTTTCTGATTATTACTGGCCTTCACATGATGAGAGATACACAGGGAGAGGGGTACAAGTCAGAAGAAGGACATGTATGACCCCCTTATCAATTTCTCATTCACTAGCAAGTGAGAAAGTGGTGTTTCTGTGTATGCACTACTTAATCTCAGTGCACTTACTGAAAATGAGTCCATTCTGAAAAAGTCAAGTTAGGCCAGGTTGAGCCCTGTTTCAACAGCAGCCTCTCTCAAGCAAACACTGTCTTCATCTGCATCTCTCTGACCCCAAGTTTTGCTTTTGAAGCATTCACATATGGGAGGAAAAGCGAGCCAAGACTCAACCTGAAGGCAGTTCTATGCTGAAAGAAAAGCAGCAAACGATAAGAAGCGGTTTGCACAAAGACTGCACATTCATCGGCTTTGCCCTGGAATTAGATTTTTATTCAGTTTAGTATCTGTGTAGCTGTTTAGCCATTGAATGTTATTATCTGAATTTATTCTACATTGAACCCGCAAATAATTTAACCTATAATAAAAAACAGCTTGTCTACTGGTTTCATCCCAGGAAACCTATTTTCCCCTTAGATGGAGTATCATACAGGGCTTTATTTCCCATTTTTCTAGAGGCCTTGGGGTTTAGTGAAGATGAAACTCAAAGCACGGTTGGGGGAATGGAGAAGGGGCCCGCGTTGCTGTCTGAGGAGGGTGGGGCGGGGCCCCAGGCAGCAGTGCTCTTCCTCCAGGTCAAGCTCTTGTCTCTTTCTGGCTGTATTTTGAGCTTAGCTTCCATATTGATCAGCTGAAAAAAAGGAAAATAATAAAAAGTAGCATATCTTCGGGGCTATTTGAGAAACTTTGTACCATTTTTATTTCAATAATGGACCTTGGTGTAGTTTCCCTAACTTGTAATTATGATTTGAATGATTACTACCATTGTTGCATGTTTTCAACATTCCAGAGCCCTTGCTTAACCCTTGTTATGCATTTATCCCACTTAATCCATACAGTGAGCTTGTAAGTTCAGCCCTCATGCCATCACTTTATATGCTTAGAAATGTTAAATGACTTGTTCAAAGTCACAGAAAAAGAACTGTCAGTGCCATGACTTATACCCATGACTGTATGATTCAAAAGTTCATATTCTTTACCACTGTGGAGGCTTCTGCAGAGGCAGGTTAACCATCACTTGGTAAGCTCTAGCAGATCAACTCAGCGCCCACTGCCCAGCCTGTCCTAGCCTATAGTCTGTTGTGGTTTATTAGCTTTTTGAGGCCACAAACCTTAAAATGACCAGGGATAATACATCTGATTGATCTAATCTGTAGGAGTGCCCTGGCCAAAGGTACAAGTTACATAACAGGAATGCTTCCCAGATACACAAGAGAGAACCATTCCAAGTTAACCCTGGGGAAATGTATAGTCTTTCTCTATTTGCAAGTAAAGGGTTTTGAGTACTTTTAAGGAAGGAAGAGATATACCTTATAGCATGCCATATTCAGAGTGAAATAGGGTCCCTAATACTCAAATAAGGCCAACCATTCGTATTTAGTAGAGATGAAACAAAAGATGAAAAGATAAAAAGAAACCCAACCACATAAAATCAGTATACATTATTTCAATCTTTTCCTCAACAAACATTTATATGCTTGCTTTGTGTAGGCTGTCCGAGGTGCTGGGGATTTTTCTCTCTCTTGAAGCTCCTATTAGTTTCTCAGATCATAACGTGACTGAAGACAACTGGTGATGACCAAAAGGTGATATGGGGCCCAGGTCAGCTTCCCCAGAGCCAGGTGTAATGCTGCCCTCTTGCACATGGGGGTTCTGCAGGGGATAGGCCATGCTATGAAGCAACACTTCTGCCTTCGGGAGAGTGGACCTGCAGCGAAGCCCCTTCTGTATCCGGTAAGAGGGTATTATTGCCAGCGCACCATTCTGTCCCCTGAATAGGAATATAGAAGAAGAAAACAAATGGTTGTTGAATAACATTCAGCTTTTTGTTTTGTGTTTTTTGTTGTTATTCTTGTTAATCCTCACCTAAGAATATTGTTCCTATTGCTCTTCAGAAAGAGTGGAAGGGCCTGGGGGAAAGAGAGAGGGAGAAACATTGATGTGACAGACACATTAACTGGTTGCCTTCTACACAATTCCAGATATGGAGTGGGGCAGGGAGCAAACCTGCAACTCAGGTACATGCCCTTGACCTGAAATTGAATCCATGACCCTTCTGTGTTTGGGCCAAAACTCTAATCACTTAGCACCACTGGCCAGGGCCTTTCAGCTTTCTATTGAACAGCATCCCAAGGTGCTTTTCATGTAGGATGGGAACAGAATACTCTCTGATTTTTTTTATTTTTTTTCTTCTAAAACAGAACTTTGTAGATAAGATCAATTGAAATTCAGTGCTTCTTTCTCTCCAGTTCTGTATTTCTTTATCATCAGGGTATCAACCCTCCACACTTTACTTAGCACTTACTACATGCCAGGCCCTATACTGATCATAGAAGCTGTGTTGGGTGGTTTTCTTCTTGTGTCCCTTGCATAGATGAGGAAACTGAGGGTTAGCATATTTAGGTGATTTGTCCAAGTAAGTGGCAGAGCTGGTTGGGGTCAGATTCAGGTCTGACTTCAATGTCCATGACCTTAAACAATAACATACCACTCAACAAGCAATTATGGAGTGCCTGCTGTGTGCTAGATCCTCTAGACATGGGTACAGAGAGGAGAGAAAAACAAAGTTTCTGCCTTTAGGGATTTCTTTCAGAATGCAGAGAAGGGGAGAACAATTAACAATCAAAGAAACTGTAGCATTAGGGAGGGAGTGAGAGTTTATGGGAGATGTTATCCTATATTGATAGCTACATGAGGCTGTGTGTGTATTACAAACATGCCTAAGGCTAGGAAGACATATACCATAGGATGGTTATCTCTGGGTTGTCATATTTTTATTTTCTTCTTTGCACTTAAGTTTTTTGTTTTTGTTTTTCAAATATTCTGCAGCACCTGTATATTTCTGATATAATCAGATGTAAACCATAAATATGACTAAAAACAGAATTTAATCTTAGAAAATTTTGACAAACTACATGTGGTATAGGTGCTCTCCTTTCACCTTCTTTTGTTTATGTTCTTTATGTTATAAAAGAAGCATTCCCCCCCCCCCCCCCCCCAGCTGTGCCAATGTCTGAAATATTTATTCCTCTCCCAGGAATCCTGCCAGCTCCTTTTACCCCAAGCTTTTCTGAATTTGTGCATATCAAGGCTTCTAAACCCTGGCTTTGCATTTGAATCTTCTGGGGAGATTTTCAAATACAGTGCCAGGGTTTCACTCCAGACTGACTAAAGCAGAAAAAATTATATATATATATATATACGTGTGTGTGTGTGTGTGTGTGTGTGTGTGTGTGTGTGTGTGTATAAAATTTAAGTCCTTCAGGTGACCTTATTATGCAGCCAGGGTCGAGAATACTTAGACAGTGGGCTCCCTCCCTCTGCTCTCAGAGTCCCCAAACTGGCTTCCAGGGTAAAGAGAGGCTAAGTGCATTTTCAGTCCATACCTTCCTCTCTGTCTCACATGGTCGGGGGTTGCCAGGAAGAAGGAGGGAATGGTTCTGAGCTGGTGGCCAGAACCAGACAGAAGCTGGGCAAATCCTGAGTCCTCTCATACCCTGGCTGAAGCTCCAATCCATCCCTCCTGACCTACTTACTCAGGGTCTGCGAGGACTCGGGATGGAGGACACCAGACATTTCTCACAAAAGCCAAACACTGCAGATGGGGAGCACAGGACACACTCCAGCCACACCAGAATTCTCACTGTTGAGAAGCAAGTACTCACTGTCATCACAGCTTTGGGCCTTTGCCTGTGCTGCCCTCTCAGACTGTAATATTCTTTGATGCCAATTGTTTCCTCCCCTGGGATTGAGTTCTGCTGCTTTTTGAAGGCTAAGCTCTGTAGTTCCTTCCTGATCCTCTGCTCCCCAGATAGGATTACTCTCTCCCTCAGCATTCATGGCTCCCACCAGCAGGAATTTATTCCCAGTATTATGGCAGCACTTCATGCCTCATGCCACCTGAGGAGGTGTCCACCTGCCTGACCTGGCGGGCGGTCCTCAAGGGCAGCTCAGGTCTGCATTAATTACAGTATCCCCATACCTGTTAGGTAGAAGGGCCCTGGCCTAGTGTCAGACAGATCTGGGTCCCATCCCAGCCCCTATTAACTATGGCTGATTCCATGGGATGCTGCCCAATCTTTGGCTCCGAGCTACACAGATTAGAAATGAAGAGTCTCAGGTCCCGAGCCAGACTAGAATCTGCATTTAGCATGAGCTCCAGGTTACTCACATGCACACTAAAGGTTGAGCAGTACCAGTAGACTCCTTGATCCTCAACTTTTTCAGCTGTGAAGTGGGAATAGTAACTCCTAATTCACAGGCTGGTTTTGAGGCTTGAATAAAGCAACCTACTTCAAAGTGTCTTCTGTGGGACAGAGAATGTGCAAGATTTTTTTTTTCCCTTAAAGTAAATTTTTTAAATTAAATTATTATATGTGTACATATCTTGCCATTGCCCCCCCCCACTCCCATACATGCCTCCCTCCCCAGAGTTTTGTGTCTATTGGTTATACTTAAATGCATGCATAAAAGTCCTACTGTTGATCTATCTCCCCCATATCTCCCTACCCTCCCCGCTAAAATTTGACAGTCTGTTTGTTGCTTTACTGTCTCTATATCTATCTTTTGGTTCATCAGTTTATAATGTTCTTTATTATCCATAAATGAGTGAGGTTATGTGGTGTTTCTCTTTCATTGACTGGCTTATTTCACTCAGCATGATGTTCTCCAATTCCATCCAGGTTACTGCAAATGATAAGAATTCCTTCTTTTTATGGCAGCATAGTATTCCATTGTGTAGATGTACCATAGTTTTTTGATCCAATCATCTGCTGATGGGCACGTAGGCTGTTTCCAAATCCTAGCTATTGTAAATTGTGCTGCTATGAACATAGGGGTGCATATATCCTTTCTGATTGTTGTTTCTAGTTTCTTGGCATATATTCCTAGGAGTAGGATTACTGGGTCAAATAGGAGTTCCATTTTCAGTTTTTTGAGGAAGCTCTATATTATTTTCCACAGTGGTTGCACCAGTCTGCATTCCCACCAGCAGTGAACGAGGGTTCCTTTTTCTCCGCAACCTTGCCAACACTTGTCGTTTATTGATTTGTTGATGTTGGCCATTCTGACAGTTGTGAGATGGTACTGCATTGTTGTTTTGATTTGCATCTTTTGCATAATTAGTGACTCTGAGCATGTTTTCACGTGCCTCTTGGCCTTCCTTCTGTCTTCTTTTGAAAAGACTCTATTTAGGTCTATTGCCCATTTTTTAATTGGCTTATTTATTTTCCTTTTATTAAGTTGTATAAATTGTCTGTAGATGTTGGAGATTAAACCTTTATCAATGATAACATTTGCAAATATATTCTCCCAAAGAGTGGGCTTTCTTGTTGTTTTGTTGATGGTTTCTTTTGCTGTGCAAAAGCTTTTTATTTTGATATAGTCCCATTTGTTTATTTTCTCTTTAGCTTCCATTGCCCTAGGGGCAGTATCAGTGAAGAAGTTCTTTTGGCATACCTCTGAGATTTTGCTGCCTGTGGATGCCTCTAATATTTTTATGGTTTCTCTAGTATTTTTATGGTTTCCCGTCTTATGTTTAAGTCCTGTAACCATTTTGAGTTTGTTTTTGTGTATGGTGTAAGTTGGTGATCTAGTTTCATTCCTTTGCATGTATCTAATTTTCCCAACACCATTTATTGAAGAGACTGTCTTAACTCCATTGTATGTTCGTGCCTCCTTTGTCAAATATTAATTGAGCATAGTGGTTTGGGTTGATATCTGGGTTCTCAATTCTATTCCATTGATCTATATGTCTGTTCTTGTACCAGTACCAGGCTGTTTTGAGAACAGTGGCTTTGTAATACAGCTTGAAATCTGGTATTGAGATCCCTCCTACTTTACTCTTCTTTCTCAGGATTGCTGTGGCTATTCAGGGTCTTTTTTTTGTTCCAGATGATTTTTTGGAGAGTTCTTTCTAGGTCAGTGAAATATGCCATTGGTATTTTAATGGGGAGTGCATTGAACCTATAAATTGCTTTGGGAAGTATGGAAATTTTGATGATACTGATTCTACCAATCCATGAACATGGTATGTTCTTCCATCTGTTTACTTCTTCCTCTATCTTTTTTCAGTGTCATGTAGTTTTCTGTGTATAGGTCTTTTACCTCCTTAGTTAAGTTTATTCCTAGGTATCTTAATTTTTTTGGTGCGATGGTAAATGGGATTGCTTTTGTAGTCTCTTTTTCCGCAAGTTCACTACTGGTGTATAGAAATGCCATAGATTTCTTATCACTAATTTTGTATCCTGCTACATTGCCAAATTCATTTATTAAGTCTATTAGTTTTTTGATGGAGTCCTTTGGGTTTTTTATGTACAATATCATGTCATCTGCAAATAAGGATAACTTTACTTCTTCTTTTCCAATTTGAATGCCTTTTATATCCTCTTGTCTAATTGCAATGGCTCGTACTTCCAGTACTATGTCAAACAGGAGTGGTGAGAGTGGGCATCCCTGTCTTGTTTCTGTTCTTAGGGGAAATGGTTTTAGTTTTTGCCCCTTGAGTATGATGTTGGCTGTGGGTTTATCATATATAGCTTTTATTATGTTGAGGTATGATCCTTGTACTCCCACCTTGTTGAGAGTTTTTATCAGGAAAGGGTGTTGGATTTTATCAAATGCTTTTTCTGCATCAATTGATATGACTATATGATTTTTATCTCTCAATTTGTTTATGTGATGTATCACGTTTATTGATTTGCGGATATTGTACCATCCTTGCATTCCTGGAATAAATCCTACTTGGTCATGGTGTAAGATCTTTCTGATGTTCTGCTGGAGCCGATATGCTAGAATTTTGTTGAAGATTTTTGTACCTATATTCATGAGGGATATTGGCCTGTAATTCTCTTTCATTGTGTTGTCTTTATCTGGTTTTGGTATCAGGGTGATGCTGGCTTCATAGAAGGAGTTTGGAAGTGTTTCTTCCTCTAGAATTTTTTGGAATAGTCTGAGGAGGATAGGTTTTAGTTCTTCCTTGAATGTTTGGTAAAACTCTTGTGTGAAGCCATCTGGCCCTGGGCTTTTGTTTGCTGGAAGCTTTTTGATGACTGTTTCAATTTCTTCCCAAGTCACTGGTCTATTGAGATTTTTAGATTCTTCCTGATTGAGTTTTGGAAGTTTGTATTTTTCTAGGAATATGTACATTTCCTCCAGGTTGTCCAGTTTGTTGGAATAGAGTTGTTCGTAGTATTTTGTTACAATCCTTTGTATTTTGGTGGTCTGTTGTTATTTCACCTTTTTCGTTTCTGTTTTTGTTTATTCGGGTCCTCTCTCTTTGTCTTTTGGTTAGCCTGGCTAGAGGTTCATCAATCTTGTTTATCCATTCAAAGAACCAGTTCTTGGTTTTATTGATATTATGTATTGTTTCTTTGGTCTCTATGTCATGTATCTCTGCTCTGATTTTTATTATTTCCTTCCTTCTGCTTACACTGGGTTTTTCTTGTTGCTCTTTTTCTAACTCTTTGAGTTGTAGGGTTAGATAATTTGTCACCATTTTTTCTTGTTTTTTTTTTTTTTTATAATAGGCTTGTAGAGTTATGAACTTCCCTCTCAAAACTGCTTTTGCTGTGTCCCATAGATTTTGGATTGTTGTGTTTTCATTGTCATTTGTTTCCAGGATATTTTTAATTTCTTCCTTGATTTCTCTGGTAACCCAGTCCTTGTTTAATAGCATGCTATTTAGTCTCCATGTATATGATTTCTTTGGATTATTTTTATTGTAGTTGATTTCCAATTTTATGCCACCATGATCTGAGAAAAATCTTTGATATGATTTCTATCTTCTTGAATTTGAAGAGACTTTGCCTATGTCCCAATATGTTGTCTCTCTTTGAAAATGACCCATGTGCACTTGAGAAGAATGTATATTCTGTGGCTTTGGGGTGAAATGTTCTGAAGATGTCGATTAATTCCATCTGGTCTGGTGCGTCATTTAGGATTGATGTTTCTTTGTTGATTTTTTGTTTAGATGATTTGTCCAAAGGTGACAGTGGGGTATTAAAATCTCCTACTATGATTGTATTGCTATTAATCTCACCCTTAATGTCCTCTAGCAGTTTTTGTTTTTTTTTTAATGTATTTGGGTGTTCCTGTATTGGGTGAATATATGTTTATGAGGGTTATTTTTTCTTGTTGGATTGCTCCCTTTAGTATTATGAAGTGGCCTTCATTATCTCTTGTTATGTCCTTCACTTTGAGATCTAATTTGTCAGATATAAGTATTGCTACCCCAGCTTTTTTTTCATCTCCATTCGCCTGGAAAACCTTTTTTCATCCCTTCACCCTCAGTCTGTGTGCGTCTTTTTTCCTGAAGTGGGTTTCTTGTAGACAACAGATGTATGGGTCTTATTTTCTTATCAATCTGTTACCCTATGTCTTTTGATTGGAGCATTTAAACCATTTACATTTAAAGTTATTGATAGGTACTTATTTATCACCATTTTTATTCTATACCCCTGTGTTCCTTCTTCATTTCCTATTTCTTTTTTATTTTTACAGCAGACCCTTTAGGATTTCTTGCATTGCTGGTTTAGTGGTGATAAGTTCCCTTAGCCTTTTTTTTTTTTTTTTTTTTTTTTTTTTTTTTTTTTTTCTGTGAAGCTCCTGATTACACCTTCAATTCTGATTGATAGCCTTGCTGGGTACAGTATTCTTGGATTCAGATCCTTCCTTTGCATGACGTTGTATATTCCATTCCATTCCTTTCTGTCCTGATGAGTTTCAGTTGAGAAATCAGTTGCTAGTCTGATGGTGGTTTCTTTATATGTAACTTTCTATCTCTCTCTCTGGCTGCTTTTAAGATTCTTACTTTATTGTTGGTGTTTGTCACTTTAGTTATAATGTGTCTTGGCGTCGGTCTTTTGGGATTCATTTTGTTGGGACTCTGTGAGCATCTTGGATTTATGGATTTGTGGGGTTTTTTTGTTTGTTTGTTTTTTGCGTTTTTCCCCCCCCTCTATCTCAGGAAAGTTTTCTGTCATTATTTCTTGAAATATGTTTTCCATGTCTTCCTCAGTTTCCTATCCTTCTGGAAAATTTCCCTTAGGCTCTCCTCCTGCTTTTTAATTTTTTTTCCCCTAGAAGCTGCTCTAATTGGGTATTTTTTTCTATCTTGTCTTCTAGTTCACTGATGCGGTCCTCTGCTTCTTCTAACCTACACTTGATGCTTTCTATTGAGTTTTTTACAGTAGTGATGTCATTTTTCATTTGCTCTTGGTTCTTACTCATATTGTCAAATTTGTCTTCCATTCTTTTTAGCCATCTTATGATCATTACTCTGACTTCTTGCTCTGGTAGGTTGCTTACCTCTAACTCGTTTACCGTATTTTCCGGCGTATAAGACGACCCCCTAATTTTTAAAGTTAAAACATAGGTTTAGGCCTATATTCGCTGTATAAGACTACCCCCCACTTCAAAGAAAAGACTTATTTTGCCATCAAGATCTGCAGGTAATTTTTGTGCAATTTTGATCTTTTGCCCCCAATTTTCGGTTGACTTTTTTTCGTTTCAAACGTCTTATACGCTGGAAAATACGGTACTTCCTTTTCTAGTGATGCTTGCTTTTCTTCCATGTGCGGGCTATTTCTTTGTCTCCCCATGGTCTCTCTTTTCAGGATGCCTGGTAATGTAGTTCTCTCTCTCCTGAGTTGATTTAAAGGCACAAAATATGGCACAACCAGGTAGAACACACAATGCACTGAATAGAAATGTATTTGCGATAATATAAACCTCCAATAAAGCTGACCACTAGAAAAAGGCAAATTAGGGACTAGGAAAGAAAGAAGAAGAGTAAAAAGAGAAGAGGAAGGGAGGAAAAGAAAAAGAAAAAAAAGGTGTGTCAAAATGAAATTGGGAAATGGGGAAAAAAGGAGAGAGAGACAAGAAAGAGAATAAGAGAGAAAAGGGGAACAAACTATATATATGGGGAGAAGATTTCAATAGAACAACCACTAACACCAGCAAATGCCTGCAACAGTACCTGGAGATTAATACAAACTACAACACCCACTAATATCCAACAAAGCAAGGGATAACAGAAGTATAAAACAAACAAAAACAAAACAAATAAAAAATACCAAGCAACAGCAACAACAAAAGAATAAGCAAAGTAATCTCACTAAAAATCATAAAAATACAATATAATCAACATTCACACAAACAGCATCAAGAGGACAGAGAGGAAAACAATTTTTTTTTTTTTTTTTTTGCTAGTTAATACAGCTAAGAAAGGGGTGTGTATGTACTTGGCACAGGGGATTGAAAATTAGATATATAAGTAGGGTAAAAATTTCAGCAGGGGATAGGCAGGAAGAGTAGGGAAAATCTAAACCAGGAAAGGGTTAAGGTAAACAGGATAGCAAAAGGGGAAAGGTTAGAAGGAGAGTGATGGTGTAAAGGTCTTGTTGAGATAGGGTTAAATGATGCTAAAGGAGAAATAAAAATAGAATGAAGAACACTAATTCCAATGTACAATAAAATAAAGAGAAAATAAAATGGCACTTAAAAAAAGAAAAAAAAAAGAAAAAGGAAACAAAAAGTTAAAATAGCAGTAGTAATAATGCTGATTGAACCTAAGAATGTAATCATTAAAAATGTAAAATCAAGTGAGGAACAAAGGAAAAAAATTATTTCTTATAAAAGATACAAAAAATGAAAATAAAATAAAAAATAAAAAATTTAGCAAAAAAATTGTGCAGTAGTGAAGTCCATTCACTTCCTCCATTATTCTGTTTGGAACGCCTGTGTCTCAGTTTAGACAGTATTGCAGTTCCCTGCGTTCCGCTGTACCTCAGTGTTGTAAGCGATTTCTTAGTTTCTTAATTTTTAGTTGGCGATTTCTTAGTTTCTTGATTTTTTATTAAATAAAACTAATAATAAACAGTCAGTTTGTACTCCAGTCCCTAGGTGGCATTGTTTCTGGATTGATGTCCCTGTCGTTTTGGCTGCTCTAGCCCTCTTTCTCTATGGCTCTCAATACCAGTTTGTGGAAGTGGGCTGCCTTGGATCTGGTTCCCAAATGGTCTCTCCCCTGCTCTGCTTCCCAGCTTCCAGAAAAGCAGTTTTCCCTTGCCGTCTCTCAGGGCCAGTCAATCTGGGTGGTCTCTCCATTGTAATCAGAAGCAAAGGGTTGCAGGGGAACAAGGCCAGGTGTGTGACCGGCCAGTCTACAAGCAATTACAAACAGACTGCATATCTTTCAAACTGCTATGTTCTCCTTCCATGTCAGATCCGAATGGGTTGCTTCCTAGTGAACTCCACTATTAGCAACCTTGAGGAGCCCCGTCCACTCTCACGGATCATGCCAGACCCAACAGCGGGGGACTTTTGTTGACACAGATTTCCGTGGTCCTCAAGGTCACACAGCGCAAGCTTTTGTCTCTGCCACTGTGGTGTCTGCAGCTTCTGCTGCCACAGACTCTGCAGCTGCCACCTCCACTACTGGGACCCAGATACCCCACGTTATCCCCAGCAAAATCCAACCTTTCTGTGGAATCCACGTGTCCACACCAACCGGGGCCCCACAGCAGCTCAGTGGTCTTCACAGTCGTGGCCCTTTCAGGTCTCAGACAAGATCTCTAGATGTTGCCTTGACTTGGTTGTAAGAGGCAGCAAGTACACGTATTTACCTATGCCGCCATCATGTTGCTTCCTCTCCCATGCAAGATATTTTTATTGCTCAATGGATGTTGCCCTGGGAGGGGACAGGTGTCTGTGGTGGCCCACATTAAGGGGCACTCAGCTCTATAGTGGAGCAGTCTCAGAAACCCTTCAGGAGGAAGACAGGACAGATATCTCTCTGATTATACACACTCTGCTCCCATCAGATCCTGCCAAACCATCAGGGCAGATAATCAAGGGGAGTGACATTAATTCAATGACACCATTTTCCCTCTTTAACCTTCAGACCTTGCTCCCAGACAGATTAGATCAAGGTTGTTCACTCAGTCCACTCTCTGGGCCCTGGTGGAAGGCTTTACACAGAAAGCCAAGAGAAGCCAGGAGATGCAGATGCATACCAGCCAAAGGCAGGTAGTCGTTCAGTGACACGGCCTGAGGCTGGCCCAGCCAGGAGTGAGAATTGGGGATTCTGAGCAGCCAGCAGGCATTTCTGTCAGGGCAGGGAGCCAATTGCTTAGGTAGAATCTGGTGGGATTCTATTGTAATTACATAGCAGAGACTGAGGACACAACATAGATTGGAGTTTCTAGTGAAGTGGCAGATGGGGGAGCATGGAGCCAGCAGGCATGGCCCAGGGGCATCTAACTATGAGGATTTGCCTTTCAGGACCTTATCATCTAACAGGAAAGATCAGACTCCCAGTTACAAAGAATTCAAATAAGTGCAACTGTTGCCAGAGTGTCAGCATCTGCTCCAGCCTTAATTCTCAGATCAGAGCTTGGGGTAGTGGAGTCAATAAAACCAGAGGTAAAGTGTAGACTCATTTTCACATAGCATTATGGAGGGATAATTGACATGTAATAAACTGCCCATCCTTAAAATGTACAATTCTATTTGTTTTATCGGGTCTAGTAATAATTAATGTCGTTTTCCAACATTCGTTTAAAATCTTGCTTGGCGTTGACTTGTATTGACATAACCTTCAAACACGTGGTATCTACAGAACGTGTGAAGTGCAATTAACAAGTTTTGCTTGAAAAAGTTTGTGTTTGGTTTGGTTTTTGTTGCAAAACTAGAGCTAAGAAGATGGCGGATGAAGAGCATATTCGGCACTGCATGATTTACGAGTTCCAATTAGGAAGAAAAGCAAGTGAGGCTGCAAAAAACATCTGTAGTGCTCTTGGTCAAGATGCAGTTAGCACCAGAAAATGCCAGCGTTGGTTTGAGAAATTTCGCGAGGGAAATTTTTCGTTAGATGACAAGAGTGGTTGAGGCCGTGTGTCCAATTTTGATCGAGAAGCTCTTCAAGCTCTTTTGGTGCAAAATCCTCAAATTACCCAACAAGAGCTTGCAACAACTTTAAATTGTTCACAAAAAACAATTTCCAATCAATTGCGTGCACTTGGCAAAGTCCAAAAGTTTGGAAAATGGGTTCCTCATGAGTTGACCGACAACAACCGTAATCAAAGAGTCAGAATTTGCAGTTCGCTCCTCTCTTGTCAAAACCGTTTGCCGTTTTTAGAGCAAATTGTTACCAGAGATGAAGAATGGGTGCTGTATGTTAATTTGAAAAGGCGGCCTCAATGGTTGGACAAAAATGAGGCTCCGCAGCCCATGCCAAAACCTGACTTGCATGCGAAAAAAGTGATGTTGTGTGTTTGGTGGAATTTTAAAAGAATTCTTCATTATGAACTTTTACCATCTAACCAAACCATTACAAGTGCAGTGTATAGTGCCCAATTGGAAAGGTTAACCCAAGCTTTAAGAGAAAAAGAACCCGTGCTGATTAATCGGAAGGGGGTAATTCTTCACCACGATAACGCACGACCGCATACTGCAAGAATCATTGCTGAAAAACTGCGCCAGTTGGAATGGGAAGTTCACCCTCAACCTGCATATTCTCCTGATATTGCCCCTTCCGATTACCATTTGTTTCATTCTTTGCAAAACTTTCTTCTTGGAAAAAAATTTAATAATGAAGAATGCCTCAAAAATGCATTGACCGAATTTTTTGCATCAAAATCACAAGAATTTTACAACAGAAGGATTAAAATGCTTCCTGAGTGTTGGGCACAAGTAGTGGAAAACAACAGCAACTATATTGTTGATTAAATTTTGTTGTATTGTTTAAATAAATTTGATTTAAAAAAGTATTAGAAAACGACATTAATTATTACTATACCTAATATCATCTACATACATCTGTGAAATCAACACTACAAACAAGATAATGAACATATTCATCACCCAAAAAGTTTCCTTTGTAAATTACACTTGCCATCCCACTCTGCTCCCCCAATCCTCAGACTACCACTCTCCAGCTTTCAGTCATGATAGAATAGTTTTCATTTTATAGAATTTTACATAAATGGAATTATACAGTATACTGTGTTTTGTCAGATGTCTTTCACTTGGCATAATTATTTTGAAATTCACTCATGTTGTTGTATGAGTCAGCAGTTCATTCCTTTTTATTGCTGAATAGTATCCCATTGCATACCACAATTTGTTGATCCATTCTCCTGATGATAGACATTTGAACTGTTTTCACCTTTTGGCAATTAAAAATAAAGCTTCTATGAACATTTACATACTAGTACAACTCTTTGTATGGACATATCTTTCATTTTCTTGGTAAATATTTAGGAGGAATTAATGACTGTATCATAAGGTACATGTATCTTTAACTCTGTAAGAAACTGCCAAAGTGGTTTTATGCATGTAATATTTGGGTAAACTTAGATTTTTTTAAAAACTGTCCTTGTTTATGTGAAGTTCAAATTTAACTGGGTGCCCTGTATTTTATCTGGCAATCCTATCTACAATAATAAAAGCATAATATGCAAATCGACCAAACAACCAAACAACAGAATGACTGTCCTGACCTTCTGGACAACCTTCCACAGGACCACGCTATGACACCTACTGGTGCCAGGCCAGCCAAAGGTGGGTGTGATGTGATTGGTTGGGGGCCCAGCCATTGCCCCATGATTGCCCTGCAGAGAGAGGCCCAGGCCACCAACCAGAGGGCTGTGGCTGGTGGGCGGGGCCTCTCTCTGCAGAGGCAATCCATTGCAGGGCTCCCAGACTGTGAGAGGCACAGGTCAGGCTGAGGGACTCTCCAACCCACGAATTTTGTGCACCAGGCCTCTAGTCCCAAATAAAAGCCTAAGATATTTCTAAAAACCGGAGGCAAGTTGCCTTAGATCACTGATTCTCCAAGTGTGGTCTCAGGATCAGCAAAATGGTATCACCTGGGAAACTGTAGAAATGCACATTCTCTACCCAAGGCCTACCTAAGCAGAAGCCTTAGGCATGGAGCTCAACCACTGAGCCATGGGAAATTCTGATGCACACTAACTGTGCAGAACCACTGCTCTAGATTCTTAGTTTCCAGGAATGGATGATCATCCTGACTACCTGGGCACTTTAAAATCGGGAATTCACTGAGGAAGTGCAGAGTGAAGTGGGAAAAATGAACGTTTTCATATTTCCACAGGTTCTTTTCCCAGCCACAGCTGAGAACATTTTCAATAGTGATCAATGAATATATTCATGTTTTAAGATTTCACAGCATGAATGTAAAAAGAGTTAATTTTCCCAAATTAACCTATTCTACGTGTCCTAAGACCACATTATAAAGAGATACATCAAGGTGGAATTAGGTTGGCATTAGGAATATAACAACAATGACTTCCTTTATTCAAAGAACACTTTTCTTTTCCCAGAAACAAAAAATACATTTAAGAATTCTCATTAACTAAATTCACTTGATGGCCTCCCTGCAGTCAGTTAGCTAACTAATGTGCACTTTTCCTTTCCCATTGGGTAGGAAAACTAACATAAAGTGACTTATACAGGCTAATAGACTACACTTCTTTACTACAGATGATATTATTCTACACAAAGAAATAATTAAATCAGACAGCCATATTTCCTTTTGGATAATTCCCCCTCCCTCACTTCCAATATATCTCCCACCCTGACAAACAATAGACGTGTTAACATGTTATAAGTATAGGAAAGGAAAACATGAAAATTCATTAAGTTTCTGTTCATGCCTCAATTAAGTTTTAAGACTCAGTTATTTTTAACTTATGGGTTTTATCTTGTTTTATTTTATCAAAAACAAGTGATCAAAGGACTTGGGCTTAGGCTTTCAGTCTTTTCTCCCCCTCACAAATTGCCTAACTAATTAGTTGGCCAAAAATATTTTTACAGTAGGAGATGGCTAATGGTGTTCAGGAAGAAGTTCTTGAGTCTGCCCCAAAAGAAGAGGGGAAAAAAGCAAATAAAAATCTGAGCACAGGAACATAGCAACTTCCCAGTCTGCCTTGCTAAATTTCACTTTGGAAGCACCATGAATTTGAAAAGGCAACTGAAAAACCTTAACTCATTTCCAAGTTAATTAAGTAACTCGCAGTAGCACTCAGGCCAGGAGGATAAGGCCAAGTGGTTGGAAAACAGTTGGCGATATCTTATTACCTGGTAAGAGTCCCAAAGTGTTTCATTTCTTTCAGATCAAAGGGAGGAGGGAGGAGGAATTTTTTTAAAAAAATATATATTGATTTTTTTACAGAGAAGAAAGGAGAGGGATATAGAGAGTTAGAAACTTCGATGAGAGAGAAACATCAATCAGGCTTCAAGATCAGACGACTCCAGGTTGGCTCCTGGCCCAGCCACCTGCAGACCCTGAACCTGCATTCACTTCCTCTCCACCGGCCTCCTTGCCTTTCCATAAAATGAGACAAGCTGTTGGTTCTGCCTCAAAACACAGTTATCAGGATTAAATGAGTGACACAGGTAAGTATTCACAGAGTGCCTGGTAATGACTCAACCAATGGTTATTATTAATAACACTATTAATGTACTGATAGGGCAGCTGAGGCCGAGAAGAGTGTAAAGGCTTGATAAGGATAAATGAATTAGAGGCTGTGTCAGGCCTGGAAGCCAAGACTCCTGAGAGCCAGCCAGATGCCCATCTGTGGGAGAAAAAGAATGTGTAGTGGGAAAGGGACTTTAATGTTTAAAAGGCAGGTGTGGGTGATAGAGGGCTCCAGCCCTCAGAAATGACATGGCTGGGCATATTCCCTAATCTTTTTAAGCTTCATCTTCTTCACAATATAATGGAGGTGCTTCACCTGCCTCACAGAAGACTGTGGGAATTAAATGAGGTACCATGCGGAGTCTCAGCAGGCAGCCGAGGACACAGTACCAGTACGTGGACTACTGAGTAGTCTGTCTTTGGACAAGCAGATAGGATCACTCTGGCCCCAGGTGCAGCATTTGTGCCACAAACTGCACCTCTACCTGCACCCGAGCCTCAGTGAGTATTTTTAATTGAAAAGTCCTATGAACTGGGTTTAGCGAATAAATGCAGAAAAAATATAAAGGCAAAAGAACCACGCCACTATGAGTTTCTCTCCCCCCAATACTGCTTGGCTCCAGCAGTTCTTCATGCTGCCTTTCTGGGCGTAGCTTCTTGCAGCTGTGGACTTACATCTAGATTCCCCAGATGCCAGCAGCCCTGTGGACCCCCTTCCACAGTCGAACGTTACACATGTCCCCAAGGGATGCAGACTTGATGCAGTGCAGGTTTTCTGACCCTTTTGTCCCAGTGGTCCCCTTGTCTCTCTCTCCAACTATTGTAGATCCCCGATCCTACCATTCTCCAGGCATCCTCTATCCTTTCCAGCTGTGGATTGTCTCACCAGCTGTGTTTAACCAGTTGACTGCCACATGTCCAAAATGGAAACTATCCCCATATCTTCCATATGCACTGGAATATTTACAAATTTGTTACCATAATTTTACAACCTCAGAGATGTCACTAACAAGTCTGATTTAAAATTGGACAGCCAGAGTTGATATGCAAGGTTTGTGGCTATAGGCACATGTGGCGTGTAGGGAAGGTCCACTGCTTGCATCTACAGACGCTTAGGGCGACAATGTTTTAATTTGCCAGTTTGATTTAGTTGTACCTCCTATCTGCTCTGTGAGAAGGCACAGGACATGTCTGTCTATTCGGCCACCATTTTGAACCCCAGAGAGTAATTCTTAATAATTAAACTCTTGACATGGATACATGCTTTAATGTTGAGATCAGATTTACTGATGACTGAGCATGGACAGGACAAATAGAGGGATGTTGGAATGTTACTGTTTGGAAGAGGATTCCCTTTCCATAAAAACATCAGGTAGTTGTGCTTCTGAGGTTCTTTCTCTTTCACTTCTTTGCTCCAATAGAACTTGCTTTAGGTTCATTAGGCCTCACTAACAACCTATCCCTCTGTGGATTTTTCTGATATGGGAAAGAAGCCAAGTCAGCTCAGCAAACATTTATTGAGCACCTTCTCCTCACCAATTGCTATGCTTGCTTATGTACCCCTGTGTCCCCAGCTGAGGGAATGAAGTATTGATGTTCCTTAGGGTCACTAGTATGGGACATGAAAGATAATTAACTATTTTGTTGGTAACAGCTGCCAGTTTTTATATATATATATATATATATATATATATATATATATATATATATATATACACACACACACAGAGAGAGAGAGAGAGAGAGAGAGAGAGAGAGAGAGAGAGAGAGAGAGAGAGAGAAGAGAGAGAGAGACAGGCAATGAACTAAAGTACTTTATGTGTCATTTCAATTAATTGTTCCAACAATCTAGTAAAGTCGGACCAAGTATTAGGGGCAAAATGACTTCAGGTCATAAGAGTTAGTAGGTGGCAGAAGTGGGTGTAACCTCAGGCTCCAGAGTCCATACCGTTAGCCAGATCAGGAAGGCTAGGTGAGCCAGGTAACAAACTGAGGATGAAGCGAGCGCGGAGGGAGAGATGTGTGTGCTCTCTGTCTCCAGGCTGGAACCTGGGCAGCATCAGGGCTGCAATGTTGATGCCACATGATGTCTGGAATGGGGCATGACATAGGCAACAGAAGAGGGAGGAATGTGAGAATATAGCTTCTGTTTTGAGATCACCCTACAGACTCAGTTCTGCGCCACCCAGATAGATAAGCCTCGGTTCTGCTGCTTCCCAGTCCAGTGACACTGGGCAGGTCCCTCAAGTTCTCTGAGCCTGTTTGGTTCTTGGTGGAAGGAGGTGACATTAACTGCTGCTTGAAGTGCATCTGTAAGGATTAAATGAAGGAATGTGTAAAACAGAGTCTGATGCATAGTTAAGTGTCAATGAGAACTCACCAGATGATCCCCTCTTAATTCAAAGAGCCCTGGCTGACCTCTGAGCCAAGACTGCTGTAATCATTCATGTTAGCCTCCCTCCTGGGCTTGGACAGAGACCTGATACATTCGTTAAAATATGATAATGCTGTCTCTGGTACCAGAATGCCTGTGTCCAAATGCTCTCTCCACCATTTACTTGTGTGACCTTGAGCAAGTTACTTGAATTTTCTGAGCCTTGGTCTCTTTATAAAAATGGGTTAGGAATCTTATCTACACTGAAGATTAAATGAGGTAATCTATTAAATCAACCGGAAATGTATCCAGCACCTACAAAACATTTGGTAAATGTTAAACATAAAAAGAAGAAAAAAAGTGAAAATAATATCTGAGCAGCAGCATCTGTGTGGCAGACCCAGCACTAGATGCCCAGGATGCTGTAATAAATGAGACTGATCTGGTGCCTCCCCCTTCCTTATCCCCAGAAGGTCACAGAGCCTCATGAGGAAGACCCAGAGACCAGTAAACACGGATATAAATTACAAATTGTGATACAGTCTGAGGAAATAATAAGCATGGCTTGGTGATTGAGAATAACAAGGGGAATCTACTTTATGTAGTCAAGGAAGGTTGTGAAGTCTGGAAAATTCCGTAGACTGTAGCTCCCCTCTTGGAAATTCATCATGTTCATTAGCATATTAAAGATTGAGAAATCTTCATAGAGAAGCACATAAATCTATTTAATTTTCTTTAACCTAAGTTATTCTAAATTGTTCTGACTGCAGACTATTTTTCTCTGCAGACGACCTTTTAATAATCTTAAAATTAGTGTTCTGCTAAACACATTTCAGAGATCGAACTAAGCTAATATTTCTCTGTAATTAGCTGTTTTTAGAAAACCCAGGCAGGAGTCTTTCGTCTGATTATTCTTTAGACTATGATGACAATACTGGTGGGGGAAAGATGTTTGCAGGTGTCACATTCATCATTGCTTTTCTCCAGTGCTATTGATTTCTTCTCTCTTTGAACGCCTTTCTTTATACAGTTCTTCATGTATTTTTGTTAGAAAACTAGTCTCCATTCTATCTGTTTGTAGAGGGTGAAGAAAAGATCCCTTTCAAGGGGCAGTGAATGCAGGCGAGTTATGCAGTGGGCCTCACAGCATGAACACCTGACGCATTCTCCTGGACCCAGCTTGGGGCTGTGTGGTGAGAGCACATGTCCTGTTTAGAATTCTGAAGTGACATTGAGGTCACCATGCCAGCTGGCAAAGAGGTCCTGGGTATTCCCTGATTCTTGCAGCAGCAGGTAGGAGGAGAGAGAAGAGATACACAGAGCTGTAAACCTGTGTCAATCTGCAAAATAAATGAGGCTAATCTTTTGCCGCTAAATCTCAGAACTGAGCACAGAGCAGGCAAAGGATGACCTTGTGACACAAGAAAATGGCTTTGTGCACAAAACATGTATACCTCAAACTTGAGAGGGAACCAGAAATGTTACTGTTGTGTCTAGCAGGGCTTAATGAAATACAAATATTTCCTGAAGTTGCAAATATTTCAAGAACTTGGAAATCAGATGGACCTATATTTGTATCCTGACAGGCATCACACTAGCTCTATGACCTTACTTACCCACTCTAAGCCTCAGTTTCCTCATCTATAAAGTGGGGTATTGCCACAAACCTAATATGAAGATTCATTTGAGGGAAGGTGGCAATAGTGCAATGATAGGCACTTTGATGGGTATTTGAAAAATGTTTTTGGCCTTCCCCATTCCTTGTGAGGTAAAGTTGGCTGTTAACATCATTGGAAGAGTTTTTCCACTAGATTCACCATATCAGAGAGCAGGGGATGTGAGGACAGTGGTGAGGAATAGAAAAAATGATGTGAAAATTGCAGGAACATGGTGGTCCCAGGACCTGCATACCCCTGGCTGCCACTTGTGGACAACTAAAGGTATGCAGAGAAGAGAATGAACGGAAGGGCTCCAGGGACCACTTCGGCTTCCCGACTCCGTTGTTTAGAGCAGGGTGTGGGCATGCAAAGAACAGACAGTGAGAACCAGTGACCAGTTGTGTGACTCGTACTGACATTCTGCTTTGTGCTGCAGGTGGCCACCTGGCAACAGTAATGCTCTGTCTATCGCCTGAGAACTCGAGGAATATTGGTCTAGACAAGTGTGCCAGACAAGGTTCAATAAGATCTCACCCCCTCCTTTCATAGGTAGCGACACTGAGATATGAGAGAAAGATGGTCTTACTCAGTAGACAGTATGATTTAAAAACATGGTTCTTAACTCTGTTCCTGTTTCCACTAGACCTGATACTACACACAGGGAAACAGCCCTGGGTGGGAAAGCTTTCCTACTGAGCTTTCATTTTGGGGATTAGAAATGTCTTAGTGGCATACACACAATGACAGGCAGTGTATTGGAACCCAAATATTAAGAAGCCATCCAAGCGACACATTTTATTCTTTCCCTTTGCTCTTTACTCTTTTTTGCCTTTTTTGAACATGGGGAGAGTACAGTGACTATTCTCTCACCAAGCAGCACCAAGGAGGCTGGGCCATCAAAGGCATCATAGAGCCACCATAGCAGTCTGGACTGTCAGCTCTGGGCTTATTTTGCATGAGAAAAAAGTTTCTGTTTTATAGTGTGTGTGTGTGGCCTATGTGGCCATAGTACAGAGTTAGGCAAGTTTGGCTTCAAATCCCATCTCTATATCACTTTAATCAATGGAATTTCTACTTTTTATAATGACCTAAATAATAATTGCCATTAGTTTGATATTCTGTGCCAGGAGTGTGCTGCCTGCCTACTTTATACACATCACAGAACAGGTCTGGCCTCCATTGTAGAGATGACAAAACTGAGGCCGAGGTTGGCAAGTAACTTGCATAAGCAGCAATTCAGACCTGGATACCTATGTTCTTAAAATACAGGTGTCCACACAAAATGGATAAATACTATCTACCTCAAGATTTGTTGGGAGGATTATGTAAAAGTGTGTACCAAATGGTGCACCTGTGGCACTCATTAAATAGTAGCTACTATAATAATTCTTAAGTAAAGTTTTGTTGGTCAGTTTTTACTTTAATTTTTTTTTATAATAAATCTTTATTGTTCAGTTTATTACAGGTGTTCCCCTTCCCTCCCTTTTCCCCCCATAGTTCCCCTCCACCTGATTCCCAACTCCACCCCATGCCCTTACCCCCGCCCCTTTCTTCATCCATAGGTGCAAGATTTTTGTCCAATCTCTTCCCTCACCCCTCAGACTCCCTTCCCCCTGAGAATTGTTAGTCCAATCCCTTTCTATGTCCCTGATTCTATTATGTTCCTCAGATTTTTTATTTACTTGATTTTTAGATTCACTTGTTGGTAGGTATGTAATTTATGTCTTTTTGTTGTTCGTAATTTTTACCTTTACTTTTCTTCTTCCTGCTCTTCTTAAAGAATACCCTTCAGTATTTCATGTAATCCTGGTTTGGTGTTGATGAACTCCTTTAACTTTTTCTTGTCTGTGAAGCTCTTTATCTGACCTTAAATTCTGAATGATAACTTTGCTGGGTAGAGTAATCTTGGTTGTAGGTTCTTGTTGTTCATCAATTTGAATATTTCTTGCCACTCCCTTCTGGCCTGCATAATTTCTGTTGAGAAATCAGCTGACAGTCGTATGGGTACTCCCTTGTAGGTAACTAGCTGTTTTTCTCTTACTGCTTATAAGATTCTCTATCTTTTGCCCTTGACATTTTAATTATGATGTTTCTTGGTGTGTTCCTCCTTGGATTCCTCTTGTTTGGGGTTCTGTATGCTTCCTGGACTTGTAAGTCTATTTCTTTTACTAGGAAAGGAAAGTTTTCTGTCATTATTTCTTCCATTAAGCCTTCAATATCCTGCACGCTCTCCTCTGGCACCCCAAAAATCCGGATGTTGGTATGCTTTAAGCAGTCCCGGAGGCTCCTTACACTATCCTCACACTCACTTTTGGATCCTTCTTTCTTTCGGCTTCTCTGATTGGGTGATCTTTTCTCCCTTATATTCCAGATCTTTGGTTTGATTCTTGGGGTACGTTGATCTATAGTTGAGTTTCTGTATATTCTTTATTCAGAAATTGTATGCTTAATTTCTGACTGGTCCTTTTCCATTTTTTTGGAATTCTCTTTAAGGTCCTTGAAGGTCTCACCAAGCTTCTTGGAGGTCTCATCAAGTTTCTCAAAGGTTTTTAGAAGATTCTTGAGTATTCTTATAAGTGTGATTCTGAACTCTGTGTCATCCAGTAGTTTACTTTCCTCCATCTCTCCCATTTGTGACATGTTTCTGTGTCTCCTCCCTGTGTTGATGGAGTGACTTTGTGTGGTAGGTGACCTATCAGTTTCCCCAATCACCTGGGGTGGTCGCTTTTGGTATATCCCTTTGTGGGCTGAGTGCAGTCTTGGTGTAATTAAGCCTTGTTTGCTGTTGGTACACTGGGAGGAATTGACCTCCAGGCCAATTGTCTGTGAGGACCCGCTCTTATCTATAAAGGAAGAACTGCTGCGCTGGAGACACTGTTTGTTTCAGTGGGGCTTTGGTGCTCACTGAGTCTGTCTCCAGACTGTGTGACTTATGGGTGTGAATGGTTGAAATTGACCACTAGGAACACTGGCTTCTAGATCTCCAATGGGATTCAGTTCAGGAGCTACAGGGAGAACTACAGTTTTTCCTTTTTGCTTGGGACTTGGTAATTTTGTTGCTGGAGCTGCAGTTTATATCTGATTAAGCTGCCTCAATACAGGTCATTCATATGTAAAAGTAGCTTTGTGGTGCTTGGGCAGGTCTGTAGAATCTGAAGGCAGGGCCTCAGGGCAGGGTCTCAGGGTGAGGCAGGGCCTTAGGGTGGGGCAGGGTCTCAGGACATCACTAGGTTGGGGCATGGCTAACAGCAATGACTGTCTTAGCCCCAAGCGTTTCCAAATCCCCGCTTCCCTGCGATCCAGGGCAGTGTACAATGATTGCAGCACGCACCTCTGCAAGTCGCCCTCACTTTGGCCCCGATGGCCCAGCTTCTCCCCATAGGCGTCTGGGTCCTCCATGTGACCCCAGAAACTGGATTTCAAAGTGATAGGGAGCTTGTTTCCTTTCGGGTTGAAAAGAAAAACCATGCCGCATGCTCAGTCGCCCGCCACCAGCCTGATTCGCGTGCCTGTGCTAGGCCCTTCAGCTTTTCAGCACTTGCACTCCCCTCTCTTTCAGTCAGCCTTCCCATGGTTTTGGATGATAGATGTCCTTTGTATTAGTTTTAATTTTTTTTAAATTGTTGTGCGAGCGGCAGACCAGCTGTTCACCTATGCCGCCATCTTGGTCTGATCTTTACTTTTATTTTTGGTTTTGTTTGTTTTATGAGGCCTAGAAAAAAATCTGTGGGAAAAAAGTGAGCAATCACAGGAGTTAATGGAAAAGGATTAGGATGGGATGTTTCTGGCAGTGGCCAACTATTTATATATAATTTAAAGCTAGCAGTCTTACTATATCTAGACGTCACTGAGAATGGGCCCTGGACTGGGAGTAGCAGGGAATGTGCTCCAGTCATATGTATTAGTAACTCACTGTGTGACTCTCAGCAAATTCACTCTACCGAATCTTAGGTCTCACCTCTGTAAGAGGAAATGGTTGCATTTGGCTGTCTCCAAGGATCCCTTCCTGTTGCTTCTATGATAATGTGAAGCTCATATAGAATGGGCACATCCCCACAGAATGTTTATTTCAATAAAGTCTTCAGTCATTTCAAGGTACTACACACTCATATTCAAGACATGTTAACTTAACAGATTACATAATACATATTCAAGACATATGTTAACTTCAAGGCCACTATTCATGATATTTGTTAATTTTAGCATCTTATCACCATATCATTCTTCCTTAAGACATATACTACAGTTCTAAAAAAATTCTCTTTAAGACATTAGAAGTAAGAAAAACTTCCAAATAACATCAAATTAACAATAATCCAGACATTTGACTTCCTTTCCAAATTATGTTTTATTCCTGCTGTTATTAAAAAAGTCAGGAGTTCCTGTCTGACAACATAAGGTGCTTACAAGCTTTCAGGATAAAGAGAAAACTTCCCAAACTATATTCTTAGACATGTCATAAACCTCTTGAGTGACCCTGCAACTGTCCAAATTAAAGGCATCCTGCACTGATTCTGGCTCATTACACACTACAAGATGCCCAGGCTCCCAAGCTGTCAGCAGTGGGAATAGTGAGGAAGAGTCAGAAACTGTTTTGGGGAAAGATATCCATCCAGAAGATTACAGGACATTGGTGTTACTTTTTCAGTACCCAGTCCTATGTGCCCATTAGCACCTGGGACAGCTCTTCATCCAAAGTATTTAGGAAAATGTAGGGAAGAACTTCCTAAGGAACACTTATAGGAAGTTACCTTCTTATTGTAAGAAGGCAGGTGGAGATCAGGTAGCCTCTTAGTGATCATAGGAGATCAACTACAGGTGGATCTTGGCCTTGATGAATGTCATCTTTCCAGGCTGAATTCCTCATCCAATGTGAATGTTCACATTACTGAACTTCAGACTTTATGTGGATTTCATTAGCTTTTACATTGACATTTTATTTGTGGTTTAGAGAAATCCAAGGAACCGTATTGTACTTAGTTGCTATATCTCTTTAGTTTTTTTGGATCTGTGTCAGTTTCGTAGACTCTCCTTGGTTTTCAGGATTTTAGCAATCTTGAGGATTATTAGCCCCGTATTCTGTGAAGTAACCCAATCTGAGTTCTTCCAATGTTTTTTTCATTATTAGACTGGTGTTGTGGGATTTTTGAAATATAGGAAGTTGAAGTCATATTATATCAGAGGACACACAGTATTCACATGATAATAGTGATGAAGTTAACCCTCATCACCTGATTAAGGTAGTGTCTTCCAGGTCTGTCCTCTATAAATTTCCTGTTTTCCCATTCTGCTCTGTTCTTTTAAAAATATATATATTTAGTGATTTCAGAGAGGTAGTGGAGGGAGAGAAATAAAAACATCAATAATGGGAGAGAACCATTGATTGGCTGCCTCCTGCACACCCAACAATGGGGCTGGAGCTCAAAACCCAGGCATGTGCCCTGACAGGAAATTGAACTGTGACCTCCTGGTTCATAGGTCAATGCTCAACCATTGGCCCACACTGACCAGGCACTGTTCTTCATTTTCTTAACTTGATCTGACTTGTCAGGGCTTTTCTAATTTATTAATTAGTCAATTAATAAAGCCAATGTGACTAGTCACCCCACCAGATAGTCATTGGCCACTCAAGAGTAGGAGTGTTTGTTTTCCCACCTGAACTTTTTCTCCTTTTATACCTGGAGCTCTGGCTTTGTTGTCTGAGCCAGAAGCCTGACTACCACAGGGACAAGCTGAATCTGAATCAAACTCTGGTCCTTCTGGAGCTCAGCTGAGCATCCAAGGAGATTCCACCAGCCCAGACTCCTAACACAATTGTTTAGAGAAAAAAATGGGGTGCTTGGGAGTGATTGAATTGTATGGGTTGCCATGGCTTGCTCTGTTATTGATTTTATATATTCAAGGCATCTTTAAAGTGATTATTTTTGGAATGGGCAACTACTACCACATTGATTTCTATTGATGGTATCTGAAGAGAAGCCAGTTCTGCTGTCAGGCAGAAAATACTTAGAAGTAAAGTGACAGAATCTTTCTAAGGAGGCTCAGAGGAGAATGTTAACTGGAGGTCTGAGCAAGAAGGCTGGCTCAAAGCAGATTGCTCTCATCACAGCCAGCATGGTCCACTTAAGCTCTCCCATTCCTTCGTTTGCAAATTCAGTCCTAGCCTTAGGGATGGGCATTCCATTCTTCCTATCTGCCCACATCTGGGTATCTGGTGGCTAAGTCAAATGGGTACCAAAATATTTCAATATAAAAAGAAATTGTTTAGTTCTAATATCATTTATATTTGAGTTATATTTGCACATGAAAAGAAGATATGTTAACTTATAAACATGATTATATAAAAAAACTATTACTAACAGTGGATGAGTATACTTTAAAAATAATCTAAATATGCAAGAATTAGTATATGTAGGATTAAATTAATACCAGTACCATTACAGTGTGGACTATTATGCAGCCATTTAAGATATTTTAAAAAGATTTGTAATGATTTGGAGAGAAACACAGCAGATATTGTGCTAAGAAAACTAATTTACACATTTTATTCATAATGTAATACTTTTTTTATATAATCATAATTCTGTAAAATACACATAAAAATGTTCAGTAGATAACTGTGAATGGCAGATCCCAAGTGACATTTGTTTCCCATGCTTTATCTTTTCTATGTTGTCTAAGTTTCCATTAGTGAACATGAATCACACATACATATTTATTGAAAAATTCATATTAGAAGAACTTTAGACTGTGGAAATTAGAGCTTTGATTACTTAAACTCTGAGGAGAATAATTGAGACTTAAGTGAATATGAATTTTCACATTTATTTAATTTTCTCTGTGAATTCAAACTTCAAAGCTTATATAGTTATTGAACCAATATCTAGAATAATTGTACCAATTATTTGGAAGTCATGTTGTGAGTGCAAATGAAATGAGCCAGAGGCTCTGAAGTCAGATGTTACTCCCTTTTCAGAAGATGAGATTTCAGTGTGTGCATTAATCAGTCTCTGTCTTTCTCTAAAGACAAGCTTATTTTAACTCAGAGACCTTGTTCTAATTTCATCCATTTGTATTTGTGGGGGTTGGCATTTATAACTCATTATGGGTTTCGGATTTGGCTACATTTCTGCACAGCCATGCTGCACCCCTGCACACCCGAAGCACTCTCTCCCAGGCACCTCAGGGACTGTTTCCGAGAAAGCATTGTTCACACAGCATTCTGGTGGGCAGTGCCCTTAGAGGAGAGGGAGCTCTGGTTTTCACACAAATTCCTGCTGTACTTGATTCCTCACCTCTCTCCTCCAATCATACTTCCATGATCCAGTTAGGTAGAATTGTTTATATCAACCATGAAATAGGGGTCAATGTAGACATCATAGGAGGAAGTGGAGGTGGTCAAAAAATGTGGGGAAATCTGAAGACCTTATCCACATCAGATTCTGTAATCCTTAAAATAGTGTTCAAACTTCACTTCCTAAATAGATGTCTACTGACTATAATTATGGAAAATAGTGATCAAATCAATACTATATATTACTAATGTTATATTGCCATGTGCCAAGTTTGAATTGGGAATAGTAGATTTAAAACAGGGCCATTAGTCTGATTGGCTAAATAGCTTAATGACTGTCAATTATGACTATAACATATATGAAAATTTAGTCAGAGCTGAGCTCCCCCCACAAAAATAGGAGAATGTATAAAAGTAGTTTTTTTATGTTTTTATAAAGAATTTACTACAATCAGTCAGGTTGGCTAGTCTAGTTTATGCTGCAGTAAAATAAACACCCCCAGTTCTTAGGCTTATAGCAACAAAGGTATGTCCCTTGCTTATATCAGTCTGATGTGGGTCAGGGACTTTGCTGAGTGCGTCTCCTCCAGGCACTGACTCCAGGGTTGAGGCCTCTTCTATCCTGCTAGTTCACTATCTTGGAGTCTTTTCTTCTGATAGGAGCAATTGGAGTGAGTGAGGAACCAAAGAGGAACCAAAAAGAAAGTGTTCCCATTCTTAGTTGCCTATGACTAGGGGCACCAAATCTTTTAGGTTAAATTATTAGTCACGTGGCCCCTACACCAAGCTGCTTACTGAAAAGTTAGCGAGGAGGAGCAGCTCAGCCCCAGGCAGTAAGCTAATCATTAAATTCTAGCTAGAAGAGTCTGTTGCCTTCAGAGAGCTCATCTCATGTACCTCCTGTGGCAGCTTGGCGCCTCTGGGCTTCTGTGTGAGTTCCCAAGAAGAATGACTCTGCATCAAACCCAGCTATCCCAGGAAGCACAGCCCACTTTGGATGCACAGTTATATTTGAGTTATATTTGCACATGAAATAGTCAAGGCATCTTGAACACATGCACTCATACATTCATACCCCAAGGCATGTACCTCTGCTGACGATCTGGTTTCCTTGAGAATTGAGAGATTCACCTCTGGACCTTTGTCCCCACTCTTTCTTTTGGCCATAATGACCCTCTACTCTAACTCCAAACCCTACTGTTTTGAAATCCTTCCTCTCTAAAGATATTTGAAATGATGTCACTCGTTTTATGAAGCTTCCTCTGCTCTATCAACTAAATGTTCATCTAACATAGCTGTTGAGCACCTTTTCAGTGACAGTCTTAGTCCTTGGAAGAATTATCAGCAAACAAAATAGCTAAATTCTATCATTTTGTGGAGTTTGTCTTCCAATTGAAAGTGACAATAGTAAAGAAAATTTTTTTTAAATCACCAAGTGGCTATGGGAAAAAAATAAAGAGTATTGTGACAAAGGCAGATAGGATACTGTAGACTAAGACCTTGGTGAGAGGGTAATGTGGATCAACACTAGAATACCTGAAGGTGTGTTCTTTCATTCATCTGGGAAAGAGTGTATTTGCCCCACTTGCAAAATACTTCTCATGATCCATGTGGTATTTCTTTTGCCTTAGTCTAGGGGTGTCGAACTCATTCAGAGAAGGGGCCAAAATCTAAAATCCAGCCTAAATCGCAGGCCGAATGGTTTACTGAACAGTCATAAACTGTCATTGTGATGGAAACGCAGCGGAGTGCAGTGATGACAGCGCGGTGCGGGCCACATTGCAAGGCCTGGCGGGACGGATTTGGCCCGCGGGCCTTGTGTTTGACACATGTGCCTTAGTCTGTTAGATTATGAACTTTTTGAGGACAAGAACTGTCTTATTTAACCCCTTACATTGAAATACATTTAAATTGTATTTAAAAATATGTTTCTTTATTGATTTTTAGAGATAGAGGAAAGGAAGGGGAGAGAGAGAAACATCAATGATGAAAGAAAAACATCCATGGGTTGCCTCCTACATGCCCCCTCCTAGGGATTGAATCCAAAACCTGGGCATGTGCTCTGATCTGGAATTAAACCCCTGACCTCTTGGTTCATGGGTAGATGCTCAACCATGCTCATGGGCCAAACTGGCCAAGCTAAATTTTAATTTTAATGTGACATATAATGAAGTGAGAATGCCTAACTTGGTTCCTGACACTTAGTAGTTGCTCAATAAATGGAAGTTCTTAGCTTACTGAACACACACACACACACACACACACACACAAAGTGTTCATATATGGCTGTCGGATTGAGTGGAATTGAATTGGCTAGATACCATAAGAAGCAACTCACAATATTTAAAACTATTTCCTTGTGTCTAGTTTGACAGTCAGCCTGTGGCAACTTTCAAGCCAAAAAGTATATTGAGTGTCATCTTCATTTCTTCCATATCTCACTGAGCCCACAGCTGACCCGAGGGTTTTCTTGGGATTCAAGCACATTTCTTCCTATAATTTACTGGCAAGGGCTCATGCTTAGAAGAATAGGGTAACACATATTCTCATGTAGACCATGGCATCTTGTCAGAGACTCAGTATGTAACAGACTGCACTGCTCTAGCTATTAATCAGTATAGCCCTGGCCAATTTCTGGAGTACTGACTGAAGAAGACCAGATTGGATTTTATGTCCTGGCCATTACAAGGCAAGCTATAATGCTGCTGCTGATGATTATTTTGTGCCTGAGCAAAGCCCTTGATGTGTCCTTTTCCATTTAATCTTTCAACAGCTACATGATATCGATTCTGTTATCACCTCCATTTCCCATGTGAAGAACTGAAGCTTCATGAAGGGAAGACACCTGCCATGGTTATAATGCCAGTAAGTGGTTGAGGCATGCATGAAAGGTGTAGTCTGGTTCCGGAGCTCATCATGACTCTGAGACAGACAATGTTAACATGGCACTGCTCCTCTTGTCTAAAGCGGGAATATCTCTCAGGACTTCTTCCTCTTATAGTGCCGAGTTAGGCACAGGAGGAACTTAGCTGAGATCTGGGAAGTGGAAGTGAGGCATAGGCCATCCACTCAAAGGTGGAGCAGACCCGATGACAAGCCAGCACAGAGCTGCTGGTAAGCCTCAGCCAGCTCCTGTGTCTCCCTGTGCTCCTGTAAGTCATCTGTCTCTGACACCCAATGGCAGTCTAACACCAGGTGCTTGGCCAAAGGCTGAGGTGGATTCCAAAGGGGCAACTAATGCCACAGAGACGGGAGTTTCCCAGGCCTCTCTAAGATTTCCACCTTTGTAGTGTCCAGGTACACATGGCTTCTTATATTTTCTTACAAGCTCTGACTTGTCCATCATCACAGTATGTCAGGTAGGTATGGCAAGTGACTCTCCGAGTCACCAGTGCACTTCTATGTTTTCACTTTTCTACCCAATCCTTTAATCTCATAATACTTGTAAAGGCTCTGTTTTCATGACTTAGACACGTGTGAAATGGAAATGATAACAAAAGGTGAATGATAATAGTAAGACCACTACTCCCTGCAATATATTATATGCTTGTTATGTACTCGCCTCATAGTAAGGGCTCTGTGGCATTACCTGGATTACCCAGATTCACTCTTATGTCAGGCTATTTCTGACTTATGGTGGCCATTCTTTTAGCAAAGAAAAGGATTGGTTTTATAAAACGTAATTTATTACTAAAAGCACCAGCAAGGTGACTCTGTCAGGCAATAGAATTTTGGTCTTTATGGAACTGCCAGTTTAATTATCCTCCTTAGTGTTCTAGTTTCTTTGCTCTAAACTTTAGAGCAAAGGATAATTTCAGGAACCACATCATAGTGACTCTCATCCTTCACCTGCTGTAGCTCAGGGTGTGGGCAGCGTCCTTGTAAGATGGCTCACCAGCTATTATCTTGCCAAACTGGGATTTGGTGTTTCTGACAGTTAAAGTGAACACAAGTTTCAAATTTCACTTCACATCTTTAAACATATTTTTCCCCTTTTAACAATCACTTCCCAGTTCCAGCTCTACAAGCTGTATGATAAATATTTTTATGCAGAAATTTAGCCTTGCAAAAGGATAAGCTTTGTCGTCATTTCTCAAGAATGTCCACACGTTTGATGAGGATGATGAAGCTGCTATTGCCATCATTATCAATAAATTGTGGTGCGTTTAGTGGCCATGCCAAGCTGAGTCCTTTTTGCATCAGCCCCCTGTCCCCATCTCTCAAGAAGCTCATGGTCTCAGCACAAATCTGAAGGTAGGAAGCTCTATGCAAACCCTCTATCCCACCACTGCTGTTAGGTACATGGTATGAACCAACAGGCCTTCAAAGTTTGGCCTGCAAAAAACTGCCAGTTCCTAATAAGTGGCTACCATACCCACCTGTACATTCCACCTGAGAAGTTAAACAGCCTGCTTTATAAGAACACTTAATTCTTATTTTACCTCGTAAGACAGGTATGCAGGATCCAGGCCGGACATTCACAAGGAGCTGCGTGTGATTATAGGCATTAGTGGACCAGTGGTGGTGAAATAATCCCCTTGAGGGAGTAGTGTAATGAAGCATTCCTTTCTCCCCCAGTGAATTCTTGGCACTATTCCTTGATCACCATAAGTCCATCGGTTTAATGATTCGCTCTCTACCTCCCTCAGAGGAAAATTGCAATAAAATGGTAGATGAATGAATGTTGCTGAGAATCCACATGTGAGAGCAGCGAGGTTTTTCCTGAAGGGAAAATAACTTCAGTCACAACACAGCAACAGGCAGTTTTATGGGATTCGGGCGTCTGTTTATAAATATTGTCTTCCAGAGTAAGCTCTTCTCTCCGTTTTTACCCAGTGAAAATGAGACATTCAAGACTTCATTCTGCAATATGAACAGATGGTAGTTAAAGGGCCCAACTCAGATACTTATCTGACTTCCCAATATCATTCCAATATGTGGATGATTGTGACAGGCTACAGGCTATGTCAGGAAAGGGTTGTTTGTTACTTCTTTTATAAATGTTGCTATTTGAACATTATTCCCAAGTTGTTAGTGATTGATACAGAGCATCAGTTCTTAGTCTGCATCGCTTTGCCAACCCTGTGATCAGTCCGCTACCTAGTAGATGATGGATTATTCTGTCCTCCCATTTTACGGACCTTGCTCTTTGGCTGATCACAGGATAGGGACAATAGTGTAGTCAGACATGATGACAAGCCAGCACAGAGTTGCTAGCCAGTCCCTAGTAGTTTGAGGTGCTGGTGTAAAAAGACAAAGCAAACAGAAGGGTACGTTGAGTAGCAAAGCAAGGCCATGGGGGTTTTCAAGGCTGGGGCTCCCCAGTGAATTTGGCCAGAAATATGAATATGACCCCCAACCTAACTGCTGCCTTTACTTTCTTACCTGAACAGGACCGTGGGCTTTTCGGAGAAGAACTAGGTCTCAAGGGCATCTTTGTTTTGAACTGATGGGTCTACAGCTCTACAACACAGCTGCCTCTGGAAAGTGAGCAATTACAGATCGGCCAGGAGCACATGCCAGGGGACAGCAAGGCTGCTCTTCTTGTATCGTCTCAAACCAGGCCCTGGGCCCTGGACTGGTGGCTCCATCTGGTTGGAGCATTGTCTTGTTTACCAAAACCCTGTGGGTCAACTCCCAGTTAGAGCACATACCTGGGTAGTGGATTCCATGCTCACTCAGAGTGTGCAGAGAGGGAACCAATGTTTGTCTCTCTCCCTCTCTTTTTTTCTCTCTTTCTCTCTTTTTCTCTCTCTCCTCCTTCCTTTTCCATCTCTTCCTTCTTCTGTCTCTAAATTCAATAAGACATATTCTTTGGTGAGGACTAAACAACAATAATAAAATCAGGTCCTAGAACAGGTCAAGTTTTGTGAATGCTGCAGGACCCAGCACCAAGAAAGATCAGCATTCCAGTCTTTCCCCCTGGCCCTTGGCAAGCTGTTTCTAGGTTGAGTGTGCTTTCCTCTTCCTCCTGTGACATACATTGGCTCTGGAGGCAGCCCATCACATCACTGTTTTCCACTGCCTAGGGTAATAACATCTCCCAGCCAGACAAGTCAATAAAGTGAGGAGCAGAGCATCAGGCCTTAGGGGGACCACCACCAGATAACTGGACAATTTCACCAACTCTTCTAGAGATCCTCTGTCCTCCTCAGTCATCTCGGAGATCTTTATTGTCACATTTATCTCACTGTGCCATCTTTATTCCAGCCAGACTTTGTGAGCTAAGTTTTGTATTTAAGAAGCAAATGCTTTTCATACTAATTTCTCCTCTATACTCTTTAGGCAACATATAAACTAATATTTGCTTTACTCCAAGGTATGAGAATAATAATATTTATGCTAAACCCATTAGCTTCATTGGGCCTCTTTCCAAACATGTTCTTATAAACATATACCTAAAGAATTTTTGGTAAGTGGGTGCCTTTTCTTCTTTGTTCACTAGATATTTACCAGATTATCTTTAATAATTATGGTTGACTTCCAGTTGACTTCCATTTAGCCAGAAGAACAGAGAAACTGGTGTGTTTGGGGGGAGTGATGGAGTTGAAGGGTGAATGAGATGATTGCCCTGAGAGTACCTTGAACTCTGATTGTGGGCCTGTGGATGGGAAGACTGCCTTGCAGAGGGGCTATGTCCAGAGGTGTGGATTTCAGTGACTGCTCTTTTAATGCCTGACTGTGTGGCCTGGGCAGGCCTCTTGATCTCTCTCAAGCTTGGGGTTTTCGGTAATACCAATTGTATCTGGGTTTCAGGGATAGTGAAAGCATAGTGTGAATTTATATACCAAACAGTGTACTGAGCTCAGGATATATTAAGTATTCATCACAAGATGCTTTTTATTAATAAAAAGGACTTCAGTGAGGGTGCTGTCCATTCTTATAGACCATTATTTACTGAGACCCCGACACTGGGACTTGTCTGAGCCTATAGTTGGATTTGCAATAGCAGGAAATTAAATATCAGCTTCCACAAGGTGTTGACTGGGTCAGGGAAGTCACAGCACAACTGGTTATTTTAACACAGAAAATTGTGCCATGAAATAACATTTTTGGCCTTAAAGCTTTTCTTGGCCAATCCTTAAATTACTTCTAATACGACTAGATGGAGAGCATAATAATCTGACATATGTTCTTCCATTCTGTGTATCTGTCCACCCCGCCCTCTATCCCTCCATTTATTTACACACACACACACACACACACACACACACACACACACAGTATTACAGTATCATATAAAGTCAAATGGGATAATGTGCAGAATATTTGTAGCCCTTTATTTTTGCTGAGTAAAATAATTGTATTTCCATACTAGTAATGATTATCCTGCCTAATTAATAGCTGTCAAAACTTCATAAATTGTTTGCTACTTAGTTCTATTTTTTAAATATTCTAAAATGATGTTTGGGTAAAGATCTCAAAACATACGTGTACATATTGCTATAGTTGTTCTTATAAGAACTTTTATATGAAGAAGTTTTGGGTCATAAAATATGCACATTTTTTAAGGGCTTTTGTTGCATCTTGTCAAATTTTTCACCAGAAATTCTAGACCAATTTATACTCTTGTCAGGTGAATTCTGGTTTCCCCCTCACCATTGCTAACTATGGTGTAATCATTTTACAAAATGTGCCAATTTGAAAGATAAAAATGGTTACTTAATTTTTTATTTACATATTTTTAACATGTCCACACATTTATTGGCTTTTCCTCTTTATTGAACTGCCTTTTATAAACTTTTATAAACTTTTTTAAACTATAAAAATAGATGGTATGGTACAAAGATGTAAATACGTTTGCTCTTAACACATTTCATTGGCTTTCAGGACTAAAAATTAAATATAACAACAATGATTGACAATTGTTTCCTCACAGTAGAAACTATCTGCAGTAGCACAGATCCAGCCTTAAAGATGCACAGAGCACTGTGGACATCTAATGGTGGTTTGAATAGGGAATTCTAATGTAAACACAGTGATAATTGAAGATTTAGGCCCTAAATTGTTATCATGAGATAGTGGATGATAATCTTTCCATCCTAAAATATGAAGATTTATCACAGCTCACAGAAGAATGCTACCTGAACCAATTTCCTAAGATTTTCAAGGAATCTGGAAAGACATTTCTAGAAGTCATATGTACAGAACACTAAAGTAATAGTAATACAAAGAAATTCAGAAGTTCAGAGATATGTAATATGTATAAAGGTCACAGAATGGGACAAAATAGGTTTACAATTGTTCATATGGAAAATAATACAATGATAATACAAGAATAAACTTACACATATTCACAACTGTATATAAATATGGAGAGATAGATAGATAGATAGATAGATAGATAGATAGGACATACACTAGTAAGGTCATTGTTACATCATTTCTGTTTTTGTGTGTTGTACAAATGCCATTGCATGAATGGTGGTGGCCATGGCGACTTTTGTGTTTAAGGTGTCCCTAGGCTTAGCATTCAAAGTAAAATACCCAGAAGGAAACCTCTACCGTAAGGTAATGTGTCCAGGGGATCAGACAGCCCCATGTCCAGACCTCCTTAAGGCTTACATGTCCACCCCTCCTGGACCCAAAAAATTTAAACTGACTAGTCCTGGTGTGTGAGTGAGTATGTGTGAGAATATGTTTCCCTTAACAGGAGCATATGGGAAAATCATTGGTAATAGGGTGACAGTCTTACAATTTTATGAACCAAGGATCTAAGGGTTATAAACCTGGATACTAAAACTGATAAGACTGTCCATAGCCTTTGAGAAATGTAGCTGCAATTGATTTGATTCTAAGCCCCAAAGCCAAGTGAAATGCTGTATGTTTCACCAAAGGGAAACAGACCCAGTTGCTACAAACACAAACACACGCATACACAGGAACACCTCCCCCTCCCCAACATAAGGCCTCCAATTTGACAGCTAACTCTCCAATGCACCCTTTCCTGGGACACAGATACTGTACCTTCTCTGACCCTGCTCTTCAGCTGCATGTCACAACCCTAAACTCCTTCTCCCCGAGTTTAAACACCAACACAGTAAAGAGGTGGACAGCTTATGCTTCAGAGCCTGACAGATAAAGACACACTCTGGCCTCTGCCACTTCCTAGCACGGTGACCATAAAAAGTCGCCAACTTCCTTTTCAGAGGAAAGAGCATGAAAACAGCATCACTTTCCTACATGGATTAAATGTAATAAATGTGCAAAGAATTTAACAAGGCAGACAGAGTAAGTATAGCAGCTGTAACATCTCACTGCGGTTGTTACTGAAACCCTTCCAAATAGATTTGGCAGCGACTTAGAAGTCTGATAGCAAACCTCACTCAGAAAGGAGATATGAGCATGGAGATTTGTGCTGTTTAATGATAAAACGAAATTACTAGACACTTTATAGATTTCTTTCCCTCAGCTCTTTTCTCTTATTACTAGCTGGTTCTGAGAATAAGCATGTATACCCATTTAAATTTCCTGAAAAATAATGCAAAGCCACCTTCCTATTTCATTTTAAGAACTGAATGAGGGAGAGACAATCTCCTGTGACAAGGATGATATGGCCCAGGCTCAGAGTGAGCCTGAGCCCTCTCTGCTCCTGGTGCCAGGAATAAGCCCCACAGAGCTGAACCAGTCTCTGCTTTATTGAGGCATACATCCCAGACTATCATAGTATAGTGGCCAATTCCTTCATCTCAGCTGTAAAAGGAAAGAAAAGACATAACAAAATGAAGTATCTTTCCTTTTTAATGTTATCATCATCCTATCTAATAAAAGAGTAATATGCAGATTGACCATCACTCCAACACACATGATGGCTGCCTCCATGTGGTCAAAGATCCTGCCCCCATGTGGACACATGATGTCCACCACAAGATGGCCAGCAGGGGAGGGCAGTTGGGAGGCACCAGCCCTGTAAGAGAGGGCAGTTTGGGATGATCAAGCCTGCAGGGGAGGGTAGTTAGGGGTGACCAGGCCAGCAGAGGAGGGAAGTTGGGGGTGACCAGGGCTTCAGGGTAGGGCAGTTAGGGGTGACCAGACCTACAGGGGAGGGCAGTTAGGGGCAAACAGGCTGACAGGGGAGTGGTTAGGGGGTGATCAGGCTGGCAGGCAGAAGCAGTTAGAAGTAATCAGGAGGGCAGGCAGGTAAGCAGTTGGAAGGCAGCAGCTCTGAATTGTGAACTGGCAGTAGGACATCCCTCGAGGGGTCCCAGATTGGAGAGGGTGCAGGCTGTCTGAGGGACACCCCCCACTTCATGCATGAATTTCATGCACTGGGCCTCTGGTTCTAATATATAAAAACCCAGGGTTTGTAATGTCCAAAATGTCAAAAGGCTCGACCAAATGCCAGGCTAGGGAGCTGAGGGAGCAGGAGCTGACCAATCAGTGGCAGCGGTGGCTGAAAGGCAGACCTCATCCCAGCCCTCAGACTCCAATCAAGCAGTGGCGGAGGTGGGATGGGACTGGGGACTGGCTCCCTTCATAGTCCTCCAGGTTCAATATCAAGAGGACAGGCCAGGCGATGATGGACCAGTGCTGCTGGCACGATCCTGCCGGCCTCCTGGAACATGACCTCAGGCACTGCAGCCACTTCCCCTCCCTAGACGCTCTACAAGGTCACTCCACAAGATCACTCGAGCCCGCCCTGCTCCAGATGAAGTGTGATCACTGCACATAGGAGAAATGTAGTAAAAAAACAAACAAACCGATGACCAAGGCCCGCCTCCACAAGCTCATGGGAGCCTCCGAGCACTGGGCGCCTGGACTATTTTAGGGGCTTCAGGTGAGTGGGGGGGACACAGAGGGGTCAGGAAACCCTTGGAGTTTGGGCTGTAGGACTGATTGCAGATCCATCCATCCTGTCGTGTGTCACCAGTGCCTCTGTGAAGAATGGTTGTATATAAAACAGAATTTTGTGGTTCCACAGTATTCCACCTTGTTCTTAGTTACTTAACCAGCCTCTAATTTTTGTATATGTGGCTTGTTTCTGATTTTTTTTTTTATTCTTATGAACAACTAAGTTAGGGGTGTCGAACTCAATCAGAGAAGGGGCCAAAATCTAAAATCCAGCCTAAATCGCAGGCCGAATGGTTTACTGAACAGTCATAAACTGTCATTGTGATGGAAACGCAGCGGAGTGCAGTGATGACAGCGCGGTGCGGGCCACATTGCAAGGCCTGGCAGGGCAGATTTGGCCCGCGGGCCTTGTGTTTGACACATGTGAACTAAGTGATGAACAGTTTTCTAGCTACATATGTGAGCTCATCCAAAAGTATTTCTTCAGGAAGAATAGTAATTGTTGAATAATAGGTGTATATAGTTCTAATGATTTTGACATATATTCTACCTGGGAGGTTTGTAATCAATTTCTATTTCACCACTAGCTTCTGAGATTTAATTCATCTTGAGATACACGTTAGGTAGTCTAAGCCAATGGTGGTAAGTCCATATCCCTTTCAGTGACTAGTCGTGGGCACATGACATGATTCTGGCTCTAGACTGAAAGGGACATCTCTTTGTAGGCTGTTAGGAAGAGGGTTCCTCTTCAATGAAAAGAGATGCCGAAGGGGAGGTCAGAAACTAGTTCCTGAAGTGGAAGGGGATGTCTAGAAACTAGAGCTGTTGAAGCCATAGGGGCCATGGAGGACAAGAGATATGCAGAGGATGAAGAGGGAAAGATGGAAAAAATGGGTCCTTGACAGCACCGTGAGCCACCAAATTAACCACCAGGGACCAGCTCCAGACCAGACTCTTTTGTGTGAGATAATAACGTTCTGATTTTCTGAGCTACATGTAGTCAGGTTTTCTGTAAATTGCAATGAAAAAGTCCCACCTGGTTAATAAGCACAAATTATATGTAATGGTTTTAATTTTCGTTTTCTTGATTACAGCAAGCTTAAATTTGTTTTCAACTTGACCACTTTTGTTGCTTCTTTTGAGAATTGCCTTTTATGTCTGTTGCCATTTTCTTGTAGGGATATTGCCTTTATACTGATTTATAAAAGTATCTTATATTTAAAATATTAACCCCCTGTTGTAAGTGCTACAAATATGTTTTCTATATCCAAACTTTTTCCACATGTTGAAAATTTTCTGTATTTAACATATAAATATTTTTCTGATTTCTTCCTTGCTTTATGTTTAGTAAGTATTTTGTCACAGAGAAGATAGATATTATCTATACTACCTTGTTTCCCCAAAAATAAGACAGTGTCTTATATTAATTTTTTCTCCCAAAGTTGCGCTAGGTCTTATTTTCAGGGAATGTCTTATCTTTCCATGAGCTAGGTCTTATTTTCGGAGGATGTCTTATTTTTGGGAAAACACGCTAGTTATTTCATAGTTTATTTTATTATTTTTTAAAGTATATTTTTATTGATTTCAGAGAGTAGGGGAGAGGGAGAGAGAGATAGATATATCAATGATGAGAGAGAATCGTTGATCAGCTTCCTCCTTCATGCCCCCACTGGGGATTGAGTCCACAAGCTAGGTTTGTGCTCTTGACCGAAATCAAACCCCGGACCTTTTAGACCAGTGTTTTTCAACCTTTTTTGGGCAAAGGCACACTTGTTTCATGAAAAAAATCACGAGGCACACCACCATTAGAAAATGTTAAAAAATTTAACTCTATGCCTATATTGACTATATATAAAGTAATTCTCTTGAATAGGAATAAAATAAACACAAAGAAAGTATTTTATAATTACTTTATTATGAAATATTAAGTAAACAAAATAGTGAAAAATTATAAAATTCTTGTCTTGTCTGCACCTACGGCACACCGGCAACATCTGTGCCGCGGAACAGCGGTTGAAAAACGCTGCTCTAGAGCTCCTTCTCTTTCCACTTTACTTGTGGTATTATCATTATGCATATTACATCTATTCATGTTATAAATCCAAGAACACATTGTTGTAATTATTGCTCTATCTCTAGTGATTTTCTTGGACCAACACAGCTTTGCTCCCACCCACCTCCTTTGTGGTGTGATTGGCAAGTGTATGGCACATATATGACAGTTCTGTAACACAGCATCGCTCAAGTGCCTGTAGCTCCATATCCCTGTTCTTATGCTTCCTCACTGGGCATGTGTGAGGTCTACTGGCTTGGCGCTGTGTCTCAGGCTGTTTATACTAATCCCTACAGCTGTTGAGGCTGCACTTCGGAAATGCCATTGTAATATGAAAGGCTCTTCTAAAAATATAGAGTTTTTAATCTTCTAAAGTCGGTGCTAATTGGAACTGGAATACTCACAGCTCCTGTGCAACGACAGCAAAGATAAAGCCCACTTACTTATCTCTGCCTTCCACCTGCCATGCTTCTGGGAAGCCTTTCCCACCTAGCAGGGCCAGGAAAAGTTTAATTTACATTCCAGGTAAGATCACAGTGGATGAGCATGCATAATGTCTTGTGAGGAGACTCAGCCACTCCGGAGAAAATGACTGGTTCCTCTCTGTGGAAGGCCAGCCCCTTCTCAGAAAAGAGTCTGAAATGCAAACTAGTCCCACTGAACTGTCAGATGAGTTTTTGAGGGTGGAGAGGTGGCCATGGAACACCGGAGCTCAGGACTCACTCTCCATCCATTCCACTAACATGTGCATACCATGAGCTCCTGCCCAGCCTCTGCCAGGCCCTGGGACCAGCCCCTGCCTTATGGAGCTCACAGGCCAATGAGGAGGGATGTGACATGATGAAAGTCAAATAAAGTATAACTAACTACAAACGGTGATGGAGCGGAGGGTGTTACTAATATAGGAAATAGTAGAAGGAATCTCCTTGCTATTGGATTGTGGGAGAGGATCAGGGCAACCACCCGGGTCTAAGGGATGAGGCAGATGTGATTGGGAAAGGTATTCCAGGAAGGGGACTCTGTGGTGGGATGCTTAACACGTTCCTCAAGGAATTAGCATGATCAGAGCCAATGAGCAAAGCCAAGAAGGCTATTAAGGTTTTTAGGAGAGGTGGAAGAGAGAGGTCAAGGTCAGAAGACCGAGTGCCTTGGAAGAGGAAGACTTAGGATTTTATCCTGAGCCCCATGGGAAGCCTGGACAGTGGTTTGAGTGGGGCCTGGTGGGTCTAGGGGTTACATGATCAACCTTTGCCTTCTCTGAGGATAAAGGATTGAAGAAGCAGAAATGGATGGGGGGTATCAGAGTGAAGATGAGAGGGGATGGCTCTCAGCATTCTCAGCCACTTGACCAACTTCACCTTCTGCCTGCATCCCGAGGGGGAGGGAGCAGCAAGGGTGTCTGCTGCACATCAGCTTGGTTTTCTGTGTCTGAGGGATGAGGCAGCTGGGAGGGTGGAGGTTGGTGTGACACTGGCCTGGGGGCCAGCAGAGTTACAGGCCTTTGTTTCCCGCTGGCCTGCAGGATTCTTGCCCTTGGGAAGAGACTGCTTGTTTCTGCCCTTTGGTAATGCGCAAGCACCTCAGTTATTTTACCCTCAGTATCTCTCCTGCCATCGCCTTTGTTCCAGCCTCTGTGCTGATGTCTCCTTTCCGCCCTGACCTCCTTTTCCTTGGCTTGCTGCAATGGATTTCTGACTTTCCTGTAGCTGGTTTTAGAAGCTCCAATATCGTCTGTTAATCATGCCTACCTTGAACTCTGACTCATTTTTCCAGATCATAGTTTTCAGGACGCCACTCTGCTGACTTTTCCTTGGCTCATCTTCATTTGCACTGAAGTTTCTTAAGTATTTCTGCCTTTTCATGTCCTGCTCCCTGGATTATCGAACATCAACAGGACCATCCTTCTGGCACTGTGGCCTTTGATTTCCTAGCTTGCCTTGGAAATTGGCCCTGCCTGTCAGAGTAGTGTAATCCCTCCCATGAGGGACAAGAGCACATTTTTTTATGCTGTTCATTACTAGCCTCGGTCGCCATATTTGCCATCCAACTGCATGGTCCATGAGGGTAGACATGTGGCATGTTCCTCACGTCGCTACCCTCCTTAGTCCTGGGCTCGGCAACACTGAGCACACTTGGACACATGCACCTGAAATTATTTTCTGGCTTCACCACCCTCAGAAGCACCATCAGTTTAGCAATGAGTCACTGTGTTCTTTACAGCTGGATGCCTACTTTCCTCCTCATCCTGCTTTGTCTCTGAGCACCGATTGTGCGAGCCAGTGTTTTAAAGGAATAGAGAGCTAGACGTTTTTCTCAGCCAGGGTAAAAGCAGTTGCAATTTTGCCTCTACACTGTCAATTGCTCAGTTTTGAGGTCCCTTCCTCAGTGATGAGAGGCAGAGGAAAACCTGCCCCATTTTCACCTGTTCTGCCACAAGTTAATAATGTAGCTCCCAACGACTGATTTCTCACGTACTTTTACCAGGTTCCAGGGATATCACAGCTCTTAAATATCAAAGAAAGCGAATCAGTGCCTTCCTGGATTAATTAGGAAATGTCTCACAACTTAGCAGGCCCATGGTGTTCTACCAACATTGCATACCCTTCCCATGCCTGCCTTCCCCACAAGCACTTTCCAACTTCCAACTCAACTCAAAAATAACTTATAAAACACTGACAACACTAAACATAGGTGAGAATTTGAAGCAAAGACAATTCTCCTGCATTGTTGGTAGGAGGGTAAAATTGTACAACCACTATTTTGAAAGAAGGCTTTCCATTTCCTATGACATAAATATATGTGTATGATATGAATCACTCCCAGGTCTTTACCCAAGAGAAATGAAAACATGTGTATAGAAAGACTTATACCCAAATATACCTAGCAGCCTAAGCATCCACCAATACAAGAATGTATAATCAAACTGAGCACTCATGCAGTGTGTACTCACACAGCAGTAAGAGGGAGCACACAATTGATACACACCATGGCATGGAACATTCTGAGTGAAAGGGTATGATTCCATTTATATGACCTTCCAGAGCAGGCAAAACTAACTTGTTAGAAGAAATCAGAGCAGTAGTTGCCTCTGAGGTTGAGAGCAGGAGTTACAGAGGGGTCTTGAGGGAACATTCTGGGCTGATGGTGATGTTCTTCATCTTGATAGGGGTTCGGGCTGCTCAGGTGTATACATTTGTCAGAACTCAGAATGTACTCTTAACCTTGTGCATTTCATTGTATGTTAATTTTCATTAAAAATAAAAACTGTGCACAAATATTAAACTTGATGATTTTCATGCTGAAGCATTTGGGAGGAAATATACTATTTCTTCAATGATTAGTGGTGTTGAGCATCTTTGCATATGCTTGCTGACCTGTATATCTTTGGAGAAATTTCTATTCACTTCTTTTGCCCATTTTTTAATTGAGTTACTTGCTTTTTCTTGTTGAGTTGTATGGTTTCTTTATATATTCTGGATATTAACCACTTAATAGCTATATGATTTGCAAACATTTTCTCTCATTTCATAGTTGTGTTTTCACTTCATTAATTGTGTCCTTTGATGTGCAGTTTTTAATGCAGTCCAATTGTCTGTTTTTATTTTTGTTACCTATGCCTTTGGTTTCATCTCCCCAAAATCATTGCCTAATCCAGTGTCATGAAGCTTTCCCCCTATGGTTTCTTCTGAGTTTTATACAGTAGTTTCAGGTATTACAATAACATTTATGTTTATGATTCATTTGTGGCACACACTTTTATGATTGAATATGAAATAAATATATGTGTATGTTATGAATCACTCCTAGGCCTTTACCCAAGAGAAATGAAAACATGTGTATAGAAAGATTTATACCCAAATATATGACATAGTTTCTTAATGTCTGAGGCAGCCTGGACGTATGGAGTCATGGTTATAGTAACGAACTAAATTTTCTAGGCTCTTTCTTCCCTTTGTTACAACCTCCCATAAAGTCTCTGACACTGTTCCTGGGAGCACTAGAGGGCCTCCCCTATGCTCATGGGCAGGTTCAGTCAGCCACTGTAGTGGATTGCTATATACCATCATCCCATTCACCTAGGCGTCATCAAGTCCAGTGAAAACCACTGCCTTGTGCAGACCTAAACCACCTCTGCACCACTGACACTTCTGCCAGACACACCTATACTTTTCCATCAAACACTACCACTTCCCATAATCCACTGCTGGTGCTTCCCCCGCCTCTATGGGGACTGCCAGCACCATCCAGGCGCTGTATCATGTCTGGGTTGACCTGGGGGAGCATGTTCCCACCACTTTATGGTGGCACATCATTCTATCAAGGCTTCCTATCTTGGGTTTTGTTTTTTGTTTTATTTTAGAAGTGTGGCACTTTCAGTATTTGCTGACAGTGTCCTCTCTCCTTAAAACCCAGGCATGAGTGCAGGGGGGTGAGGCTGAGCTAGGGACATCCAGTGGCAGGGCAGGTACTATGCTATGCCCACAGCAGCTCTCCATTCTGATAGCAAAGCTTTGTAACTGGGTGATGCACTTCCCCATGAGGGTGCTCAGTCGTTCAAGCAAGTGGGCTTTGATCTCCTACCTTTCAGTACTCCAGCTCAATGTTCACTAGGAAGCCATGTGAGTGGTGGTGGAACCACTGGGCTCAGGAGCACAGCCTACCTGCCATGCTGAGCACTTGCTGGAGTGAGCCATGCACCCAACAAGCTTCTGGGTGGGTCCTACTGAGTGAAACCAAGGTCACACTCCTGAGGAATCTCTGTTCTTCACTTAGATGGGATATTTATCACATACCGGCCAATATTTATGAGTTAATTTAAATCCTACAATGAAACAAAATACAACATCTCACCAGAAAACAACAGCAATGCTTCCATTATGCATCACTGTTGACACACTTTTAATTTTATTCTAGTTGCACTGTCTTACCACTGAAACATTGGCATCTGTTGTGGCAGTAATTCAAAGTATTCCAACTCAAGGGGGATGGAAAAAAACAGCACAAAATAAGCTGGCAGAGAAGCCAGGGGAAAACAGAATAAGAGCTGCAGCCTGGGGCTTTCAGCAACCTGTTGGGCTTGCAGGGGTCATGTGGCATAGGCGGACCCTGGAGCTTCCCCTGGGGAAAGAGGAAAATTATTGTCCTTCATGTCTGCACTGCTTACTGGACTTGCGAATGGGTTTTCCAAAATTGTGTATACAGTAGATTCTCGGGTTACTTACGAGATCCATTCCTACAGTGCAGCGTAATGCAATTTTCACTGTAAGTCAGAACCCACCTACGTAAGCACCTATGTCACTCACATGGAGCACATACAAAGCAGTAATGAAGTGAAACAGTAAAAAAAGTTTAAAAGAAAGATAACAATTCCTGACCTTTACTTGTGGTAAATAAATTATAAAGCACATATGTGCATACGTTGAAATGATGGAACCTTTTTTTAATAAATAAACTAGAGGCCTGGTCATAAAATTCGTGTATGGGGCAAAGGTCCCCTCAGCCCAGCCTGCATCCTCTCCAATCCAGGACCCCTCGGGGGATGTCCAACTGCTGGTTTAGGCCCGATCCTGGGAATCAGACCTCTCACAATCCTGTACTGCTGGCTCCTAACCGCTCACCTGCCTGCCTGCCTGATCACCCCTAACTGACCCTCCTGCCAGCTTGATCACCTCTAACCACCTCTGCCTGCTGGCCAGATTGCCCCTCACTGCCCCCCATGCCAGCCTGGTCCCTCTTAACTGCCTCTGCCTGCCAGTTTGATTGTCCCCAACTGCCCCACACCCCGCAGGCCTGGTTGCCCCCAACTAACTCCCCTGCCAGCCTGGTTACCCCACGCAGCCTGCTGCTCATCATTTGTTCATCCCTCACTAACCCTTCTGCTGGCCAGTCACCCCACGCAGCTTGTCTGGTTGTCTGTTCAGTTGCGATGGTCGCTTAGGCTTTTATATAGATATATAGGAGATGGCGACATAACCACGCAATGATGTATATCGCGTCCGATGTAAACCAAGGACTGCCTGTAACTAACAATTGTACTGATAAATAGATGTTGTGAGGCTTTAATGAGATGATGGAAGGAATGCATCCAACACAATTTAGCTCAGTAAATTCTACTTTAAAAAATAACTTTCTATTTATTTTAAAATGCACACTAAGGGGATAGTGTGATATGGGAGAAAGAAAACGGGCATTGGAGTCCTACAATTGTGATTCAGAGACACTACTTAATAAAGTAACCTCTTAATTTACCCTGGGAACCTCATCCTTCTCATCTATAATGTGGAGGCATCATCATCTTTAAAAAAATTGCTGAGTAATTAGATGAGATACAGTTCCTAGCACGCCATCTAGTTCATCACCAGCATCATGGCTTAGTAATAACATTTAATGCTTATTGATCACCGGCTGAATGCCCAGCATTTAGTTTAACATTCTAGGTAGGTGCTATTACTATATCTATTTGACATAGATGAAATTCAGGAAACTGAAGTTCTGACAGGTTGACTTGCCTAAGGTCAAGTCAATATCATTAATAAATTCTCATTTTTAAAATAGAAGCCATATCAGTTTAATGTCCAAGCTTATGAATTTGACCTGTCAGTTTGACCTATCTCATTGTTGTGGGACTTTCTCCAATGAGGCCAGCGAAGGAAGAGAGAAAAGTTAAATGGTGCTAGGAAGTCTCTGTTGGAATAGCTCTGTGTGAAATGACTACAGACCAGAGGGTGTGTGCCTGAAGGTGGGCAGAGGGGGCATAGGGGTGTTAGGACACTGACATGAAACAAGAAAAGTAGTGAACTGAGGCAACTGGATTAGAAGTCAGAGGATTAGAAGGTGAGGTGAAGCCCCTAATGATTCACCCAGCAGGGCTCTGGACCCAAGGGCTTCTCATGGCTCCTCCGTGGAAATGGAAACAGTCTTGTGTTGTGCTGACTGGTTCCAGCAGGAGATGCTTGTGGAAATGGAACCACAGCAGGAGGAAGAAAGCATGGTGTCCCAGCACCACTCACTGTATATAGACTCTTCTCTAAAGATGTCCACGGTTGCCGAAACCGGTTTGGCTCAGTGGATAGAGCATCGGTCTGAGGATTGAAAGGTCCTAGGTTCGATTCTGGTCAAGGGCATATACATTGGTTGCGGGCGCATCCCCAGTAGGGTGTGTGCAGGAGGCAGTTGATTGATGTCTCTCTTTCATCGATGTTTCTAGCTCTCTATCCCTCTCCTTTCCTCTCTGTAAAAAAATCAATAAAATATATTTTTTAAAAATAAAAATTTCCACACTTGAAGAAAAACGCATGGCTAAGGATCTTAAAACCACAATTAAAAGAGTTGCCAGGACCAACATCACAGAAAAACCTATAAATGCCCTTGTAAAACTTTTATATTCATCAACACAAAATAAATACAACCTGATCCAGTTAAAACACTACTGACTGTGTTTGGTATATTTTAAATTAATAGTAACTGGTATTGTATTTAATTTCTGCATCATTCTTCCTTGAAGCTTCAGAAGAATGCCTGGAAATTCATTTTACTTTGTCATGAATATCATATTACTTTTTTCTCCTTGATTTTCATTCCAAATGTTTAATTTCTTTTTTATTAGATGACTCAGACTTCTTCACTGCCATCTGCCTGGCTCGCTGTAGTCCCAGTGGCGGAGTCCTAAGCACAGAGCCTGTCAGCGTCCTTCTTCTCAGAGATTTGTGCGCTGGACTTGGCTCTCTTCCCAGCGGGGTCAGGGGTCACTCTGAGCCCTGGTCCACCCCTGGCAGCCTTTCTTCCTCCTCCCTAGCCTTCATCATAAACATCTCCATTCTATTTCACTCTTTTCTACTTTTCAGCCCTAGTTTATCCTTCTTATGATGATAGAACTAGAAGGTATATGTTATAAAAGCTAACTCAAGTGATGCTGTGCTCAGGAAGTTTAAACACAAGATGTGCATGAGGTTTGGGAAGGATTACAACCTAGTGCTCTAGCATGAGAATCAGAAATGTTTTCATGTTTTTTCCAGGCCAAAAAAAAAAAAAAAAAAAATCTCTCCAATACTGTGGAACCTTCCAAAAAACCAAACAGCCTCTTCAATAGAGCTGCGCATACCTTGATTGATGTGGTATTGTCAGGACACAGTATACCCCAAAGACGCAAAGAGCTTTCAAATGTTACTTGATGCCAGTTGACATGAGAATGGTGTTGGCCTGCAAATTAACCAAAACCGTTTCAGTCATCACTGGCATTGACAAGGGTGTATTAAACGGGCACTGATCTACAACCATGGTGATCCCAAGTTGGCACCACCTTCCTGGAAAGACTTGGCAATATTAATCTTAATTTTATAAACATAAGCAACTTCTGCCTTAAATTTGGATTGGTATGTTTACCTCTTTTAGGGAGAGGCAGCACTGGGAATGGCATGGCACCAGGAAAGTGATATTTTTCACCGTAAAAATTGGCCCAGTGAGTTTACTTCAAGCTCTGAGAGACGAAATGATATGAATCTGTCCCAAGAGACAAAATCAGGTGCCTGCACCTGAAAGGCTGGTGGCCAGCCCTCAGCCCGAGCACTGCGGTTACCTGCACAAACTGCGTGTTCCCTGGGAGCCCTCCTGACAGCACTGCAGGTGACAGTCCTTTGTACCTCAACCAGTGGCCCCCTGCTGATTCAGCTGCAGCAGAGAGCACAGCTATCATTTACTCTGAGAGAAGCAAAGAGAAGGGTGTGCTCCAGGGCTGGAATGGTAGGGAATGGCTCAGGAGTGTGAGCAACAGTGAAGGGCAGCAATAGACTTTACGTGCATTTCCATGTAATCGGCTAGTGGAAGCCTAGGATGAGTAACTTCAGGTATAGGTGACAGCAGAAGTGACTCCAAAGTCTGCCAAACAGTTGGCACAAAGATGGATTAATAAAAACAAATATAACTGAACTTGTAATTTTGCTAAGATTGGGAAAGTGATACTTTGGCTTGATATTTATCTGTAATGTAATTTTTAAGGGAGAGGGTATTCATATTGATTTGAGTAATTCCAGAGATGAAAATTTGAAGCAAATATTAACATATGAAAAGTTAATATAATATGGGTGACTTATTTCTACTCGGGCATTCTTCAAATTCTCAAGATACATATTGTTACTATTTTCTTGTTCAGTAATGATTCTACATCATTTACTGAATGCTGCTGGTGTGTTGAAGGCTCTGCTGACACATGCATCATTTCCTTTGAGTTTTTAAAAAAATATATTTTATTGATTTTTTTACAGAGAAGAAGGGAGACGGACAGAGAGTTAGAAACATCGATGAGAGAGAAACATCAATCAGCTGCCTCCTGCACACCTCCCACTGGGAGCATGCCCATAACCAAGGTACATGCCCTTGACCGGAATCGAACCTGGGACTTTTCAGTCTGCAGGCCAACACTCTATCCACTAAGCCAAACTGATTAGGCTATTTTTTTTAAGTTTTACCAAAATCCTGTGATCTACACCCTGCATTCTCTTGTTTTCAGATAAGGAAACTGAGGCTTAGAGCAAAGTCCTTCATTAAAAATGGCTAAGCTAAGATTCCGGTCCCTATTGTGACTCCAGAACCCCTATTTGTAGACAACATGCTGTTGATCTTCTGCTTTCTAAGAAATAGAAACTGCACTGTCTGGGGTCTGTGTTAGGAAAACAGAAAGCTAGGGAAAGATCTGTGCATATATCTGTACATGGCAGCATTCCAATGGCTGGAGATTGGGGAGATGCTAAATAATAACGATACATGCTCAGGATGGATGCTGAAGCACCTTTGAAAAATGGTTTTAAATATAAAGTACCTAATATCACAGGGCAAATATTTATGAAAATATTAAGCACAAAACACACACAACAGTATAAAAGTACATGGAGAGGAAAACTGTGACTATATGGGCTATAAATGAGGAAGGAGAAAGAACGCAATGCTGTCTGGGCCTCTGTCACCGGGTCTAGAGAGAAGGGTTACTTACCACTGCCTGACCTGAGGGAAGGAAGAGGGGACATGGCTGCTGAGTGGACACGCAGTAGTGTCCACTCAGTCATCTTTTCGGTTCCCCAGCATGTACTCACATCCATCTTCTCCTGCACACGCTTCAATAATCCTGATGCAATTATGGGCAACTTACACTCCTGGGCCTTGTTCAGCTGACACGCTTGGGTCCAGCTCCCAGACCTTCTTCAGGTCTGGATGGGCTGGTGACATCACCCAGGAGGGATTTGGGCATGAAGCTTCCACAGTTTGGGAGACTGTATTTAAGAAAGGTAATACTAAGTTATAAATACTAAGTAAGGCACAGAGAGGGAAAATTTACTTAGACTGAGAAAACAGATCACAAAAGATAATAAAATTTAAAAGACTGACATACTGGTATATCCCAAACATAGAAAAAATAGAAAAATAACATCCTGTTGCATAATTAACATGTTTATTAATTGGCTGAATCATCTATTTTCCTATTTTTGTTTGTATTCTCTTTCCTCCTTCATTTGACAATTATTTCATAATTCAAATTTCTGTGAAGAGAATAGAAAAATAATGCAAATATTTAATTCTTCCCCTGACTTGCTTGCAGTATAAATAGTCTGCTGTCTTGGAGGGCGTGTAGGAGACCCTTTCTTCCCTGTGTTCTCCACTCACCCTGCCCTTAACTCTTTCTGTCTCTTTATTCTGTCAAGCCAAGTTTCCATCCTCTCCTCCTGCCCCATCTTCATCCAAGAGGCGTGCCCGCTCTGTGGCCATTTTGAACCTCCTCCTGACTGTCCACAGGGAGTCGTTAGATACTGCAGAGTAGATGTTCCTTGAGCCCTGTGAGACGCTCAGGAAAACCTCTGTCTCTGTCTCATCACGGACACCCGCTTCCCCAGGGGGAGGAGTGCAAGGTAAGACAATGGGAGGATGAAAGGAAACGTATGGTGCCCATTAGCTATGATTATTGTTGTCATCATCCATTGTTAATGCTGGCACCTACACCTGAATGCTTCTTGACTGCTCTCTGGCCCTGCTCCAGACCTTGGGTATCCCAACAATAAAGCCATTCTGCCTCTGAAGTGACTTGAGGGAGCCTCTGGCGAGCACATGGTCGCATGCCCAAACCCTTTCATTTCCGTACTGTGGGCTGCAGAGATGAGAAGGAAGCACCATGCAGATACGGCTGTTTTGACAGCTGGCAGGATGATGCAGGTTGGCACTCCGCATCTCTTCTGTTCCAATGACTAAGCAGCTCTGACTGTGTTGCCCCTTCCAGGCCAAAGGCTAGCCCCTCACTGAGCGGAGGTCTGGCCGGAAGCTGGGGCCAACCTGCCCTATCAGCATCTCATTTACTCACATCCCATTTTATGAGCAATTACACTTTCTGCCCTGAAGGCCAAAATAAACAGGCATCTCAATGCCAGCCCTTAGAGAGAGGGGCAGAATCAGAGCCCCTCCTTGCAGTTCCTCCATATTAACATTTCAGATCCCGACAGCCAAATGCCTTTGTCATGAGAGGTTACAGGAAGAGTACATTGACTCAGAAAAGCATTCATGAGCAGTCTCGAGGGTCAGGCTACTCCAGAAGGGTCATAGAGTCCACACAGCACACAGTTCTTTATCTGCTCACCCAGCATCCGCTGTGCTGTACCAGGATGGGGACTGAGCTGTGTTCTTGTTGACCCCACTCTCTGGGGCCTCCGGTTCCTCATTCTGCATTAGAAACACCACTTCCAAACTGGTTCCACTTTGAAGTACTGGGAAAGCTTTTTTAGTTTTAACTTTAGAAATTCAGATCTCTGGACCCAGTGTCAGGCTTGCTAAGCTGGGACCTCTAGCGCTATGGCTTGGACACTGGCATATTTAACAAGCTTCCCTGGGATGCAAAGGCAGCCAGCTGGGTGCTCAGCAAAACCATGTTTGGGTGCCACTGGATGAAATGACCCTTAAAGTCTCTTCCTCATTTTTAAAATATTTCCTTATAAATGGATATAGTCATTTTTCAGAAATACCAGTAGAGAAAAAATAATTTTCAATGATGATTCCACCATTGTCCTCATATATAGGTTTCTGAGAAATTTGCTTTTATTTGTTTGCATGATTATGACCACATTACAAATACAAATCTGGATCTTACTCTTTCACTTAAATGATCTTATACAAGCATTTCCCCTGTTTTATGTAACACTGTCCAAAGTAAATTATAAATGTGAGAGCATGGCTCCTAGTTTATTTGTCACTCTCTTATCAGGCATTTTTAGTTAAGTGAAATGAACCCCTTGCTTACAGCCTCCTCGCCCCTCCACCAAGGGATATGAGAACAAAGGATGTGCCCCTTACCTTCTTCCCTGGTTTGTGTGGAACTAGGGAAGGAGGTTAACACAGGTTTGTAAAATACAGAACCCACATTTAGCCCACAAACTGCCCTGTATTTGTGCCAGACGAGGACCAGTTCACTGAGTCCAGTGAGGCTTTGTGAAACCGGCATGGACTCTTCTTCTGAGAGCCTTGTATTACTGCTGCTGATGGAACAGATTAATGGAGAAACTAACAGACCTGACCTAGAAAACATCTCCTGATAATTTCCAGTCAGTTTTCATTTGTCATTTTAAGGGCGGAAACAAACTGCCATCTTATTTGGTGGAACCTCAGGTCTGAGATGCTCGTTTATTAACTCGATCACGAGCCCCCTCAGACTCAGTCAAAGGCAGAGAGCTAAGCTTTGGGCAGCGAGGAGGCTCGGGCTCTGGTGGATCAGTGGAGAAGCCAGGAAATCCAGCTGAACCACTCATTCTACAACAGGAAGCTGAGACGTTTCTTGGTGGTAGGACAGGTCTAGGATCTCATAATAAGTGTATGGTAGAAGCTGTTGGCCAGGGTGGCTGCCTGCCCTTGAGGTACACTGAGGTGCTGGTGCAGAGTGTCTGTTGTCATTCTTCAGGATGTTCTAAGAGCTCAGATGGCCTCATCACTCCTCCATGTCCCCTAACCCCTTGGTCGGCAAACCACTTTTATAATTAGAACAAGGATATAACTACTTAAAAACAAGGAAATTATCAAGAAAGTACACCACTGTCTTTGGCAAACTACTATTCGCAAGCCAAATGTGGTTCTTTGGCCCCTTGAGTGTGGCTCTTCCACGAAATACCACGGCCTGGGCGAGTATATTTTGAAGAAGTGGCATTAGAAGAAGTTTAAGTTTAAAAAATTTGTCTCAAAAGAAATTTCAATCATTGTACTGTTGATATTTGGCTCTGTTGACTCATGAGTTTGCCAACCACTGCCCTAGTCATCTGCTTTGCTCAAAGATATGTCAGTCTCATGTTTTTATGGTCCTTCTTTCTTTTCCCAACCCCCACATAGCTACAGGGTTCTAAGAGGTGCCACTTACTGCTTCCACATTGTCCCCAAAGAGCCCCCAGAGCTGACCATGAAGCTTCACAGCTCCAATTGTCAAGCCTTAGCCTTCTCCAGCCACCCAGCCAGGCCCACTGGTTCCTTGGGTCAGCCTAGCTGTCTTAGGTGATACAGCATCTCAGTGCTTCCGCTGGGCACAGCCTGCCTCTGCCCAGCTCAGCCTTAGAGCATACAGGTCCCTGACTGAAGCATGCACACATTTGATGAGGGTTAATTGGATTTTTGTGTCTCTAAATTCATTATAAAAAGCCAGAAAAGGAAGAATGCTGGTGTTTTATTCCTCCTGGTTATCTAAATAAAACAGATGCTTGAAAGTATAGACTTTAGAGGATATAGTCAAGGTTTCTTTCATCTAAAAATCCACTGGTACAAAATGGTTTAGGTTCCAATTCGTACTTAAAAATTGCATTTTACTGTTATTTATTTGCATTTCTCTGACCAAGAGGTGCAATCTTGTCTTATAGCTGTGAAATGAAGGACAAGAGCCCTTTGAAAAATGAAAATGATAAGTTTCCATCTAGGGTGAGGTGGTGGAGTGATGGAACCAGAATCTCTGTAGGCATTTCTCCCAGACCGCCCTGAGCTCTGTAAGCAGTAGATTTCTATTGCAGCTGGTGGGATCTGTGGTTCTTAGTGTTTGGGGAAGCTAAACCTGAAAGGGAATAAGTATACTCTGGTTGAATAACACAGAAGGTCTCTGGGGAGTGCAGATGTAACCAGGAAGAGGCTGTCATATTCAGCTGTTCTGATTGGCTGACATCTTTATTCATCCTGTACCTAATTAGTCAGGGGCCAAGTGGGGCATTGAAGGGCTACAACACAGGAGTGATAAGTTTTGTGGAGAGGAATCAATAATGTCCAGGGGAGCTGAAACCAGTTTAGCTCAATGAATAGAGCATTGGCCTGCAGACTGAAAGGTCCCAGGTTCAATTCCAGTCAAGGGCATGTACCTTGGTTGCGGGCACATCCCCAGTGTGCCTGCAGGAGGCAACTGATCGATGTTTCTCTCTCATCGATGTTTCTAGCTCTTTATCCCTCTCCCTTCCTCTCTGTAAAAAATCAATAAAATATATTTAAAAAAATAATGTCCAGGGGAGAACAATATGGGACACTACTGTGAAGGTCCCCAGGCAGCTGGGCAGACAGTTAGCATAAGCAGTAGTTACTTGCAGCAAGGCCTGTCTGAGAAAGAGAGCTGAAGAGGACCAACTTAGCCTTACCCAGTATCCACTGTATCTAAAAGCCAGTAGCATCTTTATGGCTGGGCTCAAAGCATCTAGCTCATCAAAACCCAGTGTTGTGGGCTTTCTTTCTCATGTCATCCAATTCATTAAAATTCAGGTGGCATGGGCAAGTGTTTTTGTTTTATGAAGACAAACAAAGGTTTGAGACTTTGTAGCAGTAATATACTTACGAAGCTTGGATCTCAAGTGATCATCATCACTTGAGTCATAGGCTAATCCTAGAGATCTCAACTATTTCTGTTCTCCAAAAATCAGATCACTGGTTATAATCAATTAGTCTTTTCTTTTTTAAGTCTGCATGTGCCACTAAGGGTCTCATAGAGACACTTCATAGGCACATAGTCAAGCTGGTGTGTGTTCTCTGGGTAACCTGGGAATAGTCATGAGATGGAAGCCCAGACAAAATAGGAAGAGAAAAGACCTGTCACCAAGTGGCCCTGTATCTTTTATTTAATCTTCATCATAAGTGTAGGAGGTAGATTTATTTATTATTGTGTTCCAGCCAAGGAAACTGACATTAAATGGGGGAAACAGCCTGAGTAGGCGGGGTGAGCAGGATTCTAAGGTGACTCCCAGTGACCCCTTGTGTGTGGGCAGAAACTATGAATCTGATGGGGCAGCACTCATAATTAGATTATGTTATATGGCAGAAGGACTGTACACAGGTCTAATTAAGGTTGACTTTGAGATCATCTAAAGGGAATTTCCAGGTAAACGTGGGAAAGAGAAAGGGAGAGAGTTTATTGGGCAATTAAATTCTACAAGTGTTTATTGAGAGCCTTTATGGACTTAGTGCTGAATTAGGTGGTGGGCTTATAACACTATTAAGACTCAGCAGCATTCCTCAGGGGCTCAGTATCTAGTGTGAAAGTCAAACCAGAGGCAGATATTAGAAACCACATAAGAACCTGCAGTAGTCATGCAAACAGTGTGCTGTGAGATTGGTGTCAGAGAAGGTTCCAAAGGAAAGGAGATTTAGAGCTTGGATTTGGGCAGAATAGAGACAGAACATACAATACATGTAAGGGTTTTTTTTAATTTCTTTATTGATTATGGTATCACATAATTGTCCTAATCCCCCCATTCCCATCCCAAACCCCTGCTGTCCATGACTACTGGTTAGGCTTATATGCATGCACACAAGTCCTTTGGTTGATCTCTCCTCCTTACCTCCACCCTCCCCTACCCTCCTTCTGAGGTTTGGTAGTCTGATCGATGCTTAACTGTCTCCAGGTCTGTTTTTGTTCATCAGTTTATGTTGTTCATTATTTCCCCTAGATGCATGAGATCATGTGATACAAGGAATACACTTATAAGAACCAAAAATGAGACAAGCCGTAATGGTTATTCTGAGAGGCAAATGCGTTGCTGACATGTACACATAAGGAACTGTTTGATATTGAAATTGGGACTCAAAAGGACTGTTGGCCCAGAAAGAAACTCACTACAGAATGAATCATTTGCCTCTCAGCATAACCAATAAATTTAAGTTTTAATAAGCAGTTGTGGTATCTGCTCTACAGGGTACTTGCAGGGAGGTGGGAGATGGTGTGAGAAGTGTGGATGAGACCAAGCAAAGGGGCTTTGGACATACAGTGGCCAGGACATTTCCTCTAGGAAAGAGAATACTTTCTCTATTCTGCCAGCTCTGCTGGCCCAGAGACCTGATAAATATCAAAAGACAACTAACCAGATGACATTCCAGGCTGCATTAATGTGCATTAAAATCCAGCTCTGGGTCATCGGGCTGCCATTCCTTTGGCCAACTCCTTTTCAGTTCATTTAATCAGTAATTCCCTCCTCAAACATTTCCCGTGCAGCAGCTCTTGGTGGACACCGCTCAGGCCTAGGGGCACAGCAGGGAGCACAGGAGGCTTTCTGCCAGTCAGTCTGCTGCATGACTCTGCCTGGGGCAGAGGTCTCAGAGGAATGACAAGGGTTAAGTTAACATTTATAGAAGGAGGAGAAAGGAATTTGGCTTCTGAGAAGTGAGGGAGGAAGAGGCCAAAAAAATCAAAGGCTTCCCTTTTCCAAAACATTCTGAAATTCTCTCCTCTTAGGGAACCTATTGCTACTGATGAAAAGCTTCATCTGGAAGATTTTTGCAGGTTATCAGAACCAGTTCAGAGCTATAACTATGACCAGTTTAATTGGATGCTCAGGGTTGAGTTAGCATGAATTCATTGCCGTAAGCATAATGGCTTCTTTCTTCATTAGAATTTGGCATAATGATATCATAGGCAACAGATCATTTCAAGGGGCATTTTAGAAAGGTTAGCACTGTTTCCTACAGCAGACATCTCTCTCCTGATGTTAAGGTTAGAGTTTTCATGTATTGTAAACAAGAATAACAAGACAGGAGTACAATGGAATGGCTCTATATCTTGAGTGGTGATTTCATGGGTGTATTAGTCAGCTCAGGCTGCTATAACACACTGTCATGTGCTGTATAGCTTAAGCAACAGAAATTTATTTTCTCACAATTTTCTGAAGGCTGGAAGTCTGAGATCTGCGTGCCAGTATGATCAAGTTCTGGAGGGAGCTTTCTTCCTGGCTTGTAGACAGCTGCCTTCTGCCTGTGTGCTCATCTGGCCCAGAGAGAGAGAAAGGGAGGGGGTAATAAGGAGGGAAGGCAGGTGAGCTCTGCTGACTTTTCCTCTTATAAGAACACTATAAGTGCCATCATAGCAGGGCCTCACCTCTGACCTCATTTAACCTTAGTCATCTCCTTATAGACCCCATTTCAAAATGCAAACACATTGGGGAGCATGGGCTTCAACATATGAATTTCATATGAGTTGGTCAGGGTTCAGTTCATATTAATGGGTGTATAATCTGTCAAAACTCATCAATTTGTATGCTTTAGCTGAGTACAGTTTATTTTAGATAATCCATACCCCCATAAAGTTTTTTAAAAGATAGAATATTGGGATAACATCTGCTCCTGTATGACCCTGCTTAGAGGACAAGACTAGATGCTGCCTCCATGTCCTCCTTTTCTCCAGGCAGTGTTGGGCATCGGTGACCCCTATATCCCACTTAGTTTGGGGACTCTCATGACCCAAATAAAAGACTGATGTGTCCCTGCTTTTGAGAAACAAGTCTTATTTTACCAACTACCCTTGAGCAAAAGATGTTTTCAAGGCACCCTGGGAGAGCTGTGTAGTGAATGAAGGGTCTCAGGTGCCCACTTGCTCAACCAGTGCTATCTCTGACCACACCCACCCAGGACCCCACCAAGGCTGATCCATTCCCAAGGGGCTTTGTGCTCCAGCAATTATTTCTTGGGCCCCTCACGCCATGTGTTCTGTGTCTTCCTCTCTGTAGACTCAGACATTGGGTGCATGATCCTGGGTTGCTTATGAAATTAACAGAAGCATCTTGGAGATCGTGTCTGAGCTCCAAGGAGTTTTGATGCTTTTTATCTAACCCCTCTGAACTCTAGCGCGCCCTCCCCCCGTTTTTTTTTTTTTTTTTTTTTTTGCCATGCCAGGGAGATTTTTCTAAAACCTCAAATGGATCACATCGCTCAGCTGATTATAGACCTTCATTATTCATTCTTTTATTCGCTCAGAAATTATATCAGGTTTCCATTGTTCCTGGCATCTAGGAGTGAATACGAAGATATAGTTCTATAGTTCCTACCCTTTAGGAAGTCACTGTTTGACAGAGGCAGATAGACTTGTAAGTAGGTAAATGTCACGAAGGGCTGTGGGTGCCTTGATAGAATGATTATGGGATTTAGCAGAGCCCAAAGGAGGGAGATGACACTTATTCCTGGGAAACAGAGGGTGTCAAGGAAAGCTTCAATGGGAAAGTTACCCCAAGCAAGGTTTTGAAATGAGAGAGTCAAGGACATTCTTGGAAGAGAAAGTTATGTTGAGCAAAGGCATGAAGTAACCCCATTTTACTTTTAAGAAAACTAAGGCTCAGACAGGTTACAAGCTTGCCCATACCAGACATCATTCAGGGGGCTGGGAATACAGCAGAAAACAAACTCAAATGCAATTAGAGGGCTCCCTCTACCACTCAACAATGCAACTCCTCTTTTCAGTTTAACAATTCTTTCAAGCTCAAGACACTTGGGGGAATACAGAAATGAGTTATACAGTGCTGTCCTCAAAACATGTTATGTAGGAAAGGAACTTAACATACAGACACAAATAATTTTGTGGTCTTTCAATTTTGTATTTTTTGTATTTTTAAATTTCTTTATTGATTAAGGTATCACATATTTGTCCTCATCCCCCCATTCCAATCCCCCACCCTTTCTCACTCATCCCCCCCCCCCCATTGTCCTTGACCACTGGTTAAGCTCATATGTATGCACACAAGTCCTTTGGTCGATCTCTCCCTTTTATCCCCACCCTCCCTTTGAGGTCCAACAGTCTGACCCATGGCTCCTTATCTCTGGGTCCATTCTTGTTCTTTAGTCTATGTTGTTCACCATTTCACCTAGATGAATGTGTATTTTTATTTTTTAAAAAGGTGGTTTTGTCTTGTTTGTTTTATTTTCCTGATGACAAAGAGAAAACATTACAACACAACCAAAGTTTTATTGACCTGGTACTTTGCACTTGGCCAAGGTTTTTGATTTATATATTCTTATGAAGGAATAAAATGAGCTCTGACCCAAAGGCATTTTGTATGTGTGTGTGTGTGTGTGTGTGTGTGTGTGTGTGTGTGTGTGTGTTTTCACATTTAGGCCTTGTCATTCTGAGAAAGGTCAGTGCTGATGGGTCTGCCATGTAGACTCCTTGTCCTGTTTCCTGGAGGGGGAATCCTGAGTCCATAAATGAGAATCAATACTCAATCTACTTTTATTCCAAGAAGCTTTTCACATGGATGCCTGAACATCTATCTCTGTCTGTCAAGGGGGAAGGCAATGGTGAGATTCAGATAGATAACGTCAACCTCCTCCACAGGATACTTGTGTGTTAAATGAAGGTGAATCATTTCAACTAAAGTCCTTAAATCCCCCTAGGTGCTCCTGGCCTGGGGTATCAGGATCCATAATGCCCTGCGTTGTAGGACAAGAAACTTGAGCAGCACTTTTCTCAGATGAGAGAGAGGGTAGGAGCATAGGAACAATTCTTGCTCAATGAAGCTCACCTGGAGTTCCCATTCCTATTCCACTACCCAAGTTACCACCAAGACCTCTGCAAGCGCTATCTGACCCTATAAGATCCAAACTATCAGCATATTAAATTTGGGGGATCAAGAGTAGGTTTTACAATGCCAGGGGATCCAGGAATACTACCTATCCACCATAGGAATCCTCATAATAAATAATGTATAGGACAAAGATAAAGCCAGATTTATTTTAGTATTAGCTGGGCTTTCGACCCTAAACCCCAATTTGGAGAATGCCAGTAAAGGAGACCGGGAAACAAGTAGAATTTCCTTCTCTCACATTAGTTGTGCCCATTCTCCAACCCTGGGCCCTTGAGAAACTTCACTAATCAACTGCAATACTCTACTGTTGATCCAGACATTGCCTCAGATTTTCAATGTGCAGTTTTAAGCCACTCTTAATCATAAAAGATAAGCGAACCTTACTTTGTACTGTCCTCATCTTATAGCTTCCCATTCTCCTGCTGTTCTAAACTTGACTGTATATCCATAGATTTCACCCTGTTAAGAAAGATGTCGCTTAATAATTTGAGTCCCTAATGCTTGGCCATGTATCTTCTCTTCTTCCTTCATCTTAACTCCTATTCACTGTTGATGAGGGAGCATTGTTTTCTTGTCTTCTTCACCTGTGTCTTCCCTCTCTCTGTTTGGGTTGTTATTTGTTTGTTCTTTCCCCAACAGCTCATATTCTTAAATGGTTTTCATGTAAATCAAATTTTTGGAAGTTTAAACAAAGAGTAATTTAGTCCTTCTATTTTATTGTTAATAACACAGAGTCTTATGTGATAAACATACTTGTACCTCTGACTCTAGTGTCTCTTAATTTATAACTAATAATGCTGTCACCCACTGTCCCAGGAATATTTTATGCCCCACTCTGTCATGCTGTCTTCGAGGCTCTTGTTAAATAATTTTCCTCTCAATGAAATCTCAAACCTTCCTGCCTCTGTTAAAACACTTCCTTTCTCTCCTTGGCTTTCCAGGTTTGGCCTAAATCTCTCTTTATTGCCTTGGTAGGAAGTCAGAGAAAGGCGCCAATTAACGGGCATAAGTGACCTCAATTACCCTCAAGCCCAAAGACTCCTAAGAATTGACTAATAATTTCCTCTTCCTTTAAAAAATGGAGATCAAATCAAAGTTTCCCTCTAATTCCATAGATTTTACTCAGCAGAAGGTAGTTATCTGATTGGTCTGATTTCAGGGACTCATTTTCCAATAAGTTACCAACATAAGGGCATAAACAGGCTCTAGTGGACAGGTAGAGTCTCTCCCACTGTAGCTGGTGGATGTCTTAATAACAATAAGTTTCAAGACTTGGCTGCTGGGGGAGTGGAAGGTGAGGAATAGACAGACTATTCTGATAGCCTCTTTTGTCTAATTACTTATGCTGAACTAAATAATCACTAATGTTCAAGGACAATAGATGTCCTCAATGTCCCTTCTCAGGACTCTTAATATGACTCTGTAAGTCTCTTAATTTTCCAGCCTTGTGTTCCTCTGCTCCACCCTCACACTGAAGCCATGTGATTTTATGAAACATGAATCTGATGATATCTTGCTCTTTGTGAGGGAAGACACATTCAGAATCCTGGGACAAGAATCAGGACAGAGTGGCCCTGCATGCCCATGAGCCATAACTTAGAGAATTCTGGTTCTGATACAGAACCACATATACCTCAGCCTCTTCGAGGGAGGGGTTGATGATGAGAAAAAAACAAAACAAAACTAGAAAACAAAGAAAATAAAAAAATTAAGGGTTTTGCAAAATAGGTCAATCCTTATAGGATCCTATATTATGAATCGTTGAATATGGGCATGTGTGGTCTCCTCCCAAGCAGAGAATTCTGGGTCTGCTTTTGGATAGAATCATGGGGCTGTGGGCCCAAGCTGGGCAGGCTGCTCTGTTCTAATACCTGGGTGAGGCCAGAAGCACAGCTTGGAGGGCATAGGCTGCCCCCATCTCCCCTCCAGGACTCTCAGTTGTACCCAGGAGGGAAGGAGATGCTGAATTGGTATCAGTGACACCAGCTGTCAGGACTGAGTTAGGAGAAACACAAAGCCAGGAGCCAAGGGCAAGTGCGGGGGAGGGGTAGGGCCGAATGTCAGACTTGGAAGTGTGACATGAGGCTGAGCTGGGGCAGGGAGGATGGAGGGGTCTGGAGTCTGAGGCTAGAGCAGCTCCACAGGAGATGTCTAATCTGAGCAGTGTGTGTAAATTAGAATTTAGAGTCAGATTCAAGGGCAAGCAGAGCTTGTTAAGGGAGACAAGACCAGATTTCAGGACAGATCCTTGGCCAGCAGGGAAAAAAGTCACTCTAGGCTGGATTGAAGGCCAGAGAGGCCAAGGCCATCTTCAATTTCCCCCTTAGAATTTCTACCTCCTTTGGTCTTAAAGGCACAGACAGCCAAAACTGTTATCTGTGGTAGGTTGAGGTGCTGGCACCCATTATGCAATCAGAAAACGTCAACAGCATTCCTTACCTTGTTGAGCATGGGTAAACTGGTTACCACAGCCTCTCTCTGGGTTGAGGGAGGATGCATTAGCAAGTGCCTTTTATTTAAAAAACATTTACATTTTCTGTAATTAATTTTGAAACAGCCATTTATCCCGAGGCATCGTAAAACCAAATTTGAAGACCGTAAACATGGCCAGTATCCAGGTAGTGTGTGGGTAAAAAGAAAGTGGTGCTTGCATCCCCTTCCCTTCCTTTCCTCTTGTTCTCTGTAAGTATTGTCTGAGCTCCTCTCTGAGCCAGCATGACCTTCCCCACGGAGCAAACACCTGAGACAAGCTTCTCAAAACACTGGCCTTCTCTGACCTGTCACCTGGCTCTCTACAGACCCACAGGGCTGGCTGACCTTCTTGTACTCACATTGTAGGTTAAGAACAAAAACCATAACAGGAACTTTAAAAAAAAAAAAAAAAAAAAAAGGGTCAAAACAGCCTGCAGAAAGGCAAGATAACCATCCCCATGACTCAGGAACACCGGATAAACACAGTGTTTATGTTACGCATTTTTTCTCTTTGTGAAGTATCTTTGCCTTAGAGGAGATGTTTTCTACAATTCTAAATGATACATGATTCAACAGGAAAAAGGTAGGCAATCTAGCTTCCCACTGAGTGATCTCATTCATCCTTATTTTAATGGCCTTGATTTGCAATGCCCTTACCTGACCTCAAATGACAGTGGAAGGGAAGCTCTTAGCAGTCAGTTTGCAGCCTCAATTGGGAACCGCCAGGTGATCCTATCAGAAATGTCCCTGCTCTGATGCTGGGACTGCAGTTTCTTGTTTTATGTTTACAGTTTCTTGTTTGACCTGTGCTAAAATTCTTATTTCTATTTAGCTCTGCTGATTTTAATCTTATCTATTGTCTATGTTTCTATATTCTATTCTAAAGTTTAGTATCTATGTTCCATTATAAGGGCTAGTTTGTTGTTTCTGTTGTGAGGTTACTATTCTATTGCTCTACTGTTAAGCTACAAGGAAATAACTGCAGGAAGTTTTCCTATTCTATGGCTTAAGCAAAGGTTATGTAGCTTAAGCACGATTATTCTTAGTTACAGTGGTTAACCATTTGTCTGACACCTAGTCTGAGTCTTTCTGCTTGCATAGCTCGCATGAGATGTTTAGATAAGGAGCCTGCCTGGATTATTTGCAGTGGTTTTTTTGTGACACTAGGGGGTTTTACTGATTCATTCCCTTGCCTAGTCCCATGAACCCCCAACTCTAAGAAAACATTCCCAGTTGGGGAAACAGCCTTTCCAGGGGAGGTGGCCCTGGTAAGAGCACATAAGCGCTAAGAAGGGGAGCAAACATATTAAAAACAGCATGCCATATTCGCCAGGTCCCTTGGAACGTATGCTGTGCAGATATTTCTTCCCTGCAGTGACTGTGTCAAGCTGCAAGGGTGGAATGGCTTCAGGCAAGGAGGGTAGTACGTTGAATAGCTTGGTGGTGAGAAAGGAAATGAGCCCACTGTTACGAAGCGAGTCCCCAAGAGATGGACCACCGGAGCCAATTTGATTAAGCATGCTAGAGTTTATTACAGATTCGAATCCGGGCTCAAACCTTGGCTGACGCAGCAGCCGGCAAACACCCAGGTGAGAGCCCTGATGGAGGGGCAGTCCCTCCTCTTATACCTCCCTTCCCATTCCACTGCTGGTAAGTCACTCCTGATTGATCCCTCAGAACAAGGAACTGGCCCTATCTCTTGGGCCCGCTAGATTGACTGTCACATGGTTTGTCACACCCTGGTTAGCCCCTCAGGACAAAGAACTGGCCTTATCTCTTAGGCTAGGCCTGCTGTCACAGTCACATTCCCTACTGGTCTTACTGGAGAATCAAATCTTTGATTCATCCTCTTCCCTGTCTTCCGTAGCAAGGTTATGGTAGTGAGTTCGGAGAACCATGATCTTAAGGTCCTGGACTCTGGATTGTATTAAACTTACCAGAGATCTGAACAAACAAGGTCCCACAGTTAGAGCTAGCAATAGAATGAGGAGGGGGCCGGCTAAGGCACTAATAAGAGTTGTTAGCCAAGGGGACCACGTAAAGAGGTTTTCATACCAGTTCCCCTGGCTGGCCCTGGCTTCCTCCCTTTCCTTTAATCTTTTTCTTAGTTGGCTAAGGCTCTCCTTTATGACTCCAGAGTGGTTGGTATAAAAACAACAAGCTTCACCCAGGGCTAGGCAAAGCCCTCCCTGTTTGAGAAAAAGTAGGTCTAAACCTCGTCTATTCTGGAGGACAACTTCAGCTAGGGAGCTCAGTGACCCTTCTAGCTTGCTGACTGTACTCTCAAGAGTGCTAAGGTCAGTATCTATCTGTTGGCTCAATTCTTTGTAGTCCTGGTTCCCCTTAACAAGGGCTGATGTTCCCACAGCCGCTGATCCTGCAATTCCAATTCCCAGTAAAAGGGGAACAAGGACTGGGGCCCTCTTAACCCGGTTTGGGGCGAGACCTAAGTGTTCTCGGCCCCCTTCCCCAGAGAAGTAATAGACCTGAGGAAGTATGTGTGCTAAGATGCAAAGGCCTGGCGATTCCTTGTCTATGAGAAACGGGGGAAAGGCGCAAGGAGTTATCCCATTGGTACAAGCCCACCAAGTCCCTTCAGGGGCAGCCAGCAGGGCTGCTCCTCCCCGAGATGGCTCCTCCGGTAGCAGGATGGTGGAGGCGCAGGATGAGGCGTAGAAAGAGTCCTTCAGAGGGTAATTAGCAGGCATCAAGCATGTCCCTTGTCCTTGTAGATCCCCGAGGGTGAGTTTCGGGTTACGACCCCACTGGCAGTGATCCTCCGCAGCATCCATGGAGATGTTCTTTATGTCCTGTGGGGTATCTCCAAGAGAGATGTTAACAGCAATCCCTGAATAATAAGGGGGTTCAGGGTTGAGACATAACCAACAGTCATCCGTGAGGTTGGGGGAGGATTTGTTTAGGAACCTGAACATGGCTTCTAAAGTTCTTAATACATTCGTGGGGAAGTAGAGAGGTGCGTCCAGTTGGCCAGGCTTCAGTTTATTTGCTACTCTAATTGCTACTCTAGGGGAAAAGTTCAATGGGGGATGATAGGTGGGAGTTGGTGGCCCTAGAATGGGTCTCAGGGGGCCTATAGGACTTCCCTGATGTGGTAAGGATTTTCTTTGTATTGTAAAGAGAATCCCAGGGTCCTTTCCAGAAACGTAGAGTCTGAGGCCCCATGTCTTCCCTCCCATCCAATAACTTGCTCTCCACGTGATGATTTCGAGCTTCACTGGGTTGCAGTTACCTACACGGCAAGTTCCAGCTTGGTCTGGAGCCCCTGGGCGTATCTCTCTGGTGAATCTGATATCCCTATCTCTAGTTGTCCAGAGGGCAAGAGTCTCACATCCCCATGCAGCGCAATAATAACTATCTTTACCCCCGCACTCACTAGGACCTTCCCGAGGGCAGATGTAATGTTCACTGTGCCATAGTCCTTTTTCTAGGCTATGATCCCCGCAGCCGTAGCCTTGGACTGCTGCCCCTCCTCCTCCCCGGTATCCAAATCTTAGAGAGTTCCCCTTCCTCGATCTTCCCCAATCTTCTCCAAACATTTTACATAGGTCAAAATGAAGGGTAGGGTACCCGGCTGTTGTAGTATTTGCTATTACAGATCCATCTAGAGTTCGAGTAACTTCCCAGCGATAGAGGGTAGGCCGAGAGGGGGTAGAGGAACTTGCCCCTGTAGGGCTCAAGATGAGGACGACTAGGAAAGGGAAAATTTGACCTTTAGAGGGTCGGACGTGGGTTGGATTCTCCATTCTCCCTTCTGGTCACCCTCTGCCTTTTTCAGTCGGGTGTGGTGGATCCAATGTTGCTTCCCTGCAACCTTTACCGCTGTGGGGGTGCTGAGGACAACAGTGAATGGGCCGTCCCACCGAGGCTCAAGTTGACCGGGGTTGAGCTTCTTAACCCAGACCAGCTCCCCAGGTTCGACGACTGGGTTTCTGGAAGTTTGGCTTCTCCCTGTCTCTTCTCCTCTGACTGTCTTCTGGATTGCTCTCCGAGTAAGCTGGAGTGCCTGCAATGACTTAAGAAGATGTTGGTTGTGAATGGCCCCGAGATGTTCCTCCCCAAGCCTGGGAAGGATTGGGGGTGGCCTTCCAAAAATGATCTCATAAGGGGTAAAACCCTGTGAATAAGGGGTACATCTGGCCCGAAGGAGGGCGAAAGGGAGGAGACTTACCCAATCACCGCCAGTTTCGAGTCTCAGTTTTGTTAAAAACTCCTTGAGGGTCCGATTCATCCTTTCTACCTGTCCTGAACTCTGAGGTCTGTATATGCAATGAAGTTTCCAGTTAATTTTTAGAGAGGATGCCAATTGTTTGGTGACCTGGGCGGTGAACGCCGGACCATTGTCAGACCCCAGATATAGTGGTAGGCCAAACCGGGGGAGAATTTCAGAGACTAATTGTTTAACCACTACCTGCGCTGTCTCTTTTCTGGTGGCAAATGCCTCTGGCCAACCCGAGAAGGTGTCCACTAATACAAGGAGGTACCTGTAGCCTCCTCTCACCGCAGGTAGCTCCGTAAAGTCCAGCTCCCAGTGCTCTCCCGGGGTGCTTCCCCTGAACCGAACTCCAGGTTCCCTAACTTGAATAGGGTTAGGATTCACCCTGGCACACGTGTGGCATCTTCGAGCAATGTCCTGAGTGAGTTTATACAGTCCCTTTAGAAAATAGCTCTTCCGGAGGAGCTCGGCCAGTTTAGTTCCTCCCAGGTGGGTGTTCCGATGTGTTTGCTCAACTATTTTCCTTCCCAAGGCCTGGGGAAGGAAGATCCTCCCATCGGGCAGGCGGACCCATCCTCCTTCGTTCTTTGTCCCTTGGAGCTTCTGACCTAGTTCCTCCTCCTCTGAGGTGTAATGAGGGCTCGGAGGAGTGACATCCCTCTGGAGGATCAGGACCTCCAGGGGCCCTACTGGTCTTTTGGCAATGTCCCTAGCTGTTTGGTCGGCTAGACGGTTTCCCCTGGATATCTCAGAGTTGTCTTTCTGGTGTCCCCTGCAATGGATGACTGCCACCTCCTTGGGTCCCCAAACTGAGGACAGTAAGTTCAGGATTTCTTGAGAGTTTTTAATGTCCTTCCCTCCTGCCGTGAGGAGGCCCCTTTCCCTGTATAGGGCTCCATGTACATGAACAGTGGCAAAGGCATACCTACTGTCCGTGTAGATATTGACTCTCTTTCCCTTTCCCCATCGGAGCGCCTGGGTTAGGGCAATCAATTCAGCCCTTTGAGCAGAAGTCCCATGTCCTAGGGCTTGCGCCCAGATGACAGTTTCCAGAGTGACTACGGCCGCTCCTGCATATCGGGTGCCCTCTTCCACAAAACTGCTCCCATCTGTAAAGAGGGTCTCATCGGCCTCGGGTAGAGGGATGTCAGTGAGATCCGCCCTTAGAGAAGTCAGGGACGTGAGTATCTCGCCGCAATCATGGAGTGGGGCATCCTCTCTAGGCTCTGGCAGCAACGTGGCAGGGTTTAAGGCAGCAGTTTGGAGGAAACTTATTCTTGGAGGATCAAGAAGGAGGACTTGATACTGGGTTATTCGAGCATTTGAAAGCCACCTTTCTGGGGGGGCCCGTAATAGCTGTTCCACATTGTGGGGAGCCGTAACTTGAAGGTTCTGGCCAAAAGTCAACTTTGATGCCTCCTTTACCAGGGTGGCTGTGGCCGCAATGGCGCGTAAGCACCCGGGCCACCCAGCAGCCACAGGGTCCAGTCTTTTTGACAAGTAGGCAACTGGCCGTCTCCAGGGACCTAGTGTCTGGGTTAGCACCCCCTTCGCTACTCCCCGGGACTCAGCTACAAACAAGTGAAATGGTTTTTCAAGGTCTGGCAGGGCCAAAGCAGGGGCACTCACCAATGCTGTCTTGAGTGCATTGAATGCTTCTTCTTCTGCTGTAGTCCAGGTAAGGGCTGGATCCTTTCCCCCAGTGGCGGTGTACAGTGGCTTAGCAATCTCTGCAAAGCCTAAGATCCACAGTCTACAGTACCCGACAGCCCCGAGGAACTCCCGTACTTGCCTTTTGGTGGTTGGAGTGGGGATCTGCAGGATGGCTTGAATCCGGCTCTGAGAGAGGGTGCGCTCTCCTCGGCGAAGATGGTACCCCAAATACGTAACCTCAGTCTTGCAGAGTTGGGCCTTTTTAGCTGAGACTCGGTAGCCGAGGCTCCCTAGAGTTTTTAGTAAGTCCCGGGTGACTTCTTGACACTCCGATAAAGATGAGGCAGCCAGGAGGAGGTCGTCCACATACTGGAGTAATGTGGCCTCCGGATGCCTGGCTCTGAAGTCCTGGAGATCCTGACTTAGAGCCTCATCGAAGAGAGTGGGAGAGTTCTTGAACCCCTGGGGCAAGCGTGTCCAAGTCAGTTGTCCTGAGTCCCCTCTCTCTGGGTCTACCCACTCAAATGCGAAAATGGGCTGACTCTGGGATGCTAAGGGGAGGCAGAAGTATGCATCCTTTAAATCCAGCACTGAATAAAATTGTTGGTCTGGTTTAAGGAGGCTGAGCAGGGTGTAGGGGTTTGGAACAGTTGGGTGTATTGTCTCTACCCGCTTATTGACTTCCCTTAAGTCCTGGACTGGCCTGAAGTCCTCTGTGCCTGGTTTTTGCACAGGTAGGAGTGGAGTGTTCCAGGCCGATTGGCACGGAACTAAGATCCCTGCTTCTTTAAGCCTCTTGATATGTTTGGATATCCCCACCCTGGCTTTTCCACTGATTTGATACTGGCGGACACGGACTGGCAGAGCAGTGCTCAGGAGTTGGACGACTATTGGGGGCCGGTGCCCTGCGAAGCCTGGCGGATTCGTTTCAGCCCATACCTCCGGGATCTCCTGGTGCCACTTTGCTAGGAGGTCAGATTCCATCCCCGGGGAAGGCTCATCGAGTAACCTGTACTCTTCTTCAAGCGGGAACGTAACAAGAATTTTTCCTTCCCCCGTTTTGACTTGGGGGCCCTCCTCTGTGAAGGAGATAGTGGCCTTTAACTTTTGGAGGAGGTCCCTTCCCAGGAGTGGCTCGGGGCATTCAGGGATGACAAGGAAGGAATGAGTGACCGTTTTCTCTCCTATGTTGGTGATGCGGGCCTGGGACCAAGGGTAAGATTTCAGTTTCCCAGTTGCCCCCACAATAGCTGTTCTTCGGGAGGACAATGGGCCTTCAGGCTCTAGGAGGACAGAGTGGGTGGCCCCAGTATCTACCAAGAAGTCAACAGGCTTGCCCCCCACGGTTAGTGTTACCCGGGGCTCCCGGGGGGTGGAGGAGCCCTGACGTCCTCAGTCTACTTCTTCCACCAAGACTGGACTGGGCTCCGACCTCTTTTCCCTTGGTCTCTCAGGGCACTCATTCTTCCAATGACCTGTCTTCTTGCAATACGCACACTGATTCCGCCCGAGCAATTGTCTCTGACCTTGCCTGTGCCATCTTCCTTTTCCTTTTCCTTTTCCTTGCCCATTTCCCCCTTTTCCTCTGTCCCTCTCTTCTATGGCTATGAGGACCTTGGCCATCTTCTGGGTCAGGGCCTGTGATGGGTCCTCTCGGTTTTCAAAAACCCTCTGGGCTATAGCCAGCAGCTCAGAAAGAGACTTCCCTTCAAAGCCTTCTAGTTTCTGTAATTTTTTCCTGATGTCTGGGGCTGACTGAGCTACAAATTGGACCACAAGGGCTGCCTGATTTGCCGGGGCATCAGGATCTATAGGTGTATACGTCCTATAGGCCTCACATAGTCGCTCGAGGAAAGCCGCCGGACTCTCATTTGGCCCTTGTTTGGTCTCGGTCACCTTAGAGAGATTGGTAGGCTTTCGAGCGGCAGCCCGAATGCCTCTCAGGAGAACCTGGCGGTAATGGTCAAGAGCCTCCCTTCCTGACATCGAATTGTGGTTCCAATTAGGGCGGGCCAAGGGGAAGACGGTGTCAATCAGGGCTGAATCTGTAACCGGCTCCCCATGGCCGTCAAGAACTTGCTTTCTCCCTTCAGTCTTTATTCTCTCTCTCTCCTCTCTGGTAAACAGGGTATTTAGTAGTTGTTGGCAGTCATCCCAGGTGGGCTGGTGAGTGTAGAATACAGACTCCAGTAAAGTTATCAGCCCCTGGGGGTTCTGCGAAAAGGGGGGATTCTGATTCTTCCAATTGTATAAATCCGAGGTGGTAAAAGGAACATAAGTCCTTAGGCTCAGCCCATGGGAGTCCGTTTTTCCCACCTCCCTAAGCGGTAACAGGGCAGCCGGTCGGCTTTCACTAAACTGAGCTCCCGAACGAGTGTGGGGAGGGCTGAGGGGGAGCTCATCAAGGGTGGTCCCTTTCCTATCCCCCTCACCAGACCTGGAAGAGTCAGGTGACACAGGGGGTTCCTTCTCGGCGGCTCCTTCTCTGGGCAGGGGGGGATACTCCACTCTCATCTGGGATCTCACTGGGCGGTCAGGCCCCTTCCCCTCGCCTGGCGAGGTAGTGGAGGCAGCTGCGGCCACATAAGGGGGTGGGCAAGGGAATTTCAGGCCCGACATCGGGTCTTCCTCAGGAGCCTCTAAAACAGGGGGTGCTGAAGGGGCCTGACTCGGCTTCTCTCTGCTCGCCTGTGGCCGGGCGAGTAAGACGGACCTGGGAGGTCTCTTTCCCAATTTTCCTTTGTCAGGGAGACAACCACACTTCTTCAGCCATTTGGGGTTATCAAAAAGAACATCAATCCAGATATCAATGTATGGAATTTGGTCCGGATGCCCGGGGCTTCCATAAACTATCCGCCGGACTCCCGTACAGGGCCCCATGTCTACGGTCCCTGTTGAAGGCCAATCAACACCAAATCTCGGCCACTCCAACTCACAGAGTCTCCGGAGAGTGAAGGCATCTACAGAAACACCATAGCCTTCACCCCGTTTTCTGAAGTCAGAAAAATTTTTAATCATACATTCAAGGGGACTTAGGTGACTCTCCTTCGAGTTTCCTTGCCCCATTTCTCTCTTTCTTCCCAATCTATAAACAGTTAGGCAACAAATAAGTCCAAAACAAATCCAAAAAAGAAAAAACGAAAACACTTTTACCAATTCTCACACACTTGATTGCGGCCGCACTCTCTCAACACTCACAACACTCACTCAGACCAGAACAACACTCACTCAGACCAGAACCATGGAATCTCCACATTCCAAAACCAACCAGAACCAGGGAGTCTCCAGACTCCAAAACCAGGCCTCGGTGGTCGTCACCACCTCGGTTGCGAACCGGGAGTTTAGCGGCGTCCCGCCTCCCGAGTTCACGATAACAGGGTACGTACCAAACCAGGACAAGAAGCTTCAAGAAATTTAAAAGAAAAACCAGGCCTGACTTACCGGCGCCGAGCAGGCAGATCCGGGCGTGGTCCGATGTTCCAGAGGACGTGAAATTTCTTAAATTTTTTTTTTAGAGGGGCTTACTGAGAAGCCCCCCTGGTGGGATCTCGCTGGGGCCTCCAAATGTTACGAAGCGAGTCCCCAAGAGATGGACCACCGGAGCCAATTTGATTAAGCATGCTAGAGTTTATTACAGATTCGAATCCGGGCTCAAACCTTGGCTGACGCAGCAGCCGGCAAACACCCAGGTGAGAGCCCTGATGGAGGGGCAGTCCCTCCTCTTATACCTCCCTTCCCATTCCACTGCTGGTAAGTCACTCCTGATTGATCCCTCAGAACAAGGAACTGGCCCTATCTCTTGGGCCCGCTAGATTGACTGTCACATGGTTTGTCACACCCTGGTTAGCCCCTCAGGACAAAGAACTGGCCTTATCTCTTAGGCTAGGCCTGCTGTCACAGTCACACCCACAAAATGCATTTGTTACCCTGTGTGCCATAATGTGGGTGGTTTTTAACAGCAGGTAGAAATAAGCTCCTTCAGTGAATTAATCCCATTGCAGTGACAGCATCCTGAAGTCAGTGAGGTTCCCACTGGCAGCCCCCCCCCCCCCCCCGCACCCTTCCCCCCCTTCCCCCCACTTTCTGTCCTTAAATTAAGGGAACCTCCTTTTTAGGAGAATGAGTCAGGAAAATCTAATAAAACAGCCACTTCTCAAAATGAAATGAATTTTCTTTTCCTCATTAGTTTAAGAAAATGCTGATGAAATGAGTCAAGTAAATCAGTTGTGTTTCTGAAAAAAGAGCTGGTGTCTCTGATGGTCTCAGGGTCCTTCCTGTCAAAAGGAAGCTCTTACAGCTCTCAGGTCTCATGCCCCCAACCAAGCCCCGCCTCTCCCTGGAACAAATGAGGCAAAACCAGGTCAGGTTCATGGCTCCGTTCTCACTCTCAGAAATGTGATCCTAAGGAAAAATCTGGAAATCCAAATAGGAACCACTTCATGTTTTTTCTAGCTGAAGTGTTTGTTACATATAAATCTCACCCGTGGGGGCATGCGCATCACACAGCTTCTTCCACAGTTGTCACAATGTTAGCGATGAAGGAGAGCTAGACACACCAGGTGAGCAGTGAGCCACTGTGGCCCAGACCTGGAGGACATGGTCCCACTTGACGTCTTCAGAGGCCTCTCCTCTGGGGAAGCAGGCTTGCAACATCCCTCCCCGCCTATTTCTCAGGCCTCATTCTGCTCAATTGAATGGATCATGTTCAATTACTTCTTAGCCCCAAGCTTTATACTAACTCTTCTATCTGCTGGAATGTCTTTTTCATTCTTCTCCTCCTGGGTACAGCTGAGAAATCCCCACACGCCCTCAAACCTAGATGCAGATTTTCTTTTCCAGAAATCCTGCTCTCACAGCCCTCCCCTTCCTGACAGTGAGCCTGGCCCAACTCCCTCTCAGGGCCTCTCCCACCTGGTGTGGCTCCCTGTGTGCAGGCCCCACCTTCATGTATGAGGTTTGTTTACCTGTGCATCACCCTTGCCGAACTTGTAGCTCCTCAAGGGCAGGGCTACGTTAACACTTACTGGAATCTCTCACACCTTGAAAAAGCAAACATCTCAGTTCAAAGGCAGCCTAAGTGTCCTTCCTGAGGAGAATGGCTCAGGAAACTGACTCATTCGGGCTAAGTGGATCCACAAGGGTGTGTCTAAGAAACATAATGTCAGTGCAAAAGCAGAGCTGCAGAAAGTTAAAATCATATTTATAAATTTTAAAAAGACAAAATAAGACCCAGTATGGAGACATATCTTGGTAAGAATATGAAAACACAGATGAAGGATAAACATCAGTTTCGGGTTTTCCTTTAAAAAAGAAAAATCTGAAGTAAGCATGACAGGAGACCAACCTAAAAGTGAAAGACTGGGTGGTAGTACTTTTCTGCGTGTTCCAAATAATTTCACAATAAGATATTTTTGAATGAGAATGAATAGAAGAAAAGGCTTTGAGTTTGAAGACTCCCACACATACCCAGTTTACAAGGATTTTCTCAGCCCGTTGATTTCTCTTGAGAATACACATCTGATGTCAGGTTTGGGTGAAGGTCCTCCCACTATTTGGGAACTTTATGTCATGTTTTAAGCAGTAAGAGAGTTTGGGGACCTCTGGGAGTTCCTTCTCTGTGGGCCCTATGGCCAGGTTGGGAAGAGCCATATTCAGGAGACCCTCTCTGCAATGTAGCTAGACTAGAAGACTAGCAGGGAACTAGGGAGTGAATAGGATACTCTGGTGGCTTGAAGGGAAGGGAATAGTCCCATGCAGGATGTAGCCAGATAGGCCAAGTTTCAGTCTGGTTTACCATGGACCAGTTTTGTGATTTGGGGCAAGTTTGTAACTCAGCGCCACCATATTGTTAACTATAAAGTGTAGATGATGACATCTCTCCTGTAACATGAAAATGAAAAGAGGTGCTCCCTGACCCAAATAAGACAAACATCTCTTCTGTTCTCTTCCTTGGCACTGTTCCCATCTTGGAAAGAGAAATTCCATCCCAGTATCCAGTACTCAGTTATATGGCCATAGGATTTTTGCTTTACAAATGATTATTGTCCAAGTACCAGGGAAAAAGGGGTGATACATTATATGGGAAGCCCTTTCACGTCCCATATAGTTCAGGGTTCCAGTTCAGAGTTTGGGTTCTGTAGAAGGGCCATACACAAATTAAAAAGAAACTAGAAGAAATTTAATTTGGCGATATGGGGGGGCCAGGCAGGAGCCTACCTCTAGTGGGAGGACTGCCTCTAGGCTCTGGCCTTGCTCCCCCTCTTATTGAGACTATGGGATACACCCATAGCCCTTAGGCAGGTAATAATCAGATTATCATACCAGTAAGGATTTACATGATTACAAGATGGGGACGTTGCCTCAGTTACCATTGTCTTAATTAGATAGGGAGTAGTTGGCTCTGACCTTTCAGAGCTTCAAGGTTGACCAACCTTTTACATCTTTCTATTAGTGAGACAATGATTATTTCTGGCAACATTCTAAGACTTTAGCTGAAAATGGGTGATTTTGTGTAGTTCTTATCATGGATAGAGAGATTGAACTTGAAGCAGGAGCACTGGGCTGTCACAAGTTCTATCTTGTTGTCCTGGGCAAGTGACCTCCCATTTCCAGGTCTCATCTCCTCATAGCTATAAGGAAGCATGCCTGAAGCTCTTGTAACAATAAAATAATATATTTTTAAGAAAAAAGCAATCTAAAATTATGAGAAGCAATGATAACTATAAGGAAAATGTTTTATTATTCAATACAGATACTTGTTGAATGGATTTATGACCTAAAAGTCACCCTGAAATATGATTATGGGAACCATAATTAGCATGGTTCTTATTTGATGAATATTACTTAAAAACAAAGCACAAAGTGAACTCTGTTATTTTTTAAAATGTATTCAGAGACCTAGATGGATTGGCCTTTTCCCCACAGTGGGTAAGGAAGTGGCCTAGGTAAAGATGTATTAATTTGCTAGGCTCCCTTTGCTAATAGCAAGAATGCTTTGCCTAGTACATTTAGTAGTTCAGGCATTCTGATTTGAATTATGAAATTTAAAGGTTGTTGAGGGGAGAAAACACCTGAAAACAGACTTTCACAGTTTATTTAAGTCACCATGGTTATTAAAAATGGCCATCCCCTCCCCACTTCAAATAATAATTATTCATATGGACAACAGGAAAACATCGAGGCAATGTTGTTTGCTCATTTGGAACATTGCTTATTAAGGTGGGGAAGCCAAACCGGTCTGTTTTAGAGCAGTTTTCAACCCCAGAGGTTGAAATAAAAGACCTCTCTGGTTAAAATGAGTTAACTAGAAAATTTAGTTCAGAAAATACTATATTCACTAATATTTCTATCGACTCGACATTTCATTATATTTTGCATTAAAATAAAATTAAAAAATCAGTCATTCACTGCTTGATGGAGGTAGTGCCTGGCATAAGAGTGTGGGCTGAAGGTTTAGGGAGACCTCTCAACCTCTGCTGAACTGAAACCAAAGTGCCAGAGACTCTCTGAAACCCTGCAGTTGTAGGCGCACTGAAGCATCCACCGGGCGCCGCAGGCGAAGCCAGCACCGTCAGCAGAGCTCCCTTCAGGAAGCCAGCTGTGATCGTGTCGGTCCCCTCCCCAGATCTGCCAGGTTCCAGTGCCCACCGACAGAGTTCTTATTTGATGTGGAAGCTCGCTGTCTCCGAGGAAGAAGGAAAGGAGAGCACTATCTCTGCCTTCAGGATCTGCAGGTGAGAAGTGAGTCTCTTTCACCACGTGCTCCACAGAGGTGCTCCACTTTCACCATGTGCTCCTCTTGGATTATCTGAGTGCGCTCACTTTAAAAATATATTTTTATTGATTTTTTACAGAGAGGAAGGTAGAGGGATAGAGAGTTAGGAACATCAATGAGAGAGAGACATCGATCAGCTGCCTCCTACACACCCCCTACTAGGGATGTGCCCGCAACCAAAGTACAAGAATCGAACCTGGGTCCTTTCAGGCCGCAGGCCGGTGCTCTATCCACTGAGCCAACCTGGTTTCAGCTGAGTGTGCTCGCTTTAATCACGTGAGACTTTAAAAATGGAAGGGGGAGGCAGCAGAGGAGGTCACAAAGGTGCCATGTGAGAAGGACCTGCTGTTGCTGGCTTTGAAGTGGAGGAAGGGGCCCTGATGCCAGAAACACAGTGTCCTCTACCTGCTGGAGGTAGAGGGAGATGAGCTTTTCAATGGACTGACCTCAGCTTCCTTCTGGTAACCTGCAGAGTCAGTGCCTCTGGCCAGAGTGCACCCTGGGATTTGGGTGATTACTAGAAGCTGTGGCACAGGCTCTGTGGTGTTTATCAGACCTTTTCCCTCTTCTACCAGGAACACAGCTGGACAAGTGCCCTGCCCTCTTGCAGGTGGGTGTGACGTTGTCACCGAGGTCTGTCCTGTGGGATGTGGGTGGAAGATAGATACCTTTTCCAGCCCGGCTCATGCAAACCTCTCACCCAGTCTTTAAGTCTCTCTCATCACCCATCTGTCAACCGAGTGTCAGTGTCCAGGGCAACTTAGGAAGTTGCCACACATTGACCATGGCAGAGAATGTGTGGCCACTGCAGACTGGACCCTGAAGAGTAAGAGAGAAACTTCCAAGCTCAGCCGCAGAAACGGGGTTCTCACAGCAGCCAGTTGCACGTAAAAATGTCTGGCTATATACCAAGAAAAGCTATTTGCTTTATTGATTACTTCACTGCATACACTTAATTAGCAGCTTTTAAGGTTTTACCTAATTAATTCAACCATCCACTGTGGTTCTGATGGCAGTTTCTGAGGTCTTAGTGAATGCATACTGAGTAAATCATTGCAGAGATAAACAGCGGAGAAGTAAATACATCATTGGATGAATAAATAAACGAAAGCCCTGTCAGGAGTGGGTGAGATGACCTGTGCCTGCCTGGCTATGTCTGGAGCAGTTTAGGGCAGCGGCTGATTTACTCACAGAGAAGCGAGGCATAAATCATAGTGCAGGCTCGGGACTCTGTGGCAGTTAACAAGGGCCCAGCTCTGGGGAGGGAGAAGGAAGGTGGGGAGAGATGTGCAAGTGCCATTACCGCAAACATCGGCATTGGGAAGGAGTGAGTGGCTGTTTCCTCTCCATGCTTTTATCCTGATAGGCAAGGTGTGTACAATAATCACTTTAAAACAATCAAAAGCATGACTCTCTTGTAATATGGGATGAATGTGTGTCAAAGATCATCAGTGAAATAATGAGGGGGCCTGTAAGCTGATTCAAAGAGCCTTTGGAAAAACAGGGTTACACTGTCTACCAGAAAAGGCCTCTGGAATACATGTGCTGCCTTAGAAGTACAACTGGAATTTTCTATAGAGCAATAAAACATAAGCTATGGGGTTATCATTTTACCCCAGAGAAATCTACATTTTACATGTCACTTCAGTGGGTCTAATCCCTTCGTAGCAGAGCCAAATGCAGGGATAGCCTGTTAGTTAGTTAATCCTCAGAAGCCTTTGAAATGATTCTCCAGTATAACATTAAAGACACATGCTGCCCCCCTCTTTTCCAAGTTTTAAAAGATTTTTTCTAACAGCCCACTTATTTTGATTATAAATAATATTCAAATATTACTCTTGATAACAGAAAAGGCTGGTTCTGACACACACACACACACACGCACACACATATATATATTAACAAAAGTGAAGCAAGAGGTATCAATTAATCATTTAAAACTCCTTGAGCAGATAGTATTGACAGAGTACTAAGGCCAGGTAATTCATTTCTGTCTGGAAATTTCATTAAGGAATCTCGGGCTAGTCTTTTTAAAAGGCTTGACTATTTGTTCTTGTAACTTGAGGCTAGAAACTAGGCCCAAGAAACTACCAGACTTCACATGCAGTGACAATAGGTATTGGTGAATTCTCTTCAAGATCCTGCAAATTTTATTAAGATCTTAAGATCACTGGCATGCCAGGAAGTGCCCGTCTATACCTCCTTTGAGTCTGGGAGAGAGAAGAGAGAGCGAGAGCGAGAGCGAGAGCGAGAGCGAGAGCGAGAGCGAGAGCAAGTGAGAGAGAGAGAGAGAGAGAGAGAGAGAGAGAGAGAGAGAGAGAGAGAGAGAGACCCTGTAAGCTATAGAGCAGGCCTCGGGCCAGGTTTCCTGGAGCGCCTTATAAGTATTGACATTGCATGTTAAATATACCGTTTTAAAGATGAGCTTGTCACACTTTATTAAATGAGGTTAATTTTTAACATGATACTTCAGATATGGCCTGGGTAATACAGTCAATTTGTCAAAGTGTATCTTGGTGAACAGAGACCAGATTTTCATTGACCTTAAGCAAACAATTATATTGCTGTGCAGAGTAAAGAAACTCAGTAGAGGTATTAATTTCTGTTTTATCAGGTGTCAGTAAGAATCAGAAAGTGTCATATTTCAGTTTGCTAAAGCACAGTCTGCTAAATTAGAGATAGATTAAAAAGAAAAAAAAAGGATTTCCTCATGAACCTATCAGAAACAGAATATTAAAAAAGCAATATGCCAAAGTAAATGACTTTCAGTCCTTGGTCATTAAGTTCATTCCTCTGGGGTGGGAGTCAGAGTTGCTTCCCTGAAATTGGCCTCTTCTGAATGGAAAACACCCTGGACATAGTGCCCAGTCCCCCAACACAGTCCGGCTGCTGTCTAAATGTCAGCTTCACACTTCAGAGCTCATCCCCAAAGGTCTAATACTTGAGATATCAGTATTAGTGACACCCCATCCAGTCCTTCCTCAGACTGAGTCTGTTCTTGGTTGAAGATCTGGGGGCCTTTGGGAAATGCCAGAGGAGAGTGGAAATCACCTGGAGATGAGACTGTGTCTGTGGTTCATCTGTATAGCAAATAATATCAAAATGGAGGAGAGTTCATTTCTTTGTTGGGGTATAATACATGACTTTCCCCCGAGAATTCAAGTGAAGTCCCCTCCTTGGGCAAGAATGCCTGAAGGGGAATGAGGGCACTGGTGAATCTCTACACCTCCAACCCCTTCTGTCACAGGGCCGCTTCCTGAAACATTACTATTAATAACATTTTGCCATTACAAAACTATTTTTTGATTTGACAAAACAGTTTCTGTCATTCGGTTTTTACAACTGGTGGAGCTAATTAAGAAATATGTAAAACAAGCCCAATTATTTCTAACCTCCCCCTTTTTAAAATAAGATTAGAGAATAACTTTTGGTGAGTTCCTGTGGGAGCTTTGGGTCACTGCAACGATGTTTAGGTGTAAAAGAAATTCCAATTTTTTTCTAATCTGTTGTCTAATTTGGTGATAGCACCAAAAGTGGCTAATTTCAGGGAAGCAAAAGTTATAAAAGGAAATTTGGGCACTCGATTAAGATAGAAACAATAATTACATGAGTTAGCTGTTAATTAAAATGGCAATATAATATTTCCAAACATAGAAGAAGATGACACAGTTTTATAGAAGCTTAGCTTTAAAATCAAGGGCATAAAGTCATTACAAGGACAGAAAATTATTCTGGTGAGAATTAATCCTCACTGACCAGATGGCTAATACAGAATTTAAGAATGATCTTTTGTTCTCTCTTGTAAAAGCAGATTAAATGCGCTAAGATCACTTTATCATTTTAACAGAGAAATAAAATTTATATTAGTGACAGATTAGGCAGTAAGGCTTTTCCAGACACTCCCACTGTTTTATTAAACATCTTAGGAATAAGCCCATCAATACTGAACAAACTTTTCCAAAATCTTAGCACAATACTTTGAAATTATTTAGACTTAGTATTTGCAAATATTATAAACTAAGGCAAATAAAATTTCATTTCTACAAACCTTCTACAACCTTCTGCAACACAATCCAAGGTTTCCTTATTCCTTTTCACATTTAGAAACAGCCAGACACTTTAGGTCAAAACTGCCCAGTCTTCCCTGGAGAAACATCTCATTGTCTTTCAAACAGTTGGATTTCATTGCCATTACTCCCAGTGTATAGTCTTACTCATTAAAACTTAGCTAAAATGACCAAATTTAAAGACATAACTAACAGGCAGGTGGATAATTGGGAATTACCTGTTTACACAAGCATTTAAACAGACCTAAAAGCTCATAAGAACATACAATATTACCCACATACCTTTATACCTTCTCACCGTGGCAAAAAGGAACACATCCATTAACATAACTCAAAGATGCAGTGTCTCAATAAAAATAGAATAAAAACAAAAGTACGTATACTTATATGTTAAGAATATACTCTATAACCAAGATTGAAGTATTCTAGTTTACTTAAAAATTATCCAAGTATCAAAATTATTCATTAATTAACTTAATTTTACATTAGCTTGTGATTTTCAAGTTCAAGTGTTAGGAGTTATCTTCAAACTGCCATGCTACAGTCCTAATTGCTGTTGATATAAATAGTTTGTTAGATATAGAATTCAATTTGATTACAATTTTACATTTTCCAAAATTCTAAATATTATGTAGTTATAAAATTAGCTATTACCATTAGTAAATTAGTGTTAAGGTTTTGGAAGTTCAGATTAACCTGTCCGTTCATGAAAAGCATACTGAATTCTTAATTTTAAAAAATCTTATACCCCATTCTGATGAAACCAGAGGATGGAGATATATATATATATATATATATATATATATATATATGCCAAAATTAATTAAATGAATTCAACTTGATTACTTGAATGTTGATTATAAAAATGCTTCTTAGCTAGCATTTATTATAAGAAAGAACTTTTGTAAATCATTTACAATATTAAGTATTTAAAATAGTAAAAATTCATTTTATTTTGGAAGAATTCTTGGAATATTATTTATGTAAGTTCTTAAAATCTCTCTGAAACAGCTAATTAAATTTGACAAACATTGTAATCTAATTTATTAATATCCTTCAGGAGGAGGAAAACACTTCACATAATGAGAACTTTCTTTATTACAGACACACAAACCTACAGAGAACTTGCAGTGTCAGTTCTGCAAACTCAGACCCAGATCAAGAACAGACACAGAAACACCAATGTTCACCTCTCAGACCTCACAGGGCTATTCTTAATTCCAGGAAGCACAAAACACTTCCTTGGTGGATTTGAGTTCACCAAGGGCTGAAAAGACTAACTAGCTGGATTTTCTGCTGTTTCCCACCCAATAGAGAACAGATTCCATAATCCCACTAGAAACCATCAAATAACCAGACCATAACACTGACCCAGTCATTGCAGCCACCAGTACGGAATGACATGCTGGCATGCTCAAATCAGAACCACAGCTAAAACTATTTCAAGGACCAGAAATAAAAGAAAAACAGAATTAAATCAGAGAGAGAGAGAGAGAGAGAGAGAGAGAGAGAGAGAGATGAAACAAAGTTTTATTAGCACATGGGGACCATCCTAGAGCCAAAATAGCATGCTAGGCTGCACCATTCTTGAGGTGCCCCTCCCGTGCTGCTTAGTTGAATTGGCACTGACAGCCTAGTCCACTTGGCAATCTCAGCGAAGCCATCAAAACTTACAATTATAGTTTTTACAATTTAAAAAAAGTTAAAACGTACAAAAGTATAGAATGAACATGTGACAAAGATTTACTGACATTAACAAGGGAACCGGTTAGGCAGTAACGCTGGAGTTGCACTTGGCACAACAGTTTTGCCCCCAAAGGTATCCTTAAGCAATGGCAGTGGTTATAACGTGGTAGGCCCAAAGCTGATTCTCGAAAGATGTCAACGCTCTCATCCCCAGAACCTGGGAAAGTGTTGCCTTACCTTCAAAGGTATTTGAAGATGCAATTTAGGTTAAGGATTTTGAGATGGGGAGATCTTGGATTATCTGAGTGTGCTCACTTTAATCACGTGAGACTTTAAAAATGGAAGAGGGAGGCAGCAGAGTAGGTTAGAAAGGTGCCATCTGAGAAGGACCTGCTGTTGCTGGCTTTGAAGTGGAGGAAGGGGACCCTGATCCCAGAAACACAGTGGCCTTTACCAGCTGGGCGTAGACCTCAGTTACAGTAAGCAAGAACACAGGGGCCTCTGTCCTGTACCCGGAGGGACTGAATTCTTCCAGCAGCAGAATAAGCAGGAAAAGGACTCTCCCCTATTGTGTCCAGAAAGAAACACAGTCTGCCTACAATTTGCATTAGTCTGGTGAGACCTGTACTGAACTTCTGACCTTCAGAACTATAAAATAATAACATCTCCATGGTCTTAAGCAATTAAGTTTGTAATAATTAGTTATGCAAACAATAAAAAACGAATACACCGAGATAGAGATCCAATCTATTAACATCCTATAGGCCATTAAAAAATATACCCTCTTATATTTTTTCTACTGGATAGATACCTATATGTGATGCATTTAACTTCACACAAGTCTGATTTTATATCTATAGTAAATAGCAAAATCAAACGGGCACGTTACTCATGAGTCTATATAAAAAAATCTTTGCATGAATCTGTTAATAGTGTCTCAGCTGACATTGGAAGATCCTGCTACTCACCTTTTCATCTACTTTTAGTTCTTAATTATTGAGATGAGGTAGTATCGTTTCATTTTATAGACTACAATCTCCATTACCTTATTAGTAATAATTAATGTTGTCTTTCCCATGCCTGGCAATAGCAGGTGCTAAACAAATTGGCACTGGCAGCCTAGTCCACATGGACTAAGTCAGCTTAGTACCCTTAGACCTCACCCCCTTTGCAGCCAGGAGACCTTGCCCCTGAAATGTCTGGGAGTCCATGCACTGGCCCTGGTGCTCCCTGGGAGGGGGCTGTGAACTCAGCTCTTCTGGGACTCGTGCCTCATCACATTGCAGATGCAAGCAACCTACTCCCCAGAGGAGGGGATCCTCAGCAATGGCAGACTCTTCTATCCTGCCTTCCCAGTGCACACCCCCCCTCCCTTTACTCCACCCCCATGCCTCTGGATCAGGAAATTCTCCAGCTGTCTTCAGACCTGTTACATAGACCCATTATATCATCCTTTGACTTTTCCAACAGCTTGCTCTGGCCCAGGGTGCCCCTTGGAGGAATATACAGTAAAAGAGCTTTCTCTGGTTAAGGGGATATAGGATCACTCTTTTCCTTGAAGTTTTTGGGGTTTGTAGCTGGGCTGTCACACTCTTTCTGGTGCACAGACCGAGCGCTTTCCTCCTCAGCCCTCTGCCCCGTGGGGTCTGGAAGTGCCAGCCCAGCTGGGAGCAGCACAGAGCCACCCACGCAGGCCAAAAGCTGTGGGGACTTAATCAAATGCATACTCCTGCAGGCATCTGCGTTCATCCCCACGGAGTGAAAGAGAACATAAATTATGAGAAAGGCACAGCCACTTTGCAGAAATTACCCCGAACTGGAATGGAATTTGTACATGGACAAGAGGCGGTGAGATTTAGAGTGAATCTTTAAAGTCTGGTCTTATTACATGTCGAACTGGTGTGGGCTGCATCCAATGAGCTATGAGGAAGCCTCACCAACAATTGTCTACACCCTCCTAGTTTCCATCTGTTATTGAATAAGGTTTTATTATCATTGCCTTTGCAATTCTCACTTTAATGGTTTTATTTCCCTTAACACCCAGGAGCTTGAAAACACTACATAAACATAAGCATTGAAAAATGAAATAAAACAAAATGGCACCACTCTGAATTATTATTTTTTGCCTTTGAGGAAAGGGAGCCTGAAATTGTTACTCAAACGTCATATAGCATGAGAGACCAGACGCTGGGTCCCAGATTCTGGAAATAGCCCCTCATTTCATTCTCTATGAGCCAGAGCTGTTATTCCACCTGCACAGCTAAGGGACTCTTGAATGCGACCACACTGGATTCTGAGAGCCAGTATGGATGAAAAATCTAGTTGGAATTTTGCACACCAGGATGACTGAGAAAGTTTTCACTGAAAATAAAGGCACTCAAAAAGCTTAGTATTGGCAAAGCAAGTTCCAAATGCTGTGCCCAGCCTGACTGTCCTGCTCTCATCTCCCCAGGAGAGGGCTCTGCTGACATCTGAAGGGTCACTCTTGCATGGGACCATAGCACTGTCAGAAATCACAAGACAAAGTTGAAAAGACACAAAAAAAGATTTCCCTTTGGTTCTAGGCCCCCCCCCCCCCCCCCCCCCCCCCGCCCCCTGGCTTGAATAAAAGACAGCATGCCAGCAACACTACACTGCAGTGTCAACTAATAGGTTGGTATCATCCCTTCGAGAAAGATTACTTGGATTTATCTTAGGAAAGAATAGGAAGTAGAATTTTTTCCAACCTAATCCCCACCTAGCAGCTGTCCTCTGCAGCTGTCCCAGGTAAGCTGGTAGGAGGGGTAACCGGGATGCTGCAAAGGAGTCAAGGCCACACCTTGATAAGTGAAGAGAGCGCAGTTTGCCAGAGGCCTCCTTTCTGGGCTCCAGCCTAACGTATCTCATTGCTGTCTCTCTGCCCCCAGGAATGCCCTGCTAAGCAGAGCTCCATCTGCTGCACCTTTGCCATCTTTGCTGCCTCCCTCCCAACCTTCATTCAACAGAATTTTGAAGCAGCTTCCTGGTGACTATGTGATCTACTTCCTGCATAACTGTGAGTAGCTGGTATTAGTGTGTTCAACTACCAGGTACTGTATGTATTCCTGTTTTAACAGGGACTTCTTGAAACAACAATTTTATTTATTTATTTATTTATTTATTTATTTATTTATTTACCTTTTGAAACTAAGTAGATGTATTACTTGGACTAAGAAAAATTTTATAAAAGAATAAAATAATTGGGGTTTTTATGTTGTTATAATTAAAATTATTTATTATATTACTAGAGGCCCGGTGCATTGATTCAGGGCATAAGCCAGGCTGAAGGACCTCACTGGTGCATGATCAGGGTGGGGAGGAACCATGGAGGACTCTAGGGCGTGTCTGGCTCCTCTCACCCAGTCCCAATCTGCTGGACACCAGCAGCAAGCTAACACACCAGTCAGACCATCTGCTCCCTGGTGGTCAGTGCAAGTCAAAGCAACTGATTAAACAGTAGAATGAATGGTTGGACATTTAGCATATTAGACTCTTATTACATAGGCTAATTAAAACTAACTTTATATGTTAGTTTTCCCTTCTGTAGATCAAGTGATTATAGTTCTAAAACCATTCCTTTAAAGCAATCATTTTTCTTTTCTTTTTTTCCTTTGATGTGATTGGTCCTCTCTTGTGAATACTCCATGGTAGTATCAATCTAACAAAAATACTTCTCAAGGGGAACCTAAAATATGTATGATCTAATATGTTTTCTCAATTCTTTATCACATCTTTCTTGGTATTTACCATTAATATCTAATTAATTAATTAATCGATTATTCTTTAAATAATGAAGTTCTTATTTTATTTTTACTTTTATCTTATTGAGGTATTATTCAGATACAACATTATATTACTTTCAGGGGTACAACATAATGATTTGATGTTTGCATATATAGTTGACTCTTAAATAAGGCAGGGGTTAGGGACACCAACCCTTCATGCAGTCAAATATTTATAGATAATTTTTTACTCTTTCAAAACTTAACTATAAATAGCATATTATTGACTGGAAACCTTACTGATAACATACTAGTAAACAGTCAACATATATTTTATATGCTATATGTATCATATAGCATATTCTTACAGTAAACCTAGAGTAAAGAAAATATTATTAAGAAAATCACAAGGAAGATAAAACACACAGTACTGTATGTACCTGTTGATATTGTAACTTTAAGTTGTCTGTTTACAAGATGAAAGTATCTGCATATAAGTGGATCATATAGTACAAACCTGTGTTGTGCAAGGGCCAACTGTATTACATAATAATCATAAGTCTAGTTAACTTCACCATACATAGTTACGTATTTTTTTTCTTAGCTATTGTAAATGTTGCTTCAATGAGCATGAGGGTGGGGTGTATATCTTTTCCAGTTAGTGTTTTTGTTTTCTTTGGATCAATACTCTGAAATGGAATTGCTGGATCATATACTAGTTCTATTTTTTTAATATTTGGGGGATCTCCATACTGTTTTCCATAGTGGCTATATCAATTTATATCAATTTTCATTACCACCAACAAGAGTTCCCTTTCCTTCACATTCTTACCAACACTTGTTATTTCTTGTCTTTTTCAGAATAGCCATCCTAACAGATGTGAAGTGATATCTCATCGTGGTTTTGATTTACATTTCCCTGGTAATTAGTGATGCTCACTATCTTTTCATGTACCTGTTAGCCATCTCAACGTCTTCTTTGAAAAAATATCTGTTCAGATTCATTGCCCAACTTTTATAGGATAATTTTTCTTTGCTATTGGGTTATGAGGTTTTTATATATTTGGGGTATTAACCTTTATCAGATATATGATTTGCAAATATTTTCAGAAGGTTATCTTTTCATTTTGCTGATGATTTTTATCCTTCATTTTATTAATTTGGTGTATCCTATTGATTGAATTATGGATGTTGAACCATCTTTGCATCTGTAGAATAAATCCTACTTGATCATATGGTGCATGATTCTTGTAATGTATTGTTGAATTTGGTTTGCTGATTTTCCTTTAGGATTTTCACATCTGTGTTCATCAGAGATATTTACCTGTAATTATTTTTGCTTGTGGTGTCATTGTCTGGTTTTGGTATCAGGGTAACCCTGGCCTCATAATATGAATTTGGAGGTATTTCCTCCTCTTTTGTGTTTTTGGAAGAGTTTGAGGTGGATTGATATTAACTCTTTTTTGAGTGTTTGGTAAAAATCACCAGTGAATCTGTCTGGTACTGACCTTTATTTGTAGGGAGATTTTTTATTACTGGTTTAATCTTCTTACTGCTAACTGATGTGTTCAGATTTTCTTTTTTTTCATGACCCAGTCTTGGAAGGTTGTATATTTCTAGACATTTATCCATTTATTCTAAGTTGTCCTTTGAGACAGCATCTTAATCTGAAAGTGTCATGGTAACCAAAGGGAAGATTGTCTGGACATTCTTGATATAGTCCCAAACAGGCAACTTCCAACAATAACCTTCTCTGGCATTTCTGGCAATTGTTAAATTTACCCCCTATCCCATTGTTTGACTGAATCCTCTAGATAGGGCCAGGAGACACAGGTCTCAAATAGCAGTGTGTCAAAGCCTGGTTTACGCCGAAACCCATTTGGCTCAGTGGTAGAGCGTTGGTCTGCGGACTGAAAGGTCCCTGGTTTGATTCCGGTCAAGGGCATGTACCTTGATTGGGGGCACATCCCTGGTAGGGGGTGTGCAAGAGGCAACTGGTAGATGTTTCTCTCTCATGGACGTTTCTAGCTCTCTATCTCTCTCCCTTCCTCTCTGTAAAAAATCAATATATATATATATATATATATATATATATATATATATATATATATATATATATATATAAAATGCCTGGCTTTCCAGCAATGGCTGCTTTTGACCAAGAAGTTATGGAAGACCCCAAGGAGCCTTTCAGAAGTCACATATCTCCCAGCCTGTTATTCCAGAGTATCACTGGTGGGTGTAGACCAAGAACCTGGAAACTTAATGCACAGAATTAAAAACCCCATGGGCAGACCTGGCTGGTGCAGCTCAGGGGTGGAGCGTGGGCCTGCACAACTAATGGTTGTTGGTTTGATTCCTGTTCAAGGGCACCTACCTGGGTTCCAGGTTCATTCCCTGCCCCAATTGGGGGCATGTGGGGGAGGCAACCAATCAGTGTGTCTCTCTCACATATCTCTCTCTCTCTCTCTCTCTCTCTCTCTCTCTCTCTCTCTCTCTCTCTCTCTCTCTCTCTCTCACTCTCTCTCCTTCCCCTCCCTCCCTTTCACTCTCCTTAAAAATCAATGGGAAAAAATGTCCTTGGGGAGGATTTTTAAAAAATCAAATGAAAAAATGAGATGTCTCCTCCTCTGGGAAAGCTTTCCTGCCCTCCCTCCCCACCTCACAGGTGGAGTATGTCCCCTGTTCTCCCATAGTTCCCTCAGTTTCCCTCTAGCAGAACAGTGTCCCTCCCCAACATAGGACTGTCTGTTAAAATGCCTTCCCCCCTTGGTTAGGCTGTGAGCTGCCAGAGACTGGCTTTATTTGTCTCTGAAAACAGAGGATGCACTAAGCAGATGGTTGCTGGCTGGATGGATGGCTGGATGGATGGGTGGATGGATAGATATGGGTGGACGGATGGATGGGTGGATGGATGGATGGATGGGTGGATGGATGGATGGGTGGATGGATAAAAATCTGTATACAATGCCTAGATTCAACAGCTATTACCTACATCTTATGTGCCAGGCATTATGCTAGGTGCTAAGAATTCAACAGTCACCAGACAGTCATGGTTCCTGCTCTTAAGGAGCTTCCAGTTGAGCCTATAAATTTATGAGGCTCAACTTCCTGCCTTTTCACCATGTGGAGAAATCTGAGAGCTTGCTTCTCAGTATTTGGGGAATAAAGCATCCTCCCTTGCAGGTAGAAAACAGAGGGTATGTCTGGGCCTCATTCCTCATCCCGCTGGAGAGAGGATAGTGCACATGTGAGTTATAGTGCTACTCTGTCTTCTAGTCAGAGACTCCTACTGCCTGTGACAGTCCTCTCAGGACCAGGGTACAGATGTGCCCTTCCAGGCCCCTGCTCACCTCCTCAGTCATGATGTGCCACAGATGCCAGAACTTTCCATCTCCCACATCCAGTTCCAGTCACATGGCATTGTGTAAGACATGGCATTGTGTAAGACAGACACTAGCATTGCTCACCCTTTGTCCCCTCACCTAGTGAGCAGGTGCCTTATCTCAAGCAATTACTTTCCTAAGCCCTCAACCGACCTGCAAGATCAGCATCAGAGATAAGGGGATGGAAGCTCTCAGAAGCTGGGCAGACTTGCTCACTACCACCCAGGAATTAAACTTAGGTCTTGCAAGATTCATAGCAGGTGCTTATCCCAGCACACCAGACTTTATGGAGCAAAAGGAAGGCCTCTTGCTTGGAAAAAGTAGGGGGAAATTTCCTGAAATGAACAAACCTAGATTCTTTGTAGTCTTACCAAAGGCGGGGTATTCCTCTGTGGCACTAAAGTCTTTGTTCTAACGACCTAAAGAAAAAGCAGATGTCTGTGTGTGGGAGAGAACTGACAGGAAGGAGCTTGGGAGGGCTCACCAGGCTGAAGTTAAATCACCAGTGAACCAGCAGCAGTGGCAAATGCTTCCCTCATCAAGAACCCTATAATCCAGCCGGGGCAGCATGCTGTCTACCATACCAATGAGGTTCCAGAAGGATGGGCTGAGGCCAGGGTAAGGTTGGGCCTTATTTACAGAGGATGTGGTGAGCTGATTTTTGGGACGCTGCTGACACCCCAGTGTGTTAAGGCAGATTCCAATTATAGCAGCTAACATGGCGGGCACTAACTGTGGGCCAGCCTCAGGCAGCTGAAGTGGCAGTCAGATGAATAAACCTCAGACCATGTGAGAAGTACTAAAGTTGAGGCAGCTCCTATTCACACCTGTGTGAATAACAATTCCTCCCTCCTACACCCGCCCCCCTCCAGCTTACAGCTGCCGTGGCCTGCATAAGACAAGACCTTAAATACCTGACAAACAGGAAACAGGGCTACTAAGACACAGCCCTTAACCTCAAGTTGCCTATCTTTTGAACATCATGCCAGGTATTTTACAAAGAGAAAAAATAATTCCAGAAGGTCTGCTCATTCGCCTGGGCTCATAGAGCTATGTGGCAGACACATGATCGGAACATTGTCTGACCACAAAGCCTGTATCTTTCCATGACATGTCACTGCTGAAATGCACCGAAATAGCCCTCTACATGAATTTCAGATTATCTAGCTCCATCCTCAAGCACTTCCTAGAATTTGCAGAGATGCTCTGCTGCACGGCCAGTGGCTTGTTCAGGAGCCAATCAGGCCAGTTGGCCGGGAAGCCTAGAGAGAGCCAGCCTGTTGCAGAAACCCTTCCTGGGAGGGAGGGACTGTGGGTCTTGCCTGAACAACCTACAGCCACTGGATACTCTCCATGGCAGGCACAGAGATGCCACTTAGGCCCCTTCAAGGATGGCCTTGCTGCCCAGCTTAGGGAATGCTGGCAACAGATGCCTCATGCTAGCAGCGCCTTCAGAATCTGCCTCACCTGCAGAGCCCACCCCACCTGGGTCACACCCTTCTGGGCAGGTCTATTCAGCGGGGTAAGGCTCCACCATTCCACCCAACCTGGGATGGGCAATGCTGGCTCCGAGCTACCCACTGGGTTGCCTGAGGTTTTGTGAGGCTTACATCATAATTCATCTGCTCCCTTTGCCCAGTGCTGCTTCCTCAATTTCCTTTCACAAGTGTTCTTCTCTAATAAACTCACAGTCTGTGTCAGCATCTGCTCTCAGAGATCCCTGCCCACAACAGTGTTGAACACATTTAGGGGTACACGTGTGAGGAGTGGGGTGGGAGAGCAAGAAACAGCATAGCCCATGCTTGTCATCGGACATTGCGGAGAGGACGGTCCTTGGTGCCCAGCCTGGTAAGGGCAGATCACAGAGGGCTGGGGCCACATAGAGTCCTTGTGGCCCTGGACATCGGCTTCTTCCCAGCTGACATGCCAGTTACTTTGCTCCCAGCCTTCACTTCATATCCACTGACACCATCCTGCTCCCAGCCACTGGCATCTTTCCTGAGCTGTCCCACCAGTGGCTGTCTGCTTCCCATCATGCTCCTCACCAAATCCATGGCGAACTCAAAGACAGGGCACATTGCTGCCTCCACTGCTTAAAGCTTTCCAGTGGCTTCTTGGCTTAAAATAAACAACAATAAAAAAAACAAAAACACACACCAAAAAAAAAAACACCCACATTTGCAGCATTTAACATGGTCTCCAATATTCTTCATGGTCAGGGTCAAATGGGCCAGGCCCACAGGGAGAGAAGACAGGCAGGCAGGCAGGCAGGCTGGCTGGGCTGGCTTCCCTTCCACGTGGCCAGCAGAGGGAGAGGGAGAATGTGCAGTGAATTCCCACCAGGACAGGGACTACCCAGATCATCTGCCAAGAGCCCCTGGCAAGGCTTCTTCCCCAGCCTGTGGAGGGCGGGCAGCGCAGCCCAGCAGCGTTAACCGCATCTGTCACGCAGAGGCGCTCCCAGGCGCCCCGAGAGGACGGCACCTGAGAGAAGCCTCGCGGGGTCCAGCTGGCAGGGCCAGCCCATGTGTGCGGTGCCCCCGCAGCCCTGCGTGGGCTGCACCTGCAGGCGTGCTTCTCCACAGAGGAGACCTGGCCTCTCAGCCCTTGCTCTGAACACTCGGAAAGGAGCTCCCCTGCCAAGGTCAAGGCCTAAAGGAAAAAGAGCTCCTGAGAAATACTGACTTTCTGTGATTCAACCTCCGCCCACCACCTGAGCCCTGTCCTCCTCCTTCCCCAGAAGGTCGTCTGAGGCTGTGTGTGTGGGTGGGCCCCCTGGGGCCACTTCCCCACCTCACCAGTGGGAGGAGGCAGTTTGCCAGCTCAGAGGAGGGAGCAGGGCCGGTGGGGAGGATAGCTATGCTGGGAACACCAGCAAGGAGAGCGCCCGTCGGGCATATTTCCTGGAAACTATTGGTGCTGGCTTTGTTTTTAGCAGCAGCTTTCAGAGCCAAACTTGGTTGAGGCCATGGATTCCTCTGTTCTGGGGTATTTTTCTTGGCTTCCTGAGGCCTTACGCAATATGGTCTCTTCCCCATGACGCTGGCTGGGCTCCATGCCAGGGTTAACGGGGCTGCCCTGAAGAAGAGGACCCCGCTATATCAGTGCTGTGTGTGGCACAAAGGGGATGTGCTCATTTGGTAAAACCTTCCCCCCCCCCCCCTTTCCCCTGCATTTCGGGGCTCCCCAGAAGAAGTTCCAGGCACTCATGGAGTGATAGGGGACATACCTACAAGTGTGGGAAGACTCAGAAGGATCTGTCTCTGGGTCATTTCCTCTCCTAGCTTTTAGTCCTCCCACCCTTGTTGGAGAATCTTTCCCTGGGTGCACCCTCCCTGGCTGTGATGTGAGGGGTCACTGGTACCTGAATACTCACCTGGTTTCTGTCCAGAGGCCCCAGCCAAGCTCAGTCTAGTCCTCCACCGCTCCCCAGTGGTTGTGTAGGCTCACTGCACTTCTGAGCTTGCTATTTATTTACTTTTCCATAATTTCTTTAAACACTGTAGACACCATATTCCTACTCCTCTTACTAGGGCTGTAAGGGATACAGTGTCCTCCCTAAAAATAGTATAATCTCCTCAGAAGGTAAAGGCATGTACACAAAGGAGCAATGAAACCAAATGAAACAGCATCTGATCACAGGTCAAGTGTGATATTGTGATGTTTAATAAGATATATATATTTGTTGCTACTCCACTATTCTTGGCATAGAGCTCCTAAACCTCTTGGAATTTCATAAGTAATGAGATAAATAAAGGTGTCTTGTGTAGGGTTTATGAGATGACTTTTGTAATGCCTTTGAGGTTAGGGACTGGTTGCCAAGAGAACTTATATGATTAGAGTATTGAAACTTTGTTTTACCACCACCCTGAACCTCCGAGAGAGGGGAGAAGCTGGAGTTAAATCAACCACCAACAGCCAATCATCCATGCCTATGTAATGGAGCCTCCATAAAAACCCAAAGGGATTGGTGTGGAGAGCTTTGGGATGGTGAACACGTGGTGACTCAGGGAGAGTGTGTGCTCAGAGAGAGCGTGCAGCTCCATGTCCTTGCCCCATACCTTGCCCCAGGCATGTCTCCCATCTGACTGTTCCTGGGTCACATCCTTTTATAATAATCAGTGATCTAGTAAGTACACTTTTTATCTGAGTCCTTGAGCCACTCTAGCAAATTAATGGAACCCAAGGAAGGGGTCATTGGAATTTTCCATCTATAGCAAGTCAGTTAGAAGCGCAGGCAACAACCTGGGCTTGCAACTGGTGTCTCACTGTGAGGGGGTGGGGTGGGCAGTCTTGCAGGACTGAGTCCTTACCCTGTGTGGTCTGATGCTTTATCTTTTTAATGCTGACAGTATTATAGATTTCCCTCATTTTCCCATTTGCCCCTCTCCACTCAGCCTCCATCCCACTTCAGTCCTTCATTAAACTATTGTCTATGTCCATGGGCTATGCAAGTTGTTAGAGTAATCTGTTCCTGCCCCCCTTTTCCACCCCCTCTGATATATGTCAGTCTGTTCCATGCATCCTTGCATCCATGCATTCTTTAGGTGGATAGTGTCAGAATTGAGTTGAATTGTAGGCTACCCAGCTGGTGTTGTATTGTAGAATTGCTTGATGGTATGGAGGGACACCTCAACCCCAGCACTGAAATTAAGTCCCAGATCACTTTTCGTTGGTGTCAGAAGTGGGATTTGCTACTAGGGGTGTCGAACTCAATCAGAGAAGGGGCCAAAATCTAAAATCCAGCCTAAATCGCAGGCCGAATGGTTTACTGAACAGTCATAAACTGTCATTGTGATGGAAACGCAGCGGAGTGCAGTGATGACAGCGTGGTGCGGGCCACATTGCAAGGCCTGGCGGGACGGATTTGGCCCGCGGGCCTTGTGTTTGACACATGTGTGACAGTCATGTCTCACGGAAACGCGGTTTGGGAAGAGAAAAGATGAAAGGGAAAGGAATGAAGAACCTTTGGTTCCTCCATGGCTACCCGTTACCATGGCATGGAATAGCAGCTGTGCCATACAGTTACTAAAGGTAAAAGTTAAACATGGAACTTAGAGATGGATCCAGTTCCTGGGGAGTTGAACCTGGATATATAAGCAAATGAAAAAGGACAGGAAGCATGGTAAAATGCAATCCTTCGGTAATTGTTATTGTAATAGCTAGAATAAAAATGAAATCAGGTGCTGGGTTGAGCCTTGATTCTAATCCAAGTTCAGATCTAGGTCCATGAGAGCTCTGGCCACTGGCCTCAGAGCTACCTAGATAGGGAAAAATTATGCAGGGTCAACAGAAAGCACCTCTAAAACTCTGGACACCAAGAAAATTGTTGTTGTTGTAGGGAGAGGGCAAAACCAAGAAACCACTGAAGCCAGAGAGCATGGTGTGAAGGCACTGATTCATTTCCTGGATCAGTATCATCAGCTTCCTGAAGAACCTTTACTGAAATGGATTGTGGGAGTAACTAAGTTCAGAGCTATGCCTTTGGTTTTGAATGTTGAGGTTGGCAGAGCAAGTTTGGGCTGAAACAGCTCACTGTAGAGCACTTGAAGGGGGCTATTTGTGATCCAGACAGAGTCCTGTGAGTTTAACTCATTTGCTAAAGGGATCCCAGGTCATTCAGTCTGATTTCCTCTTCTCTCTTCACACTTTGATGCAGTCAGTACCCAAAGCAGGAGTTCTCAGAACCATCTGGAAGGCTTCATCCACAGAGATTCTGCTTTAATCGGTCTCGAGTGGGGTCTGGGAATTTACATTTAAAAAAATATATATTTTATTGATTTTTCACAGAGAGGAAGGGAGAGGAATAGAGAGCTAGAAACATCGATGAGAGAGAAACATCGACCAGCTGCCTCCTGCACCCCCCCTCCCCAACCGGGGATGTGCCCATAACCAAGGTACATGCCCTTGACTGGAATTGAACCTGGGACCCTTCAGCCCACAAGCCGATGCTCTATCCACTGAGCCAAATCGGTTTTGGTGGAATTTGCATTTTAACAAATTCCCCGGTGTCCTGGAAACTTAGAGAACAACTGTTCTTTATAGCTAATTAGTAATCTGCTCAAAACCAGCCCAAGTTCAAGTCAGAAGGGATCTGCTTCCTTCACTAGGTGTCATCCTGCATTTGGGGGTGGCCTGGGCTGATGATGCCTGTGTCTGTTGAGCTGCAGCAGCTGCTGACATTGATCCTTATCCTCTGCCTGAGGCCTGGCTCCCGTGGAGAGGGCAGAGGTGGGCTCCACACCACTGAGCCTTTAAGGACCCCAGACAGAGAGCCATTGGTCTCGTGCATAAGGCCAGCCCAACCCCAGAGTGGCAGCTCTAATGGCCAGGGCCCAGGAGACACTGCCAGCTGAGAGCATGACCAGGGCACCCAGATTTACTCATTTTGTCCAAACCACAAACATCTGAATGTGCATCTGTGGGAGTCTGGTTTCACTGTCTCAGGATCAAAAGCAGACACATTTGTTCTTCCTGCCCCTCTGAGGGCATGTGGCCTCCTCCCTACCTCTACCCCCCACACAGCCCACAGGGCACAATGACAACTGGCAGGAGGAGGAAAAGGGAGGAGGAAGAAGCAGTGGCCAGGGGTTGGCTAAAGTGAGGACTCAGAAGACCCCACCCCTTCTTGTCCTAGGTGCTTCTCTTCTCAGCTGAGGCCTGGCCAACCTCTCATTGCAGGTGGTGGCAAGAGGTTTAACTTCAGAGAGAAAGAATGGGAGCCACCTTCCCGTGGGGCACCTGTTCTATATCCACTTCAGGTCAGGTTGAGCCTCTGCTCTTAATGTGCATACAGTCCAAGTGCAGATACGCGGTATCTGCCAGGAGTGGCCCGGTTTGCAAACACACTTTCTCCTGACCCCGGGCATTGGATCCTCATTAACTGAGCAATGCAAACCAGGAAAGTGGGTAATTCATTAGGAGTTCTGGTTAAAGCCATGTTGAAATTCATTGCGCTGCAGCCGCCACAATACAGCTCAAGGCTGCCTAAGCACAGCAGCAGTTGGGGGCATTGGCGGGTCACAGGGCAGCATCCCACAGGAGGATATAAATGGTTTTCCAGAAAGCTTTTAGTGTTTGAAACAGGACCTTACACAAAGCTAACTGCACAGATTGGGAAGCAAAAGTCAGAGTTTCATTTGTTTTATGTGGGTGTGAGATTCGCAGTATTTTGAACCAAGTTAAATGCAAAGCAAACCAAAACATAGCATGAAAAGAAAAGGAGAAGAAAAACGATGCATATAACTGTGGAGTTGCACCCCCAGCTGCTCAAATAATGTAAGCATTTGATTGTCGGATGATGGGGAACCACCAGGACCCGGGTCAGAGACACGGTGTCACACCTACAGGAAGCAGAAGAGGAGCAGATGTGGGAGGCATCACAGCCCGCTGCAGTCTGGCCTGCCTGGCTGGGGACAAGTCCTCAGTTAACCTCAGAGTTCGAAGGGACAGAGATCCTGCTAATTCACTGTCCTGATCAGACTCTCAGAGCAGTAGTTCTCTCTCTCTCTCGGCTGGATATCAGAATTATCTGGAAAGCTTTTAAAAATCTTAATTTCAGACCACATCTCAGACCAATTAAATTGATGAGAACCACACTTCAGAGATTAAAAGTAAACATCATTAACTCCTCTAGTGTTTTAATGGGCAGGCACTGCTCTAAAATACACCCTTACTTTGAATTTCCTAAATTATTGGCAGGTTTTCATAATCTGCTCTGTACACTATACGCTCATCCATGCAGTGGTTCAGACCTTGCTCCACAACCTTCTCACTGACCATCTCTGATACTCTGCACCCTTATTTACTTGCACTGATTTTGTCAAATCGAGCATGAAGTAGAGTCAGATGATTCATTTATACTTAAAAAATGCATCAAATTTTCCATGTATTTTCTGGTCTTCCCAGCATCTCATATCTTCTAATAATACAATGACATGCTATCCCATTTCTTTAGCCACCAATGCCTTTGCAAAATAAACTTCAACTCTAAAAGGAAGAGCAGCAAGCCAACATTTCTTCTCCAATTTTCAATCAATTCCTTGATTATATCTCTAGTCTCTAGTCCCCCTCGCCCACCCCTTTGCTTCCCCCTGCACATCTCAAAAAAACCTTTTGGCAAAACTGCCACTTCTTCAAATGACTCTTTTTGGTACAAGCAATATTGTGGTAATTCTTATTTTCTCCTGAAGAAAAATTTGTACCAGACAGACAGGTCTTAGATAATTTTTATCCCACTTCATCACCATTTTCTTGTCCTATTTTTTAAAAATTCTCTTAGAAGTGCCTCTTCCAATCAAAGGAAGGCCATTTATTTCAAGATCTATAAATAGCTGTTATTTGAGATTTGTCTAGCGCCGTATTCCTCTGATCTTTGCAGTGTTCATTTCCCTCCCAGTTTCCTTATTCCCACTCAGTCTGGAACATATTTCCCCATGGGGAAAGCTATGACAAATGCACCAAAACATAGGGACTATGTCAAGTGCCCAGAGGGAACTTAATAAGGACCTAATGAATGAATGGAAAAATAGCAGAGTCTGATTTCAGCACTGCCAGTTCCTAGATAAGTGTCACCATACATTCCTAGGTAAGTGTGCATGTCACAATCCTGGGAAAACACCTAGAGAAACCCCTGCTATAGAAACTTTGCCAGTGTCCACCAGTATAAGCCAATAGGTAGACTATCCAAATCTCTGCTTTCATCTCTGTTCTGAATCTGGAATGCATCCGAGGTGGACATTTTTGGATTCAGAACCAAAGGAAAATGATTAAGATTATTTGGTATTAGGGACTTTGTTTATTACCACTTGAGATAATCAGATGATTATTATTATCATTTTTAAGTTCTTTATTGTTTATAGTATTACATGTCTCCTCTTCCCTGTGCCCCCTCCCCATTGACTTCTCTCTAGCCACCCCACCCCTCAGCATATGCACTCATCTCCCTAGTGTCTGTGTGTATATTGGTTATGCTTATATGCATGCATATAAGTCCTTTGGTTAATCCTCCCTCCTCTCTCTGGATCTATTTTTGTTCATCAGTTTGTGTGGTTCATTATATTCCACAATGAGTGAGATCATGTGATATTTATCTTTTTCCGACTGGCTTATTTCGCTTAGCATATGCTCTCCAGGTCCATCCATTCTGTTGAAAATGGTAAGAGTTCTTCCTTTTTTGCATCAGCATAGTATTCCATTGTGTAGATGTACCGTTACTTTTTAATCCACTCATCTGCTTATGGGCACTTAGGCTGCTTCCATATCTTAGTTATGGTAAATCGTGCTTCTATGAACATAGGGGTGTATATATCCTTTCTGACTGGTGTTTCTGATCCCTTGAGATATTCCTAGAAGTGGGATTACTGGGTCAAATAGGAGTTCCATTTTTAGTTTTTTGAGGAAAACTCCATACTGTTTTCCACGGTGGCTGCATCAGTCTGCATTCCCACCAGTAGTACATGAGGGTTCCTTTTTCTCCATATCTTCACCAGCACTTGTCATTGTCGATTTGTTGATGATTGCCATTCTGACAGGTGTGAGATGGTATCTCATTGTTGTTTTGATTTTCGTCTCTCAGATGATTAATGACTTTGAGCATGTTTTCATATGTCTTTTGGCCTTCTGTATGTCCACTTTCAAAAAGTGTCTATTTAAGTCTGTTGCCCATTTTTTGATTGGATTGTTTATCTTCCTTTTCTTAAGATGTATGAATTCCCTATAAATTTTGGAGATTAGGCCCTTATCAGATATATTATTGTCAAGTATGTCCTCCCATTTTGTGGGTTTTCTTGTTTGTTTTTGTTGTTATTGTTGTTTTTGCTGTGCATAAGCTTTTTATCTTTATGTATCCCATTTGTTTATTTTCTCCTTAGTTTCCATTGTCCTAGGAGCTATATCTGTAAAGATATTGCTACAATATATGTCTGATATTTTGCTGCCTATGGTTTCTTCTAAGATTTTTATGGTTTCCCATCTTACATTTAAGTACTTTTTCCATTTTGATTTTATGTTTGTGTATGGTGTAAGTTGATGACCTAGTTTCATTTTTTTTTTTGCATGTATCTGACCAATTTTCCCAACACCATTTATTGAAGACACTCTCTTGACTCCATTGTATGCTCTTGCCTCCTTTGTCAAATATTAATTGAGCATAATGGCTTCGGTCAATTTCTGAGTTCTCTGTTCTGTTCCATTGATCTATATGTCTGTTCCTGTGCCAGTACCAGACAGTTTTGAGAAAAGTGGCTTTGTAATATAGCTTGATATTTAGTATTGTGATCCCTCCAACTTTGTTCTTCTTTCTCAAGATTGCTAGGCTCTTTGGAGTCTTTATTATTATTATTATTATTATTATTATTATTATTATTATTAAAATCGCTTCATTTTTCTTTTAAATATATTTTTATTGATTTTTTACTGTAAGGAAGGGAGAGGGATATATTGTTAGAAACATCAATGAAAGAGAAGCATTGATCAGCTGCCTCCTGCACCCCCTTTCCCCCCACACTGGGTATGTTTCCACAACCAAGGTACATGCCCTTGACCAGAATTGAACCTGAGACCTTTCAGTCCCCAGGCCAACACTCTATCCAGTGAGCCAAACCAACTAGGGCTTGGGTCTTTATTTATTTCATATGAATTTTTGGAGAATTTGTTCTAGTTCTGTGAAATATGCTGTTGGTATTTTAATGGGAATTGCATTGAATCTATAGATTGCTTTGGGTAGCATGGACATTTTAATGATGTTGATTTACCAATCCATGAACATGGTATATTCTTTCATTTATTTATGTCTTTCTCTATCTCTTTTTTCAGTGTCCTGTAGTTTTCTGAGTACAGGTCTTTTACCTCTCTAGTTAAGTTTATTCCTAGGTATCTTAATTTTTTTTTTTTTTTTTTTTTTTTGGTGCAATGGTAAGTGGGATTATTTTTTGTTTGTTTCTCTTTCTGTGATACATCGCATAAACAAATCAAGAGATAAAAACCACATAATCATATCAATTGATGCAGAAAAGCATTTGACCAAATCCAAAACCCTTTCTTGATAAAAACTCTCAGCAAAGTGTGAATAGAGGGATTATACCTCAACATAATAAAAGCCTTATATGATAAACCTACAGCCAACATCATACTCAGTGGGCAAAAGCTAAACCCATTTTCCCTAAGGACAGGAATAAGATATGGATGCCCACTTTCATCACTCCCATTTGACATAGTACTGGAAGTGCTACCCTTAGTAATCAGAGAAGAAGAAAAATAAAAAGGCCTCTAAATTGGAAGGAAAAAGTAAAATTGTCATTATCTGCAGATGACATGATATTGTGCATAGAAAACCATAAAGACTCCATAAAAAAACTACTAGATTTAATAAATGAATTCGGCAATGTAGCAGGATATAAAATGAACACCCAGAAATCTATGGCTTCTTTTATACGCCAATAATGAACACACAGGAAGAGAAACAAAAACATCCAATGTTTTCTTTTTTATCTCAATCAATCAATTTATTTCTGCATTGCTTTTGTCCTGATCATATTTTTAAATCATGTATAGGTATAGTTCAGTATGAAACACTTAAACGTGCTTTACAAGTGGTCAACCTCCTAATCTTCAGGAATAGCTCATGATTGAGTGAACTATTTTTGTTTCAGAATTTAAATCAAAGAATAATTTGTAATAAGTCTACAAAAAGTCACCCTCTAGGAGTTGAGTCAAATTTCTAGCTGGCCCATCTTGTCTCTATTCCAATCCAGAGTTTGTGGTCTGGCGGTGGCAAGGGTGTGGGGGAAATGTTTCTGGATTTCGGAAAGTCTTGCATTTCAGTCTGTTCTCTGCTCTTTCAAAAGGTGTTTTACTAAAAGGAGCAAGAGCAATATTGAAGATTTACTTCTCACTTAAGACAGTAGGATGGAATTGGTTACTTATCTGATTGTTTTTGTTCATGATCTGCTCCTTGATGACCTCTCTTACGAAGACTAATCAATTTTGAGAGAACGCTGATAAAAATAGCAGGAAATTCATCAGTTACCTCTCAGCCAGACTGTGCCAACATGCCAGTCTAAAACGGGTCCTGCCCATACTGGAATTCTTAACAGGGCTTTTCGGGAAATTTTTAATTTTCTGAATCCCCAGTTCTGAGAAGAATTAATGAAGGAGTCAGAAAAATGGGAAACAAGTATTAAAAATCTCCCTTGAGAATGAAAACTCAAGTAATTTAGAGGCATTGCTGATGGGAAGGGATCCACTGACTTCAAGTTCAAAGCAAGAGCAGGAGAAGCTGAAAAGGAGAGTACAAGGTTGAGGAGGGCATTTCTCAAAAACCCTTGTAAACATGTTGCCATGATTGTAAGTGGGTGTCACTGGCCCTGTCTACTGCTGACAGTCTTATTGCAAATAAAATGTACATTTAAAACTTATATGCATAGTAGACTTTGCACAAATCCTATCAGCAATGTTTCAAAAATTAAGTTTTGCAAACTAATTCCTTAAATTGGCAGTTCTGACATGTGATTCTGTGTGGTGTTATTAAATTTGCTAGGATGCTACAGTATTGGTACACTATTTTGTAATGTTTGCTGTTTTTTTTTTTCCTGGTATTTGAATATTGCTACAGTTTTTTGTAAAGACATTAGACTTTACATTTTTTAACCTTCTTATTTATTCATACACATAAAAATTTTTCAGATAACCTTAATAACAATTAATGAATATAAAAAATGTTGGGAGTATTTGAAGTAAAACTTATGATTGCACAAAATTTAGAGAATTCACAGGAATTTCTAGGAATTTGGAAACATTGCTTTCAACGTTATCTACTAAATTTCTCTTAGAGCCCATTACTCTCATCTCTGCCCTGACATTGAGCTGCCATCCAGCTTCCTAACAGGTTTCCTTCGGTTCATTCTCTGTCCTGAAGCAGAGAGACCTTACAGACATGCAAATCTGTTCATTTCACTCCCACACATGAGGTATTTTAATGGCTGCCCACAGGAAACGGTACTCAATCATTAGTAATCTGGGAAGTGAAAACTCCAACCACAATTAGAGATCAGGACATACCTATCAGATTGGCACAAGACATAAAGTCCCAGCTTCATGAAGCAGGGACAGAACCTGTTTTGCCCACTATTTTACTCAAAGATTAGCACAATGCCATACAATTAGCAGGTGCTCAATGCCCATTTAAAGGTGGGTGACTGTGAGGATAAATCAATGAGAATGACATGTGTGCGATACACAGCCTTCATGCACATGTTCGCTGCAAACACTAGGCAAAATAGAGGCTCATTTGGGCATCGCCCAAAGGATTCTTTCTTCTCTGAGGCTGACAATCAAAGATGCTGTCCTATATCAACACTGCCTTCTGCTGTCACGACAGTGAAATTCATTCTTATAAACCCCAGCTTTTGTATCTTGGACATGGGGAGACTATATCACCGCCCTGTTATTTCTTTCCGTCTGAAAAATTATCAAGCTGTATAATGATCTATTCAAACACAGCCACACATTAACAAGACCATTTCCTCTCGTTTTTGCAGAACTGCAGTGAGAAACAAACAAGATAACACACATAAAAGTGCTTCATGAAGCATGAAGTGTCATGAAGTATTAGCATCCAGCATTGTTAAATTGGCAGGCTTCCACTTCATAACCACAGCCTGTCCATCTAAGTCTGCATCACAGGGCTCAGCCTTGAGCCAGCCTGGAGCCTCCTCCTATCTGAGACCCCCTCCTTGTCTGCTTGTCTCTGTCCTGGTCTGGTTCCCATCTTCCAGTACTAACTTCCTAATCACAGTTCTCATTCTATTTGGTCAAAAATGAATTTTAAAATCAAACCTACCAGATTTTGGATTTTGGCTTTGCAGTTTAGTTTCTGCATTTGAAAAATAGGATGATATTATAGTTTCTCTCTAACAAGGATTTTTTTTTTTAACAAATTGAATAAAGCCTTATGCTCAAAGTATCATTTTTTAAAAATTATTATTATTATTATTATTATTATTATTATTTTAATCTTTGTTGTTGAAAGTATTACATAGGTCCTCCCCCACCACCCCCCGCCCCTCATTAACGGGTTCATAATGAGTATAAGATATACATTAGTTTCCTTCTATTTTCCTCTTAAGTGACCTGGACTAATTGGAAAGCTCATCTTCCTACTTATGGGAGAGGGCAAAAAGCAGAATCTGTGATAAGGCAGAAGGTGGGAATATCAGGTTGAGTAAGATAGCTGTCAGTCCCTTATCAAAGCAAAGGGTGGGAGAGAGATTTGGTCACAAAAAAAGCCTACCAGCCTCTCTCAATGACCATCAAACCTTTTGAATGATGGAAGGGCTGTAATACACAAGAAAGGGACCGGCCTACTGAGCAAAGACCTTGTCTGGAATATATTCTGGAGCATGATGATTTTAGGGTTTCCATTTATGATCAGTTAGAACTTGCACCATCCATTTAGAGTGGGCTATTTCAACATGTTCTGAGAAGCATGCCAACAACAACTGGATACCAGCTGGTCTCCCACAACTTACTTATTCCATAATTCTGGACTTTAAGGAATTAGCCTCTTAGACCAAGACTTGCAGTAAGGATGGCCTTTGCCAGAGGCTTGCTGTGAGCATTCATTCAGGATCACCCCTCACTGGGCTCCAGTATGCCCATCTCTACACCGAGGAGGCCGGGCCAGCCCAGTTGAAGGGCCCTTTCCAACCTCGTATCCTGTTGATTAATAGTATAAGTTTTGGTCCAGGACAGCTTATACCTCAGGGTCAGGGACCTTTTCTCTAGATTTTAAATCAAAATCACTGCTGCTGCTGTTAACGTCTGCTGCTGCACTTCCTGTATTTTAACAGATAAGGAGAAGCCCTGCACTGTTACAAGCTCTCAACCCTCCTTTCTCTGGTTTCTGATTTCTTGCTGCACATTTAGTACACTGAGGTTCCTGGCTTCAGCTCTGCAGCTCTGAGATCACCAGGGTGCCGGGGTCAGCATCCCCCAAATGCCTTTATTCTGTGCCCTCTCGCCAGCACTTAGGCAAACAATTATTTGGTGCTCAATCTATGAGTTTACTTATTTCCTCTCTGATTCAGTACATGAGTTGAACCAGAAGGAACTGCCATCAGAAGGCTATTAGCTCTAACAACCCTATGTCGGGGATTTCTCAGAACAGCCCAATTTCAAATATTACATTCTGTTTCCAAACTAGGAGTTCCAAACTTCAACTGTGAAAACAGCCACTGCAGTTTCCTGTGCTGTGCTCTAGTTTTTTGTTTGAATGGTCACATTTGTTTATTTTTGCTTTTGTTGTTCTTGTCTGAGGAGACATGTTAAAAAAGATATTGCTAAGGCTGATGTTAAGAGTATACTGCCTATGTTTTCTTCTAGGACTTTTATGGTTTCGGGTCTTATATGTCTTTATCCATGTTGAACTTATTTTTCTATATACTATTTTTCTATATAAGAAAGTGGTCCAGTTTCATTTTCTTGCATATGTCTATCCAGTTTTCTCAGGACATTTTGATGATATAATTCTTTTAATCATGAGAACAGTATATCCTTCAATTTATTTCTAATAGCAAAAAAGCAAGTGGGAGAAGAGATTGCAAATGATATATCTGATAGGGGTAAATATATAAATATATATGAAGAATTCATACAACTCAATATAAAACATAATTCAATTTCACAAGGGGCAGAACCCTGGCTGGTTTGGCTCAGTTGGTTGGGTGTCATCCCATATACTGGGAGGACACTGGTTTGATTCCCTAGTCAGGACAGATACCCAGGTATCAATGTTTTGCTCTCACATTTATCTATCTTTCTCCCTATCCTTCTCCCTCTGTCTCTAAAAGTCAATTAAAAATATAAAAAATGGGCAGAGAACTTGAATAGACATTTCTCCAAAGAAGACATACAGATGGCCAACAGAGACATGAAAAATATTCAACATCACTAGTCATTAGGGAAATACAAGTGGAAATTACAATATTGTATCACATTACACCTGTTAAAATGGCTATTATAAAAAAGACAACAAATGACAAAAGTGTTGGTGAGGATGAGGTGAAAAGAAAGAACCTTGGTGCACTGTTGGTGGGATTACAAATTGGTACAGTCACTGTGGAAAATAGTATGGAGGTTCCTCAAAAAATAAAAAATAAAAATAGAACTACCAGATGACCCAGCAATTTCACTTCTAAGTATTTATCCAAAGTAAATGAAAACACTAATTCCAAAAGATATATGCACCTTTATATTCATTGCAACATTATTTTTGCAGCCAATATATGGAAGTAACCTAGCAGTCAATTGATAGGTGAATGGATGAAGAAGATGTGATGAGTATATATGTATGTGTGTGCCTAGGGAGGTGTGGGTGTTCTGGGACAAAAGTACGTTTACAGTTGTTCCTATGGGAAGTAATACAATAAATAATAATATAAGAATAAACTCTGTATTTCACATACTCACCACTGAAGCCTATTTTTTGCCACACCCTGTGTAATAGAGTATTACTCAGCCATAAAAAAAAAAAACCCTTGCTATTTGTGATAACATGGGTGGACTTAGAGGGCATTATGTTAAGTGAATTAAGTCAGAGAAAGACAAAGACTAGATTGTTTTACTTATATGTGGAATCTTAAAAGAAAACAAAACAAAATAGAAACAGACTCATAGATTCAGAGAATAAACTGATGATTGCTAAAGGGGTGGGGATAGGGGGTTAGACAAAAAAGGTAAGGGGATTAAGAAATAGAAATTTCCAGTTATAAAATAAATAAGCCATAAGGATGCAATATATAGCATAGGGAATCCTACATAATAAAAGGCTAATATGCAAATTGTCCCCTTGGGAGTTTGACCAATCAGGAGTTCAACTGCTCGCTATGATGTGTGCTGACCACCATGGGGTGAAGGGAAGGCCCCGGCCCCAACCAGTAACTAAAAGGCCCTGATCAGCCCTGATTGCCCGCCAGGCCTAGGGACCCTACCTGTGCATGACTTTTGTGCACCAGGCTTCTAGTCCTATATAATAAAAGGGTAATATGCCAATTGACCCTGATAGTGGAATGACCAGTCACTATGAAGTGCACTGGCCATCAGGGGGCAGACATTCAATGCAAGAGCTGCCCCCTGGTGATCAGTGTGCTTCCACAGAAGGAGTGTTGCCCAGCCAGAAGCTGGTATGGCTGGCCAGTGCAGCAGCAGTGGCAGAGCCTCTCCTGCTCCATGGCAGTGCTAAGCCATTAGTCAGATATCCCCCCAGAGCTTCTGGGCTGCCAGAGGGATGTCTGACTGCCAGCTTAGGCCTGATCCTCCAGGAAGCTGGCCTAAGCTAGCAGGTGGACATCCCTCAAGGGCTCCCAGACCTCAAGAGGGCATAAGTTGGGCTGAGGGACCCCTCCAAGTGCATGAATTTTCATGCAGTAGGCCTCTGGTATAGTTAATAACATCCTAATAACTTTGTATGGTGACAGATGGTTATTAGACATGGTGGTTACTTTGTAAGCTGTATAAATTTTGAATTATTATATTGTATAATACATTGGGAACTAATATTATATGTCAACTGTACTTTAATAACAATATAGTTTCTAGAGTGAGGATTAAGAGCAGGAAAATGGTTGTAAAACTGACCTATGTCTGAGATAAAAGTGACGAGGCAAAGCTGTGCCTGGCAACCAGGGCAGGATCACCTAGGCAGGAAGAAAGCATGCACTTTAGCAAGAGCCCTTTTCCCACTGTCATGAACCTCAACAACCTGCACATGTTTTCATGAGTGTGGTTTTTCTGCCCTCTAGTGTCTCAAAGTGTTCAGAACTCGTTGAACCTAAAAATGTCTTTTCAATGCTGATCATAGATTTTATAGTCACAGAAAACAAACTGTTAGCAATCCAGCCCTGGCCAGTGTTTCTCAGTGTATACAGCACCGCCTGTGGACTAAAGTGTCCCGGGTTAGATTCTGGTCAAGAGCATGTACTTCGGTTGCAGGCTTGATCCTAGCCCTAGATTGGGTTGTGTGAAGGAGGCAACGAATTGATGTGTCTCTTTCACATTGGTGTTTCTCTCTCTCTGTCTCTCCTCCTCCCTTCCACTCTTTCCAAAAATCAATGGAAAAATATCCTTGAATGAGGATGCATAAACAAACAAAAAAAGCCAATTTATATTATAAAATAGTATTACATTTTAACATTTAGGATGATAAAGAATAGCATAAAAGAAGAAAGATTGTAGAAAAAACATAGACAGATAGTAAATTTAAACCAAATATGTTACCAGTCACATTAAGTATGAATAACCTAATGTGGATGGGCATCACACAATCAGTAGGAGGCCTTGATAGAAAAAGACTGGCCTTCCCAGGGAGAGAGGGAATGCTGCCAGCAGATGGCTTTTGGACTCCAACTACAGCTCTTCCCTGGATTCCCAGCCTGCTGACCTACCCTGCAGGTTTTGGACTTGCCAAGTTTCCACAATCCTCTGAGCCAACCCCTTACACACATACTACATACACACACACACACACACACACACACACACTACGTACACACACACACACACTACAAACACACATACACACACGCATACATACACGGTATCTTTCTCCATCTCTATATGTACTACATATGTATAAAACTATATATATAATCGCATGCATAACTATATATGATTATCTATATATTATAAACTGATTACAAAGTTGGTACCTTGATCAAGCTCCAGGACATCCTTTTCATAACCCTGTGAGACTGGTAGTTGCTGAAGGCCCCATTTATAGGCACGAAAACACTACTTGCTTAAGGACACCTACTAATTATAGGGTCAGATCAGAAAGCACACCTCCCTGCCAACAAACTCATTTTCTCTTTCCATTGGCTCATCTCCTCCGTTCAATGATCTTGTTAATTTAGTGTGGCCTATTGCACTGCGAATAAAGTGAGGCTTTAGAGAGGGAGAGGATGGACTTGGTATTCCCTGCCCGACAGGCCTTAGCACCTGCCCCCTTGGGTCCAGTGTGCGGGCCCCTGTCCTTCAGCAGCAGGCTGCCCTGCCAGCCCAGCTGCCTGCTCTTCCTCAAAGCTCTCTCTGCAAAGTGAATTCTCTGAATTCTCAGAGCTGATGCTTCCAGGGCACTCTCACTCTCCAAGTGACAGATCTTAATGCTCCTAATTGTCACCCATTACATTGTCATTACATTTTCTGTGGAATTAAAACCATTTTCAAGAAAGGGCAAGGAAAGTTCATTTCCCTCACAGAACATCCCAACTCCTCTGGGTAGCTGGTTCTTTAGAATTTAGTGATCTTTCAGCAAGGCGGTTTTGGGGAAAGATGCGGAAGCCACACCATGACCTCTGCTGTCAGTCTTCCATTTAAAATGAGAACTGCTAAACAGGGAGGCCTGAGGGCAGGGACAATACCCCTGCATTCCTGGCAAATGCCTGACACACAGTAGGTCATCATTACATGCTAATCCAATAAATCAATGTGCCTTCGGCATTCCTCTTTATAAGCACCTTTGAATCCTCTGTCTTCAGATCTGTAGGGTGTCCCTTAAGCTTGATGGAGTTAGAATAAAACATATTTGGAATGGTAAAGGTAGAAATTGTATATCCCATTTTACAGGTGAGGAAATTGAGGTGCTGGTTCACTCTTTCTTCTCTTCTTTCTGATCTGACCATAGCAGAAATTACTAGCCGCACAGGGTCAATGAGATAAAAGCCTGTTCATCAAAGTCAGAGCAGGAACCAAAGTCAGGTCCTGTGAAATCCCTTCCCTTCTAAGTGCCAACGCAGCATCTTTGACCCCCTGGTCAAAAGAGAGTCGCTAGTGTCACATTCTGTGGCCATTCTTTGTTGGCCGGTCTGCATCCCCAGCAGTTTTAGAGAGAGTTCAGCCTGTGACTTTTGTGTATTTTAAATTTTATGCATATCACATTATATTACTCATAGGCACAGCAAAAACCAGGTGATACATTTACCTTGAGTAACTCGAAGAGAGTTTAGTGAAGTTAGCGTTTCTGAGGGAGTGCGCAGAGTGTGAGGAAACCACAGGAGAGGGCAGAGCACAGGGGCAGGGGGTGGAGTCTAGTAACAGCAGGTGCTGGTGCCCCCACAGCCTAAGGAGAGGGGAAAACAATGATCAGACCCAAGACAAAGGGGGTGCTACAGAGCTTTGTGGGGACCCCTGACAGGAAAAGGGGTGATGGGACATCCTGGGAAGGGAATACATACATTTTCCTCTCCTCCTTCCCTGTCAGTGTTCCCCAAAAAACAGTGAGCACCGGGGCCCATTGGCCCAGCCAGGCGCCCCCTCTCCCTCCCACCCCTCTGCAAGCACAGGTGGGCACAGATTGAAGAGTCAACCTGGAGGGCAAAATGAAGACATTAGCCAAAAGGAAGTATGTTCCTGTAGGGTCATATTCAAACATTATGAAGAAGATCCTCCCCTTCAAATTTGACCACGGGTGTAAGTTTGGTGCAGATCTTTTCAGACATTTTTCTGGGTGGTTTCTGCATAATATATGGCCTCATAAATGCACAATTCTGTTCTGCCTCTGTGGGTACCTGTTTTAAATGGGGCAATACAGCATGTATTGTTAAACAACTTGCTTCTTTTCTCAACACTATGTCTTGGACTCTTTCTATGTCAGCTCGTGGAGACCTACCACATCACGCCTGCAGGGCATCCCACAGTGTGGTCCACAGGAGGCTTCCCCAGCATCCTGCTTCCTGCTCTATCCTGGGGACGTGGCGGGATTGTGGGTCCCACTCTTTCAGATTCAGGTGCCAGTGTGCTTTCCTTCGGGCAAGGACATAGAAACCCGTCATGTGAGTCCCTTCTGGGAAAAGGTGGCTCCACCATCTCACTACCCGACTCAGGATGTGATGCTTAGACCGTCACATTCAATAAAAATATAAGCTGCTCTGTAGTTTAACATTTCTAGAAGCCACATTTTTAAAAAAATAAAAAAAATAAAAACACAGGTAAAATTAATTTTGGTACTGTTTGTTATATACCCAAAATATCTAAATTTTCATTTTGATATGCAATCAAGATTAAAAATTATTGAGGTGTTTTACTTTTTTCATACTAAGCCTTTGAAATCCAGTGGATTTAACACTTATTGTACATGTCACTTCTGACCAGCCACATTGCAGGGGCTCCGTGGCCACATGGGCTCAGGGCTATTACAGGGAGAGCACAGTTCTGCCTGGGTGTCAGGATGACACAGCGCTCAGGCCACAGCCAAAGTGTGATCAGCATGAGTGCAAGTGAGAAATAAGCCTTTTCTGTCTCCCCGAGGCATCAGGATGTGGGTGTTATTTGCTCCTATAGCATCACCTGATCTGTCTAGATGACACACATGATAATTCACTTAATCATTCCCCTAGGGGTGGACTTGAAGCTGTCTCCAGATTTTTTCACCATTAATAAAAATGCATCGATAAACATCCTTCAGTGCATTCCCTGTGTTCACATGCAAGTATATTCTGGGTAATTACCCAAGAATAACATCATTTGTGAACTTTTTGTTTTAACAAATATATATAAAAGACTGTCCAGATTGGCTTTCCAAATGTTCATTTCTGTTCGCAGTATATGAGAGTACTCATTTCCCCCATATCCTTACCAATATGTGATATTATAACTTTTTTTATTTCCAAGTTTTAAGAATTTTTGTATTTACATCTTTGATATTATAGTTGACATAATGTATAAACATATCAATTTTTTGCCTTCTGCATGAGCCCTGATCAAAGCCCAGGTTGGGGAGAGCCTGCAACCTGAGGTATGTGCCCTTGACTGGGATTGAACCCGGGACCATTCAATCCACAAACTGATGCTCTATCCACTGAACCAAACCGGCTAGGGCTATAACCTGTTGCTGTTGTTTTGTTATCATCATAAGCATCTTAATCTAATTTTAAAATTGTAAGTGGTAGCATAAAAACATTGTATAGATATAATAAATTCATTTGACCATTTCCTTAGTTTTTGGTCTTTTAGATTATTTCTTATTTGTATTATACATGGCTCCATAATGAACATATTTATACCTTCAACTTTTTCTACATTTAAATTATTTTCCTTTGTATAATTTTAAAGTGTGATTATTGGATCAAAAGGTCCATAAACTTTGTTTAAGGTTCTTAATATTTGCTAGCAGATTCTGTTTTTCCATGAAAGTTCTATCAGTTATACTTCTTTTGGGGGATGCCAGGTTTTTAAATGACATATATTGAGCTTTAACTACATGCTGATGCTTTCAGTTGCATTATATGGCACTAGTGGCCTGGTGCACGAAATTCGTGCACATTAAAAGGGAATTAATTAGAGGAAATATTTTAATGTTGCTATTTGCTCTTTCTCTATAATAGAAGTGTCAAGGATGAAAGAAAATTAGTGAAATATATGTGGAAATCTCCCTCCTGTCAGAGTCTGGGGTGTGTCACAGGACTCAGAGTCAAGTCCCTGCCCACCCGTGCATTCCTTGAAATCTCACAAAACCCAGACCTGGCTGTCCCCATCCTCGTCAAGCCCTGCTGCGCAGGGGACACAGCCTCCGGTCCTCAGGCCCCAGCTTCAGGGCACAAGTGTGTGACGACCATTTGCATATTAGCTCTTTATTCTATAGGATGTAGTGCTCCCAGGGCCTGTGAGGTGAGTGGAGAGGAAGTAGCCTGTCCAGGATCACGTGGTAGGGAAGAGGCAAAGCAGACCCTTGGACCCAGCTTCAAACCAAACATTTAGGATTTTTGTTCTTGTGTGTTTCATTTCATACTTTGTCTGCTTTACATTGCCTGTGGAAAAATAGCCTTCTTATTGATCCCTATTTCACCCACAGCTCTTGGCCCCAAGTAATTTATTAATTAAGATTTCCATGGAGAGGGAACTGATATTAACAATGGCTACTTTCTATAGGAAAAAACCTCTGCAGGGTTCGAAAATGGAATGTCAACCTGTAACTTCAAACTGCCAGGAGAGGGCACTGCCAGCCCATAATCTGCTTCAGAAACAAACAAAGCTCTCCAAGGAGGCTGACAATTTCTGAGATGGTTTCCTTGGGAGAGAGAGACCTTCTAAGACTGAAGGGATATTAAGCGGGTGTTTGGCGTGCAGGGCTGTCTTTCAGTGAGACTCTGCGGTTCCCTATTTAGGTGATTTATCCACAGAAACAACCCGCCTAGTTTCCAGATGAAAGGGGAGTCATGTTAAGACATTAAACTGTTTTAAGTGAAAACCATCACAGATATTTCTTAGTGTCGTTCTCATGGTTGCAGACAGCAATGAAATGTACATGGGGGAATAGGGCCAAATGCAGAATTTCCTTTGGGAGTTCAGTATCGTTGAGTATATCAAGAGATAGGAAACAACCTCTGGACATTTTCACATTTTGTTCCTTGGACGCCGTGGATGTACTGTGAATGTCCACTGAAAGCAGTGTCTGAGCTCTTTGAGGATGCAGGGACATCCCTCCCCTGCTGAGATCTGAGCTCCTTTCTTGCCTGAACCTTGGCCAGAGTTTCCTGATTGGTTTTCCTTTCCCCATTGCCACATCTTCATTAACCACTCCCCCTCCCCCCCAGTCTACACACTGAAGCAAGAGTGAACTTTGTATTAGAGAGTGGGACCCCTTCACTCCTCTCCCATTTGTAAGATGAAAGCCTTTGTATGCCTTGGACTACCTTCCAGAGCAAGCCTCCACCCACTCTCCCAGCCTCCTGGTATCAGCTTTTCTACACCCTCTCCTGCTGCTGTGCTCCAGCCACAGGGAGCTGCTTCTCTTTAACATCTCCATAGCTTGTACCACTACTTCCTCTGCCTGGAAGTTCTTCACCATGTTATTCCATCTATCAAATTCCTGCCCATTCTTCAAACCCAACTAGTGAGTTTCCTCTTCTTGATAGTCATTCCTCTGTTCATAATCCTGTGGATGATTTTAGGTCCACATCATGCTATTTCTCTCTCTCTCTCTCTCTCTCTCTCTCTCTCTCTCTCTCTCTCTCTCTCTCTCTCTCTCTCTTCTCCCTCAGTACCTCTGTACAGAGAGGTCCTAAAGGAAAGGGATATATCTCATTGATCCTTTTGTTTCTAAATGCAAGCTATGCCAGGTGTGTAGTAGACATCAATAAAGTGTTATTATTTGCATTTGGATAGAGGGGCTTTCCATGAGCTTCACTAATCTGGCAATATGCTAAATACACATCCTAGAAAATTTCTGGAGGTTCTAAACTATCGTTATTCATAATTTTGTAATTCACTTTTAAGATAATGATGTTTGTTTATGCATACTTCATTCCCTTATCTGGGAAGAGGATATCTGAGCTAGAATTTGGACCAAAGCTGCCTGAGTTTCATATGAGAGATGGGATTTCAGTGAGTGGAGGAGGTTTCTAATGGGCGAGAAGGGAAACCTGCTCAGAGCACTGGATAGAAGAGAGCAGAAGACAGGTGGAGAGGGAAGCAAGGATCCTGAGAGCAGGTTTTTCTCGCTGCAGGGAAGGGGAGATGAGAGAGCAGGTGAGTTAGGAAGGAGAGAGGCCTGAGCTGGGGCATTTATCCCTCCTCCTACTTCCGTTTCTGCTCCAAATGGTGGGAATTAAAACTGGTGAAGACAATTGCCAAGTTTCTATCAACTTTCCATATTCTTTAGAATGGTGATGAGTCTGAATGATCATTACATCTTGAAATGTAGAAGGCCACAAAAGGGAGCCTTATTCCCTCAGAAGTCTATGGAGCTAGTTTCTTCACAATGTACATTATTTAACAGGTCTTGGAACTCTTTCTCCTGGCTCTGTATCTGCATAACCTGCAGCCTCTATATCCAGTGCCCGCACACATCCACTCTCCCACCTGGGCTGACTCCATTTTCCTATTAATGAATGGAGCTCCTGGGTTGAGACGAACCATCTGTCTCCCAATGGCAGTTCCAGTGTTTCAATCACATCTCCAATAATTACTCCCCTTAAACACATTAGTGGGAAATGATGTAAAAAATAATTAAGTATAACTATCCACTGCATTAGAAATTGATGATATCTATGTTTTGTAAATTAGAGACATGCAGGGAAAAAGTATTATTTTTACCACTCATTACTACAAAAGGTCTCTTTAATTGTTCCACAGAATTCATCCCAGTGAGAGGAATATTTGAGAACGTGGTAGTTCAAAGGAAAAAAAGGAAAGAGTACGATCTACTCCAGTGAAAACCCGGTGTACCAACTACTAGCCCCATGATATTATACTCTATGAGCAGGAGGAGTATACATGCATTAATTTTGTACAGGGGACTTGTGCAAAGTACAGGGTGGGGCAAAAGTGGGCTTGCAGTTGTTTGTATGGTGAATAATACAGCAATTAATAAATACATCTGATTTCATCCCACCCTGTACTTGGAGCCTTACAGAGTGGCTTTTAGATATGGCTCAACATCTGAAAAGCTGGATGATTTTAGGTAAATCAATTAACCTCTCTGAAGCTCTATATTCTCATTGATGTGTTCTAAGAATTTAATTGAATGACACATAAGAAGTGCCTAGCATATGGCCTGGCATGTAGACCCCTCCCCCAATTATATCTGTGGATTCTCTCCACCCTTAACAGAGTCACCCTGATCTCATCATCTGAAACCTGGAGCACTCTCTGCCCCATTCTCAGGCATGATGGAATAGCTTTCCTTTGCCCTATAACTTGCTCCCAGTATCCTCTTCTATCACGCTTTCTAATTGAACACAGTATACTGCAGTTCCTCTTGGCAAGAGCTTTCTGCTTACTTGCAAATCTGTCTCTAATTAAACTATTTTCTTTGCCTTTCACAATGCAGTGGTAGCCCCCATGGAGACCTCAAGCAAGGCTTGTAAACCATGGGTAGCAGTCAGCAGTCATCTACCTCATATAGAAATAACTCCCATACCAGCCTATCATCAGTGTGGGCATTTCTATTTTACGCACCCCCTTCAGCTGGCTAAGCCACTCAAGGCCCTGACTCACCGATGGAGGAAGTAAAGTGCAAGAATGACATTTTTGTCCTGGGGAAAAGCAAATAAGGGAGGTTGGATTGGAGTTGTATTGGCTCCAAACAATTCCTCTGACCCTGTCCTTTGTCACCTTCTCTCTGACTGGCACCCTGCACTCCCTTCTGGGGCATTCTCACATTCCCTTTGTGGTTCTCCAGATGGTGACCATCATTTAGATGTCTGTTGTGACCCCACTTCCCCCATCAAGTGTCTCTCACTGCCCGAGCCTCCCTCACTCCCTACCACCCCTCAACATCTGTGGCACTAGGTTACTTACTGCCCTCAGTCCTGTTTGAGAATTAAGACTCTGCAGTCAGACAGAATGAATCCAAGTCTTGGCTCTTCCTCTCATTGGCTGTGTGACCTTGAGAATGTGACTGATCTTTCCTAAGGAAGAGTTTCCTTATTTGTAAAGTAGGGATACTAATAATTCATGTCTCATAGGAATGCTCGGAGGACTAAGCCATTAAAAACAAAGAAATGTGTCATGCACATAGTTGAATGTTCAATAAATATATAAACTTTTTACTTTTTTATTGAATTTATTGAGGTGACATTGGTTAATAAAATTGTATAAGATTCAGGTGTACAATTCTATAATACTTCATCTGTATATTTTACTGTGAGTTCATTACCCCAAGTCAAGTCTCCTTCCATCACTGTTTATGTCCCATTTACCCTCTTCCACCTCCCCTTTCTCTCTGGTAATCACCATACTGTTGTTTGTGTCTATGAGGATTTTGGGGGTTTTGGCTTAATCCCTTCACCGTTTTCCCCGAGCCCTGCAATCCCTCTCCCCTCTGACAGCTGTCAGTCTGTTCTCTGAGTCTGTTTCTCTTTTGTTAGTTTATTTTGTCCATTAGATTCCGCATAATAAATATGTTTAAGTTAATAATATTTTATTTCCATGTAGGACATGATTGATCATCTATCCAGCCGGCCAGCCAACCAATACTTGGGACCCAGAGATAAACCAGACCTGATCTGTGCCCTCAAGGAGCTGGCGGTTTTACCAGGGATCCAGGAATGCACACGCTTTTACTATGAGGCGATATATCTGAAGTCTTGAGACTTGCCAGTTTGGAGCCTGTCAATCCTTTCCCATTGATGTGGCAGTTTGAACAGTGTTCCCACTTGGCTCTAGTGTTGTCTCTCCTCATTGCTCCCGGCTACTCACTGAAGCCTCTTGATCCCAGAGAAACAGCTGGAAGCTATGGCTGCATAGAGGTCTGGGGGAGGGGAGCCTGTGCTGTGTCCTGAGCTCAGTGCCACGGCGACGTCCTCTGTAGCTGTACGGGAAACAGACAACTTTAGCACAGGCTTCTGGAGCTCTGGGGCTTTTGCCAGGATTTTAATGCATCCAAATCGATTATTTGAAGCTGAGGTTCAGTGGACCAACTCTGGACTTGTTGCCAGAGTGAGACAGCAAAGGCTGCAGGTCACCTGATGCCCTCTCGGCACCTCCTACCCACCAGGTCTACCAGGCGTCTTCAAACTACGGCCCGCGGGCCACATGCGGCCAGCAGAGGAGTCTGATCCGGCCCGCCAGGTTTTTTGGGCAGTGAGCGCAGCCGAGGTGTTACAGTAGGAATTAGTAGTTCATATAGTCCGGCCCTCCAGCTCTCTGAGGGACCGTGATCTGGCCCCCACTTTAAAAAGTTTGAGGACCCCTGAATACCACCAAGGAATAAGACAAGTCCTGGCTTTCGGGAGATTTTCAGGGCACTCAGTTCCACAGGTGCCCTTCCAGGACAAGGTTAGTCATAAAACCCTTGAATCATCACACAAAGCTGTGGGAACACATGGGTGTAGAAGCAGGGTTAAGCTAGGCTGGGGAATTGCCCTTATCTGTGAGCCTGGCCTTCCTCAGGGCTGTGACTCCCACAGAAGCCACCTGGCATCTCTCTGCTGCCTGCAGGCCTCATGCTCATCAAACAATCAAACACGTGGTCTTCGGGCACCAGGAATGAGCACAGGCAGCCTGAACTGTCCCCAGGACCAAAAATCAAAGGGTCTGTCCTGAATTGCCTCTGTGCCTTTGCACATAATGTTCTTTTCAGTTAGCACCCTTTGTCTACCCGGCAGATCCCTGCTGTTCTGGAAGAACATTGCCTATGTATCCTCTCTTCTCTGAGCTTTTCTTTATAAACCACCAGTCCCTTGATGCTTCCAGTTCTGTTCAGTAGACATGTATGAGATTCTGTTTTTACTTAGGTGTGCACCTCACTACATTTTATGACTTGTGCACATGTCTCTGTTAGATTCGGACTACTCAAAGGTAGGGACATATCTTCTTTCCTAGACCAATGCCCAGCACAGGCTTGGAATTATAAGATATGACTAGGTAGGTCCAGGTGGATAAATAAGAAATACTCGGTCCAAACAAACTAATGGGGAAGGCTTAGAGTTGTCATTACTAATGGAAGTGGTCGGCAAACTCATTAGTCAACAGAGCCAAATATCAACAGTACAAAGATTAAAATTTCTTTTGAGAGCCAATTTTTTTAAACTTAAACTTCTTCTAATGCCACTTCTTCAAAATAGACTCGCCCAGGCCTTGGTACTTTGTGGAAGAGCCTAACTCAAGGGGCCAAAGAGCAGCATATGGCTTGTGAGCCACAGTTTGCCGACCACGGGCCATTAGCAAAGCGTGAAGAGGAATGGAAGAGCCTTGATGGTCTCCCAGGTGAGAGAGATGAAATGGGCAGCACCTGAGCTGAGATGAACTTTAACAACTCAACCTCTGATTGGCTGTATTCCCCGTTCCACCCTCCTGGAGCTTACCAGCTCTTTATCTCCTGACTACCTTGCTTTACTTTTGTTTCTAATAATTCTTACTACATGTTATTATTATCTCAGCTCCTAAGGGAACTGACATCTATTGTATCTGTAGGTAGAAATATATACATAATGGCACACCATACAGACACAATAGAAGTAAATCACCTCAAGGGCATAGATAATAAGTGTAGCAAGATAATTAGAAAGTAATGTTTTCAACGTAATTTATTTAATTGTAAATTTATATAATTTAATTTTACTAGAGATGTCTTTCACGACAAGCTTGGAAAATTCCTCATAATAATAGTTAGCATCTATGGACTGGTTCCACCCCATTGTGGGGACGGTCATTGCCTTGGCCACGCCTCCAAGACTGCCACACCCATGGGAATGCTTGTCAGGAGCATCCACACCTGGGACTAGAGGCCTGGCCTCCACCTTGTTGGCACAGAAAGCGTGGGAAGTGTGGACGCCGCGGGAAGAGCTGTCTCGCTGCCGGAGAGGCTGGAGTTTCCCGTGCCACAAAGCAGGTCGGACCTTTCTTCCATTCATCATGGTCTGGGTTTTCGGGGTCAGAGCGACTCTGAAATGCAGATGTGCTTACGAGAGGGGAGTGTTGGGAGCTACCCCTGTAAGGCAGGGAAGGCAGCAGGGCTGGGCCGAGGGAGACGTGGAACTGCAACTGCGATGGAGATGCCGTGAGAGCCCAGCGGATTCCACAGGAGCCCCGACACCGGGAGGGCTCCACGTGGTTGTCCTGCCCGGTGGCCAGGGGCGAGGCGGAGATGTGGGCTTTCCCGGAGCAGAGAGGGGATTGTGGACAGGCAGCTCCCTCTACTCAGGGCAGTGCCTGAGGAGCCATCGAGCAGGCCGCACCTCGGGCGGCTGGGATGGGAAAAAAACGCCTGCAGGAGGGGCTGGTCTGCCCACCACCACATCCCCTGCATCAGAGGGGCCCCAAAGAGGATCAGCTGAGGACGTGTGAGAATAGACATATTTCAGGCACCACGATAGACCTACTGAATCAGAAACTCAGGGGATGGGGCCTAGCAATGCGGTCTAACAAGCTCTCCAGGTGGTTCTGATGTGGCCAGAATCTGAGAACAACAGCCTCAGACCAGCAGTTCTCGGATGCTGGGCTCAGAGCCTGTACTTGGGCTCCATAGAGCGTTTGTTTAAGTGGATAATATCTACCTATATTTCCCACATGAAAGTTAAAACTAAGAGATTTAAAAAATACTTAATCAGTTTATTTATCAATAAAACTAGAGGCCCAGGTGCACGAAATGCACACACTCAGGCGGTCCCTCAGCCTGGCCTGTACTCTCTTACAGTCTGGGGGCTCTCAGGGGATGTGCGACTGTTGGCCTGGGGAGCAGGCCTAAGCCATCAGTTGGATATCCCTAGTGCAGAGGCAGATCCTGCACTGCGTTGGGATCTGGCCAAAACAGATATCCCCCACGGGTTCCCAGATTGTGAGAGGGTGCAAGTCAGGCCGAGGGACCCCAGTGGTGCATGATGAGGGTCAGGGAGGAATATGGGAGGTTGGCCAGCTGAGGAGGAACTGCGGGAGGGCTCCAGGGTGTGTCAGGCCCATCTCACTCATTCCTGATCAGCTGGACCCCAGCAGTAAGCTCCAGTGTTTCCCAACCTTCTCTCATGATGAGAATCACCTGGTGGAGTTGTTAAAACACAGATTCCTGAATCCCAACTAAGAAGTGCTAAACTAGAATTTTTGGGAACATATAGGTAAAATTGCATACCTAACTTGGTGCTCTGTATATAAAATCTGTCTTAGAGCACTAGTTAAGTATACAATTTTACCTATATGTTCCCAAAAATTCTAGTTTAGCACTTCTTAGTTGGGATTCAGGAATCTGTGTTTTAACAACTCCACCAGGTGATTCTCATCATGAGAGAAGGTTGGGAAACACTGAGCTAACCTACCAGTTGGAGCATCAGCCCCCTGGTGGTCAGTGCATGTCCATCCTGGATTTTGTGAGTGTCACATTGAGGAGACTCTGGATTATGTTATATTTTTTTAAAAGTGCTTTTCTTTTTTGCTGGTTAGATAATACACTTGGTTGGGCTCAGACTGCAAGCTCTGTGTCTTGGGCAGCAGCTTACCGAGTTCTTGACATCTATCCTGTGTACATGTGTTTCAGGCCTCAGCCAGACTCTTAGGCAGAGTTTATGCCAGAAATTGAGGCTCTCTTCTTTCTGGGTTCCTCTTCACTTCCCAGCAGTTGTCATAGCTCCAAACTCAGTCCTCTGGTTTTGGAGACCAGAGATGCTGCGGTTTCTGTCAGAGTTTTAGCCACTCCACAGAATGCAGATTTCAGTATAAAGCCCCACAGAACCCTCGCCCTCACATAAGGCCATTTCTTTTTAAAAAAATATATTTTATTGATTTTTTACAGACAGGAAGGGAGAAGGAGAGAGAGTTAGAAACATCGATAAGAGAGAAACATCAATCAGCCACCTCCTGCTCACTCCCTACTGGGGATGTGCCCGCACCCAAGGTACATACATGCCCTTGACCGGAATCGAACCTGGGACCCTTGAGTCCACAGGCCAATGTTCTATCTAGAGCACATGTGTCAAACACAAGGCCCGCGGGCCAAATCCGTCCCGCCAGGCCTTGCAATGTGGCCCGCACCGCGCTGTCATCACTGCACTCCGCTGCATTTCCATCACAATGACAGTTTATGACTGTTCAGTAAACCATTCGGCCTGCGATTTTGGCTGGATTTTAGATTTTGGCCCCTTCTCTGATTGAGTTCGACACCCCTAATCTAGAGAGTCAAACCAGTCAGGGCCTTTTCTTTATTCTGAGTGTCAACTCCCCTCCAGAATCTGCCTGATTGGGGTTCTCTTCAGTGTCTGGTGGTTTTGGATCTTTGTTGTTTAGTATTTTGTTGGGTTTACTTGTTATTGGCAGAGAGTCAGGTTTTAGGACCTACCTGACCTTAGGGGAGACGAAGGGGCATGAAGTCTTGGAGAAACATTCTCAAGCCTCTCCCTACCCCTCTAGGGTCTGACCGAAAAGGAGAAGTACTAACATAGCTTCTAGGATCCTGTGACTAGAATTGCTATGATTTACACTGTTTGTGGGTGCAATTCTCTTTTATTTACACTTTTTATTGTATACCAATTTTTAATTGATTTACTGGGGTGGTATTGGTTAATAAAATGATATAAATTTCAAGTATACAATATTATAATATGTCACCTGTATATTGCATTATATGCTCATCACCCAAAGTTTAGTGTCCCTTTGTCAACATGAATTTTATTTTATTTTAATTATTCATTCCATAGTTTTTTATTTTTTAATTATAGTTTACATGTATTATTATTCTGTACCAGTGACCTGGTGCTCAAAATTCGTGCACATTACAAGGGGATTAATTAAAGAAATAATTTACTATTGCTATTTTCCCTTTCTCTATAATAGAAGTATCAGAGATGAAAGGAAATTAGTAAAATGCATATGAAAACTTTCCTCCTATAAGAGTCTAGGGCACACTGAGGGACCCAGAGTCAAGTCCCCGCCTACCCACATGCACCTCAAAATCGTGTGAGATGCAGACCTGGCTGTTTCCCCCCCCCTCCCCAATTGGGCTAGATCCAGACTCTGCAAGTCCCACCTTTGTCAAGCCGTGCTGGGCAGGGGGTGTAGCCTCAGGTCCCCTGGCCTGGTGCCAGAATGGGGCTTGGCCTGAGGTCCTCCATCAAACCCCACCAGCTGGGAGATATGGCCTGAGAGCACCACTGTGTGGGGGGCATGGCCTGAGGTCCCCCGTCAAGCCCCACCAGCTGGGGGGGGAGTGTAGCACCAGAAGTGGGGCACAGCCTCAGGTCTCCCATCAAGCCCCACTGGCAGGGGCTGCAGTCTCAGGTTCCCTGTCAAGCCCTGCCGGGAAGGGGTGTGGCCTGAGGTCCCCCGTCAAGCCCCGCCAGGCAGGGGGTGCGGTCTGAGGTCCCCCAGCCTGGTGCTTGGGTGGGGGGCATGCCCTGAAGTGCCCTGTCAAGCCCCACCTAGTGGGGGGCACAGCCTGACACCCCCTAGCTCAGCACCAGGACAGGAAATGCACCTTGAGGTCCCCTGTCAAGCCCCTTGGGGGGTGGGGAGAGAGCATAGCCTCAGGTCCCTGCTGATTGCTCCTCAGAGCTCCTTATGGGAACTTGGCCTCAGCTGTGGGTGTAACCATCTTTGTGACAGAGTGATGGTCAATTAGCATATTCCCTCTTTATTCGATAGGATTACTTTCATATGTACAGCATAGTGATTAGACAATCGTGTACTTTACAGAATGGTCCCCTGATATTTCAGGTACCCACCTGGCCCCATGTATAATTATTACAATATTATTGACTATATTCTCTATGTTGTAATTTATATTTCTGTGACTATTCTAATTAATTAGTACCAGTTTGTACTAATTAATTCCTTTACCTTTTTCACCCAGACCCCCAAACCCCCATCTTCTGGCAACCATCAGTCAATTCTCTGTATCTCTTAGTTTGTTTTTATTTTGTTTGTTCTTCAGATTCCACATGAATGAAATCAGATAGCTTTGTCTATCTCTACCTGACTTAGTATAATACCTTCTAGGTCCATTTGTCTCTTCACATCCTCCTCCTCCATGTGTGTCTCTGGTCCCAAATTTCCCCTTTTTATTGGATTGCAGTACATCCCAACAATTTCATTTAACCTGGTTACCTCTGGAAAGACCTTGACTTGAAATAACTCTGCATCCTCAGGTACTAGAGGTTAGTTAGGCCTTCAACCTATAATACCCTCTAACAGTTTTTGAGTCAATGGAGGCTCATATGAACTAATGTGTATCTAGAGGATTCTCAGGTTGACAACATGTCCATACTTAATATTCTAAAAAGCATTTTCCTGTCAAAGGCAAACCTCTTTCCTGTTCTCCTTTGTGTTTGGGGGACTAGAGCCTACAGATGCCACATGGACCAGAGAACCACATGCAGTGCAGGGATGTTGACCACACTGGCCTCTTCCCTTTGCACAAACCAGAGCAGGGCCCTGGGTATCCCCAGATGAACTAACCAGCAGACAATTTAGTTTCAGCCTGAGCCTGACTGTTTACCTGAATCTGTCTCTGTCACATCCTTGGGTAATACTGTCTGAGAGTCATTATTTGTCTTGTCAGCACAGACCAGGAAAAGAACATTAAACCAGAGCTCTGTCAGCTCTGTCTTCACCCCACCTTGTCCTGAACCTCAGGTCCAGAATCCCAAGGGATGGCTGCACCTACCCCCAGGGCAACACGAAAAATGGCTTTTTCTCTTTAGGGCTTGAAATGTTCAGATTGGTTCCTCAGCTCCAGCAGCTGAATGTTGTCCAGGCCTCTGAGGCAGGAGAGATGAGGGCCATGGAGTTCCCATAGGCAGCACCTGCAGTGGACTCTGTGCTAGGAGCTGGGCAGGGCGCCCAGGAGGAGGGAGCTCTGTCCTCAGGGATTGCAGCCGCTCTGAGAAACTTCTGTGTGACAGTGAGAAGATTTGAACGGTGAGGTCCAACAAGGCATTGACTGGGTTTGGGGCCGTTTTTGTCTACCTGGGGTTCTTCTCGAGACGGAATAACCCAGACTCTGGGATGTGTCCATGCTAGTCACTTGTATGCTTTTCAGCGAAGGCCCTCAGGGTCAGACCACTGAAAGGAGTCCCTCCTGCAGAGACTGAAAACATGCACTGCCAAGCTCCAGGATGGGGCCTGCCTATCCAGCAGTTGAATGCTCTTCCTCTGCATTCAACTTCTTTCTCACCATTCTGGGGACTTTGGTAGAGTTTCAAAGAATAGCCTGGCCGGTGCCCTCCTGCAAGCAGTACAATAAAGGGCTGGTCCCTCCTCGTGGGCAGGTAGATAAGACTAGGGTGGAGAGTCCTCTGTTGCTGTGTGGTGGTGGAAGCAGGGGTAAGAGGCATGGATGGCTCTGTATGTTCCGACATGAACCCTGTGAGGGGCCCAGGAGGACTTGCAGGCATCAGCCAGGGAACAGGTGGAAGGGACCATTTCCTGCCGGAAAAGCTGGGGGAACACGTCACTGGGATTCAAGTTACCCATGCAATGCATCAGTTAAAACCCAGCCTGATAAATCTTGTGCGACAAAGGGTCAGCACAAATGTAAGTAGAATACAGACAGTGTGGCAGTGGTCAGGAACGTGGTAGTTTGGGTGGTTAGAGAGCTCAGGCTCTGGAATCAGAAAGCTTGGTTTGAGGGCCAGTGGTCACTTGCCAGCTGTATGGCCATGGATAGGTTAATTTTTCCATGTATTGATTTCCTTATATAACACAGATGATAACAGTATGTCTAGAGTTTTTGCCGGATTTATTGAGATAGATAATCCACGTAAAAACTTAGCATCATTCATTCATGTGCTCATTCACAATTCAGATGTGTGTGTCTGGATCCTTTGCAGTGTGCCAGGCCCTGTTCTAAGCGCCAGGACACACGAGTGGATAAAAGCAGACAAAAATCATGTTTTCCCGCACCACTGAGCTTATGTCCATGTGGTTAACAGTAAGACCTCAAAGAAGATAACAAGGTTTATTCCTCGGGTGACATTGGGGAAAGAAACAAAAGGGTGAGTGAGGAAATGAGAAAACAGGAAGGCAGTGGACTAGAGGTGCTAGAGTGCAGCCATCAGCACAAGCAAACTTGGAGAGAGTGGGATCTGAGTGGCTGCTCGGAAGCCTTGGCATGCTTCCCTGTGACCAGAAATCAAGGCAGCCCTTGAGTTGGAGAGCATCTCAGCACGTGGTAACTCAGACGCTCAGGTTCCAGCCAAGGGAATGCTGATACTGAGTCTGCAGCCACCTCCCCGCAATGAACTGGGGTGAACTATCCACCCAGGGGATCCTGCCTCACTGTTCAAAGCCAACACAGTGACAGCCTCCCCGCCGTTTCACAGGGTTGGATGGGAAGAGCAATTAGAGAATGAGAGAGTTATACAAGACTTCAGCCTGAGAGCGCTGAGAAATTGATAGTTCACTATTAGAATGGAAAATGAGTCAAAGGGATTTTGGGAGCAGCGATGCACTGACTGAGGTGGCCAGCCTGTAGAAGATTCTGGCAACACAGTAATAGGCCATTTCCTAATTCAACTGAGCCAAAGGCTCCCACTGCCTTAGAAAATTGAGCAGCCTCCTTTCCCTGTCATCTCAGGCCCCCCGCCACTCCGAGCGAGCTGCTGTGGATGTGATGTTTGCAGGGCGCATTCCCAGACTTAATCAGCTCTCCTGCCCTGAGCCAGTCAGCACCTGCTGTGTGCGAGTGGGCCGTTTGCAGTGTTTACTGTGCAGGAACATTTAACGGGATCCTAACAGCAGCCTGGATCCCAAATACAGCCCTGGCAGGCACCACTGCATTCTGTGATCCCCCACACATCTCGCAGCCTGTCCAGAAGTGACAATAATGGAATAATGGCTAACATTAAGTATGAGATAATAACCACTAACCTAACTTGAGTCCTTGCTGTGAATAAGGTGCTGTTCTAAGCATTCAGCATGTGTAATGTTACTTAAACATCACAAAACCTCTGTAAAGAGACAGTAAAGCATTGAACAGACTGTCAAATTACAGCGGGAAGGTTAGGGAGAGGTGGAGGAGATAGATCAACTGAAGGACTTGTATGTATGCATATAAGCATAACCAATGGACACAAAACACTGGGGGGGGGGGGTATGAGGGCATGTATGGGAATGGGGGAGGGGGGAGGCAATGGTAAGATATGTACACAGCCGAAACCAGTTTGGCTCACTGGATAGAGGGTCATTCTGCGGACTGAAGGGTCCCAGGTTTGATTCCGGTCAAGGGCATGTACCTTGGTTACGGGCACATCCCCAGTAGGGGGTGTGCAGGAGGCAGCTGGTCGATGTTTCTCTCCCATCGATGTTTCTAACTCTCTATCCTTCTCCCTTTCTCTCTGTAAAGAATCAAATATATTTAAAAAAAAATAAAAGATATGTACACATATAATACCTAAGTAAAAAAATGAAAACATATAGTTTTTATGACCCTCAAAAAAAACAAAACAAACAAACAAAAGAAAAACTCAGTAAGATATGTGCAGCTATTCCGTTTTGCAGATGAGGAAACTGAGACCTGGGAGTTTAAGGAACTTTCCCCAAGTCTCTCAGTTGGTAAGGGGAGAGCCAGGATCAGAACCCAGGCGTTTGTCCCTCGGTCTTTGTTCCTGCTGCCTAGTACTTGTCCCGTTTCTCCTTGTGGTGAGCGTGGCGGGTACTGTCTGGACCCACAGGCTGCTTTCGTGAAAGGCTCTGCAGAACCTGATGCTCACTCAAGTTCATGGGTTTTTGTCTATAAAGCCATGTCTTCCTCTGTGAAGCCTGGTTCCTTCACCTGTGTTGTGTGATTTGTTACTCCAGAAAGTACACTTGGGATGGTCTGAGACAATTCAAACTCACTGTTGGACTGTTTAAACTTCATTGATCTTTTCTGGGACTTTTTCTGGAATCTTTGCATGAATTCTTACATGACTGAGTCCAACCACCCAAGGAACCTGGATAAGAACATTGCCAGGCGACCAGGGTTCCTCTCCCTCTGGCTGTTTTTTTTTTTTTTTTTTTTTTTAATCTTCTTTATTCCACACATGGGGTAGAAGTTATGCCTCGGGTTTTTGAAGTTGTTCAGCTAGGTAGTGTTGCTTTTCTTAAAAAAATTGTGAAACTGTTTTTTAGATATTATTCTCCACACCCTTCTGAAATGTAAACCCTTAAATATGTACATTACACACAAAGTGTTCTGTTCTGTTAATGATCGGCAAACTGCGGCTTGCAAGCCACATGTGGCTCTTTGGCCCCTTGAGTTTTTAGCAAAGGCCAGCTTAGGAGTACCCTGAGTTAATAACAATATACCTACCTATATAGTTTAAAAAAATTTGGATCTCAAAAGAAATTTCAATCGTTATACTGTTCATTTTTGGCTCTATGACTAATGAGTTTGCCAACCACTGTGTTACAGCATTAGGTTGATATGGGCTGAAGTAAAGTGAGATATGTGGATGTATTAGATGTAGACGTAGATGTAGACATAAACATAGCCATAGATATATCCAAAAGCTGAAGGGTGTATAAAATCTAAGAAGAGAGTAGGATGATGACAGAAATGATCTGAGCACCTCAGAAGGGGCCGGGGAACAGGTTATGGGAAAGAGCAAGTTCTTACTAATTCCTACATACCCCTTCCTCATGAATGAATGAATGATGACCACAGAAACTTGGCCAAGAACAAACGGGGAAGAGAGTGCAAGAATTTTACTATGAATTAAGTTCAGCATTAACAAGGTAGCACTCTCCTTTGTGACCCTATGAAGCAGTGATCACCATCACAAGTGACTGGATATGGAGAGATTAAAGTGCAAGGTCTCTGCCCTGGCCAGGTGGCTCAGCTGGTTGGAACCTTGTCTGTACACCAAAAGGCTACACTAAAAGGTTCAATACCCAGTTAGGTCACATAGCTGCAGGTTCCATTGATGTTTTTCTCTCACATGTTTCTCTTTCTATTTCCCCCTTCCTCTAGCTCTCAAATCAATAAGACATATTATCAGATGAGGATAAAAAAGTAAATAAAGTGTGACATCCCCAGCAGCCCCGTTGCCTTGGATGAGTTCCAGAGACATGCACAGAGGCTGTTCTGGCACCTGTTTCTGTCTAATGGGGCACCTCTTTGCTGTTTATTTCTCCAGGGAGTGGGAGAGAAGGGGCGATTTCTGGCAGACCAGGAGAAGAGCAGTCACCCGAGGCTCAGGCCCAGCATACTCCCCTTAAAGAGCCAGGGCTGCCAGACTTGCTCAGGGATAAAGAGCACAGTGTCCTTAGATGGGGAGACCTGGTTCTGTTAAGTTGGCAGCACTCTCTGACTTTGTCTACAAGTTTAGTGGATTCCAAATCAGAGTCCCAGCAGGACATTTCATAGAAGCTATCAAACTGATGGAAGAGAAACGATTTTGTTTAAGAGAAAAGAAAGAAGAAACAATTGAAAGAGAACAGGGAGAGCTGTAGTTGGCCAAACATATATCAAAATATCTAATAAAGGTACAGTTGTTAAAACAGCTTAATGAATAGATTGTTGGAATAAAAAAGAGGATGCAGAAATGGTTTCATGCTTATGCAAGAATTTACTTTATGGGAAAGATGGAATTTCACATGGGTAGGAAAAGCATGGATTATTTTTCTATGGATGAAGAGTTGTCCCAACATCATTGATTTTCTAGTAATAAAGGCAGATATTCCCAAGGGTAATTCCAAAGGGTAATTGAGATGTGCTGATGGTATGTATTCAAGGCCATGATAGAAGATGAATTGGATGGTACCATTTTTTGATAACTTTAGAGTAAGTTAAGTCTTATAGGTAGTATAAAAAGTGCCACAAGTTTTAAGAAATTATTAATAGATGTGCAAGATAAGTTTAAAGTCTGTATATATGAAAGGTGTTATAAGGGAAGTTAAAATAAGCAATACTCTTACCTTGCTGAATGTTTGAAAATCTTCATAATAAAATATTGGGGGGAAAGCAACACTCTGAGAGAGAATATTATTGCACAAATTATACGCAGGACTAATATTCAGATTATATAAGCCACCTATACATGTCCAAAATGAAAAATTGACAAAGAATAGAAGTAAGCAGTTAGTATAAGAAAGAATGCCAACAAACTATAAATACAGGAAAAATTGTTCAACTTGACTGGTAATAAGGGAAATGAAAGTTAAATCAACAATTATCCAACACTTCTTATCCGTTAGACTGGAAATAATTGAACATATTGATCATATTCTGTGTTGCTAAGGAAACAGACACTCTCATCCATTCTTGTTTGGGAGGGCAATGTGGCAATGTTATCAACAATTTAAATATACACACCCCTTACTCTAGAAATTCTGTATCTTAGAATTTATTCTAATGAAAAACATGTTTTCTTCAAGATTCATATAAAGATATTGGGGGAAATACCCAACATTAGAGGAATACTTAAACTATTGATATACATAAACTGTGGTCATTAGAATGTGCTATATATACAGACACCTATGCATTGACACAAAAGTCTTTTCAAGGTATTTTTCTTTGTCAGTGAGAAAGACCAATCAGAAAACAATTTGTAGGACAATATTCCCATTACATGAAGGGAAACAAAAATGTGGTTTTTTGTGGAAATATAATCGGACAGATGGCCATCACAATGCCTTCTTTCTCTTTGTCTCTCTTTGTGTCTCTCTCAGCAATTCTGGCTTCCTGATCTTTGTGAACACGCCAACCTCTCTCTCAACTCGGGACCTTTTTACCCCTGGTGAATCTGTGCCTCTGGGCGTTTCGGTTGGAGTGCCTGGGCTTTCTGTTCTTTCCAAAAGCATCAATACTGCCTGAACCTGAAGTAGCCCCTCTGTCCGACCTGTGGTTTCCTCTCATACATTGCCTGTGTCCACCCATAAACTGTAAGCTCCGCAGGAACAGGTACATGTCTATCTTAATTACTGCTACAGCCCCAGGGTTTAGCACCATAGTTAAAACTCAGGGGTTTTGCATTCAAAATACAGGAATGAGTGGATGTATGAATGAGTCAAAGTGGAGGACCTGTGCATGTTTTCTCTGCATATTTATGCATCTCTTGAGTCCTTTACCTAAAGGATATATACTATGTATTACTTTTATAATGTCTAGTAAACAGGTAAAAAAAATTACTAAAAATATGCTTCCCAGTGTTCATAGAAGTTATCTTTGATGTTAGAGTGTGACTGGGTTCTTTACTTCTTCATATTTTTCAAAATATCTATTGTATAATAAATTCAGATTGCCTTATAATTTTTTAAAAAACAGAATATTTTAAAATGACTTTTCTGAACTTGATAACAAGGCTCTAAAGTGTGAGCTAAAAAGAATCCTTGTGGAACATCCTGTGACACTTTCCAGGCCTAAAGAGGACTGATAAAAGGACCCCCAACCCAGAAAGAAGTGGCCACTGCAGCTTTTGGTGGGGTGGTGGAAATAGAAGTAGGCCCGTCTGCTCTCTCACTACCCTGAGTCTGACACAGGAGGCTGCAGGTCTTCCCCTTTAAATTCATGGGGAGGACTCCCTTGTAGCCCAGGAAGAGGCTCGGAGCCATTTGAGGCTCTGTGTCTGTGTTTCCCAGTGTGGCAGGCCCTTGCCACGTATAACTATTGAACACTTAAAATGTGGCAAACGTGAGTTGAGATGTGCTCTAAGTATAAAATACATGCTGGATTTTGCAAACACATTAATGTAAACTGTCTCCAACATTTTTATGTCAGTCTTACGTTGAATTGTTTGAATATGCTGGCATAAATAAAGCATGTTAATAAAATGAAAAACACACACACACAAAGTGTGAATTAGATATTCCATTGTAGGCCAGTGTTGATTAAATAGGAAGGAGTCTAACATCTACAAGAATTAATCTCTCAGCTAAGGATAATGGCGAGTCTCTTATTGGGGGGGGGCGGGGGGCAGCTGCAAAGATAAAAAACAACTAACGTTTCTTTATAATGTATTGTTGTACTTCATGCAATAAACCTCCTTCGGGCACTTTAGTAGGGAAGGTGGCCAAGAGTGCTGTCTGTCTTCCAATTCCTATTTTCTTCTTTAGAGATAAAACCCAAATTTTTAACTGAAGTCAGGGACTTCTAGGATAAGACCTACATTTCTCAGCTTCCTTTGCAGCTTATGTGGCCCTGGCACGACATTTTCGCCAGCAGGGTGACCCTGAGCATAGAAGAGTAAAGTGAAGTGTCTGAAGGGATGAGCCTTCATCTGTCCTCCCTGGTGCCTGCAGTGTGGGCAGGATGGCCGGGGCTCTAGCCGGTGGGAACAGGAGCAGGAATCCAGGTGTCACAGGTAACAAGACAAGGCAGAAGTAGCCTGGGTCTCTGATGCCTTGGAGCACGGTGCCAGCCCTGAACTGCTCTCCTGCAGTGCTCTCTCCTGGGAGAAGGAAACTTCCATCTTGTTCAAGTTACTAGTGTTGCTTTCTTTTTGCCTCTTTTTACTATAATTTAGTTGAAATCAAATTAAACTGATATAAAGAGTGTGGTCATTTTCAAGAAATTCTATTATTCACCACCTTTCTGAGTTGACCCTATTTTTCAGACAATCCTAGGTTCATGAAATCCAATGAGCATTGTGATATTTAGATACCTGGACCATGCAGACATCTCTCTGAATAGCTTGGTAAAAGTTCTTATGCCCAAAGTAAACAAAACCAAGCACCTTCCTTCAACCTCTCCTGAACCCCTTCACACAAATACACACAGTGAGACAGACACTTACATATCAGGTCATGACTATTTTATCAAAGAACCCTGCATTCTGCTTTCCTCATCTATGTCATTATTGTTCATTCAAACTCTCTCTTCTATACTGGTTTCCGGAAAAGAGGGAAAATTATTATATGTTGGTGTGCTATCTACATACATATGGAATAAGTTGTATGCTAACCCCAAGGCTTAACACTGAACTGGTACATAACAGGCACCTAATAAATATTTGTTGGATAAATAAGTAACTCATTTGAAAAGGCAACACTGAAATATTTACATTAATACATAGCTAATTAATAAATGAATAACATCCCTTTATGAATGACTAATTGGAGGGAATAAGAAATTTACGAGACAAAGTGTGGGAGCGGTTTCACAAATACCCTCCTCAAAAGAATTATGCACATCAGTGTGTTTTCTCGAAGGCACACTGAGAAGAGGCCATGTCCTTCATGTCCTGGACATGAGCACAGACTTCACCTGGCGCTCTTCCGCTCTTCTGAGCTTTGATATGTAAAGCCTCAAGGCTGGAAAGATGGCCAGGCATTTGTTTGTTTTTTTAACAGTTTATCTAGGTGAATACTGGCACCTCAATTTGTATTAAAAAAAAAGAAAAAGAAAAAGTGGTAAACAAAGATAATGTAGAGTTTAGATTCCAAAAATAAATGATGGTGGTAGAAATGCAGCTTTCCTGTAAACACAGATAATGGATTAAGACCAGAGAAGCCTGGTATCTCAGGGCGGAGTGGATCTGAGAGGTAATCCATTCCAGTGAAACTATATATTTTTTATAACATATAAGTCTGTACTAGATAAGTTATCGTTGTGGGTAAGTTTTCAGACAGAGATAAAGCTGTACACGGTTGCTGAGAGGGAGAACGCCATGTGGAGAAAACGGGGGGAAATGAACGCTCTTGTCTTTGTTTTAATCTTCATGCTAGTCTCTGGTCATGTCTGAGTGTAATTTCAGCAGACAGTGCATCCGTGGGCTTTGTGAAAGTCCTGGGAGAGGAACGAGGAGAAACCAATGCCAGCGTATGCCGTAATCACTGTGCGAGTGTACACTGCACACCTGCCTGCCTCACCAGTCCCTAGAAATATGTTCACTGTCTGGTTCTCCGGTGCCCGGCATTGCTGAGATATAGTTGGCAATCAAAAAGTTCACTGAATTGATAATATTAGATTTTTTTTTTCCACATGGAAGGAAGGAAGTGGCTCTTTGAAAGTGATCAAATAGCTTTGGATGATGGGGACGGGGGAAAAAGGGAAAAATTGGACTATCTCTTTTTTAAAAATATATTTTTATTTATTTCAGAGAGGAAAGGAGAGAGAGAGAGAGAAACATCAGTGATGAGAGAGAATCATTTTGACTGGCTGCCTCCTACTAGAGATAGAGCTTATAACCCGGCCATGCGCCCTTGACTGGAATTGAACCAGGGACCCCTCAGACTGCAGGCTGAAGCTCTATCCACTGAGCAAAACCAGCTAGGTCTTGACTATCTCTTTTATCTCTGAGATTGTTCTTTGGGATTTGCTGTGTGATTTTTGCCTTATGTAATAAAAAAGATTGGAGACCTGGAGGCTCACTAGAAAGTGTTAGGCTCATTATGACAGGACTCTTCAAAGATTATTGCATATCAGTAGTTTCCCTCTGAGAAGGGAAGGGGAGATCAGAAGGTAGGGAAGCAAAAGAGGGATTCTGAGTTTTTCTGTTGTACACTCTATTTTTTCTCAATATGCTTTCTTGGATTCTTTGGTTCTATGCACAGCCCTGCTCCCTGGCAATTCCCTTCATCCCTGTGTAGCCTGTTGAAAGGGCAAGCAGAGGCAGCCAGGCTGTCAGAGAGGAGCTGGGTGAGAGATTGTGGGAAGGGAGGGGCAAAGAGAAAAAAAACAGCCAATTCAAGCACACAGGCTTCATGGCCATATGCAGTGACAGGACAGGGAGACGTGAGACTACCTCTGTATTATGAATGCCCTTGAAGGGTTCTAATTTATGTGGATATCTCTAAATTGCTATGAGTAATCTCTGAAATATTTTTAAATATATTTTATTGATTTTTTACAGAGAGAAACGGAGAGGGATAGAGTTAGAAACATCGATGAGAGAGAAACACCTATCAGCTGCCTCCTGCACAGTCCCTTCTGGGGATGTGCCTGCAACCAAGGTACATGCCTTGATTGGAATCGAACCTGGGACCCTTCAGACTGCAGATCGACGCTCCATCCACTGAGCCAAACTGATCAGGGCTCTGAGATATTTTTTATCTATATTGTTGAAAGTACTACAGATGTCCCCTTTTCCTTCATTGATCCCTCCTCCCGCTTATTATGTGTATCCATGGGTTATGAATATATGCATATAAGTTATTTGGTTAATCTCTTTCCACCCCTCTTCCCACTTCCCTCTAAGATTCAGCAGTCTGTTCTATGTTTCCACATCTCTGGATCTATGTCAGTTTATTTTGTGGATTAGATCCCACATATAAGTGACATCATGTGATACTTGTCTTCCTCTGGGTTATTTCACTTACATAATACTCTCCAGGTCTATCAATGCTGTCTCAAAAGGTTTCATGTCCTTCTTTTTTACAGCTGTCTAGTATTCCACTGTGTAAATACTATCAGTTTTTTTTAACCCACTCATCTACTGATGGCACTTGGGCTGTTTCCAGACCTTTGGTATGAATATAAGGGTGCATATATTCTTTTTGAAGGGTGTTTCTGGATTCTTAGAATATAATACTAGAAGTAGAATCACTGGGTCAAATGGCAGTTCCATTTTTAATTTTTTGAGGAAACTCCACAGTATTTTCCACAGTGGCATTATGCACCTGCATTCCTACCAGCAGTATACTAGGGTTCCTTTTTCTCCACATCCTTGCCAGCACTTGTCCTTTATTGATTTATTGATGATAGCCATTCTGACTGGTATGAGGTGATACCTCATTGTCATTTGCATCTCTCTGATGATTAGTGACATTGAGCATTTTTCATGTGTCTCTTTGCCATTTGTATGTCTTCTGAGACATTTTTGCTTGGTAAAAGATATTTATTTCTGTGAATACTTAATTGGTGTGGAGTGTTTCCGTGTGTGGGTATGTGTGCCCGTTCACACCTCTATCTCCTGTCCTAGCTACTAGTCTTTCTTTCTGTGGCCAGTTGCATTGTTGCCTTGGTATTATAGCATATTTTCACCATTGGGACGTGGACTGTTAGGCACAATCCTCTATTTTATAGATAAGGAAACTGAGGCCCAAGGGCGTCAAATGACCTACTTACCCAGGTTGAAAAGTTTTGAGACAGAACCAGACTAGGCCTCAGGTGTCCTGCAATGCCAAGCCTATGGCAGTCCATTTCCCCAAGCCCTCTCCTCCTTGTAGCCGTGCTCAGGCCAGCCCCCGCTGCACCTGGCCCCTCTCAGCAGGCTGAATCTGACTTGGACAGACTTTATTCTTTTCCAGTAGAGTTTTTCCTTGTGGTCCTTTATATAATTGGCCCATGGCTGGGAAAGATAATGTATTCTGGTGTCAGGGGTTAAACCCTTTAACTGTTCCAAAGTTAGCTTTCTGCCCTCTACATTTTCAGCCGTGGAGCCAACTAAATCTAGGACAAAGCTCTCATGAATCGCTGATGGGCTCTGTAAAGAAGAATATTTCCAGGCCCTCTGAGACCTGGCTTAAGAAATGCAAGTCATTTTAGAAAAAGAGAAAAGCTGCCAATTTTCAAACCAGTACTTCAGGCACCCTCTGAGTCAGTGACCTGCAAGCACAGTGTTAGCTCCAATGGACATGATCCCCTCAGCTTCACATTGCCTCTCATCTCAGATCCCTGCTGCAGCATCTCACATGTGAGGAGGAACACCATTTGGAGGCAGAAGGCAAGACTACAAAAGACTAGAATGACAAGCCGAGAAGAAGCCAGCAAGTCAAGAGGGAGAGACACTCTGCAATGGCAAGGAGCACCGGAGCTGCTGGGCCAGAAGTTCAAGAGCATCAGGAATCTCATTCCCCTGCCAGCTTCCTGCCCATGCACAGGCGATGGCTGGCATGTGGAGGCTGAAAGGACCAAGAGGAAGGAGCTGAAGGCGCTGAACAAAACTTGTAAGCCCTTGGGGTGAAGGAAGCAGGCTTCAGAAATGGGAGCTAATTGGACACACAGGAAACTCAGTACCAGCCTCTAGGCCTGTGCTTTGAGCCTGTGCTGAGTCCTTCTAAGGGTTAGTCCATACCCTCTGTATCTGCTGCCCACCGCTTTGTACAAATAGTAAAAACTTCCTCTGCTTTTAACTCTTCCCATGCAGTGGGCATTCATTTAATCTTCCCCAAAAACCTGTTAGGAAGGTTATGATTATCCCTAGTTTCTGATTGAAGAGACAAAGCTCTGTAAAGTTAAAAAAAAAATCCAAAATTTACACACTTGCAGTTCAGGAGAAAAGCCTAGATGTAAACCAAGGTCTCTCTGACCCTAGAACCAGAGTCTGTCATTATGCTAATTACCTCTTGCAGTGTGTGTGCTCTATATGAACTTGCCATGTTACCAAGTTACCTCTTGGTTACCAAGTTTAGATGCTGCTAATGTTATTCAAGTGTCCCAGGCTTTCTGATCAACTTAAAGGGCATTTGTGATGTTCTGGAGTACTATGCTTCCTCCCTCCTTCTCTTCTTCTGCCTTTTCTCTTTCTCTACTTCTCATTCCTTTTTTTCTTTTCCTCTATATCTCAATAGAAGCTCTCTCTGTCCCAACAATATTGTTGAAACTAATATTTGCTTCTCTGTGCAATAAGGCTTCCTATCTGGGGACAAAGTCTACTCCATCCTTTCCTTTTGTAATTTCCAACTCTGCTCATCAGAACTTTTTTTCAGAGATTTAACATTCACAGTAAAGCAAAAATGTTTGGTGAATCCCATAAAGGCGAGGCTAAGAATTGTCCATAAAAAATAGCACCCAGAGGCCAAGAACCACCATAGAAATCAGATCAAGATGAAGATTAGATCTCCAAGGAAAGGAATTGGTCACCAAGACAAACTGAGGGTGTAATCAAGGCCAAGAGAAAGGAGGCTTTTCTACCAAGGATGGAATGTGGGGGAGGAGATGGTTAGAAGATTGAGTATGTAAACCTTCTTAGTTGACTTTTAAACTACCAGCTGGCAACACTCTTTCTTCTCCCTGGCTGCCTCTTAACAGCCCAACCAGGAAACGGCAGGTTGTCTTCTTTACCTGACCCAGGTTCCTGGTGTGCGTCCTGCCCAGCCTGGTTCCTCCCATCCTCTAGAGCCCGGGATTTAGCCAGGCCCTGGGCAAGGAGTCTTTACAGACGCCCAACCTCCTACCCACCTCCTCCCTCACCACAAGAAAGTGGGCGGTGAAGTCACAGCTAGAAAAGAACATTCCTGTAAGTAATCTCATAATTTACAACTTGTCACTGTGCAGGTGAATGGAGAGAGGAAGGGGAAGGGAACTGCTGTTCCAACCATGAAATTACAAAAATAGCCAGGCTCACTGAGGACCATCTCTCATTTCTGTGTTTTGTTAGCTCAGCTCCAAATGACTTAACTAGAACAGACAAAAGCTCATTAAAATATCATGTTGGACGAGATGTAATTTTCAGAATAATGTTAACATCAAACAAGCAATTTAGAGGCAGCATTGCTCTGGCCCTACAAGTGAGGAAGTAATTTGCAAGGTAAGCACTCTTCTTGCCAGTGGGGCTTGGATGCTGGATTGCAGAAGAAGGGGCTGTTGCTGTGAGTCTAACCCAGGAACCACAACTAAACCCAGCCTTCCCTAGTCAGTCCGATTCTCTGAATATTGGCTTTTCCAGACAAAATTCTTTTTAAACCTAAATTCACTAATTACACATTCTCCAACTTGACTGTTCAGCAATTCTCCCATTCAAATCAACCACCTGCTCACTTTTAAGAGACAAATTAGCGCCGAAACTGGTTTGGCTCAGTGGTAGAGTGTCGGTCTGTGGAATGAAAGGTCCCAGGTTCAATTCCGGTCAAGGGCATGTACCTTGGTTGTGGGCACATCCCCGGTATGGGGTGTGCAAGAGGCAGCTGGTCAGTGTTTCTCTCTCATCGACGTTTCTGGCTCTCTATCTCTCTCCCTTCCTCTCTGTAAAAAAAAAAATAAAAAAAAATCAATAAAATATATTTAAAAAAGAGAGAGAGAGAGAGAGACAAATTAACTTGAGTCTTCTAGAGTCATCTTTCCCATAAAGAGGATCTGTCTGTGAGAGGCATTATGGAAAATATGACTAAGGTAAAGGAATTTCAGAGATAGCTAGTTAGGTGTAGTATAAAGAATATTGCCTCAAATTAGATCTAACTTTGAGTACTAGCTCAGTCACTGCAATGGGTCAAACAGTGTGCCTCCCAAATTTATGTTTATCCAGACTTAGGGTTTTGCAGATGTAATTAGTTAAATTAAGATGAGATCATATTAGATTATAATATTAATGACTGGTATTCTTATAAGACAAGGGGAGGTACACAGACATACAGAAGGAAGAAGGCCATGTGAAGACAGAGGCAGAGATTGGAGCGATGCTCCTACAAACCAGGGAACTGCCAGAAGCTGGAAGAGGCAAGGAAGGACTCATCCCTAGAGCCTTCAGAGTGAGCATGGCTCTGCCAACACCTTGCTTTGGGGCTTCCGGTGTCCAGAAATGTGAGAGAATAAGTTTCTGTTGTTTTAGCCACCAAGATGTGGTAATTTGTTACAGCAGCCCTAGGAAACTAAAACAGTCATTGATCAGCTGAGTAAACTTGAATTAGTCCTTTATCCTCTCTGAGCTTCAGTTTCTTAGTTTGAACCTGACTTTAGGTCTGTGATGTTAGGTAAGTTATTTAATTGCTCTATTTTCTCATCTTAAAATGAGAATACAACTTCCTTTTTTTTTTAAATAAATGAATTAGTGTTAACATGTGTTGAGCACTTAGGACATTATAATCACTAACATTCATGCAAGGATTTGTTATTTCTTTCTTTATCCTGCCTTGATCTGAAAATAAATTGAGATGGCTTAACAAATTCTTGTCATAAACCATGATACACTTGCACAGAATTTGATGATAAGCTTTTCAACATCCAATGCAAAAAGGGAAACATGACATTCTATGTGACACATAGCCACAGGGAAATATACCACAAGTTTCTCCTGGCAGTCCTAGGGAAGTTACTAGTGGGCCAGACTGTACAATCCCAGAGGTCCAAATATTTTTTGAACATGTTCCCAGATTTAATTTAGCCTCCCATGTTATCAAATTTATATTCATTGTAGCAGACTCAAGGGAAGACCTATTTCTGTCCAAAAAGAACTTCTAGTCCAGCAGCAGGGTGGTGAGTGGAGGGCATTCTCACAGGCCTATAAGAAACTGATGTAAGACAGAACAGAATCGTGTTCTCACTCCTTCTAAGGCTGAAAGGTTGGTGGATAAATCACTACCATTCTGAAGCAACACAAACCCAAGTCTTTCCTCACAGCGAGGGAACACATTTCTCTCCTTTGGTAGCTACTCCAAACATCTTCTCACCTCCTGCCATCACCCAGGTGCCCAAACAGGGTCGTTTGAAGGATAAAAGCCTTCATTTTCCTGAATAACCTATATGAAGATTGCCATTTCCAAGAAAATGGTAGTCTAAGCATTAAAACAAGAAACCATGTGCTAAGTGCTGGAAATATACTGGTGGATAAAAACGGGGAAAAGTTTGCCCTAATGGAGGTCCTGCTCTACCAGGAGAGACAGACATTAATTATTTGTCACCAAATGGAAGGTGATGACGTTCTTTACCATGAGTGGCAATAAAGAGAATTACTCTAGCTAAGGGAGTTCGGGGAGATAGTCCTGGAGAAGGGATGGTTGAGCTGATACCTGAAGGATCCTGGTAAATAAGGGTGAGAAGAGCATTCCAGACAGAAGGGACAACATGCACTCAGGCTCTGCGATGGGCTCAGCTTGACTAGAACGTACAGAATGGAGCCCAATGCCAGTGCTTGAGAAGGAGCAAGGCAAGGCATGGAGAGAAGGTGAGGCTGCTGAGTTAGATGGCATCCGGCGCATGCAGACCTTGTCAGCCATGCCAGGTCTTGTCTTTGGCGAAAGAGAAATGCGAAGCCATCTGATGGTTGAGAAGTTTGCTATGCATTGTGGTTCCTGGGTCAGAAGCATGGGCATCCTTGAGGAAGATGCTAGAAAGGCAGGACTCAGACCCAACCCACACCCACTGAAACATAATCTGTTCCCTGGTGATTGGTATGTGTGTCAGAGTTTGAGAAGCACCCGTTTAGAACATTTACAGATAGTGTAGGACTTGCCAAGTGTGGAACATCTATTCGAAATTCTTGTGGTATTGTGTGCGTGCGTGTGTGTGTGTGTGTGTGTGTGTGTGTGTGTGTGTGTATGGATTAGGGATGATAGTAAATCCCATCAAAGAAACCTGGTTAATGGTAGCACATTACATTCTGTGGGCACTCAGAGGTCCTCCTTGTACTTGGGGCAGAACTATGATTAGAATGCTCCATACTGAAACTGGTTTGGCTCAGTGGATAGAGTGTCGGCCTGTGGATTGAAGGGTCCTGGGTTCGATTCCAGTCAAGGGCATGCACCTTGGTTGCAGGCACATCCCCAGTGGGGGGTGTGCAAGAGACAGCTGATCGATGATTCTCTCTCATTGATGTTTCTAGCTCTCTATCCCTCTCTCCTCCTCTCTGTAAAAATATCAATAAAATATATTTCTTTAAAAAGAATTCTCCATAATCACTGGCCCAAAGATGCATTTCCACATGGTGGCACCTCTGTGGCACTCAGACATAGTGCCTCCCTGGGCCACTCCTACCCCTGCAGACATCTCTAATATAGCTCTTTCCCCTCTTCCCACCCCCGCTCCCGCAGTTTAAACATGGCTTGAGACTCCACACAGGTCACCAGTGCAATCTCTGTCAATCCAGATTGATCTGAATTAACACAGAATATTAAATCAATTTAGCAAGGCCTAAAAACTAACCTCAACAGCAAACAACATTTCTGAAGTCTCCCATGTATTTGCGTGGGATTCTTTTGGCTGCAAACCTCATTGCTGGGAATAAATACCTTCCGAGGATGGCAGCCAATCACACCCCCTTGGAGCTTGGCCACAGGAGGCAGCAAAGGTCACACAGCAGGTGCTCCAACCAGAAGAGGGGAAATGATATGGGCTCCGAGAGCTTGCTTCTCACAGACACTAACAGCTCAGGGAGGAACAGCAGAACTTCTTCAAGAAATTATTTGTTCCTTTAAACCATCTGAGCTGCCTCTGGGTCTGCAAAGAAGGATGGCTGGAAGCTGTTAAGAAAGACAATTTAAAAACTGGGCCACTTCAGCACAACAAGCTTAGACAGAGATGGATAAGTTGTCAGACAGCACAAAATTAATCCTGCATCTCTGGACCAAGCAAGATTCCCAGCAGCATGACCAGTCACCTTCATTTTCCCCTCACTTGTTTTTATAAAAGAACAGACACATTTTTTCTCTCCCCAACACACACATAGAGGTGAATGATAACATTGGATTTGCCATTAACTGAGCCAGATGCAATGTTTGGTCAGTTCTTTTAAAACAGCAGTTTTTAGGACCCTCACATACATGATTGTAATCAAATGAGATCGATTATGCATCTGAATGAATCATCTTTATTATTTTGGAGTTAGGTGGACTTGACCCAGTTCAGCACTTAGGCTGTATCTACTTGGTAGACTCAGAAAGACCACATGGGCTCCTTTAATCGAGTTTCCCTTAAGTCCTGGGGGTAAGAAGAATAAGAAGGAAATTATGGATACCACTCCAGTCCTTAAAGTCTTTGCCACATAACTACGGTAAATAACATTTTTTCCCCATTCATATGCCATCAGTAGAGGCAAATACAAGGAAGATTCTAGCCTGGGGCAGGGGTGAGAGCAGGCTAGAAGGGATCAATAGAGGAAGAGGGGAGACATATGTAATACTTTAAACAATAGTGAATAACATCAAATAAACAGAAGGGTTTGGATAGTGAAAAGATAGTTGGCAATACAGTACATATTAACTATACAGTACATAATAATACAGTACAATGGCATGCAGGATAACAATATTGTCAACTAAAGCTTCAGGCTCAGAAGTGGGAAACTTAAGATGAATGCTGAGAGTGAAAAGGAAAAAATAAAAAAGTTGAACTGTTGAGAAAGTCACCCAGTAGACATATATATAGATAGGTTCACTGAGAATCTTAGTTGCCATCGTACTGCTAATACCTAGAGCAGTCATGCCCAGGAGACAGTCAGGGATGGGTCAAATGGGCAAGTCTTGAAAGAAGGATCATTCATACAGGCAAGAAATCTTTCCAAGCGCCAGTATTTCTAAGTAACTTCTCTGCGATGTTCAGAAAGGTTTACTCTGGGACACAAAAAGATAGCAACTAATTCCAATTCTCATATCTGAGTATTGTAATTTCTACATTCCCCTGCGAGTTATTCCACCTTCATTTTATTTTATTACTATTTCAGTTTTATGCACGGCATAAAACCCAACTTTGAGCCACCAAAGGCTATGATGCCAATTTAATATTTTTTCTACCTTAGCTAACTCCTTTGGGAAAATACTATTGGAATATGTTCCTCTTTGGGTGAGTGAAAGGCTCTTTATACAGCAAGGAAATTATCTGTTTGGTCATTTGTTTATTAAAATATGGACTTTCAATGTAATACTAGTATTTTTCCATATTTATTGAAATATAATTGACATAAAATATTATGTAGGTTTAAGATATAAAAATCTTGATTTGATACACTTACATGTTATAAAATAATCATCACAGAAAAGTTAGAGTTAACCCCTCCATCAACCCCACATAATTACCTTTCTTTGTGTGGAGAGAACATTTAAGATCTACTATTTTAGAGACTTTCAAGTGGATCGGCTGGTAGTGCTAACTGTAATACTCATGCTATGCAGGAGATCTCTAGAACTGAGGTATCTGAGAGCTGGAAGCTTGTATCCTTCGAGCACCATGCCAAACCCTAGCCCTTGGCAACCAGCATTCTATGATTTTGCCTTTTACAAAATCCCACATACAAGTGAGATCATATAGTTTCTATCTGTCTATGTCTGACTTATTTCACTTCACATAATACCTTCAAGATCCATCCATGTTGATGCAAATGGGTTTTTTAATGGATTTTATTTTTTTCTTATAATTGAATACATACGTTTTCTACCATTGTGGTAGAAAGATACTTAGTATGATTTGATTCTTCCTAAATTTGCTAAGGTTTGTTTTGTGATTTATCATATGATCTATCCTGGAAAGTGTTCAATGTGCACTGGAGAAAAATATGTATTCTGCTGCTGTTGGATGGAATGTTCTGTATATATCACTTAGGTCCATTCTGTTTAGAGTATAGTATAATTCCAATGTTTTCTTATTGATTTTCTGATTAGCTGATGTATCCATCATTGAAAATGAGGTATTTGAAGTCCCCATCTGTTATTATATTATTATCTATTTCACCCTTCAGATATGTTAGTATATGTTCAGTATATATATATATATATATATATATATATATATATATATATTATATCAATATATATATATATATATATATACCTTACCCAAATATGATAAATTGATCCCTTTGTCATTATATAATGACCTTTGTGTTTTGTTAATAGTTTTTGTTTTAAAGTCTATTTTGTTTTATATAAGTATGAGTGGCCCAGTGCATGAAATTCATGCATATTAAAAGGGAATTAGAGGAAATAATTTAATATTGGTATTTGCCCTTTCTCTATAATAGAAATGGCAGAGATGAAAGAAAATTAGTAAAAATGTATATGAAAATATCCCTCCTGTCATAGTCTGGGGCACGCTGCAGGACCAAGTCAAGTCCCTGCCCTCCTGCGCATGCCTCAAAATCACAGGATACCCAGACTCAGCCGGCCCCACCCCCATCACGCCCTGCATGGTGGGGACACAGCCTCAGGTCCCCCAGCAAGCCCCACCGGGTGGGGACACAGCCTCAGGTCCCCCGGCCCGGGCCTGAGAGTGTGAGTGTGTGAGGGTGCGAGGACATGATGACCATTTGCATATTAGCTCTTTATTATATAGGATAGCTACTCCTAGTCTCTTTTGGTTTCCACTTGTATGCAATATGTCTTTTCTATCCCTTAACTTTGAGTCTGTTGTGTGTCTTTAAACACATAGCTAAAGTGACTCTCTTGTAGGCAGTACATAATTGCGTCTTGGTGCTTTCTTTCTTTATTTTTAAATCCCTCCATCTACTCTATGCCTTTTAATTGGAGAATTTAATTTATTTACATTGGTTAGACTTCCTATGCCATCTTATTGCTTCACAACTATATTGTAGTTCCCTTGCTCCCTTTCCCCCTCTCTTCTGTTCTTTGTGAATTAATTATTTCTGAAGTGGTATGCTTTTTTTGTAGTTATGCTCTTCATCTTTTGTGAATCTACAGTAAGTTTTGCCTTGTGGATACCATGAGACCAATCTTTAAAATGCCACTCTCCCACCATTCTCCCATTCCTGCGTCATGCAGGTGGCTATTCCGTGTTTTGGGTGGGGCAGCCTCCTGCACAGCTGGGGAGGCTGGGTGCTCACTCACTGGATCTCACATTCCCGGAGTGGAAACCACAGGCTGAGAAAATCTCTCTTGGTCCTGAGATGTGCTACCTTTGGGGAGTTATGATGCAGAAAAAGTCAAACTGTTTCTCTTAGTCTCCCCAGTGTGTCCAAACTTGTGTTTTTTTGCTGCAGTGGTGAGCTGGAACTTCTTCATTGGACACCTGGACTTCCACAAAGTCTCTCCTTTCTATGGGTGCTTGCCTAAAGCAGCGTTTTCTAGGGTCTCTAGACAATACCTGAGGGAGTATGGAGCAGACTGAGGCCTGTGTGCCTATTAACCAATGCACAGGTGGCTGAGACTCCTCAGGGGCTGCTGGGCGTATGGCGCTTGATCCCACAGATCTTACAATGGCACTTTTTTTCGGTGGGTGCATGTCAGATTGTTGTTGTTGAGGGAGGGTCACAATGAGGGATGTCTTATTCAGTCATGTTACTGACATAACCTGTCAGTTCATTTAGAAAAACAGTCAAAGCAGTTGTTGGTTTCAAAGAGTGAGAGCATCTGGATGAGGTATGGAATTTAAATGGATTGTCTGAAATTCATCAATGCAATGGTTTTAATAAGGAGTGGGAGAATGTGCAAGGGAGCCTGAATTTTATTTATCTCACTTTCTTGAAATGGAGATCCAAAACCAGAGTGACATGATAAATATATTTTTAAGCAATTGATAAAAGCAAATACAATCCAAGAAAAAATATTCTGCTCAATTCTGATCAGAATACAATAGGAAAAATGCATTTATATATATCTGGTTTCTCTTCTTAGCACACATAAATATTCATGGGGAAGTGTCCAGGGTGATGAAGTATTTTAGAAACTGCATTGTGTGAGGAATGGCGGAGGGTATTTAGCCTAATTTTCATTCTGGGAGGAAGGCTTCGGGAAAGTGGCCTTCAATGACTGGAAAACCACTTTGTGGAAGCAAATTCATTCTGTTGTTCTAGGATGGCAGAAGCCATAAAGAAGTAAGCACAATGATAGAATTTTCAAGTTATTAGAACTTCCCAGTGATTGAATCAGAGCTGGCAGAAGCAGAACAAGATGAGACACAATACAGCAAGAACCATCTGGGACAAAAAAGAAAAAATGGAACTAGGTCAAAGAGTGAGGAGCTGAGTTCTTTCCCCTGATTCAAATGTTCTACATAAAAGGAATCAGAACCAATAGAGCTTTAATAATTTTTAAAAAATAGATTTTATTTTTAAGAACAGCTTTATTTGTACCTTAGAATTAAGGTAGCATAGCATAGAGTTCCTATAAACCCCACACTCATTTTCTCCTATTATTTTAATAGCTTATATCAGTACATTTATATTTTGTGAATCTACTTTAGGTTTTTGCTTTGTACCATCAGTCCTTTATGCTACTCTCCCAGTATTTTCCCATGGCATATTTGCTATAATTAATGAGATAATATTGATACGATATTACTAAGTCAAAGTCCACACGTTATTTAAATTTTCTTAGTTTTAGCTGATTCCATTCTAGGATCCCATCCAGAATACCACATTGTATTTGTGCATCACATCTCCTTAGGATCCCATTAATTATTAATAAAGTTGCCATAAGTGTTTGCTTGCAGGTCTATGGACATGTGTTTTTAAATAAGTTAGGTAAAACCGTTTCTCATGTTTTCTTTGCTTTGGATGACCTTTCCAGTTTTGAGCAGTGGGGGTCACATATTTCATAGCATGCCCTTCAAATGGGATTTGTCTTATATTTGTATCATAATAAGGGTAGGAGTTTGGAGGAGGAAAACCACAGAGATAAAGTGCCATTTTCATCCCATCACATCAAGGGCACCCATGGTCAACATAGTTATCACTGCTGATGTTGACCTTGACCACCTGACCAGGTTAGTGTTTGTCAGGTTTTCCACTGCACAGTTACTCTCTCCCACACTGTACTACTTGGAAGGAAGTCATTCTGTGAAGCCCACACTTGCATGGGGGGTTATACTCGCCCCTTTGGGAGTGGAATCTCTGCATAATCAATTTGAAAGTCTTCTGCAAGGGAAATTTGTCTCCTCTTCATAAATTATTTATCAATCATGTATTTATGTCAGCATGGACGCACTGACATTTATTTTGTACATGGTGTCATTATACAAGACTACTTTATACATTTTGTTGCTCAAATTATTCTGATGTGGCCAATGCGAGCCAATAAGTTGACTCCTGGGTGCTTTTGACATAATCAATGTTGGTTTTGTTTGTTTGGGTTTTGAGCATTTCTTTTCTTTTTGGCACTTTAAGATGCTCTAGGCTCATCTTGTGTATTTACTGTCCTAATACTAGAATCAGCCATTTGTCCAAGGAGTCTTGGTTCCTTTTAATGGAGAGTGGTGTTACAGACCAAGATCAGGGTGCTAGGTGTGTTCATTGCTCCTTCTGGGACACCTCAGCTGATAGAACAAGGAAACTATGCGTGTATTCTAAACCATTGCATGCATCTATCCATAAATGTTTCTATATGTAGCCATCTGCTTGAGTATTAATACTGAGCACATACTGATGTCTTCAATTTTAATCTGTTGCCACATGGATCGCTCCAGCCTCTCCCCTTGCTCATCTGTAATTCCCACGCCAACAGTGAGAAACCTGGCTCCCCACGGCCACCATCCAGCTACTTAATTGTTAATTCCAGTATCTGAATTGTTCCTCTGAACCCATAAGAAACAATTTTATCAGCTAGAGTACAGTGCTTAGTACAGTTCCTCTTGCCTTGGATCTGACAGACTCTGCTTGCAGACTCCAAAGTTACACAGCTCAGCGCCTCTCCATTTTACCCCTCCTGTGAGGTAGCTTCACGTATTTGTGATCAGAGTGATTCTCCTGAGATCCCTTGACCTCTTAATTGATATGTATGTTTAATTTGTGTACATTAAGAGGCTCTCTCTGTGCTGTCACGTTTTATGGGTTTTGAAACGATGTCATGTATTCACCATTACAGGGCTGTACAGAACAGGTGCACTGCTCTAAAGAGTCCCTGTGCTTCCCTGATTTAACTCTGTCCCTCCCCTGAATGAAACCCAAGCAACCACTGGCCTATTTACTGTCTCCATAGTTTTGCCTTTTTCAGAATATTATATAATTGGAAACATATAGAATGTAGCCTTTATAAGTTGACTTCTTTCATTTAGTAATATGCATTTAAGGTTCATCTATGTATTTTCATGGCTTGATAGTTCATCTCCTTTTATCAGTGAAGAATATTCCCCTCTGAACAAACCACTCTTTGTTCATCCATTTACCCACTGAATGGCATCTTGGTGGCTTTCCATTTTTTCTCAATTATTAATAAAGTTGCCATAAATGTATACTTGCAGGCCCATGGATATATGTTTTCAAATAAGTTGGCTAAGGAGCATGATTCCTGGATTGTATGATAAGAATATGTTAGTTTTGTAAGAAAAAATAAAAATAAAAACCAGCCAAACTGTTTTTCAAAGTGACAGTACAATTTTTCATTTCCACCAGAAATGAATGAGAGTTCTTATTGCTTTGTTCCTTGCCAACATTCGGTGTCACCAGGTTTTGGAGTTGTTGTTTTTTTTTTATTTTACCCATTTTAATAAGTGTGGTGGTATCTCATTATTGTTTTAATTTGAAATTCCCTAATGATAAACAATATTGAGAATCTTAGAATATGGTTATTTTTCATCTGTTTAACTTCTTTGATGAGGGTGTATGTTGAGATATTTTGCCCACTTTTAAATTGAGTTGTTTGTTTTTCTATTGTTGATTAAGCTTTGAGAGTATTTGCATTTTAGATTCATGTCCTTTATCAGACAAATGTTTTGCAAATGCGTACTCACAATCTGTCACTGTCTTTTTATTCTTTTAACAGTGTTTTTCACAGAGCTGGAGGTTTTGATTTTAATAAAGGCCAATTTATCAAATTTTTTTTCATCGATTGTGCTTTTTGTGTTACATCTAAAAGCTCATCATCAACCCAAGGTCACCTAGATTTTTCTCCTGCATTTTCTTCTTGAAGTTTTATAGTTTTGCATTTTACATTTAGATCTACAGTCTATTTTGAATTTATTTTGTGAATGGTGCAAGGTTGTGTCTAGAAGCTTTTTATTTTCCATTTGTACATCCTATTGTTCTAGTACCATTTATTGACATGACTATCTTTTCTCCATTGAATTGCTTTTGATCCATATGTTGACTATAATTTTATGGGTTTATTTCAGGGTTCTCTGTTCTGTTCCATTGACCTATGTCTTTTCCCCCCACCAATTCCATATTGTGTTGATTACTGTAGTTTTATAAAAAGTCTTGAAGCCATGTAGTATAAGCCCTCCAACTTTGTTTTTCTTTAGTATTGTGTTGATCATCCTGAGTCTTTTGCCTTTCCATATAAACTTTAGAATGAGTTTGTTGATATCTATAAAATAGTTTGCCTGGATTTTGATCAATATGGCATTGAATTTTTAGATCTTGGGAAGAATTGTTATCTTAAAAATAATGAGTCTTCCTATTCATAAACTTAGACTATCTCTTCCAAATTTTGATCTCCTTTTATTTCTCTTAGCAGAGTCTTATAGTTTTCTGCATATAGATTCTGAAATATGTTGCTATATTTGTATACATTTTATTTTAATAAAATATGATAGTGTGTTTTAAATTTTGAAACTTTAATCATTATTTGGAATTGAGAGAGAGAGAGAGAGAGAGAGAGAGAGAGAGAGAGAGAGAGAGAGAGAGAGAGAGAGAGAGGCTCACAAAATTATGGGGCTGGCCACTCCAAAATCTGTAGGCTGAAAATTCAGGAACGAGTTGATGTTGCAGTCTTGAGTCCGAAATGTGCAAGGCAAGATAGGCAGGCTGGGATCTCAGGTAAGGTTCTGTGTTGAGTCTATATTGCTATTTAGCCTGCCCACACACCCCTGCCTTTAACCATTCACTTGTGATTTGGTTTCTGTCCCTTAGTGGGCTGACTCCCCGGGCTTTGACTTTCCATCTGTTTCTTAGCTTTACCTTCCATCTCCTTAGATGAGAGAACACAGCTAAAGAAGGCTAGAGTTGGGTAATCGCCACCTTCTGCCTCAGCTCTAGGTGAGTTATGGTTCTGATAAAGTCTTTCTACTGGAGAGTAGATCTTTCCCAGTCTATTTTTTCTCTGGCCAGAACCATGAGGTGACTCTTTTTTTTCTCTCTTCACAGTGAGAACCTGGTGGATACCCAAAGTTAACACCCACCCAAGAGCGCAGCCCTCAGGGGGGTCTCACTCTTACGTTTGTACACATTCAGCCTCCATCAGTTTGTGGCTGGGGGCTTCTGCTCTAGGAAAGCAGAATCCCACGATTCACCTGTCCAGATTTTGGGATGGTGATTTGCCCTGCAACTTCAGTTCTCTGCAAGTCCAAGGGAAGTTGTTGACTTTCAGTTTGTTCAGCTTTACTTTTTGTGGAAAGGATGGCAGGGATGACAGATAAGCTTTTTACATGATGGAGCTGAGCCTGGAAGACTTTGAGAGAATGAGACAAGGAAGTAAATCACAAGTTGGATGCATGATTTTGATTTTTAGTCTCAGAAGGAATTTTCATTAGTGCCCTACTTTTCTTTCATCAAACAAGGAAGGCTGTGAGCATATAGCATAAGATATTGCTGTTCAGCCATAGAAGTGGTTAGCTATCAATTCACTTAATTTGAGGTAACTAAAAATCAGAGAAAACAGATTTTTATAGGCTTTCCTTAGATGTGCCATGGAGGGAGTGACTTGCTCATTATATCCGTGTCATATTATGTCTGGGTACTCTGCCAAATGGCCCAAGCTGGAAAGCCTAATGTTCTCACTTGCTAGTTGTTCTTGTTTATTTGTTTTATTAAACCAAACAAATTTATTTATTTGGTCATTTGCTTTATCTTTCTCTATATCTAGACACTTTTTTTTCACTGACCCATTTGAAAATTAGTTGGCAGCCATCTTAATGCTTTTGCGTATATCTTCTAGGAACAGGAATTCTACTGAATAACTATAATACAGTAATATCACTTAGAAAACGTAAATGGGGTTCTTTATGATTATCAAGTATCCTGTATATTTCAAACCTTCCCAACTATCCTTAAAGATCATTTATTGCTGTGGGTTTTATTTTTTTTAGTTTAAAGTTTTTATTGTTGAAAGGAGTACATATGTCTCCTTTTTTCCCCCATTGACCTCTCCCCGGCCGCTCCCACCTCCAGCACATGCCCTCACCCTCCTATTGTCTGTCTCCACTGGTTATGCTTATATACATGCCTACAAGTCCTTTGGTTGATCTCTTATTCCTCCACCACCTTTACTCATCTTCCCTCTTAGGTTTGACAGTCTGTTCAAAGTTTCTGTGTCTCTAGATCTATTTTTGTTCATCAGTTTACATTGTTCATTATATTCCACAAATGAGTGAGATCAGGTGAGAAATAAGCCTTCTCACTTAGCATAATGCTCTCCAGATCCATTCATGCTGTTGCAAATGGTTAGAGCTCTTTCTTTTTTACAGCAGCATAGTATTCCATTGTGTAGATGTACCACAGTTTGTGTTTTGATTTATTTTTCAATCAAAGATACTGATTTGCATTTAATTGGCATTCATTTTTAGTTTTCTTCAATCTAGCATAGTCTTTTTCTTTGAGGGAGGGTGCTTTTATGACATTAACATTTTTTAAGAATTCAGGACATTTTCTTTTCAGAGTTTTCCTAAATTTGGACTTTTCTTGCTGTTTTCTGATTATTGTCTCAGGTTAAACATTTCAAGCAGGAGCACTACATTGGCTGTGTGGTATCCTCTTCAGGAATCACTTCAGGGAACAAGATTTCAGTTTTCCCCTTCATTGGTGACATTAAATTTGAGCACCTATTTAAGGTGGTATAGATCAGTTTGTTTTTCATTATAAAGGAATTATTTCAAATTTGTAATTAATAAGTAATTCGTGAGGGAACATTTTGAGATGTTGTGAGTCATTCATCCCCCAACCATTCTTTACCTCAATAGATAAATATCCATGGAATCCACTGTTACTCTTCGGCTGTAGAATGGTGGTGATTTTTCTGTCATTTCTTCTATGTTTACTATTTGGCATTTTTCTATAAAACAGAGCCTCATCATCCCCCCTATAAATATAATTTTATTACTACTATGTATGTATTTATGAATGTATGTGTATATACATAGTGGGCATTGAAAGAATTTAAAGTCCCTGATACCTACTGTTATGCACATTATTCTTGACTCATGGGCCCTTTTAAATTAAATCTCTTATAATCTATTCCTGTTATTTTTCATTTCTATACTCAAGTATACTCTAAATTTGTCAGTAAGTATCCCTGAAAGCTGGCTCTTTGTATTCTTTTGATGTGCTCTTTGAACAAATTCTTATTTTTCATTACAATGAGATATCCCAAGTTTGCTTTGTTATTTCTCTATAGAAGACTGATAACCAGCCATTTCTCAAAAGCCCAGGTTCCTTTTAGTGGATTTAGAAATCAAGATTTAGATTTAGAAATCAAGATCCAGGCACTAAGTGTGCCCATTGCTGTTGGGATATTATCGCTCCTACCCCCTTTCTGTGAACAAAGCTAGAACATATTTTAAAATTATGAGTTTATACTAATACCTCTAATTCATTCCAACACCACAGAATTCTTCCTCTTCTTTTTGTATTCTATATTTTTATTTCTCTTCTCCCATAGTGAAAACTAGTATTGTATGAATAGGCATCATTATAACTCTGGTTCCTACCATCAATATAGTTCAATGATTTTCAACTGCTGTGCTGCAAGAATTTTTAAAACATAATATCTGACTATTTACTCAATGGCACTGACTTCTTTTCCTGTAGATTGTCACATTAAAAAATGACAACAGCCAACATAGTAGACATCTGATGTGAATGAACCAAAATTATACTTTTTTTTTTTGTCAGATTGGCAAAAAATATATTTTTTGGTTTACCACAGAGTTTTTGTAATTAGTTTATGTGTGCCATGAAATGAAAAAGGTTGAAAACCACTGATATAGTTACTCATTTGCTCAAATATACAAGACATATATTAGTAGTTTGAGTTTCTACATCAGCTTGCCACAATCAAATCTCCTAAACAGAGTTCAAGATTTCTTTGCTTTTTTGTCTTTAGGAAAAAAATCTCAATAACTTTTATAATTTAGAGTAATATACATATTTAAAAGTTACTTGACAAATTCTCTTTTCTTTTGTGTTATTTTTATATCTATATATTAAGATCATTTCTGTTTTAAATTTAATTTTATCTTTCTTTCCACTTTACCAATTTATTTTGATTGTTTTATTTTAACACGTAAAATATTAACATAGACTCAAAGGCAAAACTATATAAATTAGGTGCCATTCATTTGAAATAGAATGAGAAGAGTGTTCCCCGGGAGTAATGACATGAGATAGCCCTGGTGACCTGGGTTTCCGAGAGGGAGAGGCCTGTGAGAAGACTGACATTTGAGCACTCCAGGGACAGGGATCCCTAAGAACTGGAGAAATCGGGAGCATTTGGATAGCAACAATAAAAGTCTGTTCGGGAGCAATTGGATAGATTCAGCTCCCTCCAACTCACAGTTCTTGGCAGAATACAAGGAACAAACACTCAGTGAGTAGCTACTCTGTGCCATAGGCCACAGTGTTCATTATTTCAGTTAGGTGATATCAATACCTTCATTATATAGATGGGGAAGCTGAGATTCAGGGTGTTTCTAGTATGTCGGAGCAACCCGCTTTCAAATTACTAGTTGTGTAATCTTGGGTGATTTAAGTTAGCCTGAGAGCCCTAACCGGTTTGGCTCAGTGGATAGAGCATTGACCTGCAGACTGAAGGGTCCCAGGTTTGATTCTGGTCAAGGGCATGTACCTTGCTTGCGGGCACATCCCCAGTAAGAGGTGTGCAGGAAGCAGCTGATCGATGTTTCTCTCTCATTGATGTTTATAACTTTCTATCCCTCCCTCTTCCTCTCTGTAAAAATCAATAGAATATACTTTTTTTTTTTTAAAAAAAGGAAAAAGCCTGAGAGTTTGTAGTTTGTCTCCTCATCTGTAAAAAGGGGAGGATAATAGGAACATTGACAGTACAGCCTGAGGCCACTTACATAGCTATCATCTGGGAACTTTTTAGAAATGCATGTTCGCAGGCCTAGCATCCAGAAGTGAAGAGTGTGAAGCCTGAGCCCATGAGTTTGAATCCGGTAAGGCTCTACCTTTCAGCGGTGTGACCTGAGTCTGAGTCTAGTTTTACTCATTTGCAAAATGGGGATGATAATAGTACTCACTTCATCGGGGTTGTTATGAGGATTTAATGTGCATAAAATACAATAGTGTGGCACATAGTGAGTTATAGTGGGTGTTTTATAGTTTCTGTTATAAATAAGGTTTGTTAGGGGAACTTAGATACTATATGTAAATTGTGCTTGGCACATAGTAAGTGCTTAACAAATGTTAATTATTATTAGCTGTAATGATAATCATAATTATTTGTTCTAAAGTCTCAGAGCTGTGAGTGACAGCACTAGAACTGGGATGAACATGTCCATGTCTCACTTCCTTACTTCCCTACATTGCACTGCAGCCCACATGAACAGAGTCTCCACTGTCAAGGAAGATAAACTTGCAAAGTCCACACTAAGCAGATGGCCATTATGGCAGCAAGAAACCTGGGAGCCGTGGACAGAGGCAAGCAGAGCTGGGAGAAAGCGAGGGCCTCCGAGGGAGGACATCAGTGCTGGGGAAGTGGTAGAGGGACGAAGTCAATGACCTGCTGGGCCAGAATTGAAAGAGATGTACCATTTCAGCTGGAAATACTGAAAACATCATTATTTCAAAATTGAAGAGCAAATTCAATGGCTGCTATTGCTGTGCTGATGTGTTAATAATAATTCTGCAGTTAGAGACAAGCCTGGTCTGTTGGCATTCAGAACCACTTAAATTTTAAAGAATCGTTTTATGGAAAGTTTTAATTAGCTCTGGGTTGTAACTAACTTCTCCTTAAAACTGTGGTGGGCATTTGATTAGGCTGGGTTCCCATGGGTGGGAATTAGAGCAAGATTTTACTCTTTGCTCTCCTTTTGGGTGTAATAGTAAGAGGTTTATCATTTCTGTGCCTCAGCTTCAACCCTGGACAGGCAGGCATGTGGGTCCCCTTGTCCTCTGTGCAGAAGGGTGGCAGGGCCATTCAGGGTTGAAGGTTGGTCTGATGCCTCAATGTGGCCCCTGCCTCTCTCCTCCTAAAACTCAGAGGCCCTTCCTGGCCTTCCTGGAAATCACCAGTGGGGAAAGGGTGTCTTCAGGCAGTTGTCTTGAAGGGAGCCCCAGGGCTTCGGCTGGCAGAACAGAAAGAACACCAGGAGCCCAGACTGGGTGCCATGACGTTCCTTGAGTTTCTGCCCCACAGTGGATCACCTCATACCGTATGACTATCTTTCTGCCTCTTTCTGGCCATGTGCCTCTTCCAAATATGGCTGTGAATTCCTTAGGACCTAGAGCTCTGACTTTTTAGATACTGAAATGTGAGTTCCTGCCTTGTGCCTGACCACACAGGAAAGCTAAGAGGAAATATGAAAAGAACATGGTCTTTGGAATAACTGGACCTGAGTTTGAATTCAGATTCTATAATAACATCTACCAACATAGTTATATTGGACAGTCATTTCATGTCTTTTGCCTCCATTTTTTTTTTATCTATAAATTGGGCAAAGTAAGGCATATCTTTCAGTGAGCTTTCTCTATTCAGGCATGTGTAGCATACTGTCTGTTTGATGACAATAGCTTTTGGTGCTCAGTCACATTGGTGGCTTTATAAGGTCTTAGCCTAGAAAACTCAGTGAATTGTTCAGGAAATGACTAACTCTAAATGACTGAGGCTCCTATTTTATTCAGCTAAATTAGTCCAACCATCTTTCGCTAATTCAATCAGTTCTCATTCAACAATGGATAAATTGTCCTCATCATAGGCCTAACCATGCAGCTAATACGGTTTTGAGATAGATTGATTAACAAAGCCATAATTGAGGCTCAATAAATGAGATATATCCAGAAGTCTATGAGATAAAACAGCAGTTCAGAAATGACCTTTGGCAATATTCAGTTACCCAATGTATTTACCAGTAATTCAACAAATAATTATTGTTTTGTCTACTGTATGCATGCCAGGGTTAGGACTATCTCCTTTGTCAAAGTTGAATATTAAGAGGATGTCATCTTAGCATGGTCAGTCTGAGTAACATATAATTAGGACTGAAGGCTTCTGTGGAGTCAGAGCCAGAGCAGGAAGTTTAAGGCAAATGGAAGAAAGGGATTAGAAGACAAACCCAAGAGGCCACAGGGAGTCAACCAAAGGATCCAGAGATAGTCCCACCTACCTCAGGTGCAGAACTGAGCAGAAACGGGAGACACGGGGTCCCAGTGATCAGGCCAAGATCAATGTCTGTACATGTGGTGGGTGAGTGGGTGAGGGCTAGCATTGGAAAAGTGAACACGGAGACTTCTTTTATAGCCGGCTGGGGAAAGGAATGACTCTGCATGTGTGGGTGAGTCTGTGTGACTTATAGGAACCAAACAAACCGCTGACTTGGAAGAATCAACATAAAATGCTACATTCTGGAGTCAAATATGCTGTTTGCTTTGCCCATCTATCCTTCTGCTGAGAATAGGTAACTGCACAGACAAGCAAGTACAATATGTATGTGTTTTCCTTGATTTTAATTATGGTCTCAGCACTGAGCCCATGTTATCTAATCATCTAAATTTACTGCACCCTGTACTTTCTGAGCAAGGCTATCCCACACAATTGCTCAGCTCTTCAAGGTCAGATTCCCCAGCACTGGATGGGTGCCTTTTCCGGTTTGCACAAAAGCATTGGAGCTAGGTTAAGGGAAGTCTCCACTCAGTGTTACTTTATTGTCCAACTCAATTTGGACTTATGCCATTTGCCTAATAAAAGTGCGTATCAGTCTTCACCCAAATCCTGGTACCTCTGTTCCCTCTGGCAGCATGGCTAACATCAGATGGAGTGAAGAATGCATCTTCCCTGGACAATTTAGACAGAGCCTTGATCTACCCCTGCAAACATAGCTCAGGCAAGAGTGTTTGAAACTCCTTGCATTTTCTTCCCTCTTGTGAAATCAGTTGTCATTATCCTGATTCAGCCCTTGGCATGGTTTTGCTCCAAATGTTAGCCTATAGAGTCTATTTCACCTGCCTAGGACCCTTGTATGTTGGGTTCTTTGTCCTACCTCAGAGGGCTGTCTGCTATTTAAAGGAAGTAGGGTGTGGCACATGTCTAATTGTTCTCTTTAGTTCTGGAAAACCAGGCTCCAGAAAAGCTTTCTGTATAGAAATGTACCAATAAAAGTTGCATGGGAGCCCTGGCTGGCAGCTCCAATGTCTGGAATGTCATCCTCTGTACTAAAAGATCACAGGTTTGGTCACTGGTCAGGGCACGTAAGTAGGTTGTGGGTTTGATCCCCAGTCAGGGTGCTTACAGGAGGCACCTGATCCGTATTTCTCTTTCTCTCCTTCTTTCTCTAAAGAAAATCAATAAAAACATGTCCTTAGGTAAGGATTTAAAAAAAGTTCCCATGGAAAAATAAAAGTGCTCTCCAGAAATATGTCTCAGGATCCAGTTGGCCCTTACGTATGCTCTCAGCTTTTGATGTTTGACTGGCAATGTGGTTGGCAATGCGGTTGACCAGGGATTACATCCCACTACTGAAATGTTGGTTGAGGACATGTCGTCAGTTCGCTTCCAGCCACTGCAGTAAAGCAAGTCATACTTTTTTTGTTTGTGGAATGTTTTGCCTTCAATTTGCAAAAAACACAAATTCTGTGAAGTGTAGTTGAGCAAAGTGCAATAAAGCCAAGTTTGCCTTCACTGAGGGAGCTGGTAGGACCCCAGGGGAAGGTTTAGAGAGAGCCTAGAGCTTGCTAATTCTCTCTCCTCTCTTTGAGCTTCTCTTTCTTCATGCAAAGAAGAGTACTGCACTTCCGAGTCCCATTTTAGAAATGCCTCCTATTAAAAAAAAGCTTTTCTAATAGCACATCAGTTCCCCAACTAATCATATTTATTTATATCTAAACCAAATTGAAGATGGGGGCGGGTCCAAAGAGATAATTTGTAGGAAATTAGTGGGAAATCAGTGTCTTCCTCATCTAGCATCAGCTCTGAAGGTTGCAAAAGCCCAGAAGAAGCTTCCATACAGGAATGTTTACATGCCCCCATCATAAATGTTAGATATCAGCAATGGAGCCATTAATGCCACCTGTTTTATATTCTGAAATGACAATGAACTTGCTCTTTTAAGTCATCTGTTATGGGTGAGTTGTCCTTTTTTGCATGAGGAATAGAATAAGTTGCAGCATAATGTTTTCTTAGTGGTTCTAACCATTGGGTGGCATGCACCTTAACCTCTTGGCTTAGAGTTAGGTCATTCCTGTGCATGTATCTGTGGATATATTTTGTCAGCGAATCATTTATGTTAGTCACAAGACTGTTTCCCCTTAACAGCTGAAAACCACTCTAACCATCCTGTTTCTCAGCTCATCTACTTCTAGTCTAAATTCTTAGAATGTGTTTTTAAAACAAGTATGCTTAGAAGTAGGTATTTTACATTTTCAAGCATTAGAATTTGGAGCATTTTTTTCTGTATCAAATACACAAGGCAAATTGTACACTTAATTTCAAGAAGACTCATTAAAAACTTCCATCTTGATACTTAATTATTAAGAGTCAAAATGGTCATGATTAGTTAAGCCTCACAATTAAAATCCTCTGATGAATTTTTGAAATTAAATGCCATTATTATCTAAAACCTCAATCATCTATGATAATGAGGCTCTCAATTAATTCTTTTGTTCTTCACAAAAAGATTAATAATGCTCATTCTTTTTTTTAAGTATCAATATCTGAAAGAATTATACCATCTATACAACAGGTAACAAATCTTTTCCAAAAGGAACAAGAAACATTTAGGCATATGTTTTATGAGCAGCTAATATTTTTTACTATAATTTTTCATGCTAATTAGCTTTCTTGAATTGATTATGTTTGTAATAAATTATTATCTTTATGGTTATTGCTAGTTTTAGGAAGATTTTTGAGAAATACATGGTAGTTAATCTAAATGACCTTGCACGGAGTTAGTGTTTTCAGATAAGTGTCAAATAACAGCTTCTTCTGGTCTAGCTGCTGCTTTAGAAATCTTGAGCACCAAAGTTCAATCCTATAAGTATTAAGAATACATTGAGACCTATTGGTTTCTTACGTTTATGTGGAATATTATGCTAGACATTATCAGGACTTGAACTTAGGCAGCCAGTTGTGATCATAGTGAAGGCCTTTACTGGTTGCAGGGTAACAATCCATCTTTCAGGCCAAGGGCAGATTGATACTTTATTTGCCTCCAGGACCCATGGATAGAATGCAGCAGCCTAAGGCAGTATTTGATCATCTCACTATGGAAACTCTTCCTCAGATCCTCATGATTAAGATCTTTTATAATTTAAACTTTTTTTTTTTATCTTGTTTTATCCTTGGTTGCAAAAGTAAGTAGGAAATAGAGTGTAAGTTCTATTAATCAGTGATAGACCATTGAGAAAGTGTGATTATGTATGAGCAGTAAGATTCACATAGCTAACTGAATATATTGATTACCTATTGCACGCAGACTCGTGCCGAAGGCTTCTTAGGGGGCTATTCAATGATCCTCATGGTCTCGTTCGGGAAACAGCTCGTGACGTAATCAAAAGTACAAATGGATATAAGCTAAATGTCTGGATCCTAAATGAGCCTAGGACCATATTTCTGAGGTCTTACTTTTTACCCTACTATACCACCAGCACAGCAACACTCAACAAGTATGTGAGCCGTTCATTATACGCTAGGCCCTGCAGAACAGGGTTGTGAATAAATCATCCATTTCCACTGAGCAATCTTCTGAGAGCTATCAAATAGGTAATGGCAGAAAGGTAATGGCAATACAGGGTTACGCTGTGGTTATCATGTGGGAGGTACATTGAAACATGATCACGGGGAGGTGCCACCAGCCTGGTGGGGAGGTATTGGAAGACTGCCCGGTAGGAACAGTCAGATTCTGCAGGATGAACAGGGGCCCGGTGAATTCTAAGTGAGCTGGGCGAGGGCTGGGAAGATGCATAGAGAGTCTGTCCCAAGTTCTAGACAGAGGGAGCACATAATTTCTGAAGGCCAAGAAGAGGAAAGCAAACCTTGAGAATAGTACTGGTAATTAGTTCAGTGTGGCTGGAAAGAAAGCGCAGATAGTAGCCGAGCCTGTGGAGGAGAAATCAGGCTGCTATAGTGAAAGTAAAGGGTGTTATAGAGTGCTAGGAAAGGAGTAGGTGAGCAGATGTGCATTTTAGCAAACATGCTCTGGTAGCAATGGGGACTGTGATTGAAGGAGGCCCATAAAGTGCGGGAAATGTCATCCAAAACTAAGAATGTGGCCCATTCTTCCATGGTAAAAGCCATTTTGGGAACCAAGTCAACAATTCAAGAGTTCTTCCAGTGATTCCGGAGCTATACTGTAATCTACTCGCACAAGAGAAGTGCTGTTTGCCACAGCTGCAATTGGAAACTATCTGGGAGAAAGGACTCGGTTTGCTAAAATTTAAATACCCACAGAGCAAACCAAAAGCAGCTAATAAGCAATGTGTCATTGAAATGGAACAGAAGCTAGAGAAGTCCCATTTCATGTTCTTTTTATCTTTTCAAAAGCATGGCTCGACAGCAATTTACCACATTATCATTTATCTTTTGTATCTTTAACATTTGGGAAAATGGCTGAAACTGTCACTATGAGAAAATAGCATGTAGAAACTAGAAATGCAGTTTGGGGAAAGTAGAAAATAAAACTCTTAAGGAGAAGGATTTAGCATTTCCTTAAACATAAAGATGATGCTAAAAAATTTTTTTTCCTGACTTCAAGAGTTGATGGCTACAGAAATGCCATCAATTAGGCCTTTTTTTTTTTTTAAACTCTGGGATGCAAAACCAATTATTCTCACAGTCCTTGTCCTTAGAACACAAAGACCTCTGCTGTGGGCAAATCAAGGGCCAATTATGACAAAGCAAGAGCCTTTATATTCTGGTAGCAGTTTTAAAAAGAAAGCCTCAGCCACCTTCCTGACCTTCTCTGTTTCTTCTCCCCTCACTTTTGCAACCCAGACAGATCTGCGTGTGGTGTGTATGATCCTGTCACCTGGCTCTGTCCCTGGAGCCCTCCCCTCCAGGTGCTTATCCACATTGGTCTTTAGCCTGAAAGCGACTCTTCTCAGTGACAGTGGAAAGGCTGCTGCCTCTTGGCAGCCCCTCTCCTGTAGTGGGACGTTTCACCTGTTGTGGCTTTTTGCCCTGATAATGTTTTCTTCCTGTATTTGGGTTATTTTCTGGATGCCCCTTCTACTCTTAGAAAGAATCAATAGTTTACGGGTCCTGGGACCTTGTGTACTGCTAGCACTGGGGAATCACCCAGGTGATGTTAGACTTCATGGTACATTTTACTTCTAATATAATCTGGAGTTGAGGTCGCAGGGGAAGAGAGATTATGAGCCTAGTTTCAGGATTTTGAAGACTTCAGGAGGCCAACCAACTATAAGAATTCCATGCATATTCTTCGAACATAAGACAGAGGGCAAGGAGCAGGAGCAGATAAGTTATAGAGTCTTTTCTGGTCTGGTATAGGGATTCAGGTTTTCTGATTCTCCCAGATTGAGTTTTGGAAGATTGTATGTTTCTAGGAATTTGTCCATTTCACCAGGTTGTCCAGTTTGTTGGCATATAGTTGTTCATAGTATTTGCTTACAATCCTTTGTCTTTTGTTATATCGCCTCTTTCATTTCTAATTTTACTTATTTGGGTCCTCTGTGTATTTTTTTTTTTTTAATGAGTTTGGCTAGAGGTTCATCAATCTTTTTTTTTCTTCTTCTTTTCAAAGAACCAGCTCTTTGTTTCATTGACCTTTTGTGTTATTGCTTTTTAGTCTCTATATCATTTATTTCTGCTCTAATTTTTATTATTTCCTTCTTTCTACTTACTCTGGGCTTTTCTTGTTCTCTTTTCATTGATTTTTTTTCCCCCAGAGAAAGTGAAAGGGAGGAGGGTGGAGGAAGAGAGAGAAAGAGAAACATCAATATGAGAGAGACACATTGATTGGTTGCCTTCCATACACACCCTTGACTGGGGACAGGGTTCAAACTTGCAACCAGGTATGTGCCCTTCACCAGGTATCCAACCAGTAACCCTCCTGTGTGCAGGCTGATGCTTTAACCACTGAGCAATGCCAGCCAGGTTGGAAGCAAAGAAAGAAAACAAAACCCACAACCAAAAGTAGAGGATGAATAAGGAGACTGTAGGATTATAGAAGCAAAACATTGATTTAAAACATTTTTAAATTTTTTTTAAATTGATTTTTACTGAGAGAGGAAGGGAGAGGGAGAAAGAGAAACACCCATGTGAGAATGAGACACTAATCAGCTGCCTTCTCCATACCCCCTACCAGGGATTGAGACTGCAACTAGGGTATGTGCCCTGACCAGGAATTGAACCCACAACCTTTTCGTGCATGGGACAACACTCAACCAACTGAGCCACACCAGCCAGGAGTGGAAGCAAAAATTGATTTTCCAGGAAGGCTGAGAGTAGATAGCTCTTTCTGTGAGACACTCAGAAAGGTCAAGCAGCATGAAGATGAAGAAAGGTCACTGCGTTTGCTGATTGAATGTCACTGGTGACCTTTGGGAGAGCAGTTCCTGTGATCCTGGGGACAGGACATAAAGAAGCAGTGAGGAGGTCTGAGGAAATGGAGTTTGCAGCTGTGGACTACTCTCTCCCATTCACAAATTCCCAGAGGGATGAGATGGGAGGAAAACTTTAAGAGGAGAATAGGAAATGGAGTCCAAGAAAACTGGAAAGGCAAGAGAAATCATTGTTTTGAAAACACAGAGAGACTAAGAGGGAAGGAAGCAGCAGATTTGTCCTGTGGGAGGAGGAGCAGCGGTTCCTCCCTGTTGAGGCATGCAGCTTGTAGACACTTCCTCTAGACACAGAGAAACCGGAAGTGGGCAAGCCTACAGCAACCAGTAACCAATGCCATCCTAAAAGGCAGCAATCTGCAAGGCAGCTTGGACACCTACTATGTTCAGGCTTTTCGCATCAGAGGTACTGGGTTGCAACATCATCCCTTCTGGTTGGACAATGTCTAGACATTTTGGGAAATATTGTTGGAGAACTGGAATATTAACCTAAAGCAAATATAGTTACTTGGCTGCCTCCAAAAAATTAAGACCTGGAAACCTTGCTGATCCTGCTTTTGCCATTAATAACTACTTAGGAGCTGGTATTTTCAGGCAGACACCTTGCTTAAGTTTTTCACAAATAAAACAAAAATATCACTTAAATTGCTCAAGTAGGGTAAGCATTTCCCATTCTCACTTGTCTGTTTTCCTTTTTCATCAAGAAACCTAGCAAACCTTTTTGTCTGCAAATGTTGCTGAGGCAAAACTTCAGCCAGGCTTATATGAAATTGTCACAAAACCCCAAGTTAATAAGATCTGACTGCCTAACACCACAGGCCTGCTGGCCCTGAATGCCTTTAATTGCCCTGCCCATGGGGATAGGAAATTGGGTTAGGCCATTTTAATGGTCTTGGTTAAGCCTCCTGAGTGATAAAATGCCTCCAGACATAGAATGTCCCAAACACCCTGCTCCCTTGGAAATGCTGTATGGAAGCTGATGGGTTATAGCAGTTTGCTCAGCTGGTCATGACAATTGAGGTATTAAAGTTCGATGTGCTAGGGAAGCAATTCTAGCCCTGGGTCCAGTTCCCAACTGTTACAGTCCCTGCCTTGCCACACTGGGCACTGAGGGAGTTGCTCACCATCACCTGATACCTCTACTCGTAGCCTCCAGCTTGGCCTCTTGGTATTTGGCATCCCTCTAGCCACACACCCTTCCCCCTGGGTCTCTGCAGGAGGCCTGACCTGGATCAGAAGTCCAACAAGTCCCTTACCAATAGGCAACTTACTAAGCATTTCTAAACCTGTACAAGGGTGCATAAAGGTCACTGTGAGATTCGGTGAGGGTATGTGAAACACTTAGTGGTGGGCAAGATGCATAATAAGCTGCAAAGGCAATGCTTTCTGTTTTCATTGAGTATAGTTTGTTACCCTAGATGCTAAGTAGTTTAATATTGCTAACCTTTTTTCATTATTTTCATGTCAGATCCTAGCAACATATGCCCATTATGACAAGTCAAACAGCACAGAGCTGTGCATAGAAAACCTTGGTTGCTCTTCCCTCCTTCCCTTCCAGCACCTCATCCATCCTCCCAGAAGCGTCCACTGCTAAATGTTGTGGGCATCCCTCACACCTCTCTCTACTCAGGCTAGCACATGTGCAAGACTCTTTTTCTCTAAGTGTACATGTGTGTTCGTGCCCCCATGGGGCTGCTGCTTAGGATACGCTAATTAAGAAGTGGGTACCAGACTCTGTGTTCATAGTTACCCTGAGTGACATGTCCACTCAAAGAGGAAAGAACAGCCCAGACGTGTAGCTCCTCCTCCTCCTTGACTTTCCCCAAAGCACCTCTGTCGGCCTTCGCTTTAGTTGTCTTCATTTTCTACTTGGTGCAGATTGGGAGAGCCGGACCCGGAGGCACTCCTCTTGGCATTAGAAGATGAAGGATGCAGTCTCTCTGGTTATCAGCTGTAAGCTCCATCTTCCACTGGGCAATGGCTGGGGAAGGGACTAGTAGGTGGCCAGATAGGCAGGGAAGGCACCTTTTGGTGACATCATTTTGTCCCAGAATTCTATAAAACTACTAGAGGCCTGCCAGACCAGGACTGCTCAGTTAAAATTTAGTGAATGAGTGGAGTGTCTACTAGAGTCCAAGGTCAGCACCTGTCTGCCCACAAAGGTGAGTTCTGCCAACCCTGGAAGGGCTGACTGGCACACCTTCATATCCTTGTCCAGGGGCCAGAACTGGTGCTGGCGGCCTGGGCAGCCCTAGCCAGCAATTGGCAGAAAAGAGGTAAGGATGTGGGGAGCCACTGACTCATCCCAATATCTTCTTCCTTCGGCATATCTCTACTAGGAGCCTGGGACCCAGGGACCAATGAGGTAAAACTCCAGGGTCTGGGCAGGCAAGTCCCCCTGGCATGCACATAGGAGGACATACTTCTGTGAGCAAGGGATACTTTTTCTTCTCCAATCACATCCTTCAGTGCCTAATACAGCTGGAAGGCGGTATAAGCCAATCCACCCAACACCAGGCCGGCCTCCTCAGAGCTCATCACCCGCACCCAGCTGGCTCCACTCTGGTCTTTCAGGGCTTTGCAGGCGGGACTGGGGCTGAGGCCTGCCCACCGGGCTCCTTCCCTGAAGCCCTCGCACAGCCAAAGCTGTTTCTGACTTAAGGAAACGGTGCACAGAGACAAGATGCTGTGACTCAGCTTAGTTGTATTTTTGTATTTTGCTTTTAGCAGCCACTTGCTCCCTCCTCTTGTACCTCTTTGAAAGCTCCTGCTTCCCGGAGAAGGACTGAACCCTTTGCATTACAATACCTTGTATTCCCAGCCAAGGTGTCTGTGCTGGTGAAACCTTCCCTGATCAAACACCACCACTCCCGTGGAGAGCCTATCAGCTGGCTTTCTTTGTGATGCCTGACGAGTGTATTTCAAGAAGAAAACGCTGCATTCTCTATGTACCAGTCATCCCTGCCAGGTAGCCTGCCCATCTGGAGAGCACTAAACAGGAGGCCACACTCCCTGCTCTCTTCCCTGGACCGCAGCTGATTATAAGAGTATTGATTAAGCGACAAATGCAAAGTCTTTACAGACAAATACAGATCTTCTTTCTCTTTGATGGCTGAGCTACTATGATGCAGACCCCCAATAAGGCTTTGTTTTACATTCCAAAGGCAGCGGCAGGGTCCTGGAACCTCCTGCCACCCACCGAGGTCTGCTCTTAAGCTCCCCCTGCACAAACGCATCCCTCCCCTCCTTCCACAGCCCAAGGACTTGAACCAAATCAAATGAGGGTACAGTTCAACTCGGATTTAGCTTAGGGAATATTTTTATTTTCTGCTTGAATAATTCCATAAAAGATACAGGTTTAGTTCTGAGTGTGTCCGGCTTATTGGATTTATGTATTTAAAAACAACTTTGATTTGCTTCATTGCTCACTTTAAAATAACCTGGGCTCAGCCTGATTCTGGAAATGAGTGTGACCTATTCCCATTTTCTGCTCAGTGCACAGTTTGAGATCCTGTGTTCCATACATGAAGTTAAATGAGGCTCAGATCTGAGAAGTAAATCTTTCAGGGTTCTCACATGACTGTGGTTGGGATCCAAGGAGAGTTGAAAAGGCCCAAGAAGCCCATTTTAAGCAAAGACTTGGCCTAAGGCCAGTTTTAACAAAAACGCCTTTACTGTTTGGCAATGCCTCTCCAAGCACAAGAGAGAAGTGACGGGGTAGCAGCCCTGAAAACTCAGCGTCTGACCTAAGTTCTTCCAGGACATAGAGACTAGACGACAGCCCAGTCCAAGTCCTAATGGCCTCAGTGCTTCTCTCTGATCTCTTAGTGTATGCCTCGCCTTCTTTTGATCCTTATTCATCTTTAAGTTTATGATTGCTCTTTTTATCCCCAGAACCAAGCATTGGGTCTCATATAATTAGTGTTGGCTAGGTGTCAGTTGAATTGAATCCAAATCTTATAGATGATAGGATAAGATTTGGCTTCAAAGAACAGAAATCCCCTAAGGGGTGACTGAAACAAGATGGACGTTGTTTTCCCGGTCGTGTAAAAGAAGTCGAAAGGTAAGCAGTCCGGGTGGACCTGGCATCGCCATGGTGAGAGGGAGCCATTGTCCCTCTGCCATCGTCACCGAACACCCTCCTCCTCCATCAAGGAAGGAGGAAGTGAGCAGTCACTCTTCTCATTCCCATTTACTCATTGTGAAATGTAACACATACAGAAAAATGTGAATACATATACATATACACATATACTGTGTACATTTATATAACTCAATACATTATCATAAGCAAAGCAAATATATAACCAGTATCCAGGTCCAAAAGTTCCATTTTAGGTTCCCATCTAATCTCCCTCCACAACACACACACACACACACACACACACACACACACAAAACCCACAACCATTTGTACTTTTGTGGTTGTCAATGTATTACCTTTTTATAGTTTTATCAGTTTGGTGTTGTCTGTCTTAAGCATTTTTATAAATGGAATCAAACAGTATGTATTGTTGTGTGTGTGGTTTCTTTTGCTCAAGGTTCTGTTTGTGAGCTTCGCCCACGTTGTGTGGAGGACTTGTTGTTTCCATCGCTGTGTAGCGTTTGGGTATCTCACTGTGCTACTAATTAGCACTTTCCTGAGGACTAATGGAGTTAAGCACTTTTTCATGTGGGATTTTAGCTATTTGGATAACTTCTTTTCTGGGTTATCTGCTTAAATCCTCACTTTAAAATGTGCTTTGTCTGTTTTATTTATTGTAAGAACCCCTTGTGTATTCTGGATACACATCAGGTACTGTGCTGTCAATATAGGCTCATGCTCCATGCTTTGCCATCTCACTCCCTGGAGTGTCTTGGATGGTAGAAGTCCTTACTTTTAATATAATCAGAATTATCAGTCATCTTCATCTTTCTGTACATTGAGGTAAAAAAATGTCTCCAATTTTATTTTCTAGACACTATTATTTGCCTTTCATATTTGTATCTACAGTCTTCCTGGCATTGACTTTATGTATGTGTGTGGAAGGTCAAGATTTCCCCCCATTGGATAGCCAGTCATTCTAATAATGCCCTTTATTGCCTCCCCCGCTTTGCAATGCTACCTTTTACATTAATTAAGTGTCCACAGAGCCACGGGTCAGGTTTTGATCTCATAATCATTCCATTGATTTATTTATCTCTCCTTGATCCAATACCACATTATAAAAATTACTGTAGCTTAATAGTACAAGGGTGGGCAAAAGTAGGTTTGCAGTTGTTCATATGGAAAATAATATAAGCTATATATATATAAAAGGCTAATATGCTAACTGTTCTAACATCTGAACAGTTACTATGATGCACACTGACCACCAGGGGGCAGATGCTCAACATAGGAGCTGCCAAGCTGCAGTGACTTGGCAGCTACCGTTCTCGGGTGACGCACTCCAAAACCAGAGAGGAAGGAGCTCAGTTCCTTGTGGGGCGGCATGATTCCACCTTTGGCCATGGGTGGTTGTGTTGTTGGGGCACCTTTGGCCCCGAATCTGGTTTACTGCACACACTTGCTTTTGTGTTCCACATCCTGTACAATAGCAACTTTGCAGAGTGCGCTCTCTCACTCTGGGACCCCCGGGGGATGTCAGGGAGCTGGTTTTGGCCCGATCCCCACAGGCCGTCACCAAAGGCTCCCACCTGCCAGAGGGACCCTACTCCACAGATGCCTGGGAGAGAACACAGAAAGTTGGCTTCAGGGAGTGTCCAGCCTGTTTTGGCCAGTCCTGCCCCCCTGGTCACCTTCTAATTACTTTCCTTTCAATATGCTTGAATCCATGCACTGGGCTTCTAGTAATTAATAAATAAGAATAAGAATAAATTCTTTCACTGTCTCACAACTGTAAACCTACTTTTGCCCACCCTGTATATCCTTTTATTTTTATTTTATTTTTAAAAAATATATTTTATTGATTTTGTACAGAGAGGAAGGGAGAGAAATAGAGAGTTAGAAACATCGATGTATCGATAAGAGAGTCATCAATCAGCTGCCTCCTGCACACTGGGGATATGCCCGCAACCAAGGCACATGCCCCTGACTGGAATCGAACCCGGGACCCTTCAGTCCCCAAGCTGACGCTCTATCTACTGAGCCAAACCTGTTTTGGCTATCTTTTTATTTTTAACTTATCTTTACTGTTGAAAGTATTAGATATGTCTTTTTTCCCTCCCATTGACACCCCTCCACCCCACATCCATCCCCTCCCTTTTCCCCCAGGCCTTTACCACACTGTTGTCTGTGTCCATGGGTTATGTGTAGACCTTGATATCAAGTAGAGCCTGTCCTTTCACCTTCCTTCTTCAAAAGTGTCTTGGGCTTTTTGGCCCCTTATCTTATATAATAAAAGGCTAATATGCAAATTGTCCCCTCAGAAGTTCGACTGACCAGGAGTTTGACTACATTGCTGTGACGTGCAATGACCACCAGGGGGTGGCAAGGAATGAAAGAAGGCCCTAGCTGGCAGCAGGGAAGGAAGGCCCCAATCGGCCCTGATCACTAGCCAGGCCTAGGGACCCTACCCATGCACAGATTTTGTGCACCAGGCCTCTAGTATTTCTATATAAATTTCAGAATCAGTTTGTCAAGTCATGCAGGAACACACACACACACACACACATACACATACACACCTACTCATAAACTTCTGCTGGGGTCTTGATTGGCATTCCATTACATTTATAGATCAAATTTGGGGAGAACTAATATCTGTAAAATGCTGAGTGTCAAATCCATAAACATGGCACATCCCTCCATTAGTTAGGTCTTCATTAATTTCTCTCAATGAAATTTTATAATTTTCCATGTGAAGCTCTTATGTGTAGATTATTCCTACATAATTGATCATTTTAACATTATTGTAATTGTATATATATTGATTTCAGAGAAGAAGGACGAGGGAGAGATAGAAACATCAACGATGGGAGAAAAACATTGATTGGTTGCCTCCTGCACACCCCCTAATGGGGATCAAGCCCACAACTCTGGCATGTGCCCTTGTCCAGAATCGAACCTGAGACCCTTCAGTCTGCAGACTGGCATTCTATACACTGAGCCAAACAGGCTAGGGCATGTAATTGTATACTTTAAAATTTCACTTTCTAACTGTATGGAGAAATACAGTTATTGTTTATAATATGATCTTGTAACTAACAGGTTTTCTGAACTCAATTATTGACTATAGTTATTGCTCTGTGGATTGTTTTGGGTCTTTTGCATATATATTTACATCTATAAATTTCCTTAAGTAATAAAGGTCTGTTCAAGCTTTCTGTTTCTTCTTGGGTCTATTCTATTAATTGCTCTTGTCTTTATCTCAGTCTGCCTGCTTGCTTTAGGTTTAATTTATTCTTTTTCTTTCTAGTTTAAGATGGAAGTTTACTAGTAGATTATTAATTTGAGTCTTTTCTATACTAACATATAGTTAGTATATATGTTATAGCCTTTTACCTTATTACATTTCCCTTAGCATTGATTTAGCTGCATCTCAAGATTTTTTTATATGTCTGTATTTTTGTATGATCCAGTTAAAATATTTTCTAATTTCTCATAGTAATATTGTTTGAACCAAGTATTATTTATATTTGTGGTGCTTAATTTCTAAATACTAGGGATATTTTTGGTTACATTAACACTATTGTTTACTTTAAATATTTTAACTCTCATTTCAAAATGTGTATGTTTACTGTTTGATATCACCTAACAGGTCCATAAGGCCGTTAACTTCTTTTTTCAATCTTTCTCTCTTATCTTGTATAGTTTCTATTAACTTGTTTTCGGGTTTACCTACTCTTTTTTTTCTGTCATGTTCATTTTCCTATTAAGTTTATAACATGATTAAAAAAAAAAAAAAGGTAGTATATATTGATATTTCAGTTCTAGAATTTTCAATTTTTTTAATTAAATATATTTTATTGATTTTGTACAGAGAGGAAGAGAGAGGGATAGAGAGTTAGAAACATCAATGAGAGAGAGTCATCGATCAGCTGCCTCCTGCACATCCCCCATTGGGGATATGCCTGCAACCAAGGTACATGCCCTTGACCAAAATCGAACCCGGGACCTTTCAGTCCCCAAGCCGACGCTCTATCCATTGAGCCAAACCGGTTTCGGCTCCATTTCTTTTTTGTTATTTCTTTTTCTCTGCTGAGATGATCCTTTACTGAAACATATTTTGTCATACTTTTGTGAGAATAGTTACTATAGTGCTTTAAAATCCTTTAGTGTTATTTTCAACATTTCCTTCATTTTATGCGTGGACTCAGTTGACTCTCTCCTTTTGAGAAATATGCTCCATTTTCTTGGTTCTTTGAAAGTCAGATAATTTCAGATTATATACTGGACATTACGAATGTTAGGTTGAGAATTTTGGAATTTGTTATTTACCAAGTTTTTATTGCTTCCTGTGTTTTCAAAAGCAGGTGATTTTCTTGGCTAGGTTTGAATTGCAATTCTCCTTCTTGGGCAGCAGCCTTTGCCTTAATGCAGTCCTTTTGTCTTTGGGTCCCAAGTCATTCAGGGGTGATATGCCACATGGCTGAGCAGAGATGGGGATCCCTGATTTACCTCTCTTCCTTCCGAGGCTCTTCCACTCCCCACAAGCACCCATGATTGCCCAGGCTCACTTTTCCGGTTCCCAGGCCACAAAGCCTACAAGTTTTCAAGAACCCCACCTGCCTCTGTGCCTGCAGCTTAGCCCGAGGCTAAAGCCTTGCTTGTGGGACTTTGCTTGGCTCTCTGCTCCCTCTCCACCTAGCACACACTCCTCCGGTCTGTCTCCTTATGTTCACATTCCAGCACTTCAGGAAGTTGGGTTTTCTATTGTGTGCAGGGTTAGTAGTGGTTTTCTGCAGAGAAAGGGGGTATCTTAGTCATACTCAGAAGTAGAAGTTCTTCAGAAACCCACCAGGGCGATGCTGAGAGAAGGAATCCAGTGGCAGTGAGTTGGCCTCCAGACTGGCAGGTTCCACTCATCACAAGTAATTTACTACTAAGTCTCCTTGTTTCTGACACTAGGCTATGGACAATAGGATCAGAACACTTCCTATCCCAAATGCCCAAACACACCAGCCTTCTGAGCAGGAGGCCACACACTTACACTGTCTCTACTTGGAAAGTTCTTGGCTTTCAGGGATGATTAATAGGACAAGAATTAGTCTGGCAATTAGAATCTCATTCCATGAGCAAGAACTTCCCTGACTCTTGTCACCATCATTGTCTAGTAAGGACAGTGGACATGGTCTTGTAGGACTTGAACACAGGAGAATTAATCAGGGATGCTGGGAGTTGGAGGAAGACAGGAAGTATTTACCATGAAATTCAAACTGGGAAACAGAAACAAAAGGTACTAAGGTTATTAAGTATTGGCTTACTAAGCGATCTTGGAAATAGGCAGGAGTGGATTATGGGCAGACAAGGGACTGCTCAGCTCACTGGGGCATGCATTCCCATGGGAGAGGGGACAATTAGATATTGAGTGCCCATCGTGATCTGGGACTTCCATGGTTGCCTCAACACCCCTGTTTGACAGAGAAAGAAACTGAACATCAAGCAGTTTTTATTACCTGCCCGGTATTTAACAGCTAGGAGGGGCAGAGTCAGGGAGTGAACTGAGCTTTTATTGGCCATAGAACAGGCAGGAAAGCAAGTCAGGGTACAGAACTTTGAATCATTTTCTGGATCAGTGATTCTGAGCCTTTATTGGGCCTCAAGGCTATAGTAAGACATATAGTGGGTCTTTACCACCCACTAAAGAAAACAAAAGGCAAATTAGCCTTTTTTAATTATTAAAAATTAACCTTGTATCTCAATTTACTTTAGAAAAAAACAAGAAACCATTTATTTGCACATTTCAGTATTTTGATGACTATTCACAGCAACTTACTTGAGCCACCAATTCACTACGTACAACGTACCCTACACATCAGGGTGAAAGCACTCAAGGCCGGGGCAACGTTAACCTGGAGAAGAGGAAATGGCCTGTGTTTGGAGGCAGGGACTGATCAGGAAAGAAGCTGAATCAGACAGTTTCCCCTTGGGCTTTAGCAGCGGAGTGGCAAGAGGCAACCAGCCAGAAACCTGGATTCTCCCATCTACTCCCAGCCCCTCTCTACCTCCTTGGCTCACTCCTGCCTGCAATCCATCTGGCCTCTTAGAGCTATTGACCGGGCTGCCTGAATGTCATTGCCCCAATTTCATCTCCTCTCAAATCTATTTCCCCCCGCCTCCAAGAGAGCCAATTGGATGTCTCAGTTATCAAATTGTACCATCGTTAGCTTATATAGTTGTAAGAGATAATGCGGTGTAAGTTTCTTTTCTGTTGGAAATGTCATATTGGCTTCTCTGGGGAGTGGTTGAAATATTTAAAATACCCTTTCAATCTCAGAAGCCCATTAAGAGAGACGCAATGGTGAAACGTCACTTTGTTAAGACTGGAAAGAAACTGTGTTCTGAGAAGCTCTGAGGCAGTTTGCTTCACTGATTGAATCACTGCTTAATATTTTATTATCTGTTTCTCTTCCAGTTTGCTACCTGTACTACAAAATAAGCATCTTTCAGGACCTCCTGAAGTCTGGCTGAACAGAAGTCCTTCCACTAGGTAATTAAAGAAGCTACATTGAAAACTATTAGGAGGGGTGGAGACATGGAACGGGCTTATCCCACAACCATATGCGAAAGATAAAAATCATGAGGGATTATCTCAGCTGTGGAGATCCTTCCTGAGGAGCAAAAAATTAACCTTGCATTTAATCAAGATTAATTCTAGCACCATACCAGGCCCTCCATCCAGGGTTTCAGTGCTAGAAAGAGAAATCCCCATAACTTCTGGCTGTAAAAACCAGTGAGCATTGAGGCTGAGGGAGATGGAGGTCTGCTGGAGTCATAGGCAGTTCCTCTTAAAGGGCCCAAGGGTACTTACCCTAACTCCCTCTGAACTCCAGCACTGGGTCAGCAGCTAGAAAGGCACCAGAGATGTGCAGGGAGGAATTGAATTGTCTGGCATCAAGGCAAGAGCTGGGGGCCACTTTCTTTCAGACAGAAATGCTGGCAGAAGCCATTTTTCCTTTGATAAGCCCTCTCCTCCTTCTCTTCCCTCCCCCCAATCCCAACAGATCCAGAAGACAGGTGCCATCAACCTGCCTCACACTGTCTGCCCCTCCCTGGTGATTCCCTTGAGGCCCCTTCCCACCCAATGTTTAGTCCTACCCAAGCTGTTTCCAGTGGCTTTTCCATACAAATGGCCTGTCTTTACCCATGCTTAATATTTTCCTAAAATCTCTCAAACAAGCAGCCTCTGGCTTCAGAATTCCCCACACCACTTGTTAACTGGCCCCACACCAGGCACTAACAGCAGCTAGCCTTGATTCACAGTTTGGCCTTACATGAGCATCTGCAAGACCAGAATAAGTAGCAGCCACCTGCATATTGCTTTATAGCTCATGTGGGTGGCAGAACACAGGCAGCAGCTGACCTTAATAAATTCAATAAAAAAAAATACATAAATGGGCAAATGAAATTTCTCTTCTAACACACATATTTGATAACATTTTTGCCCTATGTTTTAATTTTTTACACTACATTTTAAGTAACTTTAAGCTACCGGTAATTAAGTCAGTACTTCTTGTTAATTTTTAAAAATAATAAATGCAGCTACCATTTGTTGGGTGCTTACTTTGTGCCAGATAATATTTAGTTACTTTATAAATGCTATATAATTTTAAAAATTATTTTTTGTTATGAAAATAATATATAAATATATTCTCTTTGTAAAAATTCAAACAACTTCCTTAAAACTGAAGTCTATTTTGACCTCAGACTCTGTGCTCACTCGTGATTCTATTCTTCTACCAAAAAGTAACAGCTTTTTCAGCCTTTTGTGTCCTTTAAGAATTTTCTATGCACTTATTTGTTCCCATAGGAGAGCTGAAGTACTATGTTTCTGTTAAAAATAGAATTTTCAGTGTTTCCTGCTGCAGTTTTTTGCACTCAGCAGTATGTTTTATATTTATCCCACATTGGTAAGAGACTTATAGCTCTCTTCTGTTAAAATCCTATTTTGTTTTCCATACAGGGTATTACCAAATTTTACTTAGCCATTCCCTGTTAAAGCAAGATTTAGGTTGTTTGGTGTGTGTGTTTTTTCCTCTTGCTATTATCCACAAAGGTAAATTTTCACATTTGTTAGGTATTTAGTGTTTATTAGCTTCCTTGTTAACAATAAAAGGATGCCAAAAGTCATCCATATCTAATATGGTTACAGAGAGTTTTTTAAAACCTGTAGTTACTTTTTGTAGTATTAGATTACAGATAGGATTTCCTGCCTTTTATTGCAAGGGTCAGAGATAGTGGGGGGAGGGAGAAAAAACTAAAAACACAAACAGAAGCCATTGAGCTATCACCTCTGGCATCCGTTGCATATTTTTCAGACAATAAAAAGGAAAACCAAACCATAGGACACATGTAGTCATTGTGTCCATTTTGCTTTCTTTATATTTTTAATTAGAAACCTCCTGTAGACATGAGAACAAACTCTTAATGAGAAAGAGTGTATTGGGAATGTGGAGAGGCATTTCTTCCCAGACACTCCCTGCAGATGCTGCTTCCTGGGCCCCAGGAGCTCCGTCAGTGCAGCTCTCCTCCTGCTTCAGGTCTCCAGTGGCTGCGCTTCTGTGGGGCAGGACTCAGAACAAAACACAAACATCTCCATGTGTTTATCTTTCTAACAAGTGGGTCATTGCCCAGAATATTGATCACTTTGGACTCCGAATAGTCTTGTGGGAAGCTCCTCCTTCCCAGATGGGGAAAGGATGTGCAGAGGAGTTAGTTCAGTTCTAGAGAGCGGCATCAGAGGGAAATGTGTACCAACTCTACATCAGACTGAGAAATAGGAAAGATAAATATTTGCACTTCCATTGAGACACATTTAAAATTCCCAAATACCCATGTGCAATCTGCTAAGCAATTGCTTTGCATTCTTTCCTGAACAAGTGATTAGAATGACATTCTAGTCTGCATGGATTTGTTATTGGTGAATATTTGTAGTTGTCATGTATCTGTTGTTGGGTTGCTTTTCTTTTTGAAGCAGTGGTAACAACTTAATACAAATTATACGTAAGGTATTATAATAAATCTCTTCTGATTTTTAAAATCAGAACTAATTTGGTTTCTCCATTGAAAAATATACAGATCCACAGTCTTGAAAATTGCTGGAGGCAGGGGGATAAAAATATTAGGAGGTGTACTGGTAAAGCTCTGCTTTACCGTCATGGAGCTGGGTTTCCTGGTTCATCAAATGCACTGGCATGTAACGAGTTACCACACATACAGTGTGGCCAGAACAGAATAAAATGCATTTCGCTAAATTAAGATCAGACAGATCATTTTCTTTGATGCTAAGGAGGCACCCCAGGGTGTTACCGTACCTCAGGGGTCACCATTCATCATGCGGCACTTTATGGAAGAGCTGTGATGAGCCAAATGCGGACTAGCAAGAGCTCCCCATTCATTTCCCTCCCCATCTTCACGTTCAAAGACTGATTGCTCAGAAGACTAAATGTTAGAAATATTTACCTAGAAAGCTTCTCTCTGATAGATGGGGCTAAGAAGGAACGGGAGCCCTAAAAGACCAGTTATAAGATTCCAGGGTAACTACAGGCAGGAGGTAAAGAGGGTCTTGAAGGAAGTGAGGGCAGTAGAGGTGAAGCGGGAGGGTAAAGGTTGGCCAAGAAAGATGTTCTTCTTTTAAGGCAGAGGAATATTTGGGTCTGAGGACCAGGAAGGGGAAGGCATTTCGTTTATTACTTCCAGAGGCTGCAACCCTTCTATGTTCTGAGAACTTTGCTGGTAGGCCTTAGTTATCATAGAACTCTCCCCGTGCATTGGAATTGCCTTTGCCTTTCTGGTCTCCAATCATGCACGCTTTGTGGGCAGGGTCTTTGTCTTTCATCCTCCTATTCCTGAAGCACCTAGCACTGTACCAGGCACCCACTGGGAACTTGTTACATGTTTGAGAAAGACAAGATATAGTCAGGAAATTGAAAGGAGCCAGAGATAAAGTGGTAAAGGGCATTTGTTATTTGATATTTGTCTTAAAATTTAATAATCAAAAGAGACAAATTCTAGAGCAACATCCTCAGTTTACAGAATGGTAAACTGAGACCCTGCCGAGGAAGCAAGGTCAAGGTCCAGCAGCTAGGCATGGAGGCAGGGTCAGAAACTCGGTTTGTGCTGTATGGCGTTCTGTTCCCATCCGGTGACCCCTGCTGCCTCCTTCAGAGAACCATGCTGTCTTAGCTTTCTCAAAGCATACAAGGTCTGGGACACAAAGAAGTGACTCCGTGAAAAATATCTTTTAATAAAACTGAGTGGGCTATGAAGGCTCAAGCCCCTGAGATGAACCACAGAACACACAAGCTGGTTCTAGGAAATAGAATTTTAAATTTATACTTGGTTAATTTTTTGATAAGTGAGCAAAATCACATGGTTTGAAACCTTAAAAGAATAATGAGGGCTGGAACCGATTTGGCTCAGTGGATAGAACATCGGCCTGTGGACTAAAAGGTCCTAGGTTCGATTCCGGTCAAGGGCATGTACCTTGGTTTTGGGCACATCCCCAGTAGGAGGTGTGTAAGAGGCAGCTGATCAATGATTCTCTCTCATCAATGTTTCTAATTCTCTATCCCTTCTCTTCCTCTCCGAGGAAGAGAATCAATAAATCAATAAAATATATTTTATTGTGATGTACAGTGATGCATGGTGATACATGACAATGCATTGTGATATGGTGATGCATTGTGATGCATATTGATGCACATAATGCATTGTAATGCATGGTGATGCATTGTAAAAAAATAAATAAAATATATATTTTTAAAAATAATGAGGTATAAATAAACAGGTGATGAGAAGACTTCTTCCCCTGGCTTGTTCCCCATCAGGCCAGTTATTTCCCATCACAGGTTTGCACTCTTAGTTTCTTATGCATATTCCAGAGTTCCCTTATGGCTATACAACTAAATGTGAATAAATATCTTACCTCATTTTCAGTACACAAAATGTAGCACCTTACAGACTCTGCTAGCAGGATGTTTTATTTTTTTAACTTAAAATATATCTTGGAGAACTCATATCTCTATAAAAATAACTACCTTACTGCTGGAAGCCAGTTCCAGTATGTCAGCAGGGTTGAATCATCTGGGACAGCTAAAAAGCATCTCCCCAAAACCTGAATAGGACAGTTCCCCAAACCTAAAGATTTGTATATATTATTGTTGGCTGCCAGACAGCTCAGGGCATTTTATTGCCTCCTGTTGGCCAAACACCTGAACAGCTATAGGCTATTCCCCTACCCTTTGGACAAAGCTTCTGTATCCTACCCTTTGAAAACCTACCCTTTGAAGTGTATTATCTCCACCTTGCCTTAGGACAAATTGTGTTAATAAAAGCAGGGTCCTGAGTCCAGGAAGGAAGGAGTCTACAGTTCCTTTGGCTGAAGATCCTCTGACCCCCGATGCCTTTCAAAATTATCTTTTGTCTTTAGACTCTTCTTAATCATGTACACATCAGCCCCTTTCGCCAGAATGCTGAACCCATTGTAAGGCTGGGACCAGAATCCTGGCTCCTTACTCAGCTACAAAGTATTCATTAGGTTGTATGCAACATAATTTAATTAAATGGTGCTTATTGATGGACATTTCTAGTCTTTTGATGTTAGAAAAAACCTTTAATGGCTAACCTTGTACATACACTAAGATTTGTAATTTTTAAATATTGTCAATTACCCTCTTAGTGGTTGTACCAATTTACCTTCAAGTCAGCAGTGTGAGAGCACCTGCTTCTTCAGAGCATCTGCATCACCCTGCATCACCATGCATCACCATGTATCACAGTGCATCACCATGTCACAATGCATCACCATGCACACCATGCATTGCTATGCAACACCATGTGTCACAATGCATCACTATGCAACACCATGTGTCATAATGCATTGCCTTGCACACCATGCATTGCTATGCAACACCATGTGTCACAGTGCATCGCTATACAACACCATGTATCACAATGCATCGCTATGCAAAACCATGTGTCACAATGCATCGCCTTGCACACCATGCATCGCTATGCAACACCATGTGTCACAGTGCATCGCTATGCAACACCATGTATCACAATGCATCTCTGTGCAACACCATGTGTCACAGTGCATTGCTATGCAACGCCATGTGTCATAATGCATCATCATGCACACCATGTGTCACAGTGAATCACCATGCACACTATGCATTGCTATGCAACACCATGTGTCATAATGCATCGCTATGCAACACCATGTATCACAATGCATCGCCGTGCACACCATGCATCGCCATGCAACACCATGTATCACAATGCATCACAATGAATCACTGTGCATCACCATGCATTATGGTGTATTATTAAACTTCAGGCCATTAGCCAGTCTGGTGGCTGAGCAATGCAACTTCAGGGCAGTTTAATTTGCATTTCTCTCAGTGAGGTTGAGCATCTTTAAAATGTTAGAAAATGGAAATATAGAGAAAAACTAAAACAATTTCCTCTGTTAACCAAGGTTAAGCAGCACACAGGTCTCCCTAGAGAAGGATCCTGCCTCTCCTGAGAGCTTGTTGTTATCTCTTTCAAATCCACAAGCCCTTGAGGAACAGGCACTGTTGTCTCTGTTTTACAGATGAGGAAACAGGGTGAGAGCAGGTAACTTTCCAGAGACGTATTAAGTGGCAGAGAAGGGCTTGAACCCAGGAATAGAGGACTCCATGACCCTGGATCTGCTTCCACACTGCACTCTTTAGGATGCTGTATTTATTCAGCAGTTGGGGAAAATGTATTGTTTTCTTGATTATATGTGAAAAATTAACCCAACACAATCATGAGAGAACAGAAAATGTAAGACCAGTTGATTTATAAGCTAACCACAACAGGACTTTCCCAGAAGCACCTAGGAAAGGCTAGTTCCCCCCAAGTAGGACTATTACTTTGAAAACTATTACTTCAGTCTTCTAGGTATACAGTAGAGGTATCTACACTGCCCTTGACATTGAGAGTTACTTGTCTTCTCTGCCTCTCCCAGGGCTGCCTCGAGGTGGTTGTCCTGGGCAGTCAGGAAGACAGGTGTGTTAGAGAGAGAGAGAACAAGATGCAAATACAGTTGACTCTTGAACAACACGGGAGGGAGGTGCTGACCTTTTATACAAACAGCTGCTTATAACTTTGGTTCTTCAAAAACTTAATAGCCTACCTGTTGACCAGAAGCCTTAGACATAGAGTAAACAGTTGGTTAACACATATTTTGTATGTTATATGTATTCTACAATAAAGTAAGCCAGAGAAAATCATAAGGAAGATATGATAAGTATTTACAATATTTATTTTAAAAGATCTGTTCAAACCCATGTAGTTCCAGGGTCAACGGCACTTGTTTTTCTCCTCTCTGCTTCCTCTGAGCACCCCTTTTGAAATGGTGGTTCTCCCCTTGGCTTCACTGGAGCTCCCTGGAGAGCTTTTAGAAATATCGATGCCTGGGTCCCATCCTGGGTAGGTGCCCTGGCTAGGCATCGAACCCATGAGCCTTCAGTGCACAGGACAGTGCTCCAATTAACTGAGCCACACCAGCCAGGGATCAACCTCACCTTTCATACCTCTCTCACCTCCTACATCCAGTCAGACATCAAGACCTGACAATTCCATCTCCAAGGTAAATTTTAAACCCTCTCTTTCTCCCCATTTCTACTAGTGCTCTGGGCTTCTCCTGTTCCTTCCAGGGGGCTCTCCTCCCTGCAATCAAACAGAATCTTGTAACATACCTGGCTATATCACTGTGTTGTTTAAGGCCTGTCATTGGCTATTGACACACTGCTCCTGACAGTCACAGTTTATAATAGGCTCTAAGATGCTCTGCCTATGATTTCTGCCAGCCACCCTGTTTTTACTTTGCATTCTAGCAACACCAACCCCATGTCTATTCTTTATTTTGGCCTTATGTCTTTTCTTCCTCAGAAAAATTTTCCATAACATTCTCTCTGCCTAGAATGCTGTTCCTATGTCCCAACAGTCTTCTTTCAGACTTCACTCTATACTTCACTCCTCAGCCCGTGTCGGAAGGAGGTCCCTAGCTTACTTTCTCACAGCACTCTCTTAAAAAAAAAAAATTATTGTAGAAAATATTTCGCAGGTGCTCCTTTTCCCCTCCAGCCTGCTCCTGTCCTCCCCGCCAACCCAGGCCAGTCTCATGGCACTATTGCTGCTTCCATCTTAGTGCATAATAGTGTGTGTGTGTGTGTGTGTGTGTGTGTGTGTGTGTATCACAAACAATATATCGGAGCCCTGGCTGGGTGGCTCGGTTGGTTGGAGCGTTGTCCTGTACACCAAAAGGTTGTGGGTTCAGTTCCTGGTCAAGATGGGTGCAGAAGGCAGCCAATCAATGTTTTATTCTCACATCTATGCTTCTCTCTCTCCCCTTCTCTCCCTCCCTCCCTCCTTTCCTTCCTTTCAGTCTCTATAAAACCAATAAACATATTCTCAGGTGAGGGTTAAATAATAACATAATAATTTATTGGATACTCCCACTCCTTTAGGTTTCAGCTCTGATTGTATTACTGAATTTAAGAATCTAGTAATTACCCAATAAGTATTCATTACATCCGTCAACTCCATACAATCTGTCTGCCTGTAAAGACCATCCTCCTTTTCTGGGTCTCACTCCTTTACAAGCTGAAGTAGATGTTCTGGGGTCAAACCCTGGAGTCAGAATAAGACCACCAGAGGCTGATGATTGATTTAAAAAAGCAGGCAAGGATTTATTGAACTGGCCAGGACACACACCCCCTGCTCGCCCCCCCCCCCCCCCCAGCAACACACGCAGGTGGAGTCCATGCGACTGCACCCATTCCAGGTGTAGGCAGTCCTTTTAAAGGTCTAAACCACAAAAATTTTCCTTTGTTGTAAAGGCTGGGAACAGACTTTGGAATGTGGCCCTATCTTGTGATAGCAGATAGTACAGAATCAGAGCTGCACAGTTAATCTCTAAAGGTTATCTGCAGTTTCTACTCCTGAAGCTACTGAGTCAGTGGGAATCAGCCTCCTGTGGTCCTGGTCCCCAGGCACAGGAAAATTACCTTAGCCTCCAGGTCTCAATCTGGAAGCTGAGGCAACTGCCCTATTGTTTAAGCAAGTAAGCGAGTGCCGAAGCCAAAATAGCAGGGTTAAAATTCAAACAGCAGTTTTTACCTAAGTATGGTTGCTACCATACTTCAGTAGAGGAAGTCATTAATATGTCTTCCATGGAATGGCTCCTCTCTTGAGTTGGCCCAAGCTAATCACTGATGCATGCAGTGGGGAAGGCCAGCTTAAAAGAGAGAAAAACAGGAGCAGTCTCCGGCCACCGTCATGCTGACCCAGCTGAGTCCAGCTCAGGTGCTCCGAGCTCCCATCATGGCTGGGAGCACCTTTCGACAGCCTCTGGGGTCCTGCCTGCCACACTCCTTATGGTTGGGGGAGGGGCGGGGAGAAGGAAGACCCCACCTTTTTCTCTTCCCTCTCTGGGCATATTATCATGAACAAAGAAGGGAGATTATTTTCTTGTGATGAATGCTGCATTTTAAATGAAATTCCTTAGGCATTTTGAACAATCATATTTATTCTGCATGCAACAATAGTTTCATTATATGTAGTGAAAATCCTTCTAAATGTTAATGTAACATTGGCCCAAGAACCTCACATTTGGAATAAGTAAACCAAGATATGGCCTCACATTAGTGAAAACTTACTGAGCCCACTTCTCTCTCTGCTGAAATTGCTTTAGGGAAAGAAGCACTTTCTCATAGATGTTAAAAAAAAAAAAAATGCAGCCTGGGTTCCAATCCTAGCTTACTAGCTGGGTGAATTTCAGAAAACTACTTACTGAGCCTACTTTTTATGGTTTTTTAAAAGATCACATGAGAGGACGTTATCAACAAATTAGTGTATAGTGTATAGTATATCGTATATTGTTTTACTAATACTGAACAACTGGGAACCATTAGTAGTTATTAGTGCTATAAATTCTTCAGTAATAAAGCTTAACTTGGGTTAAATTGAAACTTGCCTAACACCCTCATTCATTTAATAAATATTTCTGGATTCTCTACCATGCAGTGTGTTAGGTACTGGGTAATATTTTGATGAATCAATTGGGCATGGTTTTGTTGTCATGGTGCTTAAAGTTCAGTAGGAGGTAGAAAAACAAGAAAACCAATTAACATGGAGCTATAAAATGTGAGAAAAAACATGAAAGTGAGGATGTGCTCTGGGAGGAAATGATGGTGAGGAGCCACAGGGATAAAGCCTTTAGAAAAATGGCAAATGGACAGCTGCAGCTGACTCGCTAAGTCCTTGAGCTTATTCCCGTTCCCCTCCCCACAACACAGCATCGGAAGGGACTTGGACAAGCACCTTGTTTATCCAATGTGGTACTGGTCAGATGCCCTGATACATTTCACAGAGCCAGCCTAACTCGGATGTTTGCATCTGACGGAAAATGGTGAGCATGGAGCACACACCCAACCTACAGGTGCATAGATTTAAAAAATCCTTACATAAAATGCTAGCAAATTTAATCTCTAGCATTTGAAAAGGATAATTCACCACAACCAAATGGGTTTACTCTTGGACCCCAAAGGTGGATGGTCATAAAGAAAGTTGCTAATAGAATTCACTCTGTTTAGAACATGGATTTCTCTCTACAGTCAAGGGAGAAAGACTGTATCCTCTTCTCCTGCAAGTAGAAGAGTCCCTTCATTGTATTGACATTAAGAAAAAGGTTTTTCTTTTCTTTACTACTCATTGGTGTGGCTCTAAGGCTTTGGTATGATAATTCAAATACTTAAGGTTAGTAAAATGAAAAAAGTGTGTGTGTGTGTGTGTGTGTGTGTGTGTGTGTGTGTGTGTGTCAACTAGCCAACTCTCCCGGGTTACTCTAGGCTACATTAGTATCCATAAGACCTCCCACCAATGCAAGCCCCCTTTCTGCCCAATCTATGCAGCTGGCTGGCCCAGCAGAGCTGACAGCAGGAACAGAAACAAACCCCAAGGCTGAGCCTGACCTGGCTTATGCCAGCATACAGCTGACCGACAGCCTCTGTTTCTGAAATTAATTATTTTTCTTGTGGAGTTAAATTTGCTGATGACACTTCTCACAAAAGTATGAGATCTTTACATGGAAAATGCTCTAATTAAGTAAGAATAAAGACAGAAATTTTCCAGACCTAAATGAGATACATTTATTCTGTGCATGTGGTTGAATCGCTAATAATAATTTGAAATGTAACAGCCTCTTCCCTCCTGGGATAGAGATGATATCTGGCTCTTGTATTTGCATCTCTCTCCTTTCTAATGTTTATTTATGACTGTGGTGAGGAGGAGAGAGGCATTCTCCTTGTTTTTGTCCCCAGCCCTCCCTATCCAATCTCCCCAAACCCATCACTGTGGGCTGACTGTACTTCCACAAAATTCCTATGTTCAAGACTGTACTTGCAGATAGCTCTTAGGAGGTGATTAGTGTTATAAAGGTGGGGTCTTAATACAATAGGATTGGTGACCTGATAAAAATAGGATGGTCTCTCTCTCTCTCTCTCTCTCTCTCTCTCTCTCTCTCTCTCTCTCTCTCTCTCTGTCAGACACACACACACACACACACACACACACACACACACACAGTTAAGGAAGCTGGGAGTACATGGGAGTATAAGAAAAACAATCTAGCTTTCTCTTCCTTCTCCCATCTAAACATTATTTCCTGGTCTCACCACTTGGCCCACTTGACGATATCAAATCGGAATCTTTCAGTTGTAAGGTGGCTTGAGAACCCGGTGGAGAGGGATGTAATGAATGAAGAGGGGCATCTTGCAGAACTTAAGAGCAGAGAGTGAAAGCGCTGGGTCTTGGGGAGAGACCTAGCATAACTAGGAGCTCAGAGCTGAATGGGGCACCTCCATCTGCTGTCCTCTGCTATTGCTACCTAACTGCTCATCCTCCATCTTTCAGAGACCACTTGTTTTGATCATCCAGTCTCCAGGGTGGAACAGGGGCCGCATTTCTTGTCTCAGCTGTCCAGAGACTGCTGGGCTATCTTTTAGTTCCACTTATACATTCCTAGGAGATAGATAGGATCTGGTTGGCCTTGCGTGGATGAGCCTCCCACCCTTGGTCCAAGTTGCTGTGGCCCAGAGAGTCAGGATCACAGAGTAAGCAAGGCAGTGGGCTAGGAACCAAAAATCCTCTTCCAACAAGTGTGTACCATGGGCACAGGAAAGGACGGAGCGAGAGAGGAAGCTGACTGGTCGGCTTTGGTGGTTCCTACCACACGTCTTACTGTGGTCAAGATGCTCTGGTGAAGTCAAGGTGGAAAGAGAGCAGGATCCTCTAAGGGCCTAGCTGGGGATCACCAGACAGACCTAGAAAAGAGGATCCGTGAGCAATATGAGGTAATGTCTACTCAAGAGCCACAGGCCTCAGAGGTTCAGAGGGTGACCGAGATGTGTGACAGGAGAAGGAAACCCAGGTTTACTGTAGCAAGCATGCACTAGATGCGTTTACATGTCCAGCCTGATTCTACTTCTCCACACTTCTATAAGATATATTCTACCTGAGAAACGTCCAGGAGGATGAAGGGAAAAGACAGTCTGGTGGAGCTAATGGCGTGAGCAAAGGCTTGGCAGTGGGAAACCTGGTGTGTGCAGGCAGATTCAGGTTACAGGTCTAAGTGAACCAGAAAATGCTTTGGAAAAGGGCAGAATTTGTAGGAGAGACAATAAAGCTAGTAAAATCACTTATTCATTTACTCAGTTTGCTTCTTGATCCCTGGCGTGTTATGCCAGGCTCTGGAACTTGACTCTGGGGATGAAGAGATGAATGAGATGCAGCTCAAACTTTGAGAAGTCCAAGGCCAGTGATGAACTGAGACTAAAACATTACTTTTAGATTCCATTTTGCGTGGCACCCAGAGAAAGCAGAGAATTAAACCCAGAACATTATTATTATTATTATTATTTATTATTTTTTTATATAATTACATCTAACTTATTTATTTTACATTTCTAGCAAAATTTGTTATAAATATTGCTTTTGGGAGAATCAGTGCTCCAAAAATAGTCAAATAGGATTTAAATTACACAAGCTATATTTATTTTTCTCTTTCTATTGCATTTTGTGTCTATTCATTATATTTTTATTAGAGGCCCAGTGCACAGGATTCATGCACTGGTGGGGGGTGAGGCTTGAGGGTATTGGCCCGCTGTGGGAGAGCTGCTCATCTTGTCAGCCCAGTGATTGTGGACCTGCCCTCTGAGTGACTGCTCCCTGGTCCAGCATCTTCTGTGGAGCCAGAGCACTCGCCTCTCCAGGGGACCCAGTTGGGACCAGGCCCAGGAACAATAGCACTGAGAGGTGGTTGAGTAGGCTTCAGTCTCACAGTGGCCATGAACCCTTTTCCCAGCATCTGGGGTCAGCTCTGTGAGCTTGGTAGTGGTGCTGTGCAGTCTGCGAGTGTCTAGAGGAGGTGGCAGGGAGTGAGGAGAAGGAGCCTGGGGTGAGGATTTGATGATCGCAGCCCTGGTTCCTGCCTGTCCGTCCAGGGTTCGCAGTAGGTGCAGCCACTCATCCTGGTCAGCCGAGTGGCACTCCCACTGTGGTAGCACACTGACCACCAAGGGGCTGCTCCTGCGTTGAGTGGCTACCCCCCGGTGGTCAGTGTGCGTCATAGCAACTGGTCGACGAAACCCAGAACATTATTATTGCAGGCCCCATGTGTCTCTGTCATTTTAAAGGGCACATGAAGAGATTTTTAAAAGGGATCTAAAGATCTAATAGCCAAGACTTTAGGTATGTTAGGGTGACCTGATACCCAAAACAGCAGCATGCTGAACACAGTCATCAACAGTACCAACTTCACGTAACACACCGAAAAAGTTGATGCCTTGCCATTGGACAGCAACTTTGCAATGCCATTCACATAAAATAAATCTCACTTTCAATAAAAATGTATCTTTAAGATATACACAACAATTACCGCAGAAATAGATTGGACTGTCTATTATATTGATATATACACAATCTCGGAAATTTGTCTCTAGTGCCTGCTTTACTCTACACCAACAGGATTTAGAGCTCCATAAAAATACTTGATAGCACGGAGGCACCAGGGTTCCTATTTCTCGTGCAGAAGCATTGGAAATGTGGTCAGGGCTGTCATTCATCCCCGGCACGTCAATGCTTTTCACAAACAGTCGCTGCCTCAAGAAGGCATCAGCAAACAAAATGCTTTTATTCGGTTCTTTGGTGATGTGTCAAAAGACACTAAATGGAAACTTCCGTGTACTGATTGGGACGCTATCTCCCCCTTCAGAACATTCTCAGGGGGAGCTGGAGGGTCTGTAAGGGCCCATCAGTGGGCATAAGAAGGCTTTGCTGGCAGATGTCACCTCTTAAAGGGATGGCTCTGACTATTGGCCACTTCACCTGTACTGGGAGGAGGGAACATGAGAGAACTTTAAGTGCACCCTCACCTATCCAGAGGAGGATGTCACATCCCAGTGCCTTGTGTGGGATGGGCATGGGCACACCTGTCCCAACTCTTCAGACATTAACAGTGCCTAGGTGTCCCGTTCCTAGTGCAAACCCAGTCCATACCTTTCCCCACTGGCTGTGACTGAGGAGGAGGCGGCAACAGAGGCGATATTGACTTTGCAAAATGATTCCTCTATAATCCATTAAATGAGGAGGCCTGATAGGACATTGAAAATAGACTTTTGCATCCATAAATCAGATTTGCCTGCCCAATTGTATTGCTTGGAGTTGTCACATAAATACAATAATAATAGCATTACTAAAAATAATAGAGGCTCTCCCTTGCGCCTGGTTCTTGCTTAGTTTTCTCCACAGCACTTCTCATCTGATTTACTACTCATTTTATTATTTGTTTACCTTCCTCCACTAGAATGTTAACCCTGAACAGGCAAAGGGTTGGGATTTTTATTCCTTCCATCTCTGTCCTCAGTATTGGCAACATGTCTAGCTCACAGTACATGCTCATTAAGTAAGTTCGTAGTAAGTGAAAAGCTAACCTTTATTAAGTCTTGATTATATCCTTTACCTTATTTAACTAGTACAATAATATTACTCATAACATTTATTATTCCCATATTTAACCTAATAAAAATATGAATGAATGTATTTTTCATACAAAGAGACTTAAAATACCACTAGAACCCAGATTGTGGTCTTAAAATGTAGTTTTCCAGTAAAACAAACAAAGACACCCTAAAGAAATGGCTGACTCCAGACCTGGGTTGGGAAGTGCAGAGGGTGAGATGGGAACATCTTGTTATACAAAAAGCAAGGAAGTTATCAAAGACAGCGAGTTGCATCAAAAGGTTTTATGATAACCAACTTGAAGGGGCTCATGCTGGCCAGATGGGCTATTTGTGTGTGAAAGGAATAATGCAATAGATTGAAAACCTTAGAGTCTTAAAATCCACTGGTTCATAACAGAAGTATTTTTAAAAGCCTGATTGATTATCTTTGAAAGATGGTAGGGAACAAACTCTTTATTCTGGAAGTGTTAAATAAAATAAAATAATCAAGTCTTCCAGGTTTAGCTCAGAATTATTAAGAGCTGGACGCAGCATTATTCTCACATTTATAATAGACAAAAAGCTTCAAATGAACAAGTTTTCTTGAATAGATTATCCTTTTTTTCTCTCTCTCTTAAAATTTGACCACATATGTGGGCACTCTTAACCAAAATATTTCCTAATAGTTTACCTATTCATGACCATATATGGATCATATTATATGGATTCTTCTGCAAATATTTTTCACACAATTTTTAAAGATTTACTTATGTTGATACTGGAGGCCCAGTGCTTGAAATTCATACGGGGCGGGGAGGGGGGGCAGGAATTGGTGTGGTCCCTCAGCCCGGCCTGCATCCTCTCCAATCTGGGATCCCTCTTGCAACCTGGAATCACTGGTTCCTAACTCTTTACCTACCTGCCTGATGCCCCTAACTGCTCTCCTCTCCTGGCCTGATACTCCTAACTGACTAACTGCTTTCCCCTGCCAGCCTGATTCCCCTAACCACTCTCCCCTGCCAGCTTGATTATCCTAACTGCCTAACTGCTCTCCCCTCCTGGCCTGATCTTTTTAACTGCCTACCTGGCCTGATTCCTATAACTGCCTATCTGCTCTCCCTCCCTCTCTGTGACCTTCAGATTCCCCATTACAGGCATGCTGAGAGCTCTCTGCTACAGTCCCACCCCTGTCCTGATTGGTCATTACACGATGGCATCCCAGCCAACTTGCGTATTCTTCTATTATTAGTATAGATGTGAAGCTATAAACTTTTAATTTTCCTACTGTATAGTTTTTGGTGCCTAAGTTCAGGGTTGGGCAAAAGTAGATTTACAGTTGTGAGTATACTAAACAGTTTATTCTTGTATTATTATTTATTGTATTATTGTTTATATTAGAGGGCAGATGCACAAAATTTGTGCATAGGAAAGGGTCCCCTCAGCCCAGCCTGCACCCTCTCTAGTCTGGGGCCCCTCAGGGGATGTCTGACTGCTGGGTTAGGCCCAGTCTCACAGGAGTCAGCAGTCGGACATTCCTCTCACAATCCTGGACTTCTGGCTCGGTCGCCCCATGCAGCCTGCTTGTTCAATTGTTTGGTCGTCCCTCACTAACCCCCTTGCTGGCATGGTCATAGGCAGCTATCTTGTGAGAGCATGAGGGTTAATTTGCATATTACCTCTTTATTATATAGGATGAACAACTGTAAGCCTACTTTTGCCCCATCCTGTATATCATGATTCATTTGCCCATTCTCCTATCAAAATAATATCTAAATTTTATAGTGTTTTTAAACTATTAAAACAGTTTTATATGAACATTTTAAAATATTTTTATTTTGAGATTATTATACATTGACATGTAGTTGTAAGAATAGTACAAAGAAATCTCTATGCCCTTCTCCCAATTTCCCCCAGTGGGTGACATCCTGGATAACTGTAGTACAGTATCATAGGAAACTGACATTGACACAGTCCATTTTCCTTATTCAGATGTCAGCATTGTTCATACACTCATGTGTGCACCCATGTGTGTGTAAACTTCTGTGAAACATCATTATACAGTCATAATACAGAAAAGTTACATCACAATGATCCATAATGCTACTCAAATAGTCACAGCCACTCACTCCCCTCCCTTTCTCCATCTCTAACCCCTCTTCTCCATCTCTATAATTTTGTCATTTCAAACCTGCTATATAAATGGGATAAATGCCCAAGAGTGAAATAGCAGGGTTGTATGGTAAGCACATGTTTAGTTTCGTAGGGATCTTCTGAACTATGTTCCAGAGTAACTGTACAAATTTACATTCCCATATGTGAACATTTTCAGATGTTCTTGAGTTTATAATCTTCTGTTATAAACTCAAGAGTTCTTCCCAGGTGTACATCCAGAAGTGGATTTACAGCTGGGCTATGGACACTACACATCTTCATCTTTGCTAGACAACACCAAATTGTTTTCCAAAGTGCACGCGACAATGTATTCTTCAGCATATGAGAGCTGTTTACTTCTGTCCTCAGTGACTATTAATAATTTTCATTTTCTCAATTTGGAGAAAGTACAGAGTGGTATCTCACAGGATTAATTCACACTTCCCTAGGCATTTCCCCTATGTTTATTGCCATTTCTTTTTAATAGTACAAAGCTCTCTTATTATGTGTCTTTTGGGTTGCTTGTCTTCTCCCTGCTGATTCTTACAGCGATACTAAAATTTTGTTAGATATACATATTTCAAACGTCCCATATTTGTGGTTTGGTTTTTCATGGCCTTTATGAAAGCTTTTCAGGAGTAAAAATTATTAATTTTAATGTAATCAAGTGTATCAATATTTTTATGGTTGATGTTCTCATGTCTATGCTCCTGTATTCTAAAATTTTTATAGTCTTATCTTCTCTGTTTAATCTACTTGGAATTTATTCTAAAGCATGACTATTGAAACACAGCTAGAGGTGGGAATCCAATTCACTTTTGTCCAATGGATACCAGAGTTTCTATTACTCTATTGCATTTCATACTCCTTTCCCAACGATTTGTAGTGTCTGTTTCATCACATGTCAAGTGTCCAATTAAGTGCGGCTCTTCCTCAGCTCTCTGTACTGTTAGAGACGTGTTAATCATATGGGGCCTTCATTACTGTAGCTATATAATAAATCTTGATATCGATCATCCTGTCCCCAGTCTACTTTTACTTTCCCAAGAGTGTTTGGCCTTCCCATGTACAAATTTTGAAATGGCTTATCAGATTTCATAAACGTTTGGGATGACTGGAATTGCATTGAAGGTATATAAGGAGAAATGCATCTTTATAATTATAGTCTTCCAACCCAAAAATAATGGTATCATATCATTTATTAGATCTACGACTGTCTTTTAATAGAGTTTGCTAAAGACTCCAAAAAAAGTGTTGTACATCTTTTTTTCTACAGATCCTATAGGGGGGAAAAAAAAGACTTATGAAGATATTTTTATTTATTACATTTTCTAATTTGCTAGTATAAAGAAATGCAATTAGTTGCTAAACCTCTTTCTTTCCATGTTGTCCCAGTATTTACCTCCTTCCTATTTTCATCTTTCTCTGTACTTATCTCCTAATACACTATAAAATGTTCTTATTTTGTTTTTGTATGTTTTTCTTTACTAGAAGGGAACTATGTTGAGGGCAAGGATTTTGTTTGTTTTGTTTGGTACGGTATCTTCAGCATTGCAGATAGTGTTCAGATTATAGTAGTGTTCAATAAATATTTATTGAATGGATGGATGAACTCTTAGTAATTATAATAATTTGTTGTAGATATTTGGGGGAGCATCCTATGCAACTCAGTCATATTTATATGCAACTAATGACAGTTTAATTTCTTTATTTCAGTTCATGTCCTTTCTGTCTAGTTTCTCAGGTTACTTCTCTTTATATAACATTAAATAGAATTGGTGATACTGGTGACGGTATTCTTATCTTTCTACATATTTAAAAAGTAAAACTATATTGCTCTTACATATGGTTGCGTGTGAAAGTGGGTGTGTACACATGTATTTCTATGAGAGATTTTCTTTATCAGTTTAAGAAAGTTTCTTTTTACTCCTTATTTGCTAATTTGAATATATCTGTATCTGTTGATAAGATTATATGGTCTTTCATCTTCAATTAATTAGCCTGGTGAAATGGATTAATAATTAGAAGCCAACCTCACATTATTAATGGGATAAACAACTTGTTCCTACCCTGGTTTACTTGCGATGAATCTGACTTTTAATACTTAGTATTACATTCTTATGTTGCTTTATTTTGTGTGTTTCTTTTTAATTCATTTTTTTGTTCTTAAGAGAGAGAGAGAGAGAGAGAGAGAGAGAGAAACATTGATGTGAGAGAGGTGAGGGAGACACACTGATTGGTTTCCTCCTGCATGCACCTCAACCTGGGTCAAGTCAAACCTGCAACACATGAACGTGTCCTTGGCCAGGAATCAAACACTGAAATATGATAGCAACCATACTTTGGTAAAAACTGCTGTTTGAGTTTTAACCTTGCTATCTGACATCGACCTTCGATTACTTGCTTAAACAAAAGGGTAGTTACAGGAGATTGATTCCCACTGACTCAGTAGCTTCAGGGGTAGAAACTATAGATAACTTTTAGAGATTAACCTCTGAGTTCTGCTTTTGTATTATGGGCAAGAAAGGGCCACATTCCAATGTTCCCAGCCTTTAGAATTAAAGGGAAGTTCCTGTGGTTGATGCTTTAAAAGGGATTGCGTATACCTGGATCAGTGCGGTAGTGTGGGGCCCACCTGCTGTGGTGCTCCCGCGGCTGTCCTGGCCAGTTTTTCAATAAATCCTTGCCTGCTTTTTTAAATCAATCTTCAGCCTCCTGTGGTCTCATTTTGAACCCAGGGTTCGACCCCACAACAACACATGACCCTTCAGTCCCTGGGTCGACACCATAACCACCAAGCAAAACCTGGCTATTTCTCTTTTCCCCCATGATTGCTCCTCACAGGGTGTCTGGTTATGTAGCTCTCTCTCTCCTGTGTTGACTTAATGGCACACAATGCAACATGACAAGACACAATACATAGGACACCAAACACAAATACCTTCATGATACTAATAACCTCAAATAAAGGTGACCACTGAAGAAAAGAGAATTAGGGGATAGAAAAGAGTGCAAAAATGATATTGAGAACAGGAAAAATGTAAGAGAGAAAAGAAAGAGAAGAAAAAAGAAGGGGAAAAGTATTGATATATATATATATATATATATATATATATATATATATATATATATATGGAGAAAACTCCAATGAAACAATAACTAATCAAAAAAATGCAAACAACAAACTCACAGATATGAATGCAAACAACAAACACCCAGATAAATCTGAAGAGGAAGAGCTTATTTCCAGAAGGTAAGGTCAAGGAATTGAATGAATGAGGAAATAGCTACAATTCAGTATAGAGAAGGCAGAAAGAGAATGAGTGTATAAGAAGAAAAGTAAAAAATAAAATAAAAAAATATATTATAAAATATAATATATAAAAGAAAATTTATATATACTGTATATTAAAAAAATTTCCCCCTTCTTTAATCTATCTATCTATGTGTTAATCTGCTATTGGAAAAGGAGAGTAGAGAATAGATAGGCCTGAATTGGTGATTGGAATTAATTAAGCTATTAGTAGAAGAAGAGAACAAGCAGCAAGGAGAAGGAAAACAGAAGAAGAAAAAAAAGAAAGAAAGAAAAACAACAAATTAACAATCAAACAAGCAACAACAACAAAACAGAGAGAAAGAAAGAAAGAAAGAAAAAGGAAAAAAAGAAGAAGAAATTTAGATAGTGAAGAATGAGAAGAGAGAAGTGTACATGGTCTTAAAGCTAGGGAGAGGAAATTAGCTATATGAATATATGATTAGCTATCAATTTTTAATAGGGAGTAAAAAGAAAGGCTAGAGAAAAACTAAAGCAGGAACAGGGTAAGCAAAACATGAAAAGAGAAAAGTGAGAAGGAGCATGTTGGCATAAAGGAAAAATTGAGTTAGAGTAAAATAATTCCAAAATAAAAATAAAAATAGAATGTAGAACACTAAACCCAAAATAAAATAAAGAAAAAATAAAATAAAATAAAACTTTTAGAAAAGTAAAATAATAGTATAATAATATTAATTAAAAATAAAAATCTTATATAATAAGAGAGGAGTATGTTAATTGTTACACTGTGAGCTGTAATGACCAACCGAGTAACAACCAGAACACGGATCTGAAGGTGGGTGGGGCAATGAACTACAAGCAGGTGTCAGCTTCAGGAGGCAGAGAGCTACAGGAGGGGAAGGGTAGTAACCTATAAGGGGAGTGGGGGGAACTATAGGAGGGCAGGGAAGTGGGTGGAGAGCTACAGGAGGGTGGCAGAGAGTTACCGGTGCACAGATTCCTGTGCAGAGCCACTAGTATAATAATAAAAAAGTAAAATTAAGTGAGAAATTCACCTACTGAGGTTATTGCCTTTTGAAGATTTTGGTTTCCCTGGAGTTTCTAAGCTTACCTTCTTCATCCTACTGAGGTCTAGTCTTTAACTCCTGTCACCTGTATTCATAGACTATTAAAACACATCTAGAAAACACTAAGAGATGACCAAAAACTAACTCTAGTATTAGCTTAATGCTGTGGATTTTTGCTTTTTTGAGTTTTTCCTGCCAATTGAAAAGTTAATATATAGTTCAATATACGATACACTATGGCTTGAGGGCTGAGATACTGTATCAGAAAGGTAAATTCAATTCAGTATTTTTGGACATACTATATCAGGTGTGTTTTCTCTGTGCATCTTGTTAGCCCTATTATCAAACAATGAAAACAATGGGACTGTTTATTCCGACCCCTTTTATCCTTTCCATACTCCTCAAGTCTCCTGGACCTAGTGACTGTGCTGGCCCGATCTCAATGGGAAGTTTGGAGAACTCACTTGCTCCTTGACTTGGGATGTGGGTGGTAGGTAGCTGTAGATGCCTCAAAAACTTATGAGGGTTTTGTCCGAATGAGGCTAAGCCTCCCCTGGCTTTTGGAGAGTGGCCTGGCCTGAGGTAACTTGGCAGCCAGCGTATAGGGAGCAGAGTTTTGGGATCCTGTCCCCGCGACCCTTCTATCTTAGCAGAAGGGCCAGGGCCAAGTGTCATCAGAGAACTGCAAACAGGGTGCGAGTTAGAAGCGATGGTATGGAGGGAGCAGCGTGTTATGCATCCTGGATCTAGCAAGTGCCGTGCCCACAGACATGGGCCCAGAGTTTGGAAATCCTCTCTGTTCTGCGTGGCGCAGATCCCAGTGTGGAAACCCCACAGTAACATGATACAAAGCAGGAGCACAAACATTATTTGTGAAATAGATGAGTGCACACAGGTTTCTCTGAGCCTGGAAACATGACCAAGAGGTTTGAGTCCTTGTGGTTGACTCCGGTTTATTATTCTGTTCCCCTGTTCTGCCAAGATGAGTTTGTAGTAGGCATCTGCCAGGTACTCTGATCTGTCTAAGCTGCATTAAGATAGACTCTGCACTTGCCCTTAGGAGCTTACAGTGTATTCAGTTCGGAAAATCCTCCCTGAGCACGCTGCAGCCAGCAGGCCAGGGCTGTGCTTTCGGGGGGCAATGGAGAAGGGGCCCCTCCTGATGGGGAGCCAGAGAGGTGAGTGGGATGTCCCCTGAAACATGTCCGGTACACGGCATGGGCCTCAATCAAGCACAGCGATGGGAAGAAGAGGGTGTGTTGCAGAAACAGAGGGAAAGGATGAACGTAGAAAAGGTCAGGGCCGATGGCGTTAGCACACGGAAGGAAAGTTGTGGAGTGTGTGTATTATTTATGAAGCAAAGAGAGACATGGGCCTTTGACCGAAAATGGTCCGGGGCATTTTCACATTAACAGAGGTTGTTGACGGAGCCTGTGGACAGGCCAGACATTTTACACCCGGGCAGGGATCTCAGGGTGACCCGAGAGTTCCCCCAGCAGTGCTTGGTGTGGTTGGTGTCAGGAATGACTGCCTCCCACGGCCAGCGGGCTGGGACGTTATGTAGTGTCCTTACATTAAATGTGATTCTGGCAAGTGGCTTTATGGCTCTTGGTTAACATTAGCCAGCTCCTAAATCCCGGCTCGATGCGCAACCAGTGTGCCGAGATGCTTGTTGGCAAACTATTCGTTAAAGTGTAGAATGTAAAACGACTCAGGAATTCTTCTGCACAAAATGTCAGGCGGTATGAGAAATAACCATTCCCCTCATTAATCCCCACGGGCAGCATCTGTTTGAGAGGTTGGCTTTTCCATAATGAAAATATGTCAGCCCTGGATATATGCTTGCGCTATTGAGACTGAGCAGTGAGAGGAATTGAATTCTCCACTCAGCCACAAGTGAAATATGGCAGCGTGGGCGAATGCCGTGCCACGCGCCGTGACGCTGAGATCCTGACTTGGAGAAACCGCGGGAGGCTCCGATCCAGGGAGAGAGGGGAGGGCAGGGTGGGATTAAAGTGTGAAGCAATTCCACGCAAAATTCATCTTGATTCCGCGCCCCCCTCCCACCCACTATGTATTACGCAGTGTTTCCCAAAGTGTGGTACACATACCCCCAGGGGTATGGGAAGAGTTTGGTGGGGATATGCACTGCACCATGCTTAGCTGCGCCTAATTCTACGTTCTCATGAGTATGAGGGGTACTCAGCATTACAAAAATTATAGAAGGGGTACACATATGTCAAAAGTTTGGGAAACACTGTTAGAGGAAGCTGCGCCAGACAGTAGAGTGAGGTGCTTAGGCCTGTGTGCAGCCTCAGGAGTGTACAAATGAGCAGGAAGCCAGGGCTAAGGTTTGAGGGGTACAAAGGTGTCACTCAGGAGGCCAAGACCACAGGCGGCCAGTGAGTGTACTCATGGGTCTCAGAGACCAGCAGGTGCAGCCCTCCTTCCACGGGTGAGAAACCGGAGGGCAGAAAGGGAAGAGGCTTGTCTGTGGAACCCCAGGAGCCAGGGAGAAGCCGGCTTCATGATGAACTCGACTCAGGCCAGCCTGCTCATGCGGCGCCGAGCCCGCTGCCCGGCCTCTGTCCTCTGCTCCATCATGAAAGTCAGAATTATTGGAGGACAAGATCCGACTGCCTCCTCAGACAGTGCGAGGCACCTGGAGGCTGACAGATGTGAACTGATGTCTTGCCAGACCTTTAACTGAGATCCAGGGGTCTGGTTTTTGTTTTTGTTTTCTACCGTGTGTGTGTGTGTGTGTGTGTGTGTGTGTGTGTGTGTGTGTGTCATACCTTTTATTTACTTATCTATGTATTTTAAGTCAGAGAACACAGCCTTACGGCATAATAGTTCAAAGCACGGGCTTTGGAGACAGACAGCCATTCTGAGTTCAAATCTCCACTCTGCCATTCACTGGCTGTGTGGCTTCAGACATGACGCTTAACTTCTCTGTAAAATGGGAAGAAGAATCATATCACCCTTCAGAACTGTGGTTAGATGGCGATGAGGTAATACAGACAAAGGAGAGCAGATAACGCTCAGCCTTGGCACTGACAAAGGTCTCCGTGTTTCCCTCTCGCGCTGACTCCCATACCAGGTCTCTGTGACAAGTGGTCACCTGCAGAGGTTGAACTCTGCCATTTGCGACACAGCATTCTCTTGCTTGGTGTTACATTTTTCCCAGCAGAAAGAGTGGAGGAGCCTTGGAGTAGATTGAATTGATGTCGAGCTTGCATAACCAGGAGGCAGGGAAAAGCTGATGAGAGCCCAAGGCCATCTGCCCCAGACATGGTGTCCCTCAGGTCTCCGTTTTATGGACTGGCCAGAATTTAGAGCTAAGACTTGGATTTTAGTTAGTTCCCTTGTTTTGTTCTGTCTTTTGTGAGAATTGTGATTAGTATAGCTTTTTAAAATTAAGCTTAGCTTTCTGTGCATAGAATTTAAATCTGTGCAAAATAAGTGGGAAGAAAAGACTCTTCTGTGTAATCAAATGGCCTCTAAGTCCTTTCCAAAGAAAAGGGGTGAATTGTAAAAACTACAGAACGTCAGGAATAGAGAGGATGACTAATTCGGGACAGCATTTATGACCCGCTGCTTAGAGTCTGAAGACCACCATTCAAATGAATTGCAAACCATTATTTGGCACCAACTTTGCCATGATAAATATGACCTCTGAATGAGTAACAGAACTCCTGGACACGGTGCATTTGTCACCAGCAGTCCTGCACAAAGCCCCCGTGTTATAGGATTCCGTTTATATGAAGTGTTCAGAAAAGGCAAATCTATTGAGACAAACCTGCAATGGCTTAGTGATTGCCTGGGGCTCAGAACAGGAAAGAGGAAGGACTACAGCTTGGGCTTGAGGTTTCTTTTTAAGATTGTAAAATGAGATGTGATGTGGCTGACAACTCTATAAATTTTATAAATGTCACACTTAAGACGGGTAGATTTTATACTAAGTAAATTATACCTCAAAGCTAGTAAAAAATTCAACCTGTGTGAATAGATGGAAAAATTCAACTCGTGTGAAGATATTGGTCAAATGCCATGTTTTTATGAGGTATCTTTAAAGAAAAAAGAAACTTTCCAGGCAGAATTACCAGCCCATCTTTTTGGTTCCTATTACTACTTACTTATAGCCAGTATTCAAACAACAGGTAGTAGCTGGCATTCATGTCCTGGGCACTGAGGAATGAGAAAGGACAGAAGGGAAGGACATCTCTTATTTGTTTTTGTTTTTTTGTTTTTTTTTGGTTTTGTTTTTTTAACTGTGGTAAATATGCATAATATAAAAATTACTATTTTAACCATTTATAAACATTTTTTTTCAATTTTTTAGAGAGAGAGCCAGAAATATTGATTTGTTGTTCCACTTTATTTATGCATTTGTTGGCTGTTTCTTGTATGTGCCCTGTCTGGGGAATCAAACTTACAACCTTGGCATAGTGGGATGTCGCTCTAACCAATGGAGCTGCCTGGCCAGGGCTAACCACTTCTGTTTTTCTTAATGTTTAGCTGTTTGCTTGTTTTTCTTTTTGTAGTGACCCATCTTAATTCTCTTGTCATTTCCCTTTGTGAATATTCTAGAAATATTTTATTTGTGGCTACCCTACGGATTCCAATATACCATCCTAAAGTTACAAAAGTATTTTAAATTTATATAAACTTCAATTGCATACAAAAACTTGATTCATTTACAGCTATATCCCTCCTCTTTGTGTTCCTGATGTTACAAATTATAACCTTACATACTGTGGGTCCATTAACACAGATGTATAATGACTGTATACATGCTTCTTTTAAATGATTTTGTGGGCCTCCTACAGCCCGTGGGCCAGGCATTCCTCACCCCTGAATGAATTGACAGAGTTTAGTGACTTATTACAGGCCGGGAGCTGAGGAGAAGGGCATAAATGATGGTATCATTCCTGAAGTCAAGGAGTATAGGGGGAGACATTTTGAAGAAGCTGATAAATTATTAAAATGTTAATTTTTAAATTGCAGAAGACATGGTGTATTGCGTTTGTAATACAAAAACAAAGTGAGGTGTAGAGATGAGGCGGATGCCAGACCCAACGCCAGCCTGCCCCTTGGCGTCGGCATGGCTGCCAGCGTGGTGTGTGTCCTCTCATGCATGTTCTGTGCATTTGCATACTTACCTGGGGAAAGGGATAGTATCGCCTTGCGATGTGTAACTTAATATTTACTACTCTGTCCTGGAATTTTCCCTCAGACAGCTGATATTTTAGAAGCTCTGCTAAATCAGTGTGTATGAAGTTACCGACTGCTGCATAGCGTTCCATGGAATAGAGTCACCCAAAGAGCCCATTCGTGCATTTTAAATTTTGTCCATGATGCTGCCATGAATATACTTCTAGATCTTTTGTCAATTTGTGCGGTTTCTTCCTGCAAGGAATGGTTACTGAGAAATGGGATTGCTGGGTGCTAGGGTGTAAGCTTTTATTTTGATAGTTACTGCCAAACTGCCCTCCACGTGGCTGTTCTGACTGTACAGTGGATAAGAGTGTTCTCTCTCCCACACGCTCATCAACACTCCATGTTTTTCTGAGTGAAAATGGATATGTCATTGCTTTAAATTGTGTTCTCTAGTCATGAGTGAGGGCACTGAATCACTTGTTTTTATCTTTTCCCCATTAGTCTGTTGGACTATATTTTTCTTTTGGATTTGTAGGAGTTAATTTTTTTTTTATAGCCAACCCTTTACATTTTTGTCACCGATACCTTCTTTAGTTTCTTGTTTGTCTTTTAAGTTTGTTTATGGTGTGATATTAATTTTGATGGAAGGAAATGCATTAGTGTTTGCTAAGGTTTGGTTAAGAAAAGCCTTACTGCCTCCCATTGTCATAGGCACAGCCACTCCATGTTCCACTCTGTCATTACTATTTTTTAAGGTTTGAAATTGAGGTGCCAGTGGGAAATTTGAGTAGAATTATGTAAATGGCAGGTGAGTGCTTCAGAATGGAGTGGAAGTCAAAACCAAATTGAGATAGAGATCGGGGGTCTCCAGAGGGGAGGAGGAGGGTGAACTAATGGCACAGAGGAGACTGTCAGGAAGAAAGCACGTGAAGGGAGGAGGGCAAGTGCCACTGACATTAGCATGAGGCCTGGAAGGAGGGATCAAGAGGGAGGTGGAAAGCCAGGGAATGAAGGGGAAAGGCACCAAGGAAGACAAGCTGTAAGAAGGCGCAGGAGCCTTTGGGTCAATGTGATACCCACCAATCTCTATTGTCCCCCAGTCATTTATTTGTCTATTGTTTTCCAGGAGATAGTGTCACAGAGCAGGCACCAGGGTTTATTCACATTTATATTCCTAGAACTGAATGGGGTCCTGCCCATAGTGACATTTGTCCATCCAACATCTAATGAAATATATAAAGTTTGTTGAATGAATACATTTTGCAATCTGCCTCTTTCCTTGAACCAATTTGTCAAAGAAAATCTTACAAGTGACAGAACTGGCTAGGAATTGTGGGAAGGCGCTGTGACCTTTTGCTCGCAGGGTATTAGCTAAAATGGGAGAACTGCCTTGAACAGGCCTAGGGGGCACCACGGGGGCTCAGCTGTCCCCGCTGTGCTGGGAGGACTGTGGGTGTGTCCACAAGAGCTGGCTTCTTTTCAGCGCACGGGCAGCCATTCCACAGCTTCAGAGCAGCCACCATTCCCCTGGTATTAGTTAACCAGCAGGTCTACCGAGCACCTTTCCATGAATGGTCTTTCTGTAAATTGTCTGTGCGACCCAGTCCATGGGATAAAGGAATTGAGTCATTTATAAGATAGTCTGTACCTTAGCCTGTGGTGGAATTTCTCACTCAGAGTATAATCCTATATAATAAAAGCGTAATATGCAAATTGTCCCCTCAACCGGGAGTTAAACTTCGAGTTCAACCAGGTGGCAGGGCTAGCCAACCTCCTGCATCCCCTCTTCCCAGCTAGCCTGGCCCAGATCAGCCCCAATTGGGGCCAGGCCATCCAGACCCCACATGTGCATGAATTTCGTGCACTGGGCCTTTGTTTAAGTCATAGACACACTGGCCTTAATAATGCATAATGGTGGAGAGGAAAGAATTCCATTCCTCCTGGGTGCTTTGACAAGCATCTCGTGTTAATCCATGAACTCAGGAGAACTCAGAGCTCAGTGTGCCTGGAAAGGAGAGAGTTTTCGTTTGTTTGTTTGTTTGGAGAATTGGAGAATGACAGGAGGGAAAGAGTAGGCAGAAAAAGTTTAAAGTCATAAGCAGGAAAACAACAGTGAAATGTGATAGGTAAGGACTAAGTAGCAAAGTTGAAACCTAAGAGAAGTGAAAGCAGCAAGAAGGAGGGGCAGGAGATGTAGACCAGCAGTCGCCAACCTTTCGGACCTCACAGACCACCAGTGCGGGGACCACCAGTGGGCGACCGCTGGTTCAGATTGAGTGCCAGGGCTGGAGGTGCCAGGTGTGCCGAGAGGAGAGGGGCAGTCCAGGTAGGACCACCAGCAGGTCCTCCTCCCTTCCTGTCCAGAAGCTGGGACAGAGGAGCCCACGTTGGCTCTCCCGTCTGCCCACACTTCCCAGAGTTCCCGTGTGGACACGCTGCGAGTCCACATCCGAGCTGACAGAGCACACACACGCAGATGCTGCAGACAAATTAAAATTTACTGAGACAGACAGAAATGCACCTACTCGGGACTACAGTTAAGCAGTTACTATTAACCAAAGAGTCATGTTCACATTCCAGATAAGTCTACGTCAAAAAGCATTCAGAATTTACTAGTTGTCTACATCACTATTCCATTTACAAGAGGGACAGCAAACTGACACTGGGATTTGGTGGCTCTCGTTACAAATGCTACACACGGAACAGGGACACACATCAGCGACATTGAGAAAAAGGTATAAAAAGACCCGAACCACCCACTGCAGAAAGGACTCTGGGATGTTACTGTACAGTGTGGCCAAGATGAAAACAAAAGAATGGAATCCTGGGCGAGGCAGAGGGCAGACCTGGGCAAGGCATCGTCATTCCCTGCTGGGCCTGGGGAACGGGCCTACAGAGGGGACACCGATCCAAAACCTCATATTCCACATGGCGTGGCTTCCATGCCTAGAATATCCGTGGACACAAAAAGACATCGATGTGGCAGACACCTAAGCATGGTGGGAGAAAATTCTAGGATTTAAGTTGGATGCCAAGGAAAGAAGTCTTTATGAAATATGAATAAAATTATTAGCAAAGAAGCTTCCAAAAATGAGCGAGGATTCAATGCCCATCTCAGACAAGGGACTAGATAATCACAGAAGTATTTTCATAATAATTTTTATGGATACCTTGTCACTACCTAAAGGACTCCTGCCAAAGAAAGGAAGCAACAATTCTCCTTCTAAGGCCAACGTAACTAAAAGAATCTAATCTTTAGTAATGTTCACAAGTGGAAATCATTAAATATTTTAAAGAATCTAGTGCTGCCATGCCAGTGTGAGGCACAAGAAGTGGCTAATGGGGCTCTGCTGTCCCGGGATTCTCCTGGCAGGAGGGCTTCTTATGTCATATTTTGATGAGCCAGATACCTTCTTGGAATGCCTCTGAAAAGGAGCAGCTCAGCACTTCCTGGGAACCGACTCCTGAGCACTCTTCTCCATCATTAAGCTAATGTCAAGGAGCTTTAAGTGTCTTTAATCTGACACTTGTCATAAGATAATTAGTTTTGCTAAGGGAAATCAATTTGTTGATTTTAATTTCTCCTCTCGTGCATTGTCCCAAGCTTGGAGGAGACGGTGACAATGGTTTTCTTTGAGGGCCTACACTGAGATTTTTTTTAATGTCTTTTTTTATATACTCTCTTGTAATTTAGCTGCAATGAAGCACCTGTTTTCTAGACGATGACCTCAAAGTTTTGTGCAGGTTAGGAAAAGAACATTAACAGGGAGGTGAGGGAGTTGCGATCTGAATACCGAGCTTACCAGTGACCTCCCTACGTCTGGGATCCAGGGTCCTGGCTACCCTTGCGTCTATGGGGCCTAAGGGATTCGCTACATCAGGCTTGTTCATTTCCCATCTGAGACTACAGCCACTTTGTCCAGGTTGGAAAAGGCTAGCTGAGGTGAGTAGGGAAAGTACAGAGAAATGGGCATTTTGGGGTGGACAGTTGGTCAGCTGCCACTGCGATCATGGTTTGGCTGAATCCATTCTTTTTTTTTTTTTTTTTTTCCTGAGTTTACGTCTTTTTGTGGACTAGCTGGAGCTTACAGGGACAGGAAGAAAAACAAATGTGGGGCAGAGAGCCTTGCCGGGTGGCTGGTGGGGCACCCAGGTGGCCAGGTGCTGCAGGGCCTGCACTGAATGGCAGGGGCCACGCTGAAGACTGCTCTTTGGTACTCATCCTGGAGCCGGGGGCAGTGACGACTCCACCAAATGTTACTGAGGGAAAGAAGCACAAATGGCGAAGGGCTTTCTTCATTCGGACCTTGACACTGATGTGGGTGAGGGTGTGGAGACGGGACTGGCTCTGAAAGTCCAACCCTCACTCTGAAGCTCTTTCTAGGCCTCGGTGGGGGATCCTGTATTGCTTGTGTCTCACATCATGATTTGTGGATGGAATTGGGGGCAAATGCTAAACCTGGAGTTCAGAATCCTAATTTTTCTTCTCCTAAGAAATACGTGTACTGACTCTTGGTGAGCAGGGGCATGTGGCCATGCCTTAGAGAAGCCCTTGGTAGGCAGGGGAGGCGGGACCCTGGGCAGACAGGATGCTGCGCCCGGGGCTTCGGGTGGAATGAGGGGAATGGCTTGTGAAGCGGCCCACGCGGGGTTGCATGGTTTGGGCAGGACAGGTGAGTTCGGCAGACAGAGGCCCATCCTAGTCAAAGGGGCTCCAGGAAGGACCCTCCTCCGCCTGCAGCTACCAGTGCCAAGTGTTAGTGCAAAAACGGACCTGGGGACACTTTGTTCCAGAATTGTGATCCGGGTTGGACAAGCTGTCATTGTTTTCTGAGCGGGTGTGAACCTGGCTTCCACACACGGTCTCTCTGTAAATGTGTGCATATTTACACATACACACACACACACACACACACACACACACAGAGAAGTGTCCAGAGACCATTCTTAATAAAGAAAACCAGTTCCCCAAAAGGATTCTTGACTGAATTAAGGCCGTTGTTTGTAGGAAGCCAGATACAGTGACGGGAGTAACTAATTTTTAACAACACACACCAGGGGTGGCGGGCGCGGGGGGGAAGGAAGGACGGTGTGGCGTGTTTCCCACGACATCCACGAGACAGAAGAAAAGCACTTAGACACCGTAAGGCGGGAACCATGCTGTACAACCACTGGAGTGGGGAGTCGGGAAGGGTCTTTGATGTTGAGAGGGTGGGGCTCCCTGCACCGTCAGAACCCCACGTCCACCACATGCTCGCTGGACAAGTCTCATGGGAGGGGAGGAGGCTCTCCTTCGGCAGCCAGTCCCGTCCAAACACCAAACAACACCTTCCTCCCCACACAGCCCGCGCACAATCGGAAAGCTCTGGGAACAGGGGTCGTCCGGATGGCAGGCCCGCCGGAGAGCAGCAGGGAGGAGAGGCCGTGGTGCGCGGAGTCTGAGATACAGATGCGGGACGGGAAGGGACCTGCAGTCTGTGCCGGCCGTGGGCCGTGCCCTCTCCCCGCGGGCACTACCATATGTAGCCGACCTCGTCCTCCTTGTCGTCGTCCTCGTCCTCATCGTCCTCGGTCGCCCGGGTGTGCGCCCGCAGCCTCCCCGGCTGGTCCTTGGGCCCCGGCTCCCGCGCGTCCTCGAGGTCGTCCAGCAGCACCACGGAGCCGCCGCTGCCGAAGTCCCCCGAGGTCTCCTGCTCCTCTTCTGGCCACGCCGGAGGGGGAGAGGCTGAGGTGAGTTTCTGCTGAACTCATGACCCCGTCAGGGGCCCCCTGCACCCGACTTCTCTGCAGGGCTAACCCAGGCACTGCGCTTTCCAACGCGGAGCGTCCCTGCCCAGCGGGGGCTAATCTGCACAGCACAGACCCTGGCTTTGTTCTGGGGGGAGCCCAGAACTCCTGAGATGCTGCTGCCTTCTCGGAGGGTTATGATCCTAATTGAGAAGTGAAGGCAACCTGAGTTGTTCTTGGCCAGCAACAGGTCCTGACTGTCAGAAACTGTCCTCCAGTCCAGTGGCCACAGTGAGGACCGGCCGCTCCAAAAACAGGCTATGCACAATCTCATGCAGTTTCAGGGAGGTTCTGTCTCCCCACATCAGTGTTTCCCAAAGTGTGGTACGCGTACCCCCAGGGGCACGGGAAGAGTTTGGCGAGGGTACGCGTTGCACCGGAGTTTGGTGGGGATATGCACTGCACCGTGCTTAGCTGCGCCTAATTCTACGTTCTCATGAGTACGAGGGGTACTCAGCGTTACGAAAATTATAGAAGGGGTACATGTATGTCAAAAGTTTGGGAAACACTGCCGGGCCTACATCACGGTCCTGACTATTACTCATGTTGATTGGGCCTAAGGGGTTCGCTACATCAAGCTCATTCATTTCCCAGCTGAGGCTAACTTCAGGGGTAAGGCACTCACGGCAGACAAGTCACCTGTTGAAATGTTTTTACTCAGATCCTAACACAGCAAGGACCTATGGGTACCAGGGGTCACCGAGGGCCGATACTCACCACAGCTCACAGCGCCCTGCTTCCTGGAGCCCGCCAGCTCGTTCCCGTACTTGTCTACGCACCAGCACTGGCCAGTGCTGCCGTGGCACTGCGTGGCTTTGTAGTAGCCCTCCTCGTTACAGTGCGGTACGAATGCTCCTGCGGAAGCAGAGAAGGGGAGACACTCATGGGCACTGCCCTCTGAGACTCAGCAGAGGGCTCGCGTGGCAGGCGTGGTACTTGCTATAGGGCTAGCACAAGGGTGGCTGGTTGTTACTTAGTCAAGATTACAGGGCCCCGAGACTCGCTCAAGGATAGATAGGAAGCACATGCTATCCATATGAACTTTTACTTTTAGTGTTTTTTCCCAGATTTACTGAGATACTATAATACACTTACACTGCATCAAGTGTACGGTGCACAGCATAATGACTTGACTTACACTGTGAAATAGTTACCAAATAGGTTTAGCTAATGCCCATCATCTCCTATAGATACAAAAAAAGGGAAAGAAGGTTTCCTTGTGATGAGAACTCCTAGAACGTACTCACTTAACAATTTAGATCATACCTCACAGCAGTGCTAACGATAGGCATCATGTTGTACACTGTACCCCTGATACTTTTGACTGGAAATTTGTACTTTTTGGCACCCTGCTTCTCCTGTCCTGCCTGTCTGCTCTCTTTTTCTAGGAATTCTTTTTGTTTGTTCATTTTTATAAGTGAGACCATACAGTTTTTGTCTTCCTCTGATTGTTCCACTTAGCATAATGTCCACAAGGTCCATCCATGTTGTCGCAGTTGGCAGGATTGCCTTTGTTTTTATGGCTGAATAATATTCCATTGGCTGTATATTCCACAGCTACTTTATCCATTCATCCATCCATGGACTCTTGGGTTGTTTCCTTGTCTTGGCTATCTTGTATATTAAAAGGCTAATGTGCAAATCGCCTGAACAGTGGAAGAACTGGTCACTATGACGTGCACTGACCACCAGGGGCAGATGCTCAGCACAGGAGCCGCCTCCTGGTGGTCAGTGTGTTCCCACAGGGGGAGCGCTGCCCAGCCAGAAGCCCCGAGCTGGGCTCACGGCTGGCGCGTGCAGCAGTGGTGGTGGGAGCCTCTTCTGCCTCTGCGGCTGTGCGGGGAGCAGCCCTAAGCCATCAGTCGGACATCCCCTGAGAGCTTCCAGACTGCGAGAGGGCACAGGCGAGGCCGAGGGACCCCTCTGAGTGCACGGACTCTGTGCACCAGACCTCTAGTTGTAAATAATGCTACGGTGAACATGGGGGAGCATATATTCTTATGTGTTGATGTTTTTGTTTTCTTCGAGTAATATCCCAAAATGAAATTGCCAGATCATATAATAGCTCTATTTTTAATTTTTTAAGAAACCTCCATACTGTTTTCCATATGCTGCACCAATTTACAATCTCACCAATAGTGTACAAGGGTTCCCCTTTCTCTATATCTTCCCCAGCATTTGTTATTTTTATGATAGCCATCCTATTGGGCATGAAGTGGATCTGATTTGCATTACCCTAATGATTAGTGATGTTGAGTACATTTTCATGAACCTATAGGACATTTGTATATCTTCTGTGCAAAAGAACTATTCAGGTCCTTTGCCATTTTTTAATTGAATGATGATGTGATTTTTGCTATTGATTTTTATGAGATCCTAATATATTTTGGATACAAACCCCTTACAGATATATGGTTTGCAAATATTTTCAATTCATAGATTCTTTTCACTTTGTTGACGGTTTGCTTTGCTGTGCAGAGGTGGTTTAGTCTGATATAGTTCCACGTGTTTGTCTTTTATTTTGATGTTGTGCTTTAGGTGTCATATCCAAAAAAACCATTACCAAGACTCAGGTCAAGGAGCTTTGTTTTCGTTAGGAATTTCATGGTTTCAGGTCTTACACTTAAGTCTTCAATAAAGTTTAAGTTAATTTTTTTTGTGAGTGGTAAAGGATAGGGGACTAGTTTTATTCTTTCACATGTAAAAATTTACCTTTATTGAACAGACTGTCTTTTCTCCACAGAGTGTTGGGTACCTTGTTAACCATACATGCAGGGGTTTATTATTGGGCTCTTGATTCTGTTCTGTTCCATTGGTCTCAGGGTGTGTTTTTATGCTATCTGGTTTTGATTACTATAGCTTTACAATGTAACTTGAAATCAGTAGTGTGATGCTTGTTGCTTTGCTCTTTTTTTCCCTCAGGATTGCTTTGGCTGTCATGGTTTTTTGTGGCTCCATACAATTGTAAAAAATGCCATTGGAATCTTGATAGGGACTGCATTGAATCTATAGGTAGATGATTTTGGGTAGTATTATTAATTCTTCTAATTAATTATTAAAAAGAGTATAAGGTACCTTTTGATTTTACCATGCCTTTGTTTTCTTTGGTTAATATCTCATGGATTTTAGTATAGAGCTCTTTTGCCTCCTTGGTTAAATTTATTCCTAAGTATTTTATTGTTTTTTATGTTACTGTAAATGGGATAACTTTATTACTTTTTTTCAGATAATTTGTTGTTAGTGTGTGATAGAGCCATATATTCCACCACCACCACCACTACCTCCCCCCTCCCCCCCCCGCCACTATTTCTGTATCAAACTAATGAATTCATGAAATTAGGGCATTTTTCTCTTTTCCCCACAAAGTGAGAATGACCTCTTCCATAAAAATATTTTGGACCTGGTGCATATTGGGGTAATGAGTAGCATTTTGATTTAAATTAATTTCATGGTTTGTTTAATCCATGTTGTCTCCTGGTTCTTTGTGTCTCAGATATGGTCATCATAGTGTCTATTTAAAGTAAGTTTTCATTATTGTTAATAATTGGTTGATAGCAGTGGCTCTAGAAGTGTTCACATAGGACCAGCAGCTACAACATTGCCTGGAAATGTGTCAGAAAGGAGACTATTGGGCCCAACCCCAGACCTACTGTACTTGAAATTGTGACATACTTAACCCTCCGTGTGATTCTGATACACACGGAAGATTGGGAATGGCAAGTTTGCAGTATTCTGAGGTTACATCCCACTTCTAAATCCACAGTAGCATTTGAGCTTTCAAATTGGCAACAGTTGGTCTATGTCATTGTTTTCTGCTTTAGTTGTAATCATTTCAGCTTATTGTGGTGTTCCTAAAGCTTCCTGATTTTGTTAGTTGTGTTTTTTATAAATGCATTTGAAGCTGTGAATGTTCCTCTTAAGTTTCACTGTGATTGCCTCCCTCCAATTTGGGTACACAGTGCCTTTCCTTTCAGTCAGTTCTAAATGTTTTGTAGTTTATACTATATTTCATCTTTGAGTATTTACTTATTTTTAAAACCCAGATGTATGGGGTTTTAACAATCTCATTTTTGACTTCCACTTTTATTGGTTTGTGGCAAGTGAATTTGGTCTGTGATTGTTTTTGAGATTGGTTTTCTTGGCATAATCTGTGGCAAATATTTCATGTGTGTTTGAAAACACTAATTTCTATGCTGATGTAAAGGAATACATGTATGTAAATGCTAATTAATCATGCTATGCAATTCTTCTCTCTGCCTACTTGAACTGTAGGTTTTAAGGAGAGAGCTGTATTTAAAGTTTCTATTTATAAATATGGCAATTCCTCCTTGCAGTTTTGTTTTAGTCATGGGTATACCAATTGATGATGTCACATAGTAAAAGGTACATTTCAGCAAGATGATATTGTATTTTTGGAATTCCAAACAAAGTGGTTGTTTCCATCCAATTTTAACAATGTTATAACAATGAGTCTTTATTATCTTAATTTCAGATTTGTGTTTTATATGGAACTCTTTTCAAAAATGCAAATCAATAGTCTGAGTTAGGTCCATTCATATATATTGTTATTACAGATAGGTTTGCTCTTATTTCTACCTCTATTTTGTATTTTCTATTTATTTATTTTCCCGTTTTCTGCTTTGTGTTGTATATTTATTTTCTTCTATATTTTATTATCCTTAAATTTACCAGAGAAGCATATTTTTACTTACTAGAGGCCCAGTGCAGAAATTCATGCAGGGGGGTTCCCTCAGCCCAGGCTGCACCCTCTCCAATCTGGAACCTCTGGCTCCTAACTGCTCACCTGCCAGCTTGGCTGATAATCCCTAACCACTCTTCCTGATCGCCCCGAACTGCTCCCCTGCTGGCCTGATTGGCCCCAACCACCTCTGCCTCGGCGCCTGGCACCCTGGCTTTGTCTGGAAGGATGACCGGAAGATGTCCAGTTGACCTGGTCTAATTAGCATGTTACCCTTTTACTAGTATAGATAAGATGTAAAGTTAATCTATGTTTTGTTTTCTTCCTGAACAAATCAAATTTAACATTTTTACCACTTTTTCTCACTGCCACCAACACTCTGAAATCTTATGTTCAGCTTGCTATAAAAAAAAAATGTTATAGCGTGTACATGTAGACTTAGCTGCATGTCTTTCTCACAGTTAATTCCTCTAGGATTATTTTTATCTTCTGCAGAGCAAAGCATCCGAGTGAGATTCAGTACGCCTGGGACTGGGCACATCACTGTCATCACACTGGAGCATGCTCGCGGGGTAAGTGGCTTTCCAGGTTGCAAGTGTTTCCTCTCAGCACTTGGAGATATGATTTCTTCAGTCAGTATTGCTAAGCTGATTCTCATTGAGCTGCAGATAATCCTTATGGCTGGTTTAGTTTTGGTTTTTCTTAGGGTGCCTGTCTGATGACTGCTCATCTTTTATGGGGCTTCTCCTGAGCGAGTGGACTGTCTGCGTCAAACCTGTGAAGACAGGCTTCAGCTTGCTATTGTGGTTTCCTACTCCCTAGTTTTATTTCTGATTTTTTTAGACTAAGTTCCTTTTTTAATTTACCTCTTACTTTTTGGTATAGACCCCAAAATGAAGTGTGGCCAGGGAGGGAGAGATTTTTACTACATGAACCTGGGTTTGAGCCCTGATCCAGCTGACAGGAGGGACTACTGTAATCACTCCTGCAGCAGGCTCCTCAGCATCTCGGATGGGCAGAAAGCCATCCCTACATGACAGGCAAGCCTGTTGATGCTGCAGTGAGACAGGCGGTGCCCACACTCCAACTTAGGGACTCTCTCAGCACTCCCAAGTCTTCAGGGAGGAAGTAAAAATAGATGCTTTCAGTTACCAAAATGCAGATTCATGCACAGAGGCTCAAATAGGACCTGCAAAGGAGAACAAGCAGAGAGCTGGAGAACGTGGTTGCTCTTTGAGCTGCAGTTGGAGAACAGGTGACTAATAAACCAATAAGACAGCATTGGGCTGGGCCCGCAGGTGAGCAGGAAGCAGGTGCTGCTCTCTGCCTATAATGTGACAGGATGGCCACTCTTTTAAGTAACGATAATGGATTATAATGGCAGTCATTGTAATGGATTAGGATTTGCTGTTGCTTGTTTTGTCTGTATTCAAGGGCATTTCAATTTTAAAAAAATAATGTATTACATTAGAAGATTTCACCATGAGAAAAATAATTTGTAAGCAGGTAGACAGTATTTCTATTCGTCAGCCAGACTCATTGCCGTGTGATAGCAATGTGGTAGGAAGGAAGCCTAGAAACTAGGTGGACTCATATCTGGAGAGAAGGAGGCATTTCAAGTAGATGAGCTCAGATAATGGGAGATGTAACATGCTATCTCAGACCATGTCTTATGTCTCATGCGTTATGAATTAATGAAGCAGTAAGGAGATATCACACCCAATGGAAACAACTACTTTAAAAATAGCATTATACTCGCTCCGTAAGTACCTGTGGGTATGGGGCACATCACTCAGACCCAAGTGGCCTCCCACGTGGAGGAATCAGGTCAGTAAGCACAGGTCCCACGGGAAGACCTGCGGGGGGAGGGGGTTTCTCCACTCGGCCTTCGGGTCAGAGAGAGGCCTTCCTGTGCTCACATGGGGGAAGAGCCTGGGACCAGACAGGTCAAGTTCCCAACTCCGGAGTGTCAGGTGTGCCGAGTTTGAGGCGAGCAGTGAAATAAGTAACTTTCAAAAGGGGAAGGGAGGAGTGCGAACTCTGAGGGGTCAGGAGGGGGAAACAGCCAATCTGTGAAAAACCTGCCCATTTCCATCAGGCAAATAAACCTCTGCAGCGGCAAGCTGCCTAGGGAATGCGCTGCCCTGAATGCCTCATAAGAACGATCCTGAGTTATTGCTGCAGCTGGTCAGATGGTTTTTAAAAAAGGAAAGCAAATGCTTACTCCTTTTTTCCAACAATGAGTTGTACCCACCTTTCGGGGCTGGCGTGGAGCTAGAGGGAGCGTGTGCTCCCTCAGGCCGGCTCTGCTTCCCCCACCTCGGCCAGGCCTGCACGTCTGGGAAATCACACAACCCACCTGCTTCCACCTCATCATTCGGACAAAGAAAGGAGAAGAAATGTGTGCTGTCCGGGCCAGGCACCTTACACTTCTTTTCGAGGGATCACGTGAGCATGGAAAGAAATATGCTCACGTCCACTCACGTCTGTGAGTCCTATCTGATAGTCCTACGAGGGAGGATGGCTCATCTCCTCCCTCAATGGGCAGCTTGAGCTAGGAATACAGGAAGTTCTATCATTTTAGAGCTGGAAGGAACACCCGAGAGCTCCCTTCAATGGCTGTGCTTAAAAGAAGAAAAAGCAGAGATTTGCTGGAGCCCAAGGTGAGGGGAGAGACTCCAATCCTGGCTGCCTTGCCCACCAGCCTGGCCTCTCCTCTTGCTAGTTTTCAGCCAACTCACCAGCCCTCAGGCCGGGCCCTGCTGAGTGTGGCCTAGGACCAGGTCCCTGGGGGAGACCTGCATAGGGTAAAGTGAGGCATTCCCTAACTGAATAACCATTGCTGTGCCCAGTATCACTGCAAGAGACATGTTGCTTCAATTGGTTATTGAAATGAGTGGCAAGACACTGTACTTACCCAGCAGGCTTTTCCCCTTGCTCAGCTTCTGGATCCTGCTCACTTCATTCTGGCAAGGGAGACCTGCAATGGAGTGTATGGAAATCAGGGATCATCCCTAGCCACTGGCCTCCCTCCTGACAGGAAACGCAGACAGCAGCTCCCCTGGGAGTGGGTTACTGCAACTACTGTTACTGCACAGCAAAACAAATCCAGGCCAGAGTGTTACTAATTAAAAGGACAAAACTCACACCATGAGATACTTAAAATAGTACTTGGGGGCTCCTTGTACGGGAATTTTCTTCCCACCACCATCACCAGGTGACTAAAAGGTGATTTGCTAACAAGCTTTCTATAGGGAAGTAAATAATGAGCTGAGGACCGACACTTCCTGGTGGGTATGTGTTCAGAATCCACAGACTAGCTAACCAGAGGGAAGGGGACAGACACGGAGCCCACACTGGGTTCTGCTGAAGAGAGGAAGCGGGGTAGACTGGGCCTCATGGCTTACTACCCAGGAGAGTACAACAGGCCTCGCACAAGCCATCCAGAGAGACAGCAGCATAACTTTCAGCTGAGAGCTTTGGGCATGTGTCTCAGTCTCCGAGCCTCAATTATAAAACAGGCTGTTATGAACGAGCACAGAACCCTCAGTTCTCCATGAGAGAACCACACGGCTAAGCAGGGCATATAAAAAGGTATCACACTCTTTTACTCCCTAGAGAAGCTTCTTCCACTCAAGCCCAAAGAAAGGTGACTTCCCAGGACTCACCTGTGCAGGCCCTGTGCCTCTGGGAGGCCCTGCTGGCCCTCATGGGTCTCTGAGCACAGACAGAGACGCTCCAATCCCCAGGGACCTGGACTACCTCTAGGGCAGGTGCTGGGCCTGGACAGCACCTGCCACATCTGTCCCCTGCGGGTCTCCCAGTGTCACCAGGCCTGCTGCTTGTTCCCCGAGAGAAACTGGCTCTAAAATACATTGTGTTTACTTCTGGGTTTGAGATACCAACTGAAATGGAAAACAAATTTCATCTGTGATGATTAAATTTGGTGTTTACTGTGATAATGAACATTTACTGAATTCGTGGAATGTACCAGACAATGTCCTAGAACTCTGCATCTTCATTAGTTTAATCTTTATAACAACCGTGTAAGGCGCTTAGCAAATAGAAATTCCTCTCTGTGGAAGGCACGACAGGGCAGAGCAGCAGCTGTGGACAAGGGAAGACGGCCCTGGAGAGAAAGGCAGGAAGATCACACCATCCCGATAGTGTCCTTTAAAACAGGACTCATACTCTTAGGCTTCTTCCTCCAATTGTGCTCCATCCTGTGGTTTTAAAAATTCTGCTTATTGAAAGGTGAAAAAAAAAAAAAATCAGACTGAGGCCTGCTAAAACACTGCTGCAGGGAACAGAGGAAAGCACAAAACTCCAGGTAAGAGCCGCCACAAAACAGGTTTGCTGCTGAGCAGGTGAAAGCCAAAGCCCAGCTCTCTCTCTCTGTGGTCAGGGCTTCCCACGGAAAGGAGACTGCAAGGCTAGAGTTAAATGCACAGATGCCAAGGGTCAAGGATGAAAGTGACAGAAAGAGGACAACTGAGCAACGAAAGAAGCACAGGCTCTGTCTGCAGCTCCGGGTTCGATGCTCAGCATCCACCTGCAACCAGTCCTCCCCGAGAAGAGGGTGACCCAACAGGACTAACCGCTCAGCAGAGTGACAGGGGCTGAGAGAAACCGAGACACGTCCTAGGAAATCCGTGCCCTTAAAGGTGAAGAATTCCAGGCAAAATGGTTCTACCACCAGTAAAAGGGAAAACAATTGGTGTGTGTTCCCATTATTCTGTACTTACACCCAGTGCTGGGAGAATGTTTTAAAAAGGTATCAGAAAAGAAACTGTAACTCCAGGAAGTTTATGCTTAGCATTTTTGCTTCTGAAAAGTCTAAAACTCAAACTCGGCAATAAAATTAAAGAGAAAAAAATCAAAACCAGTGAACAAATAATCCTATACATGACAGTTTAAAAGTGGCTCTAACAATTGTCTTGGGCCAAAGAGGCACTGAGATACTTAACTGCAGAGCTATCTACAAATTAGCCATATTGGAAATACCAGACACCAATATGGAAGGTCTACAGATCAGGAAAAACTTTGGGGAAAAAATTTAGCCTCAAGTACATAATAATGAAATGTGGAAGGAAAATGAAAACCCCAGAACTGGGTTGGGGTCAGGGACAGAGATGGTGGAGACCTAACAAAAAAATAAAGCAACTTATTTAAGAAAATGGTAGAACCAGTGCTCGCTTCGGCAGCACATATACTAAAAGAAAATGGTAGAACCACACAAAACGAGAAACACACGGAAAAGAACTACCACAAATTACTGTGTCAACTCACCCAGCCACAGTGTGGGTCCTGCCGAGAGGGGAGCCTGCCTGACACCCCAGGTCCAGGGAAGCCTGAGCCCCGAGGCTGCGCTCACCAGGCTAAGCCTGACCGCTGGCTAAGGCCGCGTGACTTCGTAGGAACTCAGGCCCAAATCTGTCACTAAGCTTCCCGCTGAACCACTGCAAGCATTTCTATTGAAGTAGAAAACATGGCTATTATTTAACATCAATTGGGAAGTACTAGCAGATGTGATTAGAGAAGAGAAAGAAATGAGGTATGGAAATTGAGAAGGAAGACAGAAAATCAGCACTGTTTGCAGATGCTATGACGGCACAGCTGAAACATCCAAGGAAACCAACCAGGAAAACCACTTACCCACAATGAGAATTTAGTAAGGTGGCGGAGAACAAGTTAATACTGAAACCACCACCAGCAAGGCACACAATGAGAAAGAAATGATTTCATTTCCCATGGCAACAACAAACACAAGGATGTAGAATGTTGGTGAGAACAGAACCGGTGGTCGGCCTGGTTTATAGACAGAACCTGTTCTTGGGCAGAATGGTTCACTTCCACAGCCATCAGTTCTCTCTATATTAATATCATTGTGCCTGATTCTAAAAAGAAACCAGTAAGCATTTTCTTATTGAATAAACTGATTCTAAAGCTCCAAATGTATGAGAACATCCAGGAAAATTCTGAGAAAAGACCAATGGCAGCAGAGGTTGGCCCTATTGGATATTAAAACGGACTGTAAGACAACTGTAACTTGAAGTTTAGAACTAACAAATATTCAGTTCAATTAATAGGACGGAATAGACGGATATACACGTAGGAGTTTTCTATGACAGAGGAAGCATTTCAAATCCGAAGGAGAAAGATGGTTAGTCAATAAATGTCGGGAGAGCCACTGGACAGCCGTTTTCGGACATGGCTGGTGGGGGCTGGGACCCCACTTGACTGTGCAACAAAAAAATCTACACTGATACAAGATTTCAACACACACACACAATCCCAAAGGCGGTGAAGGAAACACACAAGAGAGCGGCTGTACTATCTTAAAGTGGGAAACAACTTTCTAAGCTTAATTTAAGCTTTGTGGCTGCTAAGAGGCCATAAAATAAAAGATGGGGAAATCTATCTTAAAATCTAACATTTCTCCCTAGCTAAAATACAGTTGAAGCTGGGAAAAATCACTTGCAATATGTATGACTACAACAGTCCTAATATCCTTAGAAATAATTCTTATTAAAAACAAACGAACAAGCACAAGAACCCAATAGAAAAATATGAGGCATTTCAGGGAAACTGAAGAGTGTCGCAAGCAAACATAAAGAGGTTTAGCCTAAGCCATCACACGGTAGATGGAGTCCAGAATGATCACACAGTTTGTGAAGAACGTGGGCAACGAGGTATTCTTGTGTATTTCTTCATGAGCGTAAAAACTGCCCTCTTTGGAGAGCAAATTGGAAGCTGCTCAAACTTAAACACGTGCATGGCCTTTTGACCAGTAATTCTGTTTTTCAGGAATGTGTCGTGTAATTCTATAAACATACACACGTATGTACTTCTCACTGAGTGCTCTTCTGTGATGCCTACTTATATTTTCTGCTGTATGTGTACTGTTTGTGCATTCATTCACAATTTTAAAAAAATATTTCCATTCATTTTTAGAGAGAGGAAGAGGAACATTGATGCAAGAGAGAAGCTTCTATCGCCTGCCTCCTGCATGCCCACACCAGCCATGGAGCCTGCGGCCCCAGCATGTGCCGTGACCGGGAATCCACGAGGCAATCCCTCTGTGCGCCAGACAACACCCAGCGGAGCCACACTGGCCAGGGCAACACGTATACACTTTAAATGCCTTAATGTTCACGTCCTTCCCTTTCCCAGGGTGGGTTCGGACAGCCATGCGTATGGCATGTTATCCTGAGGACCTGACCTAAGCTGGACCAGACTTCTCTGGGTTTGAGATTGGCAGCGAGTTTCTGCTGGTCCTGAGAGCTGTGGACCACCAGACCTGGGCACCCCGCCTGCCCCCTGCTCCCACCCCACTCCAGGAAGCTGAGACAGAAAAATAAAGCCAGACCTGAGATCTCTCAGGGAGTCTCATAGCTCCTGCTGGATCCCTGAGCTGCATTCTAGTCCCTCGTCTGCACAAGTGAGGCTCACTCTCCTGACGGGTTACACAAGATGCCCCTGTGTTCTGTCCACGTATTCCTCAAAGCCTGCCTTCTTTATTTCTTCAGTTAGCCAGAGTTTATTTATAACCGCAATATCCTTGTCTAAGATACTCAGTATAAGTCCTACTATCCCAGAGCTGACTCCTGGTTTTTTCTAAGGGGAACATAGAAATCCATGTGACAGTGGGAATTTCCCACAGCCATCTTGAGAATTAATGTTGCAAAGATTTCCACACCCATTTTACAGAGGAAAAGGCTGAGGCACAATATAATTAAGAGATTTTTCCCAAAAGGAAAATTTGAAATAACGGATTCACTGATTATGCTCTAGGGTTTTCTAAAATACATGATAAAAACAGAAAGAAAATAAGAAAAAAAGAGCCTTTAATGGACTGGAGGCTTTACTCTCTAGCCACATCCTCCTTCCTGCTAATCTCCGCCTCCCCAGGGTGCGGTTCTGCCGGCCTGGCTGCCCTGGGCTCCCCCAGCCTCCCCCGGCCTTACCTCCCGGCTTCTGGAAGCAGTAGCACCACTCATTGTTGGAGAGCTTGCCGTCCTTAAAGGAGTCACAGGAGTTGAAGAGAGGCTTGATGCAGGGCTCGTACTTGTCCAGGTAGATGGCATTGATCTCCGAGTGGTCAAGCAGGAGGTCATAGTTCATGTCCAACTTGTTGAACATCCAGCCCAGGGAGTCCTTGCAGATGGGCAGGATGCTGGTGTCAAACCCTGCGAGGGAAGGTGCGTCAGCTGCCAGGGCCTGGATGCTCCTGCCCGGGAGGAGGCCCAGTGCCTGTCCCACCTTCCTGAGGCTGTTCCCCTCTAGGGGACAGTTTCAGTGGCACTCTGCTAGAATATGTTGCGGGGTGGGGGGGGCGTTTAAATGAAACAATTTAAAATGCACAAAACCAGAAGTTAGCATCTAAGGAAAATATGTTTAAGGGGCACAAATCTCCAATGCTCATTTATCTGTAATGTAAGTATGGGTTTTCATTTACAAGACTTGCCTAACCCGGGTGTGCCTGAGAGAAGAATGTACACAGGGTGAGTAAGAGAACTAATAACAGTACTGCAAACTACGCTTTGACATTTAGGGAAATAATTGTAAAAGGACGGCAGTAAGAGCGATCACGTGGCACAGTCCTGCACTGCTGACCTTCCCAAGCAGCCTCAGTTCCTGTGCTTCTCTTCTGCTCGCCCCTCAGAGGTACATGAACTGGAACCAAAACTGACTCAGACAATAATTTTATTTCCCTGGTGGAGGAGGGGTTGTTTTCTTAAAGAAATACTTGTAGCCGCAAAGGAAACTGTATGCACCCAAATAAAAACTTTGCTTACCATTTGGGATTCTGAGTCTACCATAGCCAAGCCGCAGAGAGGGCATGCCCCAAATCTAACTTCTTCCAGAGCCAAAAGCACTCGTGATTTCACATTATACCACAAGCTAGATTTCTAGGACTAGTTTCATCTTCCCAGAAAACTGAGACAAAGGTTCACTTTTGTCTTACTTTGAGGAACCCTTGTAACGGTCCTGTGAAATAATTCTATATCCGCTTTACTGACAGATGAAAAAATAAAAGCTCAAGGTCATACAATTGTGGAGCTGGGATTGGAACCCAGGGAGCCCCGCCCTGAGTCTACACTCTCAATCCATCCTCTCCCGGGCTGCCTCCGCCCAGCAGGATGCATGACCTTCTGTTCCGAGGACATCCAGCTGGCCAGGTGCCCTGTTTGGGGATGGACAGTGCAAGTTGAGTGGAGGAACACAGTGGCATTAGCGAAGGGTCCTGATGAGGTTGATAATCCCACCCACATCCTGGTCACTGGGCTTCTATGTACATCACCCGCTTAGTACAGCGTAAGAGCAAAATATGCCCTCCTTTTTTAAAGCACTGTGTTTACCAAAGGGTCTCCACTACCAGAAGCCTCCCGCTCCTGCCCACCCACACTCTGTTAGAGCCAGTGCTCCCCCAGTGCTCCCAGAGGCCCAGGGCCATTCCCCTCCGTAGCCTGAGCTGGGACAGGCGCATAGTAAATGCTCAATAAAACTATTTGTTGAGAGAAGTTTTCTAGCTCCCGCAAAGTTTACCGCTAAAATCACAAAAGCCTTTCCATTTTTATATGTATTCCTCTTGCTATCTTAGAACACATCTGAGAACATCTTTTTCAAGGACAGAGACTGGGGACACAGTGTGGCCTCTCATTTGATGATGATTACCCCGGGGGCTACCAAATCTGAAAGATAATTTATCCCAACACCAAGTGGCTCCACACGTGTTGTCAAAATACTTTATGCATCAGTTTCATAGGATATTAAAATATCCTGGGAAAGAGGAGTTTACTGCTGATTGCCCACCAAGAAGAAGTGCCTAGAAGGGCCAAGTCCACTTCTCACCTAGTAGGAAGGTTCTAGAAAAGAAGTTCCTGCATCTGATATCTAGGGGTGGGGTGGGGGGACAGAGCAGCCCTCCTAACTGGGCCCAAGCACATGGGATGTCTAGGGTTCCCTGGCTTTGGCCTCAGCCTCCCTGGCCTCTATGCCACACTCCCCTCTGCTCCCCTCACTCCAGCTACTTGGGGCCATCAAACCAGAAGCCCCTCTGGGACTCAATCAGCTTCCCGCCAGGGCAGCTTTGCCCGGGCTCCCAGTGTCTACAGAAGGATCCCCAGACCGCAGTGGCAAGGAGCAGCCCTCCGCACGGCGAAGTGCTCTGGGAGGATCCCAGGGGAAAGCTGCTCCAGACCACCTGTGGCTCACCTGTCCACACTCCCAAGGAAGCCCCCAGCGGGAATAAAAACATACCTACTTCCCCTTCGCCAGACACAGACTCTGTGGACACGTAGATCCCGGAAGCAAACACTCTCTTTCCTTTACCTCAGAAGATCCAAACTAGTGGAAGAAGTGTCCGCCCCACCAATGTTCCCTATCAGTATCTATGGCTCTGAACAGCAAAGAATAACCAAGAATTAAGGGGAACATTCTTCTTCTGGCTGAAGACCTGATGCTGGTTAACTGGGTCCCAACAGTTACAAAGCTCCTTGTCCTGCACTCACTGTATTGTTGACTAACCCCCTCTGTGTTGACGGCCACATGTGGAGAAGCATACCTCCTGTGGAGAAGACATCATGGACAGACTCTGTCCAAGTACAATGTGAGAATCGGTTCTGAGTGTTCCCTTGTCTGTGAGGAGGCCCTGCAGTTGGGTGAGGGGGTGAGGGGCCCCTGGCTTGGAGTGTCTGTGGGAACGAAATGCAGTCTCGTGTCCACTGAGACAGATGATCAAAGGTGTTTGCTACGATGTTGTTTAAAAGAGCTGAACATTAGAACAACTTCACGGCTCCAAAGGTCGGCATCAATTACATTATATCCATAAAATGGGATTCTCTGTAGCTATTACAAGCAGAATCCTATTCAACAACAGAAAGGTAGCTGCAGTGTATAGCTAAATGATAAAAGATCATACAACAGGCTGCAAAGTGTTATGTAAATACACACATTTTTTCCCATATGACAAGGAAAATGTATCAAAACATGCCTAACAGCTGCTCAAATAATGGCTTTATAGATTCTTTTTGCATTTATATATATATTTAATATATTTCCCCAAATGTGTATACTAAACATACAATAATTTTTCAACTACACTTAAGTTACTTTATAAATTCAGATTCCCAACTATGGATCCAAAATTTGTATAACTATTGTATTGTCCAGATTCTAAGGCATTTTCCCCTCCACTATATTTTAATATTTCTGAAATTGGGACATATTTTAAGTCAGCATGAATATTTAATGTAGAGTATCTTTGTTCACTCCCAAAATGCTGTTATTGCTAATTCAACAATGTCTGCTAACTGAGAAAACGTGGTGGTTTGAAATGAAATAAATTAGCCAGAGTGACGTGGTCTTACTGCCTTGGGCCGCCTCGGAGCTGGTGGGCTTGATGACCCTGTTGGCGTCCTCATGAAGGGCTCCGAACCAGTCCTTCAGCCGGGAGGCGAGGTTCCTCAGCTCCTTGTCCGTGCAGGCTGGAGAAAAGCAAACGGGGGATCAGTGCGGCCGTGGGCTTTCCCCTCCTTAGCGCTGTGTCCTTCCCATGGGGTGCCACCATCTAAGCCATGCCCAAGAGAACTCCCCTCCAGCCACCACAGAAATTCTTACCCCCACTCTGATAACCCCCAAAGGTGCTGCGGTCACAGGTAGAGTCTGTGACGGACCCTGGGCTCCTAACCCGTGGTGGCTCGCCGTTGTGCCCAGCCTAAAGCCAGTCACAGATGCCTCTGCTAACCGTAACACTGGCTCTTGCAGTTGGCAGCAGATGATTTTTCCCACTAAACTCACGCCCAAAGCCTGATGCTCAGGAATAGCTATGCTCTCGGGGAGAGTCTGCCTGGGACACCGGAAGGTCCGGGAACAGCGGGTTCTCAATTCTGTGTTAGCCCAAGGTTTGGGTCTGTGGCTGTGGTCATTTTGCTCGCCTTTGCTGACTTCACCTTCCCCCTTAGACACATGGATGCCTTGTCCATGCAAGAGTCCTTTCTGTTGGAGCCCATCTGTAACTATCATCTGGGGCCAAGAATACTCTTTCTGAGAACAAGAAGAAATCTGGATGGATGGATGGATGGATGGATGGATGGATGGTGCAGGCTGCTGAAGGTCTCATGGAGTGCTGAGATAAAGCTTGAGGGAAGAAATCCCGAGGGAGGGACCACAGTGCAGAGAATGGAGCCGACATTCCCTGGATCCCTGATGTTGGGTATTGAGAATCCTGGCAAAGGGTCCAAGCACTGAGCTGCTACCAAGATGCATGAAAACTTGTAATGGATTTAGTGACCTTTAGCATTTGAAAGTACAGAAATTAGAGACTTCAGGGACCAAAATCCCAATAAGTTGAGAAGGGATGAAGAAGTGAACCCTACAGCTATAATTTTCCCCAAATTCTAAAGTTCAGGAGACAGGCTGTGAAGCAGCCAAGCAGGAACACTGTTACAACACAGAGCCCAGGTCTGAATGTCTCCAGGTGCTCCCAGGACGAAGATTACAGCTGAAATGTACCATGCACAGGCCAGCAGACACCCAGGCTCCTCTGGAAGGCATGGGGCAGCGACCAACGCACATACGTCTGGCCAAGCTCCTGCCCCCTCCAGGGAGTGCAGGCTCGCACTGGGTTGAGGTACGAGCTCCCGTTTGCCTCCCACTGGGCAGGGTGAATCCCCATCATCTAGACTAGGGGTGTCGAACACAATCAGAGAAGGGGCCAAAATCTAAAATCCAGCCTAAATCGCGGGCCGAATGGTTTACTGAACAGTCATAAACTGTCATTGTGATGGAAACGCAGCGGAGTGCAGTGATGACAGCGCGGTGTGGGCCACATTGCAAGGCCTGGCGGGACGGATTTGGCCCGCGGGCCTTGTGTTTGACACATGTGATCTAGACCCTCTCCTCATTCTTAGTCTGCTTCCAGGTGAGCTGCCTTTCCCTCACCGGGCGGGCTCGGTGGGGAACAGGCAGACTTGCAGACCTGGGGCAGGAAATGTTCCCCACTCTACCCTTGAGGGCAGGTGAGCAGACCTGGGCTGGGTTTTGCAAGCTCAGCCCTGTCTCCATGGGAGCCGCCTTCATTCCAGCAGGGATCCAAATCCAAACCCTGCAAAACATGGTGTGGTGGTGTGGCCATTGTTTAGACGCAGCTTGCTAATGACCTCAAGACACTGCCTTGTGGGTACAAGGAGCAGACTGACAGCTATCAGAGGAGAGGGGCTCGGGGGACTGGAAGAAAGAAGGGAAGGAACTAGCAAAAACAAAAACGTAGATACATAACACACAGACATAGACAACAGCGTGACAGCCAGAAGTAACGGGGGCGAGATGGAAGCGGAGGTAGGAAAAGGGGGGACATGTGGACTGAAAGAGGCTTTGCTTGGCGCAGTGGGCACACGATGCAGTGTGCACATGATGTTCTGTTGACTTGAACACTTCAAACCTGAATGGCTTTGTGAACCAATGTCACCCCAATAAATTCAATTTAAAAAATCACACACACACACAGCCTTGCTTTCATCAACCAGGGCAGACGGTGTCTTAAAACTCCAGCCAAAAGTGCCCCGAGAGCTGACTGACAGGCCGCAGAGTAACACCTGGGCCCATGCTGCCTGGACTGGCAGGGCGACTCAAACAGGCAATGGACCTCTCGGTGGCTCAGTCCCCTCATCCATAACCTCAGGACATCGCATGTGACATACATTAGACAAAGCATGTCAGTTGCTTTGCAAAGCACGTGGTATGTAGTGATTACTCAGCACCTGCCAGCTGCGAGTTTTATTAACATGACGATTTTTTTTTGTTTTTACCTAGAGGGTTTATAGATAAGCTTAGAGCAAACACCATGGCATTTGGAAAACCTAAACAAAACTGAATACTTTGCCGAAACCGGTTTGGCTCAGTGGTAGAGCGTTGGTCTGCGGACTGAAAGGTCCCGGGTTCGATTCTGGTCAAGGGCATGTACATTAGTTGTGGGCACATCCCCAGTAGGGGGTGTGCAAGAGGCAGCTGGTCGATGTTTCTCTCTCATCGACGTTTCTAGCTCTCTATCTCTCTCCCTTTCTCTCTGTAAAAAATCAATAAAATATATTAAAAAAACAAACTGGCTTTGGTCACACAGGATTTAGGTGAAGTCAGATACCGCTGTAGCTAGTACAGTTGCCATTAAGTACATGTCACTATTTACATTGAAATTAAATACAAATAAAACTTATTCCTCTGTTGCTCCCACCCCATTGCAGGTGCTCCACAGGCCGCATTGCTGTGACTCCACGAGGGGGGAGAATGTCTGCCCGGAGCCATGTTGCACTGGATGACCTAGCTATCCCCGCGGGATGCCCAGCCACCGGTTTACATCATGTCCTACAATCCTGGGTCCTGCCTCCACCCCTTCCCTCAGTCTTTTATCTTTTTAAATTGATTTCAGATAACAAGGGAGAGGGAGAGAGAGAAACATCAATGATGAGAGAGAATCATTGATGGGCTGCCTCCTGTACTCCCCACACTGGGGATCAAGCCCCAAACTGGGCATGTGTCCTGACCAGGAGTCAAACCGTGACCTCCTGGTTCATAGGTCGAAGCTCAACCACTGAGCCACACCAGCTGGGCCTTCCCTCAGTCTTTACAGGTGAGCTGGGGAAGGCCACCAGCCTGCTCGCACCAGGAGCCAACACTTCATCAGCTGCATGCACAGAGGGGGGGAGGGGCTTCCTGAGGGCTGAGGTTCCAGGAGCAGGCCAACACTAACAAGCGGACTGACCCGACTCAGGACCCCTGGGGTAGAGCGTCCCCCTCCCCCCTATGTCTCTGGCTTTCCAGTGCTGCACAGCTCTAAGCAGGGGAGGCTGTGGTCCATTTTCCTGGGGGAATAGCATGCGGACTCTGCAGCCAACCTCAGTTTGAAAGGGAAAAATTAATAGCATCCATTTCTTCTCGATTGCCATCTATTCTAAACGTTCTCTAAGCAGAGAAAACTGCCTTGTCGCTGGCAAAGGAAATGAACCCCATTTCTCTGTGGAATGAGTCAGTCTGCCAGGTTAGCTGAAGCCTGACAGGTGTGCAGGTCACCGAAGCGTTAAGGGACAGCTGCGATTCCCAGGCTTCCCAACGTACAGGGCGCGGACGGCGGGTGGAGGCGCCACTGCCCTCCTGGTTGCTAGGACATCTTCTTGCATAGACCCGGCTTGTGGGGAAGCCAGGACTAACCGAGGCAGCTAATATACCAGGTGGGGATCCTGGGTTGAAAACAATCAGAACATCAGGCCCTCACATGTGAAGGCAGTTCTGCCAGGGACGCAGGCGAGGCAGCTCTTGGGACAGACGAAGGGAGGGGGCAAGCCAGGCTCCCAGCCTCGTCAGCATTGGGATGGGAGCAGTGGGCCCTGGGAAGGATCACGTGCAGCCCGCTGCCGTCCTGTGGCCCCCGAGCACGTGTCACGTGTGCAGCCACTGGGACTCCGTTAGCGAAAGAAGAGTTCATGCACATCCCTCCCCAGGAAAGCCGGCAGGCAGGGAGGTAATGTAGTGAGCTCCCAGCGGATGCTTCGTGACTGTTTGGAAAATAGAACAAAATGCAATAAGCAAGTGTGAGTCGGCACACGCAGGCGCCCTGGAAGGTATACAGTCGGCCCTGGAAGGTATACAGTCGGCCCCGGGAAGGAAATGTGACCCCTCCCCTCCACCGGAGGCCTGGAGCTTGGAGGGTGGTAGGTCAGACTGCCCCTAAATGCAAAGAGAAATCAAAGCCCGAGAAAGTCCCGAGTGACCCGGCTGATGGGGGAAGAAGGACACACAGGAGCCAATACCAAAGGACAGGAAGCTGTTAAAGGGCGGGCTGAGAGCGGAGGGAGGGCTGCTGACCTGTGAGCTTTGGCGGATGGGGAAGTCAGCTGGCCTGCATATCGGCTATGGATGGAGAGAGAGCATCTCTTCCTAACTGGATGAGGAAGCACAGCCCGGCTCCGACACCCCCTGGGGCCCATCACCCGTCGTCCCTGGCTCCCCTGTCTCCCTTCAGACAAGTTCAAGGCTCGTGAAGAGCTAGTGAGGCAGTCATTTCGGAAGGGGAGAGGCAGGAGGAGCGAGGGAAACTGGGCTTTGAAAAGTGCTCCCAAGGGCGATGCCTGGGGTTCCAAGCTGGTCTCTTGGGGGCTGAATGACACTCTCCACAGCCTCTCAGAGGACGTGATAGAAACGGGGAGACTACGGGGAGATGATATAAAAGGTGGCGGTGGGGGCAGAGCACAGACATGTGTTAAAGCTGCAGTGCTGTACCTGACGCTGAGTGACAGCAGCTGTGAGTGTGTGTCTGCCTTACAAACCCTGAGCGGAGCCACATGTGAGCCCCCAGCTGGGGATGTCTGAAAATGGCAAATTTGACACACAGGCCCGGCAAGGCCTGTGCTCCCCTGCTCGGGAACCAATTGCCAGCTATTCCTGTAACTCACCAAACACTTCCGCTAAAGAGCCGGAGGAGACAAATGTGCCACCTGTCACCGGCCGCCCTCCCCTCCGCCTCGGCCTCACTAATGCTTCGCTCAGGGCTCTGGCAAAATCCAACAGGAAAACAATCAGAATTTAATTTAAACTGTCGCGCCTCCAAAGGTAATTAAGGAGCTGGGCCAGACGGGAGCTCTCCCTGGAGCGGGCCAGGTGCGGCCCTGCGCTGGCCTCCAGGCAGCTGTGCTCAATCCCCTGATCAGAGAGGCCGATGAAGGCGCTCCGCCCGAAGGAGGCTCAGCTGCCTCTGCAGGCTGCGTGGCTGCACCCGCTCTGGGGCTGCATACCTGGCAGGGCCTGGGTTGGACAACACAGGGAGGCCCAGGGTGCCACCTCTCCCCTCTGCCTGCCTTCTGAGCTGGAAGCGCATGCGTGGGCTCCTCCTCCTGGGTGTATGGGGGGGGAGGGAGAGTACCTCCTGCCCAGGAATACTGAGCACACAGCAAGCGCCCCCTGTGGGGAGGTGTGCGGGAACGCTGTGGGGTGGGCTCTGCTCAGCACAGGGCCAGGAGCGGAACCAGCCATCCTGCTGTGAGAGAGCCTGGGAGGCCGCGGGCAGCAGCCAGGCCCTGGGGCGCCAGCTGGTCAGCTGCCAGCCCGGCTGAGACTGACTGCTCCCAGCTCCGGTTTCCTCCTCTGCAGAACTCGCTCACACCATTAACGCGGGGAGGGGCCCATATTTGTGTTTGTGGACGGCAGTGACCCACTAAATGGAAAAGTATGGGGATCAAGATCGGGCTCGGTATGTTCACGTGACATGACCGCCTGAAGCTGGCCAGTAACCGGCAATTTTATTGTTTTCAGAGAAGGTTCAGTGTCATCTCCAAGGTCTACAAACAGCGTCAGTGACAAAACTGACGTTTAAGCCCGTCTCCTAACGTGAAGTTCACGGATATGCACATAACACAACCCCAGGTGCCTGGCCTGCGCTTCCACCAGCCCCCACTCAAGTGAGGGGTCAGAACCACGCCCCCTCCCCGGACACAGCCAGGCGGTGGCACTGTGGTTCGGAGCTCAGGGTAGCGGATCTGGTGGCTCTGGGTTTGCACACCTGCTCCCAAAGGTACATACAAGTGGTTGTTTTGTACAGAAGTCACTGCTCTTCTCTAAGCCTCTGTTTTCCCATCTGTGAAATGTGGATAAAGACAATATCAACCTCATGGAGTTCGGGTGAGAATTGATTGTGAAGATTAAGTCTTCAAAAAGTAACAGGTGGCCTGGCCGATGTGGCCCAGTGGTTGAGCGTCAGCCCATGCACCAAGAGGTTGCTGGTACGATTACTGGTCAGGGCACATGCCCAGGTTGCAGGCTAGATTCCCAGTGGGAGGTAGCTGATCGATGCTTTTCTCTCGTTGATGTTTCTAACTATCTCTCCCCCTTTCCCTTCCTCTAAAAAAAAAAAAAAGGCAAGCAGCAGGCGGCAGCAGCAGTGTCTCCCCCTCTGAGGGACTCCAGGGGCCGGAGCACCTGCTCTGCAAGCCGATGGCGGTAAGCTCCAGCCATGAGCAGTTTCAGTAGCAGAACACCAGGGGGCCTCCTGTGGGAGTTTGTGAGGCAGGTACAAGGTGAAGCCCCACTTCGAATCGGGATCATGTGACAGAGACCTGAATCAGGCTACACTTGCACAAATTAAATTGTTGCTACATGTAATTCCGGTTTTCACTTTCAGCACCTAAATCATCAATATATATGCATGCTCTCTTACCCTTGAGAATGCATCATTTTATGTAAAAGCAGGCATGAGCGTAGGAATTAGGGTCCTTTATCCAGGAGCTTGCCAATAAAGTCCCTCTTAAAAAGCAATCTTTGAAAGAGCTTAAAATACCGACATTAAACGTGGGAGAAGATGAGGTAAACTAATTAATGGTACAACATACAAGCGAAGATGCATAAATTTCCCTATTAAAGCCCATTAAGACTCTTCTTAGTAACCTGATTTGAGGAGACTTTAATGTTTCCCTAGATTCTAATGATAATCCTTCATCTGGAAAAAAAGAAATGCATTTGGAACTGGCACAACATTGGCAAATGTGCATTAGAGGAGAGACACGAACGTTCCCCCCGAATGATCTGGAGCGGAGGTTAGCTAGATGGAATAAGCTATTAAAGCTTCTGATGAGATCCACGGCATTGTCAACACTCCAGGGATCAGACTGCTGAATGTGGGGAATATTGGTTAGAAGCGCTCACTCTGCTTTCACTGTTTCCAGGCAGCAGGCAGCTTCCCCTGCAGGGGAAACCGGGAGCAGATGCGCAGAGAAAGCTGCAGTTTCACTGCTATAGTCCGCGGCCGGCCAGCCTTGTTAGGCCTCAGCTTACAGAGACTAAAATGGAGACTGACAACTGCTATGCTCACCTAAAATTGACCCTGGCTGGTGCTTCAGGAGAAGGCATGGGATATAGACTCAACGGTACTACTGACAGCACCAGCTGGGCAGAGCCCTGGGCAAGGGGCTGACTGGTGATGGCTGATCTCTGCATGGGGTCATCCCCTGTTGGAGAAGCAGACAGTGTCTGCAAGCCTGTTTGCCTTTTGTTAATGTACTAGTGCCCGGTGTATGGATTCATGCACATCAAAAGGAGATTAATTAGAAGGTGGCTGGTAAAGCAGGAGTGGGGGAGACAGACCGGACATACCCTGGAGCCAATCTCCCGCAGTCCCTCCCCGTCCGGCCACACCTGGGGCGGCACCACGGCTTGAAGAGTGAGTGGGGTCCCTATGGCAGGTGGGGGTTTCTTGGCCTGGCCTGTAGGGATCAGGCCTACACCGGCTCTTCGACATCCCCCAAAATCAGGCTCTCTCCTCTCTGGTTCCAGGGTGTGTCACCCGAGAACCGCCACTGCCAAGTCACCTCAGCTGGGCAGCTCCTGTGTTGAGCATCTGCCCCCGGTGGTCAGTGCACATCATTGCTACCAGTTGCAAGTTCAGATGGTCACTTAGCCTTTTATAAATATAGATGAGCTCAAGTGATTAGAGACAGTCAAGGAAGGGTTTCAGGAGGCAGCGGGACTTGGGCTGAGGTTCATGTTAAGGGAGGACTTAGAAAAGGAGAAATAGCCGGAACTGGTTTGGCTCAGTGGATAGAGCGTCGGCCTGCAGACTGAGAGGTCCCAGGTTCAGTTCCGATCAAGGGCACATACCTTTGTTGCGGGCACATCCCCAGTTGGGGGTGTGCAAGAGGCAGCTGGTCGAGTGTTTAACTCTATCCCTCTCAATTCCTCTCTGTGTAAAATCAATAAAATATATTTTTTAAAAAAAGAAGAAAAGGAGAAACATTTCAGGCAGGTTTTAGAAATGACGGGGAAGCCAATTTGAATGAAGTGACTGGTTTTTAAAGCTGATTTATGCTTAAGATCAGTTCTGCTCAAATTAAACACCAGTTTTGGCATGATTAGATCTACTTCTAAATCATAAACATATATAAAGACCAAACAGAAATGTGTATATAAATTTGTATATTTTCTTAAAGATATTCCAATGTATTAAACATCTATACTAATAAAAGGGTAATATGCAAATTGGTCACAATGCCCTCACAGTAACAACTGAACAGCAGGCTGCATGGGGTGACAAGGCTGGCAGAGGGGAGCAGTGAGGGGCAACCAGGCCAGAAGGGGGGAGAGCTGGAGCAACCAGGTTGGCAGAGGGAGGGCAGCAAGGGGGGCACTAAGGGGCAACCAGGCCATTGCGGGGGGGGGGCAGTTGGGGGCAACCAGGCTGGTGTGGGGGGCCAGTTAGGGGGTGAGAAGGCTGGTAGGCAAAGGCAGTTTAGAGGTGATCAGGCTGGCAGGGTGAGGCAGATAAGGGTGATCAGGCAGGTAAGCAGTTGAGCAGTTAGGAGCCAGCAGTCCCAGGTTGTGAGAGGGGTCCATGATTGGAGAGGGTGCAGGTTGGGTTGAGGGTACCCCTCCCCCCATGCATAAATTTTATGAACCAGGCCTCTAGTTATTATATAATGTGTATAGATGCTCCAAGGACCATCTGACTTAATAGTATTGACTGTCCAGGACTGATACATAAGCTGATATTTGCAAGAGTTTATAGTGACAAGAAAGTATTTTCTGAATACATATAAGATGAATCTCCATTCCTAATTGGCAATTTGTGTCCAGTTTAATCTATTCATTTTCATTGTCCAAGTCTGAGCATTATTAAACGTAATTTAAGTTTCTATGCTTTTCAATACCTAACACTGCTGGAAAACAAATCAATTTCACTAAAAAAGAGATGTTGACAGAAGCCAGGAAGGCTGGTTAACAACCTTAATTGTTCTAACCTTTAGTTGAGATATTGTTAGCTGAAGCAGCCTCCACCTTGTTTGTCCTGTGTAAGTTTCTGTTATTTCCTGCCTAAGAGCTACTTGTAAATTTCTATTTATGTTGTCTAAAATGTTTTCCCCAAAGCCTCAATAAAAGGGGATGGCAGGGCCAGAGCAGTGACTAGTTCTCCCACTAGAGTTGGACTACCGCCTGGCCCCCCATATCGCCAAGTTGAATTTCTTCAAGTCTCAAGTCTCTTCATTTGTGTGCGGTCTTTCTCCAGAACCCGAACCCTGAATTGGAACTCTTTCCACGCGGGTCGTGAAAGAGATTCCTACATAACACCCCAGTACATGCATGTACGTTTATACCTTTAAACATGAAATTAACGTAGTATTTAATGGGGCTGAGGCCACAATGGATTAGTGGAGGACCATGAATGCCAAGCTTGGGATTTGAGGTCTGATCCTGATGGCACAGGACCATGGAGAGATGCCTCTTTAACTTGGGGTGAGAAGAGGAGATCAACACTTTCATTCACAAGTCTGGTGGGGAACCAGGAGCAGGGCTATGCCAGGACAGGGAACCATGAGCTTCTCTCAGTTCCTCCCCCATTCCCTCCCTCCCCTGGTGTGGAATGGATAGTGACACAGCTGTAGAGACTGACCCGAAGGCTGAGTACACCACAGGCTTCTTGTGACAAAGGCTGGGAGTCTAGGATAAGAGAGCAAGTTTGGAGCTGGAAATGAAAATCCCTGGGTGAATCTAAGGCCAGAACAGAATGGTCCTGGAGCAGATGTAGCCACAGCCTGCTTTTCACTTTCATGCCTTTGTTATGTAGGAACTCAGGTGATTGATAGTAAAGGAAGCTCCCAGGAGGAGGCAGGGCAAACTGATGGAAGATCAGCACAAACAAAGCAGGATCTGAGGAAGCACTGCCTTCGGAAACCATGAGGGTATCTCAAGCTACTCCAGGTGCTGCCAGGTGCTGTGTCTGACTCACTGTCCCCCTCACCCTTCGGGCCATGCACCTCCATCGGGGTGGCTGCTGGTGTCTTGTTCAAAGACAGCTCTCTTGGAATCTGTCTCTACCCTGGCAGCCTTCGGGCATGGATGGGTACAGTAACACTCATCATGAGAACAAGATGGCATCCAAGCTGTAAGGGATGTTCCCTGGGCTCAGAGAGAATATTGTGACCAGCACAAAGATGAGACAGTAGCAATTACTATTTCTATTTCTAGAAACATGACTATATTTTATCAAAATCGCCTGTTCGGACACCAAGTATCCAACAGGGCAACATGACACAGCCAGAAATTTCCATCTTACCCATCTACATATCCTAGATAATCATCGATGTAAACAGGAACAACATCACACTTCCATTTTCAGACCTCTAGAAGAGATATGTCTTTGAACAATATACCAGGAGCCACCAGGTTGGAATAAATGTCCAGGCAGGTGGCTTCCGGTGTGTTGTTCAAATACACAAACAATAAGACTGTTTCTGACCTTTGTCACAAGGTGAGAGGCTCCTCCTGAAGTGACAGCAACATTTCCTGTTCAGAACTGAGGGATGGATCTGGGAGAAAGGACAGGGCACCGGCCAGGCAGAAGCTGCGCAGGAAGGAAACCTGCTGACATAGGAAACGTGCCTCAGCCTGGGCAACGGGTCTCAGAAAAGACCACAGGTTCCTTCTTCCTATGGCAAGAGGCTCGCTCCAAAGTTCTCACTGAAGCAAGAGAACCGAGCAGGACTGAGCAGGCTGAGGCGGGAAATAGTAGCTAGTATTATTTCTATTTCTAGAAGCAAGGCTATATTTGAGAATTGAATAGATATATTGAGAATGCACAGCACTAGCCAGGGCAAATCACTAGAATGGTCCACGCCAAGACAGATTCCAAAGAGCCACCCTCTTGGGCCTGATCTGTGTCAGAGAAACAGAAAAGATGGGCAACAGGGGGCAACATTTCAGCGTGAAGCCGCCTGCCGCTGATGGCGCCGGGAGCAGAGTGTTTTCGGACTGTGCAGTCTGCAAAGATGGACGGTCCCTCCCTTTCACCCACAGGACTCCCTTTTGAATAGAGAGGCCAATAAAGTCTAACTTCTTCCAATATTAGTGCGGGTGTGTTTTACCATGTTTTACTCAGCAGAAAAAATGGAAAAGGTGGAAATGTGGACCAAGTATAGCAGCATGAAACAGCCATATTTGAAGAAAGACAGTAATAATATGTAAGAACTCAGAGAAGAGATGAGGAGACACTAGAGGAGATGGCCTATGAGCATTTAGATCCCAGGAAAGAAGTATAAACACACACACACACACTCATGAAAACCAAAATCATTAACATGAAGCCAAATTAGAAAAAGCACAAGAGAGGATAGACCCTGTGGAAACTCAGTGAAACAGAAGGATGGCAGAGTGAGAAGGGTGAACAATGTGAAGAGGAAATGAAGGAACTAGGAAGGACTGGAGAGTAAGTGAGGGCCATAGAAGAGGCACAGGGATGCTGCATGTGCAAAACTACAGCCTCTGAAGAAGCAAAGGAAACAGATGAACAGGACATGCACCTAAAATATAAGGCTGTAAACCACCCCTTACGCAGAAGAGGAGGTGAGCATTAGCCAGAAATGGGTCAAACCAAGATCCACTCTAATTAAGTTACTGGATTTTGAAAATAACAAAATATTGATAAGTGTAGCAAAGAAGATAACCACATAACTGATGAAAGAAAAAAGAAATAAGCTGCCCTCTGATTTCAAAACAGCAATATTCAAAACCAGAACCCAGGAGAACAATATCTATGATATAATCAAGAATCCTATATAATAAAAGCCTAATATGCCTAGTGGTCAGTCATTTAACCAATCAAAGCGTAATATGCTAATGATATGCTAAGGCCACTCAACCGCTCCCTATGATGTGTACTAACCACCAGGGAGTAGACACTCTGACTGGTAGGTTAGCTTGCTGCTGCAGTCCAGCCCATTAGGACTGAGTGAGATGGGCCAGACATGTCTGGAGCCCTCCCTGCTGGCCAACCTCCTGCATATCTCCCTGATCCCAATTGTGCACTGGTGGAGTTCCTTGGCCTGGCTTGCACCCTCTCACAATCTGGAACCCCTTTGGGGATGTTGGAGAGCCAGTTTCAGCCTGATCCTGCAGGCCAGGCCAACGGACCCCACTGGTGCAAGAGTTCATGCACTGGGCCTATAGTACATAAATAAGAATAAGTAATACAGAAAACCAGTTTAAGCACACATGGACTCAGGGACTATTGTTCCCATGAGCCCTTCAGAGGAATTACTAGAGGATTCACAGTAGCCAATTATGGAGATGACTTGGGAAATGCATTTAGTTAAGAATGAACAAAGGTGGCAATTAAAGTGACAAATGAGAATGCAAATACCACATACTCTAACAAGGAAGAAATTACACAACCCACGCCCACCCCAAAGCATTGAGGGAAGAGAAGAAGATGCAATTATGGCAAGTTTTCATGTATGTATTAATTTTAGGGTTAGATAAAAACATTAAAAGATGACAAATCAACTATAGAAGAATTAATATATTTTATAGTACAATGGTAAACCTAAGATAGTAATTATATCAGCTATTAGTGATAGAAGAAAGGGAGGGGAAATAAAAAAAATGGGAAGGCAAGAGAAGAATCATTGATTTTAGCACCATTTAAAGTGGTAACATCCATGATTACACACACACACACACACACACACACACACGCCCTCCCCCAACACAAATAAATAGAATACACAGAGGGGAAAAATAAAGGAAAACAACAAAAATAATAGAGCTGATCAGACCAAACATATTTTTACATCAGTAAATATAAATGGGTTAAAATTCATCTCTTAAGAGAGTAAGATTTCACCTTCAGACTGAGTCACAGAGAAAAATCTAACTCCATGTAGACCGTAGGAGACATGACAATGGCAGTGATTCAGGAAGACTGTTTTGATTACACTATTATACCTTGTGACTAGAATCTACAAACACACACCTTTGAAGTAATCTTTATAAGTCTATTATTTGAAATGGCAGGTGGCTGTCAATAATTTAGATGTCCCTGGTTAAATCAGTGATAGCACATCCACACAATGGGAGACTCTACAGCCATTTCTATGATATACAAGGATCTCTAAGATGTATTAAGTAAAAAAAAAAAAAAAAAAGCAGAGTGCAGAACAGTGTGTAACATATGCTGCTCTCTGTGTTAACAGGGATGTGGAAGAAAAGAGTCTGTATTCATTCATATTTACTTTATTGTTGTTGTTAACCCACACTTGGGATATTTTTTTCCATTGCTTTTCAGAAAGAATGTAAGAGAGGGAGAGGGAGAGCGAGAGAAACATTGATATGGGAGATATAAACTGGTTGCCTCCTGCACAGGCCCCAACCGGAGGGGGGGGGGGGAGAGAAGGGTGGGGAACAAACGTGCAACTGAAGTACATGCTCTTGACTGGGAATTAAACTGGTGACCCTTCAGTGGGTTCAGACTCTAACCACTGAACGCAACTGCACCTGCCCCCAATTCCCACAGAGGTCACACCTGCCCCAGTTCCCAGAGAGGTCACACCTGCACCTGCCCCCAATTCCCACAGTGGTCACACCTGCCCCAGTTACGACAGAGGCCACACCTACACCTGCCCCCAATTCCCACAGAGTCACACCTGCCCCAGTTCCCACAGAGGCCACACCTACACCTGCCCCCAATTCCCACAGAGGTCACACCTGCCCCAGTTCCCACAGAGGTCACACCTGCCCAAGTTCCCACAGAGGTCACACCTGCACCTGCCCTCAGTTCCCACAGAGGTCACACCTACACCTGCCCCCAGTTCCCACAGTGGTCACACCTGGCCCCGGTCCCCGCAGAGTGTCTATTGAAAGTAGGCATTGACATGGGTTGCAGAGACACAAAAAATAATATGAATACTTTGAGCTAAATGAAAACATAATAAAAGCACCAAGCATGAACATGACAGGTCAGGTTAGGGAGTGACCCATGTGCCTTTGAGGATGGAGGGAGAGTTATACCAGCCCTGAGACAAACAACTGCCAGCCTAAAGGACACTGGCTGTGGTGGGGAGAGGCAGGAGGAATGCAGGGTGTGGACCCCATGATGCTAATTACAGAGACATACCATACCATGTCTGGGGAAGCCCCAGGAGGCCTGGAGGGCGAGCTTCTGTCTGCACTTCACATCTGAGAACACCCAGGCAGGTTAGGGACCTCACCTCCAATTTAGATACATTTCAATGTCAAGAGTGACATTTAACCACAGGACCAAAGGATTCCAGTCCCTGTTCCCCACTTCTGGGAAGGAACACCTAATTCTCCCACACCAGACGTCATGCTGAGTCCCCTCACCCCTCACCCATCACCAGGAAGTCTGGAGCTCTGGGTTCAGGCTCCAGTGGGACCAGGCCCAAGGCTTACAGATTGGCTCCAGCCTCCTGCCAACTCCTCAGGCCTGAGCCAGCCACCACGCAAGGTCTCATTTCCTGTTCCTTTGCACACTGCGATGCTAGAAGGATTCCACACACCTGGCTCCTCTGAGCACTGGCTCCTGGTTACTGTCTGGATGGTTACCAATAAGCAATTTAGTTTTATCTCCGTCTCCGTGAGCTTATTTGGAAGCCATGGAAGGCTGCTTACAGAAAATTAAGCTTCCTTTTCTGAAAGCATTCAGCCAATAGTGCAGGCAGGAGGTGGCGACTGGAGGTAACTGGCTTATGCATATGTAAACACGATGCATTTAGCAAATTATTTAGACTTCACACTTCAGAGCATTGAAGAAAACAAAGGTGCCTTCCCAGGAAACTTCAGTGCAACAGAGTCGTTCTGAAAGGAATTCAGAATTACTGGTTTGTGAGAACCTTGGATATGAATGGAAAATAATGGTTTACAGCGTGGAGCATGGGGTGAACTAAGCAGAATTTGAACAGGTCTAATTGTAAGTGGTATTAAGGTGTCTCTGGGGACCTCAAAGAATTACAGCCCATTACATGCCTTGGTGTAACCTCATCATTTCAAACTCAGTTCCACTGTGACTCCTCTTCATGCATTTTCCCAGCATGCTTTTCTCCTTGGACCTAGAGAGAGAATTCTAGATCTACCCTGAGCTCAAAAACAATGCCCTAGTTAGAGCATCCCTGATGCCTCTCCATTCTCCACGAGGACCGGTTGCCTCAGCCCCTTTCACATCTCATCAGTAAGGAATGGACTGAAATGTGAGTTTAAGTATCACCCCCCCACGGCGACCTTGTGAGCCAGCGCCATGGGCTTTGGGCCTCCTGGATGGCAGGGTAGGGTTTCCGGTTTGCAGACCACCGAAGGGGCGGTCCATCTGTCTGCAGGCGTGGCATCCAAGAGGCCCTCTAACGCAGTGCTTGACGGCCTAGCTGTGGACGATGAGGGACAGGCGGCACCAGCGCAGTGGCACATGTTACATCATCAGTACGAACGCCAGTGGTTCATACTGTGTCCCAAGAGCTGCCAAAGGTCAAGTGCCTGCTGTTGCCAAGCATCTTACTTGCACTTGGCCTTCCCTTAGTTCCGGTGATAACTTGTCAGCAGTCATGGTTATTTCCATCTTACTGATGTGGAAACTGAAGCTGAGGAGGCGAAGTGCTTATTATGTGCACCGGGAGGGAGTCACAGCAAGTGTCTACGTCAAGCTAAATAGGCAGAGCTGGGAGGTATATTCAGGTCCCAGCCACAGCCAGGTCTGCCCTGCTGTATCCTGCATTCCCACCACTGGGAAGGCCATCTCCATTGCCAGAAAATTCTCCGTTCACCAGAATACCAGGAGCAGCTGGGGAAGGGATGTCTTGGGCATGCAAAAGCCATGCTGGTCTCTGCTTCTCCTCACTGACACCCTCCCAAACACACACCACACCCAATACACAAACATACGTACACCATATCCCTCCCCCCACACACCACACACACACTCTGTACCCTCCCCCCGACACACACACATACATACACGGGTGACTCCAATACATTTGTAAACCATCACAACAACTCTGAGGCAGACACTCTTAGTATTCTCATTTTATAGCTGTGGAGACTGAGGCTTAGAGAAGATGTCAACTACTCAAATTCAGCAAAATATTAAGTAACGGGGTTTGCACCAAGGCCGTCTGACTCCGGGGCGGGGACTCTTGGCCAGGAGGCCCCACCACAGTGAGCCTCGTCACGGTACTGAGGCCCGGGAGCTGGTTCTAATTGGGATTCTGTCTCAGGATGAGGCGCACACACTGGAAATTATGACTCTTTAGTAGACCTTATATGAGGCTTAAATCAACCAAGCACAGATGGCTGCAAAGATTTAGCTGTACTATTATACACAACCACAACGCTTAGAACACCAAAAAACAAACCTACAAGCAAATGTCCAAGACTAGGGATTAAATTATGGTTCATAAGTATGTTAGAAAACCGAGGAGCTATTAAAAAGAATGACAAAGGCATTATGACATACAAAATACTTATAAGTGGTTAGATCTGGCTTTTGTAACATAAAACCGGTATTGTGGGCACGTGGGGGCAGACGGAGGCAGCGAAGGGAAATATACCATAAAAGGTTCCTCGTGTGTCTGTTACCTAAGAGGATGTTTGTTGTTGACTCTCTTCTTTCGCCTGCTGATGTTTTCTAGCCCGTCCTCGACAAAATACCCCAGCTAAGGGGAGGAAGGCCCTCTTAGGCCCCTGAGCCCTGGGCTCTCTCCACAGCCCAGACTCACCAAGAGGGTCAGAAACACCACCTTGTGTTCGTTTTCCTTTGTAAGCCCGTGAGAGTTCCCAGCGACCCTGACAAAACTCACCCCACTCCCTGGCGGTGCTTTTCTGTCCGCAGTGAGGGTCTCACCAAGAAAGCCTGGCCGGTGAGCAAGGCCAGAGTCATCAGGAGGTGACGCTCCGAAATGATTGGATTGGGACTGATGCGAAAAGCCCCTGTGGGTAAAAGTCACTTCTGAAAGACTCGTTTTCCACCTTTGCCAAGAGGCGCCGCCGGCAGCTGAGGAGGAGGGCGCCTGCTCTATCATGCGAAGAGAAATTGGTCTGCTTTCAGAGAGCAGATCAGGATCCCGCCCCAGTGTCCTCACGGTCACTCAGGGCACATTTCCCTCTGAGCCTGTCCCAAACTGGAGGCCGAGGAGCCGGAAGACCTGCTGGAAGGACGGCCGGGGCCCTGAGAGGCCCTGCTTCTGATCCGCTCGGCCTGGCCAGGCCTCAGTGGGAAGGAAATGAGGCTTTGTGCTGTTCACAGGTGCAAACGCTAAGCAATCAGAGGGCGGAGTCCACCCCACCCACGCGCTCACCCCGCCACCAGCAGGCTCTCTGTGTGTGCTTCGATATGTGGGAGCCACGGGGAGAGAGACACCCTGCGGAACTGCTTCTGTGTCACCAGGTCCAGACCCCACTGCGAAGGTCTGGGGGAGAAGGTCTGCAGGAAGGGAGAGAACGCGAGGCAGAGAACATGAGGAATCGGGATGGAGATCCCTCTGGAGCTAGACCACTTGGCTTAGCAAAACCAGAGCACTCACCGAGGCCTGTGCATCCCTGTCAGGGCCTTCACAGATTTGCCATCATTACCAGTCTGTTCCCTCCTTGGGGGCTGAGAGGATGCCCATGGATGCTGGCACGGCAGTATCACCAGCAGCCGTGCCGATGAGATGAGGGCCACACAGCCTCCTGCAGAGCGCAGCACCTGCTGGTGTTAAGCACCCGGCTGTTCCCAAAATGCCCGTTCCCTCCTTACTTAGGACTCGCCACACGTGAGGAGTGCAATAGGCAATACACCCAAATGGTATTTCCAAAAGGAGCAGACTTAGAAGTCCGGGGAAACATGTCATACCAAAAGCAGAACCAGCACCAAAGCATTTGGAACAATTAGATAGGTCAGCTTAGACCAATTAGTGTCTAGTTTTGACCACCGGGGTCTGGCATGCTTTCCTGGACTTCCGGAAAGGAAGCAACCAACCCAGCTTCCGGGTAAAAGCCAGGTGAGGGAAACACCAGCTGAGGCTGCCCTGACCCAACCCAAAAGAGAACAAAGAGTCAGAATGACCAGCTCGCAGGTCCACATGAATAGTGTGGAAAGAGGGCCGAGGAGGAAGCTGAAGGGCTTAGATTGGGGTATAGGCGCTGAACCCATCCCGGGTCCAAGCCGGTCTGGGATGCTAGGAGCTCTTGGTGCTGGCCTGGCAAGTCCGAGAGGTCCTGAGTCACGGGTATGGACAGTCCCCTCGCCCCCTCCGGCTCTTCTAGTTGGCCCACTGCCCAGCAGCCTGAAGGACAGCGGAAGAGAAGCCTCACACCCAAGTCCTTGGGAGCCGCCTGGGACCCATGCTCTCAGGGCTGCCTGCCTCGTGTGGAGGCAGGGCCCTCAGCTCCCCCAGAGTGGGAGCAAGACAGGGCCAGTGTGGACCAGAGCGGGCAGCGCGCCAGGTCTCCCTACTGGACTCTGAGTCCTCAGCAGCCGTGGGCCGCAGTGTATTTCTGTCTCTCCCATGATGAAGGGGCTAAATATAAGGTTGCTTCTGGGACCAATTAAAGAGGCTGAGGATGCCATTCTTGTTTATTTTCTGAGCCAAATTCCAAGGGAAACATTTAAATGATTTTTAGTCACAACGGAAAACTAGGATCTAGATTTTACTATAAATTATTCCCCAAACCTAGCTCCCCTGTGTGTGGATATATAAATAATATGTAAGGAGCTTTTTCATTAATCATTTTTAAATGCATTATAATATTGTAAGAATTTCTGTACAGAATCAAGATACAGAATATATGACCCTGTAGAAGTTATAACTTAGTGAATGTCTTACAGAACAACATAATGGAATTATTCAACCAATGGGCCTCATTGCTTCTGTTATTTAAAAAAAACAAAACAAAACAAAAAAAAACCAGGAAAAAGTCAAAAGCTCGCCTCGCCACACACATCAATGTAAGTTTCACATGGATTAAAGGTTTAAGGTAAAAACAATTAACAGACCAATTATTAGAATATAAATGAAGAGGGCGCTGCATATATCAAAGCAACAAAAGAAATAATAAAGTGTTAATAAAAGTGAGTATAAAAACTAAAGGTTTATGTTCATTAAGAGACTTGTAAAATATTAGCAAACCAGATTAAGCAATACATTAAAAAGATCATACACCATGATTAAATGGGATTTATTCCAGGGATGCAAGGTTGGTACAATATCTGCAAATCAATAAGCATGATATACCACATAAACAAATGAAGGATAAAAAAAATTACATGAGCATATTAATTGATGCAGAAACATATTTAATAAAACTCAGCACCCATTTATGGTAAAAACTCTCAGCATGTGGGAAGAAAAGGAACATGCCTCAACGTAATAGAGGCTAAATATATGACAAACCCACAGTCAATATAATATTCAATGAAGAAAAGCTAAAAGCATTTCCTTTAAGATCAGGAACAAGACAAGGATATGCATTTTCATCACCCTTATTTAACAGAGTACTGGAAGTTCTAGTCACAGCTACCAACAAGAAGAAGAAATACTGAGTCCAAATTGTAAAGGAGGAAGTAAAAACCTGTCATTATTTGCACATGACATGATATTGTATATAGAAAACCCTAGAGATTCTACAAAAATACTACTAATACCGATAAATAAATTTAGTAAAGTAGCAGGAAACAATATAAATATCCAGAAATCAGTTGCATTTTTATATATCAATAATGAACTATCAGAAAGGGGAACTAAGAAAACAATACCATTTATAACTGCATTAAAAACAAACAAACAAAAAAACCCTTACACCTAGAAAAAAATTCAACCAAGGATGTAAAAGCCCTGTACTCAGAAAATTATAAGACACTGAAGAAAAAAATTTAGGAAGATACAGTAAGTGGAAACATATGTGGAGAGCGGCTCCAGCATTTGGACGGGATCACGCCTCAGACTGACTTGTGGCAAAGCCACATACAAGTCCCAGCTTAGAGGGCAAAGCCCTCCCAGCACAATTATAGCCAAAAGGCTGTGGTTGTAAGCTTGACCTTATAATCTGACCCTGCAGTCCTAGGTAGCTAAGGGATGTGGGTTGCGAGGGGGTTGCAGCAAGTGCTGCCTAAACAAAGCTTGATAGAGTTTAGAGGATGGCAACACCAGGAAAGAAGCAGATTTGAAATCTGCAAGAGCATTATAAACATCTTGCCCTTGTTTTGCTTTGTGTGATCTGACTATAAAATAAAGACTTGGCTTACAGGCTGTGTCACTATTTCCTCATCTAGGCACAGTGATCCACCTGGTCCCAACTGTATTCTCTCATCCATCTTTAATCCTTCACCCCTGTGTTAAGCCCCCTTAAAGCAAGCGGAGGAAGGTGATGCAGAATGTCACCCAGATGCCAGAAACCCAGAGTACAAAGTGCAGGTTCACCTCGCATGAGCTGCGTGCCTAGTCAACCTCTGAGCCTCAGTTTCCCTAAGTGGAAATTTGGGGGTTGATATCAACTTATCTCTCAACGTTTTTCAAGCAAGGGGCATGGTCCCAGCATGCTGTACTCTGTGTACAGGAAACAATGAAGGCTAGCTAATGGTTCTGATAATACTGGCGTCTGGCTGGCTCTCATGCATTCTCTCCCAGGCTCCTCCATCCTTCTATGAGCCTGGCTAGAGTTCCCCACTGCTTACGTCGGAGACCGCATTGACTGAGCCTGGACCATTTGGCTCAATGTAATCTCAGTGTTCTTCTCCCATTCCTTAAAACTGGTCATGGTTCCCACACAGCCTAGCAAGTAAGCAAGGGAGCAGAGGGCAGAGCTGGGGCACATGCTCAAATCCTGGCTCTGCCTCCTACTGTCTTCGTGATCACGGACAATTTGTATGCTCTCTGTGCTTTGGTTTCTTTACCCGAAACCTGGAAATAATAACCTTACCTACCACACAGGGGTAGTACGGGGATGAAATGAAATGAATTAACATGCCTAGTGCTCAGAGCCCTGCCTGGCTCACAGCAAGCCTTCATAGCAGGGAGAGCACTTGGCCACTAAGTTGGAGGGAGGTGACTCATGTGGGTAATGCAAAGAGTAGGACTCAGTAAACACAGAAGGATGGCTTCACTCCCAGCCACCTCCAGAGACGGGGTGGGGCCAGAGGACCCTGTGCCTCTGTGGGGTGGGGCCACCTTGAAAAGGAACTGCAGTAGCTACTAGGGATGGACTCGAGGGCAGGATGTACCCGCTGCCAACAGTTGCTGTGCTTTTAAAGTCTGCCCCAGTCAATGCGTGCCCGAAATAACGGACATGAAAAGTGTGACTCATACACCAGACAATGCCTGGAAGAATAATGTAGACAATAAGAACCCAATTGTGCCACTGGCGGAGAGAAGGCCCAATGAGGAAGGTGTCTGTCCTTTGCAGTGCGATGCCCAGACTGCTCAATCCCTGATTACCCCTGGGGGTAAGGAATGCCAATTCTTTGTCACCCTAAGTGATGTTCACCCGGCACTCCGCCATCCCTCCCTCACAGAAATGAAGGACAGCCGATTTGGCTCTTTTAGATTCCTCTCCCCCAAGACACTGAGTATCATCGTTAGTGGGAAATGCTTCCATTGCATAATGCAAATAAAGGCAGTAAAATTCACACAACCACAGCAGGTTGCGTGATGAAATTGACTCTAATTAGCAAGTGTCAATACAGTATCCCTTGCTAACCTTACCGCTCACATCCCAGGAGTGTGCAGAAGATTCTGCTAATCAGACAAGCAGCCTTACATCCGGCACTTCCCAGGAGGTCACTGCGTATAATAAGATGCAAGTGCCAGACTGCTCCCTAGATGACAAGAAAGCAAACTTTGGCTTTTGAGCAGCAAAATCCAGCAGAACCGGTCCTGCTACCCCGATAAGGCTGGAATAGAATGAGAATGCGGCCGAGGGTGACAGGTGTAATTAAAATTATGTTCGGCTGCTCATCTGCCTGACAGACAAATGCCATAAGCACTAAATTGCAACAGTTTACTGAAAAAGTTTCAATCGACTGCTCATTTCTTGCTAAACACACCATTGATTTAAAGCTGGGATCCCGAAACCTCACTATGATTAATGAAATCTCACCAGGGATTGGACTGAGAGAAATGTTCAAGGTGTTAATGCAGATCATGGGAGAAAATGCCCTGCTTACTGCTATCTTTCCCCACTGTGGCTCTACCATTTGGACACCCTAATCATAAAAACAAGCTTCCTTTCCTTGGTAGTATAGAACAATTCTAGGAGGCAGACTACCCAGCATCTAAAGTAGGGAACCAGCAAGCTGGGCAGAGAAAAGAAAAAAACAAAACAAAAAACAAAACAAAAAAACAACAATGAGTAGCCACTGATGTAATGATGTGTCAATCATCTCTCCTGTGCAGGTGAGATAGGACTGGAGGCAGCTCAGCAGAGATAAAACCTGGAAAGAGGACCTTAACAGCAAGCCCAACAGTGTGGGAAAGAAACCTACACTTCAAGTACAGCAGGTCCTCAAATAGCATCATTTCATCCAAGGCCATTTTGCTATACCATTGATGAGATGCCATAGAAACTGAACTCTTGTTTGTATCAATTAGCTTATGGTAAACTTAGTTTCATTATACAGCATTTTGCTTCAAGCCATAGAACCTGTTGATAAATGAGGATTTCCTGCATTTGCTATATACTAATATCCCTGCCTATATCACCCTTTCAATTCATTCATTCAATATTTAATCAACAAATATTTCATGAGAATCTATTATACTCTAAGTTCTGCTCTATTTACAGGGTGGAAAATCAAGTATAATTCCTGTCCTCAAATACAATACAGATAGTCAAGAGGAAATGCCAACACTGAACAAGATCTGCAGCAAAGGGTACCATGAGACAACTATTATCCCATTTGAAAGACAAGAAAACTGAGGTTCAGAGAGGTTAGAGCTGGCCAGAGATGGAACCAAGGTTGCAAACCAAATCTGTCTGGTTCCGAACCTGTGATATATCCACTCCATCAGAAACTGTTTCTAGCTGCAGGAAGAAGACATTCTGGAAGATACCCATACACAGGGCTGCATGGACAAGGAAAGCTGGGCTCAAGGAGCACCTATAAAAAACAGGTGAGGGAGCTGGCTTGGTGGACGGTGAAACCACTGCTCACTGGCAGGAAGATGTGCAGAGAAAGCCACCTACCAGAGGTGCATCCCATGGGCGCCAGGTTAGCTAGCCTCCATGGGACAGGAGAGAGCAGGCTGCCCTGGGGAAACACTCACAGGGGAACTTCCTGCTCAGTGTGGAGGGGCCAGGACAGAACAGCAGGCCACCTCCACCGAACAGAGGTGAGCTTCACTTCTGTGATGGTTACCTTTAGGTGTCAGCTTGGCTAGGCCATGGAACCCAGCTATTTGGTCAAACATTATTCCAGATGTTTCTAGAAGGTATCTTTAGATGAATTAACATGTAAATCATTAAACTGAGAGCAAAGCAGCTTATGCTCCACAATGTGTTGGGCCTCATCAAATTAGTTGAAGGCATGACATGAGAAAAGATTGACTTCCCATGAAAAAAGGAGGAATTCTGCCAGAAAACTGTCTTGACTTGACTCTTCCTGGGTCTCTAGCCTGCTGACCTACCCGCCAAGTTTTGGACTTGTTAGCCTTTATAACTGCATAAGCCAATTCTGTAAAATCAATCAATCAATCACTCATTCTCTATATACACATATTCATACACACAAACACATTTATATATGTATACACACACACATATATACACACATACATATATGGGTGAGCAAAAGTAAGTTTACAATTTTATGTGAGTACATGAAACAGTTCATTCTTGTATTATTATTTATTAATTACTGTATTATTTATTATCATTAATCTAATTTGCCCACCCCTGTATATGTATAAACACACACACACACACATCTGCCCTGTTGGCTGTTTCTCTGGAGAACCTCAACACAACTACAGTAAAATATGGAACTTGGAAACCGGCTCCCATGGCCCTGAGAACCCCCCGCACAGAACAGGGTGATTACACCCTGCTGGTGTGTGCCCTCCCTAAGCTTCATGGGAAGCAACGAGGAAGACAGACTACATGGCCAGGGACTTTTTGAAGGGTGAAAAATTGATTCACTTGCTAGGTACTTATTGACTGCCTCCTATGTGCGATGCCCTATGTGAGGAGGTGGAGAATCTGGTACACAGTAGGCATTCTATACACACACACACACACACACACACACACACACACACACACACACACACATTCATATCGGAAACTAAGTAATTGCGGGTTTCACACATATATGGCTTCAGTTGAATTTTTAGGTTTGCAGACGTAGTACAAATGTAAAACACATTTTGTTATTTGATAGTTGGCTATTCAGCTGTTAATCAGTAAAAAAAGTTTTTTGATCTGTTTTGTAGTTTTCGTTTGGCGTTCGTTGAAAAATGGAAAATCAAAAGGAACATTTTCGTCATATTTTGCTTTTTTATTTCCGCAAAGGGAAAAACGCATCGCAAGCTCATAAAAAGTTATGTGCTGTTTATGGTGATGAAGCCTTAAAAGAATGGCAGTGTCAAAATTGGTTTGCCAAATTTCGTTCTGGTGATTTTTCACTCAAAGATGAAAAACGCTCTGGTCGTCCAGTTGAAGTTGATGACGCCCTAATCAAAGCAATAATCAATTCGGACTGTCACAGTACAACACGTGAGATTGCAGAGAAGCTTCATGTATCACATACATGCATTGAAAATCACTTAAAACAACTTGGCTATGTTCAAAAACTCGATACATGGGTTCCTCACGAACTGAAAGAATCACAGTTAACGCAACGCATTAGCAGCTGCGATTTGCTAAAGAAACGTAATGAAAATGATCCATTTTTAAAACGACTGATAACTGGCGATGAAAAATGGGTTGTTTACAACAATATCAAGCGGAAAAGATCGTGGAGCAGGCCAGGTGAACCAACTCAAACAACATCAAAAGCTGATATTCATCAAAAGAAGGTTTTGTTATCAGTTTGGTGGGATTACAAAGGAATTGTCTACTTTGAACTCTTACCATCCAACCGAACGATCAATTCTGATGTCTACATTGAACAACTAACGAAATTAAACAATGCAGTTGAAGAAAAGCCGCCCGAATTGACAAATTGAAAAGGTGTTGTATTCCATCATGACAATGCAAGGCCACACACATCTTTGGTCACTCGGCAAAAATTAATGGAGCTTGGTTGGGATGTTTTGCCACATCCACCATATAGTCCTGACCTTGCACCATCTGATTACTTTTTGTTTCGATATCTTTACAAAACTCCTTGAATGGTAAAAATTTCAATACTGATGATGATGTCAAATCGTACCTGATTCAGTTTTTTGCTAATAAAAACCGAAGTTTTTTGAACGTGGGATTATGATGCTGCCTGAAAGATGGCAAAAGGTCATTGATCAAAATGGGCAATACATTACAGAATAAAGTTATTTAGTTCCATGAAAAAATTCTTTGATTTTTTTTAAAATCCGCAATTACTTAGTTGCCAACTAAGTAATTCATATATGTATGAATGCTGAATGAATAAAATCTTCATAATAAAAAATTTAAACTCATTTTTGTGATTGTTACATTTTCTGAAAAACACGCCAGTGATTAAATCTGGAACTCGGGTCCAGATTCCTTGAGGGCAAGGATTGGGCTAGGGTGACAGTGGCAAGAATTTGTACTCTAATAATAAAAGCATAATATGCTCATTAATAATTGATTTGTCCATCCATATACAGGGGTGGGCATATTATTGTATGAGCGACAAGGTCCAGGACCGTGCTTCACATGCTGGAGGTTTTCTCCTCCAGCTCTTTCTGTCTTTGAACCTGACTCTTTTATTAGCGGGAATGTGTGTGTCACAGATAGTGTCTTCAGAGACCAGCAGGCCCCACTTTACACAAACTGCAGTCATCAGAAGCTCTCAGGCCAGCTGTGTGTAATGTGATGCTTTTAATAATGGTGCAGTGTCGGATGAAGCCAGGTGGAGTCTTGTAGAGCTAATGGTCAGTCCCAGAGCGGTGCTGGCAGGACCTCCGTGGGGATGGAATGTTCTGTAGCCAATAGGTAGCCGCTGGCCCAGGGTGGTATTCATCATTGAAACCTGGCTAGTGTGACCAATGAATCAGACTTTTAGCTTTATTTCATTTTAATTCATTTTCATAGCCATATGCGGCCAGTGGCTACCATATTGGACAGCACAGCTCCAGATGAACTGAATGGTATGGTGAACATCTTAACAGAGTCCGTCTGTCTGTTCAGGCATGAGGTCACTTCTTCCAGCAACCCTACTGCAGGAAGATTAGCTCATCAGAGGTCTGGCTGGCTGTGCTCACCCCTCCCGTCCCAGGACCCATTGCCCCTCCATGCCCCCCATTCTCCCTTGCATGTGAGCAGGCAGGAGACGAGTCTCCAGGAGACCTCGTGGCTGCCCAGTTGAAAAGCCTGCCGGGATGGCCCACAGGGTAGACGGCAGGGAGAGAAGGTGTCTCTGAAGCTCTATGATCAGAATAAACTTCTCACCCTCAAGCCCCTGTAGGAAGCTAACTTTTCCATTTCCCTCAGACACGCTGAGGATGAGAGGGAGAGGAGTTTTGCCTTGGGATGCCCACACCTCCTCTGCTCCTCGCTTTAAGCCAAGCAGCTCCTACACATCAGAGGGTCAGCTGTCGGAGCGTGAATCTCCTCTGTGGGAGGCGAACTGCCTAAGGGCTGAGTGAGTGGCAATTACAGGGGGAGGATGCGGGCTCTTCCGCCATGTGAAACAGAGTGGAAAAACCATCTCAGCCAGGCCCTCACTGAGCAAAAGGCTCTGTCCCAGAGGAAACGGAGCTCATACCGCTGCTGCCTGTGGACTCTGAAGGACAGGGCCTGACAGAATGTTCACACGCAGCACAGCAGCATGGGCTGGCGCCTTGCGTGTGCCCAGCCCCAGACCCGGTGGCACCTTTGAGCAGCAGGAGGCCCTCGAGGCTTCTCCCAGCTCCCTGGGGAGATGACAGACTGCGTGTGTGTCAGTGGGGCTGTCACCTGTGGGGAGGGTTCCATATCCCATATCACAGCTGACGGGAGGAAGTTTGAAGATGAGGAGTCAGAAGGTAGCGAGGGCACCTCTCCCCTACCCACCACACAAGGACTCTCTGGGAGCGACGCTGACCTCAGAGGTGAAGGACAGAATCAATGTGCAATTAGACACATGCAAAATGTCCTCCGGAGACTCAACTCTAGGAGGGAAGACTTAGTGGCAATGAGTAAGTGGCTTAAAGACAGGGCAGCCAGACAGGTGACGTGTCAATTGGAAAAGGAAGTAGTAGTCAGTACAGAACCAACAAGAAAATGAGTTTGAGAGGCAAGTCCAGACGGTGCCCATCAAAACACTCCCTGAAGGAGAAGGGACCGTGGATGGTCAGGTAAGACCAATCCTATAGGAAGAGCAGGTATTCAAGCCATCTCAGCTGGAATGTGGGTGGGAGGGTTGCTTCTTGCTCCAATTCCCTAGGCACCCAGCAATTATAATGACAACGTGGCTCTCACAGAGCTGGCCCGGAGGGAAGGAAGAGCAGCCCACGGTGTGGGCCTTCCACTCCCCATCCATTTGCCAACTGTCTGGACTCGAAAAGCTGTCTTGTTTTGGTTTATACAATCATCTCCTGAGAACCTGGTTAACGTGACTTCGTAACTGAGAGATGGAGCCACTCTCAATGAGAAAGTAAATTCAAGTGTCAGATCTGTAAAACCAAGTACCAACCAGAATCAGAATGCGGAGCATTTGTTACAGTAAAAGCCAACTCACACCATTTTTTGTCAAAATCCACCAGATGTACTTCCTTAATGGTAACCCTATGTCACTGCTGCTAATAGTGATGGCAGCTGTTACTTAGCATCTGCTCTGCACCAGATACTTTAAATCATCATCTTCGCTGATCAGGAAACAACACTGGTGAGGCAAGGATCGCTTCTCACTTTTAAATACTGGGGAACTGAGACCCGAGAAGATGAGCAATGAGCGCGGGTACTGGGGTTGGGCCAGGGCTACCTGGCTCGAAGCCCTTGCACAGCTGACTCTAGCAGTGATTTCCAAACTTAGTTTGCCAGGGGGGGGTCAGTGATCATGCTGAGAGCCAAGGCAGAGGCCAGGAAGAAACGGAATTTTTTAGCTTTTATTTTAAAAGTTGCTAGGGAAGATTTTGTTTCGTTTTTCTACAAACTGAATCTGAGCTGTTTGCAGAGGAAGCTTGGGGGAAGGGAAGGAGTGCCTGCCCTCCAGAACAAGGCAAGCGGAGAAGCTTCTGCTCGCTCATGAAATCATGTGCACTTTCTATGGGTCAAAATGCATCCAAGGCAAGGGTAGACGTATATTCTGGGTGGTTTTCTTTAATGCAAATGCACTGTATTGTAAGCACCTCTCCTGCAGATGAAAGTTCTTGAGAGCAGAAATGAATGCCTAACACACTGTCTGGCCCACTAAACAGTGTTTTGGGTGGAGAGACGGCTGAATGGATGAAGAGATGAAGCAATGCACTGCCACTCCCTGGGGTGACAGCCATTAGCTCTTGGCCTAAGACCATCAGTCTATTTCATTAGGATTCATTTAGCATTTATTCAGCAAATATTTATTGTGGGACAAATGGCCAATTTAAAGATCTGACCCAAGATGACTCGATGCAGCTCAATGAGCCATTAGTGACTACACCCCACCAATTCAATTCGTGAGCACTGAAGACCTTTAACATGACCTCCAGACACGAAGGACCCAAACAGCAATTCGCAGAGAAGGAGAGATCACCAAATAAAAAGGTTCCACCTCACTAGTAATCAAAGTAATACTAACTAAAATAAGAATCAATTGAGGGGAGGGGAGGGGAGGGTCTAAAAACAAGAGATATTGAAAAAAAATTGTGCCTTTTAGAACGATAGTGGGGATTGGAAAGGATGTTGGCACAAGATGGTATGTCAGAGGATGCACTGGTGTAGCGTTTTGGTGAAGATAAGGTGGCAGTCTAGATCAAAAGACCTAATCTTTGATTTAGTCATTTCATTAGAACCATTTATCTGATTGAAGATGTGTACAAAGATTTATGTATAAAATTTTTTTATTAAAAAAAGTATTTAGAATAGCAAAAAAAAAGTTAACTTAAACTGGGGGACTGGTAAAATATACCATATCACAGAATCCTGTGCAATTATCAAAATCCATTTCTCAAAAAACTGACTTGCAGGGAGTCTGCAATATATCTCAAAGTGAAAAAAAAAGAAACTTAAGTTGCAAAGCACTACCCAGAAAATAACTCAAGAAGGTACGAGTGAGAGAGCCAAGGAAGGAGGGACCAGCACCTTCGAGTGGGAAGGGAAGCCCGGCCTTCCACTGAGGAGAAGGCTGGAGGCGGTCAGCATCCCACTTCCACGGAGAAGCCACGGAGGAAGAAGGCCGAGAGCATCCCAGATTTCGTGGTCAGGATGCTGTGTGGCCTGCAGACCAGGTGTAAGGGGTGAGCAGGAGAAAAGGGGTGCAGTGGCATATTCTACAAAAAGAACTAGGAAGCTCAATGATTACCAGATGTTCAAGGCAGGGGACCCAGAGGAACAAGTCAGAGGGAGGGGGCAGGAAGGAAGAGGAGGGGGAAGGGTCATCAGGGAGGAAGGACTTCCTCTTTCTCTTCCAGAGGCAGAGGGCGGGATGGCGGGGGGCTGAGCTCAGCCCTTACAACCTGGGGCAGCAGCCTCAGGAGAAGCCTGCTAAAGGGCTGGGGTAGAGAGGCAGGGCTGGGGTTGGCAGGAAGAAAGGTGCCCTCCATCCCTCACTGCTCCTCCTGCCTGGCTCCATCATCTGTCCTTCATCCCTCAGGCTCACCCCACAGGCTGCCTTAGAGCCTCTCAAATGCATGGGGGTGCCTCCCTCTAGTAACCTCAGGTGACACTTCTTTCTAGGCCTCTTAACACCGATCAGTCTTTCCAACCTCAGGCTGGGCTCCCTGCCCACACCCTCTTCTGTCCTGGCACTTGGCGCCTGGCACTTGGCGCCTGGCACCTATTCTGTGCTCACCACACCCCTAATCCAGTGATGTGTTCTGCACCATGATGGTCCTCTCTCCCCTGGACTGTAAGCTCCAGAGGTTGGGGACTTCGCTTTCTTACTCTCACGCCCTGGCTGCTAGCCCAGCGCCGTCCATCCGTCCGTCCGTCCGTCCGTCCGTCCGAGCGGGCTCCCTGGGAACCCCGGTCTCCCACAGGGCCAACTCCACAGGGGGTGTCTCAGGCTTCTGTGGTTGCTGAGGCCTGGCACACAGGAAGTCCCCCTATGTACCCGCTTTACTCTCAGGCCTGGCTGGGCATGAGAGGAAACCCCCACAGGTCCCGGTTCTCCACCTGCTAACCCAGCAGCTGGGCACCTGAGTCTCCCCCTGAGGCTAGAGGGGAACTGCTGCCCCCCAAAGCCCCCCCCCAGCTAGTGCCTGTGGGCCTGAACCCCGAGGACCCCTGGGGAAGACTCCATCTGCACGCCTCCAGGAGCCACTGCCAAGCAGTACGCCGGTGTGGGCACAGAGGCAGACACCTCTCTGCGAGGCGCTGCTTCTCCAGGAGGAAGGGCACACACACCTGGAGCGCGAATAGACAGAGGGGAGGGCGGCCATGACCTGTACAACACTCGCCTGGGGCCTGTGCCGAGGGGGCCTTGCCACTGCCCGCATGCTGGCCCGCCTTTGTCACCATGCCCCTGGGACGGGTGTGTCACCCAGGACTTGGGACTGGAGGTCAGTAGGGTCCTGAGGTCATCGAGAGCCCACACTCTCCCCTGTCACAGGAGTGATATTAACCAGGACTTGCTGGGACCCTGCCCCGCCCCCGAGGATGAGGATGGGGCATGTGTCTGCTGCAACTCCTCCCCCACGGTGCCCGGGACACCCAGTTCACCTCCTTTCCTGGCTACACCCAGAGGGCTGGTGAGGGACCATGGAGAGGAGTGACCACAAGCCAGGACGGCAGCAGGGCTCAGATGCCCTCTGTGTGTCAAACCGTCGCTCCTCGCTGGGACGTAACCAGGGAACAAGGCAGATGTGGAGCAGTCCGGTCCCCAGGAAGCTCCCGTTCGGTTAAGGGTGCAGAGCTGGGCAAAGGGGGAGTGAGTCCCTTCAGCCTCCGAGCTTTTCCTGCTCCAGCATCCCGGCTGCCCTAGGGATGCCCAGGCTAAGCCCCTGGGGAAGCTGCTTCATAAACACTCACTTAGCCAGACACTTGGCAGGTTATTGATTGGTCTCCTCCAAAGGAGAGGTGAGGCAGTGATGGACAGGGAGCAGTGAGCAACAATGGGTCCCCACCCCAGCCAGAGTGATTTCCCTTCCAGATGCAGCTGCAGCCCTGCCCCTACAGAGACGCTCCCACTAATGGGGCCAGGAGGAGCCAGCAGGCGCTCTGGCTCCCATAGCGGCAATTAGCATCTTAAGCTCCCTCTCCTAGGAGGCCACAGAAAATAAGCTGACTTCAAACAGTGCTCTTGCTCTCAAGGCATCTTTCTCTCCAATTGGGGAAAGACACACAGGGGGCCACACCTCCCCAGGAGCCGGGGTCACAGCTTGGACATGGGATACGTGGGAATAGGTAGCGGGGACACGCGGTGCATAAAACACAGGCCTGTCTTCCTATGGTCTGCAGGCGAGCGGCGGAGGCACCGGGTACACACAGCACATGCTGGCTTCCTCCCCTTTCTTTGTGGTCGGGGCCTGCTAGGGGCTGAAGGTTTGGTGCCCCCAGAATCCATAAGACAAAGCCCTAACCCCGATGGACGGTGTTAGGAGGTGGGGCTGAGGGGAGGGCAGAGCCTCTGCTAAGGGGTTAGTGCCCTTCTAGAAGAGGCAGAGCCCAGTCACTCCAGCGTCATGTGAAAATAGAGCTGGAAGGCGGCGTCTGCAAGCCGGGAGAGCACCCTCGCCAAGAGCACCCTCCGTCTGGGCCCCTTGACCTTGGACTTCCCAGACTCCATCCAGAACGGTGAGGAGTGAATGTCTGCTGGTTAAGCAACAGTGTTAGGTATTTGGCTAGAGCCGAGCGAACACGGGGTCCCAGCACCTAGCATAACGCCTGTCTCCTAGCAGGTGCTCAGTCAACATTCTTTGAACAAATGTCCTTATTAGTCAGGGGGGTGGGATAAGTGCCAATACATGTGGCTTCATATGGAAAAGTATATAACCATTTCCTGTCCCCTCCAGCGAGGCCATCATGCGTGTACTTCTGGCCTCATTTCCAGATTTCCCTGGGGTGGGCACCTGACAGAAGCCCCCTGATAAATAAATGCGCACAGGAAATGATAAACAGAAGTGCCCGTCAGCTGTACCCCATGTTTGGCCTGGAGACACAGCTGAGCTGCTGGCCTCGCACAGGGGGTGCGATCATTTACATGGTTAATGATCACATCAGTGGGGTTCATGGAAGAGGCTCCGTCAGGTTACCCGGTTCTTGGCAGAATAGAAGATGCCTTTGGGACCAGCAGGCCTTTGTGCCTACCTGCAAGGCAGGTGAGGGTGTGCTCCTAGGGTGGGGCTGTCTCTCCTGTGGGTTTGCTTTGAAGCGGATGGCGGAAATCCTTAGGATTGGATTGAAAAAAAGGACACCAAAACACTCAATCCCGCCCCACCCACCCCCCAACACACACACACACTCCCCCTTAGAAAGGGTGAGAGAATTGCAACAACTGTTCCAGATCCACACTCTCTCCACAAACTCAAGAGCTCATAGGAGGGCTCACTGGCTGTACCTCTGAGGCCCCCGAGATATCCCTGCACACAGGGCTGGCCTCTGCAGGGAGGGGGCAGGCGGGATGTCCCTGCACACAGGGCTGGCCTCTGCAGGGAGGGGCAGGTGGGATGACCTGCACACAGGTGCTGGCCTCTGCAGGGAGGGGGCAGGCGGGACCTCCCTGCACACAGGTGCTGGCCTCTGCAGGAGGGGCAGGTAGGACCTCCCTGCACACAGGTGCTGGCTCTGCAGGGAGGGGCAGGTGGGACCTCCCTGCACACAGGTGCTGGCTCTGCAGGGAGGGGCAGGTGGGACCTCCCTGCACACAGGTGCTGGCTCTGCAGGGAGGGGCAGGTGGGACCTCCCTGCACACAGGTGCTGGCTCTGCAGGGAGGGGCAGGTGGGACCTCCCTGCACACAGGTGCTGGCCTCTGCAGGGAGGGGCAGGCGATCGCCTGCCCAAAAGCGGCCTGGGAAGGGTGAATATCTCAGTAGATACATCCACCCTTTCCTCCTGCAGCTGCAGACGTTTTTCAGTGCCAAGGTTTCAATGCGCTGGGTGGTTTGGGAGTGACAAAAGAAGGGATGGGATTAGGGGATTTCAGGAGTTGAGATGGAAGAAGGCAGGAAAGGGTCAAGCCAGTATCTACTTGGTGCCGAAGCAGACCTGTGAGGACTGAGCAGCGGCTCTGATCTGCCTCTCTGTCCTCTCTGCTCCCACCCCTCACAGAAAGGAGACTTGTCACGCAGACTGACAGTGCAGTAAGCCAAGGAAAGGCCTGCGGGTCAGGGCCACCTGTAAACAGATGAATGCCATCACACTGGTTCCCTAGCAATTAGGAACCGCATACAGCAGGCATTGCTTTATAATTACCGAAATTTAATCAAGTTATGAATTTTCACCGCTAGAAGGCATAAGGTCTATGAGAACAGAAGCTGTGCATACATGTCTGTATTCCTGCATGCTGTGGGAATCAAGAGGATTTTCTGATTTTGATTTAATGCAAGGCGCTGGTGATAGAATGGAAAGGATGCTGCTCAAAAATAACGTAGATGATGGTGACAGTGGCGTTAATGATGCCATTTATTTGAGGTTGTACACAATGCCGCACTCCAAGTGCTTTGCTTTGATTATTCCTTTTATGCTCACAATGATTCGACTAGGAGGTATCATTATTTGTATCTCGATTCCTCCAGTGAAGGCATGGATTCAAACGGGTTAAAATATTTGCTGAAAGTCATTCAGCCAGTAGGTTCCTGAACTGAACACAGACTGTCTGAAACTGACGCAGGACTTTTCCTCACTCTCCTTTTCTGCCCGCCGTGCCTTTTGCTACAGGGACATTATGCTCACGTCGGGGCCTGGAGGACAGAGCTAAACCCAAGGCAGGTGCAGGCGAAAGAAGTTACGGCTCTGGGTCCTGAGGACTCACTGTCCACGTCCATGCCGATGACCTGGTGGGCACCTACATATCCGTTGCTGCTGCTCCTCAACGTCATTCCACCCCACACGCTGCCTTTGCAGAGGCCGGAGTTGGCGGATGCAAATTCAGATCACAAACTCTCACCTGTCACCTCCCGGCTCCCCCACAGAGAGCATCCAGTTATCACGGCTCCCTCAACCCCATGGGCAGTGCCCACCCCTTCCGTGGGCATGGCAATGCAACCCGGGCCCGGAGGGAGGCGCAGGCCTGACATCAGGGCCGAGTATGATTTCCTTGAACATCCTCTGCAGCCAGCAGTTTGTACTGAGCCACACACCGGTTGACCCTGCAGAACAGAGCAGCCCCCGTAAAAGAAACGCTGGCTCCATGGCAGCCGGGCACTGCCACACGTTCACAGGTGTGGGTGGCTGGTTCACCACCTGGGCAACAGTGGCCTTCCTCAGGTTAGGTGAGGACCAAATGTCCCCACAGGTATCGCGTTCATTGCTCAGACGCTCTGAAACCAGCTGCCTGCCTGGGCGTGCAGGGCTGCCTTCCATCAGGCGCTCTGAGTGTTAAGGCGGCGCTGTCAAGCACAGCCAGACTTCCCCTGCACTAACTCCTTCCTCCCTCACGTGACTCCAGCTTTGGCTCCGTCCAGCAGCTGCCCGGTGCCTGCTGGGCAGTGGTGGCAGCAAAGACTGGGCACTGAGCACGGAGCAAAAGGGCGGTCACACTGATTGGCTTCCGGCGGGTCCAAAGAGGCAGAGGGGCGCGTTACCAGCAGGCTAAGCACTTCAGCAGGGCTTGGACAACGGTTCTAATGCATCCTGATGAGCGCCATCTGCTGCCCGTCCACACCGGGCATATGTCTCCTCGCCCCAGCATTGCATTTAGGCTGGAGATTTTATCACAAAGCATGCGTATGCCTTGCAGAGAGGAGATAATTGCTGGAGAATGTCTCCGAGCATATCGAGGAGCAAAGGAAGGCAGGTGGGGAAGAACATTCTGTAAATGTGGACCCAGAAGATGCACAAGGGATGGAGGCTGCCTGAGGCGTTCCCCACTCCCAGACTGCCAGGCTGCTCAGGGAGGGCACCAACGTGACCCTCGGAAGTGAGGACAGGGCTGGAGCTCCGGCTGAAGGCATTGCATGAGCACTCTTCCTGCTTCTGTGTGGCCTCGCTGGTCTCTGATACTCACATCTTTATTTTTAGGTTAAGACATCAATTCCACAAACCTCTTCACATCCCTTCATGTTAGTAATCTTCTTTAGGAATTCGTTTTCTTTGGGGAACCACAGGGATTTGTGAGAAATGCTGAGACACACAGCCACTGAGATGGCAGGGCTAGACCATCTGTGACTCACTCACTGGCTGGCTGAGGGAGCTGTTCCCTCACTGTCCATACAGGCAGTCAACAAGTGATCAACAAGGGCCTACTATGTGCTTGGCCAGCACTGGGTTACCCAGAAAAATGCCATGTTTGATGCAAGAAGGCTGGGAGCCAAGCATATCTCCTTTAAAAAATAGATTTCATGTTATAAAATGCTTAAAGAGTATTTTGTATAGTGAAGAAGAAAAACAAGATAACAGTACTCATGCTACAAGATTTCAAGACTTACTATAAGGCTATAATAATGAAGATAGTGAGGGAGAGGTGAAAAAAGAAATAGACAAATAGATAACCAAACACAAAGAAGGCTGAGATGCAGACCCACAGCATCAACTGATTTCTGATAAAGAGACAAGGCAACCAATTCAATTCAATGAAGAAAGGATAGTCTTTTTAATAAACTGTGCTGGAATAATTACATGTTCCAACACAAAAGGATGAAGCTAGACAAAAGACCGTATACCTTACATAAAAATTAATTAAGAAGGATTATAAGGCTAATTGTAAAACCATAAAACTTCTAGAAGAAAATAAGAATAAAATTGACATGACTCTGGGTTTAGTGATAAGTCTTGAGATATAACAATAAAAGTATAATCCATGAAATAAAAAATAGGTAACTTGGACTTTATTAAAATTTAAAACTTCTGCTCTGTGAATGACACTTTAAGAGAACCCAAACACAGCTTGGGAGGCAATATTTGCAAAACACATATCTGACAAAGAGTCTGTATCAAAAATTAAGTACTCACCACTCAACAGGAGGAAAACAGACAACTCAATTTTAAAATGTACAAAGAGCTGAATAGATTCATCATCAAGTAAGATGGGATATAGCTATCTGAAAAAATTCTCAACACCATTTGTCATTGGGGAAATGCAAATTAAAATAATGACACATCACCTCATACCTATTAGAATGTGTAAAAGCAAAACAAAACACAACTCACCAAATCAATTGCTGGTGAGGATGCAAAGCAACAGAAATTCGTGGGAACACAAAATGGTACAGCCACTCTGGAAGACAGTGCAACAATTTCTTATAAAGCTAAACATCTTACCACAGATCTGGGAATAGCACCCCACTGATGGGAAAACTATGTCAACACAAAAAGCTGCATTCAATGGGCATATCAATTTCATCTACAATATAATTGCCAAAATGGAAGCAATCAAGATGTCTTTCAGTAGGTGAGTGGATAAACAAATTATGAAACATCCATACCATGCGATACTATTCAGTGACACAAAAGAATGAAATATCAAGCTGCAAGAGGACACAAATGAATCTTAGGTGAATATTGCTAAGTGAAAGAAATTCAGTATAAAAAGGGTACATAATGTAGGATTCCATGTATATGACATGTGGAAAAGGCAAAAGTAAAGGATAGCAAACAGACCTACGGTTCCCAAGGGCCTGAGGTGGGGGAGGAGGAGTGGATGAAAGAGCGAGCACATGGAATATTTTTAGAGCAGTGCAACCATTCCTCGTAGCAGTGTAAGAGCAGATGTATGATACGGTGAATTTGTCAAAACCTATGGAACATTACAGTACAAACAGCAAACCTCAACATGTGCAAATTTAAAAAAATCACTTGGGAGGTGGGGAGACCCTAGGATGAAGAGCAGGATGTGATGACACAATTTAACTTTATTACAGGGGCGCTGACCTCCATGGCTTTGGAAATGAGCACAGACACAAGACTAAAGGCAAAGGGACTACACTTAAGTACTGCACTCTAAGGGATCGAGTTTTTCCCACAGAGGCAGCAGGTAGGGCTGGCAATTTGATACTAACATGCACACACAGGAACTGAAGAACTTAAGAGATGCAGAGCAGATACGGCAGCCAAGTTCCTCACTGTTGGAGGCAAGCAAGGGAAGAGGCTAGGGTTAGCCAGGTGCTAATGGATGAGAGTAGGAGACATCAGCATGAGCTCACATATAGCTAAAACAGATGCAGATAGATGCACTCAAAAGTTGCATAGTCTATACCCAGCAGTAATGAGCACAGCTAGTCTCAGATCTTGGTTTCTAACAACATTCTCCATCGAAAGGAACTGGGACTGCTTAGAGAAATGACTGATACTATGGCTGGGATAAGAAATACACAAGGTGAGGCTGGACCATATCAGAGTACCAGAAAGAAAAAATAAGTAACTAAATAAACCACAGTGAGAGTGTACCAAAGGGACACAGGACTCAACAGAAATAGCTACCAATGTTCCAAAGCTAGAACAATTTGAACAAAATCTCTGAATTTGATTAATCCAATAGTGTATTGAATCCATAAATACATGACTAAATAAACATGGAAGAGGTGACAAATCTCTGGTGTGAAAGAATTCCAATAACTGATACAGACACATTTACTCATGGATAGGTAAATGGTGGCAGATGCTGGAGGAAGTAAGGAGCACTAACTCCCACTCCCTACCTGTGGACTGTACATGATTCCCTCCAGCTAAAGGGAACAGTATGAAGGAGAGAGAAAAGAATGGCATTACTGTGGAGAAGCTGACAATCACCACCTCAGCCAGGTGAAGAAGGTTCACATCAACAGGGCTGAGTCACACTGATGGATGTGCCCTGGACACAATGTAATTGACATAATGTAATTGACAAGATGTCACTGACATGATATAATTGATATAATGCAACTAATATGGCACTTTATCTCTGAAGTCTTCCACCTAAAAATCCATAACCCTAGTCTAATCATGCAGAATACATCCAACAAATCACATTTGAGGGACTTTTTAGAAAGCACTGACAAGTATGTCTCAAAGTCATGAAAAAAAAAGAAAAAAGAAAAAGAAAAGAAAGAAAGAGAGAGAGAAAAAAAAGATAAATTGGAGCATGTTTCACCACCAGCAAAGATGGAACCTTTGATCTCTGTGAGCTCTGCCCCCAGCACAGAGTCACAGCCCAGTGTGTGCTAGGCCCCTGGCAGAGACAGAGCCTTAGGCTGGTGGGTGCTCTGCCACCAGCACAGAGCTCTTGGTTGGTGTGCACCTCGCCCCTGGCACAGACAGAGCCACAGCCCAGTGTGTGCTATGCCCCCAGCAAAGAAAGAACCTTTGATTTCTGCAAGCTCTGCATCCAGCACAGACAGAACTGTCACCCGGCGTGCACTCTACCCCCAGACCAGATCAGAACTGCTCGTGTAACCTGGTGTGCCCAGCCATAGGTCACAGGATCATGCTGCAAGTATACTGCCAGAGAGGCCTATGGCATCATACCACCTTACCACTGGGGCTGCACAGCGAATTTCATGCTAAAGGGCTCTGGGCCCTCACAGAGAGTCACACGCCAGAGGAACTGTGAACCCATCCCTGCCAACCCTGAGAAATAGATAACTAAGGAATCAGAATCATGGGAGATGGGGGTAAAACTCAAAGCTAGCGAGTCCAGGACCATTGGACTGCTAGGGGCTTTAACCCCTCAGACCACAAGCAGAGCCCAGGGCCAGAAAAAGACAACAAAAATGGGAGAAAAAGAAACAACTCCCAAAGGAAAGAAAAGAGGAATCACCAGAAAAGGAACTAAATGAAATAGAGGCATGCAATATGTCAGACAAAGAATTCAGAGTAAGAGTCACACAGTTTATAAACCAGATGGATGAGAAAATAAACAATTTATGTAAGAATCAAGAGGAAATAAAAATGATTTAGCTACAATAAAAAAACAAAATGGAAGGTTTCAACAGTAGACTAAGAGAAGCAGAGGACCTAATAAGTGAGTTAGAAGATAGGGCTGAAAAACACACCCAATCTGAACAACAGAAGAAAAAAAAACTAGAAAGCAGGAGGAGAGCCTAAGGGAGCTTAGGGACAACATGAAAAGAAATAACATACGTATAATAGGAGGGCCAGAAGGACAAGAAGAGGAGCAAGGATTAGAAACCTATTTGAAGAAATAATGACAGAAAACTTCCCTGAGTTGAGGAAGGCAAAGTCAGACAAGTACATAGAGTCCCAAACAAGATGAACCCGAAAAAACCCATACAAATACGTGTTGTAATTAAAATGGCAAAAGTTAATTACTAAAGAGAGAATCTTAACGGTTGCAAGAGAGAGACAGAGAGTTAACTACAAAGAGATCAAAGAAGAAGAAAAAAAATCCTTAAAAAAAATGACAATGAAAACACAATAATCCAAAAGCTATTACCAATGAATTTCATGAACTCACCTACTTCCCTTTCCTTTGATTGCAATGTATAAGTATAGATGTAATCCTACATTCTCCGGATCATTATCTCAATCCGTTGAGGTTCTGCTTCCCAGCATATGTCGACAATTTGGCTCAAATAAACTCACAAAAATTCTTTACAGGTTTCAGTGTTTTTTTTCTGTTAACACAACAAATGACAAATGCTGGCAAGGATGTGGAGAAAAAGGAACCCTCATGTACTGCTGGTAGGAATGCAGACTAGTGCAGCCACTGTGGAAAACAGTATGGAATTTCCTCAAAAAATTAAAAATGGAACTCCCATTTGACCCAGTAATCCCACTTATAGGAATATATTAATATTCCAAGAAATCAGAAACACTCATCAGAAAAGAGATATGACCCTCTGTGTTCACAGCTGCACAATTTAAGATAGCTAAGATTTGGGAACAGCCTAAATGCCCATCAGCAGATGAGTGGATTAAAAAATGGTGGTGCATCTACACAATGAAATACTATGCTGCTGTAAAAAAAAAAAGAAAGAACTTTTACCATTTGCAACAGCATGGATGGAACTGGAGAGCATTATGCTAAGTGAAATAAGCCAATTGGAGAAAGATAAATATCACACGATCTCACTCATTTGTGGAATTTAATGAACAACATAAACTGATGAACAAAAACAGAGCCAGAGACATAGAAGCATCATACAGTCAAACTTCAGAGGGAAGGCAGTGTGGTGGGATAGGTAAGAGATCAAACAAAGGATTTGTATGCATGCATATAAGCTTAATCAATGGACACAGATTGCCAAGAACCAATTCCAGCATGTAATAATTACAAGAGTTTCACCAAAAGGTTGGTAAAGCTTGGATGGCTCAACAAAGGTGAGTCACATATGTAGTTTACCTTTTGGAAACAGCTAAATGGCACTTCTCCCAAACCTGAATGTTAGCTGCCAGACAGCTCAGAGCATTTTATTGCCTCCTGTTGGCCAAACACCTGAACGGTTGTAGACTATTCCTGAAACTGACAATCTCTGTAAAATATCCTTTGTTACCTTACCCTTTGAAGTGTACATTTCCATCTTGCCTTGGGACAAATTGTGTTATAATAAAAGCAGGGTCTTGAGTGAAGAAGGAGAGTCTTTAGCTCCCTTTGGCTGAAGCTCCTCGGACCCCAAATGCCTTTCAAAATTATCTTTTGTCCTTGGATTCCTTCTTAATCATCTATGTGCAGCCCCTTTCTCCAGATGCTGAACCCTTTGTAAGGCTGGGAAAAGAACTCTGGCAGCAGACAGTAGGGGTATGAGGGCATGTGCTGAAGGTTGGGATGGTCATGGAGAGATCAATGGGGAAAAAAGGAGACATGTGTAATACTGTATGTAATACTTTAAACAAGAAAGAATTAAAATAAATAAATAAGTGCAAACTGAAAAAAGAAAAATCTGAGGAATTGTCACAGACAGAGGAGCCTAAGAAGACTTGACAACTAAATGTAATGTGTTGCCCTGGGTGCAATTCTGGAATAATAAAAACAAATTAGGTAACTCAGAAAATATGAATAAACTATAGACTTTAATGATTATAATGTGTCGATATTGGTTCATTATCTGTGACAACTGTGCCATAACAATGTAAGATGCTAGTAATAGTGGGACATGGGTACAGGATAAATGGGAACTTTGTGTACTATTTTTGCAATATTTCTGTAAATCTATAATTTTTCTAAAATAAAATAAAAAAAGTTGCCCTAGCTGGTTTGGCTTAGTGAATAGAGCATTGCCTTAGGACCAAAGGGTCTGGGCTTCAATTCCAGTCAAGGGTATGTACCTCAGTTGCAGGTTCCTGCCTGGCCTGGGCTCATGCAGGAGGCAACCAATCGATGTGTTTCTCTCACATTGATATTTCTCTCTGTCTTTCCCTCTCTCACTTCTACTCTCTCTAAAAATAAATGGAAAAAAATATGTTCATGTGAGGATTGAAAAATAAATAAGTTTTAAAAAGGTTATGTTAAAAATGAACACTGAGGTAATGACTTTGGGAAATGGAACTTAGTTGGGTACCAGTTGCTGAAAAATAGAGAGGCACATGCTCTGAGCATGAAGGAGGACCAAGAACCAATGAAGCCAGGGGAGGGATGCACAAAGCGGCCACCAGACCGTCCTCAGGGGGACATGCATGCCCTGACCTACAGGTGTGCCCAGCAGAACCTAACATGACCATTGACCATACCATGGGCTCGTTAGTAAAGCGATAGTATTATTTACTCCATTCTGGAAGTTCAGCCATAGCATTAAATCACGAAGAAAAGAAAAAAAAGGGAATGTAACACAAGTGTAAGTAGTACAGTACTTTTAAAACCCAAGCCTAACAGTCTGGATTCAAATCTAAGCCATTGGCTAGATGTGTGACCTTGAGCAACTTGAATTCACAGAGGCCCTTTTTCTCATTTTTTAAATAAAGGAAACAGCACCTCCTGTCACTGGGCTCTCAATGAATAGAATGTGCTTATGACAGTGTCCAGCACTAGTGTATAGTCAGTAATGGCAGCTATTTCTTAAAATGTACACTGCAGAGAGGAGGATAAAACGCCCATGATCTTGAGTTGAGTCTGAGGACCCCCAACAATAAAATGAATAACTATCAGAATGATTCCCCCACCCCCCCACCCCGCCAAAGAAGCAATCATTCCAACAAAGATGGAGGACAGATTTCATTCATCGAAAGCAATGGCAAACAGCAGCTCCCCAGCCTGAAATGTGGGAAGCAGAGATGTGCACACAGGCTGCAGGCGTCCCCGGGGAAGGGAGTGTGGGGGGCAAGAAATGGGGGAGGGGAGATTGCCAAGGGATGTGGGCTTCCAGATGGGACAACATAACTGCATCCTGCTCAATGCTTCTCCAATTACTGAAAGCCAATCTAAATCTCATTTTCCTAAAGTTTTCAAAAAGATTTTTAATATCATCTGGGAGAATAGGTAAGAAGGGGCATGAAAATTTGAGAAAGAGAATAATGTTAGATAACAAGATGAATGGCAGAGCAAAAATGATTCAGAAAACAGGCTATTAAAATGCACACAGCTAACAATTCCAGTTCTCTTTGCATACCCTCAAAAATAAGCATGACATTGATTAAAACAGCACTTTTTCAACCCCTGGTCACAAGCCAGGAGTGGGTCATGGACATAACTATCTGAAATATGCAGTACAATGGCAGAGAATAGGAAACAGCACACATTATCTGGAGAAAGAATGAGGACTGCTTGGTGAAAGCTTTAAGTACCGGCTCACAGTAGAAGCCATTTCTTCCCATTTGAATGTCACTGGGCCTAATGCATCAAACATGAAAAATACTATCCATGAAAGAACAAAATGAAAACACAGGTGAAATTTTTACCTGGCCTCAGAGTGGAGAATAGATTTCTAAACATACATCAAAGCCAGAAACTCTAAAAGAAAGGAATGATAGTCCTGAATGGATGAAAACATCAAAATCTTTATCAGAAAATACCATTAAAAGCAAATGAACAAATTGTGGGGAAATGTGAAATGATGGAGTCATAACTTTAATACATGTAATAGAATCACCTTATAAGTTATTGAGACAAAGACCAACGCCCTAAAAAGGGAAGTATAGGGAATATGAGGCAATTCAGAAAGAATTACAAATAGCCAAGATGTATAAAAAGTAAAAAAGTTAAACCTCCAGTGTAATAAAGGAAATACAATAAAAATCAAACCATGACAGAGGAAGGTAATTACCTCCCAAGACCCATCTTCTGCATTTCTTTCATAATAATAACCATGATTTTCAGCTGGTTCATTGCTTTTCAGCTTAAAAGTTTGCATTGTCCAGCATCGAGCAGGGCTGTTCAACTAGACTAATACTAAATTCAGCCTGAGTTGGCCATTGAGAAGAGAGCAGAACTGTATACAGACTCACAGAGGTCAGTTTAAAGAAAGTAGTGTACCCTTCTTTGCTCCCCCCTCTTCCTGGTGTCTGAACTACAGATTCAATGGCTGGAGCTCTAGCAGACATTCTGGGCCATGGGGCTGGATGCTAAGATTCTCAGAGCAGTAAGACAGGAAGGCCTTGAGGACTGAGATACTCCATAGTAGCTGGGGACTTCCTACTACTTGACCTAACTTATATTAGAATGATAGAAACCCTCTTTTGCTTAATCTACTGGAGTTTCAATTATGTACCACTAAGCCAAATCCCAACTAATAAAAGTACCTTTATTCTTAATCTATGCTGTAGAAAAATTCTTTTAAAAATTATAGTATCCAAAGTTGGTAAGTGTCCTCTAAACAGACATTCTCATATCTTGCTTATAATACACATTTCCTGGGAGAAACTCTGCCAGAAAGTAGCAGAAGAGTTACAACATGCACATCCTTTGCCCTAGAAATCCCACCACTGGTCATGTATCCTATGAAAATAATTAATATGCGTGCAAAATGAATACACAGTCATGTTCATAAAAGCAGTATTTGTAGTAATAAAAGACCAGAGAGAAGCTAACTGCTCAGTAGAGGACTAGTTATAAAAATTATAGTACATTTATAGACTCAGACACCACACGGCCATTAAAAACCAAGCTTTCAAAGAATCATTAGTGATATGGGAATATTATTAAGTGCTATTAAGCTAATAATAAAGACTTTTGAGTAGTATATGATTATACTCAGTTTGGGAGACTGGGTAATTTTAAATATTCTTTAACAAACATGTCTAACTACTATAGTTTTGTTTTCTTTTAATTCAAGTTAAAAATGTTCATGTGTTCACTGTCTCCCACAGCGTACCTGTCTTTTCCAGCTAGGAGGCTCCTTCCACTCAGCTTCATGCACAGCATGTTCTAGTCCAACATGCCCAGCTGGTGTGTGTACCATGGACCATCCTTTCTGCTCCCTTGTCAGCAGTCTTTGTAAGAGATGAGGATGCCTGGTACACAGCTGTGCTTTACTCCAGCCAACCAAGGCCCCTGAGCGTCGTTCTGGGAACTGCAGCTGCCAAGACTCTCTGTGGTACTCTGAGTGATGCTCTGGAGGCCACCTCGGTCTCCCCCTCCCTAGATACCAAGATGCCATTGTCCCTGACTCCTTTGAAGCTCCTGACCTCAATACTGCCTGTCTCCAGTCAAAATAACTTTATAAGAATATACACTATGTCAAGTAGAAAATGTTTAGCTGCAAATAGAAACCTATCCAGTGGACATGCGATGGCAGTATATCAAAGGGTCCAAACTATAATAGTATGCCCATATTTCAAGTTAGTTTCCTTGTCTCAAGCATATGAGATGAAGTCTAGCTCTCCTGAACAAGAGACTTAAGTAAAAGTAGGTCAACTGTTTTAAGCATTAAATTCCCTCAGAGTCCTAGATTGATAAACCCAACTCCTCAAAAAGATGGAGAACAGCCATTTTCTGGACAACTGATACTTTGGGACATAAGTGAGCTCCGTATGGAGATGCATGAACAATTTATTGATGGATTTGACATTAAGTGTTCTTGACATCCCACTTAGGGGAGAGACATCATAGGTCATGGACATAGAATGGGAATGTCATAAACACTGGCTGCCTGGATGGATGTATGGATGTATGGATGTATGGATAGATAGGTGGGTGGATGGATGGGTGGGTGGATGGATTATGGCTTGGTGAAGGCACATTACTCACTATCTCCAGGCTCATTCCTGCCATCAGTTTTAGGAAACAAAACAAAACAGCCATGAAAACGTTGCCTTGTGCTTTAAGTTTGTTTGTTTGTTTATTTATTTATTTTTATTTTAAAAAAATATATTTTATTGATTTTTTACAGAGAGAAAGGGAGAGAGATAGAGAGCTAGAAACGTCGATGAGAGAGAAACATCAACCAGCTGCCTCTTGCACATCTCCTAGCGGGGATGTGCCTGCAACCAACATACATGCCCTTGACCGGAATTGACCCCGGGACCTTCCAGTCCGCAGACCGACACTCTATCCACTGAGCCAAAATGGTTTTGGCTGTGTTTTAAGTTTAAATGGGGCTCAGGGGCTCACAGAAGCAACGTATGTGAAGTCACAGATCAGTGTCATTTTCATCACCACGAGTTTCCTGAACGGGCTAGTGTCCTGGGCTCAGAGTGCTCAATCTGCCGTCTCACAAACAGAAATGTCCTTCTTGTACCAGAAGTTCTCAACTCAAATGAAAGCGAACTCTCACTAGTTCCAGACACTCCTCTGCCTATCCTTGTTCTCTGTGCTCTCATGAAAGATCAGTGAAGCACTGTCTGAATGTTACATCTCGAAGGATACCACATCTCTGTCATCAAGGCAAGCAGTCTCCTGAGACACGTTGAGCTTTCCTCCTAAGTCAGGGAGGCAGGACACGGTAGGAGAGAAGACCTGCCTGATCCCAATGTGGGTGATGCTATCTGTCCCCAATCCAAAGGAGCCAGAAACACACACGGCAGATGTGTCCCAGCCTGAGGTCAAACCCCGGATCACTGATGTAAAGAGGCCAGAGATGGGCACCTCTGATTCGCTGAGCCTGTCTCAACCTAGAGACCCAATTCACCTTCAATGCCCAACCTTTCCAAGGGCTGCAACTGCCACAAGCTCAAGTCCCTGCAAGAGCTTTGAAAACTGCAGTTCATTCTACAAATGATCAAAGACAGCCTGACCTGTACCATGCACTGGCCTGTGCTGGGCATGGTGCTCAAGGCAGTGAGCCATCTGCAGGGAAAGCTGGGGCTGAGCACCAAGGTGGAGAAGATGGGCTGGCAAGTGCAGATGACAGACAGGAGCCTGGCAGGTGAAAGGACCCCAAACAGCCACCCTTCAGTACCTGGGAGGGTGAGGGAAGGAGGGAGGTTGGGAAAGGGCAGGTGCCAGGTTCTGACACCTGGGGAGAGCCCACAGTACCCCAGCCCTGAAGGAACCCAGCGGTACACTGGGATCCAGACAGATCAGGCCAGAGAGTGAGGGGACTGGGCTTCATCCCTTCTGAGTTCTCAACATGCCCTGGGATTAGCCTGGCTCAGCACAGTCTCCCAAGTCCTAACAGTGGGAGAAATGCAGGGACAGGAATCCAGACCTCTTCAGCCTCAGTAACACTACTCAGGGTAGAGGTTTCATAGGATTAATAGTCCCCATTATGTTCTGAAAAAAGGCTTAAAAAACATTGGCAATTTTTTTGAAAGTCACTCTTAGAAGTATTTCTCGGCCCTCTGCATTGGTGAGTAATCACAATTCTGATCAAACCCCTGTCAGCACTGATTTCTGGTCTTTGCCATTCAGTGTCTAACCCTGGCTCTGCAGCTTCTGCATCCTGTCTAGGTGATTTCCAAAGCTGGGCTACACTTACATCCCATGCACCTGAGACCCCAAACCTGGCACCTGCACTTTCCCAGCCTTCCCACTTCCCCCACCCTCCCAGGTACTGAAGGGTGCCTCCTTGCCTCACCCCCACAGGAGATGTCTGCAAGAGCCATTTGGAAGACTCAAGCTGGGACAGAGCAGAGCCAGCTCCAAAAGTCAAAAGAAGTGCTACTCTCTAGGCTGGGGTGGGAGAAGGGCGCCCGGCGATATGGAACTGGTGGGCTGTGCTGGCTCTTACACAGATCGTTGCCCTCCACAACCTGCCACTGCCACACTGGGAGATCTGAAAGCTGGGGCTCCCACATTCTGCAGAGCCCCATGGGCTTCTCTGCCCTTACCAGCACCTCCCCTCCCAGAACTTCCGCTAAATCATCCTCGTGTTGTTTCTCTTTGTAGCTCATTCTAGGTCTTGAAATAATGAGAATCACAAGCAGAACCTCTGTGTGAGCAGGTTTGCCTTCTCTGGCCACACAGTTCCCTCTTTCCAGGTGAGAGGGGCCTGGATGCTTCCCTCCTGGGGTTGTACAGAGCACAGTTTCCACCCCCAGGACACCAACGTGACTTGGAAATGAGTCTGATCCCTCAGACTGAAGAGATCAGGCTTGTTGTTTTGTTTTGTTTGGGCTGCACTGCCAACCAAACTGAGCTTTATCTGCTATTCTATGTAATAAAAGGCTAATATGCAAATTGTCCCTTTGACTGGGAGTTCAACCAGGGGGCAGGGCTGGCCAAATGCCATCGGCCCCTCCCCCCAGCAGGCCCTGCCTCTGATCGCCCCCACTCCACCCAGATCAGGGGCGGGGCCTGCCCACCAACCTCCTGTGTCCCCTCCCCCTGGCCAGCCTGGCCCGACTGGCCCATATCAGGGAAAATTTGTGCACCAGGCCTCTAGTTGTTATATATTCCTCAAGTTCAATAATCAAAATCACATTCCTGCTTCCTTCTGTCTAACTGCGACTTTCAGTTTAAACAATCACCATCATCAAGGTAAAACAGCTATGTTTTTTGAACTCTAACTTTATGACACTGTGCCCAGCCCCAGGCCCAGCCCCCACCACGGCTGGATCTGGGAAGGAGGACACCAACGTTTTACAGAGCAGCTGGCTTTGTGGAGTGGCAGTCATTCGCTTCCTTTCAATTATAATTTCAATTTATTTTTTATTGTAATGCTGTCTTTTCACAGCGATAGATAGCAGGGCAATGGAAGAACAGTCGACTTCGGGACAGATTACAAATGGATTTTCATCTCTGAGGAGCGGAGCGAGGCTGGGAACTGGTGGCTATCAGAGAGCATCATGTGGTGGTGAGTGATGAGCCCAGGACGGTGCTCTGATAAACTTCCAGAGCCAAGCATGCTCTCAGAAAGAAAGGAGAAAGGGAGCGAGGTCCTCAATTCTCTCCCTGGAGAGACCCCCTGGGAGAGGGCTGTGTTATCAGGGGAGGGGTGCGTTCTGTGAGCACTGAAAAAATGGTAAGAATTAGTTTAAATGTGGGCATGTACATGTGTGTGTGTGTGTGTGTTTCTTTTTGCAAAGGAGGCCCGCCCTCTCAGTCAGCATCCCACTCAGTTTAAGAGCTCAGCAGATGTGAGGTAACCAGCACGCACTCTAGGGAATCCTCAAGCCCCTGCTCTGTCACTGAGGAGCTGCGTGGCCTTGGCAAGGGGCAGAAATGCTCCAAATCTCACGTTTTCTCAGCAACACAGGTGACATTATTCAGCTGTTAGAAGAGTCAAACGTATAACGAAGCTGGTAGCACAGTACACATACTAAGCACCTTATACAGATTATCCCTTGTTAAAATACATCTTTTTCTGCTTTGGGCCATTTTCAATTTTGTGAATGTTAGACAACCCTTTAAAAAGAATGAAGGTGGAATATTTGTCAATTTTTGACAATTATTTAGAATTCAGACAAAAAGTCCTCATAAACTTCCATTCTATTATAGTTGGGCAAGACAGACAATAAATAAAATGAGTAAACAAGTTATCTAGCAGATTAGAAGGTGTTACATGGTGAAGAGAAAAGTAAAGGAAGGAAGGGGGGTAGACATGCTGGGAGAAGGGGGTGAGGGGTGGACTGAGAAGGTCACACTGTGCAGAGTTTTCAGAGGGGGTGAGCCGTGTCCATGGCTGAGAAGGCAGTCCATGCTGAGGGGATGTCCATGCAAAGCCCAGAAACAGGAGTGTGATGGACACATTGAGGGACCCACACAGGCCTGGGTGCCCGCAGTGAGTAGGCACGTGGTATAATAACTAAAGCTGGGGACAGAGACTCTAGGGATCATGTTGGGCCTTACAGGTCACTGAAAGGATTTTAACCTTTCCTCTTATGAAGAGGAAGAGGGGAAGTCGCTGGAGCAGGAGATTACATGCTCTGACTTACATTTTACAGAATTGGTTTACTTTGCTCAAGATAGAAAGAAGGGGCTGGGAGATTAATTAGGAAGCTATTAAAATAAAAGGTGAGGCGTCTTGGACCACAAGGGAGGTGAGGGTGGTGAGAAGAGGATATACTAGTGTTTGAAAATCAATTTGAAAGCAGAGCCAACATAATTATATGTGGCATTTGAGTACAAGAGAGTTTTTGTGATTGTTTTACTTTAGCTAATCGAAATGCAGAGCTGCCATTAATAAATCCTGCAGGAGGAAGAAACACATGGGGGAAACACCAGGAGTTTGACTGTGGACATGTTAAGCTTGATACCCCATGGGCGCCCAAATGGAAACACTGAGCAGTCGTTACAGGTGTAAGTGTGGAGTTCAAGGGAGCACAGGGAGGGAGACAGACAGACGGACACAGACAGACCTGTCTGTACCTACGTGAAAGCATATCTCTGACATATAAAAGAGACAGGGTATAAAACATTATGTAGAGCATGAGTCTTATTTTGTATGAGTAAAGTTTAAAAGGTATGTTAGTATATGTATGTCAAAAATAATTGGAAGCATATGCAACAAAAAGCTAATGGACTTGGGAATATGAGTCCATTTTTGCCATAATATTTGAATTTTATATAAGAAAATATAAATTTATAAGTTAAAGAATAACAGCAGGAGAAGAGGCCTGTTTGGGTGAACCATCAAAGCCGTTAATTTCAAGCACAAATCTCTACCCCCTCCTCTGGACTCTGGTTAGACTGTGGCCACCACGGCCTCCGTTTACCCTTCTCTTTTTTTTTCACCTTTAGCTTTTCCCCATCAGCTAGTATATCAAGCGGCTTCGGTGACCAGGAGGCCCTGGGTCTGCTTCTGCGGAGCAGAATTCACGGAAGCGGAGGAACCTGAGTTCAAAGTCCTGACCAGGAAGGTTTTCTTCTTTGATGCAGCTGCCAATTTAATCCTGAAGCTTTCTTTTTTTAAAAAAAATAATGACATTTAGAATAACAAGACCAAAAAATTCAATGTTCCTTGGTAAGTTTAATTTCTGACCAAAATGCCGTACTGAATAAGTGAACGAAGCCTAATGGGAAGATTAATATGAACTGCTTGTAAATCGCAAGTTTGCGAGCCTGGGGCCTTCACCCTGTTACACAACAGCCACCAGAGAAGAATGCTCCTTCCTGGCGCAGAGAGGCATCTCCATTTGCTGGGCGCCTCTGGGCAGGCAGAGCGCTCTGGGATTTTTCCACTGAGATGTTTCAGGGAGGAAGGGCTCCATCTCTGCTCATTGGCACCACCTCCTGTCCCTATTCAAACACGCTTCCTAACTTTGCTTGTGATAAGTAATGGAATTAGACAACCAGCTGTCACTGGGGACTTCCCCCAGGATCTAGGCCTGAGGCTGAAATCACCACTTGAGAAAAGAAAGTCACTATGGGCTATGGCTATTTTTCTACCATTCCAAACAGCTCCACTGGCTGGCGGTACAGGTCAGGCCAAGAAAGGGGTACAATTCCACAGCCTCTCCAGAACTTGGGAGTGGCTGGCTCCCCAAAAGCTAGCCTATGCCTCAGAAGCAAAGAAGGAGCTGTCCTTAGAGATGGTGCTGCCCTCTCCATTTCCTCCTCAATGTCATTCAAAGCATCGCTGTTGTGGGAACACAGTGACATTCCATGCCTGATGATTGACACTTCAAGATCCAGGCAAGTAACATCGGACCCTGCAGAAATTAAATCTATTTCCCATCAAACTCAGGTACAGCCCCTGCACCATCTCAGGCTGGTGGCCTCGGACCGTGACCCAGGGTGTGCACACAGTGGGAACGAAGGCTGAGGTCCAGGGGCAGGCTCTACCCCAGTTCCACTGCAGGCAAGAGTCCTTCTGTCGGTGGATTTCCAGTTTCCTCTGCTGTAACGAGGACCGAACAAGCATCACTGGTGGTCAAACTCGTTTCCTATAGATGCAATCTAACATAGGAAATCATAAAATGGGGTCTGCAGGCAGGTTGGAGGCCCTGGACCTCATGGGAAAACTGAGGCCCCTTGGAGGAACACGTGGGCCTCTCCACATGGTGTGGAAGAAGGTGAGTAAGATCTTCCTTCGTCTGCTCTCCTACTGGGAAGTTCTCACCTCAGCCTTGAGGGAGCTCAGAACCCTTCCTTTAGGTGGACAGAGCCAAGCGGAAGGGTCTTTCTCTAATGAGGGAGCCGGAGAGAGGCAGGGTGGGCAGGACAGCTCAGGTCTGAAAGCGCAGAGGTGTTTGCTAGTTTAAAAATGTGTCTTAAAGATGCTAATCATAAGAGACCTCTGTTTTCCCCTTAGATTCTCAGGAAATCTAACCAGGAAATGAGTACCTTAGACATTTCCTTTTTCTTTTTCTTTTTTAGGACAATTCATTACTCTATTCTCTTGAGGCTGTACTGTTATCATAAAGATAAGAGAGATAGAGCAATTAAGCAACTTGTCTAAAGCCATGAGTTAATTTAGAGATGTGAGAGGAAATATTCAGAGATATTAAAAGATGCCCACCCCCTCCACCATGTCCTCAGGGACCACATCAAAGGGGAGATGCCAGAAAGAACAAAGAGAAGAAAAGAAAATCAGCCACTTGGTTTTGATTTCCCCCAAGCAGTCTTGAAACTTAAAGCCAAGGCAGGAAGAGGCAGAGATGTCTACAGGATTCAGAGGGAATGAGTCAGACCTGCCCGCAATCACACTCAGTACCGATCAAGGTTGGGGCTACAAGAGTGACATTTTGGGAAGAAGAAGAAGAACAGAGAGGCAGGTGAGTCCCTGGGAAAGGTTCTGTTTACCCAGTTCTCCCTGTCTCCGGCCCATCTTCGGGGCCAGGGCAGGGAAGAGGCACCTGTGAAACCCCAGAGCTCCAGCAGCAGAGATATGGAAACTAACTGTGGTTTGCTACTGGTACGGAATCTAACTGGGGCCAAGCCTTGCCAAACTATCCTCTGCATAGAATAGACATGGCAGCCCAGCAGACCCAAGGACGGAGCCCTGGGATGGCAGCCTTACCACTGTCTTTCTTGACCCTAGGTCATAGGGCATCCTCAAGTTTCCTGCGACCGTGAAGGGGGCCAGAGAGGGGCTATGTGAGGACTAGGGCACCCACAAGAGACACAGAAGAAAGAGGGTGCAGGATGGCCTTCCCAGGCATGGGATCTCAAGCATCTCCCATTGGATGCAGGGAAGATGAGCACCGAAGGCAACCGACTGGGGATGTGAACGCTCCACGAGGGTGGGCACCAAAGAGAGCCGGACAGCGCGAGGAGCGGCTTTCCCCAGCATCGCAGCTCATAAGCACACCCAGTGGGATGGCACTACTTTCTCCAGCATGAACACATCCACACAAACCCACGCTTCCTCTCCTCTCCTCTCGGCCACAGAGGGCAACAGCTGCCTGGGAGGCTGCCCCTTGCATGTGTCCCCTGGGACTGTGCTGTCTGCAAGCAGAATGCATGAATAGGGAAATGCTTGTGGAGGGGAAGACTCTCCGCCATTATGACACCTCTGCAGTCTCTGTTTTGAAATTCGGCCTTGAGAAGTTCAAAGGATGCAGAATAGAGTTCAAGGAAGACCAAGATGTACCCCAGGGAAGGCCCTGGTCTTAGATTCTGAAAACCTGCCCTTCCTACTCGAGCCAGTTCAACCTCTCAAAGAACCTATTGCGTATCTTGGACCAGCAGAATGAATTCAAAGACGCCAGCTCTTCTTTCTGATGGTGCTGAAGGCAGTTCAGGTGAGAGTCCCCGAATAAGGCGCAGTACTTGCCAAGTAAGCCCCTCTCCCCGCCTGGGCTGGACCCACTCTAGGGCTCCGATAAATACCACAGGGCTGGCATCTGGGCAGAGCTGGCCACGCCCTCCGTCCCTGCCCACCCGCCCTCCTTCAGGGGTTCCCCCGCGACCCACTCACCATTCTTCTCTGCCTTGTGCTTCGGAGGCTCGGGCTCGGGGAGACATGGGCAGGGCCCGTCACAGAGGGTGCTGAGGCTCTTGCCAGTGGAACAGGCGTGGAACTCCATCTTGCACTGCAGAGAGAGAGGACAGGCCTTAGGGGCAGCCGAGCAAGCGCCCACTGGGCTTCCTCGGGGAACAGCCGTGCCCTACGTGTGCACAGGGCAAAGACGGGGAGTGCGGAGCTGTCTCGGGTACAGCACACTGAATGAGACACGTTTTCCCAGGCTCACAGTCACATCTAAAACTGCTGCAGCAGCACTGGGAAGCTGGCTTAATAAGTGCTAACATGAAGGTATTTGTCTGGAACCACATCTTGGAGTCCCACAGCCTCCACAAAGACGTGTCTCCCCTCTTCCCCCCAGCAGAAGCAGCTTCTCCATGTTTCCTTGTCCCGAGTGGAGCATGCCTGGTCCCTCTCAGCTGCCCCACGCTCCTCCTGGGGAGGAGAGTAACTACTTAGTTAACCGTTCAGTAACTATTTCCTGTGGTATGTGTGAGGCCCACCACTTCCCCTTGGAACCAGAGGAGTCAATGCTTTTGTTTCAACCATCCAAACCCAAGCTTGCACAGTCTTTCCCTGGAGGACACCGGTGGTTCAAACCAGCCCGATACTGGCGGAAGCAGCCAGCTGTCTTAGACTCCTGGTGGAAGCCCCGAAGCCACCCATCCACTTGCCAGCCGTGCCTCCGTCACGACGGGCTGTCCCCACCACTTTCTGCTGCTCCTGACTCCTAAGCCTCATCGCTTCAGAACACAGGCAGGAGAGGAGGGTGCTATCTACAGGGTCACAGGCACCCGCAGGTAACAGACTTTTTATGCTGACATTGCAGGAGAAGAGACGGAGGCTTGGAGTTGAAATAACAGAAGATGCTGACGGGGGCGGAGACGGGAGTCACAGGCCGGTCTGACTCTGGGCTGAGCATCTGGTGGCCCACGTCACCGCCTCCATCCTGTGATGGGCTTGAGGGAACAGACAGCGGGCTCTGTGCCCTGAGTTGCTATTGGCTGCATCTGAGCTGAGAGCTCACCCCTTTTTGACTGTACAATCCTCAAGATCAAGGCCTGTGTGCTGTCAGTCTTCTGCAAAGGCCCTTGGGTTCCGGACCATGTTTGCATCTGGCGGAGGTTCAGAGGAGGAGGAGACAGGTGAATTTTACACCCTCCCCCCCCCCACCCCTTGCGGAAGCTCTTATCCGGTGCTGTGGGGAGTGGTTTAAAAGAAAGGAAGGAGGAGATACAGCTCTTGCCTTCGGAAAACACTAGCGCATGGGAAAGGCCAGGAGCATTTGCAGAGCAGCACACATGAGTGCAGATGAATGCTGGCCCATTGTGAGAGGACCAGCCATTCATTCCATACCAACTATCAGAGAGGGAAAGCCTGCTTCTAAGTGTCCTGGAGTCACTCTTGTGGAACTCCAGTGTCACCACAGCCGCTGCCGACCCAACCCCTGCAAGAGCAGCAGACAGGCCTCCAGGGCGCGGCTCCCCCTTCATGCAGAACTCCCTTCCGTGCGTGCCTGCCAGATGGCGAGGATGCGCTCAGTGTGCACATAGGAGATGCGGGGCTGGATGAAAACAGCCATGGTTACAAAGATAATAATCTAATAAAAAAATTAAAAAAAAAGAAAAGAAAAAGACAACAGCCATGACCCCGACCTCACACATTAGCTGACTTAACGAGGAAGCAAAAACCGCTGTTCTTCTGAAGCCGTGTGGCCGTGGCCGTGAGGGGAGGCAGGATGTGTGTCTATGGCAGGATGCAGCACAAAAGAGGGCCCCAGGGATGGGCATGAGCCAGGCCCAGGGGAACAGGGAAGCTGAGACAGAGCTGAACAAGCTGGCAGAGCACTCTACAGCAGATGCAGGCCACCTTCTAGAGAGAACATCTGGGCCTCAGTTGTAGTTCAGCTCCAGATCCAGGAAAGCAGCAAAACCAGGTAGGTGACACCAGGACCAGCTGCAATGACCAATGACCCTCTGCCCTGACTCTGATCAATCAGTGGAGACCATGACCCTGAAAGAACATGGCTGGAAAACTGATGAATATTCTGCTGAGACCCTCCCCTAAGATTCCCACCTACAAGAGAGATAAAAACCTCAAGACAAAGACCCAGTACACAATCTCCTCGGAGAGCAGCCCACACCATTCCCTTTCCCCTCTTCTTCCCTCACAGCACACATCCCCTAAACTCTAAGGGACCCCATGAGGCTTGCAACCAGGGGAGCAATGGGCAGCGGCGGCTTGTCCCAGACCAACCCCCTGAACCTGTCTCCAAGGCCCCCTTTTTCTCTGACTTCCCAGGGAGCTAAGGCAGCCTAGCCTAGGCTCTCCTGTTGCTTCTTCTATGCTAAGCCTTTCACAGCTTTAATAAACATTCTCATAATCGCCTGGGCTCGTCTGTGAAATCTTCCCTACACCAAGTCCAGAACCCTGCCAGCTGGCCCTAGGCAGATATGCTCAGGACGAGGACCATGTCAGGTAACAGGAACATCGGCAGACAGTCCAAAGGGACAGAGATAAGCAGAGGAACGCTGTCAGCGGCAAGTGAGTCTCCACTTCACGCAGCCCTTAAATTCTAAGGGACCCCATGAGGCTTGCAACCAGGGGAGCAATGGGCAGCTGCAGCTTGTTTTTAGCACATTGGATTAGGACCCACCCTAATGGGCTCATTCCAACACTAGAGGCCTGGTGCACATAATTCATGCAGATGTGTGTGTGTGTGGCGGGGGGGGGGGGGGAGAGGGGGTCCCTCAGAGAGCATGGTGCATGCTCAGGGTTGGAGCGAGCTGAAGACACTGGCCAGCCCTCTCCCCCTCCCCTTCCTCCCTTGGGCCCGCTCTCTGGAATAGCTCTCTATTTCAGACTGGCAGTTCTCAGACTATCTGTCAACAGCATCCCCAAAGCCAATTTAGAGGAAACTGTGAAATTTTTTGGTATAAAGTCAAATGTAGTACATTTACTTCCATAAAGCCTTGTCACACTGTCACTGTAACTGCCTGTTTCTATCTGGGATCGGCTGTAACACTTTCCCCAAGCGTCCTCCGGCTCCCCGGAAGATGGGTCTTCGCGTGCTCACCACCCTGCCTCACAGCACCTGGGCTGTGCGCCTGCCTCTCCGAGTCCACCCTGGAGGTGGAAGAGCAAAACACAAACTACAACTGACATTCTTGGGAACTGATGAGGGACACCCATAAGTCCTCACAGTAAAGAAAAACAAAACTTGGGGGGTATTAAAAAAAAAAAAAAAAAGGAGGAAATAGGTATAAAATAGGGAAATCGGTATAAAATAGGTCCTTTTTGGATTGGGAGTGGAGAGCCAGTCAATGACACAAAGCTCACAGGTGGCCACAGCCAAAGGCAGGCCTGGAGCTCCATGAGCAGGGGACAGAGACCCAGGCAATGAGTGGGTCCCGTCACAGGTCACTGCTGCCTGGGGGAGCCCTCCACCCGCAGGGTCTGAGCAGCCAGGAATCAGCCCTGCTCTGGCCTCCACTCTCCCTCCAGAGGGAAAGCTCTGCACCTGGCCTTAGGGGTAAAACTGATGTCTCATAAAAGATATTTTGAAGTCCTAACCCCAGTATTGTAGAGTGTGGATTCAGAAATAGGGTCTTTATAAAGACAATGATCCTATATAATAAAACCCTAATATGCAAATCAACCGAAGGGGAATGACCGGTCTCTATGATGTACACTGACCACCAGGGGGCAGACACTCAATACCTTGAGCTTCACACCCTTCCCTTCCCCTCTTCTCCCCCACCAAGAGGGAGGCAGCCAGCCACAGTGATCAGGGAGCAGGTGCCAGGCCACCAGCCAAGGCAGGTGCCAGTGGGGACCCCCCGATCGCCCTGCCTGCTGGTCGCCCTGCAGATGGCCCTCATCACCAGCCAGGCCCAGGGATCCTACCCTATATATTGGGAACAGTCTCTTAGATTTAATTAAAACCTGGCAAGGTTACCCTAACAGTGAAAAAACAGGATGATGCAGAGATAACATGCATGGACTCTGTCTTGCACGTTTTGTGGTCAGGCCTTAATCATGACACTTATAACTGTGTGACAAAGCCAATTACTTAACTTCTCTCTGCTTCAGTTTTTCCACCCATGAGGTAGGGAAAATGGTACTACTGCTTCAGAAGGATCATGTTATGTACTGCTTTTTATGATCAGGGCAAAAAAATGTAGCGTCCCAGATTGCGGGAGGGATGTCCGACTGCCGGTTTAGGCCTGACATCCCCTGAGGGGTCCTGGATTGCGAGAGAGGGCGAAGGCCAGGCTGAGGGACCCCACCCCTCCACCTGCATGAATTGCATCCACCAGGTCTCTAGTGTTGTGAATGAGCTCGTTAGGGTGGGTCCTAATCCAACAGGGTGTGCTTTTGAGAAGGGGAACCTTGGACTCTGAGACAGAGGAGTGCAGAGGGGAGAGGATGGTGTGAAGACGCAGGGAGGATACTTTGGCCGTGCTTGCAGCTGCCAGGAGCTAGGAGAGGGACATGAGATGGAGTCTCCCTCACGCGTCAAAAGGAACCAGCATGCCCACAGTCAATTCCAGACTTCCGCCTCCGGACTGGGACGCAATACATTTGCTGTTTAAAACCCCCAGTCTGTGGCACAGCGGCCCTAGCAAACTGATGTGCCTTCCGTCCAGATCTTCAAGAAGAGATGGTCTCTGAGGAATGCAAACACCCGTCTTACTTAGGTTTACAGAGCACAGAGCTTGTGCCAAGATGGCCCGGCTCTCTTGGAACGAAGTAAATAACCCGAACGGCAGGCAGCCTCGGGACCCGGAGCAGCTGGACGTAAAGAACTGGGCCAAATTAAATCAGCTGCTGCGGCTCCCGCCCACAACGGAGGAAACATGAAAAATGCAAGCCTTTATATTGACTTTATAATAAAGAAGTTAAATAAGTAATTAGCCATAATTATTTAAAGGAAGAGAGTTGAGAAAGTGGGAAACCAGTGAAGTATTGTACTGGAACCCGTTTCATACAAATGCAAATATAAATGTAAATGGGAACCCCGAAACTCCCAGACCCTCCACCTACTGCTGGAGATGAGTCTCTCCGGGCCTCACGGGGACAGAGGAGACAGGGAGAGCCAGAGATTCACGACTGAGCAGAAATATTTGAAATGTTGACCTACTTCAAAATAAAGGTGCCAGCAGATTTCACAACCAATCTTCCCTCCCGTTTTGCATAACACACTGACTTGTGGGAACGAGGGAGCATTTGCCGGCGAAGGGCCGGTAAATCCTTCTCTCCTGTGATTTGTAAAGGAAAACTAATAACCTCTGTCTGGTTCACTGCTCACGCAGGTCTCTCTCCCCCGAGAGCAATTCCCCACCACTCGCACTCTTCCATTTGCCTTGCACGCTTTGGGTATTATTTTTAACATTTTATTTAAATTGCTTTCTCCACTGTTTTTCATCAACCTATCATCTATTTTTAAACCAGACTGTTGACAGTTCACAGTTGACAATTGTGTTCACAGTTGATGAATTCTGATTTGTTTTTACTCCCCTAAAATCATGTCAATGGAGGGGGGCGGATAATCTCACAGCTCTGCTGTCTTTAGTAATGGGGCACAAAGTGAGTGGCTGCTGACTGCACGCACTACTCCTGAGGGATGGAAGTACAGCCGCCCATCTCTGCCCAGGGCCCGAGTGTGTCCATGGTCATCAGGAGGAAGCTGTGGAAAGACATCGGTCCAATTCAGAGTTTTACCAAACCTGTATATACACGCGTGCCTGTGTGTGTGTGTGTGTGTGTGTGTGTGTGTGTGTGTGTTCCTTCTTCATTTATTGAGCGCCTACTATGGGTCAGGCCCCAATCTAGGCCATGAACCAACACCAGGATCAAGGCCCTATTCTCATGGAGTTTATGTGGCTGGTGCCGGTGAGGGCTGCATGCAGACACAAAGGACAGCAAGAGACAGAGAAGGATGGGGTAGGAACGTGCATTCAACGGTTGTGATTTTAGCATGGACTGCATATTAGGTGAGTTGAATTACTGTTCTTGTAGATATAATAATATCTACTACGATGGCTGTCCTGTAGGAAAAGCCTGTTTACTTTCCTTAGGGGAAAGGTGTCCCAATGCCTGCAAATTATTTCTCAATAATTTAGGGTGAAAAGTATATATGTGCAGAGAGCGAGAGCACATTGAAAAATGTTAAGAACTGCCAAATCTCGGTGATGGCTAACAAATATACATAGCATTATTCTTTAAATTCTTCCACATGTTTAATAATTATTAAGCCAACAGCTAGGGGAAGATAAAATAATGGAACTTCCTTTGCCCAGTGGTGCTAGGAAAACTCTTCCCAGAAATCACTCCTACTTGCTCTTTGAACTGCTCCATCTACAGGGCCGGCCCTGCCTGCTGCAGGGACTTCCTCCCGGGCCTCCCTGCTGAAGGGAGCGCGCGCAGGGGAAGGGGCAGTGAGTACCTGGTTCACCCTCTGCAGGCCTGGCCTAGGACCCTACAGAGCAGGCCTTCAGCAAGAATTTGCCAGACAAATAACTGAGGTTCTCCTGAATCCCAGTTCTCTCCATGGATGTAAGCCAGAAGCACTGAGCCACGGACCTGCAGCATTTCAGATCTTGCAAGACACTTGTGTTGCATGCAGGGATACTGAGGCTGGAAGAAGACAGCATCTTGTGTCAGGTCTCTTCTCCGGCTGTGTTTATCTTGTCACGGTGTGGCCAATCCTTCTTCAGTGAACAAGGAAGGGATTCCAGTCCCGTCCATGCCCCGTCTGTGGCAGGCTTCCCTTTAGAGCCACGGAATGAACTTTCTCCACCTCCTGGAACAAAGCGCGTGCAAAGTGCTGCACACACAATGCCAGAGGCAAGGGGCCGGGCTCCGCAAGAGGGGAGCCCGAGACAGAGACACCATCTCTCCTAAGGCAGGAGGAATCCATGGGATGAGTCACAGCTCTGAGCCAACTCCTCCTGCCTTCCTGCTCCCAACAGTGACAGACTTTGGTGAGGGGAGCCGCGGGGTGTCTGCCCCCCCCCCCCCCCCGCATGCCTCCAGGGTCACTCCCACTCCCTGCCCTGCTCCCAAGGCTCTGCTTTAGCTCAGCACACACCTGGGGCTTCCTCGCCTCCATCTCCCGCCCTTGCAGTACTTCTACCCCCACCCCAGTGTCCTGCTATGAATAGGAGCTCAGACCTTTGACAGGACCCAAGAAAGGCAAAGCTCACAAGATGATGGAGGTCAAGCCCGCCTTCTCCCCAACCCCCCCCCCCCCCCCCAGCACTAGAGGAGAGGAGCTCCAAGTAGAAATAAAGCTGATTTACACAACGATGAAGAGGTATGCCACTTCCAGGAAGCAGGGACAGCTGGGGGGACCTTCCTCTTCCTTGCCTGGCTCTTTTCCCCTCCAGGCAGGCCTCCTGGGCTTCCTCCTCGGTGCCCAGTGCCACTGGCTCTCACTGCACTCCCCACACTGCCCCCATGTGCCTGCTCCATGCCTGCCTCCTGCAGGAAACATGCTCCTTTGTCTAGCTCCTAGGGAAGGGACCAACATTCTGCAGCTCCGAAGCTGCTTTCTGGGATATTGATTTTAAGCTGTTTGTTAAGAAAGAGCCAGAAGGAACCTTTGACCCTTCCCCTTTCCCCAAAAGATTCAGATGGAGAAACCTGCTTCAGGAAGGAGATCTTCGGAGGCAGCCTTAGCCTAATTGGAATCAAGTGTGGTAAACACGAGGCTACAGGCAGATGGCCAGGACTGTTAGCTGGACACCCTGGTCCCGTTATTTCTGAGCAGCCCCGGGAGGATTTTCCTTCTATTCAACTACCTGTAAGCAAACCATTTCCACCTCTGAGATCTAATACCCTCTCCCCCCGCTTTCTTCTTTGTTCAATTTTGTCTTATATACGTAATCAATGTTGCCTCACAGATGTTGGAATTTTCATGCCTTATGTGAATTCCCCACGCACCTGTGTTAAACTTTCTCTCCTTTAATCTGTCTGTCTCTGTTAATTTGGCTATTAGCCTAGCCAGAAGTTAGGAGGTGGGAGGGAAAGTATGAATATCTTTTTGTCCCCACACTAGCATACTTAATGCAGGTCTGTTTACTGATGGGATATAACCTGTGGGGGAGCTGGTGTGGGTAGGTTTGTTATGCATATTAAGAAACTGAAACCTCCCTGGAGAAAGCCAGTGGCTGCCCTTGAAGGAATGGCAGGCTTCATTGTGAATGCAGCTCATTCAGTTTCTCCCTGGCCAGGCAGTGTGGTGTGACTGAGACTCCTGAACAGCCAGGGGCCTGGCAGAGCCTCTGGGCATCTCAGGAGATGAAGGAAGGAAGGGCGGCCCCTGCTGGAGGCAGCTGGGAGGCTGAGCGACGGCTGGGAACTGAAGCTGGCTGGCCTCTTCTTAAAGGAAACCCTTGCAATGTCAATGGCACTAGTGATAATGATGTTACTCAAAAGCACGGTAAGTTGTTGAGTTAGCGAAAGTCACCTGCAGAAGTCAGGCTGATGAGCCTACAGACCCAGCTAAGACAATGTGGGCAGCTTCCCTTTGTGCTCCGACGGCGCCAGCCTCAGCGCCTGCGGAGGTGTAGGGCCTGCAGCTGCTGGGGCTGAGAGAGCACCTGTCACGTAGCATAATGGGCTCTCCTGAGCATAGCATTTCAGGAGCTGACAGTCCAGGGTGGCCCAGCCAGGCCCTCAGAAATGATCACTGGGTGTCTGAACTTGACTCCCACCTAGTGGTAAGTAAGCTCTTTGAGAGTGAGAACTGGATGCTGTCCATGGTCACACACACACCGCCCCCCTCCCCGCGCCCCCCCCCCCCGCCCCCCAGGACCAGCAAACCTGGCACCTCCAAAGTGGGCAGAAGGGGCATGCTGAAATTAACTCATCACCACCCAGCAGCTCCAGGAAGCTAGGGATCTCCACTCCCATTTCACAGATGAGGAGAATAAGGGACGGAAAAGAGGGAGGGAAGGGAGGAAGAGAGAGAGGGAGGGAGGAAGACAAGAATGACAGAGGAGAGAGGAGGAACAGAAAGCAGTGGGGAGGCTGAGAAGGAGAGAAAAATAAGGAGGAAAACAAGGAAGAGAATGAAGGACATGCTGCAAGTGTAAGGAGAAGCAGGAAGCCCCAGGAGAGTTGCCAGAAGGTGTGTGAGCAGATGCGGTGAGGGCAGGGGCCCCCTCACAAGTCTCCCGCCCACCTGGCTGTGTGGGCTCAGGCAGCTCGGGGAGAAGGAAGAGGCTGTTCTGAGGTGCTGGCACCTGCTAAGGTCTGTGCTGCTATAAATGTCCCCGGGATACCTGCCTGTCTCTCCAGCTGCCCCTGCTTCCTGGGAGGCCCGCCCCCAAGAAGCCATCGTCCCCAGTGCCAGCCCCTCAAGGCAGGGCAGTTTCTCCCACAGAGAGGATGAACAGGAGGGGGCAGGCAAGCTGAGGTGGCACCTCCTCACTTTCTGACTCTCACCTCTCCGGCTGTGATAATGGAGGAGAGAGGCTTTCTGCTCAGGCCCTGCTTGCCTCTCTCTGCAAACCTAGGAGGGTATCCAGGCTCCACTGCTTGTAGAGGGGAGGACCTGAGCCATTTGCATAACCTGCCCAAGCAGCCTTTCCTTATCGCCAAACGAAGATAACCCCCTCCTGCAGCTGCCAGGGAAAGCAGGACCAGGAAGAGATCCCTAGCGCCAGCCTGCAGCTCCTGGCACAGGGCAGGCAATGCATCTTAGCTCCTCCCTCCAGGGCTCCAGCCCTGCCTTCATGCCTCCCTTCCTCCCACAGCTCTCCACTCGCGTGAGCTCAGTGAAATGCAGATTGTGAGTGATGCTCACCCCCTTTACATTCCCTTCACCCTCAGATACAGCTTTTGAGTCCAGCAGAAAAGGCCCCTGGGGATCCATGGCACCATGCGCCTCCACCCTCATTCCTTTGCTTCTCTCCCAAATGCACACCTGCTCTGCTCCAGAGCACAGAGCCCCAGGCAGTGGCTCATGCTCCAGTGTGGCCCCTCCTTCCTGACACCTGTGTCTGCAGCCCCCAGGGAGCCTGTGGTTGTTGTCCTGGAGGGCTCCGGGCCTATGCCCACCTCACTCTGACACTTACCCAGTATTGCAGTGACTGCTTTCTTGCCAGGCTCTCTTATGAGCTCCACAAACACACTGTTCTGATTCACTTGTTCAGACCCAATGCCTAGCCAAGCATCTAAAAAGAGCAGGGACTGAATACGCGTTGATGGACAAACGGATGCTTGGGCAGATGAACTGATGCACACAGTCCCACCTATCTCCCTGTGTGCTGAGCGAGTCCTCCTCTACCTGCCCAACAAACTCATCTCTCATCACACAACTCCAGGCTATGATACCCCTTTGGCCTGTGAATGGCCTCTGGCACACTGTCTCCCAGAGACAAAGCATGGACGGTCCCTCCTACCACCCAAGGCGATTCTCCCTGCTTTTGGGAGGTCGGAGCCAAGATCCCCAAATGCCACCCCTTTCCTCAGTGGTCGGATTAAAGCTCAAGTCCTCGTCTTTGAGCCCATCCCCTCTGGTCCTAACTGTGCTTCCCCAGCAACTCTGCCCCCCCTCCTAGCTCCACCCTCCTCCCAGTCTGATGCTCCCCACCTTTCCCTTCCCAACCCCCTCTGGGAGGATGCCTGCTGCTCCTGGCTCCAGACTCACTTCCAACCTCCAGGTCCCCACCGCCATAGCCCACCCCTCTCTGTTCCCTCCATTTATAATGGAGCTGCTGGGCTCCGGGCTCCTGTGTAATACATCTGCAGAGTAAAGCCACAAGCACGATACTAGGCATGTCTGCATCCTCCATGGTGCTGGTAGAGATGGCTAAATGACATATAATTAATTAAATCTATTAACTGTTTGCAACAAACTAGTCACCATGGCACCGCACTCTGTGTTGAAAGCTTTACCATACTGCCTCCCTTAATTGTCACCCCGGCTGCATCGCCGTAGGAACTATGGTAATGATTATAGGAACTTACATGTGAAGAACTCGGGCCCAGGCCCGTCTGCCCAGACAGTGCCAGCTCTGAGGTGCAGCCAGGACTAAAACCCAGGCTACCTGACCCAAAAGCCTGGGCTCCTAGAGATTAATTACAGGTCAAGATTTTACCAGCTTAGACAACGGTCCTCCCATTAGCTCTTGGTACCTGTGGGAACTCCTCTCTTGTCAGGAAAGCAAGGTCACACAAACCAATGGGGGACCCTCCGTGTACCAAGGCCTCATGCCCTCGGGCTACCCTGTTCTGCATCTGGCATGGTGGAGAGGCGGTGCCTCTCCCAGCTGTCCGGTAGGGCCACGGTCGTGGTCCCACGGGAACGGGGGCTCCATGAGGGCAGGGGCCTTGGTCTTTTCATTCATCGATGCATCTCAGGCACCTAGAACAGTGCCCAGCACATAGCAGGCACCCTGATTTGTTCAGTGAAAGGATAAATGAATGAGCTAAGAAAAAGCCCCCGGAAAACTACCAGACTGACCACGAAAGAAAGAATGAGTTCCTCTGAGAAATGTGGGGAGAGAACCACAGATGTTCTAAGCAGCAGAGAGCACTTCACAACCACCAAGGGGGCGGGAGGGGGGTGACCAGGGCCCCAATGAGAAGGAAGGTCAGAGCAAACAGAAGGCTACACCAACCATGACCTCTCCAGTCAGCCCAGCCATGCCTCTCAGTGGCTTCATTCAAACTAATTTTCTCCTGGTTCTGAGCCCCTCAGGACCAGGCTCCCTGTGGTTAATCACTCGGAGCTCAGACAAAGGTGATCCACCTCTGCTCTGGTCCCTCGGCAGGAGGGCTTGCTGTTGGGTCCCGGAGTGGCCCCGAGGATGAGCAGTCGCCTTCCCCATGCTGTCTGCGTTCCTTGTCACCACTCACAGGCTGCAGAGACAGGCTCCCGGTTCCTGTTTTCTGACCTGGTGACCCCTCTGAGAGCCTGGGCATGGAAACCCTACTCCCCTCACATCCAGAGACTCCACAGAGAAGCAGGAGGAAACGTGGATGGAGAAAGAGGAGCAGCAATTTCTAGAGTGACAGGACGCATGCTGATCCCAGCAGCCCCTGACATTCTGAAAAACGAGGGAACAGATGCCAGCTAAGCATCTCCACCAACCACTTTCCAAAGCTAACACCTCGCAAGGTCAAAAAAAGCCATTAACATCTCCCCACAGCCGGACACAAGATAACCATCGCAGCATTCAGCTTCACTCTCTCTGCTCTTCCCCTCTCCTTTCTCTGGAAAACAAGCCTTTCTGAACAAAGCCTGCGTGTGCTCATAAGCACCAAAATGACGAAGCCATGGATACAGGTGATCAAAAATGCCAAAGCAGGCTTTTGACCAGATGCAACAAGAGCAGGGGGATCTTTAAGAAAATGAGACAGTAGCTTGAACTTTGAATTCCTGCCTGATTTTCCTACGTAAAGATGAATGACCCTGCGGTGCTGAACGGAGAAGCCGCACAACTCAAAGGGGATCGCTTTACCGCATCACCTCTGTGCAAAACACATTTAAGTAGTAAAACGCCCCTTCAAGGTTTCACTCCCTGGTGGAGCCGAGTTGTGAAGCTGGTGAGGGCTGAACTGACTCGCACTTTCCTTCTTTTTAAAAAAGTATATCTTTTTATTCATTTCAGAGAGGAAGGGAGAAGGGGAGATAGAAACATCGATGATGAGAGAGAAGCATTGATCGGCTGCCTCCTGCACACCCCACATCTGTAACCTGGGCATGTGTCCCAACTGGGAATTGAACCATAACCTCTTGGTTCATAGGTGGAGGCTCAATCACTGAGCCACACCAGCCGAGCTTCCTTCCTTCTAATTAAGCTGTTTGCCCCCAAACAGCTCTCATCCCATTTCTTCGAGACCCCGATGAAACGTGAGCCAGCTAGACCACGTGCCCCACGAAGCTGACCTCTGACTACTCTGCCCCGGGAGGTAAATAGGAGTTCTTGGTTCTCACTGCTCATCCATGGCCAGCAAAGTCTAAGTCTTATCACTCATGGGAACCCCTGTCCTCTTGTACTTCCTCTTGGGGCCAAAATTAGAAACCCCATGGACTCTGAAATGGCCTTGACTTGACACGTACGAGGCTCCTGAGGATCTGGTATCTAATGTCAGGAAGCAGGTACCTGGGCAACTTCTGGGCACGTACAGGAAAACGCAGGCACCAAACCAGGTCTGTCCTGGGGACAAAGGGAGCACTTGGAAAAGCTGTGTCCAACACCCACACAGGCTCAGTCTCTTAATGCGATGCCACACCCCCGACCAGGTGAGTAGGGACAGTTATGTAGATAGATCGGAGGGGGAAGCATTGGCATGGGCCCCAAAAAAGAGGGGCCAGAATAGGAGCCCATTGTAAGAAGGCAGGCCCTGGGGACAGAAGTTACCAGAAGTCCTTGTGAAGACTGCCGAGGACGGCAAGGTTCAATGAGGACACATGACCATTATCTAGGTACCGGGGACACAGACAAAAGAGTAGCCACTGGTGGAGGTTTTCAGAGTCAATCAGCCCTCAGTTTCCACCCTGCTGTGTGTCCTTGGGCAAGAAGGGGCCATGCAGGCCATAGGGTCCAGCCTGGGCCCCTTCTATAGAGGCCTGAGCAGAGGTGCAGCTTCAAAGATGACAAGCTCATCAGACATTCAGTCCTCAGATCCAAGCCTCTCACAGCCTTCCCTTCCCCCGATGTCCAAGTCAGACGGCTGAGGCTATCCTCCCACCCCTACCACGTTGCTACTTGCACATTTTGCTGTCAGTCCAGAACCTGTGTTCATCAGGCCAAAATTCATTAAGGGAGCCCGGCTGTGATCTCCAGGAAGCTAGCTGCTCTCCGTCTGATATCATTTGCGTTTCATACAGCTGAGTGCTTTTTCAAACACTGTAACACCACACTCTGGGGGCCCCCATGGACCCAGGGGTACAGCCCCGTGTGTGTGGTGGTGCCTGTTGCCTTGTGTGTGCTCCCTCCTGTGTCAGGGACGCGGGCGCTGCAGAGTAATAAGGAAAGCTCACGCCGAGGGGCCCCTCCTCCTATGGTTGCCACAGATAATTAAGCTCATCAATTATGGCCTCTTTGCTGCGTAAGGAGGATGCCACTGGTGAAGCCCACAGGGAAGCCGGTAATAATACATCAGCCGCTCAGAGCCTCGGGAGCCGTTCTGCTGACTTCCCAGAAGAGAAGAGCAGAGTGGTTAGAGCAGGAGTTCACGTCATCTCACCTGGTGCAGGTCCACCCTGGCTCTCGACCTCCCAGCTAAGGGAGGATTAACGAACCCTTCTATGCCTTGGTTTGCTCAACTGTAAAATGGGGTGAAATAATAACCTGCCTCTGTGGACTGTTGTGCTCCATTTATTCAACTCATACCAGTATTTCTTGACCACCTACTATGTGCCAGGCAGTGTTCTAGTTGCCAGGGGTAGAGAGGTGAACAAAACAGGCCAGGCTCACATTCTAGAGAAGGAAGCCAGATACAGGCAGATCTCGCGTTAGCGTGTTCCGCGTTACTGTGCTTTATAAATGTAACTTTTTTTTTTTTTTTTTTTTTTTTTTTTAACAAATTACAGGTAGAAGATTATGACTTGCTTTATTATGATACTCGCTTTGCTGTTATGGTCTGGAATGAGACCACAGTACCTCTGAGATATGCTTGTACTAGAAAACAATAGTAAACGAAATGGCGTATATAAATGCCAGGCTCCGAGCAGGGGCTCCTTGGGAGCTGGGACACACAGGATACCTTCGGGGTGCACACCCTCCCCTTCTCCTCCCCCCCCCCCCCCATGCCGCCATGGAGGGTGTGGGGATGAGACCAAGGACAGCACTTCTCCTGCCTTGGTCTTGGGACACTGCTGGGCTCTGTCCCTGCAGTGTGACGGAGGGAACCATGACATGATAACAATCCTACTGGGGCAGGGGTGAGGCAGGCAAACCCAGACTCAGACCCCGACTCTTCCCTGCTGGCTCTATGGCCTGAAGAGCAGCCCTCGCTCTCTGAGGCTCAGGTACGCAGGGTGACAGTTTGGGCTCAGCCCTGGGCCCGGCACAGGGTAGGTGTTTGTTCTGCTCTGCCAACCCCACCATCTCCCCACGCCGACTCAGGATGCCTCCATTCCACTTCTGAGACTGTGCCCAGCATGCCTGGGGCATATAGAAGGAAACACCAGGACTTAAATGTAGGGCCACTCCAAGCCACGGCTTTGAGGCATCTGAGAGCAAGAGAGGGAGGTGACATTCCCCAGCAGAAGCTCAGCTCCAGAGAGATGGGCCCCGCCCACCACCTGTGAGGGTGTCAATCTGCTGACGGGCCCCCCTCCGACTTTCCCGCCCCAGAAGGAAGGAGGAGGCTACTGATGGGGAGGCTGGGTGGAGACCAGATGGCTTTAGAGGCCACAACCAGTGCCCGGGTGAACCCTAAGAACAGTTTCGCTCTCTACGCTGGGGAGGAAGAGCCTCACCATCCCCAGAGGAGGGGAAGAACGGCGAACAGGCGCCCCCACACACAGGAGAAAAGGGCCAACGCACCCCAGTTCCATCAGGACTGCGGTGACCGCCCAGTGCCGGGGACAGCGACGGGACTGACGAGGGCGACCACTAAAAGCAGAGCTCCCTGTCCATTAGCTCATTCGGTCCTCACCATAAGCCTCTTTGGTATACACGCTTGGTTCTTAAAAGACTTGGCAACCACATGGGTGGGGAAACTGGGCTCGCCACGTGTGAGCCATCATAACCCCCGTCCTGCTCACACTGGCAGTGCCTTCAGGGCTGGGGCCGGGGCTTTGTGGTCAGACCTTGTCGGGTCCCAGTTCTGCCCTTCACCACATCGTCTGGTTATAACACCTATGCCCAGGGCTGGTATGTATAAGGCAAATGACATTACAAATGCTCAAGTGTCTGGCACGAGGACTCTCCATCTGCCCCCCTCCTTTCCTCATCTTCCTGCCCCACCCTGGCCTTGTTAAGTGGGTGCAGAACAGCTGAGGGCACCTGAGTGGCTAGGGACCCAGAGAGCTTCTGCTTGGACTCCCAGCTCCTTCCCTCTGCTCCTCACACCATCTCTCTCTTCCATCCATACCCCGCCCAACCCCAAATGTTCTTTGTTGGGGGCAAAGTAGGCCACCCCAAAGGTTACAAGATGCCCTACCAGCCCCACCCAGATGCAGACCCTAAGCAAGGACGGCACAGTGCCCCTGTCATCCTCAGCGTACGTGATGGATGAAGAAACTGAGACTCAGAGAAAGCATGCGATTGGCCCAAGGTCACGGATGACACCACGTAGAGCTGTGACTTCACCAATGTTTTCCGGGTCCTCACCAAGGGCTGCTCTTAGGTAACACGCTGCCACTTCCCCGCTGCCGGGGAAGTCCTTGTGGGTAGTTGTTGAAATAAATTGAATCAATACAGTAACGAGGAGACAGGAAAAGCCACCTAAAGAGAGAGATGAAGGGAGCAGGGCACCGCCCGTCTTTCTTTCCCTCCCAACTGATGAACTGAGGGTAGAGGGGTCACTGAGCCACCGCACTCCTGACCGCCTGCCTGCACCAACAATGAAGGCCACGTCCCAGGCTGCATCTGAGGGGCTGACTGCCCCAGCGCTCTTCCCGTCAGCCCTGGCTCTTCCCCAGAGGCCCCGCCAGGTCTGGGCGGAGCCCTGCTGCAGAACACAGATGCAGCACCAACTTCTCTGAGCTTCCGCGTCTCTCTCTGGGAAGTAGGAACGCTCAGCTCCTGGCACAGTGGAGCACTCCCACGGGGGATACTGTATATTTCTCATTAATATTATCAATACTGAATTTATGTCATCGGGTTCATCATAGGAGTTATTTCCTCAAGACCTCCAACCCTCAAAAAAATGCCTCCATCCTTGGGCCTCTCTGTGTGGCCGGAGCCACAGCCTCTCTCCCAGTGAATGGCACAGCGTGCGTGCCAGGGCGGGGGACCCGGGAGCACTGTGACCATGACATGCAGCAGACGCTGGAGTCAGAAGCACAGCATCAGCTTCAGGGGACCCAGAGAGGGTTCCCTAAACTGCATGGGAGAGAGAATACTGAAAGCCTCAGAAAGAAGGTCAGGAAGCAGCAGGGGGAAAAAGGAGAAAGGGGGATGTGATCCAGGGGAAATGCATGGGTAGCTCCCACCACAGGCTTCTATAACCCGGGTCTGCTGCCACCGTCCTCTCTAAGTTACTGGTGCTCGGAAGTGCCTACCACCCGCCCGTGGAGAGCTCTTGGGGAGAAGTCAGGAGACTCGGGTTCTAGTCTCTGCTTAGACGACAACCTGACTTGTCAGTTCTCAGATCTCAGTTTCCACATGTCGGGGGTCGGGGAGTGGGGGCCAGGAGAGGCTGGACTAGTTAGGCACCTGGCTTCCCTCCAACTCAAACAGAACATCCTACCTCATGAAGCCACATCCCTGCCTCCTGCATATTCATGGGGTAAAGTTAACTTCTAACCCCATCGATTTTTGTCAATGTGAGTTTCTTGTATGTTTTTTATTTGCTCAGCAATCTCTCGCAGATTTGAACGATGAGCAATATCTGTCTCCCAAGTGGGCTTGTTTCTACTTTTAGATTCAAATCACCTGATCAGCTTGCTCCAAGGCATTAGAGAGAGAGAGAGAGAGAGAGAGAGAGAGAGAGAGAGAGAGAGAGAGATTTAAAAAAAAAAAAAAAAGATGACATCAGGATCTAACATCTATCAACCTCTTAGAGAAAGTCTGCTGCTCTCCCTGCTCTCCCACCATCACCCCTACCCCTCTGGATGTCATTAGCTCTTCATGCCAGTCGCCTTTGTTTAGGTAGAGAATGTAGGCTGAGAGGTACACAAAGAAGTGGCCAGGTCGGTCCCTGATTTCAACGATTTTCAAGTAGATTAACTGGCAGCACATTCTGCGGGACTGGCGGAGTTACGTGGTGGAGCACGGCCTTGACCTTATGCTTTGTTGGGGCTGAGAGACAGAAAACCCTGTGGGAGACATCTCCCAGGCAGCCCTGCCACTTGGTGCAAGATTCTGAGGGTTGGGAGGGAATGCGGCCCTGGGGAATCCAGGAGCAAAACAGAGATTAGGAAAGAGGCTCAGAACCCAAGCCGGAGTCTCGGAGAGGAGAGGAGAAGTGTTCAGGTGAGGAGACACACAGTAGGTGTGCAGGAGAGGAGGCCTGGGGGGAATGTGACTGCGGCCAGAGGGATGCCCTGGAGAAAGAGGAGGGAGAGCGGAGGGGGGACAGAGTGGAGGCGAGCTTCACACACATGCCTGCACACTGCTGTTCTCACGCCCCATCACCCTCCTTATCCTGCTCTTGAGATGAGGTCTTTGACACGCCCTCTGAATCAGAGTGGAAGAAAACAGCCAAAACCCTTCAGAGCCACCCTGTCTCCATAGCATCTTCCAATTTTCTGGTTAGCGCTGCTGGCGAAGGTGCACCAAGTTGCCTTCAGGGCCCCAGGCTCTAAACTGGTGAGAGCTCCTGTCTCATATTGAGGATCCTAGTGGCTGGCAGGTTAATTTGCACCTTTGCCTTTTCCCATCCCCACCACAGCATGGTGCAGAGCCTGGGTGCCTGTGACCGAGGGCAATGGGCACCACTAGGTCTCCTGCTCCCGAGGCCAGGAGAGCTGTGCTGCCTCAGGTGCGCCACAGTACCCGCCCAGCCAGCCTGCTTGCAGCCACAGGAAGCAGATGAGGAAATAGGAAATATTTTCTGCTAAATGCCAACGTCCACTCAGCTTCAAAGTCCCATCAGATCCATCATTTAATTCTGAGATAAAAACATCAAAATATGCACCAGTTTTTACTAAAAACAAAGGGACTAGAGTTGAGAGCAAGCTTTTAGAAACTCACGTTTCCAAACTCACTTTGTGAAGCCCTGAGTTGGGGGACAAAAACAATGAGACGGCTCACGGTTAGAGCTGGAATGAGCAAAGGGGACCCTTCCGGAATACACCCGGAGGTGCGCCAGGACTGTGACAGGCCCCGGTGGCTGGGAGGACCCCACTTCCAGGTGACGGGCTAGGGGTAAACACAGGACTAACACCTGAACATAGGCATGCCTTGCTCTCTGACTTGGTTGGGACTCCAAGGAGAAATGAGTCAACTTGGAGATGGTTCATCATTTTACAACAGAAACAGCAATACTTTCCCTAACGAAGCTGGCTAAGCCCATATGAGACAAGCTGCCAGTTATAGGTTGTATTTCACTGAGAAAGGGTTGAGCTTGCCTCAAGAACAATCAACTTTGTGCAAAACAGCAATTTGAAGTTCATTCTTTTGTCAACAAAATTGCTGTATAATTTCCTAGCTTCTCACAGAGAAGCAATTAGGCAAGAAAAACATCCATAGCCGGGACACGTGGGAGAGGGAGAAGCATCCCTGAGCTGTTCTCCACCTCAGAGCACACTCTACCCCAGCGAGTTTCACCAGCTGGGCTGCCCCTGGCACATGCAGGCCTTGCTCCCTCAGGCAAGGCAGGCGTGTGGCACACAGATGTAGTAGGCTTTAGGACCCTTGAGCTTCCATCCAGAGCAGCTCACTGTGCAGCCAGCTGACACAAATGGCAGCTGAGTCTACCAGCTCCTCAAGGGCAGGTGCCGTGCCCAGCCTGGCTCCCCACTCCCCATGGCACAGCCAAGCTCAGGGACCAGAGCACAGCAAGCACTTTCACCCGCTGAAGTTAAGGAAAGTTTGAATGCTATGCAGAGTTTCATCTTGAAAGCATGAGGCATCTCCCAAGTGCTCCACCGGCTCTGAGCCGGGAGAGAAAGAGGGTCATGGCATGCCCAGAACAGGCAGATTTTGTCAAAGAAAAATCCCTTTGTCCCCTGGGCTTTAAAGCAAGGGGTTTGACAAGATGCAACTTGATTTTCCAGGGACTCTCAGGCACCTGGAGTCACGCAGCAGTGTCTCGTTCTGATAGTACTCTGTGGCTCAGGCTCAGATTCTAGCCTTCCTTCCCCATCTTCTCCCATGCTTATCCAGACCTGGAACGGAGCTAAGACCCAGGAGGGGAAGGCAACACAGGAGCATTGAACATGGGGCTATAGGTTCCCTTCCCACTCCTCAGTGCTCAGTGGCAACGAGGAGCAGAATGACAATGGGAAAGGCCTGGTGAAGTTGGCCAAGTGGATGCCAAGATGCAAAATTAACAAACCAGTTTCCTTATAAGTGTAGGGACTGTGCCTTTAAACTTGGGAGCTTGCGCCGAAACTGGTTTGGCTCAGTGGATAGAGCGTCGGTCTGCAGACTGAAAGGTCCCAGGTTCGATTCTGGTCAAGGACATGTACTTTGGTTGCGGGCACATCCCCGATAGGGGGTGTGCAGGAGGCAGCTGGTCGATGTCTCTCTCTCTCATTGATATTTCTAGCTCTCTATCTCTCTCCCTTCCTCTATGTAAAAAATCAATAAAATGTATTTTAAAGAAAATTCATTAAACTTGGGAGCTTGCCAGCCATTTCTTCCACCTTCCTAAGGGCCATGTCTTCTCTACTCCATTCCTTCCTTCCACCAATATTTACTGAGCACCTATCAGCTGCAGGCACTGTGGCAGGTGCTGTGGACATAGAGTAACGGCTCTAGCAAAACAGTGCCACGTCAGGACAAGAAGAAACTCCCAATGGTTACACGAAACCAAAATGACAAAAGCCTCGCTGTAGCTGAAGCTGAGGAATAATTCCTTCAAAAAAAGCATCAACACCAGGCAGCTAAGTGCCCTGGGCTGTGCTTGGAAAGGGCCCGTGCGCACCTGCTGAGAGACGCGCCCTGGCAGCCTCTCCATTCCTGGTGTCTGGGTGCGGACACAGAAAAATAGCATCCCTTGGACAGCAACCTTTAATTTAATTGAGCCTCCTGCCATCTCAGCACTATTGGAGAACTGAAGCCTATTAATCCCTTTCTCCAAGACTGAAAACTCTTTACATATGGGGATTCACTTGACCTTAGAGCTTCTTTATTACATTTACTCACAAAGCTGTTCCATCCACCAAGACAAAACAGAACCCCCAGAGTGCTCAATCATGCCAATGCCTAGAGACACCACACACTCACACCCCCGTTCCGTCAAGTTCCTCGACAGGCCACAGAGACCTTCACAACCTGCCCCTGCTCACCTCCAGGCCTCAGAGCTCCCCCACCTCCACCCCCTACCTTCCAATAGCTAAGTGTCTACGGATTCGTTTCTCTGTGCCAGGCATTGTGCAAGCTTCTCTGTGAGGACCAAGTCCAGGGAGCATTGACAGAAGCACGGAGACCAGGGAGGGGCCAAGAAGTGGTCCAGGTGCAAGGAAACAGTGGCCCCATTGTCATGGAAACAGCAATGGTGATGAAAGGTCAAATCAGACCTAGTGTTGAGGTAAAAAGAGTCTTGCTGATGGGGAGCTGGAGGGCATGAGAGAAAGTGAGAAGTCCAGGTCGACTCCCAGGTTTTGGCCTGAGTGGCCTTGGGGGATGAGGGGAATCAGGAGCTGGTTGGTGATATGCTAATCAGGAAGGTGAGATGCTAATCAGGCAGCTAAGTAAGTGGTTCCAGCCGGCCATTCAGAAGCCATGGTATAAATGCACCATGCTATTATTATTCACTGCCTTTAAAACAGGAAAGACGAGTACTTCTTGACAAAAGACCGAAACCAAACAGCTCAGCGAAATCTAGGTTCAGATCCACCTGTGTGACACTTATAAAGGCAGGGATTTTCAAAGAATAACCCATTGTGTAAGTGTCATTTCTTCATCTGTAAAAATGAGGACAGTTATTTCACCCAGGTTGTTAGGACCAGACTTGGTGGTGAGCAGCACCAGCCAAGGATGGCACCAGGCACGGGGTAGGCACTATGCTTGCCTGATCGGCCCCATTCCCAAGAGCCCGCCGGTCAGGAGCCCGGTAAAGTCAGCCGTGGCTCCCCATTCTTATCATTAGCTATTATTCTCCATAGGTTGATGGAAACTTTATTGAGGAAAAAAGCCCAAGAAATTCCAAAGCAATACAGTAATACTGTTTTGAGTGACTGAAATAGCAGGTCAAGAAAAATGACAGCTACAGGGATAAAAATGTGGATCTATGAAACATGCAATCAAGAAAACCTGTGAGCTGTGAAAACCAAGTAACCTCAGGAACCTTTCCTCCCTCCCACCGCACCAGCTCCCCACAGAACAGAGAACATGGGTGGGCGGTGGGAGGGCAGGAGTGAGCGGGAGCTGCTCCCATTGAGGAGGTAGAGTCACCCAGAAGACCAGACTTTGGGAGGCTGTGGGCGCTCTTGGCACCCAGGGCTGTGACAAGTCAGCTCTGTTTATCTAATACAAAAATGGGGGTGCCCAAGCCTGCCCCATCCTCAGCCCCCACTGTCTGCAGTGGCCCCAAAATTGCTCAGTGGCACGCTTTGCTCATTTTCCATGGCTGAACACTCCAGCCTTTTCACACGGCTGAAATAAAACAGTGAATGCTGCCCAAGATAGAAAAAAAACAAAAGCTTGCCCTGGCTGGTGTTGCTATGTGGCTGTAGGAATGTCGAACTCAATCAGAGAAGGGGCCAAAATCTAAAATCCAGCCTAAATCGCGGGCCGAATGGTTTACTGAACAGTCATAAACTGTCATTGTGATGGAAACGCAGCGGAGTGCAGTGATGACAGCGCGGTGCAGGCCACATTGCAAGGCCTGGCGGGACGGATTTGGCCCGCGGGCCTTGTGTTTGACACATGTGGCGCTAGAGCATTTGGCCCACTCACCAAAGGGTCGAGAGTTTGATTTCTGATCAAGGGTTCATACTTGGGTTGCAGGTTCCATCCCACATCCCGGTCAGGGGTCAAGGTGCCTATCAAAGGCAACCAATAGATGTGTTTTTCTCATTTCATTGTTTCTCTCTCCATCTCTCTCTTTCACTCTGCTCTTGCCTACCTTCCACTCTCTCTAAAGATCAATGGGAAAAAGATTTCCTAGGGTGAGGATTGATAAAAAAAAAATAGAAAATTAAATTTATAAAAGGCAGAAAATTAAACCAGGTTTCCATGACAAACGCTCTGCATGAGGCTTTGGCAGGAAGCACCACAAAGAGGTGGTGCCAACAGGGTCAGTTGTCACCTACTGGATACCAAGCCCCGCAGGCCACTCAGAGCTGAGCCGGGGGCCATCCACTTTCCAGTTTGGGGAGGACAGTGTCCGCCAGAGGAGAGGAATTGGCACAGACACAGCTACAGAAGGGACATTTCAACTACCTGGGGAAGGGCTGCTCATGACACTTGTGAAATACTTATCACAGCAGCACCCTGAGCTAAGAAATGGACGAGCTGGTCCAAGGCAGGGCCTGCAGACTGCAGCCACAGGGTTTCTTGAAAGTTAAGAAAAAAATTCCATTTTCTCACCAATTTAACTGAATGCAACCCCTTCCAGGTTAATCTGAATCGGGTGGTTGTCACATCAACTTTGCCAAGTTTGGGTTTGACTGTGAATTTTGTAAGTTGTCAGGGTGATGTTATGGTGAAATCTGCCTCCTCCACTTAGGAGCCGAGTCTCTCTTTCCTCTTTATTTCAGGAAGGTGTTTAATACTGGTGTCCATTTTACAGATCTGTGTGAGAAGTAAGCATGGCCTTGTCATGCCATGGCATAGCACGGCGGGTGGCACGAGGTAAACATGCGGTGTGGTGTCAGTACTGGTGTTGGTGTGGATCACATCTAACAGTGGCCCACAGATGGGGGCTGGGTATGAGCCCAGGTGAGGAGACACAAACTGGCCTCTGGCCATATGATTAACAGGAGCTGCCTGTCCGGGAAGGAGCAGACTTAAGCCCAGTTATCTGTCCCCACTGCACACCTGGTGGGCTTGGTTAGGGTCACATTCCCTCCAGCCCAAAAGTGCTCAAGCCAGCAGCAAAGCTGATTACTTAGACCTCCCAGTGGTGTGTGCACCCTGACCTGATGTCCTAGCAAAGCTACTTACACTCTAGAGAGGGCAGCCAGCTCAGCGCACCTGCCTCAGTGCCTGTTCACCTACCAAGCACGTAAAAGAGGCTCACAAGCATTTGATGGTGAATGGATAGTGGAGTGAGGAGGAAGTGATGTCAGCATGAATCAGGTAAAAGGTGAGTGCTCAACAACATTCCCACCTGCAGTGCTGTGAAGGCCTGTGTCCATGTCTAGTCATCCAGCCATCCAGCTCCACTAGACAAGCTCTCAGCCATGACTCTGAAGGGTCATCCTTCCTCTGTCATCCCCCACAGCACTCACCTTATCCATGACTCTACCACACTCCTTACCTGGCTGGCCTTGGTATATGGGGAGTGTGCCTGATGATATGAGAGGGTTCCAAACCAGGCACCAAAAATGCTGAGGCCTACCCCAACTCCGCAGACTTGGAAGTTTGAATGGGAATCAGCAAGTGGAACTGACACATGCAAAGCCAAAAGGTGAAGCAGCCTCTGCAACCAAGTGGCCTTCAGAGGTGCCAACCTCCTTGTTCCCTGTCACATCAGTCCCAGGGGCTGCATCAAATATGCCACTCACTCTTCACTCACCAGCCCTGACCGCTGATTTTTGTCTCCCAGGTACTTACATGGTTTGCACAGAGACTCTTATCCCTCCCTCCAACCCAAGCAGCCTTTGAAGGCCTTGAGGTCACTGGTCACCGTAGGAGTCCTCTGCCATCCCAGTCACTCTCTGGGTGACTCTTCTGACTGCTGCCCAGTCAACTGAGACCTCTGCTTCTCAAAGAGATGCATAAGAGCAACGCCAGCAAATGAAAACCAGGTTCTGTACCTAGAAGGATATTAAAATCCAGGACACAGTTCAAGTGCAAAGGATTCTCCAGAAAGGAGACTCCAAAGTGATTGAGTGTTCAAGGTAACTTCATTTTTTTGTCTTTCAATGTATATTTACAGGAAAAACCTTTGAAAAACATCAACTCTATATGTCCTGACATTACTCGGCCTAGTTGAGGCTGCAAAGTGGGATCTTCCTAAGTGATGGAGAACACTGGCATCAAAAAAGAGAAACCTGGGGAGAATGTGCTAGCCTAGAGACACTCTACAGATCTGGTCTTTTTTAAAAAAAAACAAAAAAAAACTTTTTAAAGCAGCTGTATTGAGTTATATTCGCATTACACAGAGCTATACATATCTGAAGGGTACAATTTCATAAAACTCTGATAAGCATAAATACCCATGCATTCATAAAACCATCACTATTGTCAAGATAACTATCATATCTTCATCCCCTTTGCAATCCTGCCCCCTACAGGCCCACGGCCCCCAAACAAACCACTGATTGGCTTTCTCCCATCCCTACCCTGGTTGAGTCCAAATTGGAACCAAGTGACCAACATTTAAAAAGATTAGCTTACATTTTTCTAGGTCAACAAAACATATGTACTATTTTTGTCTGGCTTCCACTCAGCAAAGTTATTTTAATATTCATGTTGTTACATGCATTAGCAGTCCACACCTTTTTATTTTGGGGAGTATTCAGTTATATGAATATACCACATTTGTGTGTTCATTCACCTGGTGGACACTCAGGTTGTTTGCAGTGTTGAGATATCACAAATAAAGCTGCTGTGAGCATTTGTGAACAACTAATGGACTTTCATTTCTCTTGGGCAGGGGCCTAGAATTAGTATGACTTCATCATACTGTAATTTTAAAGAAACTTCTAAACTGTTTTCCACCATGGTTGGACCATTTTACATCCCCACCAGCAGCCTGTAAGGGTTCCAGTTCTTCCACATGTTGGCCAACACCTAATATGATTAGCCTTTTAGAATTTAGACATTCTAGTATAGTGGTTATAATTTGCATTTCCTCAATGACAAACAATGTTGAGAATTTTTTATGTGCTTATTTACCATCCACATATCATCTTTGAGATGTCTGCTCAAATCTCCTGCCCATGTTTATTTGGTTGTTTGTTTACTTATTACTGAATTTAGTGAGTTCTTTATATATTCTGCACAAGAGTCCTGTATCAGATAAATGATTTTCAAATATTTTCTCCTAGGCTTCATTTTTCATTCTCTTAGCAGTATCTTTCAAGGGCAAATTTGAAAAATAAGTATCTTATTTATTATTTTATGCATCATGTTTTTAGTGTCGTATATAAGAAATACTTGCCTAACCCAAGGTCACAAAGACTTTTTACTGTTTTGTGTTTGTTTGTTTTCTGGAAGTTTTACAGTTTTAGGTTTTATATTTTAGTTTATGAAGTATATATTTTTACAGCTTTACAAATTTATCACCTTTGTTTTTCCTGCAAATGTTAACTTTCTTCCTTCTTTCCACTAGTACTCATTTTATGCTTTCAACATTGGAGATAAGGTTAACAGGAGCTAGTTTCTCTACTCAATAAGTATAAATTTTTATTTAGGAAAATTTTTTAATATATGTCAAAGAGAGACATTAGTACAATGAATCTCCATAACATCAGTTCAACAATTTCAATATTTTGCCAGATTTGCTTGATTGTATGCTTTCACTCTTTGCTAAATTATTTTAAAGCAAATCCCCTATGTTCTTCACAATATATCTCTTTAAGAATGTATTTTTCTTATTCAGCTACAATGCTGTTACCATATCTAATGTCAGTCCATAATCAATTTTTTCTGAAAGTCCCCAAACACTTTTTTCTTTTTAAATGTTGATCACTTGGTTCCAATTTGGACTCAACCAGTGTTCAAATCCCCCTTAGTGGCTGTGTCTCCCACTTCACCTCCCATGCAGAAACTGGGTCCATTTCCTGCACCTTCCCACCTCCAATCCATTCAATTCTGAATTTGTCTGTTTGCCTCTGTGTGGCCTCCTGTAATGGATTTCTCTACCCCTGCACATCCTGTAAATGGAAATTAGAGCTGTAGGCTTGATTAGGTGTAAGTTTGACTCCTGGCAAAACTATTTCACACATCTACAAAGCACAGGAATCGCTGTGTGCTCCCCGTCCATGACACCGGGGGACAAATGACACCTGCTGCCCACTTATGCGATTCTAAGATTCACCAGGGGGCTCAGGTGGAAACCAGCCTGAAGTTCATCAACCTTTTGTCTAATGACTTCATCCTGTGTGATTGTTATCTCCATCAGCTATGTCATTAGAGGCTAACAGCAGCGATTCCTCAATTCTATCATTACTTCTGCATTTGTTAGCTACACTCCTGTAAAGAATCCCCCTATTGAACAGGGCTTTGGGTTACCCAGAAATATGGTTTGAACAGACATAATATATGTTTACTTGGTTTTAATTGCAAAATTTAGGATAAGGAGTTGGTGCTCTGGTTTGTGTCCTGTGGTGAAGGGTGTACATGTGTTTTTTTTCCCATTAAAATGCACTGTTAATGATTCTATTTCTCATTTCTAGAAATTCCAGATGGATCTGGTATTTCTGATAGTATATCATTCATTCATTATTTGAGTTTTAAACTGTCCTTTTAATAAAGATTTGAACACTTGACTAATTTAAATTCTGTACCTGAAAGTCCATCTCAAGTTCTTGGGGGTCTCATTGTGCTCTTTACTGCCTGAGCTTCTCTTGCTCATGGTGGCTTATTTCCTTCTGTACTATAAGGAATTATAAGTCATTTTGTCAGGGTTTTGAGGGAAACCTGTGAAGTTTGAGTTAACTGTTCAGGCCTCCAAAGAGGACTTACACCTTCTTCTTCCAAGGAGCCTGCTGCATCCCCCTCCCAGAACCACTCTAAGTCCCTTAGCCGGCTTCAGGTCTACAAAGACTATAAACCGGAACCACATAGTGGTTCATAGCACAGCACAGAGCCACTACCTGCTCTGATTGATTTACATCTGTGTCCTACATAGGTCATTAAATGTTTCGTGTACCACCTTTGTCCTATATGAAAGAGTGCAAGTTCTCCATTAAAACATTTTATAGGTGACCTTTCTCTCTCTAACCAGAGTCCAAGCTGAAATTGACAAGCATTCTTGACAGCTTTCTTTACTAACTGGCAGATTTTCTTTTTAAAAAACTCAAGCTCACCCTTTAACTCAGGGCAAACACGATGAAGGTTTTAGACTTATGGGTGAGGTCTCAGCTCCAGATGCCCACCCGTAAGGACTTGAGGCATTGTCTGCAGCGCGCAGGCAGCTGTTACCCCAAAGCCTACTGGTTAGAGCAGCCCACCCTCTCCTTCTCCATCCCCCACCTGTGGTCAGTATCCACCCTGGTCTTCCCTCTCCCCACCCCCCAATCAGGGACGTCCCTTTCATCGCAAGCTCAGCAATTTGAAAGGACGTTTATTGTATCTAGGAATTCTGTATCACAGTTTATCTACAGACAATTCCAATGTGGTACAATAAAGCCTCAGCAGAACTACGTAACCCGGTGCTCCTGCAGCTCAGGGGGAAGAAATGGCCTCACTGGGCATGAGAGCTCATGGAGGCATCATTGAGATGATGTTTAGGCTGAGCCTTGAAGTTGAAATCCCCGGAATACTCCTTTTAGATGGGGGTGGGGATGGATGTGGGTCAGAGGCTCAATCCATTCTATCCAGTTACGGGCATTAAAATGCACAAGCCCTAGCTGACTTGGCTCAGTGGATAAAGCGTCGGCCCGTGGACTGAAGGTTCACGGGTTTGATCCTGCTCAAGGGCATATGCCTGGGTTGCAAGCTCGATCCTCAGTAGGGGGCGTGCAGGAGGAAGCTTATCAATGATTCTCTCTCATCATTGGTGTTTTTATCTCTCTCGCCCTCTCCCTTCCTCTCTGAAATCAATAAAAATATATATTTTTAAAAATGCACAAAAAGCAGTGTGTCCTCTGCACTCCACCTCCACCGTGATTTGGTGCCAGGGGGATGGGCTGTGCTGGTGTGGTACAGGGGCCATGTGGCTGATCTGGAGAGTGTCCAGCAGGAAACATGCAAGACAATGTGTGAGATGGAGCCGATCGTGCTCAGAACCACTTTGGGGGCATCCCACCCCCACTCACATAGTATCACCTATTGGCCTCACTACCAAGAGAGGAGAAATGAAATAAAACCATATGATCACTCTGGTCAGGCTCCCTGATTCCCACAGCTCTGGTCTCTTGTCTGGCCACCAAGTGCAGCCCGTCTTCGGGGATGTGCGGATTCCAAAGCATCCTCAGTGCCTTTGGATGAGAACTGGACAAAGTTGCTCTTTCAGACACAGCATCTTCCCTGCTGCTGAAGGTCCGCTGTTCTGAGTAACTCCTGCACAGAGCCAAGCTTCTGAGGAAAACCACCCTTGGACAAACAGCATTTTGGTTCCATGTAAATATTCCAAAATGTTTCATTTGGTTTATAAATAAAAAACAGCAACAAAAATGACAACTTGCTCTGGGAAAAGCGAGAGGATCATTAACGCCATTTTTCTCACTATGCAGTTTCTATGTCAATTCTTGTAAAGGAGAACTCAGCTAATATTCCCTCATTCACTCATATAACATACAGGTCCTAGTCTTGCGCCCATAAAATGAGACAGCTTCTGTGAGCACTGTCCATATCTGGTGATGAAAGGTTCTCTGCGATAATGTCCCAAGGAGGTCTGACTGTGCCCTTTTGAGCAGTGTGCCAAGAGGGAATATTCTATTTGTTTCCTTTAAAGAAAAACAAAAGCAACATGACCACGAGCTTAATGAAGCCTGTTTGTAATGACTTAATTAGATTTTTAGCACTGTGCATATTCATTCTGGCCAGGGACCTCTCTGTCTTCCACAGCATTGGTCAGAGAGATCTCGTATGCATTGCAATCTCACCTGATCCTTAATTTCATCTCCTTGATGAGGTGAGGAGGAGCATCACTGTGCTCAGGTAATTGCTTTATCAAATGGTTTAATTGTGCATTCAACAGAACCGACAGCAAGGAGGTTATTCTTCCCAATGTGTTTTTAACAAAAGCGTTAACTAATTACATGGCATTCTACTCAGGGCATTTAAGAAAACGAAATGAAAACCTATTCTTCAAATCTTGGTTAAATGCATGTTTGCATATAGGACATGGAAATAAGTGGTAGAATAATTAGCTGAATTGCTTTCTGCTGCTCTAACTTCATAGCTAATCTGCATGTTGAAAGAAGTCTGTACAAATTCTGCATTTTCACCACGGACGGTGTTTGAACATCTGCGCGTTCTGAAAATGTCACAATAACCATTCTGCCTGAAAGTTTATCCTTGGGAGCCAAAAAGACTATGTTCCAAGAAGAAATAAATGCTTAATAGAACCAAGGACAGATGTGCCCCACAATCAGAAGGAAATATTTCAACATCCAAATGTTTTTTTTTTTTTTTAAATTCGGAATTAAAACGATGCTGAATCTACTGTATTTTAGATGAACTTTCTCTTTAAATGGGTAATTAATACATTTGCTACACACTGGTCATACATGCCCCTCGATGCCTGTCATTCGGAGAAACGGCATGCCTTATAGGTCCAAGCCAGCATCATTTGCCTTAGGGCCTTTCATGAGGCTAGTCAACAGTATTTTATATTTTAGGTGATTATGTTTTTAAAATTCTCCTCAGTCCAGGAAATACTGTTTCCCTTCCTCTTATTCTGGTAAAAAAAAAAAAAAAAAAATACTACCCTGAATCACACAGTAAAGGCAAAGGGTTAAGAGGTGACCATGGTCTTTGATTAAAGGATTAACACATGATTTAGAAAGAGACCATTAGAATCCATTCCTGGCATTGAGACACAGACTCTGGCAAATCTCTTTGGAGTTTCTAGGTTAGGAGCACATGAATGTGGGGCTGTCAAAATCCATATTCTCCGCCAAGGGGAGAAAGCCTCTTTGCAGAAGGAAAGCACGCACCAAGCAGAGACAGAGAAAAAGGAATGGAGTGTTGTCAACACTGAATGCCCCCTTTTTTCCCGGGGGCCTGCCTTCCCCAGTGTGCTTTCTAGCTTTATGTGCCAGTAAATCTTCGCTTTGGAATTCAGCTAAGTTTGGGTTATATTTTTGTCACTTGAAATCAAAAGCATCCTGATGGCACAGCTGGCACGTTGCATTCCTCTTCAGACGGCTTTTCACTCATGGAAGGAAAGGCTGTGATTCTAAGCCAGACAGACCCAGTTCAAGCAGCTGTTCTGCTACTCACGACCTGCACTGACCTCGGAAAGGCTGTGTATCTTCCGTTTCCTCATCCTTAGGACTAATGACAGACCTTCCTCATGGCTTTGTTGTGAGAATTAGATGGGATAGAGGAAATAAAATACACTTGGCACTTAGCGCAGTCATAGTACCTGATGTGTGTTCAGTAATTAGGTACTGTGGATCAGTAATTAGTATTGTTGTTGTCATTAAAATTATTATTATGATGGGGACTGCTAAATATCCCCAATACCCACTCTATCCTCCCTTTAATAACAGAACTCTCAAATTTAGTTGGGCACATAGGTTCTCAGTATAAAAAAAAACTACATTTTCCAGCTTCCCTTGCAGCTTGGGGTAACCTCATGATTAAGTAGTACTCAGTAAGATGTGGGCCGAAGTGCCCATGGTGACTTCTGGACAGTGCCTTTTTCCTCTCTCCCTACCTGCTGCCCTCCTTCCCTCCCTCCCTTCCTTCTTTCCTTCCTTCCCGCTGGTAGAACACAACAGCCATCTTGGACCCAGACACAGAAGCTTCACAATTCCAATTGCTGAGAGTGATCGGAGCTAAAAGGATCCTGGTCACTGACAGTCTACAGGCAGCGTCTCTGGGCTGCTTGTCTTTGGAATATCTACATGAGAGATATAAATAAAACTTTATCCTGTTTAAGATTCTGTTTCATTTGGGCTTTTGTTATAGCAAACAGAACCTATAATAATACACAATTAATATTTTAAATATTATTTATACTTGTTCTTCCCAGAAACCCCATGAAGAAGACTAAAAGGATGATAATGAAACTAGGATAATAACTCCGTTGAAACAAATAGTTGAGGGTTTTCATAGTATGACTACCAGCTCTCATTATCGAATAATATTTGGCTACCCCAGGCTGAGGGAAGGAGGTTGAAAATGAACAAGCCCTCAGGGGAAAAGGCAGGGTTGGGGTATCAGCCATGGGAGATTTGTCCTCAAATCCCAAACGGTTTAATGTATGAAACAAAAGTGCTTAGCATTGGTTAGATGACACTGAGTATTTCCCCAAAGTCCTAGTACCTCTTTTGTTGGCTTTTTCTAAATAACAAAAAATCAAAAGAATGAAATCTACTACCTGACTTGTGCTCTGTGGACACAGAACGCCATTCTCCTACTGCCTGAGAGCACAGGGATGCATTGGGACTTTTGCTACTTCCTGTCCCTCACAGGACTGCTCAGACCAGAGCACCAGTGACTCCCCAGACCGCTGCTAGTCCTCTCAATCCTGGGTGGTTATATTGCCATTGTTCCCCACTCTCCTGGGCACATGTGCAAATGTAAGCCTCTTGTCTACACCTTCCAGTCACTTCATTTTCTGCTTCTCGGAAGCCAGGCCCTCACCCATGAGCCATTTGCAAGTGGAGACAATTCTCACCCAGCAGGAGGCAGAGCTGTCTACAAATATCCCAGGAAATATACTGACAGCCTCAACTCTGCCAAAAAAAAAGCAAAGAGCAGCCACACATAAAGCCCTCCCACGCCTGTCACAGTCACGGGGCCCCGGAAGTCTGGGGGTGGGGGATGGAGAAATCACACTGAGCTGGAAGCTAACCCGAGACGCCTTACAAATCCATGCCCTGGACTTGCTCTAACCAGAGCATGGATTTGTAAGCCTGCTCATGGGAAACACGGCCAACAGAGACTCTGTTTGCCAAGAACTTCAAACATGACCTTTACTTGGTAGCCATTGTTGGAAACTATTAAGATGACTCTGGAAATAATATAATTTGCAGCGACAATATGTTGGAAGAAATACCAGCCCTGTAGAGTGAGCCCCCCCCCTCCCCAGCCCGCTGCGTGCACGCGCAGAAGAGCATTCTCCTCCGCAGCAGTTCTTAACTGCATCTCTCCTCTGTGTCTAGACACAAATGATCCATTTGCTAATTGTTTAACGGCAATTAAGGAAGTAAACGTTGTGGGGAGGGGCGGGAGAAGACGGGTATTTGCATGCTTATTTTCTAATTACCAACAGCCAGGCTAATGGCCGAGAACAGGGCTGGTTCTCAGGGCTCCAGCTGTCTGTCCTCTGAGAGCCCCCTTCTTCAGAGGTCAGGCTGGGCACCCTGGGCTTCTGGGTGGGAAATGAGCAATCCTGGCCCTCACACCTGAGCTGTGGTTGGGTAGGTGCAGATGGGGAAAGACAATGAAGTCCTCTTGAAAGAGACTGAGTGGTGAGAGACCAGTGGGGCCAGGGCTGGAGCAGCAGGGACCTCCACCCCTGCTCCTCTGAGCTTCCAGGACCCCAGCGCCTCTCCTGGTCTGCTCACACTTCCCAGAACAGCTTTCCATCTGGAGAGAAGGCTAAAGCTGCCCACCTGAAGTCTGGGCTGGCCAGATTCTAGTCAGCAGCAGCAACTTCCGCTGCTTACAGACAAAATTAGAAGTTGGCAGCCAGGACCAGGACCCCAGAGCTTCCATCTCTCCGTGTGGCTAATGGGAGAGAAAGGCACGGCGTTCCCAGATGACAGGTCCCAGCTGGTTCCCATGGAGGCCACAAGCTGTTGTCAGGCGGATTCGAAATTCCCACTAGGACTGGGACGGTGAAGAAGCCCTTCTGCTGAGCTCAGAGATGACATAACTTTCTATATTTAAATTCAGCCCCGAGATCAGCTCCGGTTTCCTGAGTGCCTCTTTAGACTGTTTTCAATTCATCTCTGCAAACGTGATGCAAATCCTGGCCTGGCTCCCCTCACAGGCTCCTCACAGTCACCCTGCCTCTAGGCCTGCCCCCAACCTCGGCCACTGTGCAGTCAGTCTAGGTCCATTAAAAATATAAATGCCTAATAGCGTCCCTGAAGCTCTTAGTGTCAAGTCCAAATCCTCATGTGGCTTTCAAGGCCCTGTAGAAAGGGATCCCGATTTCTTTTCTAGCCTCATTTCTGTAGCTAGTCAACCACCTGCCCCCAATCCACACGGGACCCCACCATAATGACACTGTCATGGTTCCCTCAAGGGAACATGCTTCCTTTCATCTCATCAGCCCCCTTTTCCTTGGGATGAATGAGCTGCCCTACCTTCTCCTTGACTCTTCCTCTGGTTGATTCCTTTCAGCCTTAAGATTTCAACTGAATCATCACTTCCTCTAGGAAGAATCACCATTTCTTCTAGAAGACCACGGGAGATGAGGGAGCCCTGCTCTGTGTCCTGCAGCACCCCAAGTGCCCCTATTCTGATGAAAAGAGATTGCATTTCAACTTGTCCAATTTCTTTGAAAGTAGCATGAAAATGGGGACTTTTTCTCTTTTGCCCCTTATCACATCCTCAGTACTCAGTGCAATGCATGACACAGAGTAAGGCAGACTCAACCACCATGTACTGAGTGTCTGGACTACCTACTTCATTTTTCCTGGCAGGAGAATGTGACATCAGGGACAGTTAAATGACCAGAGTGATCCTTACTGCCTAGAATCAACGCCAAGTGGCAGCATCTCTGTCACATTCTCAGGCCGGCTGCGGCACTAGCCTACACTTCTCTATTCCCAGCGGGGGGTTTCTGTTCCTTATCTTTTATGGGTTATACTTTATAGAGTCTCAATAAACATTTATTGCCATGTAACATATACTCCTTCATCTCAGTACTGTGTGTTCTGATCCACTTTACCTCTCATCCTGGGGGAGTCATGGGGCTCTGAATGGTGGCTGGTGCCGGTCCTGGTAAAACCCTGGTACTGACTGAGGGTCCTAAAACATCCCCCAGTTCCAGAAGCAGAAGGAAAGCTAGTCTGATGAGACCCAAGGACAAAGAGTAGCATCGAGGACAGAGCTGGGGCTCAGGCTCCCTCCTGCTCCTGATGGTGCTCCCACGGCCTCTGGACCATCTGTGAAAGGGCAAACACGTCGTCTGGGAACTATGATCATTTATTACAGGCGCCAGGTCCTTGCTGATGGGACTGGGCTGCAATATACTTCTGCCAACACGAACTCTTGTGAATCTGACATAATATCAAATCGCCACGCTTCATGGTCTCATCTGACCCCACGGACACAGAAAAGGCCCTGACTGTAAAGGATGGAAAGGTATCTTCATTGATAGTTAACTCATTTACTCTTTTAACTGACCACTGACTGATGGTCCTCAAAAGCTTTGTCTGTGAGGTTAAAATGTCCCCTTAAAACTTCCATAACGAAGTGGTCATGGATTTAGGGGCAATATCGAAATCACCCAATAAGAAACCCAACCAGAGGGAAACACTCCCCCTTGGAAGGAAGCCACATTGAATGCCATGGGAGTTAGAACTGTCCCGGGCTTCTGAGGTCTGGAGCAGTCAGTGGATGCCTTTTGATCAAGTCATATTTGATTCATTACTTTAGGTAAAAGAGAATGCCAACCTAGAAGTTCATAAAAGACAGAAACTAGGGAACTAATGCCAAAACCCAGCACCAACAGTGTTTTCCCTCCGTCACCTTCTCCCACTTTTTAACTTCAAACAGAAGTGGGTGAGATCCAGACAGGAGATATGGGTGCCACTGTCTTTGGCTCTCTGGGCCTCAGTATACCCATATGGAGAATGGGGAGAAGGACACTACAGTTTCTGATGAGAAGGCTTTAGGTTTTTTTCTTTTGCTTCAGGAACAGGCGGCAGCGAGCAGCTCTTGGGATTTGAGGACTCAGGCTGGTGTAGGAATTCAAGGACACTAGAGGAACAGCAGGCTATGCAAGGAGGGCCTTCGAGGGCTCTGCCCTTCTGGAAGTCACTGCTCTTCAAAAGATTCAGGAGTCACTGCAAAGGACTCTTCCACATCCTGACCTGCCTCTTACACAAGCCATTTAACAGTATCTGTAAATAGGCAGCCTCTCTAACACAAAAAGCCAACTTTCCAGCCCAGACTGAGGGGGCCCTGACCAGTGAGACTTTCCAAAGACATTCCCTGGGCAACTGACAGTATTTGAAGCCACATCTGATGGGTTCCACGTCAGATGGGTTCCACGTCTGATGGGTTCCACATCTGATGGGTTACCCTTGCTCCTTGTAGCTCAGGGGCCATAGGATGCTGGCATTCTAAGCTCCTTCTGTGAACAAGGGACAGGCAAGCGAGCAGGGTTTTGCTGGGGCTTGATGCGTGACATGCCGCTTGCCCAAACAGCCCTCATCACTCACTGACATTTCATGGCTCGTCCCCAATCACAGGCTGGAGGATCAGACAGTTTACTCTGGAGCTGGAGGGAATAATTTGAGCAGCACATGCTGGATCTTCACAGAGAGAACCACTGCAAGGCGCCTCTGACTCTCTGCCCGAACCCCAGGCTGGGTGTTTAGCTAAGCAACTTGGCTCCTTGATGGGGATGGCTTATTTTTCTCAATCGCTAAGCCCTCATCAGTCCGTTCACTCAAATCCCTAATGGGTTGCACAGACCAGAATCTTGCTTTTCCTTCTCAGCTAGTGTCCTGGTGGTCCAGTCTTGTCCATGATCTAATTAAGCACCCACTGTGTGCTATGTCTTGTGAAGCACCCACTGTGTGTTGCGTCCTGTGTCTAGTTAAGGTGGTAACTGACATGGTGTCTCCCTCTAGGATCTTGCGTTCTTAAGGCAGACATGGGCAAGAAGTAACAAATGTTTCATGAGCCTGGCATTCCTCAACTGTCTGCTCACCTTCAGCTTTGGCTAAATGTCTCCTCCCTGTCCACCTTACCTCATGTGCCTCTCTAGAGCCTCACCGCTAGTCACGTAGGTATCTTTCAGTTCTTCAAGCACATCATCCTGCCTGAGAACTTTGACTCATGCTATTTCTCTCTCTGGAACATTCTAGGTCCCCCTTCCCCCCCTTCACCTCTATTTTAAGGTCACCCACTCAGAGAGCCCTTCCCTCGCCATCCCCTATAACACAGGCCTCTCTTGCTCTCACTCTCAGCGCCAAGCTCATTTCCTTTTCAATACTAACCCAAATTTGAAATTACTCATTTGCTTGTTTTCTGACTTTTTCTGACTTATCTTTTGTGTCTCCTCTACCAGACTATAACCTCCGATGGTGTCTGTCTCGTTCCCACTGCCCCTCACCATGGTCTGCACAGTGCCCGGAACAACTCACTACTGAACAAATGAAGGGAGGGTTTTTCTATGGTAAGTCATTATGGAATAGAAAGGCCAAAGGCTAGAGAGCTTTGTTAGTAACGACGAAGGGTCTGCTTAGTTCTAGCAGCAAGAGGAAAACCATCCAAGCATGGTAAGCGGGGGAGACACATGACAGACATTTAGTACAGAATTACACAGCCCCTTCGATCATGTGGAATGGACTTTGGGGGCAGGGGAAGGGCAAACTAGAGGTAAACAGATTTATTAGGAGGCACCTGTGAAAACTGAAGACCTCCCTACGCAGTGTAGTTCCTGGATCAGCAGCAGGGACCTCGCCTGGTGTGTGTTAGAAATGCAGGCTCTCAGGCCGCATGCCAGCCCTACTGCATCATCACTGCGCTTCAGCAGCACCCCGGGAGGCTGTGCACACCTGAAAGCTGGGCTGCAGGTGAGAGACCATGGTGGCCGGATCTGTCTTTGGAGTGGGGGACAGAACTGATTCATCAATGCCCCCGTAAATCCAGTCAGTGCCCCTCGTAAATCAAATATTCCAAAGCACCAGGTTGGGGCTGACTTATGTTTGTTGACTACAAGAACAAATAAGCAAACTTTTGTCCATTCTGTAGTTTCCTTTTCTTTAACTCAGTATCCCAGTGAGACTACCCATTCCCCACACAAATGGGCAACTTTACCCCAAGGAGAGAGTCCGAAGTTCTGAGAAGGAAATGTTGCTTCCTTCCTTTCTTATGATAACATCCCTTCCCCCGCTGCTCGGAGGGCCTATTGCAGGAGCCCAAATGAAATGCCCCTCATCTGTGAGACTTTCCCTGTCCTTCCCAGGAGAACAAATAGATCCACTGGATCCCTGTTTCCCTTTTCTATGAAACACCTTTTGTTTCCATAGGTCTGCGTTATAATGGCCCGTCCACACTTGCCCTCCCCATTACACTGCAAGCCCCTGAGGTTCTGAGAACGGAACAATGGCCGGAGCCCCAGGGCCTGGTGCAGGGCTGGATGACATCTAGATGTGCCAGAGACACAGCAGAAGCATGTGTTGATGTCACACTCCTCCCGTCACTGTGCTGTCCTCTGGGCAGCATCCCGGACTGCCCTCATGTCTTTGTTCTTATTAGCCGAGCTGAGCTGCATGGCTTGCATCTGTGGCACAGCTTGCTCTCTCTCACCGTTCCCAGGAAGCTCCCCTGGGTTCACCTCAGGATCACATCCACTCTCAGAATCCCCTTCCCCTTGGCCCTTGACCCCATCTCCCTCACACCAGGACACAGGAGGTAATATTCCTATCTCACTTGTCTCTTTGACAGTCTGTTCACGTGGAAGCTTCTCAAGGACAAGGCCTCACGTCGCAAGGAGCTTCACAGGGCGAAGCCAGTCTGGGCGTGGAGACCCGTCAGAACCAGCAGACATGGAGTATTTCTCACAACAAAGGAGACAAAGGTGACTGACCTTGGATGTGTAGGTGTGGCCATCAGAGCCGCAGACCATGGCTGACTGTGCGGTTGGGCAGGGTTTGCACTTGACCAGATTCGAAGGTCCCGCCCAGTGTTTGTGGGCCACAGTCCCCTTCTTTTGCCTGAGGATGGAAAAAAAAGGAGATAAGTAAATGAAAGCTCCCATACTCATGGTTCTTTCCTCCAAGTACCTGGATAAAGACCAAATAACTAAAAGGGCTGGCCAAGAAGTCAGCACTTCCATTTGTCCCAACTCACTGGTGGGGGCAGGAGACTGACTGCTCCAAAAGCTTAGGTCCAACCCACCAGATGGACCGGGAAGGCGATGTGGTCATTAAAATGTTGTAAAACATCACTTCCTGATGTGAAAAGCCACTGGCAACACATCGCAAAGAACAAGGAAGGAGTGTGGGTCCATCCGCTCACCAGCCCCCAGCGCAGGGCATATCACAGGTGCCTGGAAACAGCACCCAAAGCCTCGGACTCCTCCGGGGCTGACCAGCAGCTTTCCAGCGGGATGACACACAGGTGGCTCAGCAAGCATCTCCACTAGAACTGCATCCCCAAACGCAGCCAATGACTTCATCACAGCTGTGGAAAACCATCTCTGGATACATTTTGAAGCAATTTTAGTCCAGCTTCCAATGTGCCATTTGATAGAGGCTCTGAGATGATGTCACTTTCAAGTACAAAAATAACCACAATTCTAGTCTTTCATGCCAGTTCCAGCCTCCCATCGTCACCTTTGTCATAACGATGCATGGTGCTGGTAGGATGGCTTGTGTCCACGGAAGGAGCCCCATCCCTTCTCACAAACCATTGGAAGAAAGGCTGCGGAGACCGCCACCCTGATTCTCTTACTTGAAACTGCTAGGAGGGACTCTCATCACCGTGGGCCTGTGTTTTGGGTACAGGACAAGTGTCTGTGGACTGTCAGGCTATGACTATGCCCTTGAAGTGCTTTACACAGATAGTCCTGAATGACTGTTAATGCTTAGGCTCTGGAGTTGGAAAACACCTCTCTGTCTGAAATAAATACATCTATTATTTGCATTTCTAAATGGATATGAGGTTTCCTATTATCCTTTGCCAAACACTATGTAGACTTCCAGGTTTGTTCTGGACTACTGAAGAAGTCAGGGTGGGTGATGGGACTCTGAGCAGCAGCCAAGTAGGCTGTCAGCATAGGTTAATCTTAGAGGACACGATTCCCTCGGCAGAACACCACACATTTGTCATCATTCTCACAGCAGATTGTCTGACATGGATAATGAATCAGAAATAGAGGCAGAAGCTGTGGCGTCTAGCAGCTCTCTCCTGGGTCGGTCCACAGCTACAAGTCCACAGCTGAAATGATTCTTGTTATGAACTCCCAGGAAGGGGCTATGAAGTTCAAAGAGGGGGCAGCTTTGCTGGAGCAGACACAGGCACGTGCAATGATGCCCCAGAGGAAAGACTCCTGAAGGAGCTTAGCCAAAGGAGTAGAGAGAGAAGTGGACACTGAGCCAATAGCTTGGAGGAAAGATGGAACCAGCTATTAATCACCAGTTAATGACAGGTCATCCCTGCTTGAACCTGAACCTCACCATTAAGTTTACTGGCCAAGGCTTACTAGTGGGCCTGGTACATCCTGGATACTCAATATATCCCTGTTGGTGAGTGGGTGTGTCCCTGTGTGCTGACCCAGTGTGGCTACTTAGCAGTTAATGACCAAATCACAGCCTGTTGGGACCAGAAAATACCTTAAAACCAATCCAGTGCAGCAACTGTATTTTATACCTAAAGAATCAGACATAGCTGGGGAATGACCTGCCTGGTATCACACAGAAATATGGCAAAGTTACTTTCTAGGCATTTGTCAGACTGGGGTATCCTGGAAATGACTGTGCTCCTTTGGGACCGTTTTTTCTTTTTTTCTTAATAGTTTAAAAAATGATTTTTGAGAGAGAGAGAGAGAGAGAGAGAGAGAGAGAGAGAGAGAGAGAGAGAGAGAGAGAGAGGGAAAAGAAGAAGAAGAAGAAGAAGAAGAAGAAGAAGAAGAAGAAGAAGAAGAAGAAGAAGAGGAGGAGGAGGAGGAGGAGGAGGAGGAGGAGGAGGAGGAGGAGGAGGAGGAGGAGGAGGAGGGGGAGGAGGAGGGAAGGGGAGGGGAGAGGGGAGGGGAGGGGAGAGGAGAGAGAGTAAGAGTGAAAGAGTAAAACATCCATCAGCTGCCTCCTACATGTTTCCCACCGAGGATCAAGCCCACAACCTGGGCATGTGCCCTGACCAGGAATTGAACCAACAATCTTTCAGTGCACAGAACAAAGTCCAACCAACTGAGCCACGCTGGTCAAGGCCCTCTGAGACTGTTAACTCCCTATTTTGGCATCTGTACTTGCATCACCAGGGCTCCATTTTGTAAGTAAGCTTTTTGAAATACTGTCCTGGCATTAAACCAGCAAAACAATAAGTTCCCATATCCAAGGTCAAGTGTTTGTGAACTATGCCAGAGGAATCATGCTTGACAACCTCCTATGATGCCTTGAGGACTAGAAGTACAAAGGCCAAGCTATTTGGAATTTGCCCAGATTTAATGAAACAAGCATAACTGCTCTAACAGGGCAAACCTGGGTGTTCCTTACCTCACTAGAACTCTAGTAGAGATGGCAACCAAATCTGTGGTCTCTGTCCAGAGGCCAAATTATGTAACATTATAATCAAGTACACGTGAGACCATGGAGTACAATTTCCCTGGTTATTATGTATATATTCCAATCTCCACAATTCAGTGTGAACCATAAAAAATAACCAATCCAGTTGAGGCAAGGGACTCAGCCTTCTGACTCTAAGATATTTCACTTCTTGAGTCAATGAAGAGTGAAATCCGATAAAAGTATCTTGATGGGATTGCTATTCCCAATGTCACAGACATTCATCAGTGGGAGTGACACAAACAATTTGGTCTGGAAGGAAGGTTCCACCATCCTTTCCATCAGCCATGGAGCCCTAACTCCACCCCAGCCTGGCTGGTGCCAGGAGCAGCCACACCTCCCACCTTGCTGACAGCACTGCACAGGAAATCCCCACCTACCCAATCCCCAAGATGGAGAGAAGACAATCAGCGATCAACGGCATTTCTTATTCTCTTTGGTTCAGCTGCTTATTCTCAATCATTTTTTTAAAAGTCTACCAAAATAACCAGCATTTATGATTGTGAAGCAGTGATGATTCTTAAATACAAATCTGCTAATGTGACTCCCATGCTCAAAACTTTCATCTTCTCTGCAGCTTCTGGGACATAGGTTAAGCTCCTAATTTTAGTATTAAACTGTCTGAGTCTACTTTTGTAGGGTCATTGAATGCTCTGCCTTATTCTCCAACACACACACACACACACACACGCACACACACACACACACACACGCACACTTGAGATAAGTGTGCGTGTGTGTGTGTGTGTGTGTGTGTGTGTGTGTGTGTGTACTTCACTCTTCAATAAAGAGTGAAGTATGTCTCTTACACGTGCCATGCAAATCCAAGTCTATATAACTTGGCAAATGTTCTCTATCTTCATAGCAAAGCCTATCCCTTGTTCTAGTTTCAAATTGACTGTCTTCCATGCAATCTCTCCTGCTCCTGTGAGCCCTATCCCAAGTAGAATTAACCATGACATTATTTGTTCAACAGTGCACCATGCTCAGACCCAACTGTGACATTCACTGCAGCACAAGGCAGTTCTTTTCATGTCTAGTTTCATCAATACACTGTGCACTTCTCAAGGGTAGCAGCTGGGCTGTAATCATTTTTGTGCTCCTGGTACTTAGAAACAAGATTGACCCTTGAGACACATGGCTTTGCTCAGTGAAATAAGTGAATTTATTCACTTGGACTTTAGAACTTCTCCTTTCATTTCTGCAAATCATTAGCACTGGCTAGAGGGCAAAAATAGAATGTTAAGTAACAAGAATTCAACAGGCTCTTATTTCCAGAAATCCTAACTCAGACTTAAAACAACAGTTAGCAAAGTATCTACAGACAACTGAGGAGTGGTGGAGGGGCTCCCCCATGCATCCCAGAGCTGATGGAGCCTTTCCTACTCCGCAGACATCAGGCTGCCTCCAGAGCTGCAGGTTCCAAATTGCCAACAGGTACTAATGTTTTTGTATTAAAAAATAAGAAATCTGAATTCCTAGGAATTTCACAGAAATACTGAAATAATACGTTTTTTTCTGCATTCTTTACAATCTTTTATTTATGTCTTTATAATAAATATTAAATTTAGAAGTATTTATAAAGAAATGTAGCCTGGAGTGAGAAGTCAAACCCTGGACATTGTCAGCAAGCATTACTGGATCGTACTCAAATAATATGACATTTGGATTTTTCTAGCAAGTTAACAGCATTGCACAGAATCACATGTTGATATTGTCAATTTAAAGACTTACTTTATTCTAACACTGTTCTCTGGAACACCACACAGAGGATTCCTACAAAGTATAGTATGCAAATAAATGCATTAATATTCATTTTAGTTACAGGAGCAATTAATTCATCACTGGCAGCAGACTGGACCACACACATGCTAATAAGATGGCAACAGCAACAAGCAAGACTGACCAGATCATGACTGCTCTTCCCAAGGTGCCTCCTACATACCAGATAATGACTGCTCTGTCCTTGTTCCTGGACTTGTCAGCATTAACCTTCAAGCCCACACAGCATTGTTTCCTGTTCTTGTCTCCACTGGACCCTGCCACTCCTCACTCAGAGCTCCTACTCTCACCCACCAGGGCAAGTCCCACAGCTACCTCTCCCATCAAGAGAGTCTTTGATGACATCAGTTGTGACTCAGTATTTTGCTTGGCCGTGGGCAGAGTAGGACCACAGTCAGGGCCCACAACAAAACAGTGGCAGGACAGAGATATCAGAGCAATTTTTCTAGTAACGAATACATATGCAGGTGTAAATTTCCTGACATTTATCTCACAGGCTGAAATTAACCTGTGTCAACAATATTTAATGATGTGGTGGTGCTGAAGCTGCAAAGAGTATATAGAGTAGAATTATTGACTTTCCCCTTCATTTATTGAAAAAGGACGTTTCATTTTACTCAATACATTGGACATTCTAACATGTTTGGGTAAGTTTAAATAGGATGGTTTTCTCTGCATATGAACAGCTGGTGAAAGAGTAGAACAATTCCAGATCATGAAGAGCAACAGCAGCATTCCAGCTGTTTAGTGTGACCACTGCATGCCAGTCCAAGTACCCTAAACACACTTCTGATTCCTCACATGCAATGCTCATATCATCCCCATATCCAGGAGGAAAAACCCAGCTTCCGTAACCAGTCCCAGGACCTGCTCTGCTCTCTCAGCTCAGAAGCAGGGAGAAACCGCCCAAGAACTCCCTCTTATACCCACAGTGTCGTCTGCTGGCAGCCAGCATGATCTGCATGTTATTTGCCTGTTAGTATCAAGCTGTCCATTCAAAAACAAGATTGAATTTGTTTGCAAAATCAGGAGTAATTGCTCTAAAACAAGGATGGAAGATACTTAGTTGACATGGTGGCTCTTTTGAACTGGAGAAAAAATAAATGAATGTTAATTGAAATGAAAAACATGTTAGCCATTGGAATAGTAAAATGATGCTATAATTTCTCTGTTGTTAGGGTTATTGGAGTCATTATACTAAGTCATAAAATTACACAGGAAGAGCATAATGGCCTCTGTCATTTACAAAAGCTGCTTTGATGAGAGACAAGCTCCCACGTGAGACATTCTCCATCCTAGTAGCTATAGGCTCAGGACTCCTTCCTTTTCCAAATGAAGGTCCCAGCCACGAGATCCTGTCCAAAGAGAGTCCAACTTTCCCAACAAACAGATGTTTATTAGAGAACATCTGGAGCAAGAACCACTGTTTTCCATGCAGTTCCCAGGAGTGTCCTCATAGCTTCTGGGCATGCAGCTGGGATGAGACACGTTGTCTAGAGAAGCTTGGGATTTCAAAGGAGAATTACATAATAATGGTAAGAGCTAAACTTGTATTGAGGACTTAACTATTCTGCTGATAGTAATACTATTAGTACCACCAAAAACAACAAACACGTTTTGAGCTCTTAACCATGTTCCAAGCATTGTTTAAGCTCTTTGCACTAAGTCTCATTTACTCCTCAGACTACATGAGCAAAGCAGACCTATGGGGATGGGAGAGGACACACTCCCAAGGATGGCCCCAGTTATCAGGATGGAATATTAACTCATCCACTTATTCGAGGTGGCATTTCAACTACAGGAAAGCCAGTACTTTCATGTGGCTTCATGCCGTCAGACCTGCCCCAGGTCAGGAGGGTGAGGCTCATGATGTTATGTGTTCCAGGTTAAGGCTCAAACATATCAGAAGGGACCAGAAAGCCCTCAGACATGTTTCTCAACTATCAGCATGCCAGGTTTCTAAAGCACCTTCAACCCCACGGGACAAGTGCATGCTTTAAATTTTTAGGAAGAATTTGGGACCACTAAAAAGATATGTGCCGAGTATGAATGCAATTCCAAGAGCATGAACATTTCTTAGTTGTATGGGAATGCCAACCTCCAGACCAAGGTTCATTTCAACTTGAGCCTCCTGACCGCCTTTCACCAAAGCTGGGCAATGGCCACGTCAGCTGGGGGAGCACCCACTCCTCACAGATGAGAGGATGCAATGGTCAGGTGAGAGTTTCCAGAGCCCTGTGTGCACATGTGTAATGAGCTGGAAAGGATAAAGAAGGCACTCACCAAGCATGGAAGGCACTCTCGGTGAAGCAGCACTGAGGCTCTGAGAAAGGGAACTTCCGCTTTGTGATGCTGTGTGTCTCTATCATTTAACTCTCTTACGGCCACATATTGCTGGACTCATTTATTAAAGTCTAATAAAAAATGCATTTTCAGAATTTTTAAAGATATTCATGTCACCCCACCCACAGCGGTGTGCCAGGCCCTGTTTCTCCTGTGGTGCTTATGACCACAGTGGGTGGAACAGAAGAAAGTGGGTGGCACAGGAACGGGGCTGGAAAGAAGGGAGTCCACCCAGAGAAGAGCTCTCCAACCAAACCTCACAGGTTTCATTGAAGACAGAGGGGTCAGATCAACCAATTGTGACTAAATTTCCATGTAACTATATTTTGAGGGTCTGTTTAAGTAAAGCTATCAAAACAGAACGTCTAAATAATCCAAATGTGGTTAGGATTCTAGAGATAATCTCTGTGTTTCAACAAACATGTATTACATGCCTATTATGTGCCAGAAATTAGGTAAAGAATGCAAAATAATGCTAGTAGCAATGTATAAAGTGTGTTTCCTATGATCTTCATTGCATAGAACAATTATTGATTGTATATGATCATATTACTCTGAGTGGCTGAATTTATTCAGGGTAGATGTTACCTAAACTGTTTTTATTTGTATTCACATATTGAGATACCAGGAATTCTGATAGATGGTAAAGTTATCCAAGAAAATCTCTACATGGCAAGAGGTCTGCTATTAATTTCAGGACCCCCTAAACCCGTGGTTGGCAAACTGCGGCTCACAAGCCACATGCCACTCTTTGGCCCCTTGAGTGTGGCTCTTCCACAAAATACCACAGCCTGGGCGAGTCTATTTTGAAGAAGTGGCCTTAAAAGAAGTTTAAGTGTAAAAACTTTGGCTCTCAAAAGAAATTTCAATTGTTGTCCTGTTGATATTTGGCTCTGTTGACTAATGAGTTTGCCGACCACTGCCCTAAACCATTTTACATTGAAAAGCTATGTGGCAAAGGACAAGAAGACGAACTTGCCAGACCACAGACCTAGCTCTTCAGTGTCGCACGCATTTCTGAACATTACCTGAATCCAGGTTTCCTTATACTTGAAATGAGATATATATATGTCCAGGGATCCTACCCAAACTGACTTCTAGCCTCAACTCACAAAGCTCTCCGTGGTCCCTGACCAGCCCATGAAGATTAGCAGGCTGATGTGATTATGTAAATTCCACTAACTGGTTGGAGACTCTGTGCCCTTCGAAGTCACCTTCCATTAAGAGAGTGACAGATCAGGCCAGTGGCACCAGAGGCTCCCAAAGTTCAGCTGGTGGAACGAGCCTGGCCACTGGGGCCACACGTGAAAACAGTCTGCGCACACACACACCAGCTAGAATTCCGCTTTGTTAAGGGAAAGTGCCCAGCCAGCAGTGTAATAGCAAGCTATTAGGGAAATGCCGGTGAACGGTGGAACTTCCTTTTTTATCCCCTGAGGATAATGGAAAGCAGTGTACTCTGTTTTAAACTCCGTTACTTCCTATAACAAGCCAGGAAAGACACTGTTACTATTGCCCACTGATCTCTGGCATCCCTGATTGGTTTCTTGCTTCATCTTTGTTTTCTAGCTCAAGAAAGAAAGTCCCTTTGTAACCCAGAGACCTTGAAAGAATTAACAATAGACATGCTAATTGAGGAAAAAAGCAAATGATAATCAAGCAAGCCCAACACTAAGAATTTCAGCTTGCCTCCCTCTGGAGTATTCATATCCCTGCCTCTTCCCAGGAGGGCTGGAAGACCGAGGGTTTTGCTAACACAGCCTCCGGCTAATTGTGTGTAAGCTCAGGTGCACACAGGGGGCTGAGGGCCAGCACATGCCTGTCCACCGGGGGCTCGGCTGCTATAATCTGAGAAAACATGTGCTTGCATGGCTGGGGGTCAATTAATTATTATGGGATGTGTGCACGAGAGGAAAAAGAGCCACACTTGTTTTCTAGTCCCCAGCAGCAAAGCACCCACTCTGGGAAGGCTGCACACGATCTCTCCTAGGGAGACAAGCCAGCAATGTGAAGCAGAAGCACACAGACAGCGTGGGGACAATGCTGCTCCCAGGACAGGTCCAGAGACATGGAAATGCAGCTGAAACCAACACCCACAAGCCATCAACCCTGGGCCTGTCAGCAGCAGCAGTGCAGAGGGCAGTGTAGCCACATTGCATCCTGCCTCTTCCCTGCTCAGGACTCTTCCTTCACACTCAGTGTTGGAGGAGAGAAGCTCCTGCTCCCTTCTGTGCCTTTCTGGACCAGGCCAAGGACCACTGTGTAGAAGTTACCCACAGAAAAAACTTTCTGACTCAACATAAGGGCGCTGACTCGCCCAGGGCTGGGAGCCCAAGCCTAGCCCCCAAGGAGGGGGCTCTACAGAAGGCACGCTGTGATCTGTGCAGGCGTCCTCCTGTGGCTGTGTCCTGTGGAGGGAGCTCCCATTTCTTAGTAGTGGGTCAAGTGCACTGAACGTCCTGGCATATCAGTCTTTCTGAGCATCGGTATTCACGCCCCTGGAACAGATTCTCCAAAATGGAGTCATGGTGCCAATGAGGCCCACCAGAAATGCTGTGCCATCGTATGCGCCCATCAGCAGCACCCGGCAGGGAGCACCGCTCCACTTCCCAACCCCCATCTGCAGATGCCCACTCGGCATGCTCTGGGAGCTGCTCTGAGGCAGTGTTTGGATATCCCGCTGAAGGTCCGTAAGCAAGCAACAGAGCCGGTGAGAGCAGCTCACCAACCTGCCCCATCACAGAAGTGGGCGTAAAAAGGCACATGGGGAAAGTGCTTAAGTCGGAGAAGAAATAGATTAGTAGGACATCAAATGTCACCTCCGCATGTTCTGGTCAGTTTGCAGGTATATTCCTCAGGTATACTCACACACGGGGCACAGCAGCTGCGAGGCCCAAGGGGGAGGGCGGCTCATCACCCAGCCCCTCTGCACCGGGGTTCCCCCAGGACAGAGAAGATGGGCCCATAAGAATTCTGGCTGCTGCCCTCCCAGACAAGTTGTCATTGGTTTAACTGACCGCTGAATCTCTCCGAGTTGAAGGTCTGTGTTGCTCAGAATGACCTTGAACCTGCCTTCAGGAGGAGGAGGGGAAAGGAACATGCTGGGCACCTATCTCCTGGCCATGGGACACAGAGTTCCACTGCTGGCTGAGCAGTCCTGTTCTGGCTACAAGCAGACCTGTTATGTCTTAGTCTGAAGGGCAGGAAGGGCCAGCCCCATGGCCACAGGGTAGAGGCGTGAGGCTCAGAGAGGAGACCTGGAGGCTGCAAGTGTCCTTCATGGAGCAGGAGAGGGATTTAGCCGGCCTCAGAGGCACTGCGGGGAGCAGTGGAACACTGTGTCCGTGGCCAGGAGAGCAGTGCCCAGCATGTGTCCTTCCCCTTCCTCCTCCTGAAGGCAGATTCACAGGCCACTCTGCGGTATTCTGAGCAACACAGACCTTCAGCTCCGAGAGATTCAGGGGTCAATGAAACAGCTGACAACTTGTCACCAATAAGGCCATGCCTGTGGCCCTAGATGTGTTCTTTAGATGTGTCCAGTCCCTTAGCACACAGAGAGGGCGGGCAGAGAGACAAGGTCCCAGTCAGGCAGCAGGACACACCAGCCCCTCCAGCTGAGGCAGAGTCCCGGCCGAGGCAGCCGGAGGAGGCCTCTCGCTCCTCAGTAAAGAGCCACATCCCTTTCAGTGTGTGCCCACGGACACTGTCATTTAAGAGAATGCCTCGGAACGGTACCAAGGTCCCCAAACTAATTAACTTTCATCTCTGCTGTTCGTGTGTCTGAAGGCCTTGCCCTCTGCCCACTCTCTCTAGGAGGAACATTAAAGGCAGGACATTGGTTTAAGAACATTCCATTTAAAACAAAAGCACTCTAAAGATAGCCTTGGATGTCCGTCTAAATCATCCTGAATCCATGTTCTGGCCCCAGAACCCGCCTGGTCAGTGCCCCAAATGGGCCCTACTGCGGTGCCTTTTCCCCATAAAGAATGCCTTTCACGGTTCAGTGGTTGAATTAATCTGATATAAAATGAAACCCTGAGTGTTGGGATCTTAATGAGTTTAGGCAGAGCAGCAAGCAGGCCACAGTAGACTTATTCATAACAAAGGCCAAGGAAAGAGGTTTCGAAAAATTAAACTGGAAGTCAGTGAAAGAGGGAGAATACAATCTGATCACTTTAGTAAAAGATGATGATGTGTTTCGAGGCCCCACGGGCCTTACTGCACCTGGACCTCGGATGCTCCACTTCCTCCCCGAATGTGTAAGCGCCTCACACTCTTCAGTGAGTTAGTTGCAGGGAGGCTTGAGCTTGCCTGTTTCTTACCGCTCAGGGATGGGTGTGCTAACAGAATAACCACACCCGTGTGCCGCCCAGCCTGCCCTGAGCCCTGATGGGAATCACCCTAGTGATTCTCTTCAAAACTGGCACACCCACCTCAACCTCTTCTTCCTAATCCACTGAAACCTGATGCCTCTTACATCCCTTCATATGCAAGACATTTACAAACAGAAACAGCAGCCCTATCACTGTGGCCAGAACCACTGAGCAGGGCCCATACTCAGTGCTTTCCAGAGATCAAGGGAGGGTGCCAAGTCAGTCCCAGGCCCTGGAAGCAGCCACTCAAAGCCCCCAGACACCTGGTGTTCTAGCTCCCTGCACCCCGGCACCTGGGCACACGTACGTTCTGGGAATCCCATCACAACAACTCAACCTCCTGCAGATAGAACATGGCTCACAAAAAGACAATGGTCCAGTCCTCTGGGGTGCACTGGAAATGGGAACCCCTCTGTGGGGGCCTTCTTCAGCAGTGCAGCCTGGGAGGGGGCGATGACAGCCTGGAGGGCTGCAGGAGAGGGTGCAGGGAGGGCCGAGGCTCGGTCCTGGGGAGCCACCCCCAGAAACTGCCCAGTTGGGCAAAAGCCATTAGACTTACTGAGAGACCTCAGTTTTTGTTTGTCTGATTGTTTGTTTTTAAATAAAAAAAAGGAAAAAAAAAAAGAAAAAGAAAAACAAGGCAGGCAAGATATGGGTCTGGTAAATTTTACCGGCAGGCATGATTTTGATATATTTTTCAAAACTTGCCTAATAAGTTTGCCTCTCAATGTGGGATCTGCCTCTCACTCTGCGCCTGCTCCACGGGGCTAAAAATTCCACATAATTATTCCGATCACCATTATGAATTGCTTTTTACTCTCTGCTGCTCTTGTCATCAAGATTCTCTAATCAATACCCTCAGTTTCAGAAAAAACAAAGGAACAGCGAAAGCAACGGCTTGCTGGAGTTAAGAAAACCTGCTGAGTGAAGCCCCAGTAGCAGCTGGGTCCTTGCAGGCAGATCCATATAGCGCTTCCTTGTTTAAAAAAATAAAGTTGCAGTTGAACGTAATTAAACACTCTGTATTTAAGTGACATGTGATTTGAATGGTTGCTTTAAAAAGAAAAAAACACCCTCAAGGGGGAATAATGAACCCAGAATTATTGCTTTGGTTCAGAAAGGAGGAAACAGGTTTACTACCCAGGCCCCCTCCCACTGTTCCCTCAGGAGCAGGAGCTGGTGGGAGGGGCCCAGGCCTGTGTGCAGTGGCGCCCTGGAACCAGGAGCCCCGTGGCCAGGGGCGGGGGGGGGGGGGGGGGGGTGCGCTTCGGCAGGGCAGGGAACACTAATCCAGCCAGTGAGAGCCCGTGCCCAGGACTCCCAAAGGCAGGGAGGCTAGTGCCATGCCTCCATTTTGGTTTCAGATCTGCCCTTTACCTGTCCTGTGCACCCAGGAGTGTTTTAAAGACCTCAATAGCCTCAGCTGAAAAAAAATGGGGATCATAATGCAGACCTAACAGCTGTGGAAAGTCAGAAGGCCCCTCCTGCCATGTGTGCCTAACACGGTGGGTGGTCCATAAGTGGCATCTCTTAATCACCTACCTACCCTCCCTTTGTTTCCCACGGTGCCCAGGGGCAGGTATTGGTAAAAGAGACCACAGTGATGATTTTTCTGCTTATCAAGGTGATTGATTCAAAAGTGGGGTCCAACCCCAATCTGAACCTCCACACACAGCCTAGGAATAGCACCATGCCCTCATCAGCACTCGGACTCACAGCACGGCAGATGAAGATTCACAGAGGTTAGCAGAATACAAGGCAATGCATGAGCCCCCTGGAGAAAGGGTGGGAACTACAAAATTATAAAACCTCACTAGGAGGTGCTGGCCCGCGACCACACTGAGGGTCATTACCAATGCCTTGAGCTGTGAAGCACCAGAAAGCCATCCAGGCACCTCAGAATCAGCCACCTTGCACGTGGCCATGTGTTTTCCACACCGAGACAGATATGTGTATGTATAATCAGCCCATTCAAAGCTGCCAAAGCAGGAGGCAGTGCTCTGTTGTAAAACAAAACTGAGATGAAATAGCCATCACCCTTTCAAATATCCTCTGAGAGTTTGGTATTGGAGGCACATCCTGTGATGTACTTCTCTCTGACCTCAAACACTTTGATTCTTTTTTTTCAAGTTCACATAAAAGACAGAAGGGGCTCAGCGTGGTCTACTATACCACCAACCTCCAGTGAATCGGAATTCTTTGCTGGTGCGGAGAACTCGTTGTTATTCCAGATAATTAGAAAGTGGAGATAAAGAGCCATTCCGTTACAGAGGCCCAGCCCTCGGAGACTCTGGCTCCTTATTTAAAAACAGGTCAGTTCCTGCTGTTCCCAGAAGGCTTTCCAGTGTACACTCAGATATTGGAAGTCCCATCCCAACATCCTTTCCCTCTATTCACTATATGTATTTGGAGAATTTGAGAATATGGCTTGTTCTGAAGGCTTACAACAAATGCTTCAATTTTCTATTCTCCAAATAAAAATCAATGGCAACAGAGAGGTAAAATCAATGTCTAGCGCTCTGTAGGGAGAAGCCCCCCCCCACCCCCCACCCCCATCTCTTTACCACAGAACAATAAATCAGACCTAGCCATCCCGACTGGCAGCAAATCCCCAAGAGCAGAGCCCTCTGCAGGTCAAGTGACTTTCTGTCCACCCGTCTGTCCCTTGCAAGGGTATTTTATTTAAGAAGACCCGGGAGAATATTTTTTTAAACTTAAGTCAGTAAAAATAACATATGGCTGTGTTAAAAACTCTTCTTCCCCAAACAAACCCATTTTCCAGGGGGATCTTTGGCAGCGAAGACCAGAGTTTGATCTAACTGTCTCCCTAAGGACCCATTTTCCATTATCAAGCCTTAGAGAATGTGTAGGTACCCCAGACAGCCAATGGCAGGCTTCCTGTCACCACAGATTAGCTTGCATTCTCTAGACTTTCTTGTAAATGGAAATCATAGGATATATACTCCTTTTTAAAATTGGTCTGTCTCCTTTCGCTCAGCACACTTATGACATTCATTCATGCTGCCAGAGGTATCAATAGCCTACTTCTTTTTATTGCTGAGTAGTGTTCCATTATAATAGAGGGACCACATTTTGTGTATCCGTTCATCTGTTGATGGGTATTTGGGTTGTTTCCAGCTCTTTGCTACAGCAAATAAAGCTGCTATGGACATTCATGAGTGAGTCTCTAAATGGACCTATGCTTTCCTCGCACACTCTAGGCACAGATCTTTTGTTGTACACATGTTTCGCAAATATTTCCTCCCAGTGTGTCTCATCTTTCTAATTTCATTGCAGTGTCTTTTGAGGGTAAAAGTTTTTAATTTTGATTACATCTAATTTGTTGATCGCTTTATTTTGGCATTTACAGTTCATGGTTTTTGTCTTACTTAAGAAACCTTTGTCAAATCCGAGGTTACTACTCTTGTTTTCTTCTAAATGTTTTATAGTATTTTCTCTTATGATTCATTGGTTTGTATCAATAGAAACATAGAAATACTCATTTATAAATATTAACTGATGAGAATTAAATAATAACAATATGAATTTTTATATAGGCACCCTCTGATAATCAAGCTTTGACAGAAACAAACCACTGGGCAAAAACTATGAATGAAAGGAAATATGTTGAAATTTCTTGATTCCTATTTTAAGACTATATGACCATGGTTTATTTATTGTTTCTTTTTACTTTTCTATGTTTTCTGTAATAAGCATCATCTATAATTATAAAAAAAATTGCAATATTGTAAAAACAACATTGAAGAGAAGGTTTCCCGATTCCAAGCCGACTTCACAATGCTCTTTAGTGCATGATCGGCCCCTTTTGGAGAACTAGAAAGGTAAGCACACTGCCAGGAACCCCTCTTTCCCAAGCTTAATGGCAGGAAGAGATGTAATAAAGAATTTCCAAAGAAAAGTCTCCAAAGAGAATGTGAGTTTAGCTGAAGCCGCTAGGAGAAACCAGACAAAACCAAACACAACCCTGATAAAGAAAGAGAACCACAGCGGAGGGAGGGAGGGAAAGTGGGAGGGCTGGTTGCCTGGCTTGCACCACCCCCAAATTGCTTGCCCTGAGTTCTGTAGTCACAGACCTGTGTACCAAACCGCTAGCTTCACTCACTCCAGCTCCAGCAGCTAGGAAAGCTAATGAAATTCTCTCCCTGATGTGCTCACCATCCTTTTATCTCAATCTGCTTGCAAAGTCTGCAGCCTCATAATTAGCCCACGGCTGGTCCAGCCGCCTCTCTGTGTGTGTGTGCACTCCTGCCTGTCTGGCGGCAGAATTTGCCTCTTGAGCTGCTGCAGAGGCCAGATTGGCTGGTGGAATTGCCTACAGATGTTTCTCAGAGAGAAAGATTACTTCCCTGATTGATGAATAGATAGAGTTGTCAACATGGTCTCTATGGTCAGAGGGGACCCCTGAAGTATAATGTGGAAAGACAGATGTTTCATCTGGGAAGGTGTCCAAGACCCTAAGAAGAGGTATGCATTTGGCTGACATGGCGGGCAGAGTCATTCAGGCTCTGAGGGGGAGAGGAGGGAAGCTAGACTCACAGCCACAGCCAACACCATTGCAGGGCCTCCGGGTTCAGGCCACCTCCCAAATGCTATGAATGGAGTGGCATGCCTCCTCAATCGGCCTCTTCTTTGGGCTGTTTTTCCAATGGACAAATAGGCAATGTTATCAGAAATGGAGTCATCTTCTTAGTCCTTACCTCCTGTGAGTCACAAAAGGGGCAGCAGAAAGGACACTGGGATCCTCAAGCTAAATCTCCAGGTTTCCAATCAGACTGGGAAGGGGCAAGGCACCTGAAGTGAGCATGCAACTTTGGAGTTTTCTGGCTGACCTTCCAGAATGAATCAGATAATAATAACTATCAATCATAACTGTTTTAGTAATTGGAAGATAATTATCATTATGTGACACTAGTTTATGTACTTTATGTATATCTTTACCTTATTGAACTCTCACACAAACATACACACAAAATACCCTATGCAAGGATTAGTAAAATTTACTGCCCATAAATCCTCTCTGCAAGACTTACTAGAGGATGTATTCCAGCAAATAGAAAAGAGGGGTGGAGTAAATACTTTCATTAAACCCATTTCACAGATGAGGAAGTACAGATTCAGAAAGGTAAAGTAATTAAGGTCACATGGCTAGGAAGCAGCCAACCTTGGAATGGAGCCCAGATTGGTCTCATCCCCAAATCCATGCTTTAGCCAGGGCAAGTCTGTGGTCACCAGGAGATGCGGGAGATGAGGACTACACTTTCAACACAGCAAGAATGTGCTGGTGCTTCCAACACAGACACGTGGTGTGCCCAGAAAACCACTATTTACACCTGGATATACCTGAATGCCAATGAGACTCCTGCCTCTGTCTCAAAGAGATTTTAGCTCAAAACTAAAAATCTCTTATCTGGAACTTCCAGAAAGGGCTGTATTCCAGGATGAAACAGGTAATGGGCTCTCCACACCCCACACATACACACACATGCACACATACACATACAAACACACATATACATATAGACACACATGTAGACATACACACACACATACACACATGTGTACACACACACACACACACACAGCCAGGTGGCTCAACAACCCAGAGCACTGGCCCAAAGTGTGTTTGGTATTTGTAGCAAAAGGGGACATATCATCCCTCCTTCAGAGAAAGAAGTGTGGCAGGAGACTCTAGGATAATTTTCTCAGAGTATGTATGTCTTAAAAGGAATTTCTAATAAAAAATTATTTTTTATATCCCATTCCACAGCAAAATTGATTTTCATTGAGAGTGGAAACTGGGTCTCTTATTGACCTCTCTGGCCTAGGGGCCTAACGCGAACCTGGCACACAATAGGCATGGAGTAGGAGGACAATGAATGAGGGTAAACAAGGACAGGTCCATGGAGAGGCCAACAACAAAGTAAGTGATAATAAACAAGCTGTGGCGCTCGACAGCCCCAGTTTGAATTATGGCTGCTGCTCACTAGGTATACAAGCAAATCGCCAATGCCTCTCTCTGCCTCAGTTCTCTCATTTTTTAGAGTGAAGACAAACATAAACACCCACTTGGCAAACTGCCTGGGAGAATTCAAGGATGGTGGTGCTGAGCTCAATGCTGGCACATGTTTGGGCTTTGGGGTGAGACCTCCTTACTTCCAGGAGGAGCACTCCTCCCTGAGGGAACAGCAAAGCGTCCAGGTCCGACAGACACAAAGGCCGACTACTGTTGGATAGACATCAGCTGAGCCCGCTGCTGCGGGCGCCACGTTTGTAGAGGCCCATGATGGGGAGGCTCTGCTCTTGTGTCACTCCTGCTGGACCTTGTTTCCGAGGACAGAGCTCCTCAGGCAGGGTCAGAGGAAACCAAGGAGAGGGTTGAGGGAAATTAAAACATCTTCCTCACAAATTGCTGAACCTAGAACCGGGAGTCATAACTCCTGGGCCGCTGCACACCTCTCTGCTGTCCAGGCAGTGTGAAGAGAGGGGCGGCATAGGCACTGAAATCACCTGTCTCCCCCCACCACATGTCCAACCCCACTCCTAAAAAAGCCTGCTTTTTGGGTCTATGTCTCTGCTTTCTTGTTGTGAGTACTCTGTAGGACTGAAGGCAGAAGTAGCCTGAAATCAAAGGCTCTTTCTGTCATTTGTAAAAGCCTTTGGCTGGATAATGCTGGGAGTGGGTGTGGGAAGGCAAAGGCTTTTGAGGACCCAGAGATGTCCCCTGGGCTAGGGAAGAGAGACTATCAGACGCTGCCCCCTGTGGGAAGAGCAAGATACATTCTCAGAAGGAATGGTATGCTGGGCACCCGGCCAGACAAAAATGCCACATTCTATATGATCATGACACAGACAGTCCCTGGTGGTCATGTCAGTGGCATCCAGGAGACTAAAGGTCCCGCCAGTGTTTTCTTAGCTACAAGCTTCCTGGGCCCTGGGGTCACTCTAGGAGGAGGGAAAGGGTTTTCTGTTCCTCTGCTCAGATAAGGGCTCAGAGTCAAGTAAAGTGGATGTAAAGGAAATAAAGATATTGACATTCTTTGCAAATCTGTGTCTGAGAACCACAGCAGGAGTCCAGGTACCAAATACCACATCAAACCACAGCACAAACACCCGCTCTGCCTCTGCCTCCTGCCCCCCAGCCAGCGATGGCGCACCCCCAGACCCTCCAGGCGGAGAGCACCCCGGCCTCCTGCCTTACCTGGGAAGCAGGTGCTTGCGGCTGACACACAGGGCCGTCTGGTAGTCCTGGGTCACACACACCTTGTGAGGGCTGCACTTCACCTTCAGGCAGGGGTCCTTGGACGCGTCCAGGGCTGAGGCAAAAAGGAACAGAAGCGGGCGGTTAGGACCTTCAGGGAACGTCTAATTTCTATTTCTACTCAAACAGACGAGTAGGATGCAAACACACCATGCGTGTGCACTCTGCGCTGTTTTCTTAGGCTGGAGGAGATTGGAATGGAACCGACACGGGGGAATTCTGTGTCTGCCGCACATGTTTTCTTCACATCAGGAAAGTGATTCCATTGTGCCATGGGGACCCGCCGCATCTTCGTCGTTGGCAGAAATTACTTTTAAAATCCTCTAAATCCTACATGCTCCAAGGACCCAGAGCTATTTTCCCTCTTTGGTTATTTGTCTGCCATTGCTTTTTATGACTTCATCCATGCCTAATTCTACTTATTTCCCACAACAGACAAAGTCCTTGAGGACAGAGTTTTTTGTTCTTGTGTCTTCAGGGCCTTCAGTTCAATCCAATGGACGCTATGCATACATAAGCCTATTTCAAGTTTTGTGAAGAACTTCCAGAAGCACAAGACAGTTCCGTGCCGCATGCAGTTACAGTACAATCGGGAGGGAGAAAGCTTCCCCATAAATATTTATTGTGCAGGGAGAATTAGATAAGGGCCATGACGGGCATGTAAAGCGATAACAGAGCCGGAGAGAAAAACAGAGATCAATTTCTGGGGCAAGGATTAATGAAGCATTAATATGAGAATTGGATTTTGAAGGATGGGCAGGATTTTGAAAAGCAGAGAGAGAAAAGACACCCGAGGCCGGGTGGCCACATCCTCCAAAGAAGGGAAGCATGTCTGGGCAATCATAAGATACTCCATCTGACTGGTAAGTGAGCTTTGTGCATGGGAATAATGACAGCGAAGAGAGTTGAATCAACCAAGCCACTGGAGAAAGGGTCTCCGAGGACAGCAGTTCCTACAATGCCACACTTCCTAGAACAGGCAGAGCAGCAGGCCCCAGCTCCTCAGCAACCCCCACCTGCTCCGGTGGCTCCTCATCAAGGCAGAGAAGTGACTGCAGGGGAGTCTCTGCAAAGCAAAAACAGCTGTGCCGACTCCCGGCTCCAGGGTCTGAGGCCCGTGAGGCTGTAGCTCTCTCACGACTGCCCTCCTGGGCCAGGGAGGTGAGCCTCCCCATGTCCTCTCCACCAAACAACTGGTTAAACAAATCAGCCTCCAGAGCAGGGATAGCAACACTGCCGCGAGAAATGCCATCCTTCCTCCACCTCGGGTCCCTCACCCTCACCATCTCCCTGCACACAGCCAGTCACTGTTCCTCAGCCGGCCCAGGCCTATAATAGAACCTCAGCACCATTTTCCTCAGACGGCTGCTGGGAGTGTCTGCAGGGACCTGAACACAAACATCCAAAGGCACTTCTGCCGCTTGCACCGCTCAGGGTGCGCCCTCTGCGCAGCAGCCTTGGCGCTGGAAACAGAAGCCAGGTGCGTTGTTAGGCCAGTCAGGTCTGCAACAAGGCTGCGTCCTGGTTGGTCCCAGGGGAGCCACCTGGCAGAGCTTGCTTCCCAAGGAACCCGCTGGAGCTCAGCAGGAGGAGATGAGCTGCCAGGGAAGAGAGAGGCCGCCTGGAGCCCCCTAGAAAGAGCACTCGCTCTGAGCTCCTGCGCTGAGGGCTGCCGCCTGCACTCTGGGTCTGCCCCACGGTCCTCTGGGTGGATCCCTCTTGGTCCTGGGGACTTCCATACAGGAAGCCCGGATGCTGGTGTGTCTCAGGCCGCCCTGCTTCCCACCCACCAATCCAGGTGGCAGGCCAACCAACTTTGATTACTTTCCAAGACGCATCCAAGCTTGAACCCACAATGAAGACTGATGACCACGTGACAATTAGTGAGGAGCACACTGGCCCTTAGCTGCCCCTTCTGACACTGCAAACCACCTCAGGATGAAGTACACTTACGGATCTCAAGAAACTTGGGGCCAGACCACTGACAGCCAGGCCACAGGTGCCAGCCGAGGCTCCCCAGGCAGGTGCCAGCTAACTCGGGGGTTTTCACTGGAGATAGCTCAGAGATGGAACTAACAGGCTGGTCTAGAAGGACGGTGCCACAACCTGCAGTACTACGTGACAAGCTTTATGGCCCAATTGGAGCCTCTTCACAAACATGCCAACTTCACAAGCATGCCATGTCCACACAGCGGCCTGCAGGGCCTCACTGGACAGTACATTCCTGAGGCGTGTTCGTCAGCTGACATCACGGGGAAGAACACAGACCCTCAGCCCCGTGTTTCTGAGTTTGAATGCTGGCTCTGCTGCTTACCAACCTTTCCCTTCTTCGGTGTCTCTCCTGTGAAATGGGGTAATAACTGCACTTACCTTTGCTTTTGGTTCTCACGAGGATTGAATGAGTTAATATTTGTAAGTACTTAGAAAAGACCTTGTACATGTAAGTGCTTTGCACAGACATCTTAGATGTTTGTTAATTTAGTGTGTCTGTCTTTTGTTCTCAGAGTGAATAATAAGCCTCCATAACAACAAGAACAATAGTTAACACTTGCCCAGTGCTTTTGACATGCAGGCAGTGAACTAAGCCCTCTAATTGGATTACCATATTTCATTCTCACAACACCCAAGAAGGTAGCTGCTGCTAATATCCCCATTTTACAAATAAAGGTGAGAGGAGCAGAGGGCATTTGACACCTGGTGGGGGACCCCAGGACCCAAACTCTTACCACCACAAGCCAACAGCAGAGGATCACCTGGGATCTCCATTTAAAAAAAATAATAATGTTTTCATTGATTTTTAAAGAAAGGAAAGAAGAGAAAGTGATGGAGGGAGGGAGGAAGAGAGAAAGAGACCTGAAAGAGAAACATTGGTTGATTACCTCCCACATACACCCCAACCGGGGATCAAATTTGCAACTTGGGCATGGGCTGACCAGGAATCGAACCAGCAACCTTTCTGTGCACACCACACCAACTGAGCCACACCAATCAGAGCTAGGATCTCCTTTTAAAAGCTGCCGTGGCCCTCACCTCACAACAAATATAAAGCCAGATGCACCATGTTCCTGAAAGGTCTTCCAGCAGAATGAGCATTAGGGGTAAAAAAGCAGGGGCAGCCAGGGGCCTGGTGCTGCCACGGCTGGGCTGCTCACACACCACCCCAGAAGGTGGGGTGCCAGCTCTGGGCAAGTGCGCCCTCTACATACCCCCTCTGAATGCAGCCACCACCCACATGAGTCAACTGAATGGTGGGCTGTTCCATTTTCTTTCTGCAACCTTGCCATCTGTCATCCTAGCATTAGGCTGCTAGCACTATAGGTCACCTCCCTCTTGCCCCATGCTAGACGCTAGCACTACTAAAACAAACAAAAAACTGCAACCAAAAATACTAAGTAAAAATCATCAGTTATTTAACTCTCTATGCATACTTCCTTAACAATTTGCATATAAAAATCAAGTAGGCTAAAATTAATTATCGGGGACTGAATACTTCAAACACGTATGTGAATTATTTAAATGAACTTCACAGAACAGTAACAGATCAAGCTGTCAGAGTTTATTTAATCACTGGGATCCGTCTTGTTTTGAAAAACAGCACCCCTGGGATTTAAAGGGGAGGTGGATGGTGAAAGGAGTGTGTCGGTTCCATTTAAATGCGGCCTCAGTACGCTTTCCCAGCAGCCCCCAGGCTCAGGTGACACTCCTGAAAGGTGACACTTATGAGAAGCACCCAGCACAGGTCTCAGACAGAGCCATGCGGCTCCACTTCTAAAGGGAACGATTAGGCACCAGAATAGCGAGTGGAAGAGGCTCTAATAAGGTGCCGGGAACTGGGGCAGGTGCAGAGGGAAGGGGCGAGACCAGCTGAGTGTCAGGGATAACCCTGACCAGCTCCTTGGACAGCTGCTAATGATTTCCGGAGACTGTGCGCCAACCTCTGCTCACGGAGCACATGCCTCATGTTGGGATGCAGCAGTCCCCGTAACTCAGCAAAGCTGACCCCATCCCCCATGCCTCTTCTGTCTCAATAACCTGCAGGACTTACGTGGACTTAAACAGGACACGGAGCCGAGCACAGAGCAGATACCCACAGGAGGTCAATGTCATCTTTCCTGCCCAAGAACTAGTGTCAACCGACACATGATACATGTCCAATTAATTTTTAAATATTTTTTACAAAAGCTTTTCTCAGAGAGAAAAAAAAACCCACAACAACACGAATTAATTTAGAGAGATTTGTTGAGCAGGAAACACGGAATTCAAAAGCCAATTAATTATAGGTTACATGTAATTTAAAATTAATTTTATTCTTTAAGCTCACTGCTTGGTCTCAATTAAGGTACTGTAGTGATATTTTAATTATCCTAATTGTTTCCGAACTTGTTTTCAGTTCGAGTTATTTTTTAATTAGCTACATTGGTTTGAAAACCCTAACGCAAGCCTTTTCTCGGTCCTTGGGCACATTCTGCAAGCTCACAGGCAAAGGGCCATCCAAACTGTCGCAGCCCAGCCAGGACCCCCTCCGAGATGCCGAGAGGAGAGGATGTTCCATTTTGTGCTCAGCCTTAGGGTCCCCGAGAGCCACCTGGGGGAGGGACACATGCTTGTGTTTACCCCATTAACATTTATTTGCAGAGCCTTCATTCTGTGCAGGCCTATTTTGGCAGGCGGGATCCAGCCTTCCCAGTGGTTGAGGGAGACTTCCTGGGGGGACTGACATCTATGGAGAAGTGTGCTTAACCCTCTAAGATAGGGGTGTCGAACTCAATCAGAGAAGGGGCCAAAATCTAAAATCCAGCCTAAATCGCGGGCCGAATGGTTTACTGAACAGTCATAAACTGTCATTGTGATGGAAACGCAGCGGAGTGCAGTGATGACAGCGCGGTGCGGGCCACATTGCAAGGCATGGCGGGACGGATTTGGCCCGCGGGCCTTGTGTTTGACACATGTGCTCTAAGAGATTGAGGAAGAACCTTCTGGATAAAAAGAAGTCCCTCTCCCAGATGCAAGAGAAACCTAGCAGACTTGGGACCTGCAGTATTTCACCAGGCCAGAGCTGGGGGCAGGAGGGTGAGTGAGAAGGCTGAGGGTGTGGCAGCCTCATGGCAGAGGGCCTCAAAGCCAGCGAGGACACTGGAGCCCCGCTCCCGAGTCTCATGACGATATCCTCCCATGCTGGGTACCAGTGGGCACCTGCTCTGTGGTAGAAGGGGTAGGAAGGGAGAAACCTTTTCACACACTTTATGTGCTAAGAATTTATATGCTCACACCCTCATCCTCCAAATGAGAAGGGTCAGAGTGGAGGTCCCAGTGCTCAGCTCCTATCGCCTGCTTTCCTCCTCTGAGGGACCTCCACGCTTCCTCTCTGGGGACATTAGCTGCACAGAATTCTGGGAGGCAATAAGCCTAGACCGATCAGCCAAGACTTAGCCTAAAACAGCCCTGTCAACGTGTGGTCCACTCTGGTGACCCCTAGATACTTGCTCAGACAAAAGGCCACTCGATTTGCAAACAGTCGACAAATTAATGACTGTCTGTTGTCTCCTTAGTGCTTTTAAGGTTGCTCTCTGCCCGAATCATGCTCATCTGAAGTTTCTGTGAAGAGCAAAGACACTCCCAGTGACTCATTAGGAGTGACTTAATGGATGATTGACAACAAAATTACCCTAAACTGTTAAAACCTCGGCAAGCTCAGATCTCAAACATTTATTACAGCTTGTCTGTCCCCATGGTAACCTGTGCATGCATCTTGTTTCCACCCCACCTGCGGGTGGAAACACACATTCAGAGGGTCTTGTTTACTAGCTGATTCGATAGAGCCTCACTAAATAAAAAATAGAAGATTCCACCCATAGTATTTTGCTGGAACCAGAGAAGAATGGCAGCGTGGAAAGCCTGTCACTGTTCTCAGCTTTCAAACCAAAAGGTGGGCCAAGTTCTCTGAGGCTGAACAAAGAGCCTATTGGCCATGCATCTAAATAGGACAGACAGTTAAGTGATGTGGATGGCTGAGCATGTGTGCCCAGGGAGCAGGAGATGGGAGTGCGTGAGGACCTGGGACAGACAAGGACAAAGGGACACAGGATGGAAGTGCACATCTGACCAAAGATACCCCTCCTGGGACGAGACCTTTCCTTTCCCTTTAAAACAAGGCCCTGAAGACTCATTTATTTCTGTGTTAAAACCAAGTGTGTGTGTGTGTGTGTGTGTGTGTGTGTGTGTGTGTGTGTGTGTGTTGTAGGGTAATATCAACTATTAACAGCCTTTTTCGAAGGTCAATTTTTCAACCATGCTCTTAATGTTAAATATAGTTGGATGAGTGTGTGGGAGTTGATATTATTCCTTCAACTTTTGGGTATATTTAAACATGTTAATAACAAAAGGAAAGAAGGGTAGGAAATATCCTATGACTCACCAAGTGAATGATTTAGGCAAAAATGTGCATCTTACTGATCTATAATAAGGGAAAATTTAAATAACTTGAATGTCCATCTGTATTAGACTGTTTAGCCTGCCATATAAAATACCACAGATGGGGTGGACTGAATAACAGGAATGTACTTCCTCACAGTTTTGGAAGCTAGAAGGCTGAGATTAGGGTGTCAGTGTGGTCACTGTCTGATAAGAGCTCTTTCTGGCTTGCAAACAGCCACCTTCTTGCTGGGCCCTCACAGGGCCTCTTCTAGGCACACTAGGAGAGCAAGCGAGCTCTCTGGTGTCTCTTCTTACAAGGACTCCTCTCCTATCACCAAGGCCCCACCCTTATGACCTCATTTAACCTCAGTGACTTCCTTAGAGACCTCATCTCCAAGTATAGCCACAGAGAGGGTTAAAGCTTCAACACAAGCATTCAGTCCATACACCATCTACAGGGAAATGGTTACCTTGATTACAAGACATGGGCTTATAAAATATAGGGTGTCCCCCCAAAATGTATACACACTTAATTTTGAAAATGAAATGTATGTTAATAAACACTGACTTTATAATCACTCAAAGTGTGTATACATTTTTGGGGATGCCCTGTATTATCCAGCTGCTATAAAGGAGAACGTCGGTCTGTATATTCTAACACAAGTAGATGTTTGCATGAAAAAAGTGAGTTAAAGATGAGAAAACTGATTTGAAATGGCAAAGGAACTTTCTGACTCCACATGGCAAAGCCAGTACTCAAAACCAGTTCTGTTTACTTCTCTAGATGTCCTTTCCCTTTCCTACTACGCTGCTCTGAAAAGAAGCCCACTCCGGCCTCCCCACACTCACACACCAGTGCCCTCCCCTCCTGTTTGTCCTCTGTCTCCTGGGCCTGCCCTGCAAAGCCCTGAGAGTGAATTTAGACTCCCCATCCCCCGCCAACACTGATGCTGCCTGCCCCCGATTCCTCTATTACAGAAACATCAGTGTCCTGCTTCCTGGAGAACCTTGTCTGACTCAGGGAGACAATGACAAGTCACACCCGCCAGGGGCAAGAGCCAGTGTCCAGCCCTGTGAGATGCTGGCATCGGTCTCTGAGCTATGAGTTCAGGACACCCGTGCCTGGTGGAACTAAAGGCAGCAGCCAGAACAAGCGGTGTCCCTCTGCTCACATGCAAAACAAGACATTGTAAAACATGGCTAATTCACCCTTCCCAACCATTAGAAAAGAACGTGTTAAGACAGGTTTATGAGAATAGCCGAGGGAATAGGCTCCATAAAAATCGCAGACCACAAAATTTTACTAGCTCAGCTGGCCAATCCCTGCTTCTTCAAGCTCTCATCTCGCACCTTCCCCTGTTACCTGCTGCTCTGGGATGGTGAAGACAAAGGGCCTCACTCCATGTTTTCACCAATAAACCAACTTCCCTTTTAAAGTGGGATGGGGGACAGGAGGAAAAAGGACAGGAGAGGGAACTAAGTGGATAGGTGGGGAAGGATGGAACATTTTATTACATAATGTATCACTTAATTAGAGAGCTGCCAAAGGAGACAGGGACATCCATCAACCTGTAGAATAATGAACTATTATTCTAATTTACCCGTGAGGAATGGATTCATTTATTACTGATTTTCCAAGGAGGAAATTGACACAGAGATGTTAAGTAACTTGTCTGCGGTCATACAGCTGATAAATCTGGATTGCAATCTGGGTAAAAGCTGATGTTCAGAGCCACCTGGCCAGTCATGAAAACAGCTTACGAGGGGGATAAAGGTGATGACTACGGTACCAAGCAGGAGCATACTGAACCCTTCTGTCACTTCCCCGAAGAATCATGTCAACCACAGCATCCCAGAAATGACCTCTCTCTGTGAAGAAAGCATGGCACTACCCAAACTCAGAGCTAGATGTTGGATATTTGAATAAAAGTACATGACTGAATACACAAGTCAAAAATTATCTTCAGGGCAATCCCGATGCTCAGTGAACACAGTCTCTCCATGGCTGAGGAAAGAACACCTGCCAGAGACCGGGCAGCCAGGAGGCTCCTTCTGTGAAGGGTTTTATGAGGTGTGCATAGGGCCACAATGATGGGAGCTACACAATGCCCAGCATCAGATGGGGCAGAGCAGTTTGAATGTCAGGGCCTGAAAATTGCCCCTATTCTCAGAACTGGAACAAGACATCATCCACAGGTAAGTCTGAACCTTCTCATTCATCAAAGTGGCCAGGAATTATTAAAATGCTATAACAGTAAAGAAGCTTAGATTCTATTTCATTGTAATTGACAGAAAATATTCATAAGACATTTATGAATAAAGGAGAAAGAGAGAATTACTTAAACTACCTAAGAACCAGTTCTATAACCTAGGAGAGTAAGAGCACATTAAGAGCACAGTAAAAATAAAATATTTCCAGGAAAAAGGTATACTTAAACGTGTTGTAGCTCATAAAGTTCATCTCTTCTATCTGTGCTTCACTTCAATGCAATTAAAATTATTATAAAACACGAAGCTTTTTCCCAGACCAAAGGCATCCTGAGAACTATCTCCTTTGGTGCCGATGATCATAAAATTCTGCCACTATTTATTATAGTAGCCATGGTTTTTGATCATGCGAGAGTGGAGAAACTCAGCCACTCCACAAATTTCAAGAAAAATGTTAAGTGTGAAGTATGGTAGCAACCATATTTAGGTAAAAACTCCTGTTTGAATTTTAACCCTGATATTCTGGCTATGGCCCTCACTTACTTGCTTAAACAATAGGGTAGTTGCCTCAGCTTCCAGATTGAGATCTGGAGGCTAAGGCAATTTTCTGTGCCTGTGGACCAGGTCCACAGGAGATTGATTCCCACTGACTCAGTAGCTTCAGGTGTAGAAACTGTAGATAACCTTTAGAGATTAACCCCCCAGCTCTGCTTCTGTACTATCTGCTATCGCAAGATAGGGCCACATTCCAAAGTCTGTTCCCAGCCTTTAGAATTTAGAATTTAGAACAAAGGAAAATTTTTGTGGTTTAGACCTTGAAAAAGACTGCCTACACCTGCAAAGGTTCAGTCGTGAGTGTGGCCATCTGCGTGTGGTGCTCTTTTGGCCGTTCTGGCCAGTTCAATAAATCCTTGCCTGCTTTTTTTAATCAATCATCAGACTCCGGTGGTCTTATTCTGACTCCAGGGTTCGACCCCACAACAAGTGCACCTAGAAGAAACAAGCCCATGGGTGTGGGCCAGAGAGATGTGGTATGGGAGATGCATAGCTGAGTCACCTCCTGCCGATGTAAACTTGATAGATTACTCAGGCCTCAGGACTCACACAGGTGCAGACAGATCTTCTGCACCAGACTATGGTAAGGATCTGATCAGATAATGCCTGAGTGTTGCCTAGCATGGGCCTGGCACACAGTGTGTGTCAATTATCATCCCCATCACTCTCACCCAGCTGTTTTTAGCTGGCTCTCCAATTAGTGAAGTGTATGTGCATGAAGGACAAGGAACCCTGGACATTTCAGAGACTCCAGATCCTGGAGCTGTGATGCTATCCAGCCTTTACAATCCCAGGTGGCAGACTCATCTCCACAAGAAGAAACATTCAAGTTTCATTTTAAAAAAATATATATTTTGATTTTTTGCTGATTTTTTGCAGAGAGGAAGGGAGAGGGAGAGAGAGTTAGAAACATCGATGAGAGAGAAACATCGACCAGCTGCCTCTTGCACACCCCCTACCAGGGATGTGCCCGCAACCAATGTACATGCCCTTGACCGGAATCGAACCTGGGACCTTTCAGTCCGCAGACTGACGCTCTACCACTGAGCCAAACCGGTTTCAGCTCAAGTTTCATTTTGAATATCAGGGTCCACTTTACCCAGACAACTTTTGCTGATTAACTAGATCTACACCACTGCTAAAATTATTTTGTGACAACTAAGAAGTTCGTACATCTCTAGTAGAGCCGTGCTCTGCTGTGTCTCATCTCAGGCTATAAAGTCTGGGAATGAAGAGTTAACAACCCCCTCCCACCCAAATTCCATGCACTAAGAGCTCATACAACAGAACCTATACACAAGCCTACAGGTTATATATGTTGTGTTTTTTTTTTTTTTTTTTGGTTTTGTTTTGTTTATTTGTTTTGAAAGAAGGGCTTTGGGCTTTGAAAGCCTCTCTTGGAGAGTCATGCAGTGCAAGTGTGAAGGTATCCTAAGGGCCTACATTCAGGCACCATTGGTATTCCGGGGGGGGGGGGGTGTAGAGAGAGAATAATTAAGAAAAAGGAACCTGGCAAACACTTTAGAGACAAAACAAGGGTTTGAGTCCAGGGAGGTTGGAAATGGGGACACTTTGGGGGAAATGTGCAGGCAAGGGTCGGCAGGACAGGGTATTCCAATCCTCAGTCAGTGCCTGTCCATGGGACTGTCTTCTGCCCTATCCTGCAGAGCCTGAGAGGGCAGGTGCAGAGTGAAACTGGAACAGTGAAGCCTTCCCCAGGCTGGAGACAGGGATGCTCATGTGACTTCTCAGAGTCTTGGATGAGGCTGTCACTCCCACAGTGCTGCATGGGGCGTGGAGCCTCAGTGGAGAGGCATCGTGCTGCTCATTCACCAGCCTCTTCCCCAACAAGTGAAAAATCGGCGAAAGTGGGGACAGAGGAGTCCCGCCCCAGGTGTCTTCCACAGCCAGGTCTCCTTTCCCATTTTGCACAGCCTAACCTAATCCTGCTTCTCAGACTGTGGTGAGCCAAGGACAATGCAAATCTACCATGGATCTTCCTGCAGCATCTGTTTTACTGGATGGTAAGTAACTTCAAACTACTATGGAATAGACTGCAAAATTTATATAAATCTGTCTAAAAGAGACTTCAAAAACGTAGGTGCTCACAGTGGTTTTTGCCCCTTGGGCTTCAGAGGAGGTGCTTGCTCTTACTTACCCTTAGGGGTTTTTTGGTTAGTAAAGTTTGAAAAGTATTAAAAGCATTTACAAGTTTAAAGAACCTTAGAACAGACATTTTCAAACTTTTCATACCATGGCACACATAAACTCATTACTAAAATTATGCAGCACATGAAAAAAATATTTTTTTTTACCAATCTGACAAAAAATTGGCATAATTTTGATTTACAAAAAAAAAAAGTAATTGCCTAACTTTTTTGCTCCAAAGTGACTTAAAAAAAAAAAATCAGATGCCTATACTTGTATATAAGAATTTCTGGTATCAAGAATTAACCAATCAGCCATGATTAATTTTCCTCAATGGATAGAGCATCAGCCTGTGGACTGAAGGATCCCTGGTTCAATTCTGGTCAGGGGGCATGTGCCTTGGTTGCAGGCATATCCCCAGTGGGGGGTGTTCAGGAGGCAGCTGATCCATGTTTCTCTCTCATCGATGTTTCTAACTCTCTATACCTCTCCCTTCCTCTCTGTAAAAAGTCAATAAAATATATGAAAAAAAGAATTGACCAATCAGATACCACCTTATTAAACATGACCAATAAGATACAACTCTACTATATGATGTATAAATGTTTGATTCAAGACAGGGCATTCACACTGGACAGTTACTGTTGTGTTGGCTGTTGTCATTTTTTGATTTGACAATCTAAAGGAAGAGAGGTTAGTGCTCCTGACTCAACAGTCAGATATTGCATGTTTCAAAATTCTTGTGGCACAGCAGTTGAAAATCACTGCCATAAAATGAGGGAGCTCTCCAGGGTACTGATATCTAAAATGGAAAATCAATAGCAGTAAAACTACATACAAAGAACCCTCAGAAGCAAATTGTTCATTCATGCGGGACCAGAATGCAGCTCCAGTTAAAGCTGGTTAATCAAAAATGTATCCTGTGCCCTGGAACAGAATCCCCATGCCATCTGTTCCCAAGGACCTCAGGCCCACTGGTGAAAAACCCTGTTTTTGTTTGTTTGTTTGTTTTTTTAGCAAATTGACCTTGCATAATTCAGAGCTTTCTGAGATCCTTCAATGTGCCAAGCATTGGGTGAGGTTTACTAATGAGTTACAGAGTGTTCGTGGCTCCCCAGGTATGAATATCAAAATTAGAGCAGCTATTTCTTTTATCCCCCACACTGTTAATTTTTCGGAAACATTTGGCTTTGGATTTATAAATGGGTAATTGGAGACTATTCATTTCCAAGTCCTTTCTTTCTCCAATCAAGGAAGGTTCATTTCTGCTTCCTCGGGATGGTTCCCAAGGTTATTAAATTCCATTCCTTAACTGATAGCATTAAAGCAATCATGACAAACTTAATGCTGATTGGACTTTAGGTTTCCTAGGGTACCTTCTAAGCTGCTAGAAACTACCTCAAGCTGAGAGAAGAATGGCTGCATTGCCCACTGAAGGGTTCAGTAAGTGCTGTATCATTGAAGTCTCTTGCATTCGTGTTGTTCCTCAGTTGGCTCGTGTCTCACCCTGTTCACTCATTGCTAAAATACTTTCCCATGTGCATGCAAATAAGCTGAGCAATTCACAGTTTTAACCTTGCCCACAAACAGCTCTCTTTCCTGTCTTCACCAATGTGCCACTCAATCGCCAATTGCCTCCCTTGCGCTACTCTAAGATAAGGCATAGAGTGCTAATACAAAATATAAATCAGGTCTTAACTGTGCATGGAAGACAGAGGCAGTTATAAATAATAAATAATGGGCAGATACCAATGAGGTTTCCTAGAACATAGAATAAACACAGTGAGCAAAACATCTCATTTTCATTCTTCAGCAATACATACTGAGATCCCAGCATGTAAGTTGGAGCAGGGATATAGCCATCTTTAAATACCATAATGGCTACAAAATTTTTTCACTTAAGAAGGTAAATTTATGTCCTTGTTTTTGTTAAAATTATGAATTCTAATTTTTAAGAAGAGTTTCACAAGTATATCTACCAGAAACTTCCTGCCAGAATTGAGTTTCCTTCCCCAGCCTATATTTTCCTGGTCCTCCAATATTTTCCCTGCCTTTAGTTTCATTGAGCATCTCATAAACCTCAAACAGCTGCTGTGCTTTCATGCCTCTAGAGTGCAGACTTAATTGTTCAATACAAAGAATCAGTCCATTGTTATGATCATCTTATAAGGCCAATATTATCTCCACTTGAAAGATGAAAGGAAAAATCAGAACTTGTCAAAGATCATGCAAATAATAAGTAGTCAAGCTGAGATGTGATTCCAGAAATCCAATAGAATCCCCAGGTGACCAAAGACAGTGCCTGTGCTCCTCACCACTGCCTGAGCATCACCTAAACAGTAAAGTCTCTTGTATTCATGTTGTTCCTGTTTGCTTGTGTCCCACACTGTTCAATCATTGCTAAAATACTTTTCCACGTGCCTCAATAAGCTGAGTAATTCACTGTTTTAACCTTGAAATACTCAGCTCCTAAACAGTGTCTGGAATATCATGGGGCTCAATGACAGTTGTTGAATGAGTATGTGAATGGCCCCCGGTCCATGAACTTAGTCCATCCTCTATCCTTCTCTGTGAGGCCAGGGACCAAGTGAGGCTCATCATTGCTGAAACCCAAGTCCCCTGACATGCGTCTGCTCTCAGAGATGTGTTCAGTAAATGCAGAATAAACTGCCGGTGCAAGGAGTTCTCCGGATGAATGTTTTAAGTTGGGATTTCTAGGTCACAGAGATTCAGAGCTAGAAGGGTCCCCGGAGCACTTGCCCCCAGACTAACCGATTCATATTTAACATAAGAAAAACTTTAACCCACCAATTCAGCAAACATTTATGAAACTAATTTTACATGCCAAGTACTATTCTAAGCACTGGGCATTCAAAAATGGGTAAGACAGAAGCCCTTGCTCTTAAGCAACTGACATTCTAGTAGAGGGGATAACACAAGAGGAAGAAAGGGAAAGGAGGGAGAAAAGAAGGAGCAGATGAAGGCAGGAAGGCAGGAGAGGGAAAAGGAAATGAAGAAGGGAGGGAATTAGGAAGATATATGAGATAGGTATGAGAGCGGGGCAGCTAATTTTGAAAGAGTAACACAGTAGACAGCTCCTGAGTGGTTGTATTGGATTGAATAGTCAGGGAAGACCTCTCTGAGGAGGTGACATTTAAAACATGATCTGACAAGAAGGAAGAACTTTTGAAGATTGGTTGAGAAACATTCCAGTAGAGGGACCCAAGTGGGAAGTGATCCTGGAGTATTAGGCAAAGGAAGGTCTGGACAGATTGCATGACTTCTCCAAGGACACATAGCTGGAGTAGGACCAGGACTTACCTCTAGAAAGGACAATTCTTAGGTGTGTGTCCTTAAAACAATGATTTCCAAATACCTGAGCAACATGTGGAGGTCTAACTGAGGTGCATCAGCAACCACATGCTGGCCTTGCCCGGCCTGGACTCACTTTCATAAAACTACCATACCATGGTGGGCCAGGGGCTCTGCTTCAAAGCAGTGGTTTTAACTAACTATTTCTCAGATCTCAGAAGCTAAAAGTGGCCCTGGCCAGTTTTGCTCAGTGGATAGAGCATTGGCCTGCGGACTAAAGGATCCTGGGTTTGATTCCAGTCAAAGTTAATGTACCTTGGTTTTGATTCCAGTCAAGGGCAGGTACCTTGGTTTTGGGCACATCCCCAATGTGGGTGTGCAGGAGGCAATTTCTCTCTCATCACTGTTTCTAACTCTCTATCCCTTTCCCTTCCTTTTTGTAGCTAAAAGTAAATAGCTGGAGATAACCAGGGTCTCAGGCTTTCTTGAGACTGTCTTTGCTCATGTAAACTAACCAATGTGTGTGATAAGCATCATGTGGAAAGGTCAAAGGAGCATGAACTTAGTGTTCCAGACAAATCTAGTGCTACAGCTGAGCTCACCTCCTTGGGTGCTGCATGACCTTGGGCATATTATGCAGCCTCTCTGGGCTATGAAGTGAGTGCCAACATCTCCCTTGCAAGGTGGTTAGGATGAAAAAATGTGTCACATGCTCAACATTGATCTTAGTACTTACTAACTGCTAATTCCTTTCTTTCTCACATGATTCTCCTTAAACATTCCCTACAGTTGCCCCCATCCAAACTGGACCCCTTTTCTTCTCCAGGTTTCACTACCAGGGCATCTTTAAGCCAAGGCACAGCCTGATACTGATACTGCCTTGAACCTCTACTTCCCAGACTTGTAGTGATCCGCCTCTGTTGCCAACATGGTCCTGTTCTCTGCAGCAGCCCCTCCAGTGATGGTCCCCCATTGCTCCCCGGTCAGCTTGGACTGCTCCCTCACCGTGCCCTGCATCAGAAACCTGCTTGCTACACTCAGCCTTCATCCTCACTCAGGCTGCCCATCCATTCAGTGAGGTCACGATAGAAACGGACACCTGGCACTCTGAAATGTACAGAACAGAATGAAAGGAGGAAAAAAAACCACATTGAAATAGAGGAGATCCCCTTTTCCTGAAACACTGCTTCCCTATGCAAATGCGTAACAGAGACTTTTGGCATCGGATCCCACCGGCTGGGACTGAAGCGCCATCAGGCCTTTTGTGGTCCTGAAAAGCTAATGAGAGGATGTGTTTCGGTGTAATCCAAACAGTCTCCATTTCATGCCCAATCGTTTTTTAAATGGGCAACAAATCTCCCTGGTGTGTTCCTTCCTCTGACAAACAACAACTCTGTCTGCTCGCTTCGTGGGCCCTGCCCAGTCAGCAAGGGCAAGAGGACCCTGAAGCCAATCAAAGTGCCCATCATTAAGGCACCCCCATGGTGCCATCTCCCTCCCTCCAAACAGGCTGCCCTTATTGGAAGCCGAGACCAAATGCAGGATTTTGAACGCAGACTGACAAAGCAGTGCAATAACTTTTAACTTATTTTCTGACTTGCAAGTTGACCGCATTTCAGATGAGGTTCACTACTGTTTCAAGGAATGGCATTAACAGTATGGCAGAGCTTCATCAGATAAGGCAGAAATTCCCAGAGCCATAAGTAAGGAACCCCAGAACTATATTCATGGGGAGGCAGGAGAAGCAACTTTATATCCTGAGAAGCAGGGAAGGCCTGCGGCAGAATGGCCAAGTGTTGTTGCAAAAATGAAGTACATGTTGGACATGGTGTCATGTGCTCAGTTGGGACCTGCTACTGTAGGCTTCCAGGGTCATAAATATCATCTCAGCTCATGCCTTCCTCCACAATTTGCATATTCATCTCTCAGGGGATAACTCCTTATGGGAACCCATCCCCTTCGCAACTCTCTCCCTTGACTTCAAAAAGGAAATCAATAGAACAGATTTTACTCTAAAGCAGTCTGACATCCAATAATTCATCTATTTGTTAAGCACAGGCTCTCACTGAGCTCTATTACGTGCCAGGCATCATTTCGGATGCTGAACAAGAGGGTCTATCCCCCAGCCTGTCTGTGATGCTTCCAGGCCCGGGGGAGCTGCCAGGTACCTGCCAGGGATTGCATGGCATCCTTACAGTAACCCCCTGGCATCCTTACAGCAACTCTTAGGGTTGTTGTACAGCCAAGACGATGAAGGAACTTGTGCAGATAGGGCAAGGCAACTGTGCAGCATCTAGAGCCAGAAGGCGTGGGGCAAGAATTCAAAAGTGGAACAGAGTCATCCTGCACCGGAGGCCACAGAGCCCGGGCCAAGGCCCCATCTCCCACAGGTGCACTCTGACAGTGCTTTTAAAGTTTTGAGCATCAGTCTTCATGCTGTCAGGTCCCAGAGGTGACTATAGCAGGGGCGCCAGAGGGACCTCTTCCCCTGGTTTTCCCGGTGGGACTGTCACCATTAAGTATCCCATGTGGCGGAGGAGGGCACCTTCCACAGGCTTCCCTCCCTGCAGAGGTTCCTGTTCGTCGCTAGGTCTGCTACCAATGCCCTGTCAACATCACAACCCACAGGCGACCATTCCCTGGTCACTAACATTGGAAACCATTTGAATAAACAGAAATTCCTTTGGGTAAAAGGACAGGCTTCAGAGAGTCTAAAACCTGCACCTAAAATGTTACATGCATTTCTGTGATGTGAGACCCAGAATGATGCTTACTTTTAATCCTTCCATCCCCCTTCTTAATAGTACCCTGTTTCTTTACATGGAACCTTCTCCCCACTGGGCCCAGGCGAGACAGGGCTGCCCATTTCCCACCAAAAAGGAGAAGACTCCTGGGTAAACCCTATCCTTCATCAGGCAGCCCTGTGGCTCTCGGATTAGCAGACACAGCTCAAGTCACATAAGCAGACTGACGTGTCTCTCCGTCCTAATTCCAAGTTCTCAGCCTAAAATCCAGTCCAGCTGGAATCAGGTGTCCACCTTGACCCAACCAACTGTAGTCTTAGTGTGGAGGAAGCTCTTAGAGAGCAAACATGGCCACCAGGGGCCCTCATAGAGGACTTTCTTCTACTTTTTTTGATGGAGATACACCATTCCTAAAGAATGCCTAGTTTTCATTGGGAAAGATACCTCAAAGAATATCAACCTCAGGTGTAATATGAGACAAGAAAACAAGGGCCTACTTAAATGGGACCACCTCTGCTTTGAATAGTTGGAGCCACTAGCAGAAATCCCTTAGAGTTGACACGTGATGTCATGTGACTATTGTCTCAGCTGTCTCCAAACACCGCTGACCAGGTTCATGCCCAATCTTACAAAGTTTCAGACAAAGTACGTCAGGCTTCCCGTGCTCCTCTGCAGCCCCTACATTCTCCTCCAGACAAAGACAAACCCTCTATCCCATTAACCCGTGCTCACACACGTGTATTTCTTTGGACTCCAATGGCAGTTATTGCTTATGTTGTAAAATCATAATGGCTTCCATTTGTAAATTTAGTTATGATTTATATTCTGATTTATGTTTCTACCAGTTTTTGTCTTGTGTCACCTACCAAATTGTAAGCTCCTGTCTTATAAATATTTTTGACTTCTCTCAGAGCCGTGAGTATCACACTTTTGTTGACAAAATATTATCAAAAAGTTTATAATAAGCATATTGTTTATAATATCCTGGCACCACGGAAAATGCTATTTTCTCCAAACTGTTTACGGATTCAAAATCCCTCAGATGTGCCAACAACTAAGATGTAAGCAAGACAGGAAATTTTAAAAGCCTTTATCTTCCATCAGGTATTCAGTGCCATAACTCTCCAATTTCCATGATGTAAGAATAAGATCTATTCACTGTCATAGTCTAATGTCTAAGAGCTGTTGTTTCCTAGCCTCACAGTCAGTGATATATTATATATGGAATTTTCTGTGTAGTAAATCCAGGTTCCTGGCACAATAGTTTGAGCTAGCTTTGTATTTTTTTTTCTTTGAAGCTGGTGAGAAAGTTGTTTTCTTTTTCTTTTCCTCCATCCCTAGGGGAAAAGGAGCCTCTGATCAGTATATGTTCCCACTTCTCTAGTCTCTTGAGGAAACCTTTTGGTTTTGTAGAATGCCATCTGAAGTCAGACTGAGGAAGAGTAGTATGTGCTTAGATCAGGCGTTATATCCCCTCGCCTTTTCAGGAGACATCTGGCAGTGTCTGGGGACCATCTGCCTATCACAACTGATGTGGGAAGGGGGGCAGGATGCTTCTGGCATTTAGTGGGTAGAAGTCAGGGATGATGTTAATCTTTCTACTATCTACAGGACAGCCCCACACAACAAAGAATCATCTGGGCCAAAATGTTGTGATACCCTAGCTTAGATATACAAGGCATGTTGGGAGGAGCCATTGTTTACAGCATTCTTTGATGCTACAGCCATTTCTATATGAAGGATGGGAAGTCAGTGAGCCTGGATGGACCTGGAGACACAAGGAAGAGGGGAGAAGAGAGCGGGCTTTGTCCCTAAAGAACCTCCAGAGAACATATCTATCCCAGGTCAGCATGGGAAGGGTCCTCCATAAATTATACAAACCAGTCTTCCCTTGGTGCTCTTGAGGAACTGGGTCCAGAGAGGGAAGGCTGACTTTTCTAATGTTCATAAGCAAACTAGCTGTACAGCTGAAACCAGAAACCTTGACTCATTCCCTAACCCCAGTGTTCCATCTACTCAGTCTTGCTGATCTAAATGAAAAAGAGAGAAGGAAGCATAGCTCCCAAATAATAGTCTTCAATTTCATTAAGAAAGATGAAAGCTAGAAGAGACCTTTCTGTTCCAAAAGGGAACCAGATGCACAATCTGAAGATTAGAAGGCAATAGACTTATTCAAGAACAAATATGTATTTAGCACCCACTATGTGCCAGACACTGGTTTAAGTGCTGGAAATAGAGTAGTGAATGGGAGAGTCAAAGTGCCTTCTGCCATATGACTTACTTCCTAGTGATGCCTGCAAGAGTGGCAGGCACGACCACCAGGGAAAGGCAAAGAGCTAAGGCCAAGGATAAGAATTTGAAGGTAAGTCTTGAACCCTAACGTGCTCTCCAGGGCTCAAGGACCTACAAAAAGGCAAACTCCTTAAGAACCTATAGAAAGGATGTTTTAGGATGAGGCAACATTTTTGCTTCAGGTCCTAAAACTTTCATTGGTCACTAACTATTTCACTACCCAGTAATTACCTAATAAGGCATTACTAGGTAATACAACAGTAATAGTAATAATGACCAATATTGACATAGATATAGGTGTAGAACATTGTGCCTGGCACTTTCCAACCTCATTAAATCTTCATAACTACCTGTGATTAGGTATTAGTACCTCCATTTATAGATACAAAAATGTGGGTATCAATAATGTAAAATAACTAGTCCAAGGTCACATAACTAGAAGAATTCACACCCAGGTCTGTTTATCTTAAAACTTTATGCTCTTACCGACTTGGCTTATGGCATCAAGACTTTCTAAGCTTTCAGTGCTATGACTTACTACTAGTCAGTATGGTGGCCAAACAATGCCAATGTGTAACTCACTTTCTACCATGGCTCAAGTTTCTCTACCAAGGACTAAATGGCATGCCTGCAGTTTATCCATAAGGTCTATACCAAACCACTATCCTCATTAATATAGATTATATGTCTTCCTGTTCAATGTGGCTTCTCAGAAATTTTAAGTTGTCAACAGCCCATGTATTTCAAACTCATGCATTTCTTAAAGACTGTAAAAAGACACTCTGGTGTGAGGACCACCTTATTTGAAATGTAAATGTTCGAACACTGTTAAACTCTGAAAAGCAGGGAGGTTACAGGGAGTGTTCATTTGAGCACCATCAGGCAAGACAGATGGCTTGCTGCGCCATAAATTTTCACCACTAGATTAAATTTTGTTAATGGGACCAAGAACATTCACAAAAACCCATTTTACTCTGTGAATATTGGATCTAAGTCATTACTTCTCCACCAGATTAAGTTTATCTTTATATTTTTTTAGTCCTTGTTAAGAATCTCATGAAATGTCTCAGGCACACACCCAAGAAAGCCCACATGAGGAGCAGTACAATCAGAACAGCCTGAGAGTCAGACCACAAGTTGACCAACTCTGCTGGCTCTATGAGCAATTCCTGAATGAATGTGGGAGCATCTTATTCAGCCAACATCTACGGAACACCTGCCATGTATCAGGAAGTACATGCTTTCACATGATTTATCTCATGTAAACCTCACCAGAAGTCTGGGAAGCAAGAGGTACTTCTCTCATCTCACTAATCAGAAAAGGACTGAAGCTCAACTGACCACTGCCCTGGGTCATGTAGTGGGAACACGACCAGGCCAAGATTCAAATCTATCTTTTGTTCTCAGTCCAAATTGTTCATTCTTTTTCTCCTTTCACTGGTAGTCCCATTTCACCAATCATTTAAGAAAGCTCTGGCCTTGAGGTGCTTAAGATTTTATGGGGGAAGAGATGTACCCAGGCAATGCAGAAGTTAACATTTACAGAATAGTACCACATACCAGGCACTTGAATGGGCTCTCTGCAAACACTGCCCAACAGTCACCAAGTGAAGTAGATGTTGCTACTGACTCAATTGTGTTCCTCTCCAAATTCCCATGTTGAAGCTCTAACACCCAACATGATGGTATTTGGAGATGGAAACTTGGGGAGTAATTTGAATTAGATGAAGTCATGGTGGAGGGCCTCACTATGGGATTAGTGCCTTATGAGAGGAGGTACCAGAGAGCTCCCCAGCTCACACTTGTACCCCTTGCGCTCAGAGAAGAAGCAGTGTGATGACAGGAAGAGGCTCTCACCAGAACCTGACCATGCTTGCACCTTGATCTCTAACTTCCAACCCAGGAATTGTAAGAAAATAAACTTACGTTGTTCAAGCCATTGAGACTACAATATTTTATTATGGTAGCCTGGGCTGACTAATACGTGCTATGACTAGCAGCATCCTATCTAATAAAGAAGGAATATGCTAATTGACCCTCACATCATCACAAATATGGCGAAACCCATAGCCAATAAGGAGGGAATATGCTAATTGACTGCCCATCCTCAAAGATGGCAGGGCCCACAGTCACAAGATGGCGGTGCTCAGTCCCCTCAGCCCCGTTGGGGTGTTAGGTGGGCCTGGCCAGCAGGCCTAGCCGCTCTGCGTACCTGCCTCCAGAGTTCCCCAAGCCCCTCAGCCCCCAGCTTCCCAGGGCCGGCCCAAGGTACACACTAGCCTTAGATGGCAGTTGCCCAGCTGCCCCGGGCCACCCAAGGCTCAGGTAACTAGGGCTGGCTGAGGCTTGCACTTCCAGCAGTGATAGCAGCAGAAGTGTGATCTTTCCCCTAATCACCAGGTTGCCTCCTGCCTCTGAGGGTTCCCAGACTGTGAGAGGGGGCAGGCTAGCCTGAGTGACCCCCCTTCAGTGCATGAATTTTTATGCACCAGGCCTCTAGTTCTAAAGATAAGAAAACTAAAGTACAGAGAGGCTATGAAAGGCCCTTAAGTGCCCTGAGTAATAAACTTATTCAGACCCTCCTGTGGGTCTTAATAACTTATTCAGACTGCAGAGCCCTCACCACTAACTGTGCTCTAATACACACAGACACACACACACACACACACACACACACACACACACACACAAAGAACCAGCCACAGGACTGTCACTACCACAAGGACATAAATGTATGTGTTCTAGGAGACCAAGGGTGGAGTTATTCTATGGAGTTAATGGGCTCCCCCTCTTGTGGGCACCACCACCTGGGCATCACCCAGCTGTGCTCTACAACCTGCCCTTCCCTGGGTGGCCCACCTCTGGCCTCCTGTGGCCCCCATTCAGTTCACCATGCTGGGGAGTCGCATGGTCATAGCATGTCTTTCTCCCAGAGTGTGAGGTCTCTGAGGGCAGAGAAGTCTGTGCTCCCACTCCTCCACATGCCTGCTGCAGAGCAGGCGCTCAGTAACTGTTTGCAACATTCCTGAAACCAGCACAGCACACAAAGGGCAGGCATTGCTATAAGGCTACATGATGTGAAGGGTCGGTCCCTAGCTTATGACGGGTGCTCTCTAAATGTTTGCTGAATAAAGAAAAATCCATGCATGGTTTTGGGCAGCCTTAAGCTGTCTGTATTTACATCCAGCTTTAACTCAGTCTTAGACAAAAATAGCTGTCAAAAAATTTACATGTGAGAAAAAGTTTACAAAAATGAAGACAAGAGGGAAATGCCAGGCTGGCACACAGTAGGCATTCAGTAGTGGTCTTGAACTTGCTGGACTCAGTAGCGAACTCCTCCTAGCCACAGAGTGAATTGCTATTCCCTTCTGAGAGGGCCATGTGACAACCGCATGCTTTTCTGGTAAACATATGTTGTCTGGTGCCTCCAATTATAGAGGTTATTGTGACTTAAAATCACATTAAGAGCACCAGAGCAGCTGCCGGTGTGCTGTGCATGTCTCACATGTTAAATCACCTGGATAGTCAGCCACTCTGGCCAGCAAGTGGCCTGAGCCCCCAGTAGTTGAAGTACATGATTTTATATTTCACTTCTATTAAAACACACACACACACCATCCTTCTTAAGGAACTCAATGATGATTTCATTTAAACCCTGACCACCCCTAGCCTTCAACATCAACCCATATCACTTCTAAATGTTCCAGATGGATCAAAAAACAAAATAACATTCTACCAATTTCCAAAAAGATGATCAGAGTGACCGTCAAACTTAACCCATAGGAAGAGCAGCTGTCTTATGTGAATATGGGGATACATCGCTGTGTTCTTCCTTCCATTCACTGGATGCTCCATGATGGCAGCATAATTAGTATTTGCAAAACAAGACCCATCTGGATCCATCCCTCCACTAATAGACAGGGCTAGATGTGGTGAGGGAAACAGAAACTGTCTCAGCTCCCAGGTAGCAAAAAACAATTATCCGGAGGCCCCTCTCCCCGCAGGAGGACGAGTTCTCTGCGCATCAATATTTCATGCACTGTCATCTGTGCATTATTTCACAAAACAATCGAGGGGATGAGTTTATTTTATTTTTCAACCTTTCCACCAGAGACCCAGGTCTACAGTACCCAATGCTGGAGCCCAGCTGGCAATCATGCAGATGTATGTGCTGATTTTTTGAGGCTAGGGAGCTATTTCTAGTTTTAAGTACACACTCCCAATGTCTAATATTTATTCCTTACCCCAAGGACACCCAATCATCATCTATTTGTGCTGACAGAAGTGAACTCACTTCAGAATCCAATAAACAGTGATGCAATTGATTAACAGGTCACCAGACTTTCATTGAGTGCCACACTGGGGGGTACAAAGCCTACAAACAGGGGTCACTGACCCCATGGATCTTAGAGGCCCCTGAAGAGACAAGATGAAAACATGTGGACAGGTAAACCAGTAGAGACTGCAAGCCACCAGAGTCCACGGCTGACTATCACGCTGGTGGGGCACAGGACCCAGCCGGGGAAAGGCATGATGGGTGCCTTCTCTCTGCCCAATGTCTAACTCCCTTCTTCCTAGCACCCGGTCTCCCAACTGTGTGCCGTGTGAATGGGAAAGAAGCTTCCATTGATGCTTGCCTCTCATCTGTGGTGAAGGAACCGAGCACTTCTTTTCCCTGAGCACAGAGTCCTCAGAGAATGACTCGGGTAAAATCCAAAGATCAAATTCACCTCAGCCAAGGTGGCAGCATGTGGGTCTGACCATTTCCAATGCTTGACTCTGAGAACCCTCAGTTTCCACCCAGTGTCCAGTCCCGGCCCCAGCCGTTCTTTGAGCTGCTGCCATCCTTCTAATAAATCACCTCTCTCTTAAGCTTTCTTAAGTCAATAGAGTTGGTGTCTCCTTCTTACAACCATGACGTGGCCTGATCAAACACTCGAGAAATGTTTGTTGACAGAGAGATTGAAGATGCAATACACTTGCTACTCCATCTCATCACTGGGGCTGGGTTATCCCACCAGCTGACTGCGCATGTGCTTAGGATACCAATGTTTTATGAGACTGCAATTTTAATGAGAAAAACAACTCAACACCACCCGGCTGTGGTGCAAAATCATGGTAAACATCAGAACTATCCTGGTCTTTTTTGCATTTATTTGTAGGTTAGCATTGTTTGTATTTTGAATTACATACAGACCCTCGAAATGCTAGCTTGGCTCTGCTTATTGAACAAATATCTGCGCATTTATCAAATCTCCTTAACTAGGTTACTGACTCCTTTAAGGTAAAGGCTAAGCAACTTTCTTGTTGCGAATATCTAGCTACCACATATGTAGCACCATCCCTGTGTTAGGTTGTTCCTAAATTCTGTGTATGCCTGTTACCAAAGTGAGCATGACTATCACCATTTTATAGTGAAGGGAATGGAGGCCCGGGAGATGAGTAACTGGCCCTATTTACATAGCGAGTAAAAGACAGAGGTAAGATCTGAACCTGCTCTGAGAGATGCAGGAGCTTCTGTGTCCAACCTAGCCACCAAGTTATGCCACCTCCTAATTACTCTCAGGCGCATATTGTGGCATCTTTTGAATCCTGAGTCCCAGCGACAAAAAAAGAAACTAAGTTGTTCCCAAGTCAACTCCCATTTCCCGCCCAGGCTTCCCCCTGGAAAGGGGGCACCTTCTCCCACTTTGATGCCAGCTCTTCCACAGCAGCTCATGCCAGCAGGTAACGATCCACATTTAGCTGAAACCTTCATCTTCAAGCTTAAACATATTTCTCCTTGCTCCACGGGAAAGAGACAAGCTGACCTAACTCTGTGGTATAATTGGCTTTCATATGCTTCAAGACAATTACTAGGTCTCCCTGCAGGCTCCCTTTCCTGAGGCTACAAGTCCTAATTATTTTTCATATATGTCCTAATTCCCAACTGCACAGGCAGATCTGTTGCACTCTTTTGAACCATGTCCTAGCTGTCCTTTGCAGTTAATGGTCCTGACACGTGGTGTTGCACCCTGGGACAGGGCTTGCCTGTCCTTTGTCCTGGCTCAGGTAGCTGTACCAAAGGGACAGAGGTGCAGAGGCTCCTGGCTTATGGAATAGGTTAAAAAAAAAAAAAAGCTCCTGAACCCTCCCCTCCTTCCCCATCAATTCTCCAATGACCCATCACCCATCTGTATGATCATGATTTAGATCTGGGGATGGGGATGGGGATATACCTTAGCGCATGCACACACACGCGCCCTCCTTCTCCCCTTACCCCCCCCCCCCCCCACACACACACATTTGTTTATGACAAGCAATTATCAGTGGCTCTGTTGGGGAAAATGCATAACTGGTTCAAAACTCACAATGAAATTAAAATGTATCTGCAACATTAGTAGAGGCAGGAGGCATGCACTGCCCTCTAACTGATGCTGACTCTAATGACAAAGAAAGACACTTCAGACCTGGATATCAACCCCAGGGGACTGCCAAGAGCATTAGACTTTCACCCAGTCTTCCTAATGACTGCATTAAATCTAAGGCAACAACTATTAAAATCACCAACCCATCTTGCTTTATAAGCTCATAAAATGGAAAGCACCCAGCAAATCCCACAGTGACGTTTCACTTGTCTTCGGGGAGAAAGATCCTATTCTTTCCTCACAAAAATGGCCAGCCTGTCCTCAGTTGTCTTTGGCACTTAGGGCATCCTGAATGGGCTCAGAGCAAGGGCTCTCCTCTGGTTCCCCAAGCCCTGGGGGAAGGAGCCCTGCTCCCCGCCTGGCAGCGAACACAACAGCAATGTGGTGTGACATGACTTAGCACAAGCCCTGTGCTGGGAAGATCCTTGTGCGTCTCCACAGACATCTGGACTCTGCCATACCAATGCCTTCAGCAGGATGAACTTGAGATGCTGTAACTGAAGGGCTCCAAATCCTGATGGGCTTCCTGGTGATGACAGAGCCTCCCTTACACAGCCCATCGGGAGTTAGTGTACACATAGGGTGCGGCAAGTAGGCTTACAGTTGTGAGTATGCAGGGCAGAGTTTATCCTCGTATTATCATTTATTCATCATTTTATTATTTCCTATATGAACTGTGAGCCTATTTCTGCCCTCACTCTGTATATATGCACACATTTGCATATATAAACACCCATTTCATCAATAATTAAAATTGACTATAAGAGCCCGTCACCTGAGCCCTCAGAAAGATGATGCCTTCATCAGAAAAGGCAATAACCAGTGATGTTCTCATCAATACAGATCAGCCACAGCAGAAAAAGGCTGGTGTGGCTAGGAAAGAAAAATGACACTAACACACTCCACCTGGAGCTAATTAGCCATCTGTGATCAATCAATGCAACAATCGTTGATGCGATCCAGAGCACTATGCATCCCCTTCCTGCACACTCTCCTCAGGGACATTCCAGGTTTGGAGTCGGGGGCGGCGGTCAGGGGTAGTGATTGGTCTGACAACATCAGACCAATCACTACCACCACTCCTTTGCTTTCCTTTTTTGTAGGTTCAGATGATGTCCTCTTCTGCCAGGAACTTCCCAGTGGCCCCCAAAGCCCTGAGCTGCCCCTCACCGGAAGGAGTAAACCCCAGAGCCTGGAGGAAGTGGTCAGCGGAAGCCTGGACACAGCGTGCCCAGAGAAGCGGTGGTGGTGAGTGAATGGGCTCCTAGACCAGTGTCTGCCCCTCCATAACTGGATGCTAGGTGTGCACTTCTCTTAGTGTCTGAAGAAATTCCTCCCAGAGAAAACCCACCATGAGGAGTTAAAGACAACATTTGCTTTCTTTGAAATCAGGGCAACTTCCGCCAGCAGGCAATCAGGTGTCCTGTAGAGCAGGTGTGCCAGGGGCCATCCCCACACTATCAAAGGCATCTTCAAAGCGGCGAGGGCAGAGGGAGGCCAGAGACCCCTTCCCTGGGAAACAGCTCCTGGCAGAGTCCGTGTGTCCAGCTTGGAGGGAGGAGAAAGTAAGGATAAGAGAAAGCCTGGGAGGAACTCAGAGGGAAAGAGGTGGTAGCAGGAGGGAGTGACAAAGAGGAGAGGAGGAAAGCAGATAAGGAAAGAACAGACCCACAAACTCAGGGAAAAGAGTCCTCAGGGGGTTGGGAGGGGAGAAAGGTAAGGTTTTGGGAAGGACGGGAGAGAAAATGGAGTGCTTGTAAGATAAAGCTTAAAATTCCCTTTCACATGAATGCACCTCAGAAAATAGCTTCCACAAAATTGCTATTGGATTCCAAGATAAGAAGACGGGGAGCCCCAAGCATTCACTTTGAAGAGCCTTTAAAAAATAAAACACCTTTGGTGTCAGCCAGCGGAGAGAAAGGAGGAGGAGAGGGAATGGAGATGTCTGCGGAGAGTGCAAGGGAGGGGCTGGGGAAGGGGAACAGCAACCAAAACGTGGTTCAGACGAGGGTTTAAAGTAGACAGCCAGGTAAACCCCACCGTCTCCTGACTGACGTGGAGCCACAGGTGAGACCAGGTGTGGCCATCAGGCCAGTGACATGAAACCACCTCTAGGAGCGCAGGGTGAGGGAAATGTGCCTGCCCCACGGCTCCCTCGGGGCACCACCTGCACACCCCTGGCAGGCGAGCAGAGCGAGGAGGCAGCAGCTTTGGGGAGAGCAATCTCTGGGGCCATTTCAGCCCATGCCCTCAGACTGGGCAGCCCACCTCACTGCCCAGCAGGCAGCCGAGATGCCTCCCCCAAGAAGCCGCCAGCCACCCAGCTGCTCTGATGAAACTGCCCAGAAATTGGCTCATCTCTTTGATTATTTACCATTGAGTCCCTTCCTAGAACAGGAGCTCAGCAAGAACAGGGCTTTATCTGTTTACCTCTCAATCCCCTGTGCTTAGCGCACACAGAAAACAAAAGGATGTCTCCGCTGTTCCAATTATCTGTCACAGGAGCCCGCCACTGGCACCATTCCCGGAGGGTGATGTGGGTGATGACTAGTGCACCAAGCCATCCCACCTACCCCCAGGAAAGCATCATTTGCACGCAGCACATTTAAGAAACAGTTCAGGGAGGTCAAGGGCCTTGGCTTTTTGCATAACTCAGTAGCAGAGCAAGAATCAAGCTCAGAAGCCCAAGGTCCTTTCTCAACAGTTTGGAGAAGGCAGAGTCAGGACCAGCACAACCAGCTGGTCTTCTGAGAGAGCAGGGCTGGAGCCAACCCCATACAGGTCCGGTGCCCTCGAGATCCCCATCCCTGTGGATGCACCAGTGAATTCTGGAACCAAGGCAAGTGCCTCAGGACACTGGAGCTTGTGGGAGGGGAAATGGGTGCGCCTTAGTGCTGCTTTGCTTAGGAAAGGGGAGGAAGAGCTCTGGCTTTTCTGAGTTCCTCCAGAGCAGAGCTGCTCCACCCCTCTGTCTCCTGACCCCTCCCAGCAGCCAACTGTGTGACGGGCGGCTGATCTGACATCCCCACTTGTCCAGGAGGGAGTTCACACTTAACTCCAAATACAACACTTTTGATTCCATCAAACCTGCTGTTCTTCCTGTGTTTTCCATTTCAGTCAAGGACAGCAGCACTACAGGCCCTGAAGCCAGACCCCTAGGAGACCACTTTGATTCCTCCCTTCCCTTCCCTTCACCTCCTACCACCACGCCATCCATCCGTCCTGCGGCCCTCCCCACAAGCAAGCCCTACACGTGGCTTATCTCTCCACCTCCTCACCTCTCTGACACCCGAAGCGGCCTCCTATGTGGAGTCCCTGTGGGTCCTGTGATCCCGCCGCACAGCAGCCAGTCATCATTTAGAAATGTGACTCCCACTCCAGCCCTCTCCGGGGTGAAATCGCTCCAGTGACTTGGAAAGCCTCTACCAGGGCCCACAAAACCCTGCACAATTTGGGCAGTGCCCTCATCTCTGATCCCTGCTCGCTTGGCTCAGCCCCCAGCATCCTTCCTCCTGCCCCTGTGCCAGGAAGCTGACTCCAGTCTTAGAGCCTCGGCCGTGCCTGGAGCACTCTCCCAGGGTCGCCGTATGGCTGGCCCTTCCTGTCACTGCCCTCTCCGTGTCTCCTAAGGACCCTCTAAAGAAGCCACCTCTGTCAGACCATCTGGCTCTCCTTTGTAGCATTTTGTCTATCCCAATAGAATGTATGCTCAGGAGAGAGTTTCTGTTCTGTAAACCACGACATCCCCAGAGCCCAGTGTGACCTTAACAAAGGGCTGAGTACCCCGAGGAGCAGCCCAGAGCCTGGCCCAGAAGAGCAGACACGTTGGGTAGGGAATGGTGACGTCTGTTTGCAAGCTGGTTAATAAGTGACCAGCTATGAAGCATTTCTACAGTCACGCAGGCTGTGTAAAATCCAGTGTTATTATTTCTCCTCCAATATTAGAAGTAGTTTTCTATTATAAAAATGAGACTGTGAAGAAAAGGCAGACTCCATCCCCAGTCTGTGAAGAACCACACTCGCATGGGTTAAGAATATTTAAATAAACCAGTTTTCCATCCATACCCAGTGTGGGGAGGAAAAGATATCTGTCCCTGTTCCCCCATTTGATCTAAAAATAAAGGCCCGACTCTAACTTCCTGAGCGAGCACCTGATCTAAGCCCTGATTCTGTCTCAGAAAAGGCACAGCCATTTGCTCCCTTTAATAGGGCACACGCTACCAATTAGTGAATGGACACATTTAAGTGGTCACGCACGGTGAATCACAGGCACCCGGGGCTGCAGGCCAGAAGGGGTGTCCTGCTCCCTCTGAGCTTCGCTGGGGCATCCTGAAAGCACTGGGACCGGGCCCCTCTTTAAGGGTGGGTACCTTCTCATGGCACCTGTTTCTAATCGCTGGTACAGCCCAAATGCCTCCTCGTAGCCAATTTCTGCATGGCACTATAGCAGATTACCCGCTAGCTCCTGCCCCAGCAGAGTCAGACGGAAGTACATTGCCCAGGCTGGGCAGCAGGTGTGCGAGGCAGCCATTTGGCACCTGTGAGTCAGGCCAGGTCCCTGCCTTTGCTGGAAGGCGGGATGACCAGGACTGGCTCAACCTCACGAGGTTTTGGTGGGTGCGGCCCTCAACTGCCTTGTGTCCCACACTCCTGGAAGCCTAAGGCCCTGCCTCCTCCCCCACAGCCCTCACTGCCATGGACGGTGTCCTTACTAGATGCCAGACATCTAATCCTTATAGGACCTGGCTCCTTTCATCCTCAGGATAATGCTGCTGAATGACCGCCCGCATCTCGATTCTACAGTGAAGAAGCTGAGGCTGAGAAGGGTTAAACCACAGAGCCACTGGGCACCTGAGCCAGGATCCGCAGGGTCCTACAGCAGCAAAAGCTCCCGCTCTGCCCCCTCTCACCCTCCCGCACAGCTGGCCCAGAGCCGGGCATCCAGCACATGGGAGCACGCAGAGTTGAGCACAGCACACTCGGTAAAGCAGCGAGCAATTAACACTCAGATGCTGCTGCTAATTAATGCCACCTTTTGTAATAATGCTTGCAAGCCCTTCCTGGACCAGTTTAAATAGGAGGTGAGGACTGGGGTGAGGGAGGGAGGAATTAGAGATATTTAACTCTGAAGTAACTTAGCTGAATTATCATCGTATTCCTCAGGTTATATATTATGACTCTCATTTTATAGGGGACAACATCGAACCCATAGACATCTCCAGCTTCCTAAGCCTGAACCCTGGTGTGGGGGTTATTTCCCAATGTCCCTGCTCCAGGGGGCTGTCCGATTCCCGGCCCCATTCCCTTGGCCACCACTGATGCCTCCAGCCAGGGCCACCACTTCACTGTCTGGCTGGAGGGAAACCAGGTGAGCTGGGATATTCAGGTCAGACCTGTTAAGGGCCTCTCCCGCTCCTGGCTCTCCCACACGCCGAGGATCACACTCTCAAAATAGAAAGCCCCAGAGACCAGGCAGTGGGATAGTGGAAAATCACAAAAGGGCCAAGAAAAAGCTGCTCACTCTCCTGGTCCCTGAAAGGAAAAGCTGAAATGACGCGGGATCCTGCGGATGGCACAGTCAGGTTGGGCATGGGATGGACTCCAACCCTATATACACATGACGTCTTGGGCTGGACACTGGGGGAAGAGATGGGGAGTCAAGGAGACCTAAGGGTCCAAGGATCTTCCACTTCAAGTGCCAGCTTCACCAATGACTTTAACACAAGTCTGCAAACAGTGAGTGGGAACGCGATGCCAACCAGCAGAGGTGGCAAGGCTCCGTGGAGGAACAGCATCGTGTTGGGCACTGAGGAGCACGTGGGTTTTCTAGCAGGCGGAAGCTAGGCGTTCTCCTCAGAAGCAGCATGGTCAGCATGGGCAGAAGAGGAACTGAGACATGGTGTGGAGCATTCTAGTCAGGGTGTACGTGAGGGTGGACCGGTCTGGAAGGAGAACAGAACCGTGAACACGGAGCTGTAAGTCTGGGCTTTCCTCCACGCTCAGCGAGAGCCACCCTGTGTTGCTGGGGAGGGTTTGAGGAGAGGGACCAGCTCTAGGTCCTTCACTGCATCAGCCCCCGGGGTCAGGGTGGACGAGGAGCACCAGGCCCCAGGGTGCCGAGGTGCTGCTCACAGAGCGGGGCTCCCTCTAATCCTAGCCCCAGAAATGAACATTCTGAGCTGGTTTTAGAAAATGGGAGCCACAGTCACACGGAAAGACCGAAAAGGGCCTCGGTGCTACTTCCCGATCCTAGAAGCATCCAGCTTGCCGTCGGCCTGTGCCTTTCTTTGGCTGCATTTGAATGAAACATTCAGCGGAGCTGGAGGCCTCGCTCCCCTGGAGGCTGGAAACTTGGGAGCTTTAGCTGACAAACACACTTGCTGGTGCATCAAGTCCCAGAGCAAATGCAAAGTGGGAGCTAATCTTGCCACCATCGCAAGTCCTCCGAGCTGAGCTAATGTATGATAATCTAGATAAGCAGGCCAGATGTCTGCCTGGGAAATCCGATTAGGATTTGCCTGATGAGCCCCTTTCATCCTCCAGGAAACCGTGGGACATGGCAGTCCAGACCTAGTCACGAAGTGTCCTAGTCTCCAAGCACTTATCCGCCAAACACCCGCCGTCAGCTAGAAGGGACATGAGGGCAATAATCTGTAAATCATTTTGCAAGGGAGTGGTCATGGAAAGAGACCACAGCTTAATTAACAGAGTTAAAGAGTTCGACACCACTCTCTATATAGGCCACATATAAACACAGGCCCTATGACGGCACTCCTTTACGTAACATCTTCCCATGGACACCATCAATCCTGGAGTCAAGTTCAAAACACTCAGCAGGGCTGTCTCTCCAGCATCACCCAAAACCTTTAGCCTCGGTAACCAGTGAACTGCCTGCGCCTCCCTCACATGCCACACACCGCCACCCACCTGAAGTGTCCTCTTCTCCTGCCTAAATCAACCATCAACATCGACTGCGAGGCCAAATCGCTTCAGAAAGAAGACAATGCTCTGCTTTGGTGGGATCAGGAAGGTGTGGTGTATTATGAGCTTCTAAAACCAGGTGAAACCATTAATAATGATCACTACCAACAACAAATAATCAATTTGAACCACGCTTTAATTGTGAAATGACCAGAATGTTCCAGAAGACACGGCAAAGTAATTTTGCTTCACGATGACGCACCATCACACACTTCAAAACCTGTAAAAGACACGTTAAAAGATCTTGCCTGAGAAGTATTAACCCACCCGCCGTATTCACCAGACCTCACTCCTTCAGATGACCACTTGTTCCGATAGATGGCACACACACTTTCTGAGCAGCACTTCAAAACATATAAAGAAGTGGAAAATTGGGTCTCTAAATGGTTTGCCTCAAAGCAAGAAAAGTTCTATTGGGACGGTATCCACAAATTACCTAAAAGATGGGGGAAATGTGTAACTAGCAATGGACATTACTTTGAATAAAGTACTTTTGATGTTTCTCTTGAAATTATCATGTTTTCTTTGATTATGAAATCCACCATTATTACCTGGTACACCTGGTATGACATGCACTATGAACATTATCTACTTCAGCTGAGATGAATCCACCACGTACCCTACACAGTGGCTGGCACCCGGTGTTTACTGAATGCCTATCTGCTACTGTGATGTCCTTACCATGGGATGGCAGTGTGGCCCTAAGATTTAGTCCCGCGACCACCAACAGCAGGTGTCCCCAGGACAAGCAAACTTTATCAGAGCTCTATAACACAGCTTTGCTTTCTTTAAGTGCTATGGAGAGTGTGGCTTCTCCAGTAAGTGTCTGGGGTTTAGCTTTCTCCCGTGGGGACACGGCTCTGTGTAGGAAGTCTGCAAAATAAGGTCACGGGAAGACACCATGCAGGGAGCCAGAGTTCAAGGGCGCCCCTGAGGCAGGCACAGGCTGGTGCAGGGTCATTTATGCCTCTGCCCTTAGTTGAACCTCGTGTACAGCCACAAAAAGCCCTCCTCTTTCTGGCCCAACAGACGGTGCACCTGACCAGACATGTTCCCTCCCTTTCCCGGCTCCGGAACATCCGTCAGCTCCTGGCATCTGCCACCCAGCCTGGCGCACTTGGGCAGGGTGAGGGGCTCCCTCCCGAAGTTGTGGGCTGGAGCTCGGCAGGGCTTCAGATAAAGTCAACACCCAGGTCTATAGCCAATGAAACCAAACAAGAGGCCCCCGCCCCTCACAGCCCAGCACAGAATTACTAGGGCGGCCGCACCAAAACCCAGCTCAGGCTGAGGATGGAAGGCGGACAGCATTATGGCAATGGACTTACTACTTGCTCAGAATCGAGAAGCAAGCCTGTTGGCACCAGCCTCCTGCACCTCGCCTTTCCCCTCCCCCAGCCTCACCCTCAGTGCCTCTCTTTGGTTTCCAGAATATTCCATATCTTTCCTGCTCAGAGGCCTTGAGATGCTGCTCCCTCTCACAGTCCTGTCCCTAGAGATGTTCTCATGCCACATCCTGGTCATGCCCCAGGCCTTGCCACAAATACCCCATCAGGTGCCGCTCAGTCTCCTTCATACTCCATCATGGTAAACACGCATTCAGCTGTCTGCCCTTATCTGCACGGGGTACGTGCTAAGACCTCAGTGAATGCCTGAAACCATGCGTAGCACTGGACCCTCTATATGCTGTTTCTTCCTATGCACACATGCCTATCAAGTTTACTTTATAAGTTAGGCACAGTGAGAGATTAACTGCAATACTGATAATAAAGTAGAACAAATACAACAATAAACTATAATAAAAGTTGTGTGAATGTGCGCGCGTGCGCCCTCCCCTCCCCTCCCCCCCCCCCTCTCGTGGTTATTCTGTCTGTTTTTGTCTATTTTGTTGACCACTGCCTCTCCAGGTCCCAGCAGAGCAGAGGCAGCAGGAGGGTAGGAGGGAGGAGGAGGCGAGAGGCTATTAGGGGAGGGCGAGGAGAGAAGTCGTGGAGAGGCTGAGACAGAACCGAAGAGAACCCGCAGCTCTTGTGTCCTTGTGGCCAGGGATATTTTTATTTCTTGTTTTATTTGCCTCGGAGGCCTCGGCAGGCATTACGTAAGTTCCACTCCATCCATTTCAAACCGTACTTGCTCCAGGGCCAAGGCCACCTTCTCTCCAGTCCCTGCCACTGGCTGCCCCCGTGCCTGGCCACCCCCGGGAGTAAACCGCGGCCCCTGGGCCATGGCCAGACCGGAAATTTCTCAGCAGATGGCACCGACTCCAGCACTGACGGAGTCTTAGCAATTATTTTAATTTGTTGAGCTTCTATTTTTAATTCAGAAAATAGAAGCAGACAAATTAGCCACACTTGTATGGCTTCAATACCTGACAGTTCTGTAACAATCATTTTTCGGCCCACGGCGGTTGGAGGCTCTTAGGCCTTGATAAAATAACGAAATAAAAACAATTTTCAGAGAGAAACGAGCTGGACTCTGCGTGGGGATTGGCGTGGGACGAGGTGATGGGCCTGGCGGTGCTGGTTGCCCAGGGGAGGCCATATCACTCAGGGGACAAACCTCTGCAGGCCCCCGCGGGACCGCAGGGAAGTGCTGCACAGGGAAAGTGCCAGGGTGTCTCCACCAGATAAGGCCCTTCCAGGCCTGCCTGGTAATTGAAAACAAAATGGATGTGGGATTGCCACAAGGCAGGCACTCACAAAGCGCAGTGCTCCGTCCTGATAAGTCACATGGAAAACAAAGACTGCCAAAGGGGCAGAAGTGGGGGTGGTGTGTGGAAGCCAGTTCCCTTTGGGGACACATTTATCTGCACCACAGAATGTAGGTGATTTGGGGGGGATCCAAAATGTCCTCCCAGGCACATGCCCACCTTCCTCAGTCCAGATCCACAGTAGGGGCTGCTGAAGAGGCTCAAGTCCCCCCACCCTCAACAAAACCACCCTTGGAACCATGCCCCTCGGCCCCTTTCCTCACGGCCACCTTCCTGGGGAGTGTGTGGGGAGCGACACTGATGAGCACACAGAGGCTGGCAAGTCGGGCAGGACATCTCGTGAGCCACCCTTCCCCAGGGCCTCCTGGGGAGCAGCTGCATAATGGCCATCTCTGCTCTGCTCCCTGGTCTGGACTGTCCCTGCTTCCCCAGCAGTGTTCTGGAAGGACTCAATTCTACCCAAGAAAACACCTTCAAAGCCCTGGGCCAACTGCACAGGAGAACATCAGTAACTTTCCTCCAGCCCCACAGGACAACAGGGACGAGGCGGCCTGGGGGTGGGTAGGGTGCCATGGTTGTTAGAAACTATGTGGCACTGGCTGGGTGAGGCCTATCCGACATACATGGGGGTCAACCAGACACTCTGTCTGTGGGCCAAGTGTTCTCTGCGTTTCCTTCAGCAACCTCTGCATCCCAGGCATCCAGTGTGGGGAGGGACACGGCTCTGAGCCAGGTCCTCATTTCTGTCTTGTCCAGTCCTCACCTCTACACCATCTTGCCAACCTCCCCATTCAGGCTTTTTGTCCTATCACCTCATTTCACAAAAGCTGCTCTTACCAGGGACCAAGATCTCCTGCCTACTAATTCCAAAGGCCACATCTAAGTCCTCATCTGGCTTGGCCCCTATTGGCCCCCAACTGTGTCTGCCTTCATTCCTAAACGGGTTCCACACTACAGTGATTCTGCCCTTCCAAGTCAACTTCCCACCTCTGACACCTTGGCTCCCTGTGAGTGCTCTTCCTGCTTTGTATTCCTTCTTGGGGTTCTCTCCTCTAGTCTCTCTCCAACCCACATGCTCTCCCTGAAAAGGCACAGCAACACTCCATCAGTCAATTTTCGGCTCTCAAAAGAAATTTCAATCATTATACTGTTGATATTTGGCTCTGTTGACTAATGAGTTTGCCGACCACTGGCCTAGGTTAAAAGGATTTCTCTGCTTCCTGAGGTTGCCTCTCCTCCCAGTGTCTGCCTGTGCTGGGCTGTTCAGTCACTAGTGGGGTCACAGACAAATGAAGCCAAGCAGCCCGGGGCAGCCTCCTCGGAGGGGAATGAAGGGCTGTAAGCAAGGCAGAAACACTATCTGATTTGTGCTTTGAAAAGATGAGACAAGCTCTGGCCAGTGTGGCTCAGGTTGAGCGTTGGTTGAGCATTGTCGTCTGCACAGGAAGGTCATTTACTCAATTCCCTGTCAGGACACATGCCCACTTTCAGGCTCCATCCCTGGTAGGGAAAATGGAAAAGGCAGACGGTCGATGTTGCACTTTCACGTCAATGTTTTTCTCTCTCTTCCCTCTCCTTTCCTCTCTATCTAAAAATTAATTTTAAAATATATACTTAGAAAAGATGACTCAATATCCATTAACAGACGGATGAACAAAATAGACCAGCAGCTGAAGTGAATGAGTTAGAACTATATGAATCACCATGGATACACCTCAAAAAACATGTTGAGATGAAGAAAAGCACAGTGTGATACCACTTAATTGAGGTGTAGGACACGCAAAACAGCAGAATCGATGTTTACTTATGGGTATAAACATAGTAAAAGTAAGAGCAGGGGTGTAGTTACCTCTGGAGAGAAGAGAAGGGAATCGGGTCCGGGGCCTTCGCTAACACACCTATGCTGTTGTTTCTTTAAGTAAACTAGAGGCCCAGTGCATAGGATTCATGCACTGGCGGGGGACATGGCCTGTGGGGATCGGCCCACTGTGGGAGCTCCGCTCATCCCGGTCAGCCAAGCAGCTGTGGACCTGCCCTCTGAGCAGCTACTCCCGCTGTGGGAGCACACTGACAACCAGGAAGCAGCTCCTGCATTGAGCATCTGCCCCCTGGTGGTCAGTGCACGTCATAGTGACTGGTCAACCAGTCATTCTGGTTGTGCTGGTCATTCCGCCGCTAGGTTGCTGGGCTTTTATATAGAGAGAGATAGTCTGAAGCCAATATGGCTGTGTTACAGCTGGTAGGCAGATACAGAGGTATATTTTAAAATATATCAGTTACAAAAAAGAAAGTGTAATTCTGATTCAATGCAGCAAATGAACTGGAGGGGCCAGGACAGGAACAGGAGGTCACTGCACAGTCCAGAAAAGAGGCAGGAAAGAGGGGTGGCAGGGAGATAAGGAGAAGTGGATGGATGCTGAGTAGGTCTTGGAGGTAACCAACAGGTCCTGGGTGGATGGGATGTTTAGGATGGCAGGAGTGGATGGATGTAGAGAAGGCACTGTGATGCCCAGTTTCCTGCTTAGAGTAACTGGAGTAGGCAGACGGCAGTGGAGGAGACACATCTGGCCAACCCCGGGACATGCAAAACCAACTGCCACCAGCACCATTCCCTAGCCAATGAAGTGAAACACAGACCTCTCCCAGGTCCATACGGGTCACTAGTGTAGAATATCCTGAGAATTCTTTCATAAGCCATGCCTGGCACCTGCCTTTGATGAAAGAGCCCAATTAAGAAAGGACAGAGCTGCGGCCCCAAGTAGTAATGCAGCCCACGCTTAATTCTGCCCCCAAACCTCTGGGTATAACCAGCAGAAAAAAAAGGGAGGTGCGCATGGTGTAAATGAATACTTAATAGCTCAACATAGCTTTGGGGGTGCAAATGACTATGAAACATGAACAGCGCCTGGCTGCCCTGAGAAGTTACATTAGCAGTAATAACACGGCGGCTATAGGTACAGGATGCTGGTAATTCATTTCCCCTTTAAGGATATGTTAGGAGAGGCGGGTTTAATAGCATGGGAAAGAGAATGGGTGGGAGATGACATTGCACTCATGTTGATAACCTCAGGCTCCCCCCAGCCCCCAAACAGCCTGGGCTCTGCTCCCCTCGCCCACAGGCAGCTCTGAGCCCTGGCACGGCCCCCACCCCCACCCTGTGCACACCTCACTCTATTGGACAGACTGGCAGAGTGTTTAATTGCTCACTGCATTCACAGGCTGCCCAGGGTTTTGGTTTTCAGTGTATCTGATATGCTAATGTGCCCGCTTCAGACCGAATATTCCCAGCAGGCAGGGGCAGAGTCTGCCCTGCCACTCCACACAGGCTCCTGATGGGAAAGGAGATGGATGCAACAGCGACTTCTTTCCCTTTGTGCGCTGGAATTTGAAACCCTCTTGTCCTACTCTCCCCCCCCCCCCCTTTTTTGGAGGCAACCTAATTTTTTGAAGCCTTGGGGGGGGGGGGGGAATACTAACCCTCTTGTCATCTCCCAAGAGAGAAAAGCAGCTTCAAGGCCTTGGTCATCCTCATTTGCTCATGAGAGTTATTGGCTGTGCCCGGCACTGAGCCGCTCTCAGGGTGCAGGGGACTGTGTGAGAGGAGCTGCAGCACAGGCAGACACCCATGCCCAAGGGAAGGTGAGACAGGAAGGACTGGAGGGAACTAGCCAGATGGAGAGAGTGGACCTGTGGCTCAGGCAGAGGGAACAGCTTATGCAAGGAATAAGAGAGCACGTGGCCTGTTGGTGGAACCGTAGCAAATGCCGTTTTGTGGAAGCAGAGAGGAGGATGGAGGGGTGTGCAAGGTTGAGCATTGTCGTCTGCACAGGAAGGTCATTTACTCAATTCCCTGTCAGGACACATGCCCACTTTCAGGCTCCATCCCTGGCTCCGTCTTCAGCAACCTCCTGTCTTCAGACTCATGCCTGTGTTGCTGTGAACTGGGCAGATGGAGAGATGTGGACAGTCTGCCTTCTGGGAATCCACAGAGCAGAACAAAGTCTTCCTCCCTCCTCCCTCCTGGCTCCAGTCTTTCCTCCCCAGTCCCAGAGCCCTGCTCCTCAATCCAGGCCTCACTTCTCTTCCCCCTAGGAGGGTAGCTCTACCCCTCTACCTTCGGGCCCCTGCTGACCACTGTCCTCCCAGGAAAAGCAGCACTCAGTGGAAAGATGGATCCCACCAGATCCATCCGCAGCAGATCACTCCCCATTTCTGGTCAGGGCTTCCTAATGGTGTACACGGCAGCACGAGGGCCCTGTCCTGCCTGGTCGGCGTCGACAGGCTCAGCCACAGCGGAAACAAAGTGCTCAGAGCAGCCACTCTCTCCCATGCGATTCCCACGCCCACCACGGCCAGCGTGGGCACCGGGAAGACAGAACGGCTGGCAGCAGCCTGTGATTAAATCCTCCGCGCGGCGAAGGGGCCATCCATCACTGCCTTTGTTTTCCTCTCACGCTAACCATGTAAAATGACCCTCCTAGAGAACTGAAGTAAATAAGCCCAGGCGGCCTCTTCTTTCAGTCCTCCTTCGCAGAAAGCCCGCCCACCTGGGCATAGGTTCCTGCCATGCCCTGAGTTATAACTGAGTTACAGCTACCTATCTCTCCAGCCTGAATGATTCTCTACTGCTTACATGGCTCAGATTCCAGGGAAGGCTCTCTCAAGTCAGGTACCACCCTGCCAACTTGCCTCCCCAGAGGCCATTAGCAATATTTTTTATTTTTAGTCATTGACATCAATTTCACAGACATTTAAAAAGGTAAGTTTGCTATGCTCTGGCTTTGCCTAAGGTCAATTTCTTTTTAAAGAGAGCTTACCAAAGCATCCAGGTGCCCCTGAAATTAGCTGAGATCCAGCCCTAACATCCCCGCACCCCTACCAGGCGGTAGGGGCTTTATCAAAGCACAAATCTTCCATCTGACCCTCCACAGCCACCTGAACACCTCTCCGCGGGCGCCCCCTGTGGCCAGCGTAGTGACAGCACAGCTCCGGGTGGTCTGGCTCCAGCTGGTCCCTCCACCTCACTTCCTGCCTCCCTTCCCATGCCCTCTGCACTGTGGCCTTCACTCGACCCCTGTTACTTACCCTGAGCATTAAACATGCTATTCCCTCTGACTGCCATGCCCTTCCTTCCCTGTCTTACCTACTAGGCTCCTGTAAGTCTCAAGTTGAGTGCAACTTCCTCTGGGAAGCCCTCCGGGATAATCTCTAGACAGGCCACCTGTTCCTATCCTAACCTTTTGCAGCATGGTGTGCCTGCTTAGCACTGATTCCTATTTAAGAGCTACACAAGCTGGACACTCCAGGAGAGCAAGCGCTGGGCTTGTTTCCGTCATGATTGTGTGCTCAGCACATACTGAGCTCGGTACATACCTTGGTTGCGTGCACATCTCAGGTGGAGGGTGTGCAAGAGGCAGCTGATCGATGATTCTCACTCATCAGTGTTTCTAACTCTCTATCCCTCTTTCTTCCTCTCTATAAAAAAATCAATAAAATATATTTAAAAAAAAAAAAAAAAGGTTTCTTGGCCTCCAAGAGTTTGCAACAGCTGCGCCCTTTGGACCACCATGGGAAGCTCACTGATTTGTGAAACTGCTGGAACCCACTGAGGCATGAATCTACCCAACCACCTACCCAAACCTATACGGGACCCTGAAGGTACAGCAGCTCCAGACCCCAAGCATCAGAATGAGTGGCTGTCCTGAGCGCTGGCACCTGCTTGATTTCATAGCATAAGGAGAACTCGCTCAGAAAACACTGTCAGAGAGATCCCAGCCCTCTGCGGGATGAGGCAGGAGAGCACCTGCTTGGAAAGGAAGCAGAATGACTTTGGATCTGGCTCCACTGAGCATCAGGTATGCGACATGGACAAGTCGCTGGGCCTGTGGGTCCGTTTCTCACGCATGAAGCAGGATAAGAATCAGAGTATCTACCTTTAAAGGCTGTTGGAAAGATGAATGAGGGAATGTGTTGGCATGCCTGGCACAGAGTTTCCATTATGAGATAATAAAAAAAGATACTATTTCTCCACAAAAATACACAAGCTTCAAATCAAATCTGGGAGTGCACCATATTTTTTAAAACTTTTCTGATGATCACAATAACACATTTTCTTTGAGAGCAATCTGGAGTAGTACATCCCAATATGCAGTAAATGATCCCAAATTTGGCACCACCTCCTCACAGCTGTCTGGCCTGGGACAAGCTCCTCAGCTTCCCAAACTTCAGTCTCCACATTCATGAAAGGAGATGCTACTTCCCAGCTCAGTGCCTGCATGTGGGAATGAAGTGAGGTAATCATGGGAAGTTCTTGATATAGCACCGGACACCTTGTGAGGATGCAGCAAACGTCATTTTGGTCTTCATTGTCAGTGCTATTGTTGAAGGATTTTAAAATCAGAAAGGTACAAATATAGGGGAGGTAAAATAATTTGTAATGCCACTATCCATAAATAACCACTTAAAACATTTCAGTGTATTGCCCTAATAATCATGCCAATATTTTTCTTTTATAAATGAAGGGTTATACACTACAAACTTTTTGTATTCTGATGTTTTCACTTTTCTCACGTCATAATTACTAAGAATCTGATGTAATATTTCATTACATGGCCATACCAAAATTAATCCATCATAATCATTTTTTGACAAATGTCGGTCTTTTAAATAACGCTGCAATAAATGTATTTCTGCATATACCTTTGTCCTCATTTCAAATTATTTATTTAGGACATAGGTCTACAAATGAATTATTGTTTGACAGAGCACATGAATTTTCATTTTAAATTCTCTAAATATGAGAGGTTGCTTTCTAGAACTTATTATGGTACCTAACAGCGCTTAGCAGATTGAGAGACTGGATAAAGAAAGAGGTGTCAAAGGCAGAAAAGAGAGTATTATCTTTTAAAAAATATATAGACTGACTTAATAAAAACACTATCTTCTTTTATTTTACATTTTTGAGAATGCTAATTAAGTTGAATATTTTTACATGTTCATTACTTGTCTAATTTATTTTATGAAATTTTGTGCTCATGCCTTTGTTTAGCAAAGTTTTATATTTTTTATTAATTTATAAATGCTTTTTAGATACTAAGGCTGGCATCTCTTTGACTTGCTGGTGGCAATATTTTTCTTAATTTGCTTTGTGTCTTGTTTTATTTTTGACAGAGTTAATATTTTAATGTTAGCATAGTCAAACCTTCTGATTTTACTTGTAAGATCTACTATTCTTAGAATTAAATAAAAACTCAACTATGTCTTCTTCTAACTCTTGTGTGTTCTAATTTTTATACATAACTCTTCTCAATAAGTAGTCAACAATCTAAATGAATGTGTTTTAGTGGTTGGAGTGAGATAACTGCCTATTTTAAAGTGTTCTGCAAAATCTCCCAGCATCCTCTACAGAATAATTCTTTTTGTGCTTCTGCTATAGCCACATGCTAAAGACCCACCAATAGCGATCAGGATTTATCTCTGACTTTGTGGATTCTGGTCCACTGTTATATTGAAATTTACATCATTTACACTGAGCTGGGGCGAAGAGAGGAGAAGGCTATTTTCAACCTGAGTCAGAGGAAGCTGTCCCATTGTGACCGGAAGGCAGATGCCACTGCTGCCTTCCTTTGGACAACTCCTGTCACAGAACCAGGCTGTGCCTTAATAGGAAGACCCCAGTGCAGATGAAAACATGATGCCAACCTGAGACATGTCTTTGGCATCATTAACACCATTTTGGCCCAGCACCTCACTCACTGATATTCTCCCAAACCATGGTTCGTTCTGTTGTCTGGTCAGGAAAGAGCCTGCTGGGTGCCTGGGTCACCTCAGAGCTAACTTATTGAACAAAATGTTGACAAGTGTCCAGGATGGTTCTCAGCTCTCTGTGGCCACTGCCTACACTCAGCAGATCCTTATTTCACTTGCTCCCCCAGCCACATTTAACCCAGGTGCTCTCTCCTCTTCCTTCAATACTTTCTTCCTGGGTCCAGAACAGCACACTCTTTGGGTTTCCTTCTTTATAGAAATGTTCTCTTGACCTCTTTTAGGGATCCCTCCTCATTGTCCCTACTTATGAATGCTGGAGATCTGAGTCATTAGACTTAGTCACCAGACCTCTTTGCCTTCCTGCCTGCACTCCCTCCCAAAGTGATCTCATCTAATCTGAAGGTTCCAAACACCAAGCACAGGCTGACTCTCAAAACTTATGCATGTCCAACTTGGGCCCTTCCCCTGGCAGATCAATATATCCAACAATCAAGAGTTAAATTTCTAACATGTCCCAGGGTGAACGCCTGTCCTTGCCCTGGCAGAACATCTCCTCCCGCAGTCTTTCCCATCACAGTCCCTCAGCAAATCCACCAACATACAGCCAGAATTCAACTGTACCTTACTGCCATCACCACCGCCATTCTGATCTGAGCCTCTATCCTCGAGCCTGTGCCAGAGCCAGTCTCCTAAGTGGGCTCCTGCTTCTGCTTTGATCCTCTTCAGAGTCAAGTCGAAGTCCTTGCCATGTTTGCATGCCCATATTCTCATCCCCAATATTCTGTGCCTAGTGCTCTCTCCTCCAGACACCCCCGTGATTCCCCAGACAAGTCAGGAGCACTTACCCACTGTGCCTGCTGCTCCATCTCCCAATGGTCCTTTCCTGTGACTCCTCACTTCCATCTCGACTTTGCTCATGTTACCTTCTCAGTGACACCTTCCCTGGCCCTATCTAAAATGTCAATCCAGCCAAAATAAATAAAATATCAACTGTGGGCTACATATCCCCCTTTCCCTGGCTTATTTGTTTCTCTTTGGCACTTATACTAACAGACTCTAGATTTTACTTACTTAGCTTGACTGCTGACTATCACCCTCACCAGAAACTAGACTACATGAAGGCAGGGATTTTTATCGGTTTACTGCCACATCTCTAGTACAAGCATGGTATTTGTCATGTAATAGGTACTTAGCTACTCACTGCATAGATGGACAAACAAATTCCTCATTTACAATAAAAAAAAGGCAGAAGCTTAGAGTAGTTAGAAAGTTTCCCAGGTTGGAATTTGAACCTGGAACTATTTCTGTAAGAAGGCCTCTGTCTATAACACTGCCAGTAGGAATTAAGGGGTGAAGATGGTGACACTATGAATGGAACTTGGATCTATTTAGTAAGCCCACTCTGTTTTACAATGCAGCATACAAGTTAGCCACCATAGGTTTCAGGGGCGGGGAGTGGGGGGGGGGGGGGGAAGGGGGAAGGCGGAGGCGAGATGTAGACATCAAGGCAACTGTCCTCTTAAGTTGGCCCAGGAAAGGAAAAAGGAATCAGCACGACAATGCCCAACAGTGAGTGAGAGAGCAAGTGAGAGATATGATTGACAGACAATTCATCAGAACAAAAGAGAGCAGAGGGCTGGCCCGGCAGAATAACAGGATGCACCAGGAGGGACCCCCTGGATGGAATGCTGATTAAAAAACAAAACAGGCCTAATAGGATTACAGCTGATATTGAATTCACTACAAAACTCTGGAGCGGTGTTAGCATTTTAATAAGCAGCCCCCAAGAGCATTCCTTCAATCTCACAAATGTCCATTCTCATCACTGAATTCTAAGGAGGGAGGAAGACCGCTCCGCATAGCTGTATCTACACTACTAATGTGCTTTGTCCCAGTTATGCCTCAGAAATAAAGCTACTATAGCATTTCAAGCTGTTTGGGGGAGAATTTCAATATTCTCCCTGCTAATATAAACAGAACCTTATTAACTAAGTCTCAGAAAATGTGATGTACTCTAGACCCGGTGCCAATTCTGATGTTGACATTTGAAAATACCTTGTGTACACTTCGTTTGAACAAGTAAGGCTGTATAAGCTTTTCCCTAGAAAGTGGAAAGAAAACAAAAGGCAATTTTGTATCCCAATGAGTAAGGCTAATCCTAATGTAGACAAAGGCTATGGTGAGTGATACCTACCATCTCAGGACAAGCTCCTTTTCTGTTACATTTGAAACCTACTTTTATGCATCCTGATATGCATGATACAAAAATATACATACACAAGTCACATGACATGTCAATTTCTTGGTGTTTCCAGGATATGTAAATGCCTCCAGGAGAAGCAATGAGTAAAAATTGGGTGGAACAGCATTTGGAGGCTTTGAGTTCAAAAACCTTTTCTTCTCTAGAGAGGCCTGATGTGTCCATTGGAAGAGTCCAGGTTATAAAAAGGAAAATAACAGCAAAGCATTCATTTCCTGGATTTAAAAATCAGGCCGCTGTAAATTCAAAAATAACTCTGTAAAGGCTCAGGATGGGAACAGAAGAATTATTCTGTACATAATCACAAACATTCACATTCATGGGGAGCCTCTGAAACCCGCTGGACCAGCGGCTTCAGGAAAGCATTGCAGCACTGAACATGCTGCTGGGGGAATGCCATCCATATTCAGGCCCTGGATGCGCTGTAATCAACAAATCAAAGCGCTCAACTAATTAACTGCTGATTGCTTGTTGCAGGAGGGTGAGAGTCAACTCCTAGCCAAGGTTTGAGTTATTGTAAGAAACGATGATGGCTAAGCTTTTTCAAGCCATTTTATGCCTAATGAGTACATTACCCTTAATGAAACTTCATTTAGGCTCATGATTAGCTTGGTTTAACAGATAACTAACTGATGACATTCTGTCTCTGAACGCCCTAACTCTGGTAACTGACACTGTGGACATGGCTGATAAACTCCGAACACTTTTCTGGGCTTGACACAAAAGGATGATTGAATGCCCCTCGCCCAAAAATGATTGCTCAGCCTCATGATGGAAGGACAGAGCTGCCTGCTCCGGTTATGGCAGCTTCAGTATCACTGTCCATTTGGGATGAGAACATTTCTCAAAATGAAGGTGGCAAAACTAAAGGCATGAGACCTAGTCTCTTGAAATAAAAAGGGCACCCAACAGATTCCAGGCCTGAGCATCCCACCGCGACCTCCCCAGGGAAGTCCACGAGTTGCTTCTAATTACTGATGTTCAGTGTCTGATTTCCTTATCATTACTCCTATCTACCTCCCCCCCCTTAGAATGACATTACCATGTTTACCCAAAGTGTAATGCATACTTTAGCTAAATGAGAAAGTCAATCAGTCTCTCTAATTCTTAAGAATTTTGCATATGATGCTGCTTAAATGAATTTAAAGTGTCTCACCAATTCATCAACAAAAAGTATTTACTCTACCTGGCTTATAACTCTTGATTTATAAGGCACTTTTAACGTTGCATGTGTAAACAAGAAACTGTATAGATCAAAAGTATGTCACTCTTACCTAACTGTCTCTCCTTTAGAAATTAATCAGGCTGATTGGAGGAACATTATGGAAAATCCCTCGTAAGTGATGTGATTAATGATGTGCTACCACTTCTAAGGTGTGTGGGGGTGGGGGAAAGTAAATTCTTCCGAAACATGGGATGCTGGTAGCAGGGAGATTAACTCTGGCGAGTGGGTATGAGCTGAGGCTAGTGGGTACGAGCTGAGGCTTCAATGTCATTTGACGCATTTGTTAGGTGGTGTTGGGTTGGTTACGTAGGTGGTCTGCTCCTCTCTAAAATGAAAATTGTGACCACTAGCGCTTGGTTGGTTATAAGGCATCAGTTAATATCATGCCTACAAAGTCTTCAACACTGGCTTGATAAACATTAAAAGCTATTGTTTTTAAATGTATTCTTACTATTCTTAATAATGTCTATCCAGTTGCATAACAATTTCACAAGAGCAGAGGTTTTTGTAAACATGATCGGACAAAACTCTGAGATTTGTGTGCACCACCACACTGTCTGGGAGAAAGCATCATCCCACCAGAAGTGGCTCCGCTCTGCTGGGAAGAAGGCAGCAGGCTGATGGAAGGAAACCACATCCATCATTTTCCAAGCGTCACCGATAAGTGCACCATCCCCCACCTCATGGTCAAGGTGGTCAAGGTAGAACTCTAGAAGCCATCCTTAATTTCACCTATTTTCTCTCTGAAATTAAGGGATTCTGCCTTTAAAACATACCCCTGGTGCCCCAGGTTGCCCCGGGCTGCCATCGACCCGCTCACCTGCGATCTTGCAACTCACCTTGCAACTAGTCTCCTCACTTCCTATCCTGTGTCGCTCTCCAGCCCCACCAAGTTCCGTCCCACAGCAGACATGTCTGCTTAAAGCCTTTGATGGCTCCCATGCCTTTGGAGAAAAGTCCAAGCCCCAAACAGTCGTCTGCTAGCCCCTGTGGGAGGAGACATCCCGCCACTGTCCCCTGATTCAGCACACTCCGGGAGCACCACCTCTGTTCCACCCCCGGGCCCATGCACAGGCGGACTCCTCTGCACGGCAGGCAACTCCCTGGCCCTGTGCTTGGCCGGCTCCCTCCTTGTCATCAGAATGCAGTTGAACATTTCCTCCTAAGAAGTGAGAATTCCTACAACTCCAAAGAGATGATATAGGCCAGCCACAGTACCCGTTTGTTTCTTACAACAGTTTTCTCCAATTTAATGCTGCTCTGGCTGGTTTGCCTATGTCTCTCCACCCAACTGCAGGCTTCGCGGAGCAGCGGGCAATCCCTCTTCACTCACTGTCTGCACTGAGCACGCATCCTGCCCGCAGGAGTGTGGGGAAAGGATGGAATTTATTCAAGTGTTATCATGGGGCAGAGAGATTTGGAGTTTATTCTGCATGACTCAGAGCCAAAAGAACTCTATGAGTGGAACCATGAGGCAATTGACCGACACCTCTTATTGTCTCAAAAGAGCTGCTGCCCTGTGAGTACGAAGCTCCGGTCCCTGAGAGTGTTCATAGGAGATGATGGGCCAACTGCACAACCTGGCACGTGGCTGTCACCTCAGCGACTGTCCCTGAGGCTGTGACTGCAGGTGTCTCCCAACTGTCTCCCTCCGCCCCGCTGCCCCTCTCACCCCATCCCAGCACCTGGCTTCCTTGGCCTCAGTTTTAGAAAAGATGCACAATCAAGCCACAGCCACTGCTGAGACCTGCTCCCTTGTTCAGCAAACAGACTACGACGTCCCTGAGCCAGGCTGGCCTACATTAGCCTCTGAAGGAAAAACAGTGAAGAGAAGAAATGAACAACTAAGCTGCACAGATCACTGGCTGTGCCTAGCATGGTTCTAAGTACTTCTCCTGCGTTAACTCGTCCAGGCCTCCCCAGAGTCCTGTGAGAGGGATTACCGCTGCCACCAATGAGTGGAGAATGTTAAGACACCAACAGGGGTCAGTGCACAATGCCCAAGGTCAAACATTCCACAAATGGCAAAGCTCTGACGAGGACCCAGGAAGGCAGACCTGAAAATGCCCAGAACCCCAACATTATCCTGCAGCACATGAACTGGGAAAGCAAGATTTGGCAGGCATCACCCTTTCAGATCCTCTAGAATAGTGCTCGCCAACCCATGTTCCATGAGGTCTGAAAGGTTGGCAGCTGCTGGTTTAAGGAAAACTTTGGAGAAGCAGTCGCCAGCTGGTGGTCCATGGACCACTGTGAGGTCCAAAGGGTTGGTGACCGCTGCTCTAGAAGAACCAGTAGTGATGTTCAAAACCCCCTGATCTTCCCTGTGAGGCTGCCAGACGGCGCTGGATTCCGATAAGCCAAGAAGAAGCCCCAAGTAGGAGCCTAAGTGGGAGCACACTGAGTTAGGCTATTGGAAGGGGCTCCCAAGAACTCAGCGCTGAGCAGAGGCCTGAGAACTGTGTCCAAGGCTACACTGGCCTCGCAGAGAACCATGCTGTGCTCACTTGCCATCCCCCAAGGGCTCCCCAGCTGCACAAGCTGCCAGGCACACCAAGAGGCAGGTGAGAGCCCTGCCGTGTGGACAAGCCAGGCAAGGGGACATTCATTCAGAGGCACAGAGAGTGGGAGGAGTGGTGGCCACCAGGGGAACCTGCCCTTCTGGGTCTCTGCTTCTTGGCTGTATCACCAACTGCCTCTTAGGGCTGTTGTGAGATACCAGTTAGCACGTGTATTTAGGAAATGCTAATATAATCCTACAAATTAAAGTTGCTTTTAATATGTTACAACCTGCATAATTAATATAAGCAGGAGAAACGCCACATAAATATCATCGTAGCTGGCATATTAGCATTAGCTACGTGCCAGACAAAGTCTTCTACAATATACTTGGGCTGTTCTAGTTAATCCTCAAATGCCCCATGAGGACAGGACAATCAACCCCATTTCACAAGTGGGGGAACTGAGAGCCAGAGTTAAGAACTGACCAAAGGGACACAGTGACTAAGCAGGCAGAGCGGGACACGGACCAGCCTATCAGGATCCTAAGAATCTGGGTGCTGTCCCTGGACATATATTTTTGTTTGTTTGTTTGTTTGTTTGTTTGTTTTTTACAGGCCTTTGTCCTAAGTGACACGGATCTGCAGGTCCAGTCCCAGGCCTCAGAGTCTTCTCGTCCAGGGTCTGGGTATTCAGCTTGGGGGCTCTGAATGGCCTGTCAATGAGTCCCTTCCATGCCTGTCACAGGCCAGCAGAGCTGTCATTCTGTACCCACACTCCCTATGAAGGACACCCACATGCCTAGAGCAGTCCCATAGGCCTTTCCGATGGGGCTATTCCACGTGGGGATCAAAATAGCAGCACCATTGCTCTCTTGATTGACTGCTACATCTACGGGATGGTGATGCGTGGTTTACACGTACACAAATGGAGAAACTGAGAGCCATGAACCCTTCGTGACCTCTTCAATCAAACCCTTTTTACTGTCAGGAAAGAGTGCAGGCTTCCGTTAGAGCACTTCACTCTGACTAGCCGGTTTACCACAGGTCACCTAGTTCCTCGTCTCCCAGTGTGGCGTGTAAATGGGGCTCCTCCCGTGCTGAGCTAAGGGCAGCCTGCGGCAGGGGCAGGGACCGAGGAGGGGTGGCTGACCTGGGTTGTGACTTAGGGATGGAGGGAAGGTGTCAGGGGTGAACATTCCTGAGCACAGGAAGTGCTGGGTCAGGAGCCAGGCGCTTCCTGGGCTGAGGATCCAATAGATCAGTGTTTCCCAAACTTCTCTCATAATGAGAATCACCTGGTGGAGTTGTTAAAATACAGATTCCTGAATCCCAACTAAGAAGTGCTAAACTAGAATTTTTGGGAACATATAGGTAAAATTGTATACTTAACTAGTGCTTTAAAAGTGCTCAGGTGATTCTAAAAAGTATACAATTTTACCTATATGTTCCCAAAAATTCTAGTTTAGCACTTCTTAGCTGGGATTCAGGAATCTGTATTTTAACAACTCCACCAGGTGATTCTCATCATGAGAGAAGTTTGGGAAGCACTGTAATAGATAACGCAGGAGAAGGCCTCACCACTGGGCCCGCACAGCTGATTGTAGCTTCTGTGATTTACTCCTATGATTACTATCTTTCATTATTATCACACCCTATGAATCCCGAATCCTACGGGGTTTTAAATCAGAGCATAGCTGATTCATTTAACTTAAAATAAGGAATTCCACCCTTTCATGTTTCTGAAAGGCCATATATAGTCCCCAGCAACATTGATCAAACCCGTTCCTTTCCCATGCAGTCTCTTCACTCTCCCAGAAGAGCTACATGAACCCCCACACACAACACCCTCACCCACTCCTAATCTAAATGCCTTATTATCTTTGCCCTTAATTGTTTTGATTGGGTTAATCTCTTTGTTAACCAGAAAAAGATTCCCACCCCTACCCCATTTAAGGCAAATGGAGAGAAAAAAATGGGGTCAGCAATTAGAGGACTCTCTTTGGTGGCTGGCAGAACAGGCTGCTCTATGGACACATGCATGTTAATCATTTGTCGTATCCTGGTATCACTAACATGTACGACAAAGTGAATTGGGGATATCATCCCCATTTTCATGGTTGCAGAGATGCAGCCTAAGAGAAATTAAGAAAAGAGGAAGAGGCTTGACTGGTTGGGCGTCAACCCATGAACCAAGAGGTCCCAGGTTTGATTTCCTGTCAGGGCACATGCCTGGCTTGTGAGCTCCATGGCCAGTAGGGGGCGTGCAGAAGCAGCTGATAGATGTCTCTTGGATATTTTTCTCTCTCTCTCCCTCTCATCTTCCTTTCTAAGATCAATAAAATCATATTTTAAAAAACAAGAAAAAAGGAAGAGGGTAAAAGGGGTGAAATACATGGTACTGGAAGGAGACCAGACTTCAGGCAGTGAGCACACAATAAACAGTTACCATATTAACAAGTACACCTGAAATTTACGGAATATAATGTTATTAACCAATGTTTCCCCGATAAATTTAATTTTAAAAAATAACAAGAAAAATCAGTGCCCAGGCCACATACTCATGCAGGGGACAGACTCAGCTTTTTCACAACTCCTCGCTGCTTCCCTAAAAGAGGAGATAAACTCCGCAGAATTCTATCTGCATGAAGGAACAGGGTGTGGAGGTAGCTCATGGGAGTGGGAAACCCAACTTCATTCCTTCCCGATGGGGTGTCAGTCTATCAGCTAATTTCCTGACCCCTCCCACCTCCATTTCCTCATTAACAAACCTGGGATCACAATACCTATTTCATAGTGTTGCTGTGAGAATTCAAAGGGCACACGTAATAAATGCCATTTCATTTCTTCAACCTGATGAGCTGGCTTTAAAAAAATTCTATGCAGAGCCACCTCAATGTGACAGCAACAACTTTTTCTCTCTTTCAATATCAAATCCCACCCCAATGTAAGAATTACTCGTAAAGACTGCTTACTATTTCCTATTTCCCAAATACATTTTCCATTAGGTAATTCAAAGCTATTAAGGCTGCCAAAGCCCTAAATAACCAGACCGCACCAGAGCCAGCATTGCATGACCCACACATGCTAAATGAATTGCTTCTCAGTGTAAGTAGATATAGAGGCACTTTGATTTTGCTCTGATATGACTCAAACTGATAGGAGCACTGTAAATATTCTTCCCAAAGTTGGAGGCAGGCAACATTACCATCGGCAGCAAATGTGAAACCATTTTCATAATAATTTGTTGAACCGAGAACCGCAAGAGTGGCTTGTGTGACAGATGAGAAGGCACTGGGCTTGATTGAATCAGACTAACCACATATTGCTTTGCTTCCATTACGAGTCCCCAGAGAGTTCAGTCCCCGTGTCAGTCAAATCAGATACAAAACAAGAACCCAGCCTTCCAGCCTGAGAATGGCCAGCAAAGTTATGTGATAGTAGAAGGTAGAAAATTGATTCAAACAGCCTATTAGCATATGGTGCCTGGGATCAAGTTGAAAAAGATGCACTTAATACACTTTGCACACAAACATAAAACCACAAGAAATGCAGGAAAATTCGAACTCTTCCGAATGCTAACTGTAATAAGTCCATCCTGTACGTTCTTAGGCATGCAGACACAGTACCTTCACTCTTTCTATGTTCCACTGTAGCCTTTTCAAATTTGTGTATTTGCCAACACACTAGGTTTGATAGTTTTTGTTCCAAAGCTAGGAACTGAAAGAGCTTGGAACCAAATACATGATCCAGGATAGCTCATTTCTGCCATGCCATTCCAATTCTATAGAATTTTAGGGTGGCACTTCCACCATGTTCTACATAGACAATTAAGCAAAGGGATCAGAGCTATCAGTTGTATGAATCAGTTAAGTGAGTTTCAATTTCATTCTATGCTCTGTAGCCTTCCCTTTTTTCACACGTGTTCATACACACTAAGCAAAAGAACTGGCCCAAGTTTTATAGGAACTCATCTCAAAGAAATACTGGGAATGGGATGGTCTAAAGAAGCAGAGCTCCCAGCTTGCTGTTACTTCCAGGCTCGAGCTGAGTAAGCTAGCTGGGGGCTCTTGGAGCAATATCACATCTTAGATGTGATAAGTTATGACCAAGCCACGTGCCTCGGTTCCTGAAATGCTTTCAGATGATTCGTTTTAAGAGTCAAAGCATTATATTTTTTTTAGAACCTCCTAGCAACTGTATTTATTAACTCAGGAAGGTATAAGAGAGAACACAGAACAAAAAGCATATTTCTAATCTAGGCTGGGCACCCGATCTGGGGCAGGGGCATCTGGAGAGTTCAAGTAAGCCTCTGCAACAAGTCATCATTGTGAGTCCCAGGGCTTTCATGTTTTAGGGGACCCAGTCACCACCGGCAAGGCAGCCAGGATAGAGGGGTTTGCCCAGGGCCCCATGTCTCATCTTCTCCTTGTCTTACTTCTGTCCCCCAGACCCAAGTCTGTCAAAATCAAACCAAGAGCCCTTCTCCAATGCTGCCACACCAGAACTATTTGAACACCAGAAAGATATGTCATCCCTTGAGGACTGAAAGTGCCTTCAGACGGGCATGGTTTTCTCATTCAGAGGAAGGGAGGGGTCATGTTTCAATTGCACAATAACAAAACGTCCAATGACCGAATGAGCATGTATAGTTGGCTGCAGTCTATACCCTCAAACCAATTAGGACAAAAAAAAAAGGCATAAAAAAAATCCAGAAACAATGCCTCACACACCAAGTGCAGGTGTCAGGTGGTGGAGGGAACGATTATTGGGCCTGTGGAGGAAACGACACTGGACCTGAATTTTGAAGGAAGTCAGTATCTGAATAAGAGATGATGTGAGGCAGAATTCACAGCACGTTAAATCATGATCATTATGTTGTAAAAATATTCCATTCCTACACAAATATATGTTTTAATTAGCAAGACCTTCCTCAATTTAAAAAACAACAACACATAACTCAATGCTCAATGTTTCCATTCCAAGAGAAAAATAAATATTTATTCCTTAATTAGGTGCAGACCAAAGGAATACCACGTCCTAAGCATTACCAGTAACAAGCACTATGACTCATGCAACTGAAAGATAAAGCCTTGCCCACTGAGGAGATTGAATACTTATGAGCTGGGTGGAGGATGGGGGGAAGAGTCTGTAATTTCAATGAGAGAAAACATTTTTTAACAGTTAAAGAACTGTGCCAAGAACCGAGCTTTGCATAGGCTATTTCATCTTGGACTTACAATTGGCTTCCTGCTGGGCAAAGAGGTAAATCATTTTCATCCCCTTAGTGACCTCACCCTCCACCAAGGTTAGGCCTTGAGCCAGCCAAAGGAGACCCATTCTCCGTAGGGCCCTGAGATCAGAGTCTCCCATTCACCCAAAGACACATCAAACAAGCTCTTGGGGACAAGAGAGAAAGCCAGGGCTCAACCCTCCCCAGTGTGCAGGACAACGAGAGCAGCTCTGATGAGTGCCTTCCGTAAGGTTAGTGGATGGTGATTTACACATGTTCACACCAAAATAAACACAGACACATTAAGGAACAGAATTCATAATGTGTATGAATTTTTTAAGATAAAACTAAGGTTTCAAAGGTTTGTGGAAGTCCATTCCAGCCAGTAATGTTTCGCTTACCATGAAGTATTTGTGGTGGGAAATTCTGCAGGGATCTGGGACAGCAAAATTTTGCAGAACTGGAAACAAAGAATCTTTGGAATGACTGCACATTTCTAATCTGACCGATGAGTTTCCTTTTGGAGGTGAATCCCAGATGCCAGGCTAGCTACAAATTCTTGGGGACACACAACTCCCTAATCTAGAAATAGAACAACTGAGATTTAAAGAGGTCAGCAACTGGCCCAAGGGGCAAAGCAGGAGCTTAATCCACATTCAAACTCAAAATATGACCCCTCTATTATAGGAGCAAATGAGCCAGGCAGTACATTGAAATGCACATGAAAAGATGACTCAGCACAAAATGCTCCCTATCAAATGAGTGGTGAGTTTAGGGCAACCTAAGTTATGGCAGGAGGATGGGACACTGAAGTCAACCCAAATGACAGGAAGGACTCAGACAGGTAAGGAGAATTGCAATACATTTGGTAGGTGAAGACCATGTTGGACAAAGATCAGTCACCACTTGTGACTTTCATTCACCATAAAATGAGGAGGGGATCTGAAATCTCTCATCCTGCATTCAGCTCCTTACTAGCAGTGTCCTATAGACAACTTATTATGATCTCTAGCCTCAGTTTTCTCAGTTTTCAAATGGAGATCATAATGGACACAACCACACGAGGATCTCCAGATAGTCAGATGAGATATTGGGAGATGGCCCAGCAGTAGCTATGACAGTTCATAAGTTAGACATTCACGCACTTATTAAATACTGGTTCCAGGAGAGCCACTATACAAATGATAGTGAACAAAGAATTGTATAATATAGCATTATTTTCTCTAAGGATCATGAAATACATTAGTTTAAAAACAAACAAACAAACAAACAAAAAAGCAAATATGAAATGAGAACGGAGAGTAAAGCAGACCAAAACCCCACCCAATGCTGCTGGAAGGGCTGGGTTGGGGCTGGTCTGTGAAGCCATCACTGAGAAAGGATTAAAAGAGGAGACATTTGAGCTGTCTTCCAGGATAAACAGGAAATCACAAGGAAAGGAGCAGGGAAAAGGCACTCCAAAGGGAGAGGAAGGCATTCCCCAGACCCCGGAGAATGCAGCTAGGTACGGCTGGGGGAGGGGGGGGTGGGGGGGTGCACAGGGATAGTGCAGGGGTCACAGGAGCCAAGCTTTAAGCACATGTGGTCAGATGTGTGTTTAAAACAGGCATCAGGCAGGAGTTTGGGGGCTTAAGGGCAGGGAGAGGGAGCCCAGGTGGTGGGAGGTGGGTTAAAGGCGAGGTTCTGATGGTGTCACCCTGAAGAAGAGTTGAGAACTGACACTGGGAACAGACAAGAGACAGGAGGCCTGTGGAAAGCCACGGGGAATCAAGATAAATCGACAATGAAAATAAAACTCAGTTGACTGAAACATTTCTTTCCGGCACTGGAGGCTCTTCTCAAACATAATGAATAAGTAAATATGCTTCCAATGACTACAAAGCAGCATGTGGCTTCCCTTTAAATTATTCCCCGGAGCCAGTGGCTGCTCGAGCCCTGAGTGAGCACCCATCGCACAGAGGTGTCTGCTCCTCTCCCTGCTGGGCCACAGAGCTGAGGAGAGAGGGCCAGAGGGCCAAGACCCAGTTGGCCTGCACTTCACCGGGTGTCTTATGACAATACCCTCCCTCTCCGGGTTCCCGCCTGAACAGCATGGCCTCTGTGAGCCTTTCTAGCGCACATGTCCCATGTGAAGATGGGACTCCCCCTCCAACGTCGGCCAGCACACCCCCGCACTGCTCTGAAGGTGTCAACCACACACACACACACACACACACACACACACACACACACGATATGGGCAAATCCACGGCAGTTTAGAAACAAAGAGAAGCAAAGACTGCCTGGCGGTCAGCCACTCTTACCTCTTACTGGAGGAGATCCTAACAATGCTTCTTACATTAGTAATAACATCCCAATCACACTTTTATTGATCACCTACTATGCTGAGCACTTAAAAATGCCTGACTCAACCCTCTTAACACCCTCAAGAGGTAACAACTATTGCATTCTCCTTTTGCTGATGAGGAAATTGGCGCTTAAAGCTGACAAGTACCTTATCCAAGGCATCCAAGTTAATAAGTGGTTGAGCTGGAATGGAAATCAAGCTGCACGGCTCCAACTGCCTCTGTGTTGTCCTACTGCACTTGCACAACCCCACCTCTCTGACGCTACTACATAGGAGAGAGCCAGAGGGGCTCTGACATTACCTGGCTCAGGTATGCCTTTCCACTCCTGAGGCAGACATGGCTAATCAATCACAGAGTTTTTCCCCATCTGACAAGAAGCCCACTACACAGAACAGCATTTCTGCTTACTTCTGATTGAAATGAGTACTTTGTAAAGCTGACAAGTTAACTTTGTTTTTCATGCTAACAAATATTTGAACTGGAAATCCCAGACATTTCATTAACTAAACAAAAGAACAATCACACTTCTCATTTAATTCCTTCTGGGAGGACTAGATCTTCTTCTTTCTCTTTGACAAGTTATATGACTCAGCTACATCGAAAGGAGGAGCCAGACAGCCATTCCTGGGACACAGTAGAAATGAGTTCCCATAACCAGGTTCAGTAGGAAAAAGCCAAACTCTTCCCGCAGTGTGCAGGACAAGGGGTCCCAGACCCTCCCAGGAGTGCCTCCTCATGACACCTCATCAGAGGTGGGGGTGGGAAGCCCAAAGTATCACCAACTGCCAGGTGTCTGGGCAGGGCATGCATAGAGATATGAAGGATCATTGACAAGAAAGAAAGCAGTGCCCAGGAGGGCTCCTCTGGAGCAGAAATCCAAGGTTCCCTCCAAGGCACTCCTTTTCGACCCCCCCACCCCCCACCCGCATAAGGGGACTCTTAAGGGGCACATCAGAAGGAACCTATATGATACAAAGCTTCCTTCCCTGGAAGCTCACATGGAATCTCTCCAAAACAGATGACTACTGACAAATTGGCGTCCAGGAACAGCTATATCACCTCACCAATTTGTCCAGTGGCCCGTTTACGTAAATGCACTGAGTTCTTTGTGTGAACAGGAATAAAGATGCTAAGTATAAAAATCACTCATCCAAAATTATATGCAGAGTGGTGAGCAAGCAGACAGTTTTTCTGGGCAAAGCAGTAAGAGCTAATGTTGTGGGGAGAAGGGAAGAAGAGGGATGCAAAGACAGAGCAGTGAAAGACAAAATCAAACAACTTCAAAACCACATCCTAGCCCTGGCCAGGTAGCTCAGTTGGTTAGAGTATCATCTCAATAAGGGATGGTTGTAGGTTTGATCCCCAGTCAGGGCACACACAAGAATCAACAAATGAATGCTGCCGAAACGGGTTTGGCTCAGTGGATAGAGCTTCGGCCTGAGGACTGAAGGATCCCAGGTTCGGTTCCCATCAAGGGCACGTATATTGGTTGTGGGCACATCCTCAGATGTACAGGAGGCAGCTGATGGATGTTTCTCTCTCATGGATGTTTCTAGCTTTCTATCCATCTCCCTTCCTCTCTGTAAAAAATCAATAAAATATATTTTAAAAAATGAATTCATAAGTAAATGGAACAACAAAATGATCTCTGTCACTGCTCTCTCTCTCTCTCTCTCTCTCTCTCTCTCTCTCTTCTCTAACACACACACACACACACTAAATACATAAATAAATTTTTGAAATTCACATCCCACACATCCCATACTGACAATTATTCATTCCCCCAAAGTACTATGTCAGTAAGTCTGAGGAAAAAGACAATGCTCTTTCCATCTTTTTTTCTATGGGCATGCAAGCGACCCTTTCACTTCAGTTGCCCTACCTGGTGGTATGTCCCTGGATGCATTGTGAGTCATTTTCCAGAGCATATTTCTATACATCTATCAAATGGGTCATTTGATACATGTATAGAAATGACATTGCCAGGTGCCAGGCACTATAGTTTAAATGGATTTAGATGATATAATCCTTGAGAAACCCTGTGAGGTTGGTACTATTTTTAATGCCACAAACTAGGTCCCAAGGATATTAGTCATTTGGCTAAGGTCACCCAGGGCTGACACCTAAAGCTGGTCTCTAAGCACAGTGACCTCCACTGCCTGGTGTAGTGTGGGCTACACGAGTCTCCATTCTACTGTGAGGACACTGAAGGTCAGGACGGAGTTCCATTCATCTCTGCTTCCCCATGCTTTGCAGAGAGACCAGCACACAGTAGGTGCTTAGCAAGTAGTCACCACATGAATGTGTGAGAAAATAAGTCAGCGAGTAAATGAAGGCTGCTGTTCTCTATGCTGACTCCTCAACCATCGAAGACAGTTCCAGAGTAGAATGTAACATCCAAATGAAATTCAAGTGAAGAATTCTCCCAACTTTATTATCAAGACGTTTGACTTAAGATCTATGTTTTATCAAAGCATTTTGCAATTATTCTCCTTTAAAAGGACTCAATGAAGTTAACACCCCACTACAATAAAACAACAGCCACAGAGATACGGGCAACAGAAACACATCTACTCAGACAGGTATGTCTCAGATGAAGAAAAACTGGCATATGAAGCCCTAATATCTATGTGAAAACATATATAGGGAGAGGCATTCAGATATAAAACGGATTCACCATAAAGTTCCTCTAAATAGCTTGTTGCCTTGGAAATTTCCACTTTACGTGCCTGATTTCAATGCCTTCCAATAAACACATCTTTTTAACTTCCGTCCCTCCTAAGGAATTTGGCCAATCAGTTAAACAGGCATACCTCATTTTGTTGCGCCTCACAGACATGGCTTTTTTCACAAGTTGAGATTTGTGGCAACCCTACATTGAGCCATATATTGGTGCCATATTTGCAAAAGGCTGAGGTGATGGTTAGCACTTTTAGCAACCAAGTATTTTTCAAGTAAGGTATTTTCATTGCTCTTTTTAGACATTCTGCTATTGCATACTTAATAGACTTAGTGGAAACATAACTTTTAAATTCACTGGGAAACCAAAAAATTCATGGGATGTGCTTATTGCAATATTCATTTTATTGCGGTGGTCTGGATCCAAACCCACTATTTCTCAAAACAATGCCTGTAGTTACTAAGAAAAACATAGAGCTTCATGTTATAAAAGTCCAAGTTAACAGCAGAAACTTGCAGGTGCATCTGGCTGTGACAAAGCTCTGGGAGGTGTAAAAACATCCTTGACCCCACCAAAACAAGAATTACAAAGCAGTATTATATGACACACTCATTTCAAGGAATCTGCCCCAGCAAAGCAAATTAAAATTTTCAAAGTCTTTTCACTCTCAGCCAATGACTGAGATGACAATAGATCCTAAATTTAGGAAAGTAACATTATTATTATAGCCACGAGGGTCAGACTATTGGAACCATTCATTATGATATCTGCTTAGATTGTAATTAAATTCATTTTGATATGAATATTCACATTTTCCTGTAATTGTTAGTACAAAAGTAAGTCTGAATGTTGATCTCCTCCCCCAAGGAAATTAACATCTGAAATATTTCTATGGAGAAACAAGGCTATTTAAAACGATGAGTGAGTGCTGCCCTTCCCAGGAATGCACACAGGATGTTTCTCCTGAGGCATCTCAAGGAAACAGCACCCACCCCTGCCTCAGGCTTCCGGCACTGGGTCTGTCTGTATGACGGCAGAGCCTTGGTCAGACTCGGCTCTGAGAGGGTAGGGTCATCCTGGTTTTCTGCCACCCTAAAGGACACACACCAATTGTCTTGCTTCTGTTACTATTCCCATCACACAGCATGGAGCCTCCATTTTTTGATTTTATTTAATGCAACAGAAATTGCTGGCTTTTATCATGCCATATACACAGGCACCGGGAAGGACAGAGAAGCTGCAGGTTATCGAGTCATCTGGAGACATGCACGGGGCCTGGGTAAACCAGAGCAGACTAAGCAGACTTGGTGAAGTGCCTCTGTGTGGCTCCCCGCTGCTGTGGGGTACACAGGGAAACACCTGTGTGGGTAAGGCCATCACTGGGCACTCTGTCACCAAACAGGTCAGGTTCAGCATCACAGCTTAAGTGGGAACCCAGGCTGATGCCAGTAGCTAGTTAAGATTGGTTGTTAAATCAGTGCATTGCCTTTTTGTTTGCATTGTTAATCCAGGATAACTGACTATAGGCTTAGGTAAGACACTCAATAAAGCTTTCCACTTCCTGGGTGATCACAGAGAGAACGAGGACTTGATACAACTGTGGGAAGAACCCCCCTTCGCCCATCTGTTTGGCCTCTACTGCAAAAGCAAACAAACAAAACCCCCACAAAACATATTAAAAAAGTGTGAAATTTTAGGACTAGGTACTTGGAGGCTATTGCTGAGCACTAGGTCCAGAGCGCCCAGTCTCAAGGGGGTACATTGCTTCTCAGGGTGAAAACTGAGTTTTGATGGATGAAAAAAATTCTTTTTCTTTTTATGCCTAAAGCACAGATATACATATAGCACATAAATAGATATAGGTATATTGGTGAGTATTAACATTTCATGGAGGGGGAATTTAGAAAAAACATGTCGAAGATGCCTCTTTAAAAGAGTCATAATAAAATAATGAGTTGAGAAACACTGGTCTAGAGCAATGAATAGACAAAACTTCTTACCCTCATGCAGTTGATAGTCTACTGGTAGCAGACAGACAATAAGCAAAAAGTGAAATGTTTCATTTATTAAGTATGGCATAATGGAGAAAAATGAAGTTAGAAAGGGAGCAAAGACTAGCCAGAAAGGGACAGATGATGGAAACAGGAGGAAAACACCATTTCTATTAATTTCTCAGTTTTCCTCCCGATGTGACTGGTAATGAGATCTGTGGCCCCAATATGAGAAAAATGGAATCTGATGACAAATTAAAAGGATACTCCTACAACCCAGGACAGCTACAATATTGAGAGGGGTGGGGGAAGATAAAAGGTGTGATGGTCAAACAACAGATCTGTATATTAAAAGGAGGAAGGAGCCTGGTCCAATCCCAAGTATTGGAAATCATCATGAAATTCCTAATGACCCCATTTAAAATACCAACATTGATGACATACTGTCAGCAGTGCATACGTGCCCTTTCATTTCCTCTTTTCTTACAACTGAATACCTGGTTGACTGTCTTAATTCCAATGCCCATCCATTTGAGACAAATGGTTTGCCATTTGGGCCATGCTTAATGATTCCCAATGTCATCTCCCCCTTGATGAGCCCTAAGTCTCAACACCCTTCTTCTCATTTTATCACACATGCTTATGAAATAATGAGCAAAATAAAATGCACTGAAAGTTCAAAGAACTGCTTAAATATGGAAGGCTGTAAAGGCAAAGGTAATGATTTTATCAAGGAGATGAACTCGTGGCTGGCAGGCCCTGCCGGAGCCCAGAATGTCTGTCTGTGAGGGAACAGCGGAACAATGATAGGAAACTAGTGAGTGTAAGGACACCGTGGGAATCCATTTATACGAAAGTGAGATTTATGCAAAGGTTGAATCTGAAAAAGCCAAACCACCTCAGTGTACCCACCTCCTGGGTAATAACAGAAACTTCAAGATGTACTTCATCAGGTTTACTCAAGAGACAGTTTCCCTTAACTAAGCTTCTACAGAGTTTCCCTCTTCCTGTAACACTCCAGCAGCTCTGCAGATGCCCAAGTTACCCGCCGAGGGAGCAGCTGATGATTTGAAAGGAAGAACAGCATAGCTCAGCACTGTTCCTGAGCGAAGCTCAGCCTCCCTGTGGCTTTGCCTCTGCTTTTCTGTGGGGAAATTAACAAGCAGAGCTCCCGGCTTAATAGATCATTGGAACTTAGCTACAAGCTAATTGGGAAAGAGAAATCATGGGGAAACACAGCTCTCTGCTGGATGTCTCCAACACAGACTTGGAAACGGGGAGCTGCTCAGTGGTCAGAGATTTGAGCACCACGTAGGCAGGATGGATGGGTACCTGTGGCTGACTGTGCATTTAACCAGCTTCTTCCTTGGGATAAGTGACATGCTTTCCAGGAACAGGTTGCAAGATTGTGGTCTGTGAGGAGGAAATAGCCAAACAAATATCCTTAAAGAATGTCAACGGGGGAAAAGGAAGCTGGTGCAAAATCAAAAGGCCAGTTCCTATCTGAGTCCCAAAGCACCCACCTGCCTACAGACTTAAGAGCCAGTGAGAAACTTGAAAGAGGCCTCCCAGTTCACCCTGGAGGCAGCAAGGGGAGATCCAGAAACTCTGTCTGCTGAGCCAAAGAAAACAGCGGCCTCACTCACATGCCTCACAAAGGCTTCCAAATCTCAGCCCGGGGTTTCCCCCTACACACACTAAAATCTCTGCCGCTGCCCGTTTAACAAGAGGGAAGTCCACTGAGATGTGCAGGTCGCATGTGCCTGTCCCTCTGGAAGGAGGCTGCCACTCCAGGGAGGACAATCAGCCAGTCTTCCCCCGCAGGTTAGTGCCAGCCGATTTAAACAGACACTTGTTCACACTTGGTCATTTCAAGTGTAATACAGTTGTCTTCATTGTCTTGGTTCTTAGTTGTGCTTTTAAAGTTACTCTCTGAATGGTGATAATGTACTTCAAATCCCTTCACAAGCTCCACGGTGAAACACACCAGCCAAACCACTCCAGGAGCCAAGCAAGGAACCTGGGCATTTCCGAAGGAGGCTCCCAGGGCTGCAGGGATGTGAGCACAGCGAGGCGGGCCGGCCCTCTGCCAGCAAGAGCGAAGGCTTCGGAGACAGTGCAGCCCTGTGCCCGTGCACCATCTCTGCCACCTTCTACAAAACTTCGGTGATCCCGAAAGAGTTACTTACATGTTACAAGCCCCACTTCCACTCCTTATAAAAGGGGGTAGTAAAAGTGACTACACCCTAGAGTAGGGGTGTCGAACTCAATCAGAGAAGGGGCCAAAATCTAAAATCCAGCCTAAATCGCGGGCCGAATGGTTTACTGAACAGTCATAAACTGTCATTGTGATGGAAACGCAGCGGAGTGCAGTGATGACAGCGCGGTGCAGGCCACATTGCAAGGCCTGGCGGGACGGATCTGGCCCGCGGGCCTTGTGTTTGACACATGTGCCCTAGAGGTTACTGTGAGAATAAGATGGGATAATACACACATTCCTTGGCAGAGTGGCAGGACTCCGTGCATGCTCAGTTAGCTATCATCAGCATCGCTACTGGGTACTAATAGGTCTGAAGAACTCTTAATCCACACTTAGCCCCCACCTAGGTGCTCACTGTAGTTACGTCCCTGCACAGAACCTTCCCTGGATGGCTCAGACATGTGCACCCCACTCCACACAAACCTAGATCCTCCTCAGGCTCCTCTGCTGCCATGGCCTGGAGCATGAAGTCCAGCACACGCATCTGCTGAAGCAGGGGCTCCCAGAGTGACCCCGCATCCAAATCACCTGCAAGGCTTCTGGGCCCCTCCGCAGAGGTGCTGAGTCATATGTTAGGGGTGGGACTCAAGAACTGACAGATTGGATGTGCTGGTCCACGGACCACACTTTGAGAACCACTGTGCTGAAGGAAAGAGAAACAGGAGACAAGCTTCAGGATTTAAGGCAGGACACAAGGATGCAGAAGCCACCTTGGAAAAGCACAGAACCAAAGGGAGTCAGATGAACCAGGGACCGGCACCCAGGACATCCCTAAGAATGCCCGTGGCAGGCATCTTACCTGGAGGCAGCATCCTTCCAGAGGCCGGCTCCTGTAACTTACACTGTGGGGGTGACCCAAGGCCACAGCACAACACGGACATCCAGGTGCTTCCTGGAAACAAGATTACCAGGGGCTGCACACCCTCTGCTCAGTGGTCTCCCCCTCCTTGTACACACAGCCCCGCAGCCCAGAGCTCCTTCTCAGGGACACTGATGGGGACATTTCAGGCTAATTCTTCCTGAGACTGAGAAGCTCTTGTTTTCCTCACATCAAGGAGAAAATGATGGCAGACATTTCCAGTAGAAATGCCACTGCACTCTTTATAATGTCATTCAGATGCTACCAGAATTAAACTATTGACAAAAGTAATCTGTTTACCCCATTCATTGAGGCTTGATCTTCTTGCCCTGAGGGCTGATGTGTGTGCTGCAGAGGCATCACATTCATTCTCAATAAGAAATGCTGCATACACAGGCAGGGTCCCTGAGGCTGTGGAAGCAGCATGGAGGGCTGTCTCTACCACAGCCCGATTTACCCTTTCCAAGGCTCCCACCTCCCCCAGGGCATGTCCAGACACTCTGACATGGCATAAGAACCCTGTATAACCACGCACCTCTACAGCTTCCACCGCCTCCATGCTCATGCTCTGGGGCCTGGGCACTTGCACCCAAGGGCTCATTCCTCCTCCATCTCTTAAACCTCATCACAGGCTGCTTCCTCTGCCTGAGAGACTGCCTCTCCTGCCTACTCTGTTTGTTTAACTCCTACTTCTCCTACTTCACACTTCTGGTATCAGCTTAAGTATCCTACTTTCTGCCCCTGTAGTGCCTGCTATGTACAAAATTGTGCCCCCACAAATTTTTAGTGAAATCCTTATAGATTCACAAGCAGTTGTAAAAAATATTACAGAAAGAACCCATATACACTTAATTTAATCTCATCTAATAATGACAGCTTGCAAAACTATAGAACAAGATCACAACCAGACCTTCACATTGATACAATCCATCAATCTTACTTGAATTTTACAAATTTTACTTATACTATGGGTATGTATATGTGCATATGTGTCTGTGTTTAGTCCTATAATTTCATCATGCAAACATTCATGTATCTACCAAATACACAGTCAAAACACAAAACATTTCTAACATCATAAGGATCCCTGGTATCACCATGTATAGCCATGCTCTCCCACCTGACCCCACTTAGTATCCCCACCACTGAGGACAACTAACCTTCCCCTCACTTCTAAACTTTTGGCATTTTGAAAATGTTATATAAATGAAACCATACATTTTATAGTCCTATATATTAAGAGAAACATGCACCCCCACTACACCCACAAGCCATGCCCACAAGTCAATCAGGAGCGAGTATGTAAATTAACCCAATAAATATGGCAGCTGCCACAGAGCTGGAGAGAGTATAGTCTTGGGTTGCCCCTGCAATGGTGGAAGCCAAGCTTTCCACCTGCTCTGGCCTCCACTCATGGCTACAAAGTTTCAATTATATTCAATAGAAGATAAATAAATCCCCGATACCAGGGCCTCTGCTTGGGTCACTGGGGGGCGTGGATGGTCTGCAAATCACCACAGGTCTCTCACCCAGGCTGCCCACATCCCAAGGGAACCCTCACCTTATCTAGGACACTCTTTAGAACAAACCAGCTGGCCCCCACCCATACACCAGGCCTCTATCCTATCTAATAAAAGAGTGATATGCAAATTGACCATCACTGCAACACACAAAATGGCTGCCCCCATGTGGTCAAAGATGACTGCCCCCATGTGGAAATAAGATGGCCACCACAAGATGGCCAGCAGGAGAGGGCGGTTGGGAGGAACCAAGCCTGCAAGGGAGGACAGTTGTGGGCAATCAAACCAGCAGGGGAAGGCAGTTGGGAGGGACCAGGCTTGCAAGGGAGGGAAGTTGAGGGTGATCAGGACAGGAGGGGAGAGCAGTTGGGGGGACCAGGCCTGAAAGGGAGGGCAGTTGGGGGCAATCAAGCCTGCAGGGGAGGGCAGTTAGGGGTGACCAAGCCAACAGAGGAGGGAAGTTGGGGTGACTGTGCCTGAAGGGAAGGGCAGTTGGGGGAGGGACCAAGGCCTGCAGGAGAGAGCAGTTGGGGGGAACCAGGCATCCAAGGGAGGGCAGTTAGGGGCAATCAGGCTGGCAGGGAAGCAATTAGGCATCAATCAGGCTGTCAAGGTAGTGATTAGGGGGTGATCAGGCTGACAGGTGAGCACTTGGGAGCCAACAGTCCTGGATTGTGAGAGGGATGTCTGATCATTGCATACTATAATAGTATATCACTAGCGCACTCTTACTTTATTGCCAAGTATATTCCTAGGTATGGTTATACCTGAGTATAACTGAATTCACCCATGCAAGGAATTCTGGCCTGATTCCAGTTTTTGGCTATCACAAATAGAGCTGCTATAAATATTCATGTGATATCTTAAACTTACACAATGTTGTAAGTCAATTATATCTCAGTAACACTGGAGAGGAAAAAAAAAAAGAGAGTATCAAAAAAATTGGCAGGATTTATCTGGCCGTTTAGAAACTGTTATTTTTTTTTTCTGTATGTGAGGTGTGTATTTTTATTGTGCTTATAAAGTCAATGGTTACGGAATTCATTTGACTTTGATTATTATATATCCTATATATTCAGTCTTGGTCATTCGCATAAAACAATCTCTTATGTTTAAAAAACTATTGTGTACAGGCGTTTTGTATGAGCATAACTTTTTATTTTTCTGGGATAAATGCTCAAGAGTGCAATTGTTGTACCGTACTTGCATCCCAGTGTGACTATACCATTTCATATTCCCACCAATAACGGTGAGTGATTGGGTTTTTTCAGCCCTCACCAGCATTTGGGGTTGGCAATATGTCTTAGTTTAGCCATTGTGATTGGTGTGAAGTGATATCTCATTGCTATTTCAGTTTGTATTTCCCTGATGATTAATGATGTTGAACATCATATTAGGAGGTTCTTTGCTTTCTGTAAGTCCTCTGGGGGCAAAGACTCAATGTCTTTTGCCCATTTTCTAATTGGCTTTTTTCTTACTTGAGTTTTGAGAGTTCTTTAAGTCTTCCAGATACTAGTCCTTTGTGAGGTACATAGTTTGTAAATATTTCTAGTCTATAACTCTTATTTTCATCTTCCCAACAGGGTCATTTATAGATAACAGGTTTTTAATATTTTGATGAAGTCCAATTTATCAAATTGTCCTTTTATGGATCATGCTTTTGTTGTTGAGTCTAAGAATTCTTTGCCTCGCCCTAGATCCTGAACATCTCCTGTTTTTCTCCTAAAAGTTTTATAATTTTACATTTAAGCCCCTGGTCCTTTTCTTGAGTCAACTCTTATATAAGGCATGAGTTTTAGACTGAGGTCCACACTTCTGCCTATGGATATCCAACTGCTGAAGCGCCATCTGCTGAAAAGGCTACTGTTGCTCCATTGAAATGCTTTACACCTTGTCAAAAATAAGGTCAGCCTGTTTGTCTGGTTTTATCCAGGTTCTCTATTCTGTTCCATGGACCCATGTGTCTAGCCCTCTGCCAATATCATACTGTTTTGAATACTGTAGTCACAGAAAAAAGCCTTATTATAAGATAGAGAGAATCCTGCTATCTTATTCTTCATTGTCAAGATCATTTTAGCTATTCTAAGGCCTATGCCTTTCCATATAAATTTTAGAATAACTTTATCTATGCCTACAAAAACACTTGCTAGAATTTTAATTAAAATTTCTTTGAAACTGTATATCAGTTTCTGGAAAATGGACATGCTTAGTATATTGATTCTTCTAATCCATGAAACAAGATATGTCTCTGAATTTAGGTCTACTTAGCTTTCTTTCATCATCATATAGATCCTATAAATAAGTACACATAAACATTTAATTTTCTTTGGAATGATCATAAGTAGCTTTGTGTTTTTATTTCAGTTTTAACCTATTCCTTGTTAGTATACAGAAATGTGATTGATTTTTCTATGTTTATCTTGTATCCTGCAACCTGAGCTTACTTACTAATTCTAGGAGGTTTTTAAAAATTAGTTTGGGGGCCCTAACCAGTTTGGCTCAGTGGATAGAGCATCGGCCTGCAGACTCAAGGGTCCCAGGTTCGATTCTAGTCAAGGGCATGTACCTTGGTTGCGAACACATCCCCAGTAGGGAGTGTGCAAGAGGTAGCTGAATTGATGTTTCTAACTCTCTATCCCTCTCCTTTCCCCTCTGTAAAAAAAAAAAAAAAAAAAAAAAAAAAAAATCAATAAAATATATATATATTTTAAAATAAAAAAATTAGTTTGGGGAATTTTCTACACAGATAACCATACCATCTATAAATAGGCACAGTGGAAGTATGGCATTCCTTTCCAATGTCTTCCATTTATTTTTCTCAACTTATTGCAATGGCTAGAATTTCCAGTACTATGTTGAAATAAAAGTGAGGAGAAATGATTTGACTGTCTCATTCCTCAGGCAAAGGGTTTCCCAGTCCTGGACAACTGGTCTCTCTTGATTGGGAAGGGGAGCTGGGCCTATGAAGTTGAAGAGACGTCCCTGACTGAGTACTATGGTGGGCATCCCTCAGCCACCAGGTGCCTCTGCACAGGGGAAGCACATCTCACTGTGATTAAGGCTCACAGGGCTCAAAAAGCTTCTCAGACCAGGTCACTTAGTGTGGAGGGGCCTCTTTGACGGGCGGGCCCAAGTGAAGCTGGTATCCCCAGTGGGAACAGCAATCTCAGGCCCAGCAGGGGAGGAGAATACTTTCCTTGCCCCCCTGTTAGTGAAACCAAGGTGCTGGTTTGGGGTTCACCTAGTGTTGTCAAAGGGACTCCTGTGGTATCATGGGAGGGCTAAGCCTCTGGTACCTGGGTTGCTTTCTGATCCTACATTGTAGATCAGGAAATAATGCCCGAGTCACCGTCTTCTGTTGGGCTTTGTGGGGAGATGACGTAAGATATTCTGCTGCTGCGCTTTTCTTCCGTTCTGGGATCCCCAACCCACTCACTGTCCTCTTGCCACCTTTCAGAGTTCTCCTCCGCTTACCTCTCGTGCTATTTCCAGAATGTATTGTCACACTTAGCGAGAGGAACAACTAACTCTATGCCATTTTGTCCCAACCAGAAGTTGCATAAAATACCTTTATATATTGCTAAAAGTTGGAATGAGTGAAAACTCCTTTTAGTATTATAGAATTCCAAGTACAACATATATATATCACTCTGTGCTGGAAAGAAGCTTAACTCCTGGCTCCCCTCCTACTTGGTGTGTGTGTGGGGGGGGCGGGGGGGAGTCGGGGGGAAAAGGGCCCTAGATGTATGACTGTTTCCAAAAAGAGAGCAGGGAAAGGGAAAAAGTAGCTTTGCAGGAGGAGACTGGAACATCTTACTTCTACCAAGTGATGACATGCAGAAGCTTCCTGACAGACAGGTCCCAGGACCAGTTTCCAGTTCTAACGAATACAATGCCATCAACAGGTGAAACGGGGGAATGGTCAAATGAGAACGCTCTGTATGTGTATTGGTGCATCTTTTCTGTAAACCCAAGATTATTTTTATATAAAAATTAGTTTTTAAAAGTTAAGTTAGATTAAATATAATTTTACCAGTAAATCCCAAACATATATCCAACAAGAATCTCTCGCCACACAATTGGACGGCCTTTACTTTGACATTAACGACACTGACAGTGAAGGGCTTCTGCCCAAATACCAAGGACCTGGAAGTGTTTCATTCTGCACACGCTGCTCCGTCGCAGGGACAGTACTGCCGTGGGAGTGAATAAAGGAGGAAGCTACCTGTATCGGCCTTGCAGGGGGTGCTGACCGGGAATCAGGCATCCAGGGCTGAATCACTGGCCCCTGGGAGGTGAGGCCACGATCACTCAGTGTTCTCAGCATGAACCTCTCTGTGTCAAGGGGACTATGACATGGGATGCTAGGAGCAATCCTGAAAGCTTCTCCTAAAACATCCAGACAAGAGAGCCACGGCCAAGCACTCTGGGGGACAGGCATCACCTACAGAACACAGCAGGCATGTGGGGGTTTGCGTCCAGGTCACCACACAGTCATCAGTAAATGCCATGTGATCCGTATCCACTTAATCAAATAACTGCACCTAACATCCTAAAGACTCATATCAGCTGCTAGTTTCTACCAGATCCTTGATAACGCCAATGATGATGACAGCTGACGGGAAAGACACCCCAGATGAAGCAAGTGCAACTACGCATTACAGGAATAAGTATGGGCAGAAAGAAGGCTAGGTTCGGAGGCATGTGTGCAAGCAAGTGTGTGTGTGTGTGTGTGTGTGTGTGTGTGTGTGTGTGTAAGGCAGGTAGGTACACGTGTCTGTGTGAATACACCTATATGTGTATAGTCTTATGACAGGTATATGGATGCCACAGTAGGACAAGCCAATGGCAGTGACAATTTCCGAGTGCCTGTGTAAGAGAATGTGGATATGACTGCGAGGAGTGTCAGTATGTGTGTGTGAGGTGGAACATGTAAGCATCATATGAAGCTCACACAGATGGTTCCGTTTGTGATCATCAGGAAAGGAAATGTCCGCACGGGGGTGGGGGTGGGGGGATGTAACAGATCAGCCTATGCTTAGGGCCTCCCCTCTGACTGAGGCCCCAGGTAAATGAAACACAGCTAACATTTCACAAGGTCAGTATTATCCTTAGCCGCAGGCAGAGCAGGCCCTTACTCTGGCCCTCTCCTGGCGGTACCTGTCATGGCGTGGGGTCTCTGGGAGCTTAAAGAAGTGCCTGTAAGACGCTGGCTTCCCCTTTCTTGGCCAGGTGCTCAGTCCCTGGAATCGGAAATTTCTGCCCAATTGGCCTGGGCTTTTCTCCAGATCTCTCCTTTCAAGGTGGCCTAGGCTGCCAGCGAGGGCTTTCTAGGTATAAGAAGGTTTGCAGTGAGGAGGGGGGTTATGAGCAGAGTTCAGACAAGAGGGCTGGGTGTCTGCAAGCAAACGAGGCCCTTGGTGGAGAAGAACGGAGCTGAGATTAGAAAGAGAAGGGGCGCCCTCTCTGTGGTGTCATATCCCAGGTTCTTATGGAGGTTACAGTCTCACAGTGTGCTTGCTTGGTTATATATAACTTATTTAGGGTATGTGAGTCTCCATTAATACTCTTGCCACAGATTCCCACAAATGTTAGACCCAGCCAGGGCACAAATGCGTGAGTGTGCAGCCATTCCCGCCTCCAGCCCTCAGTTCTCTTGTCAGTGGAGACATGGACTGCGGGTGAGGTCATTTCTGACCTGGGGTGGGGGTTGGGAGGCGGAGTGGTTTGCTTAATAGTCAGCTCACACAGAGGTGCACATCTTACAGTCTCTAGGAAATATTTTATTTAGCACATCAATCCTAACCCACCGCGCGCGCGCACACACACACACACACACACACCAGGGAAATATCTACTAAGCACAGAAGTATATCAATCTGGAAGCTCCTAGTAGTTGACAAGGTACATGAAGATACTTTAAGAGCTAGTTGCAGCAAACTGTATGTAGTCACTGGTAAACCACAGCATCCTCTCGGCCCCAAAAGGACTCCATTCAGATGGAATTAGTCTGAGGTGACAACCACTGCTGGACGAGGGGCATGTCACTGGAAACCACTTCAGCACTGCTCCAGCTCACAGCCAAGTTGCCTCTACAATGACTTGACCCAATTACTTGGCAAGCAGCCTGCCTTTTATATCGATAAATCAGGGATGCCAGTTAAATTAATTCTGCACCCAGAAGGGAAGAGCTCTCAACTGGCAATTGCATGGAAGGCATTAACTGACTGGAGCCTTTTAGGTGAAGTAGATTACCATGATTTCCTCAGCTTGGTGGCATCGTGTGGAGATGAGGTCAAGTGGGTAGCCCACCATGGTTTCACTTTCCTCGTGGCATTCGCTCATCCAAGGAAACAGAACATAGGTCTCACGTGCCTGTCTGAGGGACTCTACAGAGGCTGCTGGGTGCCTGCCCTCAGGCCCACCTCCCCCCATCTAGTCAGTTCGAGGAAGACGCATCATGCACCAAGGACACGTTTAAAAATTATGCTGCTCTGTGAACTGCTCACACTCCTAAAATCAAGTCTAACTAGTTTGCTTAAGACCTCTGCCTGGACAGAGGCTGTGAGTCAATGATGCTCTACTGACACTTCACCAGAGTGTTTAATTTTCATAAGTTCCACAGGGAGCTAAGCTCGGCAAACACTCCCTTCTGTGAACAAGCCCTTAGGAGTTAAACAAACAATTAGCCTTCATTTCTGGAGAGTAAATGGAGGAAATAAAGAACATTTGCCCTTATTCATAGTGTTAACAAGTTAACAACTCCCAGCATTCAGACTAAAGGAGAGAGGAATAGCATACAGTTTTGAAGGAAGGGCTTCTCAAAATTTAGTGTATGTACCTGGGATCACCTGGAAGCCTTACTGAAACAGTGCTGGGCCTCCTCCCAGAAGTTTCTCTCTCAGGAGATGTGAGTGCAGCTTGATAATCTGCATTTCCGACAAGTTTTCCAGGAATGCAGATTCTGCCGGTCTGGAGACCACACTTTGAGGCCACTGCTTTAGGAAATGGTGTTCTAACTTCTATTATTTATAAAAATTCAAATTTATTAAAAAAACACTCAGCCATGGACAGTGTTGCTCAGTGATTAGAGCACTATCCTGCGCACACACAAGGGTCATGCATTCGATTGCTGGTCAAGGGCACATGCCTGGGTTGCAGGTTTGATTCTCAGCCCCAATTGGGAAAAGTACAGGAAGCAACCAATTGAAGTGTTTCTCTCTCTTTCTCTTTCCTCCTCCCTCTTTCCCTCCCTTCTACTCTCTTAAAAAGTCAATAGAAAAATACCCTCAAGTGAGGATTAACAAAACAAACAAAAAAAGCAATACAGCTTGGTGAGGGAGAATGTGGACTCTGGGTGAAACAATTCTAGATTAAAAGTATGATCCCACCATTTACTAGCTGCATGACCTTGGCAAGTCATCTTCACCTCTTCAAAGTCATTTTTCTATAAGTTAAAAGCAATTCCTCATAGGACTGCTAGATAATTAAAATGAGCTAATATACATAAAGCCAATTTATTACATATTAAGCTAATTACTTTAACTAGTTAACTAATGATTATTCTTAATTTGTATTAATATGAATATAATGTTAAGAAATTATTTTCCATACTTTGTATCCCCAAGGAGACAAACCTTATCTTTATTAACAGTTTAAATTTGCACCCACATATATGAACATACTCTTAAGCAATCCTTGAAACTATGTGTTCCTTTCAAGCCAAACATGCTTCCTAAAATCTTGTCCACAACATAAAATTATTTAGAGAAGTAAAGGTAACCTTTTTAAAAATAAGTGTGAAACCTCAAAAATACATGAAAGACAACTTAAGGCCAATCGCATTTTATAAATACCCATGCAAAAATATTAGCACACACAATCAAGAAGCATAATAAAAGAATAATACATCATGACCAAATGGAGTTTAAGCAAGGAATGCAAAGATTGCCCAATATTGCCTCGCCAGAGTGGCTCAGTGGTTCAATGTTGACCTATAACCAGGAGGTCACAGTTTGATTCCTGGTCAGGGAACATGCTCAGATTGTGGGCTCCAAACCCAGGAGGAGGTGTGCAGGAGACAGCTGATTAATGAGTCTCATCATCAATGTTTCTATCTCTCTCTTCCTTTCTGAAGTCAATATATAAAGATAGATTGTCCAATATTAGTCAACCCATCAAACTAGTTTATCTTATAAACAGAGCTCAAGAGTAAAATCATGTAACTATCTCATAGACACTGAAAAAATATTGAGCAAAATTCATCAACCATTCTTTACAACAACAATAAAAAAATCAATCACACAAAAATAGATGTATACTTCTTTGACATTATAAAATATAGTCATCTCAACCCCAAAGCTGGGCGACACTAGGCAAGAAGCCAACAAGAATCAGGACGAAGAAAAGAGTGCTCACTAGCACCACTATTATTTCACATTGTATGAGGGGGAACCAGAGAAAGCCTAAAGTGTATAAATTCCAAAGGACTAGATAGAACTAGGACTATTAAAAGACAAGCTGATTTATATTGGAAAGACCCTCTAAAAAATAAAAAATAAAACTATCATAAATCACAAGACAACTCAGATACTCAGAAAGATATGAAATTAACTTGCAGATATGCATAGCTTCCTTATGTACAAAAATTCACCAACTCAGAGGCCTACTCCAAGAAAAAATTCCTTTTATTATGGTACATATGAAATAAAATATTAAGAAATTGACTAAATAAGAAATGTATAGGTCCTTTAAGAAGAAAATGTAAGACCCTTGTGAAGGACACAAAGAAAGACTTGAACAAATTGGAAGACATACCATGTTCATGGACAGGATGACATACTCATAGATATATGCATTTTTCTTAAGGTAATTTATAAGTATAATGTTCTCCTAATGAAAACATTGCTTTTAGATTGTGAATTATATATGCTTATCCTTAAATATATTAGAAAAAATAAATACATAATGCTGTCAAGGGAAGGGAAATAACCCTGAAAAAGAAAATTAACAAGAAAAGACAGCCCCACCAGGGAATATAATCTATACTAATAAAAGCTTAATATGCTAATTAGACTGGACTTCCTTCTGAATATCCTTCCAGACGACCTTCCGGATGACACCAGGTGTCTGCCAGTGGCTGGAGGAAAGCCTGGATCCCAGGTGCCAGAGGGAAGCCCGGGTCCCAGGTGCCAGAAGGAAGCCAGTGCCAGCAGATAGGGGTAAAAAGGCCTACTCTTGCACAAATTTCATGCATCGGGCCTCTAGTATATTATAAAACCTTAATTATTAAAATAGTGAAGTACTGGTGCTGGAATGTGACTATAAAGACAAACAAATAAGACCCCCAAAAAAGTTCAAAAATCAATACAAATTCAAGAGAGATTTCAGTATTCAGTAATATTGGCATCTCATAACAGTGGGTGGGGGTAAGAGAGAAATATATATCCAACTCATAATGTAAGTACAATTGGACAATGCCTGAAGAAAAAAGTTGGTTCTATATTATACAGCATTTGTTAATATAAATTCCAAATGTGTAAAAATAAATGATGGGAGAAAAACATGGGAAAATTCCTTATTTACCCTGGAGTGGAAAAAGGCCTTTTGAGTCATGCCTAAAAACCCAGAAGCCATAAAAGTCACGGCCAACAAATATAAACACACAGAAATGAAACTTTGATATGACATTATACCATAAGCAAAGTCAAAAGGCAACTACCACCAATGGAATTTTCTTTTATGTATGAAAATTATAGGCAAAGGGCTAATCTCTCTAATACCTAAAAAGTTCCTAGTAATGAACAAGTGAAAGACCAAGAACCTACCAGAAAAATGGGCAAAGGATCTGAATAGTCATAAAAATTGCCAAGGATGTTTGAAAACAGTCATTCTCAAATACTTACTCAAAGACTTAATGGAGGGAAGGAGCAATTTGGCAATTGTCAACCCACATATCATATATCCAGGAATTTATCTTCTGGGAATTTAGCATACTGAGGAAGTTACTATGATGTGTGAAAAGACATAGAAACAGGGGTTCTTCATTGCAGCACTGCTTATGACAGTAATATACTGGAAACTACTCAAATGCCCATCAATAGAAGATAGTGAAGTAAATTATGGTACATATATTGGAACACCATAAAGGAGGGGGAAGGAAAAAGGGAGAAAGAGAAGAAGAGGAAGAGGAAGTAGAAGAGAAATAAGAGGAGGAGGAAGAAAACAAGAAGAAGGAGAAGGAGGAAGAAGAGGGGGAAAGAGGAAGAGTGGGAGAGAAAAGGGGATGGAGGGAAAGCAAAAGACAACACTGATCTCCATGCACAGATACGTGATGATTGCCAAGATATATTGATATTTGTAAAAAGCTGGGTACAGAATATTGCTTACAATATTCTATCTTTTGTTTTTTAAAAATGAAAGAATAACACACACACACACACATATAAACTAATATATGCTTAAATTATCTCTGAAAGGACACAGAAGAACCTAATAACAGTGACAAAACTGGGCACAAGGAGTTTTTTTAGTGTATTCTTTCCTACTTAATTTCATTTCTGAACCATTCAAATGTAACCCCTGCTTAAAAACTCTATTTAAAAATCAAATGTTGGTATAGTTTTAGTTTATGGTTAATCATGAGGTTCATATATATTCATCATATCTACAGCATCTATTCTATGTTGTCAGGCACTAAAGTTCAATCACATTCTGAAAACATGACATTTTTATTCCCCCTCCACTCCTTATGCTTTTGATGTAATTTCAGATCTTTTTGTTTTGTGTCTCCTAATCACTATATTGTACACATGAAACTAATATAACCAATATAATTATATGAAAACTATACTTAAATTTTTAAAAAGTTTAAAAAAAACAAAATGAGAAATCGATCATCTTTTGTGGGATGATCTTTTATTTATTTTCTGGGTGGGATGGTCTTTTAAAAACTGCTATCCATCCAAGCATGCCCTGGAAGGTGCCTTATCCCACTTACAAACGAGAGGTCTCCTTTGATGCTTCCTGAGCCATGTTTCCATTTTCACAAGAGCTAGCTGCTGAGGGAAGCAAGTGGAGATCTTAGGATACCACATAATTGGGAGTGATTTTACATCTCTCAAAACTACAGTGAAACTCACCCAAATGTCAAAGGCAGGCTAGTGTGTCATATTTTTAATGTATTTTTTTGTGTTTCTAAATCTCATTTTCCTAAGACCAAAGACATCATCAAGAAGGTGATTTTCCAAAATTGGAACAAACAAAAAAATATCGGTATCTAAACATGGACTGCCATATTCAGATGTGGGTACCAAGCTGAACAAAGCGGTTTAAAGTCTCTGATAATGGAAGCCTTATTCATGGGGAAAACAGCCTATTTCCCACTGTTGCCAAAAGACCCTAAAGTAACCTGGATAAGAAATTATTCTGGCCAAATTGACTATTACATTTTTTACAGAAATTCTGCAGGAAATGCCATGATTTAATGCACTGATGGTGCTGCTGATTCAATTTTCTGGTTGCATACGTAGCTGCTAAGTCCTTTACTCTGAATGAACACAGATGGCCTCAGGTACAAGACCTCCAGTTCTCATCACTGCAGCCACCAGAACTAATGATTCTGTAATGACTCGAAACTGATACACTGACAGGCCAGCCTCACCCACCACACAGTTCTGTGGGCTGTAGCGACGGCACTGGCAAGGAGAGTCAGAATCTGTGGGCAACGAATGGGGATTAAAGGATTATCTAAGGAGATGAAAGCAATGGAGATGAAACCAATTCTAATAAGTGGCAACAGCCCTCTTTCCAAACAGTGGCAGCAATCTTGGGAAATATTCCAGAGAAGGGTGTTGCAGCTTATGTCATTATTGATGACAGATATAACTCTAATAAAAATTCAGTGAGTGTAAAAAAAGTCAGAGATGGTTTCATTTCATGTGTAATAAAGTAAGGTGTAAAAAAATAACATCGTGGTTATAAAGAGACTATATACCTTATTGCTTTCAATACAGGTATGCAAAAGCACAAAGCAAGGGACCTAAAGAGACTTGCTAGTCACACAGGTAAACATAGAAAATGAACACCAAAATTCAACATCTACAAAATTCAGACTTTGGCTGGGACAGGAGAGAGGGAGCCCCAGGAAACACACTGTTCTTCGGGTAACTGCGAGCCTGAAGCATCCACTATGGGATTTATCAAATAAAGGATGTAAACAGGAAAAACACATAAAAGAAGTATTAAAAACTTGTAAGGAATTTTTTAAAATAAGCATAAATTAGACCTGATGTCTAGGTGTCTTCCCAAAGCATTGCACCAAATGGATAAACGGACTTCTGAGAAAACTACCAAAAATAGGGTGAGCAGTCTTAAGTTTAAAATGACAGGAAACTCAAGTGAGTGATTCTTTGTTTGTTTTAAACTTTTTAAATCTGATTTTTAAAATATATTTTTATTGACTTCAGAGAGGAAGAGAGAGAGGGAGCATCAATAATGAGAGAGAATCATTGACTGGCTGCCTCCTGCATGCCCCACACTAGGGATTGAGCCTGAAACCTGGGCATGTGCCCTGGACCAAAAATCGAACCCAACACCTCCTTGTTCATAGGTTGATGCTCAACCACTGAGCCATGCTGGCAGGGCTAAAATTATTTTTAGAGAGAGAGAAAGAAGAAAACACACACACACACACACACACACACACACACACACAACACATCCTGTGAGAGAGAAACATCGAGATCGGTTGCCTTCTACACATGCCCGACCAGGGGATTGAACCACAACCTGAGTATGTATGCCACCCCTGGTGTATCAGACAACACTCCCACCAACTGAGCAGTGGGTCTTAATTTAGCAATGTCCTGCCAGAAGACAGAGTTGCACCTGACCCTCGTCATCAAGGTTTTGTTCCATCCTTAAGGGAGGCACTCACACCCAGAAGAAAGGAATTGGTACTGCTGGGCCATTTATGACTGTAACTGATCGCACTGGACAAGGCTCAGTGCGACTGCCGGCACCTGGGCAGGTCTGTCCCCACCAGAGGCTACCTGCCAGTGCCTGTTACCCTGACCTGGTGCCCTCCGGCACGGGAATTAAGGATCAACCTTCTACCAAATGGAGGAGTCACATTCTTTTAAGCAAAGACCTTTGACAAATTATTATTATTTTTTATATATATATTTTATTGACTTTTTACAGAAAGGAAGAGAGAGGGATAGAGAGTTAGAAACATCGATGAGAGAGAAACATCAATCAGCTGCCTCTTGCACACCCCCTACTGGGGATGTGCCTGCAACCAAAGTACATGCCCTTGACAGGAATTGAACCTGGAACCTTTCAGTCCGCAGGCCGACACTCTATCCACTGAGCCAAACCAGTTTTGGAGACAAATTATTTTTTAATCATAGATTTTACAGCTTACCCATACGGTGGAAGTTTTACCTGCATCTAATAAAAGAAAATGACAGGTACAAAAGGATAATAATGTTAAAGGTATGATTTTATAAACTCTGAGCAAATCAAAATAATCCTCAAAGAATTTAAATAAAAGATAACTTAGAGAGTCCAGGATGGCTGTAGACAAGGTGGAAGCTACTCACCTGTTCCAGGCCCCAAACTGGACTTACAGTTTAAGCTATAGAGCAATCAACCTGAATAACCAACTGAAGGCTAGCTGAGCTGAAATATTATAATCAAGGGTTTCCGAAAGACACCACAGAGAGACTGGCAAAAACAGCCGAGAAGTGGAAAGGGCTGTCCCCCACACCCCTGTGCGGTGGCTGAGAAGCCAGAGGGATAGGGCAAACCTCCCTCCCTCCAGAAACCTCCTTCCTAACCCCACACAAGGATCCCCAACCCCAGAGCAAAAGAGACAGGAAGAGAAGCCCGTGTGACACCTGGTGGTGAAAATTCCCGGGGACTCAGTCCCCCTGGAAGACCCACCTTCCAGGGGCCAGCACCCCTATTGTTACAGCACCACCCTGCGGAGTGCATGTCCCCAACTGCTAGTGAGGCCACTCTGCCTGCCCAGTCCTGAAGAAGGGTACGCTGGCTACACCCACTGGTGACTTTGGGGGTCCGCTTTTTCTTTTTCTGTGGAGGCTCTTGGTAATAAGTCAGACAGTCACTAAGCTGTGTGGTTTTGGAGAGAAGGCTGGTCTCCCCCACCTCAAGAACACAGCAGACAATCCCCCCACACCCCTATATATATAGAATCACTTGGCTGGCCCTGTTCAGCTCAGTTCCACTGCACAGGGGACCAGAGTGCCATGCAGAGCTGGGACTTTTGGAGAGTTTCTCCCAGGAAAGCTTTTGTCTGGGAAGCAGATGGAGTATGTAACTAGATTGTGGGCACTTCTAACTCCCCTGAGAGCTAGGTCCATCCTGTCCTAGGAAGGGGAAGAAGTGCCCGCCCTCTCCTACAAGCTTTTGGGCACCACCTCCAATGGGAGACTGGATCTGCCCTGCCAAGTCCCAGATACCCTGCCTTGCTACACTCAGTCCTGTGTGAGAAAGGAGATCAGCTCAGAGCTGAAACATTCAAAGTGTGGATCCTTCAGAGACTATACTGTCTGCGACCCAGATGAAGGGGTTAGACCCCCTTCTACAGGCTGGGCTGACGTTATCCCGATGGGAGACTATTTTATCTGCCCTCCTGAACCCTGCTGCTCCGCCAAGCTCAAATTGCTCTTACAGAAAGGACAACTGGCCACGGCCAAACTGGGAGAAATAGAGGTGGAAACTGACAGGCTGAGGGGTTTGGCTCTGGAGTAAGGGCAACTCTCCCCTCACTGAGTGCCTGATGGTATGACTCCCAAGTGAGGGATCCACGAGCCCTATCCTTCCAACCCCTGCTGCCCTGCCCTACTGAGTTCACAGTTTGTAAAAGTGTCTGAGGGGTCCAGCCAGTCTCTCTTCAGAAGGCTCCTGAGGAAGAAAAGGCAACTTCAGGGGGAGGCAAAGTAGCCGACAAGTGGAAGCTGATGTCAGGGAGCCTCGGTCCTTTTAAAGACTTGCACCAGCTCTAATGTGAAGGAAGCCAATCCTTACATGCAGACTGACCCCCTCCTATGTACACCCAGGCCCAGTAGACACAGCCACACACAGTGAACAGTGTGGTAGCTCCAGACAGATAGTCCAAGACTGGTTACACACAACATCTGACATCCACCTGTACCTAACCAGGCCCAAGTGGACCAGAACCAACACAACCAGTTGTGGGCTTCAGACCACAGTAGAGCTCGACGCAACTAGCCACACAACCGACACACCTAGAGAGATTTCGGGAAGTACCAGACCCTGCTGGGAACAGCAGGGAACAACTCCACCTTTGAGGGCGTCCCCTGCATAGCATCTCATATATGGTGATTGAGGTTTATCCTTATACTAGAGGCTCAATGCATGAATTTGTGTACCAGTGGGATCCCTTGGCCTGACCAGGGACTGATAGGGGCCGCCATCTCACCCAATCCCAATCAGGGTTGATCGGGGCCAGCTGGGCTGGGGGAGGGGCTGCAGGAGGTTGGCCAGCTACAGGAGGTTGGCTGTCCTATGCATTCAGTCTAGCAGAAAAGCCTTTTTCCATCATAAGCTATGAAAAAGGAGGCAGAAGCAACATCTACTTCCATGGGCTCCCTAATAACGACTGATTGACGGGCCTCTGTGATGAACTACAGGGTACAAATAATAATTTTAGATGACTAGTGATAGAAAACAGTGTACCTGGAGATCAAGAATGGGAAATTTGGCCCAGCAAGCATGGCTCAGTGGTTGAATGTGGACCTATGAATCAGGAGGTCACAGTTCAATTCCCAGTCAGGGCATATGCTTGGGTTGCAGACTTGATCCCCAGTGGGGGACGTGCAGAAGGCAGTCAATCAATGATTCTCTCTCATCAATGATGTTTTTCTCTCTCACTTCCTCTCTGAAATCAACAAAACTGTATTTTAAAAAAGAAAGACGGGAGTTTTGCAATCAGTGCTGGGTTCAAAGTCTAGCCTTACCATGTGATTCTGGGCCTCTCTGCACCTCAGTTTCTTCACTTAAATATAGGGATGAGAATAGTTCCAGCTTTCTAAGGTCACTGCACATTCAAAAAGATAATTCATATAAAAGGCTTAGAACAGAAGCTGAGACAGAGTCAATACTCAAAATTACTGGCATCAATTAATGTATATGTTATTAAGTATCCTCCCTTAGATTCCAAGAAAAAATTCATGGAGATTAACTACAAATCACTATTGCTTCCCATTACAGAATCCTGGCCAGGCCTCAAGCACATTTCCTATGTTTTTCAGGAAAAGATGACTGTTCTTTAAATGGAAGTCAGAGAAGACCTGGTACCCCAAACCTCACTGTCACAATGTATAAATTCTCTACCAACTCTTTTGAAGATGAAACATGACCTATTCCCTCACCAAACAAAAAACAACAAATAAATGGAAAATTACAGGGAGCAGATGGGTTCCATTTTCCCTCTAGTAATGCTGTTCCCTGTGGATATTCTTGGCTCCAGCACATAATTTGTTTGAAATTTCATGAAAGAAAAACATTAATGCACCAAAAACGTACATTTCCTTTGATGCAGTGACTTCATCTCTATGATGTATAAATACAGAAGAAGTATGATAGACTGACAGCACTATTCAATGAACTACCTTGAGCAATAACTAAAAAACCTGGAAATACTCAAATCCAAAAATGGGAACATGGTTAAATAAATAAATAGCAACACTTCAGGAGTACATACACAATAGAATACTATGCATCCACCAAATATAATGTATTGACAGATGAATTGATAATGAGAGTTCTTACTGAAAAAGCAAGTATGCAGAGAAAAATGGACCAGGATAAACGCACTGTTGTAATCCCACAGTCCACTTCAGGAGGAGGCCCAAAAAGCTGCTAACAGTGGTGATCTGTGGGAAGAATTATGGAATAAAAAGGAACAAGGAAACCAAAAGACTTCACTTTTGATTTTATACACTTTTGAAGTCAATTCTTTTTTTTTTTTTAAATATATTTTATTGATTTTGTACAGAGAGGAAGGGAGAGAGATAGAGAGTTAGAAACATCGATGAGAGAGTCATCGATCAGCTGCCTCTTGCACACCCCCTACTGGGGATATGCCCACAACCAAGGTACATGCCCTTGACCAGAATCGAACCCGGGACCCTTCAGTCCCCAAGCCGACGCTCTATCCATTGAGCCAAACCGGTCTCGGCTGAAGTCAATTCTTTACACCATATGCACGTTTGTTTCACTTTTTAAAACTACATTTTCAAGCTGTCAGTTCAAAAGCCAAAATGCCTACTCAAGTTATAATTAACACTGAGCTAAGAAGAAGCAAGTTCAGAGAAAATTAAAATTATACCTTCCTTGAAAAACTTGATCAACTTCATAATTAAGGCACATAGTACTTTTAGTACAAGGTTGTTTTTTGTGGGGTGGGCGAGTTGCGGTTGGGGGTGGGGAGTTGTTTGTGTTTAAAATAAGTTAACAATCAATTATCTCTTCTTATTCTACACAGCACAATATGGTGGAGATTAAAAGCTGTTTGTGGAAACATACCTGGATTAAAACCCTGGCTCTAGATGATTCTAAACCAGGGCTAAGGCCTATGGCTCAGAGGCGAAATCTAAGTCCAGTATGAACCAGTTTTCGTATGACCTACAAGCTAACAATAATTTTTACATACTTAAATGGCTGACAACTTGAAACTAGTATTTCACAACACATGAACATTTTGTGAAATTCAAATGTCAGTGATCATAAATAAAGTTTTATTAGAATACAACTGCTATGGTAAAGTAACCAAAGACAGGAAAACAGAACACCAAGCACTGGAGAGATGCAGAAATTCACCTTTATTCCAAAAGCAGCACTGCTGGCTCAGGGGATTAGTAAAAGCTGAGCAAAATCTATTCTGATGAACCCAGTTTACATATTCTGGGTCTATGTGGGAGGGGGTTTCTAAAAGCTACTTTGCTGAAAAGTACATTATAACAGTCCCCTAGCTGACACCAGCTGCCAGCACCTAGGGACTTGGTTTCGATTCAAAATCTCTGCAGACTTATTGTTCCAGTATGTAGGTCTGCATGGTGTAGGAAGTAAGGGCTAGACTGATTATAGATAAGCAAGCATCCTGTCACTGCTGGTACTGGGGTAAGCTGTCCTTACCCTGTCCCTACATCACTCATGCTGCCCTTACACTGCCCACTGCCCTTACACAACCACACCTATTAATTTCATATCGTCACTTGCTTTCATACTACAAGGCAGAGTGAGTTGTACTGAAAAAGACCATAATACTGACTTTATAAAACACACTTGCTGACCCTGCCCTATACAACCAACTTAAGTGAGCCTCAGTTTCCTTAACTATAAAATAGATGCATTCATTAGTAGTCCCAATTGTATAGACGAGTTATGAAAATTGACTGTAATAATATGTGAACAGCACTCAGAATTTGCTATTGTTTATATTGTTTTTCACATTTTAACAATGAAATCAGGGTTTTTTAAAATAACCTATAGCATGTCAATTTGATTAGGTAGAGGTATTTTTTACATGATACATAAAATAATATATCTTCCTGTTTTAAATTTTTTCTTTATATTCTTTTATTTATTAAACTAGAGGCCCAATGCATGAAGGTTCATGCAAGAATGGACCTTCCTTCCCCTGGCTGCTGGCACCATCTTCACTCCAGCCTGGAGTTGCCCTTCTGCTCCAGCCTGGAGCCACCATTCTGCCTTCCCACACTTCCCACAACACCTGCATTCCACCCCACCCCTGACCACTAGATGCCTGGGTATGCAAATTAACCCACAATCTTTGTTGGGTTAATTTGCATACTCACTCCTGATTAGCTGGTGGATGTCTCAAAGGTACAGTCAATTTGCATCTTACTCTTTTATTAGTGTAGACTAGAGGCCCAGTTCACAAATTAATGCATGGTGTGTGTGTGTGTGTGGGAGGGGGTGGAGCGGCAGCTCAGCCTGGCCTGCACCCTCTCACAATCTGAGACCCCTCAGGGGATATCGACTACCAGTTTAGGCACTATCCCACATGGGATCAGGTCAAAGCCAGCAGTCAGACATCCCTTTCACAATCCTGGACAGCTGGCCCTAACCACTTGCCTGCCTTCCTGCCTGATCATCCCTAACCACTTTTCCTGCCTGCCTGATAGCCCCTAACCACTCACCTGCCTGCCTGGTCACCCCAAACCACCCTGTCTGCCTGCCTGATTGCTCCTAATCACCTCTGCCTGACAGCCTGATCACCACTAACCACTCTGCCTGCCTGCCTGCCTGATCCCTCTAACAGCTCGCCTTCCTGCCTGATTGCCCATAACTGCCTCTGCCTCCACTCCTGCCACAGCGGTTTCACCTGGAAGGATGCCTGAAATAACATCCAGAAGGTCGTTTAGCTGTCTGATCTAATTAGCATATTACATTTTTATTATTATAGATTATCGTTTGTGTTCAATATTATTTTCTCTCTGTTTCAGGTATACAAAATTGGTCAGACAATCATATACCTTACAAAGTGTTCCCCATGATATATTCAGTAACCAGCTGGTACCATACATACATTACTAGTACATAAAATACATATCTTCCTATTATTTTATGTCATACATGACTCTATTCCCCTTGCTATAATTTTCATATCCATGAATATTTTGCAACTACTAACTTTAACTTCTTAATCCCTTTATTTTTTTCACCCAGCCACCCAAAACCCCTTGCTCTCTCGTTCACTGGCCAGGTAAACTGTCATCCCTCATACTCTGGCCAAGTGAACTGTGGTGAACTGTCTTCCCTTCATGCTCTGGCCAGGTGAACTGTGGTAAACTTTCCTCCTCACAGTCTGGCCCAGGGAACTGTCTTCTCTTCATGCTCTGGGCAGATGAACTGTGGCCCTTGTGCTCTAGCAGAGTGAACTGTCTTTCCCTCATGCTCTGGCCGGGTGAAACGTGATGAACTGTTTTCCTCCTGGGCTCTAGCCCAGTGAACTATGGTGAACTCTCTTCCCCTCGTTCTCTGGCCCAGTGAACTGTTCCCAGCACTCTGGCCAACTGAACTGTCTTCGCCTTGTGCGCTGGCCGAGTGAACTGTTTCCAGTGCTCTGGCCGAGTGAACTGTATCCCCCTTGTGCTCTGGCCGAGTGAACTGTGGTGAACTGTCCTCTCCTCATGCTCTGGCCTAGAGAACTGTTCCCAGCACGTTCGGGCTGAGTGAACTGTGGTGAACTGTCCTACCCTCACATTTTGGCTGATTAAGTGAACTTTTCCCAGTTTTTGGGCCAAGTGAACAACTGTCTTCTGCTTGTGTTCTGGCCAAGTGAACTGTGGTGAACTGTCCTCTCCTCAGCTCTGGCTGAGTGAACTGTTCCCAACACTCAGGCCAACTGTACTGACTTTGTTTACTTCCTTTTCTGGTGATGCCTGCTTTTCTTTCATATGCGGGCTGTTTCGTTGTCTCCCCATGGTCTCTCTTTTCAGGGTGTTTGCTTATGTAGTTCTCTCTCTCCTGCATTGATTTAAAGGCACAAAATATAACACAACCAGGTACAATACACAAGGCACTGAACAGAAATGTGTTTGCGATATTAATAACCTCCAAAATAGGTGACCACTACAGAAAGGCAAATTAGGAGATAGGAGAGAAAGAAGAAGACACCCCCACAGTCACCCAACCAATGTCAGCAGCTGAGGCTGCGGAAGCCTCCCTGGCTAGACTATGTCCATTTACTCAATGAGCAAATGGTGGCTATTTTGCAGATGTCATTAGGATAAAAATAAGCCACATTTGCTTTGGGCTACATCCATTAAATATTCATTAAAAAAAAAAAATACCCAAATATTAGTATATCCAAACAAATAACTTCCTACTTCAATTTAGAATATTAATTTCAGTAAAATCCTAAAAGAGGGAAAAAGAAAAGGCCTTATACATCTCTATAGAATATATTTTGTGCAGTAGGGCCAGGAAGAGCTAGGGCCTGAGGTATGAGGAGGCATGAATGTCCGAAGAGTAGAGTTAGTGAGCAGAAAACTGGCAGAAAATGTGAGCAGAAGGTAAGTGGGAAAGATGCTGTCAAGCCTCCAAGGATATTCTGAGGACCTTGACTTTGATTCAGAGATAAGAGAACAATGGATGGTTTTAGACAGAGAAGTACTCTCCTCTGACTTTTATTTTAACAGGCTCCCTCTGGCAGGTGTGTTGAAAATAGACTGAAGAGAGACAAGGTTGAAAGCAGGATGATAGCTAGGAGTTGTTGCAATGGTCCGGGCAGGGCATGGTCTTGGACCAATTAATTAGATCTGAAATTATATAAAAGATGACTGAGCTCATCACATTTTGGTCACCAAATTTTTTTAGTTATAATCACAATGATCATTACCTTTACTGATAAGTCTCCACACTCAGGTTGTGGTCCCCTGTCACCGGTAATAACTGCCTGCTCTCTTAAAACAGCCTTCCAGGTCTTTTGCATGGACGCTTGGTCAGTTTCACAGCACAGCCTTCCAGACTGTTCCCTTAGCCACAATCCTCCCCCTTCTCTGGCCAACACGGGCTTCTCGCTGCTATGTATAGAGCCTTGGGAAGCTGAGAGGTCCTCAGGGAGATGCAGGGAATGGCCTCAACAGTAAGGAATAGGCTGTATTATTCTATAGGGAAAGAAGAACCAAAGTACCACCCTAAGAATGATGGTGATATTTACCAGCCCAAGAGGATCAGAGCAAACACATACCCCAACTTAATTATTAATATTTGGTCATTGCTGTACAAATCACACTCACCTACATTAACTTACTACTGATTCTTCCAAAAACTCTGCAGGTTAGGTGTCACTATCCCCATCCTATAGACAATGAAACTGAAGCCCAGAGACATCAGGTGACATATTACAGGTCCCAACTAATGGAATGGCAACCTGAGAAAGCAAAGTTCCATCTTCTTTCCTTTCCACCAAAGGTTCTCAAACTAGAGTGTGTATTAGAATACCCAGGGGGCTGTTTTGGGGTGACGCAGGTTGCTAGATCCCACACCTGAAGTTTCCCATTTGGTAGGTCTGAGGTGAGGCTGGAGAATTTGCATTTCTGAACTGTTCTCAAGTGATGCCATGCAGCTATTCTGGGGCCATATGTTGAGAACCACTGACCTATACACTACTGGGTCATTGGAAAAGTAAAGCTCTCTCACAACTTATAATACAATAGCTAAAATCTGAAAACAGCCCAAGTAACCATGAGTAGATGAAAAAAGCTGTGGTATATTTATACCATGGAATACTCTGCAGCAGTAAAATAAAATAATTTCTTACCCTTTGAGACAGCATGGAGGGACCTAGAGATATCACACTAAGAGAAATAAGTTAGTCAGAGAAACTCAAGTATCCTTGAAGATGTCACTCATATGTAGAATCTAGTAACAAAATAAGCTGATGAACAGAGTGGATCCAGAGACATGGAATCATGGAACAGAGTGTGGAAACTCAGAGGGAAGGCAGGGTAGGGTGGGTGGGTGGGAGTTAATCAACTAAGGATCTTGTATGCATATATGCATGTCCCATGAACACAGACAATGGCACGGTGAAGGCCTAAAGGGGCTGGGGGTGGGGGCCTGGAGGAGGTCAATGGGGGAAAAGGGGGACATATGTAATACTTTCAACAATAAAGAATTATTTTTAAAAAAATAAAGCTCTCATTCCTCATCATTTTTCCCCACCTCCTGCTCCCTGAAGCAAACCTTAGTCAACTTTGTCCATGCAAGGAGAAAATGTTCTCATCTTTTAGCCTCTTTGTCTTTAAGATATTTTTCCAGATGACTAGGTATGAATATCCTGAACATTTAAAAGCTGGTGAACATTCTCATACTTAACATTGAACCCAGTTTCCCAGTTGTAAAATGGGAGTGACCGAGTTTTCTTTATAGAGATGTTGTCAGTATTAACAAAGATTATGTGTGCATACATACACAGTTTTTAAAAGAGGAATAGGCAGTACTGACATACAGTAGGTGCACGGTAAATGGTGATTATGACTTTTCAACTCATATTAACTCAGTACTTTGTGTCTGATCCTACACTAGGCCTTGGAAATACAGAAGTACAGAGTCTGGCCATGGAAACAAACAGTAAATAAGTCTTAAAATTATTAAACTACAACTGTGTGGCAATGAAAAGCATAGACTATTAGGAGAGACTATTAGGCCAAACTACTCTAGTCTAGTCTAGGAGATGGTTTCCTTGAGTAAGTGACATAGAAACTGAGACCTCAAGGATGAGTTGGACCAGCCACATAGAGAGGCCAGGAATACACGAAGTGGAGGAAACAGAGTATGTGCCAGCTATTTGCGAACTATTATAACATTAAACCAAACTCTCAAAGGAGCAGTCAAATAGCTAAGAGATAACTCCAATTCTTCGTTCTCTTAATTATCACCCAGACAACTTTCTATTTTGTGTATTAAAGGAATCAAACTCATATAGGAAAGCATGGTCCTAAGAAAAATGGAAACATGCTGAGCAAAGAAGAAAAATGTGAATAACAGATACAGCAGTTACTGAGAATAGTCTATTTAAAAAAAAAAAATAACTCTGATACCATGACTACGCCAACAGTTGGCATTATCATTTCTGACTGTGACCCCAGCCTGGTGGTCTGATGTTCAGCCCTAATGTTCATGGAGGCAGAGATGGTCCCGCCTCTTTCCCTTCCTGGGCAAAACTGCTCAGTGTTGACCAGATGTGAATGCTAACCACACGCCCTCCAAACATATAACAATCCCTCTTTATCTGACAGTTGCAGAGTCTTTTCTTTGGGGTGAGATAGCATGATGAAACATCTAGGGCGTCATTATTTGATGTGCTAACAAAACCACATTTAATCCTGCATGCACTCAGATTTCCCCAACAACACAGCTGTAGATGACAGGAAGTTGGACAAACATGCCCTTTGGGGCTGTGGTAAGGGATCCATGGATGTGGCTCTAGCTTGGAAGCTGGACAACAGTGCTCATGTCAGAACTGGGCTCTCCTCATGAGCAGGGACCAGCCTAATCTGGTCCTTCAGGCCCCCAAGGGCTTCTGTGTGAAGACAAGAGTTCTGTGTCCTTCCCCATTCGTCCCCTTTAGTCCAGCATCTGCATGTGAGGCGCTAACACTCCTTTCTCCATAAGCGACACTGAGAAATCGCGCTGCATTTGGAGACATGCCTGCATCTTCAGCTCTGGCAAGATAAAACATGGCAGGAGGCCATTTACCCGTGGGCCATTCTTGCCAAAGATAATAGAAGCCACTAAGAGGACTAGGTTAAATTTCAAATGCATGGCACTGAAGCTCTAAATTGGCTTGACTGCCCAAGCATCTACCTATCCTTTGAAAGGCTCCCAGATCAACTTCCTCTAAGAACCTTTTCCTCACCCTTACCCAGGAAAGACTGACGTCCCTCACCTGAACCTTAGTCTACAAGGTTTTGTGTGGTACCTCACACACACCCTCTCTATCACTGTCTCTCTTTATCTCTCTCTCAGCTACATAGACAGTGAGTATCCTTAGGAAAGCCTTTGCCACATTCCCCCTCCTAGATTCTTCATGTAACCAATTCAGCACCTACTAGGTCATAAGCACTTGAGTGAACAACTCACTGATCAATCAGCTCACACAGGGAGGGTTAAGTGGTCACTACAGAAACTTCCTCTAAGATCCTTTCAAATCTGAAAATACAAAACAAAGCATTAGTCCTCCATCTTTGACCAAAGCTTTGCTGCTTTTGCCCTGGCTGTGTTGCATTGTGGTTAGAGCATCAGCCCACATACCAAAGGGTCTCAGGTTCTATTCTGATCAAGGACACACACCTGGATTGTAGGTTCGAACCCTAGCCTCAGTCAGGGCACGTGAGGGAGGCAACCAATCAATGTGTCTCTCTCACATCCTTGTCTCTCTCTTTCTTCCTCCTCTTCCCCCATTTCCTCCCTCCCACGCTCTCTAAAAATCAATGGAAAAAATATCCTTGGATGAGGGTTAAAAACAAAAACAAAGCTTACTGACTTTATCATGTTCATTACAGTAAGATTGGATCAGGCTTTACACCCATGTCATAGGTGAAATAAATGCCAACATTTCTATTTTACAGATAAGGAAACTGAGGCGCAGAGAAGTTAAACATTTGCCTTAGTACACACAGCTATGAAAGGGAAGAGCTTGAGCCAGAACCGGTTTGGCTCAGTGGATAGAGCATCGGCCTGCGGACTGAAAGGTCCTGGGTTCGATTCCGGTCAAGGGCATGTACCTTGGTTGCAGGCACATCCCCAGCGGGGGGGAGGGGGTGTGTGCAAGAGGCAGCTGATCGATGACTCTCTCTCATTGATGTTTCTAACTATCCCTCTCTCTTCCTTTCTGTGAAAAATCAATAAAATATATTAAAGAAAAAAAGAAAGGGAAGAGCTTGGAACTGAACCCCATCTCTGAGACTGCAAAGCCCAGAGCCTTTCCAATGTATCATACTGCAGCTCAGCATGCATGGTCACGAGGGCAGAGCAAACATTTGCTAGGCCTAGGCCTCCAGCAAGGAACTGCTCCCTAGCACAGCTGAAGACCATAACAAAGAAAACTCCACCTCAGACATACGAGCGATGGGGACACAAGTGATTCCGGCAAGTTTCTCCAAGCAGCCATCTTGCTATTGTGAAAATGCTCTAATCCACTCAACAGTCTCAAATGAGAAAAATTTAAGCAGCGTTATTGATTGGCTTTCAAATCCAACTGACAGTGTTTCCCCATTGAGAATTTCCTCAAACCAAGGCTGTTTCATTAGGACTCCACCAATACAATATAATTAATTCAGGGGCTGTTGTTCTAGCAGGTGGAATAGCAGGGAGGATTTTCTTTTTCCTTCTTTATAAAACTAACACTACAGTTTGTGTGTTGGGGGAAAGGTAATAAACATGTCTTTACAATGGATCTGTTCGTGCTGGAAGAACCTCTTAAACACAGGAATAGAAGGCCGCAGAGCCCCGTAATTACAAAAATTTTACTACCTGTCACGATTCCCTATTATCCCACCCAAAGCGTGGAACCCAGAGCAACTTTTGCTTCTTGCTTCCGGAGGCCCTGGGAGCTCCTAGAGAGGCCAGGGGAAGCAGAACAGGACATGATGCAGCCCTTTATGCATTTACCAGACCAGCCCCACTTAGCTTCCCCACTAGTTCTTGCTCCTGCCCCATTGCCCCCAGTACAGCAGTACCCCCTTATCAGTGGTTTAGTTTCCCATGGTTTCAGTTATCCACGGTCAATCAAAATCTGAAAATACTAAATAGAAAATGCCAGAAATAAACAATTCATAAGCTTTAAATTGCATGCTGTTCTACGTAGAGTGGTGAAATATTGCATCACCCCACTCCGTCCTTCCCAGGACATGAATCATCCCTTTATCAGCGTATCCATGCTGTGCACACTACCTGCCCACTAGTGGTGTCAGTTATGAGATCAGTTATCAGAGAGTGAGAGAGAGAGGACACTCACATAACTTTTATTACAGTATATAATTGTTCTACTTATTATTAGTTACTGTTATTAATCTCTTACTGTGCTGTATTTATAAATTAAACTTTATCATAGGCTTATATGAATAGGGAATAACATAGTATATATAAGGTTGGTATGATCCTAAGTTTTAGGCATCCATGGGGGTCTTGGGTAGGGGGATCATTGCACTTACACACATGAAGCCTGTGTGAGACCTTAGACAGATGACATGATCAATAACCTGGAATGGCTCACAGTGGGCTTACATATTGAGCATTTGGTAACGTGGTGGAATCAATGAATGAGCCTGCACCTCTTGAACCCCTATAATGAAGAACTGGGGTATACCACTACAGTGACCTGCCTAATATAAAATAGGCCAGCTCCAAGTTAGCCCTGAGAGCTTCAGAGCATGACAACTCTGAAGGCCCAGAGGGAATAAAGGAAGAAGGGAAAAACCCTGAGTGGGAAGGGAGGGAAGCACCAAGGAGGGGCAGCTGGTAGGAGGAAGGGACTGGTGTAAAGGCCAATTACTTGCTAAAACAGCACTTATCGAGAGCATGTCCTATATGCCAGACATACTGACTCATTTAACCCTTGTAATGCTTTTGTTGTCACCATTTCCAGATGGGAAGGTTTAGAACCAGAGAAGTTAAGCAACTTGCCTAGAATCACACAGCTAGTAAGTGGCACAGCCAACTTCTCAACTTGGAGAATCTGGCTGTACAGCCCTCCTGCACTTACAAGAGTGTACCCCACAGAATACACTGACTTCTCTGGGTGCCTGAGACGTGTGCAGTGAAAAAATAAAAGCATGTGGTCAAAGGCAAATGTGGAAAATGGCAAGTTAAATGGGCTTTTTTACTAAAAGACTTGTTAGAGCTTTTGAATTGCTAATGACGCACTGTGGATCTCCAAGGGAGGAACAGAGCAGAGTATGTCCCACACTTACTTGACAGATTGGGGAGGGGGGGGAAGTGTTTGCGTGGGGAGGTTAAGAAAAAGCCTCTTTCAAGGAGCAAAAGCCTTGTGTCTGCACAACACCCACTGCCACTGCACCGGCAGCCGCCCCCTCAGACAGTGCAGCCGGCCCCACTCGTGCTGCAGGCTTCTGTCGCTGTGGATCTCACAAAGCAAAGTCCTCACCTGAGTTAATTGCCTCCTTCATTTCCCAACTCCTGTCTGTCCCTTCTGTGAGATTCTGCATGAAATCATTACAATCAAAACGGCTATCCGACTCTACCCAAATCTCAGAGAGAATTCTTCGAGAAGCCTGAGCCGATGGCTATTGCCGGCCACTGACAGGAGCAGTGATGATCTGCGTAAAGATAATAACTTAAAGACACTCTCAGCCTCTGGACGGAGCCTGGCAGCGGAGGTACTTTTCTGCTGACTGCCTTGGAGTCAATGACAGGACAAGAGCTCATTCTATGAAGCCCTGCTGTTCAGAGTTCAGTAAACACCCTGAAGCAGAGAAGGCAAGTTCAGGTAACTATTTCTTTTCTATTAAACGTACCGGGGTGACACTGATTTACAAAATTATAGGGGTTTCAAGTGTACAATTACATGACACATCATATTCATATTCCACCAGCCAGTCAAATCCTCTTGAATACCATTACAATGAGTGCCCTGACTATTCATACCAAGATCTCAGGCAATCAGGAGCTTCACGGGCATTTCACAGGACAATCTGAGCACTGAGTGGTAAGTCGGACCACCTTGGAATAAACCATATTTCGAGGTAATGAATGATGCAGTGGAGAAGTTTCCTCAGAGTCCTGTAGGAGGGACATCACTTAGCAGGCATGTCTTGAGTCCCTATTCACAGCGGTTGAGTCGTCAGACCAAGTCCTCCAAAATATTGCCCTCATCATGTCACTCCTCTGCTCACAAACATGCTGTGGCTCCCCAGTGCCAGTAAAACAAAGTGCAGACTTCATGACTGGTATGCTCATCACAACCTGCCTCAACCCCCCCTTTCTGACTAGGCTCCACCAGAATTCCCCATGCAGTCTCCCTTCCCCTTTCCTTCCCTTTCATTTCAAGCCTACTCCTCAGTCACTCCGTCGTAAGACCCCTTCCACTACCATCCCTGCCCACATTTATCCTCTAAAACGCTTTCCAACAAGCTCCACTTCTACGAACTGGAAGTTCTCCCCAACCCCGAAGCCACCTTAACCATGTTTGGTTCTTTTTTAGCTTAGGAGGGGCACGGAGTTCAGCCGTCCTCCTGTTTTCTGGAAGATGAAATGCTCCGCATCTTCCATGCCTGTGGTTTATATTTCAGCAAGGGGTGTCAGCGCTGATCTAGTGACCTCCCATTTTTATTGAGCAGCGTGCAATGTAATTGATGACAACTGCTGGGGCTGATATTTTAAGCGAAGGCTATTCTCAGATCCGCCTCCTCTCCCCATGGCTCTGTGTATAAATAGCCAACACAGCTATACCTGAGGTCCAAAGTGGGGCTTCTTGGCTGAAGTCCTCAATTATTCCCCATAAAGTCATGAGGTTTTCCAGGAGGATTTATAGAAGCAGATCTGGCTCTCAGGCCCACGAAGTTGAAAAAGCTGGAGCAGCGGGCAGGGCTCAGCCGGAAATAGTTTCCATCATTCTTTGGTTTTGTTTATTTATATTATTTTTATTTTTTTTGTTGCTGTTAAACAGATTGAAATACCATGTTCTTTCTGGTGCTCGGTTTCTGTGTTCACCCCCAAGTCAAAGGAAAGGATCATTTCTATCCCCAAGGGGCAAGTGAGACCCATTTTCACATATTACTTTTCCGATGTGTATCAGGAGCAGTAAGAATATGTTCCCTGGGCAGAGTTTTTGTATTTGTCTGCAGCCTTGGGAAGTGTAAATCTGGCAGTGACTTAGGCAATACTCATCCTTCCAGGACAAGAACACATTTCTGGTCCTGGGCTGGAAGGAACCAGCGCCCTGCGTGTGCTGTCCACGGAGGGAGCTACAGAAGCACAGTCCTGGCAGGGATGTTGACAGAGGGGCGTGGTCATCTGCTCGCTCTGCATCTGAGTGTGATACCAAACGAAAGGTACGTCCTTTCAAAGGGGCCTGTTTAGAAATTTTGGCCATTTTTAATGGAAAATTTCTAAACTAAATTACAAATACTTTCAAGTGCTCTAATGTGATTTACTGTGATGTTTCAGTCATTACTCAAAGTGAAAGGAGTGAGGCCATTGGAGGTTACTAAGATATGGAGAAGCCCAGACAGCTCCTCCAAAGTAAGCCTTCCTTGGTACCCCCTCCCTACACACACACACACACACACACACACACACTCACACAATCCCTCACCTAATGACCCAATGCTCCCCCACACCCACCTACATCCCAGCCATTAACAACAGCCTATCCCCTATCCGGGCATGGTGTTTATGTGCCCAGTAATACTTCAATCAATGTTTAAGAATGAATAAATGTGTATATCTATATAATAAAAGCCTAAATGACCGTTACAATGGAATGACCAGAATAACCAGTCGCTATGATGCACACTGACCACCAGGGGGCATATGCTAAATGCAGGAGCAGCCCCCTGGTGGTCAGTGCACTCCACAGGGGGAGTGCCAGTAAGCCAGAAGTTGGGCTCACTACTGACAAGTGCAGAGGTGGTGGCAGGAGTCTTTCCCACCACCATGGCAGTGCTAAGAAGCAGCAAGCCGAGTGGTAAGGACCAGTGAGGGGTTAGGTGGTAAGGAGCAAGGGTTCTGGACTGCAAGAGAGTGCAAGCCAGGCTGAAGGACCCCTCTCCCCAGTGCATGAATGTCGTGCCCCAGGCCTCTAATATCTTAATAATAAAAGGCTAATATGCAAATGTCATCACACCACGATGCCATGACCCTGGCACAGGGGGACCTGAGACCACGTCCCCCAACCCAGATGCCAGGACATGAGGCTGTGTCCCCCACCAGGTAGGGCTTGACAGGGTGGTGCCGGCTAGGTCATGGTGTTGCCCAGTTGGGGGGGGGGGGGTCCGGCCAGACACTTCTATTATAAAGAAAGGGCAAATATTTCCTCTAGCCAAAACCGATTTGGCTCAGTGGACAGAGCGTCGGTCTGCGGACTGAAAGGTCCCAGGTTCGATTCTGGTCAAGGGCACGTACCTTTGTTGCAGGCACATCCCTAGTGGGGGATGTGCAAGAGGCAGCTGGTCGATGTTTCTCTCTCATTGACATTTCTAACTCTATATCCCTCTCAATTCCTGTGTAAAATCAATAAAATATATTTTTTAAAAATTATTTCCTCTAATTCTCCTTTAATGTGCACAAATTTCACACACCGGGCCACGTGTATGTGTGTGTGTCCACTAGTGTGTGTATGTGTATATATATATATATATATATATATATATATATATGTATATGTGTGTGTGTGTGTGTGTGTGTGTGTATATATATATATATATATATATATATATATATATACAAACATATATATATGAATATATGAATAAATAAAATGTGGCCCTACCTTTGTGAACTCACAAGCTAAAATACATATACAGATATTTTAATAACAATTTTGCTTATAAGAAAATCAGAGCCGAGAAAGAGAGAGAGAGAGAGAGGAAGAAGATCAAAATGACAAAAGTGAAGGCAGCACCTTCTACCCTGTTACATGCCAATGCCTTCCTTTAATTGTGTCACGTTGACAATCATGATGACATCAAATACTCAAACTACAACACTGAAACTCATCTTCCAAGTTTCAGCTTCAACAGTATGTATGTACTTAAAGAATAACCTACCACCATTTTCAGCAAGCAGGGCCTGTGCCAGCAGCAGCCACGCGTGGAGAACAGGAACAGGTAGGTGATTCACGGTGGTCCTCATCATGTCTTAACCCCCAGGAGGACTCGGGTGGTTACAATGCCGTCAGGAGATTGCCTCTCTGGTGTGAGTGGGAGAGCCATCTGAGGACCAGGCTTAACCTCAAATGGTCGGTGAGCCAACTCAGACACAGGCTTCTATTTAGAAACTATGATGAAGCTTTTTAACAAATAAAAATACTAGTGCCATTGAAAGCCTCTCAGGATTAATCTGTTTCTAAAAAGGTTTCATTTTTACGACTCCTGTGAATTAGCAGCGTCTCAGGCACAGTCTCTCCCATGAACGAAATCCCTGGGTTCAGACCAACAATGTACCATTAGTCTGATACCCATTTTACCATTTTAAACAAAAGCAACCAATGATTATTTGGGTCAATTCCATTACAATCTTTTTTTTAGTAGGCAATTTCAAACAAACAACAAATTTGATAGAAACAGTTTCTATCACCCCAATCAATTCAGTTCCCAAAGTCAGCGAAGTGACACAGCTGGGCATGCAAGGAAAACGAGACAGCGTTCCATGGAATAGACAGCAAGAAACAGTGCATCCTTTACCTTGGTCGAAGGGCTTGCTGGGATTCCAGTTCCTGAAATAATCATCCTATATAAGGGAAAAAATAGAAAGCAAAGGTCAGATTTCAGAAAGATACTCACAAAACTATGTCAAAAGCTGCCTTTCTCCGCCCCTCCCCTCCCAAAACAAAGGAAAACAACAGGCTGAGAAACCTTTCCCAAACAGACATTAACGGGCAATCAGTGCTATCAAGTTACTTTTCCAATTCTTGTCTTTTCAACCATATGCATGCAATTCTTGGAAGAGCAAAAGCACCTCAGCCTCGTATGGAAACAGCCATGCTCTCCTCAGTGTGACAGATAAACCCAGAAACCTCCCAAAAGCGCAAGGTGCGTTTGTTATCGGTTACCCCGCAGGTGCGGCCCCGCTGCGCTCCTGAGGGACCCAGCCTCTTTGTTTGTAAGAGCCGATAATTCAACTGTCAACATTTCTTTTACGGGGAGACGTGTAACATGTGTGCAGTCCCAGTTTTGCAGCACTCACAAGACCTAAAAACAGAGCCCTTCAAATGCCAGGATGAACCACAGGCCTACATGTAGCTTAACACCATTCGTTCTCAGTGTGTTAAGATAATAAAAACAAAGGCCGGCCAATCTGGCTGATTCATAACCATGTCTTCCTTGCATGCCGCTGGTATCAGTCTGTGCTCCGAGGCTAGACACTCCGTTACTTTAACATTGCAAGGGTCTGGGTCACTCCCTTCTTCATATTTACACATAACCTATTCCCCACATCTACTAACCCTTTCCTTCCAAACCACCACTGTCTACCCTCTCTCTCCAATTCCCAGTGCCCCCACCCAGGTGTTAGCAAAGCGAAGAAGGTCGGAAGATGCAGAGGTTTCCCCCTTGTGTATCACCCTCACACAATTTTTAGGGCACGCGCCCCCCCTTTCAGTGAATTTCCTCCTGACTGTACCCAAAGTATCGGCCGTGTGTGTTTTTGGAAGGCACGCTGAATGCTGCAGACATTTTGCAGCAAGTGGTGCAGAACGAGACCTCCATTTCTCTTCCAGAGAAGTTAATTCACATCAAAGTGCACAATTAGTTTAAATTATTGTCCGTGCCCGCCTCCTGCTGCAGTTTATCTCTGACACCATCTCCTGCGAATTGTCCCGGCCTCTGTGCTGTGCAATTACCTGGCCTTATTAGATCCTAGTTGAGTTCACCTAAGCCCTTAAATAGATTTTAGGAAACTGGATTTAGAGTAAAACCAGAACATACCGCTTCATGGGCAGTGATTCCATTTTCCAGGGCATGAATAAACATGAGCAGGGTCCTCTGGATCCTGGCGACTCACCATTAAATTATTTTTAACTCCCAGGAACCGGTCCCTTTTCCTCTGATGGTACTTTGTGGCATCACTGGCCACCTCACCCATCTGGTTACGGAGTCTCTCCGGCTGCCCCCGGAACGTCACCGAGAAAGCTACAAGCAGCCCCCCGCCATCTCTCTCCACCAGTGATGCTGAATCTTTGGAACCGTGTGGTTTGGAACGCAGCGGCCGGTGTTAACTGATTGTAAGGTGAGGGCTGGCTGGTAAGTGGAAAATGTAGCGCCTCATTTCTCCGTGTGACGGCCAGGGTGCTCTGAGCCCCAGCACACACATGGTGCCAACACGTCCTGCTGCTCATGGGGCAGAGGAGAGACAGCCAAGAGGAACTCAGCTTCACACGGAAGACAAAAATAACAAAACGTCCATCTCTCCGACTGTGCTCCATCAATGCCCCTTCACACCCAGAGGCCGGTGTCCAATGGCCATGCGGAATCTCTGAATGCTTCCTCCTTGAATACGCTGTCCTAATACACGGAAGACCTTGGAAACTCAGGCCGTGTGTCTGACATGTCACATTCTCTCTGATGTCCAAGGAAGGTCTGAGAAAGTCTCAAAAACTGAATATTCCCTACTGATTTCAGCGCACTTTGTAACTGGTGGACTGCGGAGCACGCCTCAGGACCTTGTCACTTTTCCAGGTTAACCGTAATTGCCATTTTCACACATTTCTTGGGGAAAGTCATAGTTTTAAACATAAAGGCTGTAAAAGCAGGTGTCTGCATTAGAGCATTTGAAACCCATTGAAATGTAATAACCCTGCCTAATTGCTGCCAAAATGTGAAAGTGCACCTTGAGTGAAAGCTCATTATGCAAAGTGAGTCCTTCAAACAGCCCCTGCTCCGCAAGGCCAAGGCCACGCAGGGAGGGAACGTGATGCCCTGCCTCTGATTGCTTTTGCGCTGCCTTCGGAAGGCGGGTTGCCAAAGGAAAACCAATGAGCCCGGGGCTGATGGAACCCTGGGGGTAACTGCCTCGGCTGCAGCGGAGAGAGAGACTCCATGCGGGGGTCACGGGAATGGACACGTGGGAAGCACTCTGGGTACTGAGCCCACTTGGCGTGTGGTCAGTGAGCGTGGAGGAGGGGCTTCTTGGTGGGCGTTCTGCAGCAGGTCGGAGAATGAGAAGACTGGACGCACGGAGCACCCTTCCAGGCTGCACTAGCCGGTCTGGACGGCCTGCACACAGGGCAAGTCCAAGCAGGCCAGGGCGATATCCAACCATTCACTCTACATGGGGGTATTTCTGGGGAGGCAGCTTCCAAGCCCATGTGGAAAAGGCCAAGGATAAAAGAATTCCTCTTCCAGGGCTTCGCCTCCTGAGAATGTATTCATCCCTGAGTCCAACGTAGCAATCAGGTGCTCAAAGGACTCCAGGACAGCTGCCTGAGTCTGCCCTGCCAGGGCTGGCAGGTTCCCCAAGGCCTAACACCCAGAGGCATCACTCAGTCTTTTTCTCAATTTCTATCTAAATAAAAATATATAGTGCATATTATGCATTTTCCTAAAACAGAGCCATGACTACCCACCCTGTTGAAAGTTCTACCAGTTTTTTGACAATTCCCACCCAGGGAAGGAGCGTGCCTGCCTGTGCACAGTCTCAATGCTGTACTGTATCACCACGTGTTCCTGCATATGAACCCCAAAGTCCACTCGGATCCTAAGAAAGTGCAGGGCTGAAGGGGCCCTGGCATCGGATTCCCCCTTCCAGCCCAATAATGCTGTGGCCTGTAAAAATGCAGAGGAGCTAAAAAGCGTGTCAGATGTGTTAGATCAAACTCGCCGGGAAATGTGTTCCTGTCTGAGTTGACCTCTTAACTGGTAATTTTATCATCTGGGGATAAAGCTTTTAAAATGACTTGCAAGGACCTCAGCAACAGTTCATTTTTAAAACATGAGCCTAAATTGAAAGATGCAAATCTACATACAGTAATTTCTTCAATTCAATTACTCCTATTAGCAAGGGCCGGCAGGACTGAGGGCTGGCAGTGCAGCTGCCCCTGGGCATCCGGGGGGCCTCCCCATACAGTCCCCAGGTCAGGCCTCTCCTGAAAGGGCAGAGAGCCTCCCACCAAGTCCGCCCCATATGAGGAAAGGCTGATCCCACGTCATGGTGCCACTGCTTCGATGGAAATTACCACCTGTTAAAACCTGGGAGAACCTATACATGTAAGCCGTCTCAAACTTGAGCATAGTGGCTTATGTCTGACATTATGATCTCAGGCAACATAAAGTCGCAGTAAGAAGGCATAAAAGGTCAGCATGAAAGCCCTGGCCAGGTAGCTCAGTTAGTTGGAACATCGTCCAGGCACTCCAAGGTTTTGGGTTCAATCCCTTGTCAGAGCACATACAAAAATCAGCCAATGAATACATAAATGAGTGGAGCAATAAATCTCTCTCTCTCTCTCTCTCTCTCTCTCTCTCTCTCTCTCACTAATCAATATATGTTTTAAAATTAAGTCACAGTAAGAAAGTGACAAATCATTCCGTGTCTAGATGAGACAAAAGGAGGTGGTTCTGGTGGTGGAAAAATGGCAGACTGGGAATGATCCAGGCCCCAATTTTTCTGTTAATCTTTCACAGCAGATCAATATAGATAAAGCCTTATTTCTCCATTTATTTTGCTAAATAAATATATTTCTGACATCATACTGAACCCTGTGAAATTATTGGCATCCAGTAACTCTGGGTTTTCAACTACTTTAAAGATAATTCATTTTGATAAACATTCATGGGAAAGAAATCTGTTTAAAATATATACATATGTAACACATTACATATTACTATATTATATTAATAAGAATGTTTATCAACACATAGTTTAATAGATATATGTACCTAACTATTCATGTATGCTGAAGAACATTCTATTCTATAAAGCCTTTTGCAATAAAACCTTTAAGACTCCCTAATACCAAATGAGGCAAAAACATTCTTGCTATAATTAGGGTGATTAGTCCCTTTATCATAGACTAGGAGCCCATTGCAGGAAGATTCCTGTAAGCAGCTGCTGCGGCCAACCATCCCGCCCCACCCAGCCTTGCCCGCCCACACTTTCCCTCTGGCAGCTGCCTTGCTTTCCACTTTCCCTCCCTCTTCCTTCTATGCTGCCTTCCTCAGCAGATGCAAATTAACTGCCATCTTTGTTGGGTTAAATTGCATACTCCCTCTGATTGGCTGTGGGTGTAGCAAAGGTATGGTCAATTAGCATTTTTCTCTTTTATTAGTGTATATGCTCATGCCCAATGGGAAGTCTATGGTTCCAGTCCATTTTGAAAGGGAGCCTGGATTTCTCTCCCAAATGGCTGATGCCATTCAGTTCGAACATTCCCCAGGGCCTTGCCTTTCGAGGGGTGCTTATCACAGCTTAGAGATTGTCAAAGCTGCCTCTGGGGAACAGGTGGGGTGGCAGAACCCAGAGGAAGCCATTTTTAAATCCAGCTGCTTTATTCTTGCTTCTTCTGAAGGTGATGTAATATATTATATCATCTATCTTACACCTTCAGATACCACCAGTCAAAGATGCTTAGCTCACAGGAAACATTATTTCTCCTTCATAAATATTTTAGCTAAGTTTTTGGAACCTTGCAGTTTCATCTGAATATTACCTGAGATAATACAAAATAGCAGCCTAGAAAATAAATGGGAACCTCATTTGTCTTGACCAGGAGTGAGTGACAAGCACACGGCAAGTCCTGGCCAAACTGTATAAAATATAAGTAAGCTATGCCGGCTTTAGCATCTCTGTATCCCTGGGAAGTCCCATAGCTGTTATTGGGTTTGTGTCCACACAGGTGGGCATATGCTGTACACACACCCTAAATCACTCTCCTCTTGAGGAGAGTGATTCTGTGATGAATTGCTCTGACATTTGGTATGAAGTCCTGCAGGCCTCAGACAAACTGATTCTGAAAATAACAATGTCAGTTGCTCTGCTCTCTCAATAAATAACCCACCAGTAAAACACGGATAATAACTGACAATCATACTTGTACTGTAACTAATGAGAAAAGATAAAGCAGCAAATGGACTGTTTATGTGCATTTGATGAATTGCAGCCCCTGGATACACCAATGAAAAATAAATACATGCGTGCTGGCTCACTGAACTAAAACAAATATTTACCACTGAGATTTAGGGTTTAGAATAAAATTTACATTTGATTCAGCAACCATTTGGATACTATGTCTACATACATTTGAAAAGTCAAACACATACCTCAACTTCCTGAGTACGAAAGCATTATAAATGAGAGAAAAAAAGAGAATCACATCAAACAATAGGAAGGAATGTGAACATTTTTATAGTTGCATTAAAATGTCATGTTATCATAACATTAGATTGGACATAGGCAGATATTTTCCTTAAGTCACTGATGATCATTCCCTTGAAAAAGGCCCCATCACTCACTATGTCCCTGGGAAAGAACGATAGGTTATAGAGTGGAAAAGGTTATAGGTTGGAAGACTGGAAGTGGGGAGAAATCTGAGTGTGCTCTGGTGACTAAGTCATCACTGTAAAACAGCTACCAGAATTATGGTTAATCCGTGATTAGTGACTATGAGAGTTCCAAATGAACAATTTCCTGTGACACAGAGTGATATTCAATAAAAAAAAAACACCAAATGACGTCAGAGGTCAACAGTAATAGACCTTCTACATTTTGTGCAAATAAATTATTTTGCCTTGAAGCTCCAAAACAGTTCATAGAGGTCTAAAACCTGATAAAGACACAGACTTATGGTCTCAAAAATATATAGTGTCCCCAAAAATGTATACACACACTTTGAATAATTATAAAGTGTTTATTGAAATACATTTCATTTTCAAAACTGAGCTATCAGTTGGTAAAGTGTACACACATTTTGGGGGATACCCTTTACATAAATGAATGAGACTGTCATGGCACCTCCAGCCAACTTAAAGATTATAATCATCACAAAGAGTTCCCTTCCTGGGGACTGTCTGTCTGTCCCTGTCTGTCCATCTATGATGGGGGTGGGGGAGTGGCCCACTGACTTGTTCTTTTCTCCAAGAGAAAAACCGAGTCTGAATTTTCTTCCCCAAAGTATGCTTTGCCTGTGGCTTTTTCTCCCGGGAACATGAATGGGTATAAGATGCTCTAGTTGTCCACTGACTGAGACCAGGGGTGTCTCCCCAGACTAAAAGCCCATACCCCTGACCTCATTAGCAGGAAGCGTGAATGCAGGACTGGGAGAGCAGTGGTTCTCATCCTCGGCTGTCATGGGGGTCAACACCAAGGCCCCACCCAGGAGAGGCTGACTCAGTGGTCTGGCTGCAGTCTCCATAATGGGGTTTTTTAAAGCTCCCAAATGATTCTACTGCGTAGCCTCACTGGCTAAAGGAAACCACACACTAACTCAGTCACAGTGACTCACAGGTGATGGTGTGGGGGGTGAGGATTCAGAACCACCACAAAAAGCAAACTAGGTGCAGCCCATCAGAGGCCTTCCCCCAGCTCCTGGAACTTCCAGACTTGGGAAGTGGAAGAAATGTATTTTAATAAACACTTTATAATTCCATCTTCCACTCCCAAGCCTGCCAGCCCCAGCCCCCACATCCCACCCAGGCTTCCCCAGCTCAGTCCACCCAGTTTCCCAGCAAGAACCCACATCTTGGGCTGATCCGCCCTCTTCCTTCCTTCTGCCACCCAGACAATGACCACGTCCTCTCCCTCCTGGACCTCACGGCTCCCCTGGTTTGTATGCACAGCCTCTCCCTCAAGTCAGGCCTCCACAGCCTCCCCTTGGGCCACTGCCATGTGCCCAAACCAGCCTCTGCCTCCCTCCAGGCCTGCCTGGCTGTTCACACTGCTCCCACGGTGACAGTCTGCCCACACCACATCACACCCTCGCCCCTCCACCCCCACGAAAACACTCGAGTTGTCGACTTGTCTCCCTAGCTCCCAGACTAAGGCCAAGCCCAGTAGCAGCTCCCAGGACCCTGAGAGGTACAGTCTCTACTGAGCCCCCCTTTCTCCCTGTACCCACAGGCCAGCTCACAGGCTCTCTCAGGCCTCTGAGACTCTGCACCTGCTGCTCCTCCTCTGCTTGGATCTCCCTCCCTCGGGCTCCTTTAGTCACTAAACATTCACTGCTCTACCAAATCCTGATTCAGATAGTGCTTCTCAGGGGCAGACTCCCTGTCCCCACTCCCTGCTGCCCGGGGCGGCTCTGCTGTGCTCTCCACAGCCCCTGTGCTTTCCCCCACAGAACACTGGCCCACCCACTCGTCAGCCACAGTGCTCCTGCAAACTCACCACACAGAAGGCCAGGGGCTGGGCATCTTCACCACCAACCCCCCGGGGCCTAGCACAGTGCCCACTGTCAACTGGTACTCAGTGAGCAAAGAAAGCAGTTCAAGCTCTGCCGCGTTTTTATGCCAGTGTCGTGGGCTGCAACTCCCCAAGTACTTCCCCTCTGAGTGGAAACCTTAGTCCTCCATGACCAGGAGGTTTCTGAGGAAAGGGATGGATGACCCCCTTAGAGTGACCTCAAGTCCAGCAGGAACCAGAACCTGGGGCCAGCCGGGATGAAGCTGGAAGGTCTTGGAAAGAACTGACCAAGGTATGCAGGAGGAGGACTGGCAGACCTCCGCCCAACATCCTCACCCCACATCCACTAGGGCCCTCAGCCCCCAAGGAACAAGCAGGCTCTATGACCTGGCTCTTCATAGCTGAGCTGGAATCTGATGCAAGATACAGGATTTGCATCAAGTTCCGGTTCAAATAAAAAAGTGGAAATCAAATAAAATAATCAAAGTAGTAGTAACATTAATATTAATCATATGGTAAATCATAATAATAATAGCAATAAGTCATATGGTAATAGCAGCTATCGTTTTTGAATTCTCAAAGTGTGCCAGGTACTGTGCTAAGCCCTGACTATGTTTTACTTCCTTGAACCCTTACAATGACCTTCGGAGTGAGAGGAAAGGCAGCTCGTTGAGGTAGCTGGGAAAGTGAAGCTGAGAGAAGAAATCACTAGTGAGAAGCAGGACAGGGATTTGAACGTTCAGTTTTGCCCAACTCCAAAGATCAGGCTCCAAACACCACGCACTGCCTCTGTGACACTCAATGAAGAGAGGAGCAGGGAGACTATTCCCCGGAGAGAGGACATGGGTCGGCTGCCCTGTGATGACGCTGAAAGAGAAGCCATGAGCACACAGACCAGAGACCTCCCAAGAGGTCCTCCCTACCACTGCCACAACTTTGTATCTTGCCTCAGCTTTCCTGTCTGTGAAATGGGGGACAGCAACACCTGCCTCACAAAGTCTGTGTGAGACTAAACCGCTAAACCACCTGTCACGTGCCTGGGTCTTGGAAAGCAGGCAAGACACCTGAGTCTAATCCACCCAGACCCAGGTGACTTCTGGGGCTTCAGAACGTGGCCCTCAGCCCTGTGGCAGTGGCCCCAGGAGCCCTCTGCCTTCATGTGCTCCTGGCTGAGCACTCACCCGTCTGCCACCAGCACTCCCTAAAGCCCCATTCAAAGCAGAACATCCAATGCTGACATCAAGGCACAGCATGAGGGAAGTGGTGGCTTTGGCACCAGCTGCCGCTCTGAAAACTACAGCCACAGACTCTGCATGAAATTTTCATTAGCTGCACAGCTAGACCTGCTTCAGGTCCTCCCAGCTCTGTCATTCAGCCTCTGCTTCAAGGGAACATCTGGGAAGGGTAGCAATGAAGACTCGCTTCACTATGTCCCTGAAAGTATCCTCCCAGCCACCCTACCCACCCTCCTCTGCACGCTGTGACCCTGCCCGTGAATGACTCACACAGCAGATGGGAATAAATCTGCTCAAGGTCTTTTGTCCACTTCAAGCCAATGGTGTCAGGATCAGAAAGTGCTCATTTGACGTTTTCCCATACTGAGAGGTAGCCAGTGCAGGGAACACTCCCTAGCCACAAGCCACCTCTGCAATCACCAGCGAGGCTTCCATGGAGAACAGTGGGAACCCCTCCCGGAGGAGGCATAGCCATGGCGAAAACCAGAGCTCATCACAGGAGCCAAACACTCCCTAGAGGCTGACTGAACACTCTCCACAGGTCCCACTCCCACAGGCTTCTGAGCCATGGCAACAAGCTGCCTTTCCTCTCACTCCACTCGCATTTGTGCAATTCAGTGATTGACATAACAGTCTCTCACTCTCAGCACTGCCAGAGAGATGCCTGGTAGACTCAGGAGACTTGGAGAGATGACCACAAGGCTCCACACTTGGGAAGCTGCTTACCTGGCCCTGCTGGAGGCTAAGTCCAGCGGGTCATAATAAATGTGAGAAGTCCTCAAAAGGTTGAAAGGACTCTTTCAGCAGGGCTGAAAGTCTGCATATTATTACCTGCTGCTGGCAATTCCCTCCACCTGATGGTCCTTTACTGTTTACCAAACCTTACCTTTGATATGTATATCTGCTTTGCTAAAGGGAAAAAATGTGTGAATAAAAAGCCCTGGGTCTGGAGATTCACAGAGCCCACTTCACTAGAAAGTGGAGCCTCCCCTGGCTCTCCCATGCCTCCCAAATTTGTATTTCACGTCTAGTCTCTCAATTCATTTACGTATCATCCCTTCTCCAGATTCCTGAACCTTTGCAGTTTCGGATAAGACCCCAGCATGGCCCCTTGGTGCAGTAGATGATGTACTTATGTCATGTGACTAGACAGAAAGCCTAGAGGAATGAAGGAAGTGTCTTCATGCAAAGAGCAATGTGTGTGAATCCCCTACTGATAGTTCTTCCCCGACTACCAGGAGACTCCATGAACATTTGGGTGTCCTCTCCCCTTCAGGGGAATTTCTACAATCTGGACGTAGTCATTTATGGCCAGGGCACCAGAGAGAGTGAAAGGCTGAAGCTGCCAAGAGGCCTGAGGATCTTAATGACCCATGAGCCAGGCTGACTTATCTATAAGCACTGAGGAGTCACTGGAGGGCTTACGTGGAGGTTGACACTATCAATTGGTATTTTCTAAAGTATGGCACAGATTAGAGGAAGCCACATGTAACCACGGACACAGTGAAGAAGTTCAGTCTACAGGTGCACAATGATCACTGATGGATACATTTGTTATATACATGCCCTGTGATAGACAAAGATACAAGTAGCACCCAGCCCTTACACTCTGGGAGCCACAGACTGACTAGGGGAAAGAGATGCCAGAATACAAGCTGATGAAGCATCATATTACTTGGTAATGTGGTCATTATAAAAAAATAAATAAAAGTTATAGGAACACAGAGGAGGAAGCCACCAACCACTCCTGAAAGCCAGGGCAGATTCTACTGAGATTCTATTGAGGAAGTGGGACTCAGCTGGTCCTGAGGAACGGAATTTTCCAGGAACATATGGTGGAGGGGACAGGACCCTGCAGGTGGAAGAACCTCCTCATGAGACTAGTCTTTGCTATGACAGCCCTCAGCTCAAGCTAAAAGCAAAGAAGCCCAAGTCCAGCTGCAGCCACAGAGACAAGATGGCAAGAGACACCGGCCAGCTCTGCTCAGGATCTTCCAACGATCCCTCACCACAACACTCAGTCTGCCCTTTGCTCTGGGACTGGGAAGCTCCACAGCTCCTGTAGCTGGTTATTGGCATCATTACAAATGTCCACTCTGGCTGGATGGCTGAGCAATACCACCTGTGTTTAGGACAGCCACCTGACCCGTGTGTGACATGCCAGGGATGAAACCCCATCAGCAGGAGCTGCCATGCCACCTATGAAGGACACGTGTGAGTCATTAGGGACCACAAGTGGAACAAGCTAGTCTGTGTGTTTCTCCCTCTCTCCATCCTACAGGGACATATGCTTGCTGCACCTTTACTTCATTAAATAATTAAACATCTTGCCGAAACCGGTATGGCTCAGTGGATAGAGCATCGGCCTGTGGACTCAAAGGTCCCAGGTTTGATTCCAGTCAAAGGCATGTACCTTGGTTGCAGGCACATCCCCATTGGGGGTGTGTAGGAGGCAGCTAGTCAATGTTTCTCATCAATGTTTCTAACTCTCTATCCATCTCCCTTCCTCTCTGTGAAAAAAAATCAATAAAATATATTTTACAAAATAATAATAATTAAACATGTTTCACTTGTTCTCAGCCAGCTCCCTGAGAACAAGGGCCATGCCCTGTGACCATGCCTGGGAAGCAGGACCCTGGAGGTCGCCCTCCCAATGCCTGTTCACTGGTAACAACTAATCGCCTCCTGTTCCCATTGAGCCTTTGAAGGCCCCATTCTTATTTGCAGGGAACAGGTATAGGGAGAGGAGATAAACAGCCAGAATTCACTGGTACCCATCAATTAAGATCAAAACCCCCCCGAGAAAAATTATCAGGTGAGATCATTTATATGGTAACAAAACACACATGAAGAAGGATATACTTATTTCCTGTGGAGGAGCATAGAGCCAGCAGAAGCCATGTAATACTTTTATTGTTTCACTTTCTTGCCATTTATTATTTGGGGGAATAACAGGAATGTTAATAATGGAAGTCCCAGCCAGCTCTAAAATTCAATGACTCTAAATATGTCAAATAATAAATCAAGTGTGCCAGAAAGCTCTGTGTAAATAAAGTAGGAGCAATTTTCACAGACTATCAAGACTAGAATGCGCTGGAAGAAACCAAGCTAGACAGAAGCAATAAGCTGCTTTTGCTTTAAATGTGAGCACCTAATAGGAACACAAACCATAACTAGGTCCTAGACCTTTATGTCCCTTTCCTATTAACTAACCTACAACCATTAAAGAAAGAGTCTAGCTGGGTTTTCGCACATGATGTCCAGAGCTACTAAGAGTGAATTTTTTGGGAAAAGTTCCTTAGATCAAATTAGCTTCTCATAAGCAATAGAGGCTCCTAAAAGAAAGCCATGTTCAAAAACATGGAAAGAAAAAAGAAAATCAAGAGGTTTAAAGAGAACCAAAGATGCCTAATGACTGCTTCATCCACTCTATAACCACACTCTCTGCGCCCAGTCACCTCCCCAGAGGCCCACAAGGAAAAGGGGAGCTGCCACAGCCTCCACCACGCACGGAGCCAGGACAGCGTGGCTACCCAGGAGAGCGTGGGGCTGTTCATTGAAACTGCTCTTCCTATTTAGCCAGTTGCATGGTCACAGCATCTAGGAAACCTCAACTATCCTTAAATATTGCCCTTGACCCAACAATGTAAGAAGAAAAGAGAAACAGTGCAGAAAAGGTTTATAGAAAAAACAAAATGGTAATGGTTATCAACAGTTGGGGGAATATGAGAATTTTCTTTCTGCTTCTAGCCTTTTAATTATTTTTCAACCTTTAAGAAATTAACATGGATTACTTCATATATGTGTATGTTGTCTCATCCATTTACTCATTCATATTCATTTATTCACCCATTCATTGGAAGTCCTATGAAATAGGGAACATTAAGACTGCATCACTCTAACACTAGACCAGGAGGTACAATCATGTTTACACTTGAATACACAACACCAAAATCTGCAGTAAGATGCACACGAACAGCTTGGACTGAAGCAAGTGGGAAGTGAAAAGGAAGAGCTTCCTGAACCATGACCTCTAGGACAATGACTAGAAACGTTTCTGGGCAGCTGGATGGAACCACAAGCCATTATTATTAGCCTGTTTCTGGGCTGGCACACAGGGGCACCATTCATTAATTCCTTTTGTCCTGACACTGCTGCTATCCTAGAAAGGAATGAACGACCTGGAGTAAGCAGGGGGTGATCTTTCCTGCCACAAACGTGCAGGAGAAGGGCCCAGAGCTCACAGTAGAAATCATACATTTGTCCACAAGGCGGTGACAGCTCCTGCTACAAACCCTAATTGTGGCTCCATTTAATAAGGCATCCGAGGCTCAGATACTCGTCTGATTCACCAGCAGGACACACAAATCAGCGCTAGAATTGCAAACACCTTGTCAGGGCTGCCTGCTGGAGCTATCTGAGAAGAACACTGCATGGGTTACTTTGGTGTTGCCCATCAAAGCCTCAGATGTCCATTTCTCACACCGCTCTTTTCACAAAACGCAGCTCTTAACCCAGCTTGGAGCTGAAATCAATGGTTCTGCTTCCCAATCTGAAACATAAGAAAACATAAATGCCTAGGGCAGTTTTTTAACTGGTAACTTCTCTTGACATCGGCATAGCCATTGCTTAAATGATTCCGGGCAAGCAATTCTATCTCTGCAAGCTTCCATTTCCTCGTCTGTAATATGAGGGGCATGGTGCCTACTTTACTGGGATTACTGGGAAGATTATTTGAGACATATATGCAAAATGCCCAGCATGCAGTATGCACCCAAAATGGAAACTGCATTTTTTAATTGACCTCAGTGTACTAGTATCTCCTGCTCTAAGCTGATAACAGAGTTTTAAGCACAGACCACTGGTGTCATCTGGATTAGGATATTTGCGATTCCCCCATCCAGACTCTGCAGAGACTTTTAAGAAATCAAATCTGGGTGATGGCTGCTCTGGAAAAATAGCAGCCACTGCTCTGTGTGAAAGCGTAAATAAAATGCCACTTAAGTAATCACATTACTCACAGCTCAGGCATGTGATCCAGAGCTTCAAGCAACAGCGTGTATGATGGATTTCTCATTACCTGTGGCTGCCACTGCAGTCCACCCAGCCAGCTGAGTGTGCTGGCGGCAACATGTACACCAGCGCCCAATGGGACGCACACTCCTGCTGTCAGTGGGGACAGACTCCACAAGCGGGAGCTGGTGCCTTCGTAATGAGGTGGTAACGGTAACGCAAACTCACACGTTTGCCTGCAGAAGAGCCGCCAGGTTCTAAGTCAGCCATTAGAGGTCCCTTCCTGGCCCGGGCTGGGTAGCTCGGTTTGTTAGAACATCCTCACAATACGTCAAGGTTGCTGGTTTGATCCTGGGTCAGGGCACATACAAGAAGCAACTAATGAATGTATAAGTAATAAGTGGAACAAAAAATCCTGTTCCTCTCTCTCTCTCTCTCTCTCTCTCTCTCTCTCTCTCTCTCTCTCTCTCTCTCTCTCTCTCTCTCTCTCTCTCTCTCTCTCTCTCTCTCTCTCTCTCTCTCTCTCTCTCATTCTCTGTGTGTGTGTGTGTGTGTGTGTCCCTTCCTCTCTCTCTCAAATCAATTTTTTTTAAAAAAAGACCTTTCCTCACCTCACAGGGGCTCCCTGCCAGGTAGGGATGGCGCCTCTCAGATGCTATTTCAGACTACTTTTGCCTGGGCAGTGCCCAGTATCAGACCAAGCACCAAAGTTAACGCACCTAACCCACTTCCTTTTGGGAAAGGCAGGACTCTGAAATCCTGGGTGTTTCCACTGACTAGAGCCACCGTGGGAAGTGCTGAGAAGTAACCAGGGATATGCTAGGTCCCTCGGCCATTCATGCTTTGGATAAATGCAGACGCTCTAGAAAAGCCCCTTCAGAATTCAGCTGCAAGTGCCCTCCACAGACCTGGGTGTCTGCAGGGCACAGGCTGAAGTAACCCCAGGAAGGACGTGAGGGCCAGTTCTCAGTGTTAAATTGAGGTTCACCGAGGCAACTACTGCCTTTCGGTGGGGACGGAGCTCTCTAACATGGGTACTCTGACTGAGGCAAGGCTGGGCCTCAGAGACGCAGCCCTTCCAGCCCACCAGGGCTTCTGCGCCCTGTGGTTGTCTCCCCTACACTCGCTCATCGATACCTGCTCCTGGACCCTTCCTTCAGAGCCAGGTAAAGTGGACCGTGTCAGATCCCAGGCCTCTCACATTCAATAAAGGACCCAAGTTCAAGGTGACAGAATTCCGACAACAGAAAAAAGTGAGAAACATTTGGGGAGAGGGCTTTGGCTGACCCCTGAACTTACAATACACCTGTCAGCTCAGGTCCAGGCAAGGAGGAAAGGAGAGGAGGATTAAGAACTGGTGGAGAGGGAAAAGGGGAATGAAAAGAGTCTGCAAATAGTCTTGAAGGGGAGAGATACAGTGACCGGGAAAATGAACATGGATGATGTAAGAACATGCTCGATTACATTCCTGCAATGGACTCAGAGGGCAGTAAAGCCACGACTCGAGTCTTAGGGAGGTGCTGGTCCCCATCATTTTCTAACCGGAGTTCAAAAGACAGCAACTCAAGCCTGTGTTGAACCCATGACGGGAAGCAGCCAATGTCTTTTGAGCATCTACCACTGGCCAAGCACTGTGCTCTCAGCTTTATGTTGAACATCCCTCATAATCATCACAACAGCTTTGCAAGGATGGCAGTATCCTCTACCTTTGACCATTGAGGTGGCTATGGTTCAGAGAGGTTAAGTAAATGGCTCCAGGTCACATAACCGAAACAGCAGAGCAGGGATTCAAATCCAGCTCTGTGAAGACTGCGGAGCCCTGGCCTTTTTCCACGCTGTAATTGCCCAGCACCCAAGTTGGCCAAGCACCTCCCCAAGTTCTGGACCATCATCTCTCGAAGGAGGAGCTCTGTAGCACCAGCTCAGACCAGCTCTGGTGGAATCAGGCCTGGTAAGTGAAGAAATTATGACTTCTCTTGGCAACTGGTAACTCCATTCGTTTGAAGGACAAGGCCCACCCTTGACAATGCCCAGGGAAGCTGAGGCTTTAGGGCTAAGAGATGGGTGAAGCCAGAGTATGGAAAGAGAGGAGAAAGGAGTGAGATCCCAGGAGGAACACACTACACCAGACCTCTGCGTGGTGTCCAGGGTGGAGCTGGGCTGGAAGGCAGAGGATGAAGCAGAAGCCTCACCAATGAGGCGTCATTGGCATTCTAAGCAAGCCTGCCTGCTGAGGGCACCAGCCTGCAGTGTGACCTGTGAGCCACCCGACTAATATGCCTCCTCCCCCAGCAGCAGCGTGAGCCCAACGGCGGCTCTCGGCACTCGTCTGCGTGAGCGCACACCGTAACAAACCCGGGTCCACCTTGCTACATCAGGTACAAACACGCTTTCGGTCCCTGCTTGCCTTCTTGCTGGTCCTTGCGTTCCTCCACACAATTATGCCTGAATGGCTGGACTGGAGAGAATACTGAGTAAGTTATGGACACATCCTGGACCACAGCTCCCCAGACCTTCTATGCTTATTCATGCCGTCTCTGCTCTTAGAGGACCACATTACTCTTACATCTCCCGCAACCACCATCTACCTGGGAACATAAATCTTCCCACCATAATGGGAACAAGTCCCGTAACAACAGTGGCAGTTCATTACCAAGCCGTTTGGGTTGCGTTTCTCCAAGAAAATAAATAACTGGTGTAAAGACTGCCAGAAAAAATGCCCCACCAATACTCAGCTTAAACACAATGATTTATTAGAAATTATCGAAAGCTATTCACACCTGGGGCAACCATAAGCACCCGTGGTCCTCAGTGGGTTATATACTGAAAGGCGGGGGAAGTGGTAAACCACAGAACTGCTACCGATTTCCCTTCTGAGCTGGTGTCCACCGGAGGCCCGCCCGAGCCCCCCTGGCTGATCCTGGTGATGGATTCTTTCACACCAAGTGCTCAGGCGGGAGGAACCCTGGGGAAAGAGCTGTAACAGATGAAGAGGGAACCCTCTGTGTAGAGCTGCCACCCAGTGCCAGGTGGGGCTCAACCCTCCAAACTAGGGGTCAGCAAACTCATCTATAAAGGGCCAGAAGTAAATATTTTTGTCACACATGCTCCTCCCTTCTTTAAAAATGTACAGAATATTCTAAACTGCTGACCTCGGCTGGGTTTGCCCACAGGAGCAGACCACTCCTCATGCTCCTATCTATGTAGTGGATGCTGTTTGTCATCCCATTTTAAAGACAAAGGGAATGACGTGCTGAGATATTAGGGATCATACACTCGGCAAAGCCAGGCAGGATTGGAGCCTCGGCCCACTGGTTTTCAAAGATCATATACTCTCCACTATATCTCATTCCCCAGAAACACTCCAAACCCAGCAATGCTCTTTTCAGCCAAGAATGAATTTCCAGGACGGGTAAGACTGGATGCCAAAGGAACCAATATCTGTTGGATGTCTACTGTGTATGGAGCCCTAGCTATGGACTTCACATGTGAGAGCCCTTGGGTTCGCCATGGATGGTCACACAGCCTGCTCACTGTACAGAACGGTCAGGAAGGGAGGGGGTGAAGTCCCACGTGCACTGCTGCATCAACCACACCCGGGAGCAGGGCTGCACCCACCAGAGAGGACTCCTCCTTGTTTCTCTCTAATTCCCCAGGGTGGCTGCAGCAGGCCTGCGGGGTACCTCCTGGGGATGGGGCAGGACGTGGGAGGAGCCTGCAGCCTGGAACAGTGGAGACAGAATAGAGTCAAGTGTGTAGACTCACAAAGTAGGAAGGTGGCAAGGCAGCCAGTGACAGGCACCCGGACACCAAGCATCAGTCACAAAGGAAAACCAAACTCGCTGCCACCCCCAAGTCTCAGGATAGAGTGGGACAGTAAGGAGAAAGAAAGACCACTGTTTTACACACAGTATGAATTAGTGGGCTTCATTACTCCAAAAGGTGGTAATGTGGAAAATGGTATTTTAAGGAAGATTTAGTTCAATGGACATTCACTGACTTAGTGATCACTTACCTAAGAGTTTATTAAAGGAAGCCAGGAGCAGCTGGATAATTCCCCTAACATCTTGAGGTTTATATGGTATAGGTTCCAGCCTCAACAAAAAGAGACTCTTATCCTGAGAGCAAAATGGGCGAGACCCAGTGTGACTGCTCTTCAGGGGCTCCTGCTGGCTCCTCCCCCACCAGTTCCCCTGACCTATGACCCCTAGGCCATCACCCCTCCTCACCCCCCCACCCCCAATTAACAGGAGACTTACAGATGTCGTGATGTAAACTGTTTCTGCCCAGAGTCCCCAGCAGAAGACAGCTGGGGTCAGCCCTGAGACTGCCCAGGTGTGCCATGCCCCACACTCCACTTCCTGGGCACAGACTTCGTGGTCAAAACTTGCAAGAGGCAAACTGAGCCACATTCTGCAGAAGGTCCTGCAACACAGGGACTGGCTCTGCCTCAGCGCTTGGCGGCATTTCCACGAGAGACAGCGCTGGGAAAGGGGGCCCATGAGACTTCCTTTCTCTTATACCCTACCCAACCGGGAAAAAAAAAAAAAAATACACTTATCGTGCCTTCCCGAGACTTCAGTGGGCAAAAACTTAGCTAAATTGTTAGAGACTAGTTAACCAGTGAACGAAACTGTTTTTCCCCCTCCTTTTTGCGCCTCCAACTCCAAGGACAAGATTGTTCTCAGTTGCCCCTTAAAGATTCTGCACTTGTCTCTAGACAGACACTAACGAGAAGAGAAAGCAAATTGCTCTCAGCAATTACTAAGCTCTGAACTCCCTGAGCAGCCCATCTTCATGCTGCCACTGCAGTTATGTCCACGGACGGCTGGCTCAGGCTAGGGCAGTCATTCCCAGGGCCCTTGCAACTGCTAAATTGTTCAAAAGGCAATGTGGAAGATCACCCCAAAACAGCTGTTTATGCTTTAGGCGTTACCTACACGGGGAGAGAAGCAATGGACGGGTGGAAGTCACAAACCATAAAATTGAGAAAATAGGATTTTCAAGTTAAAAGTAAAGGGAAGTCCCTTTGCAAGAGGTAATCATTAGTCAAGTGGAAGCACCGGAAGGCAAGACCCTCTGGTTAAGGAGGAAAGGAAAGTGGCAAGAGTCACCCACAAATGACAAGGCTCTGAGCTACACCAGTCCCTGAGGGGCTGCATTCACCACTGCTATGGACCTCGGAGCACAGAGGGGGCCTCCATCACACAACGAGAGGGAGCTAGGCCCAGCCCCCATCCTCTGTATGCTTTTCTCCTTCCATCAACAAGGCTCCCCAATGTACAGGTAGCTTCTAAATCAACTGTGGTAAGTTGTGCTACTCAAGGCACAGTGCTATTGATTCTCTGAAAGAACAGGTAATGGCAGCTGCTACTCCCTTCCAGCCATAAACCAGGAATCTAAGAGACTTGGGAGCCCTTGGACACATCCCACCCTCACTGTGTCCCAAGTCTTGACAATAAGCTGCCCACAGCATGAAAAGCCCGGCACAGAGGCCGAGTCCTACTCAGTGCTTCCCCAATGAGTGTCCTATCTCCCCAACCAGGGCCATCTCCCATCCTCAGAGCTGTGAGGATTGGTCAGTGGATTAGAATGGAAGAGTCTTCAACCAATGAGTAGAGAGAGGATCTGGAAGTTGAGAATCTAATCACTGACCTTTCCTAGGTTTGCTGCTAGCTTGGACATCAGGCCACACTGAACAGGGAAACCTGGACACGTGATAATTTTTACATAAGTCTAGGCCAAGTTGTTGCTAAGCCTTGAGGCCACCATATTTTTTTCCAAAACGTCTAGGTCCTCCTGAGGGAACCAGGGAGCAAGATGCAATGCCTTCTAGAATGAGGCGATATTGCACAAGTTTAAAAGGAGACAGACAGCCTCACTAATTTATTTCTGAGATGGAGAAGTGGGAAAGGAGAGACTACCCAATTTTTCACCAGTACTGCCCTATTGGTAGGAGGAGGCCTGAAATGTGGTTTGGCTGGCTTGATCCAATTTGTAAAGAGCAAGGATGCATCTTCGCCAGCAGGGCGGTCGAACAGAGCTCTGAGCTCTGAGCCCAACAGAGCCCACTTTGAATCTCGGCTCCAATTTTATTGACTGTGTGACCTTGGAGGTACAGAACCTCACTTTCCAATCTATAAAAGGAGGTTGTTAATGAGGGAACTTCATAGACTTTACAGAGTCTAAATGAGGATAATCTGTGGAAAGTGCTTAGCAAAAAGACTGACTAGTGCTCATAATGAGTAGCCATTATAGGTAGAATTATTTTTTAATAAATGATTCTCATTTATGTGCATTTTTAACCCTCAATTCATCTTCTTTTTCAAAGCCTTCCCATCATATTACCATTTTAGGAGAAAAAAAAAAAAATAAAGGGAATGTTTGGCTGTTGCTTTTCTTTAAAACACAAAATTCTCTGGTTCTTAAAACAGGTCTAAAGAGTCAGGGACTTAGAGTCTTTAAAAAAGAAGAGAAATAAACAAAAACCCTGGCATGTAAGCCAGAGGCGAAGGTGAGGGCAGGCACTTCTGTTTTATCATTTAAAAAGCAATTCAGGAAGAAAGACCACAGGGTCCCCGGTTGGAGATGTGTTGGTTGAAGCCAGAACAAAGCCACAGAGAACTGTACAGTCTGCTCAACAGAAGCAGGAAATCCTATTTCCTAGATTTTGCTTTAAAATATGTGAGGAAATGGTTAAGCAAAGGAGAAAACTCATAAAGCACCGTCCTCATCAGGAAACACCATGAGGAGATTGAAAGAAACAAACCACAGAGAGAAGATATGGGCATGAGTTAAAACCAACAAATGGCTTACACTTAGACACACTGTACACAAATTGATAAGAAAAATACAACAGTCCAATTCAAAGGAACAAGAAAGTTGAAAAGGTATGTCACACAATTGGATACCCCTCGGCCAAAATATTCCATCAGAAGGGCTGATCTACAAGTAGGTTTACAGTTGTGAGTACACAGAGTTTATTCTTGTATTATTACTTTTTAATGATTGTATGATTTTCCACATGAGGAACTGTGAGCCTCTCTGTGTTAACGATGACCAGGCCAGGGTAGGAAAAGTGGGCCAGGACCTGAACTCAGATTCACCGCTGGCAGGAGAGTAGAAGTATAGCCGCTTCAGAAAACTGCTCCACAGATACCTCCTGACCCAGAGACTCCACCCCCAAGAACACACCCAACAGAAATGTGTACAGATTTACAAAGAGACACAAACAACAATGTCCATAAGCAGCAACACTCAAGAGGACCCTCACTGGAAACAACTCAAACGTGCAGCAATAGCCAAATGAATGAACTGGGATCAGCTCACACAGGGCACACATCTGTTCTCTCCGCATGACTCTATTAGGAAGAGCTGGCTGGGAAAATCCCCAGAACATCTTCCCAGACACGGGAAAACCATGTCTGAGAATGCAGCCAGCGTGTCAAGGAGCTTGCAGCCAAAAGGTGGAGAGAAAGCGGGGCCGTGCCCTGGATGCAGCCCTGCCTGACTTTCAAGTTATGTGAACCAGAACTCGGCTGTCCTTACGCTAGTCTGAATGGGTTATGTTCCCTTGCAACCATAAGAGTCTAACTCAGCAGAGGTCTCTGAATAAGGGCCCATGTAGGGACATTTTCCAAAACAAGTGAAGGCAAACTAGGGGGTGGGGAGGCTGGGGGAGTGGTTAGGCCAAGCAGTCCGAATTACCTCTAAAGAGGGTTTCAGGTGGGAACCCATCTTAAGCTAATGCCCCGACCCTTGCTCAGCTTCCAGGAAAGAAAGGCAGTATGTTCCGTGAGAAAACTGTGCCGTCCCCACGCACCGGGACAGGTAAAGAAAAGGAAAGGAGGAGGGGAGTTCCACCAAAATGCTGGGGCAGCTATCGGGGTGCAGACATGACCGGAAGCAGCTGAGCCACCCATCCTCTTCCACAGCAAACCGCTGTCAGAACGCGGCCCTTCCCCGGCAAAGCCGAATGCACAGCCAGGCCTCTCGACTGCAGCTGAATCTCCACGGCGTCATGAATGTTGACCCATCTTTAACGAGATTTTCCTGCAATTTTAATTCTGTGCGAGACCCAGCCAGGAAGGAAGAACAGAATGGCATTTTACTACCTGTAGATACACACCTTAACTTTTAAATCCCCATCTTCAGATAGGAAGAGGAAATTAAATCCATAAATCCACTGATTTATCGCTGCACACACGCGCGCGCACACAGCGGGCAGCGACAGCGAACTCCTCGCAGGCTGTTTCCCCAGAGTCGCTGCTGCAAACACAGTGGAAAATCCAGACGTGGAATGAGAAATAATTTCATTTTAATCTTGTTTATCTTCTTGGTCTAGGTATCCCCTATGGCCACTGCCCATCTGGCACAATCGTGTAAGGAAACTGTGGCCACTGTTATTTAACTGAATCCTTTGATTGGCTTGTGGGTTGTTTTTTCAGTGTCTACTACAGGCCGTTGGTTATTAGGTTTATTTTTCATAAACAAATCTAATAAGGCAACACAGAGGGCTATTCATTTCAGGAATATGTTGAAATACAAAAACAACAACAACAACAACAACAACAAAAAAGCACCCTACATACAACTTTTTTAAAAATATATTTTTATTGATTTCAGAGAGGAAGGGGGAGAGAGAGAAAGAGGGATAGAAACATCAATGATGAGAGAGAATTATTGATTGGTTGCACCGAGACTATAACCCAGGCATGTGCCCTTGAACAGAATCGAACCTGGGACCCTTCAGTCCCCAGGCCGATGCTCTATCCACTAAGCCAAATCAGCTAGGGCAGTGGTGGGCAAACTCATTAGTCAACAGAGCCAAATATCAACAGTACAATGATTGAAATTTCTTTTGAGAGCCAAATTTTTTAAACTTAACTTCTAATGCCACTTCTTCAAACTAGACTCACCCAGGCCGTGGTATTTTGTGGAAGAGCCACACTCAAGGGGCCAAAGAGCCGCATGTGGCTCACGAGCCGCAGTTTGCCGACCACAGAGCTAGGGCATATGAGTGTACATGGAATGCATCTGGAGAGGAGCTAACAACCCAACAGATTAGTCCCATTTCAAGTGGACCAGGAAGAAGGCAACAGACTCACCAAAGCGATATGCAATTAGTAATATTATTCTGCAATTCTCATCATCAAAGCATCTTAGAATGTTCAACGTGCCCTATTTAATTCTGACAATGTCCGTTAGAGACCCAAATTGCAAACTTTAGCCTGCACTGGAATTGCAGAGGGGATGGTTAAGAGTGATCCCTGGCCTTGCCTTCGAAAAGTCTGACTTAGACACTCTGTCCCCGGGCTTAGAAATCCAACCCCACCCGCTCCCCAGGGGCTGTGGTCAGCTCACAGAGGTGCAGAGACAGCGTAAAGAAGCGCCACCACAGGGAAAGGCATTCGCACCACACCATGTACCTGGATGAGAGCCCAGGAGAAACGGGTCTGCCGGCCCAGAGAGGCACTGCCCCATAGACCTTTCGGTGACGATGGGAATGATCTGTCATCTGCACTGCCCAGCGCAGTGGCCAAATGTGGGTAATGAGCATTTGAAATATAACTAGTATGACTGAGGCATTAAATGTTTAATCTTATTTTGCTTCAATTAATTTTAACTTAAGTGGCCACACGTGTCTGTTGGTTTATTTATTGAATCATGCAGCTCTAAATGGAACAGCAGCATTTAAGGGGAAAAAAAAATTGGAAGTTAATTGGATTAGATTAGACAGTATTCCTTTCCACCTTTGGCTTCTCAGCAACTCTCCTCTCTCTCCCCCTTCCCATACTCTCTCAAATATACATGTATCTATGGATGGTCTGAATGCTTACTATTCTCAAAAATTCTATCAGGTAAGTTTTATGGATGAGAAAACTGAGGCTCAAAGAGGCTAAATGATGTGCCCAAGGTCCAAGTCACAAGACGACATAGGACAGAGTCAGATTTGAACACACATCCTACAATGTCAACACCATGTTGTTCCCGTTACAATATGCAGCCTCCACAATAAATGAGCTCGACTTAAAACACAAAGAAAAGGTAACAGAATTATCAAATCCCTTACCCTAAGCTCCTAAAATTGTAATGACTTTTATATATCAATTGGCATCCCTATGTAGGGTTCCATAGATTAAAAAAAAAAAAAAAAAAAAAAAAAGCCAGCATCACAGAGAAAGATAAAGGGCCAACCCCACCCTGCAGAACTTGGCCCTCATTGCTTCTCCTACTCTCCAGCACCCCCTTGTGTTCACTCTGCTCCTTCTGTTACAGCAACAGAGCACTCTCCTGCCTCAGGACCTTTGCACTAGCTGTTTTCTAACCCGAAATGTTCTTTCTTCAGATATTGACATGGCATAGTCTCTCTTTCTTGATATTTCTGATCAATTATCCTTTATAAATGAGTCTTTCCTTCACTATCACCTTTTTATAAGTTTCTTTTACCCCTCCAAGCCACTACTCTTGGTACTGATTCCCTCCCTTTCTTTTTCACTATTGTATTTATCAAATGTTTATTGTGTGTCTGCCTCTGCTCTTCTTGGGACTTAAGCTGGATGAGGACAGGAATACTATCCTGTTTACTGATACTATTTCACCCCTGGCCCCATGCAGTAAAAATACTCTGAATTAGTACATAGATATACAGCAAAAGTTCCCCAATACTTTACAATACATTTCTATATCCCTTGCAGTTATCTACACTAATAAAAGAGTAAGGTGCAAATTGACTGTACCTTTGCAATGCTCACCAGCCAATCAGGAGTGAGTATTCAAATTAACCCAACAAAGATGGCAGGTTAATTTGCATACATAGGTGCCAACACAGGTGTTCCACACTGCTCCCAGCTGCTCTGGGCCTCTGGGCAATGCAGAAAGGTGGCTCCCGGCTGGTGTGAAGGCAGTAACAGCAGCCAAGGGAAGGAAGGCCCATTCTTGCATGAATCTTCATGCATCAGGCCTCTAGTAAATCAATAAATGTTCTTCACATAAACCTACTCAGTTGTCACTGTATAGCCCTAATAGCATCATCTCCACAAAGTATTATATCTGCCCCTACTCTCTACCCTTCACAGAGCTAATACTCTTCAAACAGAAATGGCCATGTCTGTATTTCCTCACAACTCCTGGATCCAAGGAGCTCCACCACAGGGCCAGCCAACGACTCATACTCGACTTCTTTCATTTAAGAAATATAACTCCATTATTTCTGGCAATTTTACAATTGCAGCAAAGGCTAAGGATGAAAATTCCCAGTACTTTCCAAAGTAGCTACACACACCCCCGTAAAGGCCAACTGTAAACAGTATTTACAATGCTGGCATGCTTAGATAATGCATTTTTACTGATAAATTAAACGGTATTGTTGGACGCAAGCAGCCTCTGGTTTATATCTATCAAATATCAGTGGGGTTAAGTCAGATATAAAGCAACAAAGGCACAATGATATGGCTTTCTTTTACACAGGTATTTCCCTCATGTATCACCTTACTGAATCGCTGAACATCTCAGAAGGTGGGCTTTATTATAATTCCTGTTAAGAAGGCAAAGAAACCAAAGCACAGAAAGGCAATACGATCTCTCAAATGCCACATCAGGTAGGTAGATGGAGGCTGAGCCAGGATTCAAATCTGAGCCTATGCTGAGTTGAAGGACACAATCTCTACTTATAAGAGTTATGAGCAAAGAAGCTAGGGTGGGTGTTCAGGCAACAATGAAGTTGCAGTGGGCAGTTAGAGGGAGGCACCGCTGGCTGATGTGCACTAACGGTGCATCCAGGCTGTGAGCAGTATTGTTTGACTGTGAGCAGTGCTGCTCGTGGGCCTCCTGCATGCACAGCACTCATCTATGACCAGCACAGATAAATCCCAGTGTAGGGCTCTCCTCTGCTGGAGGTGCCTGACGCTCCACAAGTACCATTCATCATCCCAGGGAGACAGGTTAAAAGGTGCACTCAACCAGGCAGGAACTTGACACAGTCACATACAGCAGGGACTGGGACCTGGCCTTGATGAAGCACACAGGCCGAAGAGCATGGACCTCCACCTCAGGCTTTGATAGGAGGTAGCTAAGCCCTCCAGCAAAAGGGAGAGTGGCTGGGTTAACCTGCTTAATGAATGTTAACCTGAGAAAATCTCAAGGAAAGACCAAAGAAGAGACAAAAGTCTCTATAACTAGAGGTCCAGTGCACCAATTTGTGCACCAGTGGGGTCCCTCGGCCTGGCCTGTGGGATTGAGCCAAAACAGACTCTCTGACATCCCCCGAAGGATCCCAGATTATGAGAGGGTGCAGGCCAGACCGAGGGACAACACTAGTGCACAATCAGGGCCAGGGAGAGATGCAGAAGGTTGACCAGCAGGGGAGGGACCATGGGGGGGCTCCAGGGCATGTCCAGCCCATCTCGTTCAGTCCCGATGGGCCAGACCCCAGCAGCAAGCTAACCTACCGGTCAGAGCATCTGCCCCCTGGTGGTCAGTGCATGTCATAATGGGTGGTTGAGCAGCCTTAGCATATCATTAGCATGCTATGCTTTGATTGGTTGACCAGATGACTGGACACTTAGCATATTAGGCTTTTATTAGTATATACTAAAGGCCTGGTGCATGAAATTTCTGCATGGGTAGGGAGGGTCCCTCAGCCCAGCCTGCACCCTCTCCAATTTGGGACCCCTCAGGGAATGTCCACACCTGCAGTCAGACATCCCTCTTACAATCCGGGACTGCTGGTTCCTAACTGCTCGCCTGCCTGCCTGATCACCCCTAACCACTTGCCTGCCTGTCTGATCGCCCATAACTACTCACTTGCCTGTCTGATTGCCCCTAACTGCCTCAGCTTGCTGGCTTGATCACCCCCTAACTATCCCCCTGCTAGCCTGGTTGCCCCCTAACTGTCCAGAAGGAGGTCAGACGTTCAAAAAATGTCTGGTTATAACCGGTCTAATTAGCATATTACCCTTTTATTAGTATAGACATAATTTGTATGTTATTTGTATAAAATATACATATATACATAAATACATGTGTATGCATGCATCTATACATGCACATATACCCATGTGCGTACACACACATATGTACACATATGTATTTCAGAGGTCCTCTCACCTAAATCTAGGAGATCAGCAGGTCCCTTCAATTGAAGTGTGAAAGAAAGATTTCTGTAAATACTTAATATTAATGAAAGCATAACAATTATATGAAGTGGAAAAAGTAAGATATAAAGGTAGACAATAAACAGATTTTTATTATATAGGATATACTAGAGGCCCAGTGCATGAAATTCCAGATTTTTATCTGTTTATCCAAAATCTCATCAGAAAATGAAATGCAACTATACAAATATGATGAAGGGAAGCACACTTTAATGGGCCCAGGGAAGGGTCTCTGGAGTCAGACTGACGTGGCCTCACCTCAGCTCTCCACCTACCTATGAAATGCTGGGCAAGTCACTTGATCCTAATTCTCACACAGGGATAGCCCTGTAAGGATTTCGTGAGTTAGGCATCTAAGGTACTTTGTAAAAAGTGAGAACTTGGTGAATGCCACTGTCTTCCCCTCTCACTGTGATGGACTAACCAACCTTGAGTACAGGGTATTCTGCACAAAAAGGGGCCTTCCCAGACTTCCTGTGGAGACTTCAGACACAGCATGGTTTAAATTCCATTTTGACAAGTCCAGATTCACAAATTTTCTCTAAGCAGCATGGTTTCAGAGTCATAGGTAAATATTTTGAATGCTGAGAGGGTGGCAAGGGCTGTAAGTGGTGATGACATCCATGTGTGCACTCTAGATGGCCCATAGTGCTGGGGTCGAGATGTCTCTAAAACAATGTGCTTCCAACTGTTATAACATTGAATAAACTCTTGAAGAGATATCCTACAAATCACCTGAACTTACCACTGGATCATTGCAGGGTCTATTAACAGGCTAGCAGAATTTCAGGCTAGCCCTACCTCGTGGAAATGCACCTTTCAGAACCAATGTAAAGGCAAAGGGGGAAATAAAATTAGATCTTTAATAGTTTTAAATAGATAAATTGTGGGAGGGCATATATAGTGTAGAAGATCACTTTACAAAAGGAGTTAACCTTAAGGTTCCTTTAAATACATTTTAGATCCTATTGAAAGTCTAATTAAACTATATGTTCCCTTCCAAGAAAAATAAAAAGCACACATTTATACAAATGCATCACAAATATTTCAGGGGTTTGTATACCCTCTAATGTGTCCATAAACTCTCACATCCATTAGGAGTTCATGACTCGGGTTAAAGAACTCAATAGTGCATCTCCACTTCCCACCCTGTCACGTGTCCCAGTGCCTAAAATGGGGGGGAGGGGAGTTATAAGGCCAACTGTTCCGCACACTTCCACCACTCTATTTTCAGAACAGATACAGGGCTGGTTCAAAGTTGGTGCTCAATAAATACAGTGGGTGAAAATACTGTTATTGAATTATGAAACAGGAACTGTAAACAAGACCAAAGAGAATAAACTTAAACCTTAAAGCCTTTACCATTATTGACAATAAAAAAAAAAATCCAAGTATTTTTATTCATGAGAAACTACAGTAGATTCTGATGTTCAAAGGCTTGAAGCTTAGCACCTCCCACAGCACCTCTCCGGGACCCTGGCACAGCAGGTTTGCCATAAACTTGTTAACAGGGGTACACAAGCCCTGCAGCAGCTGCATTTCCTCGTAGGCTCCACAGACTTCTAGAAGTCTCTCATCACAGGGAAGGCACGTGCTTCACCAAGTTCAGCAGTTTTGTGTGTGCAGCAGTTTTATGTGTGCTACAGAATGTGTGGGACAGTTGGGAATAGGATTTTTATAGTGACAACAAATTAGGAATGTCCCTCCCCCCTCCCAGAAGGCACTGTGGTGAGGCCTGTGATGTTGGAAACCCCGGCAGAGCTGATGAGGGAAGCAGCTTCCACCTTGATGGGTGAGCAGGCAGGTTGTCTAGGTTCACCAAGGAGCAAAGTCTGTATGCTGCTCTGGCCAGTGTCACACAAGTTCCCCTGGGATGGCCTCTCTCTGGAGCAGAGGGGAGAAACACGGACATGACTGGCTGTGTGACCCCAACAAGCGGCTTAGCCTGTCTGTGCCTCAGCTCCCTCTCAGCCAGCAGGGACTATGATGTCATCTAGCTCTTGGTGTATTAGTTTCCTAGGGCTCCTACAAACACAATACCACAAACTAGATGCCTGATAACAATAGAAGCTTATTATCTCGCCGTTTGGGAGGCCAGACCTCTAAAATCAAGGTGACGGCAGAGCCATGCTCTCCCTAAAACCTACAGAGGGGAATCCTTCCTTGCCTCTTGTGTTTGACGGAAATCCTGGCATTCTTTGGATTGTGGCTGCAACATATAGCATTTGCCCTCCTTTGTTTCTGTCCTTACAAGAACACAGCTATATTGGATCAGGGTCAGCTCTAATGACCTTGATGTTCAAAGGCTTGAATCCACACCTGACACTGAAGGTAGGAGAGGGATAATTATCTTAACTTGATTACATCTGCAAAAATCGTCTGAGTCAGATCACACCCAGAGATACCAGGGGTCAGGACTTCCACAGATCCTTCTGGAGGCCACAATTCAATGCATCACAGGGAGATTCGCCAAGATAGGGCTGAGCAGCTCTCAGTACAGTACCGGCCACAGGAGGTACTCAGTGTCCACAGCTCATTAACTGTTATTGGTGCCATGGACAGGCCTCCAGATGGCCACTCCTGTCCTCTATGCTGCTCCACCTCATTGTCTATGCTGCTTACTGACTGCTTAGTCATCACCTTCCATAGAAATAGGGCTCCTCCCTGTGGGCTGCTCCCAGTCCTATATCCTTACTGCCCAGCTCAAATCCAATTGCTCCATGACAACTTCCCCCAAAGCAGCCCAAATGACCTAGAGATCCCCCTAGGCTCAGTCTAGGTGTGCTGGGAAAGTAGTAAGCCTCAGGGACCCTTGTCAAACACTCTCCTTCCAAAACCTTGGGTTGGATCTAGCCATGTGCTCATGTGGACGTACATTTGCATAAAGTGGGCAAAAGTAAGATTTTACCACAATCAATTATGACTCTCTCCTCCCTCCCATGCCAAATTCCACTCTGTCACATCCCACCTGGCTCCAGCTAGCACTGGAACCCCGCTAAGAGGAGTCAGTGGAGATATGTGCAGGGAGAAGTTACTGGGATGAGTTAGGCAGTTTGAGGGCACGTCTATGTACAAGTAAAGTGGTCTGGGAATGGCTTTCAGGAGTGTTACCATGCACACGGTGTCCTAGTGACACGCAAGAACAGGGCCAAAAGCCATGTCAAGATAGAAGCATGTCCCTCAGTGCCCAGCACCGAAGTACATGTGGAGAGAAGAAAGAAGTCCTAAACGTACGGAGACAAATTCAAGATGGCGGGACATCAGCCACGTAAAACAGTGCTTGTTAGTGCCCGTTCAGAATGCAAGTTCTCTCCCACCAGGAGCACCTCGAGAATGAAGCATGAGCAATTAATTACAAGCACGCATGCTTCATTCCTTTACATCTTGGTGGGAGTCACATGACCTAGGGTTATTCGGAATCCCTGAGCGTGAGGGACACATCACAACAGTGAATAGCATATATCTGTGTGAGAAATCAGGTGCTTTGTTCATGCAATCATCAAAACTTAAAAAAATTCATCAGCCATGCTAGAGGGAAGACTGAATGATCTTTCTAATCTCTCTGTAGAAAATATTGTGAAATTAATGTTATATAAAGAGACAACCAAAGAACATGCAAAAAAAACAAAAATACACCAAAAACAAACAAACCACCATACAGGAGAAATTGATTACAGAGGTGTGTCAGTGGTTAATGTATAACATAAATCTGTTCTTTTCCGAACTGGGTCATGTTTGTCATGTCTGTCAGCTTCTTTTTAAATTTGTAATTTTCTGATGATTTATTTTCTCAGCTAAACAACAAATAACTCTTCTCTTAAGTGTGTATCTATAATGTTGTGTCCTTTTTCATAAGGAGAGTACCTACGCTGTATTAGCTCCAGGCCCCACAAAACCCGGAAACATGAGGAGCCCCCGGAATGCACCGGCACACACTCTCCTCAGCAGGACCCACAGGTGCCAAGACAGACCTCATCCTTGTCCAGCTCTGTCACTTGATGGTTATCTAACTTGGCTATAAAATGGAATTAGCTTATAGGCCAGTTTGTAACCTCAGTCCCAAATAAATATTTGTCCCTTCTCCCAAGTTCTGTGCTAAGAGCTAGAAATTCAATCATGACATCCCTGCTGAGGTCCCTGTTGTCATGGGCACACGGACAGGAGGGGATGTGGGACTTTGCTGATGGGAACGAGAGTCCATCCATTTAACCACCGCCTCTGAAATCTTTCTAACAACCGAAATCACATATTCACATAAGCGCCACCTGTTTTAATAAACCTCTTTTCCTCCAAGAGCTACGTCTGCCAGCCAGGGACACAGCACACTGTACCACTGAACCCTCAGGCCAGCGCTCAGCCTCCCCGCCTCCAGTGGCTCCACCCCACAGTGTGTTAATAAATATTTGTCAATTCTCCCAAGTCCTGTGCTAAGAGCTAGAAATGCAATCATGAGCAGGCTGTGGCCTCCCTGTCCACCATGGAGTTTGTGAGCTGATCCGGTCGACAGTTTTTACTCACGGTGGGTTATGCCCATAATGGCTGGCAAAAGATACACAGCAAAGGAAGAATCTGGCACACAATGATAAAATGTAAGTTTTATAGATGAAAACTTCCAGTACACAAGAAGCAAAGATGAGAGGACTCTTCAGGATCAGTGGCACCTAGGTGACTGGGGAGGACACCCTGGGAACCGCTGCAGCCTGCTAGACTAGCCCACAGCGGTCAGAAACGGGGAGTGCAGTAAGCGCAGCTGATGCCCGGCACAGCCCGGGAGACTGCACTGAGGGGTGAGCCAGCATCTGAAGACTAGAAAACATCTCTGCGGTGACTCAGGTACCACCCTCTTGGAATGCTCACTAGGTGAGTATATGCATCTCCAGAAACACACCCTGCACTACACAAGGTATGTATTTACAGAATGACGGGTAAGTGTTAGAAGCAATGGAGCCTCACCAGCATAGTTCAGTGGTTGAGTGCCAACCTATGAACCAGGAAGTCAGGGTTTAATTCCCAGTAAGGGCACATGCCCAGGTTGCGGGCTAGATCCCCAGTAGGGGGCATGCAGGAGGCAGCCGGTCGTTGATTATTTCTCATTATTGATGTCCCTAGCTCTCTCTCCCTCTCCCTTCCTCTCTGAAATCAATAAAAATATTTTAAAAACATAAATAAATGGGATGCTGCTCCCTGAGCCATGAAGATGAAAATGATAATACACACAATGCTAAGCACAGTGCTGGCGGCTAGTAAAACCTTTGGACTAAGTTACCTAATGCCCATCTGTGCCAGTCACTTGCCTGTTTGATCTCAGAACCATCCCTTGCTCTTCCTCTGCCCTGTGTCAGAGGGAAAGACATTTCTCAGCTCTCTTGACCTCTGGCTGCAGCAAGGCCCTTTTGTCCAATGGGAGACCCAGGTGGGATGTCCGAGGGCAGGGGACAGGGATGGGCCGGGGTGCTTCTGCCCTGAGATGGCATCCCTGCAGAGGTGGCATCTCAGCAGGACTCCAATCCTGTGGACAGCCATCCCGTGGTGCTCCCTCACCCAGGGCCACCCTCACCACAGTCCTGGCTTCTCACCTCTCGTACCACCGCTGCCTCCCGTGTGCCCCCAGCCCAGGAGAGGAACAACTTCCTGCTCTTCTCTCCTCTCCCGCCTCCGAAACCAACTCTCTGTGTTAAACTTCTCCACTGAAAACACTTGAAGTTGTTTCTATTTTCTTAACTGGACCCTGACCGATGCACCATCTAGAGAAAAACTGTTACACAACCACTCGATGGAGCACTCAGCAGCCATTAGAAAAGTGGTGAATGTGCTGACATATTAAGGATGACTGCGGGCGATGGTTAAGGGAACAAGTAGACTGTAAAACAGTATCATACTCAGAAAAAAAGAGGGAGAGGAATGTTCATATAAACGCTAAAAAATGACTGTAGGAATATACATGAAATTTTGACAAGTTATCTCCAGGTGGTAAGATTATGGATTTTTTTTTTTATTTCTTTGTGCTTTTCTGAAGAGTTTGATTCCTTTGTAATAAGTATGAATTACTTTTATATCAGAAGAGCAAAAAAAAAAAAAAAAAAAGTCCATTCTATTCTGGGGGGAAATGTCATCTAAAAAGAGATCGATCTCCAGAAAGAAGTGATGGATCAGCTACTCCACTGGCATCCCGCCGTCTCTCTGCATAACACAGACTCCGAGTGGAGAAGGCCTTCCGACCTTGCTCCTGGCGGAAGTGGGGTGAAGCGAGGAGCCCACAGGAAGATAACGGGGCGATGAGGTGGAAGATGGCAGAGTTGCCAGAACTCCTGCCCAGGGAACAGGCCCCTCCTGGTCACACCGCACTCGTCATGAGAGCTTTGTTCTCGTCACCCACTCTTCCGCCCCCTCCCTCCAGTCAGGAAGCAAATCCGTCACCTCCTCCAGAAGCTCCCACTCTTCCCAGCCTTCTGCTGTTTCCCGAGTGCCTCTGCTCCCTTCTTCTTGGCACACGTAGGCAGCCCAGTGCCTGCTAAATGCACTGTCCTCCACCAAGGGCGGAGCATGCTGTGGCGTGATCCCCACTGACGGTAACTATCTGCTTATGCGAAGCTTGAACATAAACCAAGTCCTGGCTCTGCCACTTAAACTCTGTGTCCTCAGCAGATCCCTCCCCTTCACTGAACTGTTGAGTTGAGGCTACGGACACTCATCACACGGGATTATCGTGAAGATGAAATAAAACCTCCAGAAAAGTATCTAGTATCATGCCTGCCAAGTAAGTAGGGACTCAGAGAGTGGGGTCTCCCCAGCCTTCAGTAAAGGGGCTCACACACTGAAGGCAATTAGGTAAAGAGGTTGTTCAATGTCTCTTTTTACACATGGATGTCACCACGCTGGTCAAGGAGGAGCTCTGACATGAAAATGCCTGTTTCTTTGCACAGCAACCAGAGAGGCACAAAGGCCTGGAAAGAGCACAGGCTTTGCTCTGTGTGTTGAGTGCAGCCACACTGCCCAGCTCCGTGCTGAGCTCAGGTAAGCCACTGAGCCTCGCCAAGCCAAGTCTGTACGACAGCGTGCTTAACGCGCCTCCTGGCATGGGAGGGCTCTACAAATAGTAACTGCCGTCCTCCCATTCACATGAATGACATCAAGCCTTTTCTCAGCTCAGGAAGAAAAAGGCAAGCAAACCTCAGCGCAATTATAAACAGCACAGCCAGCGGCACCCAGGTGGAGCCACGCTGGTGTCGTCTTCGTTTAAGGATTTTATGCTGCCTGCTGATTTGTTAACCAGAAGAAGCAATTCCGCAGGGGAGATTACAGTTGAAATAATTGTTTTGAAGAAAAGAGGGCGGATCAACACGCCAGAATCATTAATCATCAAAACAGTAACGTACATTCGATGAGCTGGCCTCCGTGGAGCGTTCTCCCCGTGACGAAAGGAGAATTTGCACAAAAATCTATAGTTGTGCCATCCCAGCTGCCTTCAGCATCCCCCTCCCTGCCCGCCCCGCTGCACAGCGGTGGGGATCTGTGGCTGAGAATGAGGGTTCCGGTGGGAGACGGGCCCCCATCGTCAATCACTACAAAGCACCAAGGGTTTAATGAGTTTATTAAGGAATTAATACTTCAGCGAACATTTTCAGCTGTTTTCTACTAAGTAATGTCCATGAAATACTGCAAGAGCAACCCAAGAAATGAAAGGCTGCGACTCTGAACAGGAGAAAAGCTGCCTCCCCCGGCCGGATGCGGGTGGGACACGACATTGAAATCAATTGGGCGCCGGTAAGAAGGTACCAGGGTGATTCTGTTCCCACACAGCTCTGCTCCGGAGTGGAGGGGCCTCGGGGACCCTCCTCTCACCAAAGGGCAACCCTCCCACAGGCTGGTCTAAAAATCTTAAAAAGCACATGTTTCAAAGTGGGTACTAATCTCTCAGGCCTCTCATAGTACCTCTGATGTTGGTTTAACAAACACAGCTCGTCTGAAAGGGACAAAGTCATTTCTTTGTCTCATTTACTTCAGAATGTCATGATTTTATTGTAACCAGAAGTAAAACACGGATTTCAGAAAAAGATGGCTGACCATATTCTAAGTACCTACATTCTAAGCCCACCCTAGATATTTTTTCTTTCTCTCTTTCTCTCTCCTTTCCTCCCTTCCTCCCTCTCTCTCTCTCAGCTTAGTGATGGGGGGTAGGGTGGAAAAGGAGGAGGATAACTCCATATTGATGTCTATTCCTGAGCCCCATGATAAAGACTGGTTTTCAGTCCTGGCCGTATGTTAAAGCTACCTGGATAGCTGGTATGAGTATCAAAATATGAGTATCAAAAAATGCTGATGTCTTAGAGTTTTCCCACAGGAAGTTCTCACTTGGTAATTACAACCATCCTGTAGAAAAGATAAGCTTATTCACACTTCACTGAATCTGTAAGCATAGGTAATTAGTCCCAATACTTCCAAATAAGTTCAAAGTATCTACTCTTCCCTCTTTTTCACAAATCTAAGCTTTACACACACACACTTTCATTGTCATGTTCCCCTATTATTTGAGAAATGTCACATGTATTCTAAAAATAACAAATATGTAAAAATAAGAAGTTATAGCAATTACCTGCAAACCGAACTCCCAGGAAGAACCACTGTTAACATTTTGATTCCTGCCCTGTCAGTCTTTTTCTGGACTTGTTTTCAGTAACAAGAAAAAATAAGATAATTTTGCACCCACTCTAGTAACCTGCTTTTTACACTTAATAAAGCATGAACCTTCCCCATGGCGTTAAAATATTCTACAGCATCATTTTGGTGACTGCCTAGTATCACCATGTATGTCTGTGCCCTAATTTACTTAGTTCGTCTGAATTCATTAGGTGTTATTCTCTGACAAGAGTGTGTCTCCCGTTGCTATGCCCAAACCAGAAAAAAGCACGTGATCAGTTATTTGAAAATGTGGAGCCCCTTTCACTGCTTGACACATAGCTGCATTAAGATCCCTATTCTTGTGGGTGCGTCTATTTTAAAGGGATCCTAGACACATCTCATTTCAAAAAGTGCCTAAAAACACCTAGGCTATGGCTTAGTATCCAAACCTGGCTTCCTTACATCCCAGCAGCCAAGCTCCGGTCAGTGTCCTGCCAGAGCTGTGAGTGGCCAGGGAAGACCACAGGTTCCAGAGACAAGGTCTGACCCTGGCTCTGGTCTGATTCGGCTCATGACCTCAGAGGGTCATGTATCCATGTATCTGCGGGGTTTCGTCCTTGCAACACACAAATGAGAGCATCACTCTTCGGCCAGTCAGCGCCTCCTACAGGACAGTTTGAGAATAAAGCTGAATCTCTGGGCAAGACCATGCCATGAACACTCAAGGCCCTTTACACCACACCAGTGAGGAAGGAGCAAGATTTTGTTGTTGTTTTCTTTTCCTTAACCCAAGTTCAGAGATTTTGTTATAGAACAGACTCTACCAAGAAGTGCCTGCACTGGAGCCCACACCCGCCAGGACTGTCGGATGGTGCAGGGCGAGCATCTGTGCTCTTTCAGAAGCAGCATGGCCCCGGGCTCCTGGCCTCCAGGGAATGGGGCGCAGGGAACAGTGAAGGAGCCCACCAGAGCTCCAAGTTCTGAGGATGTGAAAAGAAACGCTTTCTTTGCTCCAAAATGTAGCCCATCTTTCTTTCCCACCCCCACATGGTAAACACTCCATCCAGCAGGAGTCATGCCTATGGTAGGAGGCCTTCTTTGAGGAGTAAATGCCCCTGAGGCAGAAATGTCCACATATGGATGGGTCTGAAAGGCAGAGCTACCACCAGGCACCAGGGAAGCTGGCCCAGACCTTACGTTGTCGTCGTCGTCGTTGTTGTCCGCTAAACATGAATCCCAACCCAGGGTCACTGTCTTCCCCTTGAAGCATCTTAGACTAAGAGCAAAGCTTGACGACGCAGTAGAACAAAGTCCTACCTACATGGGGTAGAGAAGGTGGGGCCTAATTGTCCTGGACCAAAATGTGTCTCTGCCATCCATTCTCAGTTGGGAAAGAGCAGAGCCCAGCTGTGGCTTATTGCTGATACCCTGGTGCCTCGCCTGGGGCACCTGAGTCGCCCAACCCCCCTCAGGAAGAGAACCACAGGCTGCAGCCTCCCTTCTATCCCCTCAAAGGAACCTGAGCCCGATCCTCCAAGCTCCCAGAATACACTGCCACGCCGCACAAACACGGATGCTCTGGAGAACAATTGTTCACATCTAGGCCCACTGTGCCCCACAGGCTGCTCCCTGCAGCCCCCCAGGAACAGGAACAGTTTTCCTGCTGCTCCCAGGCCTTCACTGCAGGGCTCAGTGGTTCCACATCCGGGGAAATGAAGGGCCTCTTTGCCAAGGGGTCCCATGGGAGACGCAGAGTCGTCAGGGGCTCCCCACAGGGAGAGATGGAGCTGGCAAGTCCTTCAGGTGGGTCCTGCCCCATCCCCTGCACCCATGAAGCCTCACAGAGGGAGCTGGTCCCAGGGTCATCTCAGTTCATTCCGCCTCAGGCTTCCCTGCCCTGGGGCTCGATCCTACTTCTGCTGTTCTCCTCAGCAGCTCCAGAGCCTGAACAGAGAGCCCTGGGAGGGCCTCTCTGCTCCCCACAGCCTCTGCAGGCAAGCAGCCCGCACCTCACTTCCTCTGCTCGGCGAGGCCCCCAGCCCCTCCCTGCTCAGGGGTGACTAGGATAAGGAAACTTCATTTCCTCGTGGGATATTGGGATATCCCTGATTTCCATGACAGCAGTTTAAAGAACTCCAAAATCTCACCTCCCCAACACTCCCACCTCTGCACTCCACAGCCGCCCCGCCCCAGCCTCTCCGCACAGCACAGGGAAAAGAGGGCGGGACTTGCTGTCTGACAAACATGCCTCCGAACCCCAGCTCTGCCCCCATGGCCCTCTGAGTCCCAGCCTCACCTTCCTCACGTGTACAACAAGGATAATAAAAGCTGCTTTGGCAAGGATTTTGAAAAATTAATTAGAAACGCCATATATTAAGCACCCCACACAAGGCCTGACACACACACATGCTGTTCTCCGTGAAAGGCGGTTAGGATTAATCTCTGTCACATGTGTGTTAATCCCAGATAGGATCTCTGGCCATTGGTTTTGTAGCCTGGCTCTAAGTTTTAGAGCACAGGGACCACCTTTCCATTTCCTTTTTTCTCCGCAAGCCCATCGCCCCCTGGGCTCAGCACCAAGCACTGCTCCGTCAATGAGGCTCCCAGGTCACCCAGCCAGCCCACATCTCTACCTGGCTTTTGTGAGGTCAGCACATTTAAGGCTGTCTCCCGCTTGTTCTCAATACCCAACAAAAATGAGCTGTCTTGCCGAAACCGATTTGGCTCAGTGGATAGTGTCAGCCTGTGCATTAAAGAACCACACACACACACACACACACCAGCGTCATGTCATATAAGAGGATGACACAGTGGATCCTTCAGAGGTTTACTCTTTTCTCCAAGTTGGTAAGGGCTTTGAATGGTCTCTCAGCCAAGAAAACCAAGTGACCCACTCACTCTTTGCAGAGGGCTCCTTCACTGCCCTGCTTGGCTGGGGCAGTAGAGAATCTCTGTTGGCAGAGCTGAATGTCAGTGTCCTAGAGACAGAGTCCCTGGTCACGAACCTATAGCCCTTGTCTCCCTCCCCACCATGCACTACAGCTAGATAAACCCAAAGGACTTTATAAAAAATGTTAAAATGGGGAGCAAAAATGGCCTTTGTTCCTCTCACACAGTGAAATTGCTGAACCCCTTACCTCCTGTCCCTCCTCCTATCTGATTTCTCTCTCATAGCTCGCTCTCTCGCTCTCTCTCTCTCTCTCCTTCCCTCCCTCTTACTTCCCTCCCTTTTTCTCTCTCTAAAATCAATCTTTAAAAAATTTTTTAAGTTTAATGGTATGACGAACTAAACCTTCAGCACAGTCAAACTCTCCTTGTCAAAAGAGCATCTTTGAAACATCCTGTTTCAGGAAGTGAAGGCTCAGTTCAGAAGGTCCGTTCATTACCACACTTGGCAAACCAACCTTACAGGTCAGCAGGTTGGAGAAAAGTCTGACATCCACAGAAATAAAACATCTCTGCAAAAAAAAAAAAAAAAAAAAAAAGCTGCCTCTTTTCTCCAGAATATGATACATTTATGACAAAAGAGTAATTTGCCAGCCACAATCTACAAATGAAACTGAGTTACAATAGGCACACTCTCTCCTTCTACCCCATCAGATGGAACTCACTTCCATATCTTAATTCCCTCACCCCACAATTTATATTGTTCTTCCTCTTGGCAGACACTTTATTTTTGTGAGTTATTCCCTATTTTGTTTTGATAGCTCACCAGAACCTAGGGTAACAAATACTTTCCATCTGATTATTTTAAAAGTCTCATTAATTTTTCAAGCCACACAACATGCACAGGCATAAATGTATTCGCCAGACATTTTACCAGTGAAGGTTAATAGTCATTTAATGTAACTGCATACGTTACAAGCAATCTTCCTGTCCCACTGCATTGTCGAAGACTACATAAATATGTAATCTATTCCTCTCCTTTTCTATCATAACATTCCACTGGGGTGAATCTGATGAGCTGTCCCCTTGCTGCCTCCACCGCAGAGTGCCGCGCGGTACCTGATGGATAGATACAGGGTTTGAGTGAGGAGGATTTCTGCAGCCAGCCATAAACCTACTTCATTTAAATTGCTAGCTGTCAACTAGCTGAGAAGAAAGGAAAAAGCTGTCTTTAAATAATAAAAAAAAAAAAAAATTATGGTTCTATTGTCTAGAATGTCAAGCAGAATTCCTATTTCCAGGGGCCACCTGATCGCCATGATGGGCTTTGTCTTCTCAGCTCTCCTGGGAACCACTCTCCATGCCTTGAGAAGAGCTATGAGCGCTCCAGGTGGCTCTCTCTATAATTAGGTTTCTGGTGAGTGGTGAACCAGATAATTGTTTAGATGGCCAACTGGATCTGAAGTGGGAAGAGAAACAGATTCTGGATGTCACTAAGAAAACCATCCCTGACGACAAAGGGATGAAAATGAAAGAAAAAAAATTTTGTCTATTATTGAATTCTCCTTCTGTTACAGGTAGTACGCTTAAGCTGAAAACTAAGACTCTAAAAATGAGAACATGCTTGGGAAAGCACAGAGTGGGTCGATTTTGAACACTTCACATGGTTGAGATAAAATTTTTCCTAACCCCAAGACATGCTGCCAAGGGCAGAGACACTCAATAATGTGGTTTTGTTGACTGATTCACCGGCCTCTCTGCAGAAAATAAATTTCATTCATTTACAGACTGTTTAGACACGGGGAGGTTTCACGGATACCATTCTGCCATGGGCATAAAATTTGCCAGCCAATGCAGTTGACTAAATAGTATAAGTCACGTTCTTCACTTCAGAAGTTCAACATTCTCTAATCTCTTCTTCAGAGAAAGGAGGAAGTGCATGCAAATTTCAAGGTCATAGATCACAAAATGTATGGAGCCTGTTTGAAACATGAAAACTACCCAGATGAATTTTAATCTGCCTCTCCCCAAAATAACTCAGGATTCATGGGTTCCCAGCACAATTATATTTGGAAAAATACCTCTCTGTAAGGAAAAACCCAGAGAGAGTACAATGATTGAGCTTTCCTCTAATCTTTAATTGATTTGCAAGCAAAACTAGTATATGCCTAGCACTGGATAAAACCCCTATTAATTTAAAGCCATTTATCACCCCTTTCTTTCATGCAATACATTCTTCCAATATGTTTATTACTAATCAAAACAAATTGACATTCCTTGAAAAGAAAGTCTTTTAAGATTTGTAAAATGGTTTCTTGAACAATATCAATTATGAAACTAGCTCTACCACCACCAGAGTGATGCTGGGCTACAATTTTAGGAAATGCCATAAAACAATACTTTGTCTTTGAATGCTATCAGCATTTTGGCAAAACAGGAAACACCTAACTTCATTCCCCCACAGAAATGCCAACTTTATGTACAGTCCAAAAAGCCTTTATTAGCACTCTAGAAACCACTTAGAAAATCTCAGTACTCCAAAGCCAAGAACAGCTGCATTGAAAAGGTAAGAGAAGTCATTTCATTTTAACCACGTCAGGCCCTCCCCCTCAACCTGACACTGTTCCTAATTAGGAAGAAAGACCCAACCTGTAGCTTCTCCCTGGGGAGGGGAAGAGAAGAATGGAACATATACCAATGCTCTGACTTTTTATGAGTGATTTCTGTCTCACCTGTCTCAGAACACTGATGAGCAACAGCATACCTGTGTGCCTGGGGGCTTCAGAGAACATGAAAGAGCTCAGAAGCTCATGGAGACACCAGAGAACTTGTAATACTGCAAACAGAAACCGACACAGCTCACTGAAATTGGGAGAAAATGCCCAGCTTGTGGCTTTTCCCTTGTGAAAAAATAAACAGCGAAACATGCATAAAATATTCCAAATGTTTGGAGGGCTGCCTGAGGGACTGGTTTCCATCTCATATGATTCAGAGCACAGAAAAAAACTGGCATACACTGAGTACCTGGGAGCCACAGAGAACAAAAGAGAGCTTAGTGGCTTTTGGCAGACCCAGAGAACCTGCAGTGCTACAGACACCAGAGGAAATCAAGAGACAACAAGCTCCTTAAAAAAAAACTATTAAACCTCTCTAATTGGGAAATCATATGCAGGAGTCTAGAGATTACCTACTTCCAGGAAAGGTTTGAGACTCCCAGAATCTCTAGCACTATTGATTGATGAAGTTCTTTCCCTGTATGATGCAAGTCTGTAAGGACTGAAAGAAATGGTGTTTTTTGCAAATACATATATCCTAACAGACAGTTATAAAGCACACAAAGAAAAAAGGAAACATGGCCCAATCAAATGAACAAAATAAATCTCCAGGAAGCATCTCTCTCTCTCTCTCTCCCTCTCTCTCTCTCTCTCTCTCTCTCTCTCTCTCTCTCTCTCTCTCTCTCTCTATATATATATATATATATATATATATATATATATATATATATATATATGAATTACCTAACCAAGAGTCCAACCATCATAAAGAGACTCAACCAGCTCAGGAAAATGATGCATGAACAAAATGAGAATATTGACAAAGAAATAGAGAATTTCAAGAAGAACCAAATAAAAATTCTGAAGTTGAAGAACACAATAAATAAATTGAAAATTTTAGTAGAAAGATTCAACAGCCGACTTAAGCAAATTAAAAAATCAAAGAACTCAAGGAGAGGTCACTTGAAATTATCTAGCTAACAGAGAAAAAACACAATAAAAATGAGTGAAGAAAGCCTAAATAATTTCTTATGGAAAACCATGAAGAAACCAATACACACACTGCAGGATTCTTGAAAGAAGAGAGATAGAAATGGACAAAAAGCTTATTTGAAGGAATAATGGCTAAAAACATCCAGATTCAAGAAGTCCAAGAGATCCCAATTGAGATGCATCCAAAGGAGTCCCACATCAAGATAGATTATAATCAAATTGTCAAAAGGCAGACAAAGAAAAAATTTTAAAAACACCAAATGTGACTCATCAAGTAAAAGGAAACTACAATGAGATCATCGATAGACTTATCCATTGAAAGCTTGCAGGCCAGAAGGCACGGGAATGACACATTCCAAATGCTGAAAGGCAAAACTTCTAACCAAGATTTGTAAAATGTACAGTCCTAACCAAGATTCTAACCAAGAGTACTATATCCAGCAGAACTCTTTCAAATTAAAGAAATGAAGACTTTGCCAGACAAAAGCTAAGCAAGCATTTTACCATTAGACCTGCATTACAAGAAAAGCTAAAGGAGTCTTCAAGTTGAAATGAAAGGATGCTAGACCACAACACAAAAACATATGAAAGTATAAAGCTCACCAATAAAAGTAAATATGACAAAAATATAGAATACTATACTATTGTGATGGTGATGCATAAATCACCTTTATTTATGGTATAGGAGTTAAAAATAAAAGTACAAAAGTAACTATAAAAATAAGTTAATGAATGCATAATATAAAAAATGTAATTTGTACCATCTATACTAATAAAAGGCTAATATGCTAATTAGACTGGGAGACCTTCCAAGAGACCTTCCAGACATTCTTCTGGACAAAGCCATGGTGGCAGGGCTGAGGAAGAGGCAAGAGGGGGGACAGTTGTGGGTGATCAAGCCAGGATGGGATGGCAGTTGTGAGTGATCAGGCTGTTGGGGGGCAAGCTGTTGGGGGTAAGCAGACCAGCAGGAGGGCCAGTTGGGAGAGAGCAGAACGTCAGTGGAGGTCAGTTGGAGGTTATCAGGATAGTGGGGAACGGGGAGGCTGTTTGGAGTGAATAGGCCAACAGGGGGTACAGTTGGGGGTAGGCAGGGGGGGGCAATTGGGGGTGAACAGGCCGAAAGGTGAGGCAGTTGGGGGTGATCATGACCAGCAGGGGGGGCAGTAAGAGTTGACCAGGCAGTCAGGCAGGTGAGCACTTAGGAGCCAGTGGTCTAGGATTGTGAGAGGGTTCAGGCTGGGCTGAGGAACCTCCCCCTCATGCAGGAATTTCGTGCACCAGACCTCTAGTCCTATATAATAAAAGCCTAATATTCTAAGTGTCCAATTGTCCAGTCAGCTATTCAACTAATCAAGGTATAATATATTAATTATATGCTAAGGCCACTCAACCACTCACTTTGATGTGCACTGTACACCAGGGGGCAGACATTTGACCAAATGCTATGATGTGCACTGACCACCAGGAAACAGAGGCTCGGACCAGCAGGTGAGCTTGCTGCTGGGGTCTGGCTGATCAGGACTGAGCAAGACAGTCCTGACATGCCCTGGAACCCTCCCATTGTCCCTCCCCGGCTGGCCAACCTCCCCCATCCCTCCCCGGCCCCAATCATACACCAGTGGGGTCCCTCAGCCTGGCCTGCACTCTCTCACAATCTGGGAACCCACAGGGGATGTCAGAGAGCTGGTTTTGGCCTGATCCCTCAGGTCAGGCTGAGGGACCCCACTGGTGCACGAATTTGTGCACAGGCCTCTAATCGATAATACAAAGGATTATTGGGAAGAATAAAAGAGTATAGTTTTTGTATATGGTTGAAGTTGTTATCAGCATAAAATATTTATTATAATTATGTTTTATTTAAGTGATATGGTAAACACAAAGATAAAACCAATATAAGATACAGAAAATGAGAATGGAAAATCATGTCTACAAAAAAACAAAAACAAAAAGTAATCGAATACAAGATACAAGAGAGAAAAAGAGAGGCACAAAAGCTACAAGACAGACATAAAATAATTTTTTAAATGGCAACAATAAGCCTTTCCCTATGAGAAATTATTTAAATGTAAACAGATTAAATTCCCAAAAGACAGTCCTTAAATGTATTTTTTAATCCAACCATATGCTGTCTAAAGAAGACTCACTTTAGAACAAACACTGAAAATGAAAGAGTATTAAAACATATTCTATGCATGGAGAAGATAAGAGATCAACCGAAGGACTTGTATATATGCATATAAGTACAACCAATGGACACAAAACTCTGGGGAGGGAGGGTATGTATGGGAGGGGGGGCCAATGTTAAAATATGTACACAGATAATAATTTAATAAAAATAAAAAAACATATTTTATGCAAATGGTAAACAAAACGAGCTGGGATGGTTGTACTCAGACAAAACTGACTTTATATCAAAAGCTACAAGAGACAAAGAAGAACATTATATAACAATAAAAGGGTCAATTTACTAAAGAAATAAAGTTATAAATTTATATGCATCTAATATCAGAGAAATCAAATTAGTGAAAGAAACATTGACAGAACTGAAGGGAGAAATAACAACACAATAATAGTAACAGATATCAATTCAATCCTCCACTTTTAGTAATAGACCACCCCAAAAGAACATTAATAAGAAAACAGAGGAATTAAGCACTATCAACCTTACGTACCTAACAGACATATACAGAATATCCTACTCAACTGCAACAGAATATACACTCTTCTAAAATGTACACAGGATATTCTCAAGGGTAGATCACATGTTAGGTCATAAAAGTCTTAACAAATTTAAGAAGTCTGAAATCATACCAAGTATCTTTGCAACCACAATGGAATTAAACTAGAAATTAATAGCAGAAAGAAAAATGATTTTAAAAAAAATATGAGAATACTAAACATACTGTTGAGCAGAAATCAGTCAAGAAGAAATCAAGCCCTAACCGGTTTGGCTCAGTGGCCTGCAGACTCAAGGGTCCTAGGTTGGATTCCAGTCAAGGACATGTACCTTTGTTGAGGGCACATTCCCAGTAGGGGGTGTGCAGGAGGCAGCTGATTGATATTTCTCTATCATCAATGTTTCTAACTCTCCCTCTCCCTTACACTCCGTAAAAATTAAATAAAATTTATATATTTTTTAAAAAGAACTCAAAAGAGAATTTTAAAAATATCTTGAGACAATGAAAATACAATACAACAAAATGTTTGGGATGCAACAAAACCAGTACTAAGAGGGACGTTTTTAGCAGTAAATGTCTATATTGAAAAGAAAGAGCTCAAACAACCTAACATTCACCTCAAAGAACTAGAAAAAGAACAAACTAAGAAAGCAGAAGGAAGAAAATAATAAAGATTAGAGCAGAAATAAAATAGACAAGAAAAAAATAAAAGTCAACAAAACTAAGAGTCAGGTTTTTCAAAAGGCAAACCTTTAGCTCAAGCATGTCAAACTCAAAGGCTAACACGGGCCAAATAAACAAGGTTTAAGTTTATGTGGCCCGAAAAAAAACAAAAGCTTCAATTTTCATAGAAACGTGGGTTTATTTCAAAAGATACATGCTTAATACAAAGGGCTGATATAAATATTTGTTAACACATGATAATAGAACATTTTAATAAAAATTAATATTTTTTCTTGAACATTAACTTACCAGACACTAACTGCACAAATTAATAAATATAATACAAATAAACCTATTTTTCTTGTTCTCCAAAAGTGAAATATTTCCTATTGTGCACACCAAACAAGTCAGTACAAGACTAATGATGTGGCAATTGGCTGCTAAAATATTTGCTGCTAGTATTAGTGGAGAGAAACGGTGCGCCTGCATTTAAGGCATATAAGGGAAATGAATGCAACATGATTATAGTAATCAGTCAGAGCAAACATTGTAGTTCATTATTAATAATTATGTATAATAGGATGTTGTAAAAATTAAGTTATAACATTTTTATTAAAACGTTTCTTAGATATCGTTGTATTGGCTGGGCCGCAAAAATATTCATTGTGGGTCGCATGCAGCCTGCAAGCCATGAATTTGACATGCTTGCTTTAGCTAGACCAAGAAAAATTAACCAAAGAACTTATAAGCATATATGCATAACCCATGAATGCAGACAATAGTATGGTGAAGGCCTAGGGCGAGAGGCGGTGTAGGGGGAAAGAGCTAGAATGGGTCAATGTGGGGGGAAAGGGGGATATCTGCAGTACTTTAAACAATAAAGATAAATTTTTAAAAAGACTCAATTTAGCAATGAAAGTGGGGACATTATCACTGATTTTTATTTAAGTAAAAATGATTATAAAAGAGCACTATAAATAACTGTAAGCCAACAAATTGATAACTTAAATGAAATGAACAAATTCCTGGAAACATACAACACACCAAGAGTGAATCATGAGGAAGTAGAAAATCTGAACAAACCTGTCATGAGTAACAAGATTGAATCAGTAATCAAAAGCCTCCCAAAAAAGAGGAAAGCCCAAGAACAGATGGTTTCCCTAGAGAATTCTAAACATTTAAAGAAGAATTAACCCAAATCCTTCTCAAACTCTCCCAACATATTGAAGAGGAACACTTTCAAACTCATTTTATGAGGCCAGCATTACCCTGAAACCAAAGTCAGACAAAGATATATAAGAAAAGAAAGCTACATGGTGGGCACACACAATAGAAAGGCCATCAATCAGGTGGAAATCAAGTCTAAGATGATTAGCCACTACCTGGGTGAGTTCTCCATCACGTAAAACCAATGAAGCACGGCAGGCCTGGCATCGGAGCCACCCACTCCTCCAGCTTCATCCCTCTCAAGTAGCTAATAAAAAGCAGACTTACCTCATCAAAAAGAAGGAAGGAAGGAAGGAAGGAAGGAAGGAAGGAAGGAAGGAAGGAAGGAAGGAAGGAAGGAAGGAAGGAAGGAAGGAAGGAAGGAAGGAAGGAAGGAAGGAAGGTTTGATGGCTCAAAGCTGAAGCTGCAAAAGGGGTCAGCACTCACTGAGAAGGCTAAATGTTTTCCAGTTCACTTTCAGACCTTGAGTTTGACAAATATGTATAGAAGCACACAAAAGCATGTCTGGATATACATACAGCAAACTTATAACAGTACTGACATTTGGGAAGGAGATGGTGGGGGCAACTGGGATAAAAGGTGGTAAAGATACTTTAGCTTGTCAAAGCTGATTTGGCTCAGTGGATAGAGCATCGGCCTGCAGACTCAAGGGTCTCAGGTTCGATTCTGGTCAAGGGCATGTACCTTGGTTGCGGGCACATCCCCAGTAGGGGGTGTGCAGGAGGCAGCTGATTGATGTTTCTCTCTCATTGATGTTTCTAACGCTCTGTCCCTCTCTGTAAAAAATCAATAAAATACATTTTTTTAAAAATATACTTTAGCTTATGAGCAATATTAGAATCTTTTTTTAAATTTTAGTAATTTAAAATAGTGAAAATAAAATGTATTAATTTTTAAAAAAATGTATTTACCAATCAGTTATGGTATTATCTCTCAGTATATTTTTGCTATATAAAAACACACAAGCCCTCCCTTGTATGAAACTCTCAACTCAGAACAATTTCACCTTTCTCTCATAGACAAGCATTGGATATCTAGCACCTGAGTTCACTGTCCTTTGTTCTTTGAACCAGGACCAAGCACCCAACACCCTCATTGTCAAGGGAGCCAGATCGTGGGTTCAGACACTTCCTTCAGAGCACCTACACCTTTGCTCAAACTAATACTGTATATGTGGTTCCTGAGAGCTACCGGCCCAGTTCTATGCAGTGTCTCACAAACAGAACCTTGTACTTACATTATTCGACAACCATTTATCAATCTCCCACTCTGTGCCAGGCACAGCAGCGCTCTCAGTACTGGATGTGCAGTGAGAAACAACTCAAAGACCCTGCCTTCTGGGAACTGACAGCTGAGGGAGAGATGGGCACACAAACTCATACATGGACGTGTAACGATGCCGGGAAGTAATAAGGGCTATGGAGAAAACCAAGCGGGCGAAGCATCTATAGAGTGATGACTGTTGCAAGTTTACATTTGAGTCCAAGGCTGAAATAGAGAATGAACCAGCCGTTCGGACCAGTGTGAGTAAAGTGTTCCACACAGAGACAGGAGAAGTGCAAAGGCCCTGAGCCCTTTTATCCCAATGGCTGTCAACAAGTTGACCTCTAAAAGGGCTGTGCCAATTCAGACTTACCAGCAGCATCTGGGCATGCCTATTTCCCTACATTTCATCAGCAGCTCACTGATTCATAGTTCCTTTCTATAGAAAATAATTACCACTGTGTTTTCTTCAAGAGCTTTGGACAGATGGACTTAAAGGAACAGATGGTGGGAGAAGAGGAAAGGGAAGGGAGCTTCCCTTCTGTGCTTCCTGTACCAGGTACTGGGCTCCTTACTTTACAGATGTTTCAATGCAGCCTCACATTGATTTTATTTTTTTAACTGCAATTATATATTTATTATAAATTTCAGAGACAGGAAGAGAGAGGGAGAGAGAGAGAGAAACATCAATAATGAAAGAGAATTATTAATCAGCTGCCTCCTGCACATCTCCTACTGGGGATTGAGCCCACAACCCAGACATGTGTCTTGACCGGGAATCAAACCATAACCTCCTGGTTCATGGGTGGATGCTCAACCATTGAGCAACACTGGCCAGTATGCCTTGCATCAACTTTTCGAGAAGACATTAGGGACCCTCTTTTTCATGCAAAAGGGCTGAAGTATGGAATCAGCCCAAGGGAATTCAACCCTTGGGACATAACTGGATTGGCCTCAGGTAAGCCTGACTCCAGAGCCTGGGCTTTTCCCAGGACCGGCTGCCTCCAGGCCAGGGGCACGGAAGAGCACTGCTAGCAATCCCATACAAGGGAAACCAGGCCTCCTGCCTAAGAGGAGCTGGTTGTCCTGGGTAATTTCTTGAATACGCATTTCATTTTCCTTTCACTAGGATTTATCAACAGAAGCCAGTATCTCCCAATGCACCAGGAATTTATCTACAGCTGAAGGAAGTTACTGTCAGAAAGCTGTGGGTATGAATAATTAAGCCCCTATTAAACATGCACACATCTTATAATAAATTTCAAATTAGAATGTTCCAAGATCTTGTTAAAGCTGCCAACACATATTCCTAAGAAAGGTGGAAATATCCTTTGGAGCTTATCAGGAGATTCAACCTTTCACCAAAGATTCTCTTTGCTCAGAATTTTAATCCAGAGATTACCTGAATTTGTCTCGTCTATCATTCCATTGTGTTCATGCCCATTGTAAATATCAACCAAGTAATTTATCTTGGGATGTCCTCAAATGGGGTGCATTTAAATACATATTGCATTAAGCTTCATTATTTTGGATGAGGTATTGTTCAAAAGAGCCTCACTCTGAATACATCTCACCTACATTCTAAAAAATAATCATTTGCATTCATCATTGACTCAGTTGAACTTTTCAAAAGCCCAAGCATTATGCTTTCTGTTGTGGGAAGGACAGGGTACCATGGTTAAGAACACACATCCCCCAAATTAGGATGATTTCCTGCCCCAGGTCCACCACTTCCCAACTGTAAAGTGAGGACCACAAGAGTGCCGACCATATAGGGTGGTTTTAAAGATTTCATTAGTTAATCACCTAATATGCATCGTGGCCCAGAGTAAGCACTTAGTAAGTGTCAGCTGCAACTATTATGGTTTGGTATAGCCCAAGAATGCAAACTGATATCCACCAAAACTTGTTACTAAAACTTTCTAGTAACCTTTTGTTTTTCTAATATAATAATATATTTTTTATCATCTTAACAACCCAGAGAATAAGAAAATAAATTTTAAATATAACATAATGAAGTTAAATACCCCCATGACACTGGCAAAAGCCAACACAACTATACCCATTTTGCCCTGAGGAATTGAGACACCACAACTTGCAAAACCTGTTCTCAATCTCCCAGAAAAGAGGAAGGAAACACACAGGACAGAGAACGAACGGTAGCCAGCCTTCCACAACTCTTTAAATGGTTCCTGGAGGGTCCTATCCCAATAGGCTTGTCTATTCTTCAAACACAAGCCTTATTTTTCCAGAAGATGTATAACTTTGGGTAAATCCAATAACTATTCTGTGCCTAAATTTCCACATCTGCAAGGTGGGGAATAATAAAACTATCAGGTTCCCGCAGGTGCTGGGAAGAAAATGAACTAAAATATCAGGGTAGACAAGTCCTGCCACATATGCATAGCATTGGCCTGCAGGAGCTGCTGGGAAGCCACGCCCACAGGCCTTTTCTAGTGTGAGTCTTCCTACTTGGGCAACACGTAGTCGAGATTCTCGAGGTAATGAAACAGGAGCAAATGCCTTGGCAAGAGAAAAAGAACGTGTATGTATTGCTCCTGCAGAGACTCCTTAGATTCTTAAGATCACAATTTGGAATCGACCATCCATTGTCCATGTCCATCTATGATGCCATTTAAGGTGGAAACAGCGGCAACTCATCATAGCCTTTCCTGCTGCCTGATATCCAACTGATAGCTGCACTTCTCTTTGCTGGCAATCAGAGAACCAGTTGTGAAACAAGACTGAAGTGACCCGTGAATATGAAATTTTTCGGAATCTGTAAACTGAGCCCCGCAGGAGGACAAAGTGTTAGAGTCCCTCAGTCAGGGACCTCAATCCCTTGATCTCTAGACCACGTCATCCTCAAGTCCCTTGCTTCTAATCCCAATATTCCTCTGCACTCTTTTTTTTTTTCCAATATATTGATTTTTTTTTTTTTTTTTTTTTTTTTTTTTTTTTTTTTTTTTTTACAGAGAGGAAGGGAGAGGAATAGATAGTTAGAAACATCAATGAGAGAGAAACATCCATCAGCTGCCTCCTGCACACTCCCTACTGAGCATGTGCCTGCCACCAAGGTACTTGCCCCCAAATGGAATTGAACCTGGGACCCTTGAATCCACAGGCTGATGCTCTATCCGCTGAGCCAAACCGGTTAGGGCACTCTTAAGGACAGGCCTGGGAACAGTGATGGTTGGCCAAGGCCATCCCAAGGATGACCTATCTCCTCCACAAAAAAAGAATAAATCTCATATTTTGTAAATAACCAACCCAAATCTCAGAAGAGCAAACCTGACCCATGTGGTCTGTAGGGCACAGAAGATATCTGATACTAAGACCTGAACCTAGTTCTTGACTAGACAGGCCACAAGGGAGTATTGCAAAGAAAAGCATTTAACACCACACCAGGCATGTTCCCTTCATAAATATGACTCTGGTCCTTACCCTCCTGCTCATGCAGAACACAGCTGGAACAGCAGCCGGCATGCGCTCTCCATGTGTTACTTTATTTACTCCTAAAAATTTACTGCCACCAAGGAGCAGGTGCTAGTATCATGTGCACTTCCAGCTGAGATAAATGAAGTTTAGAGAGGCTACAAGACTTGCCAGGATCACATAAATGGTATGTGGCAGCAACCCAAGCCAATAGTACTAGTCTTCTGCATCATTACTTCTAAACTATATCACCTCCATATGCCACAGGACTTTCAAAAAATTATTGTTACTTGAAGGTACTTGGGGAATTGGAGATTACATATAAAGTCATAAATATCCTCTAAGCTGGCAGGCTGCCCCCAGACCAACCTTTGGATGCTATAATGGTTAATTTTACTTTATGTATCAGCTTGATTGGGCCATGGGTGTCTGTGAGGGTATTTTGGATAAAATGAACATCTGAATCAGTGGACTGAGTAAAGCAGATTGCCCTCCCTAAGGAGGGTGGATCTCATCCAATCAGTTGAAGATCTGAATAGAACAAAGGGCTAAATAAGAAGGAATTCCTTCTGTCCAACTACTTGAACTGAGGCATGGGTCTTTTATTGCCTTTTGCACTTACAGTGGAAAATGGGATCTGCCTGCTCTTGGACAGGACTCACACCATGGGGTCACAGGCCTCAGACTCAGACTGGATTGCAGCATCAGCTCTCCTGAGTCTCCAGCTTGCCAGTTGCAGATGCTGAGATTTCTCAGCTGCCATACTTTCCTTAGCCAGTTCCTCATTCTATGGATAGAGACAGAGATAGAGATATCTCCATCCTATTGGTCTTGTTTCTCTGGAGAACCCTGACTAATACAGCTGCCAAGTGTCATCCAGCTAAAGCCCTCACTAACAGTGCACCTTTCCGTGCGTTGTTTAGACATTAGGCATCAACAGTCAGTTTTTAAAACTAATCTTAGGGAAATGTGTGACCTGAGGAAGTCCTTCTTTAAAAAATAAAAGGGGAAATGACTTGAAGGGGGGACCAAGGGGGGCGAGAGGTCACAGGGCAGCAGTGTGCTCGCCTGCCCTGCGGCACTTTCCACAAGGAGTGCCTTCTTGGATCTATTATAACACAGCGCATCCCTCGGAGCACAAACACCACCCACAGTGCACGTGGTGAGGTCCTCACCGTGGCTCACTCAGAGTATCCCCACAGCTCTCTCATCTTCCTGATGCCACAGCAGAATTGGGAAGAGGCTGAACAAGTGGGAGGAAGGCAAATCATTGTTGGGTCAGAAATGTTTCTGCAGCTCCCATCTTTCTGTTTACAGGAGAGGCTCGGTGAGGGTGCATCTGCCATGGGGCTGGAGCCGGGGCAGCCATTACTGCATGTTGCATGGAAAGCAGGGCTGAGGCATCACCCACTTGGCGAGGCCTCCCGCCAGGCTGCTGCTTCGAAAATTAGCTCTTTCATCACGATGAGCTGCCCAAGTGCAGGAGCCAGGAGATAACCTATGGGCCCAATTCATAATATTTATGTTCCTGCCACCTCCCTGGCCTCTATCTCTGCTCCCGGTACGTTTGGCTGGCTGGCTGAGTCGGAGATCCCAGACAATGTGGGAACGGAAACTGCAATTGCAATTCCCAGCTGTGGGTAACGTTTAAGATGAGGGCCGCATACCCACATCCACCTGGGCTTCCCAGCGCCTTCCAGCAGCTTCAACCAAAATGCAAACCCGCACTGCCTCTGTGGTCAGATTAGGATGAAGCCAGTGGGACTCTCTCCTTAAATACATTGACACTTCTTTTAAAGCCACATCCCTCTCAGATCTCAAGACATGAACCTGCTCCAAAACCTACCCTCAGATGCATGTGACAAATTATCATGGGAAGCGAGAAGCAGAAATAAAAAAATGAATGTGAATGCAGGGCTGGAACTTGGGCATGTAGCCTATTTTAAGTTCTTAATAGAAGTGTTCATCTATGCAGCACTTCAACCAGCACGTGCTGAGAGGCTGCTGCATGCCAGGCATGGGCCATGGAGACAGAGATGGAGGTGAGGCCTGTGAGAGCTCACCGTCTACCAGTGAACTCCACCGGACCCCCTCAATTTGTGGAGGAAGGGTCTGTAAATCTTTGCAGAGACCTGCCCAGCCCAGCATTCACCCTGACAGTTTCAGCCTTCATCTAAAAGAGTCTCATTCCAAGTACAACTCAGCCATACACAGGGCCATCATCCCATGTACTGAGCACTCATTCCATGAGGAGCTATGAAAAGAACTCTGCACACTATACACTGAATTCACCTGACATCTCTGCAAGGTGGCTATCCATGCTATTATTTTACAGGTGAGGGCTAGAGATTCAAGGACTTGTTTAAAGTCACATAACCAGCAAATGGTGGCAGAGTCAGGATTCCTAGTCTGTCAGAAGGCAAAGCTCTGGTCTTCCTAGACATCCACTATGGTTCCCGAAGGGTTCAAAAGAGACTCCCCGCTCAGCGAGGCAGTCACCTTCACTCTGTGCGTCTGAGGATGCGGGCCTGCTCAGTCCTCTGTCTGAGGTGAGGGCGAGGCCGTGGCTACGGGGCCCGGAGAACTGCTTCCCCTCATGTCACCCACAGATGAGGAGCCGAATAAGGGGAACCAAAGGATGTCTTCCAGCCTCAGGATCTGAATTCCTGCCACTGGAGGACCTGCCCAGGGCTGGCCACAAGGTTCCAGCTCATTCTCTGGGCACAGAGCCCCACAGCCAGGCCCCACGGATGTAAGCTGGCTTCCAAAGAGCCGCCTCAGCCATGAACCAGTCAGACATAACCCCCCACACGAAGCCCTGCTGCCCTTTGCGCTCCTCCTCATTCACCTTCCTTGTTGATACAGGGCTGTTTCATATACGAGAGAGTTGGACATACTCTGGTCACATGACTTCCCACATTAAAGCAGCATCCCCCAGCTGCTGGTTATGGTAACCCCTGAGCACACCCTTTTAGCCCCAGGGGTTCTCCCTACCTGGACCCCTTTCTGGCCCCCAGGCTCCCCTCCAACCTTACAGATGTTCATTCCTTCATCCCCTCTCCCTCCTCTCTCAGCAACACACTTCCTCTCTCTACAGGACTGGCCCGTGTCCTTCAGACCGGGTCACAGGCTCCCTCGTCTGAGAGGCCTCCCACTGGGCAGTCCCATTTCCTCCCACGTCTGGTCCCTCAGTCCCTCACAGCAGCCACCAGTTATCACTCCTGCAGGGGTCCCCGTGTGGCCCATTGCCCCTGCTGAGGACTTTGCTTCCCTCACCATCTGCGCCCAGCAGAGTGCCAAGGACACCCACCAGCACTCAGTAAAGACCCCCTGGATGTCTGAGAGAACACTGCCTATCCTGATAAGTCCTATCTATTTGCTGCAGCAACTGGCCAGCCAACCCCAGGGTCCTTCTCAGCCACAGTGAGCAGGCTGGATGGGAGGGGAGGTGGTGCAGAGAGTGTGCAGAGAGTAAGGCCTGCGCTCTGTAGGAGCTAAGAGACCACATAGAGTATTCCCGAACTAGAAACTGTCATACAAATTGAAGGTGGTTGTAGAGAGCACCTGGGAAGGCACATGGGCACTCTTTAATTATTGTCATCTGAACCCAAGGCAACAGGCAAAGCTGCATCTTGGTTTACACATCTTGCCAAAAAGGCAAGGGTGTTATTAGCTTGACCTTCATTTCAGCCCAGGTGTTGGATAGTGGGTTTTGAAATGTAAATCCAGTCAAGCACCAGGAAAGCTCGGGCCTACTCAAGAATGCAAATAATCTCCTTTGTCTTGACTTTTGGTGAAACTTCCCGGTATTTGGGGGTATAAAATAAACATGCTGTATTTTAGCTCTGGGTCACTGTCCCACCAGGTTCCCAGCTTTTTCCCTCCATTTTGTGTCTTGTCTTTTTCTTTCTTTTATTTCTCAATTCCCCAGCTCCTCTATTCAGAAACTGGACCATCTCGCTAGCCGCACTGGACGCAGAAAAGAGAGAAATATTTTTTACATCAGGTGGTTCTTTTGTAAACATATAACTGGCGTGCAAATATTACGACAAACATGTAAATCATGGTCCAAGGCAGAGTACAGTAAGTGCAAAATGAGCATCACAAATAACAAACACAACAAAAAATGAGGGTGAGGGCGTTTCAGAGGTTGCAGGAGAGGTTTCCCAGGGAGATGGGACCTCACCCAGGCTCTAAAAGCAGCACGGACTCACAGAGGTCAGCAGGCGGAGCAGCTGTGTGAAGCCCCTGCCCACCAGCATCAGTGGTCACCCGAGGTGCTGGTTAAAGAAAGGATCTCAAAGCACAAGTGAGAAAACCTTTTCTGTGGGCCAAGAGGGCAGAGATCCTTCAGAATTCCAATGCTCAGACCCTGGTCCTGGCAGGTGCGTGCAGTATGCCAGGCGCCCGCAGCTCCTGGAAACAAATCAACAGTAACTGTGGTCGCGTCAAAGCCGAGGCCTGCTTCTTGGGGAAGCCAGCACATGCGTGCTGCACTGGTAAATGCACAGGTTTCCACGCGCACTAAGTGCAAGTGTGCTATTTTCTCAATAGATGCATCTGTTTGTGAGGAAATCTAAACAGCCTCTACTATTCAGTTAACAAATAAAGTAGCCAACCAACCAGGACTGGGAGGATGTATAAACATCACATGCGAAGCATCACCATTAAAGTGAAGTAGGGAATAGCTTCTGTCCTAACAGGGGAGTTTAAAAGATGCCCCTTTACAGCCCACAGGGCCACCCTCTCCGGGCCTCTGCCAAGGGAGCCCCGCCTTTTCCCACCCGCCCCGTGTCTACATGCCTCACACACTATGAGTTACACGAAATGTATTGTCTTCACAAGAGCAGATGGATTCTGAGAGAGAAAGAGAGAGAGAGACTTGCCTCCAAACAATATAGATACATAACTTGGATTCAAGATGATAAACTGTATGAATATCTAAACAGTGTTCTTTTCTGCTGAGATAAATGGAAGAGGTGACGTTTAGAAAGCTTCCCTCTGTGAAATGCAGGAACAAGGTTCCAGCCGAGAGAAACGCCATCACTTGCACTTGTCTGAAGGCAGGCAGCTGTGCACATGCCAGCAAGACATGGGCGGGGCCCTTTAAGCTCCGCGTGAGAAAGGGGTTGGTTTGAGAAGGTCTCTTCAATTCAGTGAGTGCAAAGAAAGGGCAAAAATGTTTAAATTCCAAGCTCATAGGAGGATTTTTGTCACAGAAATAGGTCCCCGTGCTCCTTGCTCAGTCACCACCCCTTCTCTCCAAAGCAGACAATGTTTTTCTGGCCCTGCTGGTTTCAAAGATAACCTTCCTGGCGAAAATCAATAGCTGTAGCATAATCTTTGGTTCAGAATGAAGCAATAATCCTGGCCCTAAAATGAGGTGCCCTGTTGAGGTCAACGAGATGCTGACTCAGACACCTCATTTTCTCCTCACAACTGTGTTAACATTTGTAATCGCTGCCCTCCTGGCCCTTAGGCAGGAATCCAACCCCATTCTCAAGACAGACACTGTTCCATCCTGCCTGCTCTGGGAGACAGACGCCTACAACATGCAGGGCCTGTTCAAACCAAACTCCGGTGCGGTGCCAGCGGCACCTCAGTGCTGCCTCCAGAGGAACCCGATCAGTGACAGGGTGGCATCATGAAGCTCAGGGGAAAGCCAGATGCAAAAGACAAAATGTGGGATGACTCCTTTTATATGGGATGTCGTCCATAAAGGATACCTTATAGAGACAGAGATGCGGGTGGATGTGGGGGAGGAAGGGGTGAAGGAAATGTTCTCAAATGATTGTGGTGGTAGCTGCTCGATTCTAACATTTTACAAATATTAAAATGGGCTAAACTTATGATATGAAATTATACCGCAATAAAATAAAAGTGTTTTTACTGAGTGGTTAATAATATGGGAAACGTGGTAAGTAGAAAAAACAGAATGCCAAATATCAAGTCGCATGCTCCTAATTTATGAAATACACATAACTGGCCCACACAGGCATCAGAGAACAAGAGAGAAACGTACTATTGATAAAATGATGGTGGGTGATTTTAATGTCCGCCTTTACATCTCCATGTGCTCCAAATTTTGATCACGCACATGGACTGCTTTCACAATTAAGAAATGAAATGTATGCAGTGGTGCATCCAGGAAGTCACTGGCCCGGGGCACATAACTGGAGAGCCCGTAGCAGTGGCTGAAAGCACGGCCCTTCTGGCCCCAGTGAGCGAGCAGATCCCTAACTCCCGGGTTGATGCTGAAACTCGGGGGTCTGAAAGAGCAGAGGCCTCCTGTTCAAGAGGCCACACCCCTCTCCTCAGTGGGTCCACTGTGGGGGTTCAGCGCAAGGAAAGCAGACGTTAATTAAGCCATATTTCACACACACACGTCCCCTGCTCCCTGCTGATACTGTGGCACAAATTCCAATCCATACGATGCAACCCAGCGCGGGCACGAGAAGCCGGCGTGGCAGTGGCAGCACAGCCCTGCGGCGCCCATCCCCAGCCCAGGAGAGGCACAGCTGCACCCTTTTTCCCTGGGAGAAGGGCTCTTTATCTTCTTGGAGTACACAGTCCTACTGTAACAGAGGACTTACTGGCCCCAATTAATGATTTTCCATCCTTCAGAATTAATACCGGACACTGGATCTCTAGGTACTTTGCTGATACAGAATTTTCTCCAGCGATAAATACTGCGTGCGATGCTAACACAGGAGTTTCTCCGTCATGTGCTAAGACTGGGGACCAGGGTCAGGGGAGCCCATTCCTGCAGTTTGCTGGTTTGAAGAGGTTCCTACACTGAGGCAAACAACAGGCTTCCTTGACCTGACCCAGGAGGAAACCTGGAGGGTGACTCCTCAGCTTGTCAGCATTTTTCCAAGAAGTGCCATTCAGCTGCTGAACCCTCCTTCCCACTCAGACCTCAGCTGCCAGGGCTGTGGGCATGCCTCTGACCCAAGTATCCTCTCTCCCAGTGTTATGCAGCCAGGGCAAAATTGCATAGCTGCGTTTGGATTATGGTCAGATGGCACACAGGCCCTCCTCCAGTGGCACACGCAACCCCAGAGTAGGCCAGTGACCAGGGGACCAACGAGAGCTAGCAGAACAGCAAGTGCGGTGACCAGTTTTCCATCATGCCACCAGCATCCATTTCCTCTTCTTTCCTTTGCAGAACCAGCTCTCCTAGACATTTGGTTCTTGGGTTTGGGCCAAACTGCACCCCAGCTCCAGGATGGAGCATGTGTCCCAGATCAGAGCCAACCGATGCATTGCATTTTCCTGGCCACAGCGACTGGTTTATGGATGGGCACAGGATGTAATCGAGACAATGAAATGCAATGAGACCTTTGACAGGACGTCTGGAAGGCATTTTTAATGTAGATGTGAGAGGCTCTGAGCCTGGAACCGCCGCATCCAGCTCAGCCTCAAGAGAGCAGTTGGGAATGGAGTGCATGTGGGAACGGAGCTCAGAGACGGAAAGTGGGAGCCAGGCCTCATGACGTGTGGGAGCCCCCGCACGGAGGTGACCCTAAAGCAAGCCAGAACCACCTCTAGAATTCTTGGTTTTGTCTTCAAGTTCTATTTTCCTTTTTCCAATAAGAGTTTTGTCTCATGAGACTGGGAGAGTCCTAAGAAATGGAGTGAGAGTGTTGGGGCTGGTCAGAGGCGGGGCAGTGGGCGGCTTTGCCCAGATTATGCGTGGGAAGCCATGATGGTGCTTCTAGGCTGTGAGCCCAGATCCACTCTGGGCCGGGAAATGATGTCCTGAGGAAGCGACTGGGCCTGACAAACAGCAAATCACCCCCCCTTACCCACCCCCCACCCCACTAAGGCTAAGCTGAGAGGGTCCCCTCTAATCTGCAAACCTGAGGACTGCTGTGGGGCGCAGCTCGGGTTTGATGCGCAAAGCGTCCCTGCGTGCAGCACATCTGGAATCCCAGGTGACAGGAGCCGTGACATTTACAAGGACCACCTTCTCGGCAGCACACAGTGTAGAAGCTCCTCGTAAATTCTCCTTTACTGACTGTTTTAACGGAGCACAACAACAATACTCAGTTAAAACACACACAGGAGAAGGCAGACAGTTAAGGGACTTTCAATCCGCAGCTGTCACTGCTGAAAGAGATCTTATCCTGCATCGCTCGTTCCAAGAAGAAAGGCCTTGGGAACACCCGGGATGGAGCGCCTCCTCCCGCACAGGAGCAGCGTCATCCTCCCAGCATCCAGCCTCTGACTCTGCACAACCCCTCTGGCCCGCTGGTCGCTCCCCCCTAAGCAGGTCCTCAGTAAGAGGCAACATAGGAGAGCGGATGGTACCACACTGCAGCATCAGCAGAACTGGCACTGGATTCCTGGCTCTGCTGGTTTCTGGCTAGGACCCGAACAGGTCACTTTACCTGAGTCTCAGTTTCCTCCTGTGGAAAATACCTCTAACATCCTCCTTCTCACAGGCTGTGTGAGGTTGTGAGGAATGGGATGGATAGCAGGTGTTAATTCTACAGCTAGAAGACCAAGTTCGGAGGGGTCGAGTGACTTACCCGAGGTCCCAGGATTTGAACCTTATGTCCAGGTCAGACACCAGAGTCTGTGCCCATTGCTCTCCCCTCGGGACCCAAGTCTAGCCCCGGGGCACCCAATGACCATGGCAGTGTCTGGCCACCTGTGTGATGCTCTGCTCCTGCACCTGCTGTGACATCCAGGCTCCTCGAGGGGGACAACTCCCAGCATTCTGTTCTGCTCACGCCTGGCAGAAACGCCATGCTCCTGGAGGCAAGGTCTCGGCGGTAAATGCAAGGTCTGTCTTCTCCTAACGTGTGCGTACTCGGTGCCCTGCAGGCCTGCTGTCCATGCAGCAGTGTTTTACGGTCTGCTCAGGATAAGCAAAACCTGTTCCCAGGGCCTTTACTCTTCATAAGCGACAAGATGCCCTAGCGGTCAGACAGGTATCTCACACACCAGGGCCCTTAGGGTGCTGCGGGGAAGATAGCTTAGGCCTGGGGATGCCATCCTCAGGTCTCAGCTTTGAAAAAACCGTGGCAAAAAAAAAAAAAAAAAAAAGGAAATGTGCCAACTCCCAAGTTTTAGGGATGAACCATCAGAGTTTTATAAGACTTTCAGAATTTTAAAGTAAACCTTCTTTAATTCACTTGTTCCATACATCTTCACTGAGTTCCTATGCAAGGCCCCTTGGCAGACCCTCCCCCTGAATGTGCCGGCACAGCCTCGCTCTCCTGCTCAAAGAAGTGAGAACACTTCTCAGGGCTGGCATCCCCCGTTGTACTCCATTAGCTTCTATAGATGCAAGCTGCTGACCCCCACACGCCACACACGTCTATAAAAAAAAAAATGTTTTCCCTAAATGGCAGCCCTGACCAACTTTAAAATCATTTTTTCATGAGAATTTCCAGCTGAAAATATTCAAGAACATCCAATTGTGAGTAATATATTTATTTTTATAACATTCATTGCAAATTTATTTTTTTAATTAAATTCAAAATATCATGGCGTGTGACGATGGTTTCCGTTTTGGGCGCGTGGCAGTTAACTGGTTAAAATCCTCACATTCACGTGATGTGCTAACAGCTAACCGCAGGAGAAAACCATTTCATGGAGCGACATTTCTAAAAATGTGTGCCTTCTAATAAGGTGTCAAGGGAAGAAAACAAAAGGCTTTTGTGGCCAAATTAGTTGAGAATGACTGGTCTGAAAACTCGACCACTCGTTTCTTTACTGCTGACCTTCTCCTCCCCTCCTTTACCCTGAAAACGGCCTTGGTGACGCGCCAAGAGGGAGCCGGGGCTGCCGCAGGTGGGCACACAGGGCCTGGCCAACCCTGTGCGGGGACTGAAGGTTTGAATACACTGAAGTGACCAGGCAAACTCTTGTCCAGAGGACATTCTGAGGGACCCACATCCCACAGAAAGCACTGCAAAGCGCTGCCATCCAGGACGGTGGCTGAGGTGGACCCTCCTCACCTGTGCATGCCATCTCTCCGTTTGCCTATATTGACTCTCACCTATGTTTCTCTCAGAATAAGAGTTGCTTTCCATGGGAGAAAATAAAATTGAGACTCTGAAAAGCATTTTATTCCTTATGTCACTAAGAAATATCTTGATCACCATGAATACTTGAAAATGTAAATAAAATATTCATTTAGTGGCCCAGCTCACCTCTATCATGTCCACTGAGTGTGGTAATGATTGGTAACCACCTCGAGAGGCACTTTTGTGGCCTCCCTCTCCCATTCAGAAGCAAATGACGTGGCTGCTCAGGAGAGGAACGTTGGTAGAAGTGAGAACAATAGAGCCAGGAGGTCCCAGAGATGAATGAGGATCCTCACCAATTATTCAAAATAAAGAAATAGTTCTAGAGTTTCCAAGAAGAAGAGTGGGTTGAAATGGAAGATGCTTGGCTCTTCACAGACAAGACAGAACCGTGGCCAAAAGGACTCAAAACCTGCCCTTTGGCAAGACTGGCAGGAGAAGTTTCTCCTATCAGCTCTGGCCCACAAGTGCCATGCCCTTTCTGTCCCTCCCTTTTGTTCCACTCTTTGCCTTTACCTATCCCTCTCAGAAGTGCCGTGTCTACAGGCTCCTCTCTCAGAAAAATCTGGTCTCAGAAAATGAGCTGAACTTCATTCACACAAAAATATAATAACTAGTATTAGATCAATGATTTGATGCCAGCCCAGGTAACAAAACAACTTCCTTCCTGACACAGGCTTAGGCATCAGAGATCGGTGGTGAGTCTCTGTGAGGTGGAAGTGCCTTGGAGACGTCCATGCTCAGCACAGCCATTCAACAGCAGACGAAGCGAGGCCAAACGGCAGGGGCTTCCCCGGGGCCGCATGGAGGGTTGGTGGACGGGCCTTAGGAAAGTGCCTTGTTCTTTCCAACCCACTCAAACGCCTCTACTTAAACTCCCCTCCCCCAGGGAGGCTCCAGACCTCCCTGTTTCTTGGCACAGGAAAGCCCGCCTCAAACAGGAGGCCGACTCACACAAATCCTCTTTAACATCAGGCCTCACCCTCCCTCCTACAATGCCCAGTCATTCACCCTGGACAGGTTCTCCTGTCTGCCTCTGACCCCGAATAAGACGGGAGCCCCACTCTCCCTGAGATAGGAAGCACAAGGTGCCTCCCAGTCAGTTGAAGCACAAGGACCTCCCCTGGAGGTCCTAAGTCCTAAGTCCCAGGCTCACCTCCGGGAGAGACTGGCCTGGTGTACAGTCCTCTGTGCCTGACGGAACAGGCTGAGCAGCGTTCACCTGACCACACTGTGGTCCACACGGATGCCAGTGCATTGTCCTGCTCACAGTGACTCTCGTCTGTAACACTTTTCATATACGTGTTTGCTGTACAGAAGCGTATTTCACACACTAAACAGAACAAAACTCTAGCATTTCTCAGACAAAAGAAGTTACACTCCCCCCCACTGGCTCTGCAGGCTCCCAGGCCCCAGCAGCATGCAGCTGAGGTGTGGCCAGAGGAAGGCACCTGTGTGGCCTCGTGTGGATGGTCAGATGCCTGTCCATGTGGGGAATCGTTAATGCCAATCCACCACCAGGACTCTCTTTATAATTATTTAAAAAACAAAACAAAGGTCATAAATCCAGATGTTTATTCCACAAGTCAGAAGTCACTTACATTTGCATTAATAACCTCCTGTGAAGACAGTTAACATATCCTAGCTTTTAGTGACCCTGTGACGTGCACTGTCATTGAAATGGGCTGGATGCTCACGGCAGTCAGAGCAGTGGTGCTTAAGCAAGAGTAATTGTGTGTCTCCTCCCCCGACCCCACTCCCATCGGCACAGGGGCACTGGCACCGTCTGCCGATAATTTTGATTGTCACAATAGGGAGGGGAGGTGCTGCTGGCATTTAGTGGGTAGAGGCCAGGGATGCTGCTAAACATCCTGCACTGCTCAGGACAGTCCCACAACAGGAGTTTTCCAGTCCAAAATGCCAAAGTTGCTGAGGTTAAGAGACCCTACTATAGAGAGTAATAGGTTTTCAAACGACCATGGGCATAAGGCTTATGTGAAGGACTTAGTATAAATGCAAGTTGCTGCATCCCAACCCCAGCCATTCCTTTTCAGCTGGTCTAGAGTGGAAATTTGCTTTAACATGTTAAGCACCAGCCTATTTTGTCTTCCAGACAGGAAGTATAGTGTCAGTCACCGGTGGTTGACATGGCGTTTAACGTGTTAAGGGGTAGAAACCGAAAAAAGAAAACAAAAACAAACAAACAGAAGACCTTTCCCCCCCTCCCTGTTTTCATATAAATTTTTTTACTATTTCCTCTTGCAATTTCGGAAGCTGCCACCAGGTAGCAGTGATGTTGACCTGGGTAACAAAGGGCTTTTAATAAAGTTCTTAGGCAGAGTCTCACTGACCACATATGCTATATTTCTTCACAAAAAATACCACCAGAGTTAAGTAGCAACATGGATTAAATACAGAAAAGGCATAAACTCACATGATATAGTGCAACATTGAAAAGGCATAAACTCACATGATATAGTGCAAACACCAGACATTGGGGGCACTTTGCTCACAAATATTGAGCTCTGCCTAATTTAATTGGTGCTGAATCTCTTAGGCAAGTGATTTCAGAGCTGGGAGGACTCAAATATCCTGTCCGACAGCCTTGTTCTAACAGACAAGGACACATGGCTGGTTTCCATGACTTGCAACCTAGCCAGGCCGAGGCACCCACAGTCCTAGCTGTCAGCCCTTCAGGGAAGACAGTGTTCTATCCTGATGAGCTCTACTCATTGGGGGGCCCAACCTGTCTGCCTTTTACACATGTCCCAGCTCCTGAACCTCCTGCACTAAGTACCACCACAGAGGCGGGTGTTTCCTGGATCCCTTAGCCCAGTGTTACCCAGACTTGCTTTATCCTGAGAGTAACCAGCAGTGTGGTAAAATCATAGGCCCTCCCTCTGGAGAACCCCCATAGTACTTCTGGAGCAGAACTCAGAATCCATTGGAGGAAACACCTGGGCTAGTGGTCGGCAAACTGCGGCTCACAAGCCACATGCGGCTCTTTGAGTTTTTAGCAAAGGCCAGCTTAAGAGTACCCTAATTAAATTAATAACAATGTACCTACCTATATAGTTTAAGTTTAAAAAATTGGGCTCTCAAAAGAAATTTCAATCGTTGTACTGTTGATATTTGGCTCTGTTGACTAATGAGTTTGCCGACCACCAACCTAGGCTAAGTGGCTCTTTAGCTCTGGCTCCATCCCAAACTTTTCCAAAATGTGGTCCATATGAGAATCAGCTGGGTGCCATTGGACATCAATCAAACCCTTTGGGGGCCGAGCCCAGGAATGTGTATTTTAACAAACTCCTGATGTTTCTTTTACATGATAAGGCAGAGAACTCTTTCTGTCTATATGAGAAAAACTTATAGCATGATGCCTTCCCTTGTCTGATGGCAACATCATCTCTAATAGGAGGACGAGGGGCACAAATGTATCAGCATTGTGCCAGGCGCTCCACCAGACGCTGGGCATCTCACTGATTAGCATTCATCTCTGTCTGGCGCTCCCCGCCTGTGTGAAGAAGATAGTCCCCATCGCTTTATCATGAAGAAAGGGACTTGGAGAAGCTAGCAGCTGCTGAGGCCATGGAGCTAGGGAGTGGCAGAGGCAGGATTCAAACCCAAGTTGGTTCCGCCCAATGCCCTTTCTTCCTTTAGGCAGGCAAGAGGCAATTTAGTAAGACCCCCACCCCCCAACCCCCTTCCTCTCTCCTGCACCAGGTTGTTTTGAGCTCCTGTCACAGTGGTGCAGACCCCAACAAATGAGAAGCCCAGGAAGGCTGGGAGCTGGCATTTCCTGTGGTCTCTTCCTGCCTGGTGATCCCCGCCTGGGAGCCTGACCCACAGAGTGAGTGGGAACTTGTCCCCCTCCTCACCAGCCTCTTCCTCCACCGGCCTGCTCCAGGATGGCCAACACCTACATAAGCAGAATCAATCTGGTTCAGCTCTGCAGTGTGGGGCACCCACCTGCTTCCAGCCGCAGCTCCCAAGTGAAAGGGCTGGAAGTCAGAACGGGGCAGAGAGAAAGGCTGAGACAATCAGCCCTTGATTAACACTGAGCTGTGAACACACAACCTTTTCCAATGCTGCACAGAGGGCTGGCAGGAGGAATGCAAATGAGGCGGTGGCTACGAAAATGCTGCCTGGAGCGTGGAACATTGGAACATCACACAGATAGGAGTCATCATTCAAATGAAAGATAGAGAGACACAGCTCCCTCCCGCCAATGCTCCTCCAAGAATCACTTTCATCCTGCGAAGGGCACATTTTTTGGGAAAAAGGGGTCACAGCTCAAGAGGAGAACCCAGAGGCACTGAGTGCCAGGCCCTGTGCTCAGCAGGCAAACAGGAATGTGCGAGGCATGGCCCCGTCTTCAAGATGGGGATGAGCGGGGACAGGGGGGAGGAGGGAAGTAGCCCGGCTCACATGGCATGGGCCTGAGAGATGGTCTATGAAGGAGAGAGTCAGGAAAGGTTACCCAGACCTTGTGCTGGGCCCCAAGAGCTCTTCCCGAGGGACTGCTCCCTGATTCTTCCCCTCCCCAGACCCTTCCAGCTCTGCCTCCTAAGCATGTCTCATGGCATCCCCCACCCCCCGTTCTGTCTTGGCCCTAGCCTGTCATCTGTTGCCGGGGTGGCACACCACATCCTCCGCACCAACCACCTCCCACACTGCAGTGAAAGCCATTTTACTGCAGCCCATCGTGCTTTTAGATCCAAGCCCATTTAAATGCCTCGGTGGCTCCCTGCAACTTCCTAGGGAAAGTTCAAACTCCTTGTTTCAGGGCCTAAAGTTCTCCAAAAGGGGGGAAGTTTACAGCTGCTCTTTGCTCAGCCTCCTGTTGGGCTCTGGGCTCCAGCCACAAAGACCACCATCCTTGCCCACAGAGTATGAGCACACATGCGACCTGACAGCTCACACTCCCACCCAGTCTCTGCTGGTTCGTGCTTCCTTCGCTCATTTCAGCTGAAACTGTCTCTTCCTTCTGAGGCCTTCCCCAAGGCCCTCCCCTTCTAGCACAGACACCCGCTCTGTCCACTCACAACGCCCCACAGGTGAGCATTTTTCATGCCATGTTATAATTACTCACGGAATGAGCATTTGCACTTCTACAAGAAGAGGATCACCTGATGATCTTGTTAAAATCGAGAAAGTCGGTCTGGAGTGGTGCCTGTGCTGCCCGGTTTCCACCCAGCTCTCAGGTGATGCTACCGCTGTGGGGTGGTGGGCCACGACTAGGCCACGATGGACCACCGCAGCCACGCTCATCTCATTCACTGTACCCCCCTAACACCAAGCCCAAATCCAGCACTAGTTAGCCCAACCTGTTACAGAATGAACAAATGAGGAAGGTGGAGGGGATGAGGGTAGACACTAGGGAATTTAGGGTTGGGATAATAGTTGCATTAAGGCCACAGAAGATAATGACGCTGACAATGTTCACAAATTTAATACTGTCCCTTACAGATCAGACCTTCCTGATGAATATGTAAATATCCATTTATAAAGTTGATTATTTGCCTGAATCCAATCCAAAGAGCAAGTGCACGACCAAAATAGAACATCTGAACTTGGTGATTTTGTGCCCTTTACCAAAGCTAAACAAATTGCTACTTGCTGCAGTCTCAGTCAGGGGCCACGGTGCCTGTGCTGAACTGTGAATTATTAATGGGAAAGATTTGCATGTGCTTTTTATGGTTATGGCTGACTTTGATGTCTCCATGCCCTGCTTGGGGCTTCCACACACAACTATAATTTCTTTGTCAAAAAAGGAGAAGAAGAAAAAGAAACAAATTGCACAGACTAAGGATAGGAACTGCATTGAAGTCGTTTCCATATAAAATAAAATTGCAACTATCCCATTGCTCCTCCCCTGCCTGGGGTAAGCCAGATGCTCTGAAAGGATGGGGCGCAGGAACTTGTTTAAATACCATCAGGAGGAGAGCAGCACCACATCTCTTTGGAAACACGACTCAATTCTGCAGGCCAGCGATTTCAACGTCACTGAATGGGGAAAACGGAGGTAAGCATCTGCAACAACTTCAATAATCGGCTGCGATCAACACGGCTCTGGAACTGCCCGCATCCTGAGCTTCACAAAGAGCTCAGCCCAACTTGCAACGCTCCTTACAAAGCTCACAACGTGTAACTCAATGCACTGAATGCGCTGGTTTCAGGTCATACACAATGAAGAAGAAAGTGGTGAAGAGAGGACTTTTAGGTAACTCTCCCAAGTCCAAATCGATATTTCTCTGAAGAATAGAAAGGCAGGCGGGCTGCTGAGACCTTATTTACATACATGTGGCTCTCAATATATGCCTGCCCATGGCTGAGAGAAGAAATCAATCTTTTCTCTCAGAAACCTGACATACAGAGGAATAGGACGGATATAAAAGATGTTTGGGGTTTGTATCTCTTTTTAATTTCCACTCTGCACATCCTCGGGGTACTATCTGTAATTGCCAAGAGACCTGCAATATTGGAGGGCATCTATTTAAACGGCTGATATTATTGAGCACCAAGTTCAAGCCAGCCAGGTCCCTGGGAGCTGAGATTTCAGGTTTCTGGCTCCAGCAGATGCAGATATGAGGGAGAGAACCAGACTGTCGAAGGGGCAAGTTTATAGCATGGGTGGAAGAGGCTGCTGTAACCCTTTACCACAAACTGGGTGGCTACACAACAGAAATGTATTGCCTCACAGTTCTAGAGGCCAGAAGTCCAAGACTGAGGCTGTCCAACCTACCTAGGCATGCTGGTTCCTTCTGGGAGCTGAGGGAGGCCCTGTTCCAGGCCTCTCTCCTATAGTCTGCTGGCAACCTTTGGAATTCCTTGGCTTGTAGGTGCATAACCCCAATCTCTACCTTCACGTTCACATGATGTTCTCCCTGTGTCTCTCCTCATACTCTTCCCTCTGTGTCCAAATTCACTCTCTTCATAAGAACACTAGTGATACTGAAATGAGAGCCCACCCTAATGATATGACTTGATTATTTCTACAAAGACCCTATCTACATGTATAAAAGCCTAAGCAACCGAACAACCATTTGACTAGTTGCTATGATGCACACTGACCTCCAAGGAACAGACGCTCAATGCAGGAGCTGCCCCCTGGTGGTCAGTGCACTCCCAAAGTGGAAGTGCTGCTCAGCTGACTGACTGGCGCCAGACACCAGGCTCATGGCTGGTGGTGGCACAAGCCTCTCACGCCTCCACAGCAGTGTGCTACCATACTGTAGCAGCAGCAGCAGGTGCAGCAGGGCCAGAATGAGTGAAATGAGCGGGAATGGCACCCAGCCTGGGCTCCTCCCAGGCCACCTGCCACTTCGCACACTACTATATCCCCCAAGGGGTCCCATATTGCGAGAGGGCGCAGGCCAGACTGAGGGACTGTACCTGTACACAAATCCGTGCACCGGGCCTCTAGTTTCCAAATAAGGTCCCATTCTGAGGTACTAGGGGTTAGGATTTCAACATGTCTTTCTTGAGGGACACAATCCATCCTCTAACATGGAAGTGAGGGAAGATGCTAAGCCCAGCTGTCAGCACGCTGAGGGTGCACTGTCCCCATGCATGGGGGCTGAGATCAGAAGACAAATGTGTCCAAGCAATATAGAGTCAAGAGACAGTGTTCTTTTATCAGCTGAAATAGAAACACATTTGAAGCTCGGGTGCTGGTTGAGCACGGCATGGCTGATGCCACAGGTGTAAATGAGATCGCCTCAAGGGACGTTACAATGCTTGGGAGAGTAGGGGCACTGAGGAGAGAACCCTCAGGACATCGTCTCTTCAGAGCAGACAAGAGAAGAAGCACTTGCAGGGGAGACTGAGGGAAGGGGGCTGTTGAGGGTAAGAGGAGCCCCAGGAGGACGGCATTACTGAGGCCAAAGGGAAAGGTCTGAAGGGAAGGGTCCCGGGTATCCATGACGGCATAACAAACTACCCAAAGCTTATTGGTTTAAACAACACCATCTGTTGTCCCCCATGGGTCTGTGGGTCAGGAGTGTTGGCAGGATTTGGCTGAACAATGCTTAGTACCACACGGCACCAACTACAGACACTGGGTAGTGTTCACCTCGGGGTGGATGGGTCAGGGCTGCAACACTGCTTCTTTCACATGTCTGCCACCCAGGAGATAGGGCAGAAAATGGTGGGACTCAGTGGCCACTGCCAAGCAGAGTGCCCACACATGGACTTCCAGCATGCCATGTGGCCTCAGGGGACAGAGCGAAGGGGCAGCTCTATCTGGTTCATCCTTCGTTATCTTCCTGTTCTCCACAGAAGCAATCTTCAGCTGCAAAATGTAAGTGTGGGACTTCTTGTACAAAAACAAAACAAAAAACACAGGAAAATGTGTCATTAAAATAAAAAATATATCCATATTATAAACAAGAATCTGTTCAGAGGATAACTCCATGTTGTGTTCTCACAGAAATTTTTTTTTTTTAAAAAAGATTAAATGAAAAAAATATCTAAGTACAACTCTCAGCACAGAGTCTGGCACATATTAACCATCCATTATATGGCAGCTACGACTTAATCAGTTCTACAAGGCTTGTTATGAAAAGCAATATAAACATCCATTTCCCTCTCCCCAGAGGCACATAGGTAGCTACTTTTATAAAACAGCACTCTCCTATGTCAGGGATGAGCTGGGCATAAAGGGAGTAAGGGAATAAGCCTGATCAACCTCAAAAATCACAAAACTTTTATAAATGGTTAAGACAAAGAAATACCTTAAAGAAAATCTGTAATTCCCAGTTAACTAGAGGATGGTATACTCTCTCTGAAAAGAAAGAGCTCTTACTATGAGAAATAACACTGGTATTGAGTGTATTAGAGGCTAGAAATTTAATTTATTTAGGCATTATTTTTATTCATAGCATCCACATTACCTAAACATATTGGCTTAAAATACTATTTAGAACCATGCAGTTACATGTTTTGTGTTTAAGTAAATTTTACATTATTAAATGTTAAATATTTTTTAAAAATCAAAATTTAAAAAATATATAAAGCTTGGCATCAAAGTGGCCATGAAAGTGCCAATACACGAAAAGCATTTGTTCAGTCTTCAAGTCATTTGGCAGGAACATATGTTTCTCTGTTACCAAGATGCATGCTTTCTTGTAGTCCATATGAAGAATGGATTTCATTCTAGGTCAGGGCAGCTGATTCCATCAGGACCCAGTTAAGTGAAGGAGGTCATAATTTCAAACTCTGACTCAGTGTCAGACTCACCAAGTGGTCACATCTGTGACAGAAAATGGGTGTTAAAAACAAGCCTGACCTGACCAAGATCACACAGCACCTGAGATGGCCCAAGGGTCAGTGGAATCTAAAGGAAGACAAGAGCATCTGAGAAGCATGATGTGGGGATGGAAACAGGATGGCCAGGAAAGGATGGATTCCCCGCTCCCAGCAGAGCAGACGAGCCATGGAAAGAGCTCAGCCAGACCATCGACACTGACACCCGCCAGCTGTGGGCTGGAGCAGGGTGCTCACCTTTCAGTCTCCTCATCAATCAAATTGAAACACAACAGATTCTTCACAGGAGGAGGCTGTGACAACAAGGCTGGTTTGTGGAAAGCAACCTCTATGGGAGACACTCTCATTGTCATGTCATTTTGTTTTATTCCATGGTCCTTCTTAAAACCACAATCCACTTGTTGTTCACCTCCTCCTGATAGGAGAACACTAGCTGAGCCACAATCCAGACTGAAAACTATTATATCCTCTATTCTCTGAGAGGAAGAAATTCTGGTATCTTGACCTCAACACCCACCTGGTTCTGTCTCATCACCAGCCATCCTCTTTGCAAAACCTGACATCCAGTGATATGAATGCATAGCCACGACTATTCAAGAGGTGACCACATGCCCAGCCCATGTGGCTCAGTGATTGAGCAACAACCCATGAACCAGACGGTAATTATTCAATTCCAGGTTAGGGCACATGCCTGGGTTGAGGGCTCAGTCTCATTTGGGAGAATGCAGGAGGCAGCTGATCTATGATTATCTCTCATTATTGATGTTTCTCTCTCTCCCTCTTCCTTTCTCTCTGAAAGCAATAAATTTTTTTTCCTGCAAAATAAAGGTGACCACATCAGAGGGCAGTAAGTTCACATACATTGCCACAATCATATAGAAATAAAATGTGTCCCCAACGTGGCAAATGTCAGCGTCTTTTTGTACAGGAAGGGCAGACATTCCCAAAGAAGATGCCCAATCCAAGACACATCATAATTAAAATGCAAGTTAAAAACAAGGAGAGAATCTTAAAAGCAGCAAAAGAAAAGTAGTTAATTACCTACAAGAGACCTCTCATAAGACTGTCAGCTGATTTTTCAACAGAAACTTTGCAGGCCAGAAGGGATTGGGGAGCAATATTCAAAATGGTGAAAAGAAAGGATCTACAACCAAGATTACTCTACCCAGCAAAGCTATCATTTAGAACCAAAGGGCATGTAAAGAGCTTCCCAGATAAGAAAACACTAAAGGAGTTCATCACCAGCAAGCTAGTATTACATGAAATGTTAAAGGATCTTCTTTGAGAAGAAGGAAAAAAAAGATTAAAAACATAAATAATAAAATGGCAATAAATACATATCTATCAACAATTGAATCTAAAAAGACAAAACGAAGGAACAAGCAGAACAGAAGCACACTCATAGATACAGAGAACATTTTGATGGTTGCCTGATGGAAGGGGGCTTGGAAGGATAAGTGAGAAAGGTGAAGGGATTAAGAAGTACAAATTGTTGTTACAGAATAATCATGAAGATGTTAAGTACAGCATAGGGAATATAGTCAATAATATTCTAATAACATTGTATGGTGTCAGATGGACATGAGATTTATAGGGATGATCATTTAGTAAGTTATATAAATGCCTAATCGATGGGATATGCACCTAAGACTAATATAATATTGTATGTCAACGGTAATTGAAAAATAAAAAATGATTAAGAAAACACTAAAATGACATAATTTTATCATGTAACTGCATAGAATATGTAGACACAGCCCTATTATAAATAGGTCCCATCGAAGTCAAAATTACATGGCATCCATGGAGAAACAACAGCCTAACTCAGATGCTAATCAGAATTTCTTTGCAAGACATACTAAGAACCTGCTTGAAAAACTTCCTAACAAAAGGGTCTGGAAAGAGCTGAAGGTCAATCAATAGCAAGGCGGGCTCAGGCTCTGGAACCAGAAAGAACAAGTTGGTACCCTCTCTGCAATTTATTGGCTGTGTGACCTGAAGTAAGTGTCTTAACTTCTCTGTGCCTTCTCTCTTCCTCATGTCTAAAACCTGGCCCTGCTGGTTGTTGAGAAGGTTTGAGTACACATGGGAGAAATATCTAGAATGAGAACAGATGCATGGCAGGCCCCCAACAAATGACAACTATCATTACTGTTGTTGTGCCAGTAAATATTTCGATGAATTCGACTTTTTCTTCAAGACACAGAACTAAACTCCACCTAAAAAGACATTTCTGTTAATCACTCATGAAATTTTTAATGAGCCCAAGCATAGTCAATATTTTAAAGGGAGAAAAACAAATAGGATGGATGGTGTCTCACCTCAAGGCAGTTATATGTCATGACTGCTGAAGATGCTCCACTTTTGGACACATGATTTGTGAAGAATTTTCTATATTTTTCAAGTTGTAATCAATCATTCATGTCTAGAACTGTGACTTCCACTAAAGGAAACCCCCTGGGTGGTCCAGACCACAGTGCTACAGAGTGAGGGCAGTGCCCAGCACAACATACACTGGAAGGAGCTCAGCAAGCAGCAGTGGGGGAGGGGGCAAGAAGTGGAGGGGGAGAGAAACGGGAAACATTCACATCAGAAGTTCTCTGAGAAAAGCAGCTATCCCACACACCTAGAGGCTGCAGCCGAGGAGAGCTTGTGATTTCTTATAAACATAAGTGAAGTAGCTTTTCTAGTTCAAAACAAAGATGGAGAAAGGTAGAGGGTGGTTTTTCCCCTGTGAGGTAGAGGGGCAGGGCCTTCCAGTGACCCATCTCCAGACTCTCCTCTCCTTTTACACCCACACACCCCTACCAGTTTCCCTGTTTACAGAAGAACAGAGAATCCTTTTGTAGGCTGTCTGGTGGCATTTACACAGTGAACAGGATGTATGGAACACGGCGGCAGTTCTGGTCCAGTCAGAGAAGATAGACTGACTGAGGACAACTATGAAATATGGAACACATTCCCCAAAAGGAACACAGGATGAGAAGTGAACACGCTGGCTTCTTCCCAGTATGCCAGAAGGCAGCTGATCACAAAGCCTCTGCTGGCCACGGAACACCTCAGTAGCTGGGTTCTCCTACACATCAGAAACAAATGTCTCTGATCAGATAGGGCGGCCCGTTTATTGGACACAGATTATTAAGTCCATTAGAACTCAGTATCTACTGCCAGATCCTTCCCGGGAATTACTTTGTGATCTGACCAATAGAGACGGCAGCGATGAAAGGTCCCCAGAACCCAGCACACTCAGTGACCTAAAACTCCTTGCTAGCTCGGGGTCCAGCAGGGGCAGCACAGTGCCCCCTCTCCAGTTCTCTGTCCGCAGGCTCTCTCCCCGGCAATCCCATCTACTTCTGCATGGGGAACGCCCACATTTTCATTGCTGGTCCGCAGCCCACTCCACAGACGCTTGCTGGCCTCGCCTGCGCCATGTGGCCAAGCTGAGTCACACTGTCCCTCCCATCATGCACTGCCCATTTGACTGCTCAACGTCCATTTAAGGACGCTTTCTCCAAGAAGCTCATGTGTCTGCCCTGTTCTTCCCAACTCCCACTATCTACACCCAAGTGCAGACATCCAAGAGCTCTGAAACCAGACCACCCTGACCCAGCATACTCCTGCTTCCCAAGGCCTCCGCACACACCCTAAGGTGGGCTTCGAACCCGCAGCCTGGACCTGCCTCCCCATGGAGGCCTCTCCAAGACTCCCTGCCCGGTGCCACCTCACTGGGTGCCTGCGTCTCCCCACGTCTTCCAACACAGGCTCCTTGAAGGAGGACTGTGATTCACCTCTGTGCACGCCTCTCATGATAGAGAGTTTGCCACACCACGGGCTTTTGATTAGTGCTGAACATGCTGCCTAATCGATACAGCATAATGCTCAGAGAGAGGGCCTGGGCCGCACACAGCAGGTGCTTTATCTTGTCTCCACCGCCAGAGGCAACCTTCCCGAGGACAGTCTGCCCGCCTGGTCTCCACTCTCCCCCAGCACCCAGTACCCCCAGGAGGCACTTCCTGAATATTTTAGAAAGTGAGCAATTTGCTTTCGATTCTCAGCTCTGCCACTTATTCACTGTGTCTCCTTGGGTAAATGATTTTGTCTACATCTTCATTCCCACCTCTGAAAATGGAGAACAGTAGAGTATTCTCAAAGTGCTGGTGAGGGCTTGAGGAGGGGGGTCACAGTAAATGTTTGCGCTGACAGTCCTGGACGTGTGCTGGAATCAGCAATGTCCCGCCATGCCAGTTTGTCTCAAAGATATGACCCTGTAATGAACCTTTAAACATGGCGGACTATGCCCCCAGCATCCTCCACACTCCTCTGTGGCAGCATCCCTTGCCCTCCTGTCCCTATGAATCCACCCCTTAGCTCAGATCACTCCCCACCCCCAGGGAGAGTACTGGAGAGTCTATTATATTTAGAACACCCACCACCTGGAACACAACCTGCAGGGGGCAGCATGCCTCTCCTGGGAAAGCCGCTGGCTCAGGGAGAGGCTCAGTATTTCTGGCTGTGACTCCTTCCCCCCCCTCCTGGGGAAGGAAGCTGTGCCCTGCAGAGGCAATAACTGAGGTGCCTGGGCCACTTTGCCCTGAGCTCACACCCACAGAAGAGGCTCAACTGAGTCACGGCGCCTGAGCTCTGGGACCTCCTCCACTTACCGTATCTTGTCCATGCAGGTGGGGCCAGGCCAACCATCCCATTTCCATCTCGGTGACACTAACTCAGCCACAATTTAGCCTTTCAAGCCTATCGCCACGAAGTCCACCTAAATTGCCAAGCGAGGCCAATTTATAATTTAAATCTGTCCTGCATAATGCATTAGATGACTTGTTATAAATTATTCACCCACAAATTGCCATCTGGACATAAAGGGAACTTGGTGGGACATTTAAAAGGGAAGTGGGCATGTGCCCAGCATCGCATCAGAAAGCAAAGCCCTTGCTCTGTTGTGGCTGGGGTTTTATTTGCCAGGACCCGAGCAGAGGGACTCCATTCCCTCCACCTAAAACCACTGGCGAGCCCAGAGCTGTCCATCCTGAGGCTAGTGCTCAGCCCGCTCCTGCTCCCGCCCAGACCCCTGTGAGCTGGCCCACCTTCACAGCCACAGGCGCATTTATCCTGGAGTCTGTCTGGTCTCCCAAGAGCACAAAGGGAAGCATCGCCTACTGCTAACCTGCTAATTAGCCTCCACTATTCCCCTCAAGTCCACACAAAGAACTGACTCGCTCAATCCTCCTGATGGGAGCTCTCCTGAAAAGGAGATAAGAGCCTACCGTGGAACCCAAAGAGGGACGATTCCTCGAGTTTACCATCCGGCACTAGCACATCCTTCTCCCAGGCCTCTGTGCCGAGTCCATCCATTCCCTTCAGCACAACTGAACTCCTGTTGCTATGATCCAGGTACTGCACTATTTGTTGAGGACAGAGAGATTAAGAGAACACACTCTCCGTGATTAGGGTGTTCACAAACCAGAGGGTGGAGCTCACACACACACAAACCACTACAAAACAAAGTAGCCCTGAGGCCCTGTTTGTCCCAGGCACAGTCTGAGGAGGTAAGAACTCCATGTAACAAATGTATGTTCGAGGTCAGTGGGGTTTGCAAAGGAGTCTGTTCTCAGCCCTGCTCCTTGGGAGAAAGAGTCAAGGAAGGCAGGCTGCACAGAGAAAGAGCTGCCTAAGCTGGGTGTTGAGGAATAGGTAGGAGTTTCCCAGGCAGACAAGGAGAAAGGTATTCTGAGACGAAGGACCAACATAAGCAGAGGGCCCCCATCGTGTGACTGCATGCACACACGGTGAACTACAAACGGGGTAGCACTCATAACTACTTCTGGGGCCATGATGCAACCCCCAGCGCACTGCTGGGATCGGGTGCACTTGTGCTACTCCCTTTAAAGAAGCCAGCATGTCTCCACTTCGTGTGACTGATGATTATCACAGAATCTTTGTGAAGGTGGAAGGCAATAGAATTTTTCTCATTCTTTCACAACAGAATAATTAGGAACCTGCAGTCTCCTCTCCTCTTCCTGCTAATAATTCACTCTCCATCAAAGTGAAATATTACAACTCTCAGGTACCAGTCCACTTAAGTTTTATGGATCTTTCTAGGAACCAAGAATCACTGTCAGACGCACCTCATCCTCAGACACAAATGTGAAAAAAAGAAGAGAAGCTTCACATTCCTGAGCCCCACTTCCTTCCTGAGGACTGTGCCAACCACTGCAACTCCTGAAGGCTTTCCTATGCAGAAGTCAGAGCAACACATCACCAAATCGGCTTGCTTAGCAGGGAGTGGGGGGTGAAGGGGCTCTCTGGCGCACAGGCTGTGTCCATGAGCAATATCGCAGGGCAATGACTGAATCAGACCAGTCGCTTTCCCAAGGCAAAACATCTGTTTACCTCCCTTCTTTCCTGCCAAGTGTGTCCAGCAGAAGCCACTGTGTCCAGGTGCGGTTCAGCCAACACCATTGCCCAACTGACAGAAAGGGACACAGGTGACCTGGGCATCACTCTTTTGTCCTTCACCTGTACTATACATTGAGCTCTGTTCCCTTTCATGGAACAAAATTTGCTGGTAGGTAGGTAGGTAGGCGGATAGATGGATAAATTGATGGATACCTTCTTTTTCCTCCAATAACATCTCCCCAGCCATAAGTTTCCACCAACCATGATAAGAAATTCAATCGAGCCAACAGATCTTCAACTATTTCCTCCAAAACGTGAATGCTCCAGGTGGTTGTATGTTAAAGAGAAATTCTCTGTTGGTTTTTGATAAACTATTTATGTCAGAGATTGATATTCTTTGGTTAAACCCTTTCTGAGACTGTGTTCAAACAGATTATACAATCAAAATTTTGAAGGGTTTTTCTATGCCTCCTGGAAAATAATTTCAAGACTTAACACGATCAAATCAAGAATATAGATACCAATGAAGTCCAATTTAATAGACACTTTTGGGTGGCAGTCCGAGTCTGAGCTCATCACAAAGCCTGCAGCATGGGAGATCAGAGGACAGCCTCTTAGGGTATCACTCTGGGATGGAGGCTAAAAATTGTCTATCACAGCCAGTTAGCCTCAAAGGAAGCCTATATAAATCAAGCCCAGTAGGGAGCCAGTGGTGTGAGACCTACATTAGGAGCAATCTCTGTGAGCATTGGGTCCACATGAAAACAGAATTCTCCCTCAAACTGGGGCACAGGTCCCTCTTAAGAATGAAACTGTGGGTTATTGCAGTAATGCTGTATCTTAGAAAGCAATCTAGGTATTGAACTGGAAACTCGCATTTGAGTGGTACTCTCATTTGGTTATGAAATTGTTTTCATCGTCAGGACAGCAGGTGCCCCGAGGAAGGGGAACAGGGGGCGGGCATGTGCTCTCTTCGGCAGCCCATCTCTGATTAGAGACCAAATCTAGGTAGTACTCTGGAGCATACAAAATCAGCTAAGAGAGTTAATATACAGAAATCGCTCTGAACCCTGAATCAAAATTAGCTATTAGAGCAATAGAAATAATAGCTTCTACTTATTGTGTATCAGGCAGCAGGGTCGAAGGCACGGACTCTCTAATTTAACCCTAACAGTAAGCCCTGCAGGGCAGTGATCACTCCCACTTTTACACATGAAGATGAGGTAATGCAAATTATTTAAAGTCTACCTTGCTTGCAGGCCTTTGTTAATGAAAAGGCATCTTTATAAAACACTGCCTTCCATATTTAAGGGGCAAATGCAGTCGGCATATTTATATGCTTGCCCAACGTGAGTAAAAGCAAAAAGCCAAGAAGAAATATACAGATAGATACATTCCCTGAATTATCTTTTTCCCTGTGTGACAGACATAATACAGTGCTGAGCTCTCCCTCCATGCTTTGCACTATCTGTGTGGCTGCCCTGTCTGCTCCGAAAGGGGGCTGTGACCACACATTCACCCTGCAACAAGTTCAGAGATCCTCGTGGTGACAAATGCACTAAGTACCCACAGGTTATCCCTGACCAGTCCCAGGCCTGAACATCCACAGAACAGAGAGGGCCAGCTTCCATTTCAATCACTCGGGGAGGATTTGAGAAAACCAGCAAATTGGTGCCATTACTCCCTTGTTACCGACGCACCGCACTAGGGCCCAGCTCAGCTGTCAAACCTAAATGAGCAAATTCAATGTGCAATCAGTTTGCCACAACAGCCTTCTCTCACAACGCGTTCCTCGAGGGAAACACGTGAAAACAAACACGCAGGAAGCAAGACGAAAGGCAGAAGAAGGCGGTATGTGAGCTCGGAACCTGGGAACAGGACTGGGTCTGAGTTCTGCCCTTGCTAAACAAGGCATGCAGCCTTCTGCACATTAATCCAATGGCCGTCTGGACCCACGTGGACCTCCATCATCTCCAAAGTCACCAGGACTTATCCGCAAGGCTGCTGAGTCTTCAGAAAGCAAGAGCATCTCCAACCCCTTCCCATATAGGATGCACCCCTGAATCCTTCTTGCCTGTGCTGTCTCCCAACAGCCTCCAGACAGTAAAGATTCCCAACCTTGGTTTGCAGGGAAGCAGCTGAGGCTGAAGGGGATTCTCTGGGAACAGGAATATGCTCAACATCTCTGCAGTGCCCCTTTATTCTAAAGCTCTCCATGCTAGGAAGACAGCCTTGATAACAACCTAGTACACAATATTTGGGGTCACCACTAATTTCCTTTCCTTCCACCCCATTCAAGTGCGCAGTTCTCGGAAGACTGTCTACATGACAGCAAGAACTTGTAGATCGAGATTCCTGTACTTCCCCAACAGAGATGCCCACCATGCCTGGGACCAGCTTCCTCTGGGGAGCTTATCTGCTCCTCTGCAGTGATGGGTCCCTTCTCTAGATGACCCAACATGTTCTTTATTTCCCCCACATTAACACATTATCATCTGATGCTTGTTATAAATTGAATGTTTGTGTTTCCCCAAAATTCAAATGTTGGAACCCTAAAACCCCGATGTGACGGTAAAAAGAGGGGCCCTCTGGGAAGTAAGGAGGTTTGGATGAAATCACAAGGGAGGAGCGCCCATGAGGAGGTCAGTGCCCTTACAAGAAGAGGGGGCATCAGAGCTTCCTCCCTGCACCACATGGGGACACAGCGCGGCTGGCAGCCTAACCTCGCACTTCCAGCCTCGAGAGCAGGGAGGAATAAATACCTATTGTCTAAGTCACCTAGTCTGTGGTATTTTATCACACCCGACTAAGATAAGAGTGTGATAATAACTATCTCTCTGGACTTTTTCCTGGTTGTGATCTCTAAAAGGGAGGGGTAAGGCCCCTTCGCTCACCACTGCATGCCTGGCACCTAGCACCAGGTCTGGGAAGTAAGAGGCACTAAGGAGATATCTGGTAGATGGACGGATAAGTGGATGATGGATGATGCCTGCGCGGGCGAGCGGGTGGGTGGGGGGGTGCATGTGTACACACACAAATAAAAGTCAGATGGTTCTGAAGCACAGTCAATGTTGGAGGATATAATATCGATAAGTGAAAATGCAGAAAATAAAATTATATAAACAATGTGATTTCAATTAAGTAAACATTTACACATGATTAGGAATCTGAAAGGAACTATGCTAAAAATGCTAATAATGGTTAGCTGTGGGTGGTAAGATTAGGATTGATTGTTTCAGCTTCCTTCATTTCCCATGTTTCCATAAATTGCATGTATTACATTTATGATCCAAGATGAAATTACATTTAAAAAAATTGTAAGAAAAGGGAACCTCCATGTTTTAGGAGATTTTCTCCCACAAAAGCAGGGCACTAGGACTCAGGCAGGGCTCGGTGGGTCTGTGTGCTCGGAGTTCAGGTGCTCACATCCCTCCAGGTTTTCTGGAAGCACGAAGAATCCTCACTCGCAAGCTTCCCTATACAGGGGCTCCGTTAAGTGTTTCTCAACCTCAGCCATTCAGAAAGGATAGCTCTTCAGAGATGGAGGTGGAGGAAATGCCACCTCCGAGGACAGACCACAAACTCTGAGCAATCACCGGACGAAGAGGAAAAAGATAGGAAAGAACCTGACCCAAATCTTGAGAGCCATGAAGCTCAAAACTAAGGGACTTGCAAACCAAGCAAGTGAAAAGCTCCTCCCGAAGCTCAAAGGACCAGAAAATCACTGCTCCAAAGGGAGCTTATGTAAGAAGTAGAAGGCGCTGAAGCTGTCGGTGAAGACAACAACTGTGACAACTGCAGCTATCAATTGTTCAGGGCCTCACACAGAGGACAGGGAACAGCAGACATCTAGTGTTAGCGGTCAGAGGGTAGAAATGCCAGATCCGAAGGCTCTATAGCCTCTGCCAAACTATTCAGCTCTGCTGCTGTGATGCAAACGCAGTCATGGGTAACATAAAAGAATGAGCCCTGCTATGTACAAACAAAACTCTATATACAAAACAGGCAGCAGGCTCGATTTGGCCTGAGGGCTATAGTTTGCTAGCCCCTGACTTAGCCTGGAAGCTTTGCTAAACCTCTAACTGAATTCCCAGGGAGCCTCAGAGAGATTAAGTCACCTGCCCAGGCTCTGTCATCTGCAAGTGGGCAGGCTTGACTCATGCCCACATCCGATGAGCCCACTCTTCACCATGAGGTCATAGTGAGTACATCCTGTGCCGGCACCATGCTGAGCATGGGGGCAAAGGATGAGCAAGATCCAGACCTGGCCTTCTGAGTTCCATAGTTTAAGATGGGCCTCTGCACCATAAAGTAGCCTTGCGGCACCCTAACCCCCAGGCAAGCATGTCCCAGTGCAACAAAGTAGGTGTCAGGTACACCCACAGCACAGACACACATCATATGCATCTCACTCCTCTACAGAAGGGTTTACCCTCTCCACACAGATGGCGCTGGGAAGTGAGTTCCTTGGAGCTTTTAAAAGCTGGTTTGTACATCCACTAGTACAGCGCATGAGGAATCCCTGCCAGACACTCACTGTCCTGGGTCACCGTTTACTCCCTGGTCATGAGCACAGAACAGACCCAGATGGAAGTCCGAGCTTTATGTGACCTAGACCTCAGCTGCCTCCCTGCAAACAAGCCTAGGGATCCTTACCGTCCTAGGGCTGTTAGGAGAGAGCGTGGGTCAGGGACTGTATGTCTGTTGTCGTATTCACAGCACCAGGCACATAGTAGATACAAAATAAAGGACAGAAAGTTAAATGAAAATAGAGACTTTCTGAAATAACCTAAGTCAGCAAGAAACTGGGACTTACGTTGCGAATGACTTTCCAATAAAGAACAGCTATGGAAGCAAGGCGCGGCTGTCTTGCAAAGCCAGTGCGGACATGCCAGGCACGGGGACCAGCCTGCAGATGAACAAATCCACCTTCTGAGTAAACCCCAAGGCCCTGCCCTTCCAGAGGTCAGTGTGGATGGCAGTCAAAGTGAGCAGCCAGTGCACAGCAGGGATTCTGTTGACCCATCTCAACATGAAAGGGCCTGAGATTTGAGCCCTGGCTCCACCTCCAACCCCAGCCCTTGCCATTCCTTTATTTCCCTAGGTCCCTCACCTCTTGCTTTCCACTCTAGAATAAACTCTGACCTTATTAACCACCAGTAATTAGGAGAGTGAACACCCAGCCTGCCCCTCCCACACACGCCCCTTCCACAGGCCTTTCTGGGGACCTCCTAATTGGAAGAGGACAGGGGTAAAAGGAGGATTTGTAAGCAATCCTCTGGTGCCTACCCACCATCTGCAGGCCTGTGGCTGCTTCCTCAACTCCAATGCTGAGGGAGTGAGGAAGAGAAATTATTTTGTAGTGTTCCAGGGTTCATGGGACTAAACACTCCAATTCTGTGATTTTAGCCTTATGGCTACCTAGAGATGTGAGTGTTTTCATGCACGTTTTTTAAAAAGAGCACAGGCCCTTAGTCAGGAGGTTATGTCATCAGTCCACGGTCAGGCAAATCCAGCTCCATTTGAGTCCACTTCACCTTCACCCAGTACCCAAGCCCCCTCACCATGTCCATCTCGCCCCACTTCCCCTTTGCCCACCACACATCAGTCACAGAGGCCTCTTTCCTGTTCCAAGAACCTTCTGTTTCCCTTCCCTGGAATGTTTGTACCCCTTCTTTTCACCTAGCTAACACCTATCCAACCTGTGGCTCTCAGCTCAGTGATCACATGCTCAGAAGTATCTCCCTGGCCACCACCTTGACAAGAGTCTAGGTTAACACTCTACCTGTATCACTTTCTCCTTTTCTGTGGCCCTGGGTCTTTCCTTCACAGCGATTGCAATCCAATAATAAGATGGATGAATACTCATTTTTTATTTATTTCCCAATTAAGACAGTGGGTTCCAGGAAGGCAATAAATATGTCTGTCTTTTACATTACTAAGAATGAACTAAGTAACCACCACACACACACACACACAAACACACATACTCCCTGGACATTTCAAAAGGTCCAAACATCATCTTCCTTGAGTTTAACACAAACATTAATCACACATGCACACACACACACACACACACACACACACGTGCACACAATTTACCACCATGTCAAGTTCTGGAAAAGCAAGAGCACAATCACCCACCACTCTTTTTAGACGATAGCACTGCCCTACCCTGAAGTTTTCAGACTGAACCTGTGCATGTCATTTCTAATGCTACTGCCACTCGGTTTATCTGTCATTGCTACCAAAGTGACCTAAAAGAAGAAGCCAGACAAAACCAAATAAAAGAGAGTCGTGTTAATAAAGTACTTGCGTAAGGGATGGACATGCACAGGCTACAGAGCTTTCAGGCAGAGGTCCCTCAGGCCTCTTTGTACCTGACAGACAACAGGGCAAATTCACCCACTTAGTCAACCAATATCTGTAGTGATGACATATAAGAAGGGCAAAATTTTAACCCCCCGCTTCCAAGGCCTATATTATTGGGACTGTGCCCAACACTTTTATACCTAGAGTCAAGCAGGACTTAAGAGCCAATGCTAAAAGTTGTGCAGAGCTGGATTCAAGGTGTGGCTCAGTCACCTACTGCTGGCCTTGAACCCCCTCATCTGCAAAATGGGAATAATACTGGTGCCTCCGTTAGGATGAGGTACTTAGATGCATTCAAACCGCTCATTAGTGCTAACTGTTAATTGCCATCCCACTCTCTATAGTCCCCAATGGAATGCCAGTTCCTCACAGAGAGGAATAACCTGAGATTCCATGTAGAGCCCAAGCGCCCAGCGCAGGTCTGGGCACACTTCAGGACCTCAAGTTGGGCTTCTGATGAGGACACTCACCCACGTTTGCAACTGCAGAACACCCAGCTTTCAGCAGCTGCTCCCCCGCTCAGCCACCCCCTCCTCCTGGCTGTAATTCTCAGCCTGGAATCTCCTCTAAGACCCTCCTAAGGGTAGTGCTGTGGCTGGTGGAAAGGCAAGGAGAGCCTCAGCCTTTCCCTCCCTCAACACAGGAGTCTCTGGCCAACCGGAATTCATCTGGTTTCTTCCCAGCCCTCACCACAGGCCCTGGACTCAGAGGTCCACCCTCAAGGCAGAGTTCTGACCTTCTCTCCCTACTAACTGAACGAAGGTTTGGGAGGAATTCAACTCTGAAACCGCCAGAAATGAGTAACCCCTCTGCCCTGAAAACCACAAGCTTCCCCTCTTTAAATAAGGGACCCAAGACACCTCCTTAAAAATATATCAATATTGGGGGAAAACCTCATTTTTGAGGATCTTAGCTAAACTCTTTCTTTAAAAAAAAAAATTATGGAGCAATCTGTTTCCTAACCCATTCATGAATCAGACATTCAAGCCTTAGAATAATTTCCCCATAATTCATGTTAATTACTCCACTCTCGTTACATGAATCATCTGTTTCATGGAAACTGGCACTAAGATGGGCGAGAGCCCTGGATCATGCCTTACCATTTCTCCGCAGCTCAGGAGTTTCCTACTATTGACAGAAAAGTTACTGTACTTTTAGCAGGCACTTTAAATATTGCTCATGCAATTAAAGCTGTTTTCTTATACAGTTTTCAAACATGTGTTAGGTTTGACCTTATTAAATCTTCTACAGCAGTGCTCACATACAACAGCACACAAACGTGCAGTCCCCAAACTTCTGCCGGCACCGGGGAGAGGGAATGCTCACAACTGTCCCCCAGGAGGCGGCGGAGGCTCTGGGCACGGGAAGGACTCCCAGCCGATGCCAAAGAGGCAGAGACGGGGGCGGGTCCCCAGAGAGCTCTGTGCAGAGTTCAGTGAGCAAACAGACAAAGATTTGTACACTTTAAGCAAGAATTTCACTGAATTCTCTCTGAGAATTCTCTCCCAGTCCTCCAGGGACAAGGTAGCATTTTTCAACCCTATTCAGTTCGGGGATGGGTAACAGGACAGTTTTGATGTTTTCAAAATAGAACACTTGGAACTGAATCCTCCAAATCTATCAGACAGACTATAATACCACACACTGCTACCGCTTTCTGAATACGCACTACCAAGTGTGGTGCTAGAGATATAAGATTGCCTCTAACCTTCACATCAGCTTGTGAGATGGGCACTATCGCCTCCCTTTTTCAGCCAGAAAACAGTGTTAAACTTGCCATGGCCATGCCGCCAACAAGTGGCAGAGCCAGGCTGGGAGTGGGGCCAAAGCTAGAGTCCCGCCTCCCCCGGCCCCTCGAGTGGGAACTACCTTCTGGAAAGGAAGTTTTGCCACTTGCCACCAGGCAACTGTTTGTCAAAGTAGCACAACTCCTTTGGATGGGGCTGAGACATAAGTGACTGAGCAGGAGTTGCATTTGGGACCGCTGGGACAGCGGAGTCCATCCCAGGCCTGCGGTGTGAAACCCAGGGGCAAGTCAGAAGGGAAAGAGCAGAAACGGTGAGGGAAAGGGAGATAGGTGAAACCAGAAAAAGTCAGACCCAGTAAATGAGGAGAATAGCAAACAACTGTAGTTGCAATTTTTAAATGCCAGACCTTAAGACTGCTAAAATTGCTGAGCCAGGGCGCAAGCACGCTGCGACAATTTGCGTCAAACGGCCGTGATGCTGTGCTACCAGTGTTCTTGTTTGTCCCATTGGTTCACCTACTTATATGTTTTAAAGTATTGTAGATAAAGTCAGATGAGTTGGATCACGCTTACTTCTATCAAGCCTGGATACAGGAGAAGGGAGTTCGCCTGTGGTTCTTGGTTTGCCTCCCCCATCCCCAGCCCAAAGCGGTGAGGAGGACATCAGAAGTATCCAGACACGCATGCATCTATTATCACCGTTACTGCCCCATTACTGCTCACCTCCTTCTAATCCCCACTGTTATCTGCCCACAGTCCTTCATGCCGACCTGTATAAACCCAACCAAGTTTCTAAGCTCAAGAAGTTTGAAAATCCCCCTTTCTATCTTCTCCCCTCTTTCCTGCTGTTTGACCCAGACCTGCCGGGAACTGTAGCGAGTTCTTGGGATGCTCAGATAAAGAGCGTGGCGCCTCCCTGCCCTCGAAGTCATGGGGAGGAGGAGGAGGCAGCAGGAAATGGGCTGTAACTGAGGTCTGGACCAAGGGGGCGATGCCTCTGGTTAGGACACTGCAGTGGGGATATCAGCCCACCTGTCCGCTACCCCACCCTGAACCTCCAAACGCCCCTTCACCGCCTCATGACCCTCTGAAAACACCGTGTGAAATGGGATGCACACCTAATCCTAAAAAACACATTCAACAGCCTGAAATAACCCAACCCAAATCTCCCGCAAATGTCTGTGCCTAATTGCTATGAAAACTGGGGTCCGGCCGAAACCGGTTTGGCTCAATGGATAGAGCGTCGGCTTGGGGACTGAAAGGTCCCAGGTTCGATTCCGGTCAAGGGCATGTACCTTGGTTGCGGGCATATCCCCAGTAGGGGGTGTGCAAGAGGCAGCTGATCGATGACTCTCATCAATGTTTCTAACTCTCTATCTCTCTCCCTTCCTCTCTGTACAAAATCAATAAAGTATATTTTAAAAACAAACAAACAAAAAACTGGGGTTTGCTAACGGTGGGCTTTTGAACCAGAAGCTGATGCTGAGCCAGAGCCAGGAGAATGGTTTTCAGACATGAACATGCCAACGCACAAGCAGGGAAATTCAGTTCACCTAGAGTAGGGGTGTCGAACTCAAAGAAGGGGCCAAAATCTAAAATCCAGCCTAAATCGCGGGCCGAATGGTTTACTGAACAGTCATAAACTGTCATTGTGATGGAAACGCAGCGGAGTGCAGTGATGACAGCACGGTGCGGGCCACATTGCAAGGCCTGGCGGGACGGATTTGGCCCGCGGGCCTTGTGTTTGACACATGTGACCTAGAGGGACAGGAGAATAAACCAAGCCAATCCAAGAGGGAGGCAAGGGGTATGTCACAACTTACGGTAAAATTACAGCTTGGCAAAGCACCACAAAGGAGGGAACAGTGGGGCCCTGAGCGTGGACAATGGGCACCTGTGACCTAGTCTGGGGTCTGGGAAGGCTTCCCCCAAGAAATGGGACCTGAAGGAAGAGCAGGAGCGACCCAGGTGGAGACTGAAAAGACCCATCAAGGCAGAGAGAACAGACATGCAGAGGTCCCACACAACCTGAAACCACGCCGCCCCACTAGGGAGCCGGGCTCAGGGGACCACGGAGCACCCACCCCACACACAGCCTCAGGGAGTCCTCACTCTCTCCACACTCAGGCTGGGCCCAGGTTTCGGCCCTGCCATGCGCCACCCTTCCTCCCAGGAGGCTCCGGAGCCAGCCTTATCTGGGGCGGCTGCCCTGGTGCCACCTCCCTGCGCCCTCAGCCCTCTGTGCCACTGCTTCTGCCTCCGCCCTGGCGTCTCTCTCCACAACCGTGCACAGGACTGCGTGTTCGGGAGACGCTCTGCTCCCTTATTAATCCTGCTGTGTCTTATTAAAACGGCCTGGCACCGGCCGGCGCTCCTCTGCACAGAGCGGAGGGCTCCGGCAGCAGGCGGGCTAGCTCTGTCTCATTTCTTTTGTGTCAGAGGGATGACCTAGATGCTGTCTGTACAACAGACCCGCACTCGCAGGCTTTAACCCCTTCTTTCCCACCTAGCCTGCGGCTCAGGCAGAAGCAGAGGTTTGGGCACCCATGGGTGGTGTCGGCCAAGCTGATTAGAGGGCTGAGCTGGGCCCGTATTGGGGAGGACAATGTGGAACCCCCCTCGGCATTGCTCCAGATGACCAGGGCAATGCCCCCCCCCCAGTGGGGAGGGTCTCTGGGGAGGCCAGCTGCAGGGGAGAAGACTTGTCTGGGGACCCTTGTTCATAAGACATGTGTGAAGGGAAGAGGGAGTGACTTGTTCCCTCCATCCACCTCTTTCCTCAGTTGGTCATACTCATTCATTCATTCACTCCATTCATTCAGTCATAGTGGGATGGAGAGAGGGTACCCTGAGCTCAGCATTTGCGACTCCTTTGGAAATGAGCCCAGCAGGCTTCAACAAGGACACGCCACCTGGCACCAACAGAGGCCAATTCTGACTCTCACCTGCATGGATCCAGGCCTTCACTGCCCCCAGGTGGCCGGGCAGGTTAGAGGGGGCGATGGCCTCAGGCTTGGCCCTTCACTCAAGTGCTGCAGGCACAGGATAGGTGTTTCTGTCCAGGCTCATTCTACAGGAAGGCTGAGTGGGGAGGACGCCAGGAGCTGAAACCCACCTTCACCCACCAGGAGGTGAAACTAACCCCTGGTCAGCCTAGTGCTTAGTTCCCGACAAAGCAGTTCACAGGTGGGGCTGCCCCTTCTCTGAGCTCTGGCTGCTCCCAGCGGCTGTCCCTGGGCTGGGAACTCTCTGTTGATGGTGTCAATCTCATGGAGGCCTTTCGAGCCATACTGGTTCTTGAAGGCACTTTTCCTGCAGTACAAGGTGCAGTAAGTAATTACCATTATGCCATTTCACCACACTTTACGGCTGCAGAGTTTCGGTCCCGAGTAATTTCTGTGCCTGAGAGGAGACCACTCGGGATCCTCTGGGTGAGATGCAGGCTGGTGAGTGGCCTCTTCACCTGCTGCTTATCCACTTCCCGCTGTCTCCTCTTACACGCACGCTTACCCGTTCCCATGAAGAGCTATTGCCTTGCTTGCCCCACCCCTGCTGTTTTACCATGGAGGCCTTACCCAGGCATTACTAATCGAGCACACACGCTTCCCTTTCTGGGACTTCCTGACACAGAGTTGGACTTTTTTTTTTTTTTTAACAGTTCTGAAACTGCCTTCTGACATCAGTGGGATGCTGTTAAAAAGTGCTTGTCTCCTCGCCCTGGGATCATTGCTAGAAGGTTTTAGAGATGGTGCCTTGTCAGGGTCTTTTCTTGTAAAGTGGCGTCACAGGTGTCTCCTGCGCTTTCCCCGGGCACACAGGAAGGGACGGGCCTGCAGGCCTCAGAATGAGGGATGGAGCCCATTATTGGGGAGGACAATGTGGAACCCCCCTCGGCATTGCTCCAGATGACCAGGGCAATGCCCCCCCCCCCCCCCAGTGGGGAGGGTCTCTGGGGAGGCCAGCTGCAGGGGAGAAGACTTGTCTGGGGATCCTTGTTCATAAGACATGTGTGAAGGGAAGAGGGAGTGACTTGTTCCCTCCATCCACCTCTTTCCTCAGTTGGTTTCCTCAGTTGGGTCCTGGGCGTCAGGCATGTGGGGTTTAAGGGATTAAGCAAAAGAGAGGCGGGACAGCACAGTAGCCAAGAGCTTAGCTCTGGGCAGACTGCCTGAGTCTCTGTGGCATCCTGGCCAAATCTCGTGTGTGTCCTCCTTTAGACCCGCATGGTGGGTCCAGGGTAGTGACCACCATCCACACGTGGCTCCTGGGCACTCAGAGTAAGGTTAGTCTGAATTGAGAAGCTCTGTGAGTGTAAAATAATGTGGGGAGAAAGGTAAAATATGCCATTAGTACTTTAAAATATTGACGACATATTGACATTATTTTAGATATGTTGGGCTAAATAAAACATTAAACCCCACCTGTTTTCTTTTTACCTTTTAATGGACAGACATGGCTCACATTTGTGGTTCCAATGATCTCTCTGTTGGACTGTGCTGACCTGGACTGAGGCTGGCCCCGGCCCCTTCCTGAGCTGTTGGAAGGATGAAATGATGGAAAGCACTGAGCTTGTACGTGGCGTGCAGCAAGCAGTTTGGGAACCTTAGAAGCTGTCACAATCGTGGCATCTCCGTCCTGTCACCAGGGGGAACCTAAGCTGAGAGCAGGACGTGGGCTGTGGAAGGGTCTGGGTTAGGGTTGCAGCTGCATTGTCTTGCTTCTAGGAGGTTATGTATGGTTTCGGGGTCTCTGGTGTTACAGCGAGTCCTGCTTCTCCCGGTTTCCCAGTTGTGTTTGTGATAGAAGGTTTGTGATAGACAGGATCATGGACCCTGTCACCTAAAGGGATGGCCGCTTCCTGCAAACAGCTTTGTAGAAGCCCTGAGACTTCCTTCCTTATTTACCCGGCTGCTTGGACTTTTGTACTGGAGTGAAATCACACGTTTTACGAAACCGGCTGTAATGGCTAACCTTTATGAAGTGCTTCCCACAGGCCTGCACTTTAGGGAAGTGCCTTCTGTGGCACTGGTCTCCCAGTTTGCAATGGAGCCAGCCAGGGTTTAGGATGTGGATGGTGTTCAAGGTTTCACAGCCGGCAAGTGGGACTGTCTGATTATAAAATTAATGATTTATGCTGTCTCATTACACTCCAAGCAAATCTCTCTCTTAGTTGGGAAACTCCAATCAGCAGCAGACTGGGTATTTCAGAACATCTACGACTCTGGAGAGGGCATATGTCCCTCTGTCTGTCATCTCAGCCGGGCAGTCTGACGGGATTCTTCCAGGGGCCTGACGTCCATCCATCGGATGGCTTTCCTGGGAGCCTAGAGAGGCAGAGAAAAATACAGCCTAGACACTTGACAAACGCATTAACTTCACCGGCGCTGCTTAAAGCAGGTATTTGACATGACATTTCCAAGGTCACAGTGATCTCTTGGGGAAATTTCAAGACAGCCAAAACTCTAATGACCTTGTGTGTCAGAAAAGGATCTCATCTTTCCTTTAGGCCGGATGTAAATTCCCTGGCCATTCACCACGTTAGGCAGATGCCAGGAGAGACACCTGTCACGGAGCTGGGTGTCTCTGCCGCCGCAGGACACTGAGTGCGTGCCGCTGATTGGAGCAGCTGCCTTTCAGGGGAGCTGTTCCCCTTGAATAAAAGATTTCCATTTAGTATCCCGGTTATTTCCTCTTTGACCCCCTTTCAGTCAAAATATGCAAGGCTTATTCCTCACCTCTTGACATCCGATGCCTGTTAGAGCCTTATTAGCATTTGTTCTCATTGATGTTCCCTGCATTTTAAATCTGGCAGGGACGTGATTAAGAGGTGGGAAATAGCCGGACTCGGTCCACTTGTGGCTGTCGGATCGTGGCGTGCTGACCAGCTTTAGCATTTAATCACGTCTCTTGTGTTTTTTCAGTTTCCTTTCATACCCCTGGAGGGAAAAGGTTCAATTCCAAGTCATGCTCTGTCTTGGCCAGAGGAGGCGAGGGCTGGAGGAGGTGCAGAACAGTCGGTCCTCGTGCGCCGGGAGGCAGGCGAGGGACTGGGAGACATTCCACCTGCCAGTCACGGGGGGCACAGCCCTGAGGACCAGCAGATTAGCAATGAGCCACCGTGGCGGGCATTCCTCCACTCTGTGCTGAGAGCCGTAGTCACGGGGCCCAGTGTGTCCTGCCTGGTTGGTGGTTGGTGTGGACTGAACTGTATCCCTCTCCAGAATGCATATGCTGAGGCCTAACCACGGATATGGTGGTATTTGGAGGTGGGGCCTTTGGGAGGGGCCCTCAGATGGGATTAGTGTCCTTTAAAGAAGAGACTCCAGAGACCTTGCTGCTCCCCTCTCTCTGCCCTCGGTGAGGACACAGGAAGGCCACCTACGAGATAGGAAGCAGGGCCTCCCTAGGGAGCCGAATCACCGGCCACCTGAATCTTGGACTGCCAGCCCCCAGGATTGTGAGAAATAAACTCCTGTCGCGTCTGTGGTGGGCGGCCTGAGCAGACAGTGGCCCCAGTTCCGTGTGACCACTTAGTGAAGCTTCCCCAAGTGGCACAGGCAGTCGGTGCCCCCAGGTCAGGGAGGGGGGAGAGCTGCTCTGCGGCCGCCATGGTTCCTCTGGGCCTCTGTGGGCTTTGCCTCTGTGCTCTCCTTGGGAAGGTCTCTCGTGGTCTTGTCATTTGCATTTAGGGCCCTCACAGCCTGGGCAGTGCAGCCGCGGAGAGGCAGTGCATCCAGCAGAGTGGGTGACCCGGTGCTCTGGGAGCGGCCTCCGGCTCTTGTTGAGGGGCTCCGCTGGCAACAGGACCCCACAGGCCTGGCTCTCCCTCTCACTGCCGGTGTGACCCTGGGTGACACATTTAACTGCTCTGGGCCTCACTTGCTTCTTCTTCAGTAGAGAGGATCACTTGTCATTTAACAAATATGTGTTGAGTCTGTACTATTCTAGCTTCTGGAGATACGGCAGTTAAGAAAAGAAAAATAAACTCCTCCCCCATGGAACTCAATTCTAGTTAGAGGAGGAGGTGCCCAGAGGGGCAGGTGGAAACGAATAAACAAACAGAATAACAGCAGCCACCTCACAGGGCTGTTGTGAGGACTCAATTAAGTAGCACATGTAATGCAGATTGCATGCACTAAGTAAACATTAGCTATTGTTATTATGAACAGTAATAATAGTTACATCTAATCCTCCCAGTTACATCTGGGCCTGGGCCTGGCTCCAAAAGTCCCATTTGGCTGGGAGCCAGGGTGGGAGACAGCCTGGAGGGCTCCATTTTCCATCCAAACATCTTTCTGGATTCGCGCCAGGAGGCCTCCTGCCACAAGGATGGAGCCCCACACAGTCTTCCTTTAGCAAGATCAGCAGCCCGCCGAGCCCAGGTACGTGGCACAAGGTGGGTGCGGGGGATTCACACCCACTCACCGGAGGTGTGCCTGCTTTCTGCCAGGCCCTGTGAGGTGCCTCCAAAATGCTCGCAAATTACCAGGGAAAGCGCCTCAGACACATGCCCACGCACCACGGGGGTCACACATCTGCGTGGGCTGGAGGGAGAATAGGGCTGCGATCCTGCCATGGGCGTGCGTCCAGGGCCTGCAGTGGTCCCCAGGGAGCGCTGGGCTCTGTGGGGTGGATGCGGCATGGCCACGGTGACGGCAGCAGCACTCAACCACCCGCTTAGGAAGCACTCGCTAAATGTCAACACTGTGCGCAGTGCGTGCCTTACTCTGTCTTAGTCAATGATTTCAATAACCCCCTGATCTAAACACCCTTTTTTCCACCTCCGTTTTGTAGATAAGGAAACTGAGGTTAAGTAATTTGCCCAAGGATGCACAGGAAGGGGAAAGCCGGCAGGCAGCCCAATGCCAAAGGCCAGGACTGAACCTATAAGCTACACCACCCTCACCGAGGGCCACGCCAGGGGGAAGGGAAGGCAGAGAAGCTGGGGCTCAACCAACCCCCAACTTCATTGGAGCAGTGCATGTTCCATCTATTTACTGTGCATAGACTCCGTATGGAATTTCACTTGAAAAAAAGAAAGCACCATTGCTAATTTTTTGACATTACTGGAATGCATGTTGGCCATTATCAAAAGGTGGCTCCTATGCCAAGCCTAAAAATCTTCAAGAAGCCAAATGCCCATTCACAGTAAAATGGAGAAATAAATTATGGTAATGGATTCGAACATTGGAATATAACACAGCAATGAAAAAGGACTACTTTGCAGATACAATGTGGTAATCTCACGGAGATGGTGAATGAAAGAAGACAGATGCAGAGGAAGATGTGCTGGGTGGATTCCTTTTATATCCAGTTCAAATGTGGGCAAAACTAATGAGTGGAATAAAAGGCAGGACGGCGTTACCCTCGGCAGGGAATACTGGCTTTGTAGGGCAGGAGGCGGCTTTGGGAGAGCTGGAATTGTCCTTACATCTCAGAGCCCAGGGGGACATTGCAGTTAGAAATTTTTTGAGCTATACAATTCAGGTGTGTACTTTTCCTGTATTCTACCATGATAAAAATATTAAACAAAAATTCAAGGAAAAAAGTTATTTGATCATCCAGGATCCTGCCTTTAGGTAAGAATCTAACCCAGACGTATTTAAGAAAGAAGGCCATTGCCTGTCTTGGCTGTTAAAATAAAAACAACAAGGATCTTTTTGAAACCCCAAAACAAAACTTCTGCTGTGACAATGAAACACCAGGCAGTGGAATTGGCTGGCAGGCGCCTCGTGCTCCGGGTCTGCACAGATCATATGTGACCTCCAGCTACCCCAACACTCCCTGCTGGGGAGAGGCACAATTTGATTTTAGAAAGACATGTCTACAGAGCACAAAGCCCACAGCGGCAGCTTCAAAGGGACTTGGAAGATTGTTCCCTTCCTCTGCGCCCAGGAGCATGGGGCCTTTTCAGAAGGCACCGCAAGGAACTCAAAAGCAATCTCCAAAGCACCCAACGCAACAGAACTGTTTCTGGCCATTTCGGCAACACAACCGAGGACATGAGGTACGAGGGGCACATGTGACAAAAGGAACTCAGCGGCCACCAGGCTTTCACACATGGGACATACTTGTTTCTAATTATTTCAGGTCTGGGAACAAGCTGGCCTTAGAATAAAAGCCTGGGACCTGCCCAGTGACGACTGGAAAGCAACCCAGGGCCCTAGGTATTCCTGGTCCCAGGATGAGAGCAGCACAGGCGAAGCCTGGCCCCCCGCCTCCTCAGGCAGCCCCCTCTCTCCTGCATTCCTTGCTTATTAGGAATGAAGCTAGAGCCCTGCTGGGTGCTCAGCTGGTTGAAGTCTTGTCCTGATTTGCCAAGGTTGCAGGTTCGATTTCCAGTCAGGGCACATACAAGAAGCAACCAATGAATGCATAAAAATAAGTGGAAAAACAAATCTCCCCCCCCACCTTCTCTCTCTCTCTCTCTCTCTCTCTCTCTCTCTCTCTCTCTCTCTCTCTCCCCCCCTCTCTCTCTATCAATAATTTTTTTTAAAAGTGAAGCTAGATCATATGGTAATTCTAGTTCTATTCTTAATTTTTAAGAGCCTCCATACCGTTTCCCATCGTGGGAATTTACTACCCACCAACAGCGCATGGGGCTGCCTTTTCTGCACACCCTCTCCCACAACTGTGACCACACAGGTGTATCTTGAGAATGTTATGCTCAATGAAATAGGTCAGATGGAAAAGGACAAAACTCTTATGTTTCCCTCATATGTGGAAAATAAAACAAAAAAGTAACAAATGGCCTGGCCAGTGTGGCTCAGTTGCTGAGTGTCGACCGATGAACCAGGAGGTCATGGTTCAATTCAGTCAGGGCACATGCCTGGGTTGTGGGCTTGATCCCCAGTAGGGGGCGTGCAGGAGGCAGCTGATCAATGATTCTCTCTCATCATTGATGATTCTCTCTCTCTCCCTCTCTTTCTCTCTCCTTCTCTCCCTCTCCCCCTCAACAAACGAACTCACAAAACTAAAACAAACTCACAGATATAGATAACAGTATGGTGCTCACCAGAGGGGAAGGGGGTGGGAGAAAGGCAAAAATGGGTAAAGGGGGTCAAATATATGGTAACAAAAAACTAGACTTTGGGTGGTGACACTCATAGAGTATACAGATACTGAATTTATTGTACACCTAAAATTTACATAATGTTATCAGCCAATGTTCCCTCAATAAATTTAATTTCTTAAAAAAACAAGCACAAAAAAAAAAAAAAATGTGGAGCTGGTCTGTCGAGAATCACAGCCCAGCTCTGCTGCTGCCCCTGTGAGCAGTTGTGATGTGAGAGGCAAAGGAGTAATGAGAGTGGCTGGGTCTGATCGCAATCGCACTCCGATTTGAATTGTGGCTCAGCAATTACTGGGGCCTCAGCCTTGGCGCTCCCCTGGGATCTGAGGGGAGGGGCCTTTTCAAAAACTAATTAGACTCGCCATACAAGCAGGCTTCCCTTCAACGCTCCTTGGAGAAGAGTCCTTTTGCAGAGAATGCCCCTTCTGTAGTGGGGAAGCAAATAAGCCTTATGGGAAAGGAACTGCTGGATTGATTTTATTCCCATGCTCTGTTTGCCCCTCATATCAGCTTCTCCTTTACAAAATACTGCTCCATACTGGATCTCTGTCCCCAGCCTTCCTGCTGACCGCTGTAATATGCACTTAAAAAGGCTAGAAACGGTCAACACAAAATGCTCAACAGTCGTGAAGCATGAGTAACAGACCCATGACTGGCTATGACTTCTCCTGTCATACAGAAAAGGGTGCATTACTAAGAGTGCGATAGGCATTCTTTTGTTCATTTGTTTGTTTTTGCTGCAGTATGCTCATCAACATGGCACCTTGGTTCCCTCACCCACCAAGCTTTGGGTTGTCCTTGCTCCACAGAAGAGTGAACGCTCTTGTTTGAGGGCTTCAGAATGAGAAGGGAGGCACTGAGAGGCAGAGGAGAAGCCCTACTCCGATTTCTTTGTTTTTGACTTCTTGGCCAGACAAGGAAAATCACCTGCAAGAACATCTCCAGAGGGTAGGAGCTGGAGACTGGCACTCACGCGCTGACCCGGGGCATGGCCTCACACAGGTTGTGGCTTGGGCGGGGATGAGCGTGTGGAGGCCTCCCAGGGTGAGCCTGATTCCCCTGGACCACAGGGCCCAGGGTGGGAGGAGCCTGTGTGGGGCAGGACCTGTGGGTCCCCACGAGAAGGGAGCATTCTGTGCCAGGAATGCTCCTCCCTCCTCCTGAATCTCCTAAGTCTCTCCCAAGAAAAGGAGCCTCCAGGAATGCCTGGTGCCTGGCCTCCCATCTATAATATCTCAGGAAGTGTGCTTAGAAGGGATTTAACATGAAGAAAAAATTTTAATGTAAGATGTCTTGTTCTCCAAGTATCAAGAAACAATTTGTTCCTGTTACTTTTTTATTTTTAATTTCTACAAGGAACATGTATTACTTGTGGAATAATAAAATTTTTGGAACAAGGCAAGACATAAGCAATTAACTAAGCTGACAGCTAAATCGTGGGAGGGGGGCTGCCTCTTATGCTTCTGCATGACCGCCAGCCGCAGCTGAGAGAAACCCCTTGGCGGTCTTTACAATGGACAGATTCCAAAGTCAACAAACTAACCAAGTCAGTGCTAAAATTGAGGAAGTTGAGTCCTTATCCTTTTTAAAAAATATATTCTTTAGTGATTTCAGAGAGGAAAGGAAAGGGAGAGATAGAAACATCAATGATGAGAGAGAAACATTGGTTGGCTGCCTCCTGAAAGCCCCCCACTGAGGATCAAGCCCTGCAAACCAGGCAGGTGCCTTAACCAGGATGGAATCATGACCTCCTGGTTCATAGGTCAACGCTCAACCACTGAGTCATGCCAGCTGGGAGAATCCTTATCCTAAAAAGAAATCAGACAGGGTGGGAAGGAAATCAGGCAAGACTAAGGGAGACTCAGGAGACAGAGCTGGAAGAAATACAACAGTCTCCTCTTCTCTTTATACATCACAGCTTTGTTCCTCAGGGGAGCTGCTGCCTGAGGGACACCCAGCCCACGACAGCCACAGGCAGATGCGTGGGTTCCAGGGCTTAGGGGTTATGAGGTCAGAGTCCCTATAGGAGCCAGAGAGGAGATGATGCTGCCAACAGCTACATGCCAATGGCCTCCTTTTATAGCAAAGAGTCCAGACAGGGTGCCATGACCACAGGCCAGCGTGTTTGCTACCAGGCAGTCCTTCAGGCCTCAGCAAACCAGGGCTCAGTGCTCCCAGCAACTTTTGTAGCAAAGGCCAGAGACCAGAGCACTCTCCCAGCACCATCTAACCACAAAGGCACGTCTCCCCACTCGGGGTGCCATCTATGTCAGGGTCAGCAAGGAGTCTTCCCAGCCCACTTCCTCTTCCTGGGACTAATATTGTTAGGATTGTGTTTTAAAGTCACTAGAATGAAAACTCATTCTAGCTTTCTATCACAACAAAGATAGGCTAACCACTGGAAAAGAGTTGCCTCATAATGAATCATTATAATCTCCTGTAAACATGAGATCAAACATATACAAATGTATCTATACTGCAAAGAAAAAAATATCCCAGGTGATAGGAAAATATGTTTCTGTGCCATCCTGTAGCTTTGACTAACAAACTAGGAGGGTTTAATGTTCAAAAAACACTGTTCAGCCGAAGCTGGTTTGGCTGTGGTAGAGCGTTGGTCTGCGGACTGAAAGGTCCCAGGTCAAGGGCATGTACATTGGTTGCGAGCACATCCCCGGTAGGGGGTGTGCAGGACGCAGCTGGTCGATGTTTCTCTCTCTCTCACTGACGTTTCTAGCTCTGTATCTCTCTCCCTTCCTCTCTGTAAAAAATCAATAAAATATATTTAAAAGGAAAAAGAAAAAAAAGAAGGGGCCTTCTCCCTTTCTTTAAAAATAAAATAAAATAAAATAACAACAACAAAAAACACTGTTCACATGACTAGGTCTCTTAATATAATTATTGCTTCCCAAGCGGCGAGTAGTCTCGGCAGCATCTTTCACCTGCAGACGGTGCTACTTAAAACCACCTAAGACAAGCCAGTGACTTAACTTTTTGCTCATTTCTTTGGCTTAATGACTACAAATCACACAGTAAGTCCACATCTGATACGAACGTGAAATTTTTCAATGACATATCAGGCAAGTCACAAGGCAGGGCCTGCCATGACAACAGAAACTGGGGCATGAATCTTTGCTTTCCAGAGTCCAAACACTTGTAACCTCCTCCCTCAGGTAATTCAGACCTCGGTGCTGGATCAATTCATGAGCCCAATGGGGAGAGCACTAAACCAATTCCCGGCCTGGATGGCATCATCGGACTGAATATTGCCACTTTAACAGTTAGTGAGGGAGAATTAGAATGTCAGGGAAGAGCTTTCCAAGCATTCATCATTCTCCTTTTTCTCCTCTAAGATATTTACATAACGGCTCCCTCAGACCCACACCGAATAAACTCACCAGACAGAGAGCGTGGCGGAGCAAATGCCACGTGCATGAATCATGCTCCATCTGTGGTGTGATGTACCCGCCCAGCTCCGCGAGGATCCACTGGGGGCGGCGAGGAGGGGATGGGGAGAGTGGGGGCTGGGGGAGCGGAAGTGTGGGGAGGGTCATGTGACAGGTTAGACAGCACCCATTGCTAAAAATGGAGGCAACACAACAGAAAATCCACTCGTGTGATTACTTTACTGGCATAGTCATCACCACAGTTTCTGGGTTCATTTCCTAAGCAGGTAATCAATGGTCTGTGTGTGTGTCTAACATGCAAGAGTGAGCTTCTGGAAGAGGCTGTGGCACAGGAAGAGGGACTCCAGGGAACAGAGGGTGGGTAGCATTGCTCAGTGGCCCGGGGTGGGGGTGGGGTGGGGACGTAGATAGTCTATACATGTTCACCTTCAAATGAAAATATGTGACATGATGAGGTCTCGGAATTTTTCTTACCTCCTGGGTCAGGACTGGTTCAAACTATGATGTAAGCATAGATGGTCCCCTTGCCTTTCTGGCCCCCCAGGCGGCCCACAGTGCCCACCTGGCCCCCCTCCCAGGCAGTGCCTGTGCTACAGGAGCACCGTTCAGAGCACAGCCTCTGAGCCACAGACACCCTGGGCTCCAGGCCCAGCCCTGCCACTCACTGTGAGTCCTGGCTCAGTCACTTAGGCCTCAGCCTCCTATGGATGGGGAGAGGAGAACATGGCAAAGAGCTGCTGTGATGCCTACTTTTTTTTTTTAATATATATTTTATTGATTTTTTTACAGAGAAGAAGGGAGAGAAAGATAGAGAGCTAGAAATGTCGATGTGAGAGAAACATTGCTGCCTCCTGCACACCCCTCACCAGGGTCGTGCCCGCAACCAATGTACATGCCCCTGACCGGAATCAAACCTGGGACCTTTCAGTTCACAGACCGACACTCTACCACTGAGCCAAACCAGTTTTGGCTGTGATGCCTACCTTAAATAAAAACATACACAAAACACCAAACCTTTTTTTAAACCTTAGCACACTACCTGGCACAGGACAAGGCTCCACAATGACAGTTCCAATTGTCTTTCTTCCTCCCCATCACTGGCCCATAGGGCCTTCCGTTCCCACAGCTGCTCTGACACTATCAGCAGCCCAAGAAGAGGGGATGGGAAGGGACCTTTGAAAGTTCTCTAATCACACTCCTACCCCCGTGAATGCAGGCTGGCTTCCCGACCCAACTAGTCAGGGTGACTCCTCCTCCCTCTTCTTCCCCCCAGAGGCTGGAAACCACAGTCCAAGGCTGAAGAGGACAACAGCACAGATGCAGCTAGGGGGAGCATCCTGAGTTGGGTCAGGCGGAATGAGAGGGAACTGATCACTGGGGGAGTCTGAGCCACAGCTCAAACATGAAGACCCTGAGGCCAGACAGCAGGTGCCGTTCAGTCCAGCCTCAGCAGAGCAGGCACCTAACCAGGCTCCCCGAGACTGCGCCTGGGGAGAGGGTCAGCCACCATCTCCTGCTCAGGAAATGCCTTCAATCTTTCAGGCGTTGGGGTGTGTCCCACGTCTCACCTCCCCGAGTAGCCATTTTGAACATTCACAGCACCCACTGACACTCAGCAACTAGCTCCCCCCGCACCAGCCAAACAACGCTCAGCTCCTTCCGAGACCAGGAAAGGACCAAGTGAAGCCCCCTTCTCCTGCCCTCTCTCCGGGAGTTGTGGCCGGTGCCAGAGGAGGCCGGTCAGGACCCAGGCCACCTTGCCCAAGGCTGCCTTCTGTGTCCCCAGCTGGCACACACCACGTGGGCTCTGTTCCAGGAATGAGGGCCGTGGCCACAGGCTGTCAGCACAGCAGGGACATATGGCCCGGGAAGCGCCCTGTGGGGACACGGGAGGCAGACAGGTCCCGTGCCCTTTGAGGCTGGGAACGAGGCCTCAGAGAAATAACCACGACGCTCACCTAGAATCGACACCCACGCTGCCCGTGGGGCTCTGCCCGTCACCGTGTGCTCATCGGGTTCTACCCCCTGCCCTTGAGCCAAACCCTGCCCAGCTGTCTAAAGCAGACCAACCTGGTGTGGGCACCAGCTCCACCATTTGCCAGTGTGCCTCCTGGGCAGTTAGCTCAACGTCTCTCAGTAGGACAACTGGGCCTGCATTCGTTTCCTACAGCTACTGTCACAAGTGCCCACAGACCTGGTGACTTAAATGTATTTTTTTTTTTATGCTTCTGCAGGCCCTAAGTCCAAAATCAAAGTGTTCACAGGGCCATGCTCCCTCCAAAGGCTCTAGAGGAGGATTCTCCTGGCCTTTTCCCGCTTCAGGAAGTCCTGGGCATTCTTTGGCTTAGGGTGGCACAACTCCAGCCTCTGCCGCTGTCTCCACAGAGCCTTCAGGCCCTCTGTGCCCCTGTGGCAACATTCCCCCCTTTCTCTTCTAAGGACACAATTATTGGATTTAATGTCCTAAATCCAAGATGGTCTTATCAAAAACCCTCAAATCAATTACACCTGCAAAGACCCTGCTCCCAAAGCAGGTTGCATTCACAGGGACCAGGAGTCAGGATTTAGACCTATCTTCTAGGGTAAGGGTGTCAAACTCAATCAGAGAAGGGGCCAAAATCTAAAATCCAGCCTAAATCGCGGGCCGAATGGTTTACTGAACAGTCATAAACTGTCATTGTGATGGAAACGCAGCGGAGTGCAGTGATGACAGCGCGGTGCGGGCCACATTGCAAGGCCTGGCGGGACGGATTTGGCCCGCGGGCCTTGTGTTTGACACATGTGTTCTACGGAGACACAGCTCAGCCCTCAGTGCCTAGCATACGGGGTATTCAGATTAACAGAGGGAATGTCTGTGACATGCTTTATGGTGTCAGGCACACAGTGAACAACAATGTGTTACTATTATCACAGTCACTTTATCTGCTTCTCCAGGAAGCCCTCCTCACTCCTCATTCCAAAAAAGCACTTGAGACCATTCAGATCCCCCTCCAGGTTACAAGCCCTGTACCAGCGAGGAAGACACCTGCTGGGGGTGCAGGGAACACGGTGGCAGGAGTGGTGGCAGGGGCTCCCTCGAGAGAGACCTGGGTCTCAGCTCTGCCACTTGCTCGTGATGTGACCTTGGACGTGTGAATGAATGTCGGAGGAACAGGAATATTACAGCTGCCAGGAATGTGATAAATACCTCAGAGAACACAGATGGCAAAGAATAAGCAGCAAACAGCACGCACGCACGCCATAACTAGAACAATGATTCATTGTTGGTGCTCAGCAATTGTCTGCTTCAATAAATAAACACCGCCCCCCACTCCTTACCTCCATCTAATCAAGGTGCCACATCACACTCCGCCATCCATACCTCTGTGCAGACCCCTGGCCCTCAGAGGCGCTGCTGGCCCTGAGTGCACAACCTCACCCCCTGCACAGTCCTTGGGCACAGACACTGCACCTGCAGACTGAGGAACTGCGTCATCCATCCGTTCTTCAGGTGTCTGCTGACCACACGCTCTGCCAGGCACCAACCCTGCGCCAAGCACCCCCTGGGTGCACTTAGCAGAGAGCAGCAAACTTTTTCTGTGAAGGACCGGACAGTGAACATTTTAGGCTTTCTGGGTTGTATGGATTCTGTCGCCTCTACTCAACTGTTACAGCAATGAAAGCCACCCTGGACCACATGTCAACAAAGGAGCATGGCTGTGTTCCAGGACAATTTATTTATAAAAACAGGTGCTGGGCTGCAGTTTGTGTGACCTCTGCTTTTGAGGACACAGAGATGAGTGAGACTCAGTATCCATTCCCACAGAGAGGATGGGACAAGCTGAGACCAGAAGTCAGGACTCCTACTCCCCTTGGGCTGGTGAACTATGTCCTATCTTGTCCACCAGGATCAGTTAAAAGTACATTTAAAATGAAAGGGGAAACAGGGGCAATTAAAACAAAACTATTTGTCAATGGCATAGAGGAAATATTTATAATATGAAACCCAATCAACAAATAGAAAGTCTGTTCTTACACACATTCCGAAAGTATTCCTTGAGTTCCTACCTTGTGCCAGGTCCCTGCTCCACAGAAAGGATAGATCACAAGTAAGCAGACCCGTCCCTCCTGGAACCACAGCCAGCAGATGAGTTTCACCTCCGGAAAGCACTGCCTCATGCTCACTGAAGGCACACACACTGCACAAACCCTGGGCACAGAGCGGCCCACCAAACACTGGCATCCCTTTTGGATGCTGAGCCAAATTCCTCCGAGGCTTTTTGATGTGATCTCCAGGGTAAGAGGCCTGGGGAATGGGGGTAGGTTAACAATAAATTCTCAGCATCCCATAGAGAAAAAGCAAGGTCACACAATTATATTCTAAAAAAAACTATGGTTGGGGGTGGGGAGATAGAAGATTAACCGAAGAACTTATATGCATATAAGCACAACCAATGGACACAGACAATGGGAGGGGCAGGTAAAGGCTGGTGCTAGGGTGTGGGCACAGGTTGGGAGAGGACAACAGGGGAGGAAAAGGAACATATGTAATACTTTCAATAATGAAGAAAAAAAAAACTATGATTTTTCCTGACATACAGCTAAATGCCTAGTGTTTGTGAGCCTGTAATGACCCATGCCATCTCCTGTCCTTAAAGCTCCACACTGTGGCAGCACTCCAGGCTCAGCACCAGGGCTCCATCCGGGTCTCCTCAGTGGCATGATGGCTGCTCCTGCCCTCCAGCTCCATACAGTGTGGGCCCAGTTCCCGTCTTGCTGAGACACTCACGTCACATGAAGCTTCGGGCTCCTCTGCCAGGCTATAAATTCTGTTCTGCAAAACTCTCTGACTGCTTGGCAACCTCTTCAAAACAGTCAAAATTAATTTTACACAAACACTGACGAGGAAAAGAAAGTCTTCGGGGGGACTTGCCAATGCCCAAAGCTGTGACACCAACAAGGACAGGGCTGCAGAAGAGAATCCACAGTGGCCCGCTCACTTGTCATTGTATGCCATGCTTTGCATGAATTGGCATAATTCAGGTGGACAAGAAAATAGGCCAGCTACAGCAAAATACCTTTGGTTCATTCCAAAGAACAATTGAGATGGGAAGTAAAAGGTCCATGTAAAGCATATGGCACATACTTCCTGGGAGATGGTTCATCACAGGCTTACAAATGATAATCCAAATAAAACATGTAGCTCCAAGAATACCAGCCTCTTTAAAATAGCACAAGAGCACTTCCTTTCCTCGAAGCCCTAGCATCACATAGGACTATGAAAAGGGCCAAGAGCTCCTAGACTTTCAAGAACACTTTGCCCCACACAATGAAAGAGAATTACAGTCCAATATCCCTCACGAACATAGATGCCAAAATCCTCAACAAAATTCTAGCAAATTGGATACAGCGTTACATCAGAAAGATCATACACCATGACCAAGTAGGATTTAGCCCGGGATGCAAGGCTGGTACAATATCTGCAAATCAATAAACATGATACATCACATAAACAAATTGAGAGATTAAAAAAAAAAAAACATAGTCATATCAATTGATGCAGAAAAGGCATTTGACAAAATCCAACACCCTTTCTTGATAAAAACCCTCAGCAAAATGGGAATAGAGGGATCACACCTCAACATAATTAAAGCTTTCTATGACAAACCTACAGCCAGCATCATACTCAATAAGCAAAAACTAAAACCATTTCCCCTAAGAACAGGATAGAGACAGGGATGCCAACTTTTACCACTCCTGTTCGACATAGTACTGGAAGTACTAGCCAAAGCAATTAGACAAAAAAAATGAAATAAAAGGTATCCAAATTGGAAAAGTAGACATAAAACTGTCATTATTCGCAGATAACATAATACTATACATAGAAAACCCTAAAGGCTCCATCAAAAAGTTATTATACTTAATAAATGAATTTGGCAATGTAGCAGGATACAAAATTAACACCAAAAAATCTATGGTATTTTTATATACCCAATACTGAACTTATAGAGAGATTTTTTTTAATCCCATTTACCATCACACCAAAAAAAAAAAAAAAAAAAAAAAAAACGATACCTAGGAATAAACTAAGGAGGTAAAAGATCTGTACTTGGAAAACTACCGGACACTGAAAAAAGAGATGGAAGAAGACATAAACAGATGGAAGAACATACTATGTTCATAGATTAATAGAATCAACATCATTAAAATGTCCATACTACACAAAGCAATCTATAGATTCAATGTACTCCCCATTAAAATGCCAACAGCATTTTTCAGAGTCCTAGGATGAACTCTTCAAAAATCCATCTAGAATAAATAAAGACACCAAATAGCTGCAGCAATCCTGAAAAAGAAGAACAAAGTAAAGGAATCTCAATACAAGATATCAAGCTGTATTACAAAACCACTGATCTCAAAACAGCCTGATACTGGCACAAAAACAGACATATAGACCAATGGAATATAATAGAGAACCCAGAAATCAACCCAAGCCTATATGCTCAATTAATATTTGACAAGGAGGCAAGAACATACAGTTTCTTCAGTCAAGATGGTTTCTTCAATAGATGGTGTTGGGAAAATTGGATAGATACATGCAAAAAAATGAAACTAGACCACCAACTTACACCATACACAAAAAATAAACTCAAAATGGATAAAAGACTTAAACATAAGACTGGAAACCATGAAAATATTACAGGAATCCACAGGCAGCAAAATCTCAGACATATGCTGAAGCATTATCTTCACTGATACAGTTCCTAGGGCGATGGAAACTAGAGAAAAAATAAACAAATAGGACTTTGTCAAAATAAAAGGCTCTGTATAGCAAAAGATACCATCAACAAAACAACAAGAAAGCCCACTGCACTGGAGAACATATTTGCTAATGTTATCACCGATAAGAGTTTAATCTCCAACATTTACAGGAAACTCATACAACTTAACAAAAGAAAGATAAACAACCCAATCAAAAAATGGGCAATGGACCTAAATAGATACTTTACAAAAGAGGACATAAGGAAGGCCAGGAGATATATGAAAACATGCTCAAAGTCACTAATCATCCAAGAGATGCAAATAAAAATAACAATGAGGTACCATTTCACACCTGTCAGAATGGCTATCATCAACAAATCAATAAATGACAAGTGCTGGCAAGGATGCAGAGAAAAAGGAACCCTCGTGCACTGCTGGTAGGCATGCAGACTGGTGCAGCCACTGTGGAGAACAGTATGGGGTTTCCTCAAAAAAATAAAAGTGGAACTCCCATTTGACCCAGTGATCCCACTTCTAGGAATATTTCCCAAGAAACTAAAAACACCAATCAGAAAGGATATATGTACCTCTATGTTCATAGCAGCACAATTCACCATAGCTAAGATTTGGAAACAGCATAAGTACCCAGATGAGTGGATTAAAAAACTGTGGTACATCTACACTAGGGGTGTCAAACTCAATCAGAGAAGGGGCCAAAATCTAAAATCCAGCCTAAATCGCGGGCCGAATGGTTTACTGAACAGTCATAAACTGTCATTGTGATGGAAACGCAGCGGAGTGCAGTGATGACAGCACAGTGCGGGCCACATTGCAAGGCCTGGCAGGACGGATTTGGCCCGCGGGCCTTGTGTTTGACACATGTGATCTACACAATGGAATACTATGCTACAGTAAAAAAGGAGGAATTCTTACTATTTTCAACAGCATGGATGGAACTGGAGAGCATTATGCTAAGCAAAATAAGCCAGTCAAAGAAAGATAAATATCACATGATCTCATTCATTTGTGGCATAAAATGAACAACATAAACGGGTGAACAAAAACAGAGCCAGAGACAGAGAAGCATCACTGATCAGACTGTCAAACCTCAGAGGGAAGGTAAGGGAGGGCGGAAGTAAGAGGGAGAGTTCAATCAAAGGACTTGTATGCATGCATATAAGCCTAACCAAAAGATACAGACACCAGGGGGATGAGGGCATGAGTAGGGAATGGGGGGTAAGGACACATATGAAGAACATTTTGCCCCATCCTGCTGGCCCCTCAGACGCTTCTAGCCTCTTCTGTGAGGTACTGCCTGCCTTTGTGGATCCCAAACCTTTCTATCCTGAGCTCTAATATTGCTTTGACTTGGTTTAAGTCCTGACAGCACAGCGAGTCAATGGACCACATTATTCATTGGGGTCTAGGGTGTCACTCCTGAGAAAACACAGAAGCAGGAAGGATCTGAGACTATGGATTTAATATGCAAGGTCCCAACAAGCAGCCTCAAAGCTGGAAGTGACAGTATGGGCCACCGTTTATGACAACTCCTATGCACCAGGCTTACAAGGAGCAGGCAATGTCAGGGCTCAACACAGCAGCACCCCCACTTCACAGACATGGAGCCACAATGCTGCAAGAGGCAGGGCTGGAGCTCAAACCCAGGTCTCTGAGACACCTTTACTCCTGCTAAGGACAGATTCCACCCAAGTCCCCCAGGTCTGGAGTGTGAAAGAAAAACCAGGTGATCACAACATCTTGAGCTCCATCTGGTTTAGCTGTGTTGTCCTAATTGCCAAGAGCACTTGAACTCTTGCTAAGATTCAGATGGGGACATATCGATTTCAAGCATGCTTAACGGCACTTCATGGGAAATCCTAGACTACAGATGGCATCAACAAATTCTGGGATGTGAGGATGTCAGGCCCCATTCAACATGCAGGAACACCACTGGCGCCCCTCCCCACCCCCCATACTTCACCCTTCATGCTACCCACCCAGATCCACATATATGGGTCAGAGGATATCTCCACATCCCCCAGCTTCACCCAGGATTCTGCATTCTTCCTCCCTCTTATATAAAATCCATGTCTGTGTTTCCTATTAGTTAGAGGAAACCCTTTCTCATCTTCTCTCTACAAGGTACTATGCAAAACCAGGGGTACTTAGGGATTAAATAATAAAAAGGGCAAAATGCAAGACCAGTTGACAGACAGAAATCCCCCATGGTCTGAAACAAGGTCACGGAGAAGTCAATGTGAGGAAGTGATGCCTGCCTGGAAGCCGTATGTATCAATAAGCAAATAAAGGACATCTGTTCCCGTGACTGCCAACAGTGACCCCTGGGACCCAAATCAGCTCCCAGCCTAATTCACATATATTTTTAATGAAAAATTGCAAATTAGATTAGTTTAATTTGACCGCATCTGCCTTTTTAAACAAAGAAAATTACCATTTTAATAGGAATACCAGCTATTGGTCTAAAGGAGCAAGGTCCTTGTGAGGTCTGCTTTGCCTATTCTATTTCCATTTTTTTTTTTTAAAGAAAAGAGAAAAGGAGGACTGCAGGGCAGAGGACAGTTGCTCGGGCTTGAAAAACACACAGTATTTCTCCTGGTGAGCAAAGCAAAGAGGCTGAGAGAAGCACGAATCCCATCCCCACAGATGCTCTTGGCCGCCCAGCAAGGCTGCTTCTAGTGTGTTAACACCACACGTCTTGAGTTCCTCCAGGAAAGGTGCACTGAGCCCCTTCGGTGAGCCACGTGTGGTGCTGGGAATTCAGTGGAGACCACGGCACTCTCCAGAGGACAAATGCAGAAGAGAAGCCTGAAGTCAACTGTCTGAACGGAGGCCTGGAGTTAGGAAGGAGCAAGTGGGGGTGGAGAGAAGAGGTTGAATCCCAACACTTGAGGCCAAATAAAAAGATAGAGTGGGAGTATTGGGGGAGGGTGTGGCTGAATGGGACTGAGGACCAGCGGGAACCCCAACAGGAAGGGCACCCAGCATGCCGAACACCCCAAGGAGAGCAGGCTTTGTCCTGAGGGCAAGGGAGGACTTCAGTTGTTTACTTTTCACTAGACCTTCTGCCTGCTGCCTGGGAGGAGGGTAACTGAGAAAGTTTAAGGAAGTGAAGGTAACAGCAGAGATTGATCTGTCCTGCATTTGAATGAGACTTCCCTTTCTCCCAGCCATACCTGACCTTGACCACTCAGTCTTTCCAGATCCTTCCACCCAGCTCTCCCTCCTATCTATGGTTAATTCTTCCTCCTTCCCTGTTTTTGTTCCTCACCCTTCAGGTGCTTCTTCCTGTTTGCTCCTTTAATCAGCCCCCTCTCTAGCTGTCCTGTCTCATCCCCACTGTCTCCTCTTCCACTCTCCAATGCACACGTCCCCTGGCTCCCCAGCCACTACGGTCCTGGAAGCCAGGCGCCCTGAGCCCAGGCTCTAGAGCTGGCACTCACGTGCTGTCCTTCTCAGCCATTCTGTCCAGGTGGCAATGCGACCTATCTCCTGTGTCCACAGCTTCACTGAGATTGCTCTGCCCAACACCCACACTGCCCTCCATGTCGCCAAATCCTTTTCTTCTCAGCCTTCCACCTCCAAATGTTTTTTCCTGCTCTTGACTATAGATCATCGCTCCATCCTAAAACTCTCTCCCTTTAGTCTGGACAGAACAACTAGGTTCCACCCAGACAACAAATGCAGTGCTGTTTTCCACCCCACTGTCAGATCACTCCTTTGGCGGCTCTACTTCCTCCTCCTAATTCCAAATGAAAACTGGCCTCCAGGCTCCACCACCATCCCTCCCTGCTCTTCACATTTCCTCCCGTGGACAGACCCCGCAGACACACTGCTTCCACTCTTCCATTGCCGTCCAAAGGATTACAAATAACAACACAAAGCATTTGGCTCAATACCTGGCAGCACACAGTAAGAATTCAGTTCATCAAAATCGAAATTATTAATATAATTGTCTTAGCCAATCCTTTGCCATTTCCTTCTACCTCTTGACTTAAACTTGGATTATTCAGTATACACTGACTTGTCTCCCTTTCTCCAGCCTGAATTCACCCAAATGCATGCAAATATCACTTTTAGATTTACCTTTTGAGGCCCTGTTTATATTATGTTGTCCTCAATGACCAACAAGGTCAAGTCCAACCTCTCCCTCTCAACACACAACACTTTCCACTCTCTTCTCCTGGGAGATGGGGGGGCCCAATCCCATCCATCCAGCGCTGTCTCCACACCCCTGACAAAAAAACACCTCCATGTCTAAAACCCCGCCCATCTACAGGCACATAGTGGAATCTTGTGCAGCAACTAAGAAGGGTAATGAGCACAACTTGCTTTAAAAGCCCCAATTCTTCCCTCCTCCCTATGCATGCAGCCTTCACCACATCACCTTGTAGTTGTCGTCTCACAAACTGTCACTGGGCCCAGCCATGTGACTTGTTAGCAGACACCACAAAAGCAGAGGCTTGAAATATACTCAGGAGTTTCCATTTCAGCTCTTGTGCCTTGGCCGTGGCCATGAGAGCACTCTGAGCCAGCAGCTGCGAGATGGACACACAGGGAGATGAGATTCTTCTAGATCACCTGGCAGCCAGAGGACCCACAGGCATCCAGAGACCAGCCAAGAGGAGCTATCCCCAGGTCCACCACACATCAATGCTTACCTTGCATGCCAGTGACACTCTGGTTGTTTGATGGGCAACTGATGACTAATACATGTACTAAACAAGATGGAGAAATGTTCACAGTGCATAATGGAGGGAAAGTGACCAACAGCAAAGCAATAAATAGAGAACAGTTCCAGCTGAGGGGGAAAGAGGGGGGTTGGGGTGGGGGAGAGAGAGAACATACCTATGTGTGCACACTTACATTCACAGAAAGATACCGTTACAACTGCATATTCATATAAGAAGTGCCTCCCAACCTAGAGGATTATGTCCTTGAGGAACCACATCTGCTTCATTTACCGATACAGACTGAAGTGCCTAACTCAAGGCCAGGAACACTTGTATACATTGACTAAATGCTGTTAAATGAATAAATGAGTGCATTTCTACACATATGCCTGCATCCAAAAGGTCCAAACGTTCACACACAGCGTGTGATCGAAACTGGTTACCTCCAATTGCTTAGATGAGAGACGATATGTGTTTTAGTTTTGTTCTTTGCTTTTGGAAAGTAGCATTTTCTATTTTTCTACAGCTAACATGATGAATTATATACTAAATAGGAGTTAAAAAGAAACCCTTCAAGGTGTAGATCCCTGAATTCAGTCACAGAATCCAAGCAGTGCCCTTCTTCTTCAAACTCTCGGTGTGTGCCTGTCGTCCATTCTTATATTTTTATTTGCCTTTTTATTGGCAAATATCTTGTTTCCATACGTAAATTGCAAAACTCTTAGTAGATACCACGAGCTTTACAACTTTATCTCTTTATACAATACAGTCCACAGCAGTTAATAATCATTCTTGTAAAAATTAATATGGGAACATATCCAATTCTTGCAACAGTTCTGAGAGGTAGAAAGTCCTAGAATTACTGATAAAAAAAAACACAACAACAACAACAACAAAAACTTTGACAAAAATGTCTCCTCATGATGAGAATAAAAATGCAGCCTTCACAAACAGGACACATATCTAGGATCACAAGAGACAGAATGAGAACTCTTGATTCACAAGGTTAGAATCATACTCGGTCCTGGCTCTCACCCAATAATGCCAATGACCACAGAACCCTTAGGATACTGGGTACATATCTTGTTTATATGCACACACCCCTATTTGGCCCAATGCCTCATTGCAAAAGGTGCTCAATAAATATTCACTGTGCTGAACCAAGAAACAGAGCCCCTGGGAACTGAGGAATTCCATTCTGAGGGCCAACTCTCCTGCCTCTTCCACTAGAGACAAGTGTTACAAAGACACGTTGGTTTTCAGATAATCTTTTGAGGAGAGAGGCCTCAAGGATCAGTGGACCTAGAAGTCTTCACCTGAGGCCCATGATGGGCTTCAAGAGGCCCACCAACCCTTGGCATTGTGTGAAAATACCTTTTCGATATGCCCATGTTTTCCAGAGAGAGGCAAAGCTGGAGTCAATGCCCCAGCTAAGCTGAGGCCCAGTGAGATGAAATGGCTTCTGCCCAGTGACAAATGGTGGCCAATGGGCAGAGCTAGGCCAGCACACAGACCTCTCCTCCTCATTTCTATCCTGGGATCTTCTCCTTCTGATAGATGGCCCACCGTGTGGCATTGTTTATGCCAATGACAAGGTCTCAGAGCACTGCATTTCTGCAGCTCAGAAGGATGGTCAGATAGCTTTATAGCTTTATCGGATTTTGTTTTCTGCAGACCACAATTTTTTGTAATGGTTAAATATTTCTGACATGATCTGGATCCATCCCTTTAATTCATCCACAATCCATACAAAAATCTGATGTGCCAAAGTAATGTTCTTTGAAATGATTTATCAGCCCTATGAACACAACTCACCTCATCTGATCTCTGGAATTAAAACCACATTTCTCCTCATGATGAGAATAAAAATGCAGCCTTCACAAACAGGACACATGTTCATTGATGTGGAGTGAGCAGGTCTATGTCAGGAAGCAAAGTGGTAACCGGAGGTCCCTGCAGCCAGGCATGCACATTCCCCGAGTCTCACACACCAGATCCGGCACTCCGTGCCTGGTGACTCCTTCCCAATGGATGGTATTTAAAAATTACAACCATCACCCACCTACAGACAGACTGCAAGCAGCTGCTACCCTGTGTGTGCTCCAGACGAAAAGGAGAAGCCGGTATGGTGCGGTGAGGTGTTGATGGAACAGACAGAACATTCTCACAATGCAGCTTGAAAGAGACACAAGCTCAGCCCCTGCAAGGCCATGGGGTGGCATGCCTGAGAGATGAGGGGCAAGCTGAGGGGCACAATCCCAAAACCCACCCTTTGCCCTCTCCCTGGGTATGATTCTGCCACTTATCCCCTGAGAAAAGCCTGAATAGGAATGTCAGCCAAAGGTCATTCACTTAGGTCACTCCCAGAGGATCTAGGACCCCCAACCCCAACATGAGGGCCATGATTTCATGCTGGTGGCACCCGTTCAGAGCTCTGAAAATCTCTCCAACATGCTTACATCGCTCTGCTGCCTGTAATGCTCCTCGATTTTCGCAGCTCTGTCAAGGGCTACCTCTGATCAGACTTTTGGGTTCCATTATCTAGAGAGAGTTGCAGATTTTGAACCTCAGGACCCAACACCAAACTGGATTCGAGGTCTCCATTGCAATTCAGTGAGATCTATTCCTCAAACTCTCTCAGATAAAAATGTCCCTTCTACCAACCAATCTCCAAACGCTTCCAGCATTTCTCTGTGAAAAGTAACAGAGAAAACACTCCTAGCAGCCTTGAAGGTACCTCAAATAAGCCCAGTGAACACAGTGTTTTCTCAAACTAAGGTACATATACAATTTTTTTATTTAAATAATTTGTTATATGTACTGAACCTGTGGTTTCACATGTATTATTACTTAAGATTAAGGTGGAAGGAAAAGAGAATTGATTTAAAGAAAAATATTTTTTTAATAAATTTAGGTATTCAGCAATGTGACAGGAATCAGGATGGTGGTGCCCACAGGGATGGGAGACACTGGACTCGACATGAGCTCGGAGACCCACAGCTGCTGCACCTTTGAGCACACGGAGTGAAGTGGGGGTGGGTTACCACATGGAGGGCAGCTACTCCGCTTCGGGAGCTTTCATGCATCACCTTGTTTAATTTTCATGACGATCCTGCAAAGCAGAACTCAGTCCCCTCTCCAGACAGTCCGGGGAGTCACAGAGAGGCAAGCAGTTATCTGCAGTAACACCCTTATTAATCCCATGTGCGTGAAGCGGCTCCCCTGGCCTCAAAACATGGCTGCACTGATTCAGTGACACCCAAGAAAGGGCATCTGGGCAGTGAATTAGTCCCTTCTACTCAGCAGACTGAAGAAGTATTATAACATTAAGAATGTACTCTGCAAAGAACCTTACCCTTTTCTATTGTGAAATTTGAAAACACTTTCATATCCATCAACATCACCCATCTACAGACAGATTGCAAGCCATCCAACATCAACTTACCATCAACATCATGTCCGGCACTTTTTTCATCTGACAGGTGAAGAAACAGGCCCAGATAGGTTGAGCAAGATGCCCAAGGCCACACAGCAAGTGAGCAATAGAGTCAGGAGCTAAGGTCTCCAGACTCTTGGTCCAGAAACTCAAATCCTGTTCCAAGCTCCCTGCAGGATGCCAGGTCAGAGGGACAAGTTTTTCCAAGGAACTCCTTTGGAGAATGGGATCAGGGAGCTCCATGGATATCTGTGACCTCTAAATGGCAATGGCATCCCACCCAGCGAGGTCTGGCCCAAGAGTTGATGGGAGCACCGGCCATCCCTCTCCGCATTTGCGATCAGCGGCCCCATGATTTTGGATTGCTCACTGCCATCTCCGGGAGGCTGACACCAGGGCTGTGCACACAGCTGTAGTGACCTCGTATTTCTGTCAACAAGCGCTTCTCCAGCTTTGTTTTTCCAGCTGGGTCATGAACTCCTTAAGGCAGGGGATCAAGTTGCTCTCTCTCTCTTCACCCCAAGCTGCCCTTCTCACGGAGTCACCCTAAAGGAGGTTAGGCTCTTTCATTGTCCTCTCGCTCATCGCAGATGCCTCCTTCTTTCCCTGGGCAGCCCTGGGTCACAGTGGGTTGTGCCTGCCTGTTCACTGTTCAGTTACAGTGATTGAGCATGTGGGCTCTGGAGAAACACTTCCTAAGTTCACACACTAGTTCTCGACCTTGGGCAAGTTCCTCTCTCTGAGGTCCAGTTCCTCCTCCATCCAGTGGGAATAACATCAATTCCTGGCTCTAAGGTAGGGGTGTCGAACTCAATCAGAGAAGGGGCCAAAATCTAAAATCCAACTTAAATCGCGGGCCGAATGGTTTACTGAACAGTCATAAACTGTCATTGTGATGGAAACGCAGCGGAGTGCAGTGATGACAGCGCGGTGCGGGCCACATTGCAAGGCCTGGCGGGACGGATTTGGCCCTCGGGCCTTGTGTTTGACACATGTGCTCTAAGGGGTTCTATGAGTTAATCAGGATTAATCATTTCACCTGGCTCTCTTATACATTCTTCAAGACAGCTCAGGCACTACCTCCTCCAGGAGGCTTTCTTGGCCACACCTACCTTCCTGTCCACAGAAGCTGGTACTGTAGCCAGCACACAGTAAATACTCACTAAATATTTTTCAAGTGCATATTTAATGAGACTTTTCCAAAGAGAAGAGAGTCATCAGAACCTGAAAGTAAGGAAGGAACTACTGGAATGGCAATAGTAGGGTCAGTCTTTGGCAGAACAGGGAACCTGCCCAGGAGACCCCTCTCCCCACCGGCTCACATTATAGAGGTGGCTGCCTACATCTCCCACGCTTGGGCCCACTCTGCCAGCTGACAAGACTTTCAATGAGGCCAGCCTGCCTGCCTGCAATTTCTGGGTATGTGCAAGCCTCAGTGTGGCAGCCTCATTAGCTGATGGGTCCAGACAAGGTGGCACCATGACAATAACTCCTACCTTTGAAATAATTGGTGCCCAGAGAATAAGTGTTTTGTCCCAGATTAAGTGGCATGAGGCAGGTCCCCATCACCTGTGGGAGACAGGCCAGGGAAACATGATCTGTGATCCATCCTAGGCTCCCCCAGGAAAGGCAGCACTTAGCGTGATTGCGTCTGGCTTTAGGCAATGTGTCTGCCTTGGATCATTAACTTACACAGCTCACCAAGATACAGTAACAAATCTGAACTATCTGCTTAATTTATCTCTCTGCCCTATCCCTTCCAGCAGCTTCTGATGGAATATGCAGAGCACATTCTTCTCTCAGGAAGACAGAAACAAACCTTTGGGGAAATTATGAGAGTAAATAAAGCAGGAGTCATCCGGAGACCACAGCTAAACAAACACTCAACAACTCTAATTGATTCTCTAATTTGGGAATTTGGCAGATAAAACAGGGTTTAAAGATGATTTTATGGATCATATTTCCATAATTTCTTTCTTAGTTAAGTGATCGATAAAATCTAATGCCTTAGCACCTGTTTATTCCTAAAAATAAACAAGCAGCATGAAAAATACTTCATGGAAGGTTCTTAATGAACGGACCTGCTTTGGCCTGGAGTCCACAGGAGGGCAGAGGCCAAGCTGGGGGGCATCGGGCACCAAGCCGCCAGATTTCCCAACCACCGGGCCCTGCAGGCAGCTGGAGGAACCGAAGGAGAGGCTGAGGTTCTAGCCAGAGGCACTGGGTGGGAGAGGCCCATCTGCGAACCAACACCACCATCCTAACGGGTTCACTGGGGATGGATGGCAATAGAAGATGCAAACCACGTGAGAGATGTACACTTAAGTTCCTCACTTTTTCTGACAGTTCTATTTTTCTGAGTCACAGTAGCCCACACAGGATGTGAAAGTAATGTCAGAAAATGTTTAGCCCTAACCAGTTTGGCTCAGTGGATAGAGTGTCGGCCTGCGGACTAAAGGGTCCCAGGTTCGATTCTGGTCAAGGTCATGAACCTTGGTTGCGCGCACATCCCCAGTAGGGGGTGTGCAGGAGGCAGCCGATCAATGTTTCTCTCTCACTGATATTTCTAACTCTCTATCCCTCTCTCTTCCTCTCTGTAAAAATCAATAAAATATATATTTTTTAAAAGAAAATGTTGAAAACATACCAGGAGTGGGGACATCAAGGAAGGATTGTATAATGTAATCGTGGTAACTAACACTTACTGAGAGCTGGGCATGTGTGGAGCAAGCTTTTGCAAGCAAGAGCTCATTTAATTCTAGCAAACCTACCAGGTTCTTCACTGCCGGGCTGTATTTAAGTATCATGGAAACAAACCAACAAACAAACAAACAAAGCCCCTGTGACTGCTGCCATCACTGCAAATGTTTATTCCCTGAGGAATCCAGCACCACCACCTTAGCTCCCAGCCAAATGAGGTCTGGGGTGGAGACCCAGTCCTCTGCACTGTGCAGAGAAACCCCGCCAATAGCAGAGGAAACTTCACACAGGGATTAAAAAACAGCCTTTCAAACTGTAAATGGTTTTACGTTTTAAATGGATTCTAATAAAAAACAAAGAAATCACAAGGCTTGCTAAACTCCAGTCTATTTCTGAGGTCAACACTCCCTGCACATCAACAGAGTTATTTTCAGCCTCTCAAAATTGTCTGTCCTGAAGCAAGTCTCATCCACTGAACCACAAATGAGCCGACTCCTCTGCAGAAGCCTGGTTTAAGACGACTGAAAATAAACAAGCATATATGTGTACGTGTGTGTATATATATAAATATGGTCCTCTCTCTCCTTGCGGGCAGCCATGCATCACAAGGCTGCAGGATGTGGCCAGTGCCAGTGGCAGGCCACAGAGTGGAAGGGGACAGTGTTCCAAGTGCAGCCCCAATACAGGCCATTTGTTGCCTGTCCCCACAGCTGGAGGCTGTACCTAACCAGCCCACCATAACCCCAGTCTGTGCACACCCTGAAGGTCCCTGTGACAAGTGCAAATGACTCAGGGCAAGGCCCTCCTCACTCCTGGAGCCTCTAGGAAAAGGGGCTCAGGCCAGCTCTGGACAGGAAGATTCACAAATGGACCAGGTCTTCAAGGAGGCTATGTGGATCCCAACCCCACCTGTGCCTGGTCCCCCTTTGTTCACCCTGTCCAGCCAGAACAGCAAATCTGCAAGATGTACCACATTTCCTAGAAAAGGGAGCCTTGGGATGACAAGAGCAAGAGCTTTTGAAACCACTGGTCTTCAGAGGCTCACAGAGAGCATGAGGGGTGATCACCATGGTGGCAGTCAGCACAGCACTCAGAACTTGCGAGAGCTCTTGGACTTAAGTGCTGCTCTCAGCCAAAGAGCTGTGAGTCGTGGGAAAACTCCCAACACTGAAGGTCCTAAGAACAGCTGGCAAGGAGCGAGGAAAAGGGTGGATCAGAGAGGAGAGAAAGTCCAGCTCCTGTCCAAGCAGGGGGCTTCACCCTGCCCAAAGGGACGCCCTTCCTCAGCCACTACAGACCTACAGCAGACTGCCCCCTGGAAACCCCCACCCTGCTGCTGCTGGAGCCAGAGTCAGTGCCCGAGTGTGGAGCAGAGCAAAGAGAGGGCCTGTCTCTCAACAGAGGTTGCAGAGCATCCTTGTAGCAAATCCCACATGCAACCAGGAGCTGGAGACCAGGTCAGCAGGGGAGGTGTGCACCAAGTCCCACCCACAGAAACATTGTGGATGGAAGAAAAGCAGTACTGCTCAGAAGTTTACCTCTTTTTGTTGTTCCAACAAGGATGAGGCACAGATTCATGCAGGAGCGGGACACACACACACACACACACACACACACACGGCAAAGATTTACTAAGAGCTAGCCTGGTGCTGGCTTTACCTACATCAGTGTTTCCCAACCTTCTCTCATGATGAGAATCACCTGGTGGAGTTGTTAAAACACAGATTCCCGGATCCCAACTAAGAAGTGCTAAACTAGAATTTTTGGGAACATATAGGTAAAATTGTATACTTAACTAGTGCTCTAAGACAGATTTTATATACAGAGCACTAAGTTAGGTATGCAATTTTACCTATATGTTCTCAAAAATTCTAGTTTAGCACTTCTTAGTTGGGATCCGGGAATCTGTGTTTTAACAACTCCACCAGGTGATTCTCATCATGAGAGAAGGTTGGGAAACACTGACCTACATCATCCTATCTAGTCTTCAGAATGATCCTATGTGGCAGATACTATTAACACTGTTCTCATCTTAAAGTTGAGAAATGGAGGCTTAGAGAGGTTATGTAACTTGCTTAAGATCACACAGCTGGCACCAAGAAAAACCTGCTTGTGGATGGATGTGTGTATATATTGTATATGTGCATAAACTCTCCATACCCTCTCCCCACACACTGCACTCTCGCCTGACTCTCCTGGTGGGAGGGGAGGGTCTGCACTCAAGAAAGGCTTCTACTCCCCCTGAGATCTCGAATTTGGGCTAGGTTTCCCGGGAAAGAAAGCGGCATTTCAAAATAGCACATTTATTGGTGTTATCTCAGAGGCATTTCCAGCTCCCTCCCAAGGAACTCTGAGGAGCCCAATCTGCTCATGAAGACTTCACCTGGAGGCCGCACCAAACCCGGGAAGATGTGACAAGTGCGGCGCTGTCGTGTCTGAGAGAAAATAGGCCTGTTTATTTCCGTTCCCCTGAGTCAAAAGGGGTTTCCATTTGTTTTAATAGAAGCTATCAGGTCTCTCTTGGAAAAGCTTTCAGGAAAATGTACAACCCCTGCAGATAGTCTAGCTCTGTGAGATTACTATGCTTATAGGCACGATAACAAAACAGACTGCACACATCCCCCAAAAAAGGAATTTAGGAAAGAAAGCATTTCACGGATTTGAATTGAGTCAGCATTTTCAAATGTCACTTTTTATTGACAACCATCTGGAGCGGGAATGAGGTGTGTTTTATGCCCCTTGGCCAAGGCGATGGTTGGCCTGCATGGTTTCATATCTGACCTTGATTAATCTTCTGTTAGTAAGGAGGATGGCGGTGGAAACCTGGAGGACTACATGAGACACGACGAGGTGAACGCTGACCTCCTGAAGGCAGCCCTGTGGCCAGAACTCAGCCTGGCCCCCGGGACATTAAAACATGCCGAGTCAGGCAGCATTCGGAACCATACTGTGGTTCACTGAGTGGAGGCAGGCAAATGGCTGAATCCGAAAAGGCTTTTCTAATAGAAATAGGAAAAATAAGAAAACATGTAGTTTAATAGCATCAATTCAGATTTTGGAAACAATTCTGAATCCTACAGTACAGGTGAGAGGCATTTTTACCTGGAGGGTCTCCTACTGAACATGAAATATATTCATGGGTATCAAGAGCCGTAGAAACTGTTCATCAGCAGCACGAGAGCTGCGAGGACCTCAGAGATGATCTAAAACAACGGGCCCATTTCACAGATGGTAATACTGACTCCAAGAAACATGCGTCAGGTCACACAGCTAAATAGCCTCTGAACTGGAGCCACCTACACTTATCCCTTCTCCTTCCCCTCATCTTCATTTCCTCTTCGCTGGGTTTGATAAAAACGCTGCCATCTTAATTTTCAGTTGCAGAGGAAAGATAGAGGAGCGAGGTGACCACGCAGCAAGCTGGCCCTGCCATCTCGGGCTCGAGGCACTCACGCTGCCCCTTCCTCTGGGGAGCTTACCTTCTGGGCAGTGTGTGCTGAGACAGAAATACAACTCCCAATTTCCACCACGCTAAGTTCCAAGCACCTTGAAAGTCTTGAAATACATTCCATGACTTCAACAACAGACATTCATTAATGTCTACTACGTGCCAAGCATTGCTCTAGTCTAGATGCTTTGGATAAAACAGTGAACAAAGCTAAGAGCCTTGTCATTGTCAAATTCATGTCTCAGCAGAGAAAAAAGGCAAACAATAAACACGATTATAAAAGCATCTAATGTGTTGGGAGGGAATACGTGTACAGAACAAAGAAAGCGTAGAGCCAGGTAAGATGAGAACCAAGAGGAAGGAGGAGGAAGGCTGCGATGATAACAAGGTGAAGGGAGGCCTAGTGCAGACAGGGAGTTTAGAGCCGTGGCCTGCAGGAAGCAGACGTCTAGATGAGCCTGAGGGAGACTGGGCAAAGGTCCTGCGCTCGGGCCTACTTAGGGAACAGCCCACGTGGCTGTAACAGAGTGAGGGAGGGAGAGGAGAAGGTGCCCAACTCAGAGAAGCAAGCAGAAGCCCGATCAGGATGGGCCGCAGGGCAGCGAGCGCTTTGAGAGAACGGGGAGCCAGAGCAAGGTCCCCAGCAGAGTTTCAGAAGGACCAATCTGCCTTCTGTTGAGCAGAGACTGGAGGCGGACGAAGTGGTGAGGATGTAAAGGTAGATGCAGGCGGACCATCGGGGAGGTGTCTGCACTAATCCCATCGGAGCGGCCAGCTCGAGCCAGGGCGGGGGCAGCACGGCTGTGAGCAGTGAATCACCCAGCGCCACCGGCACTTGCCAGTCTGGTCCTGGAGTCAAAACCCAAATGCCAGATGGGGGCAAGTGATGAAGCCAATGAGCAAAGCAGATCAGGCTCAAGTGGAGGGGAGTGAGTCAGAGGCCACACGCGTGCCCGTCGGACAGGCCGCCATTACGCAGCAGCAGCAGCAGTAGCCGCCAACCGTCTCCATCAAGACCTGTGGCCAGTAAGCGCATCTAAGGACTTCCCAGGAGAAAAACAAATGCAGGTAGATCGAGTTTTGGATAACAGCTAATTTTTTTAGTGTTCACAACTAATTCCAAAAGCATGTTTAACATACTATCCACACCAAACAAAACACATCTGCAGGCGGAACTTATCCCATAGGCTTCTTAGCCCTGGTGCACCTATGCTAACAGCGTAATTAATCTCTGAAAAACTGGCCAACCCACATTGGAAGAGTTGCACTGCATCAGCATGATCCACAGGTTATGTCTCCAGTGCTTACGGCTTTTTTATCTTCAAGAATGCCCATCACTCACACGGAACCTGGCTGCAAATGCAGCCAGCATTTAGCAACAGGAGCCAGAAGGCTGAAGTCCTTCCAGGTAATGCTCTCGATAAATATTTAATAGTCAGGAATATAATGATAACACAACCTTATCCAAGATGCCAACCTGAAATGATTTTGCAAGGATATAGGGGAAGGAACAGGGAAATCCCCTCATCAATCCCCTCATATAATTACTGACAACTCGAATAATGAGCTTATCTTAGCCCCATAAATCAGCTGAAGTGCAAGTTATTAAGTCTCTAAAAGGTGTGCTTCGCTGGAGAAGGGCCAGCAGTGGGAAGTAGAAAGCAAAGGATGCAACCATGATCCCCTGTCTCCGGGCAGAAATCAGGGTGCTCTTGGGATAGCAAAGGGGCAGTTTTAGCCACAGACACACACACCCCCACCCGAGTCCCATCACATTCCCCATGAACAAGCCACTGAGCTGCCCTGATCCCACTGGGCCCTAGGAGGCTCCTTCCGGCTCTCCCAGGCTGCCACGCCCTCCCCACCCAGCTCTCCAGGAGACACCCAGATTCCAGAGGGCAGAGGGAAGAGAAATGTCCGGCTAATTCCTTTCTCAGTTTTGCCAATTTAAATTCCTAATTTAAGAGGACATGTCTTTACTCATCATTGGGAACACCCATTTGGGAACGCACACAGGCAAGCAGTCCCTCACAGGCTTCCCGCAGTGGCCGAGCCTCAAATTCTCCTAGGCTCACCAACCTGGCAGCCAGCTGGGAGGAGAGAGAAAACAGAATCCTCAGTTCAGTGCCCAGGCAGGCTGCTGCTCTCCAGGCCCATCTTGGACCCGCTGACAGGAGGTCCACAGTCTGGGAGGCAAAAGAGAAGACACGGTCCCCTCACTCAGGGAGCCAGCATCCGACCGAGGAGACTTGCATGGACAGATACCGCAGCCCAGAGGCCAGGCGTCCTGCAAAGGCAGCCTCTTACCAGGCAGGCACACTCAGGGCATATGAGCTGGTGCTCTATGCCTGCGTCAAAGCCATGGGTGCTGGAGACACCTGGAGGGAGATACTAATTCTGGGGCTGAGGCGCTTGTCCATGAGCGAGGACTCTGGAGCGGTGAGGCCAGGCAGAGTGGGTGTCAGCCCACAATTGGAGGCAGTGGCGTGACGGAGAGGGGGGAGGCCGCCCCAGAGAACACCTCTTTTCTGGCAGCTGTACCTGGTCAACACCTGGGGCTTTAGCTCATAGTCCATGGTGAGCACTGAGTGCCAAGGACTGTCTCCATCGATGAGAAGACCATCTGGAGTCCAAGTTTCTGACTTCCTCTCAGAAGGCTTCTAAGAAGACAACCTTTAGAACTAGGGAGCCAGGAGGAAGGTCATGGGCCATGTGCCTGGCCTGCGTAAGGGCACACGTGCCTTCTCCTCTGAAGGCCTCAGTGAGGGTCGTGGGCGCGCTTAGTTAAGTGCCAAGTGCAGGCACTCGCTCTGCTGCTTCCTGGCTGAGTGGCCCAGGGCCAGTGACTGACCTGAGCCTCAGTGTGTGTGTGTTTGGGGCATGGACATAAAGATGGTGCTTGCCACGTAGGGTTGTTAAAGAGGATTAAATGAATTATTCAAGTAAGTGCTTCAATAGCCTAAGTGTGAATGTTAGCTCCCAGCTTCTGCTGTTTTATCCATTTTATAATACACTGAGGACGCTGGAGCTCATGGAGAAAATGGGAAAAGCTAGTAAGAGGCAGGGCTGGGTCCTGACCGGAGGCCTCGCCTTTAACCACCGTGAAACATTAACGGCATCCTGGTATGCAGCTGAAATATGGCTGAAATAAATGCGCAGAGAATTAACAGCTTAATTATATCAGTGAAATACGCACTGCAGCAGGACATAATTTCATGGTCTGGAGAAAGAGATATAAGATCTTTCCTTCGACTCCATAGCTGTCACTTTAAACCAGCTCCTGCCCAAGCAGAACAGGCAATTTCAGAGCAATTGATCTTTTGTTCTCCAGGGAAAGGTGACAACACTGTGCTTTTTTACTTTAAGCTAAATTTCACAATTGGGGAGGACCTTGGGAAGAGACAGGAGACAGAGAAAGGGCAGGACTTGCAATAGAAATTACACCTACCTGGGACCCAGGCCCGCAGGGTTCCTGCAGTCACTAACAACTGTGCATGGAAGAGGGAGGTGGTGATTGTTACGAGAGTCATTTGATGTTCCCATTAGATGGTGAACCAAGGATGCCTACATCCTGCCTGAGCTCATTTCCCTTCCTCCTCTAGGACCCCTGGGAAAAGCTACCACGAAACAGCACAAACACTACTTTCTTGAATCCCAATCCCAACATAAAATACCAATGATCCAGGCTAACCCACACAAAGAACCTCGTCACCAGCCCAACACAAAACCGCATCTCAAAGCCTTTTGCTTTGCAAGAAAGCAGTACATTGTCAGCTACTAGCACTGGAGAAAATGGGGAAGGGGCTATAAGAATAGCTGAAGCACGTGTCACCCCCTGGCCTCCAATCCCCGTGCCTAGGACACCCAAAGTCCTGCCGCCAGGGCACAGGTGCGTGGCTCTGAGCCTGCTCCCCTCCTCGCCCACCTCTCTCCCCTCACCAGCTCCGCTCTGACCACACAGGCCTCCTTGCCTCCCCTTCCACAGGCCACGCTCTTGCTACCTTGGAACCTTTGCGAAAGTTGTCTTATCTCCCAGGAAGGTTATTTCACTTTGTCCTGATTTATTTCCTCCCTAGCACTTACCACTGTCTGAAGCATGTGATTTATTTGTTTTCTAGCATATTGTCTATTTTTGCTGCTAGACCATAAGTCCCATGAGGATAAAATCTTTGTCTGTGTCATTCACTGCTGTACCCCAGCGCTCAGTCCCCACTCCGCCATCACAGTATGGTCTGTTACCAAGTGGTAGAGAGTGAGGCCGAGGAGAGGAGACAGACAGACAGACAGACAGACAGACCGGGACACACATGGATGGGAGCCTGGGCTTCCTCTCACACGTCTCAACCGGATCCTCAGCCCACTGACATCAAAGAAGAAGGAAGCACACCCCTCAGCTGTGACATTATCACCTTGTGAGTCCCACCTCTGGGATGCAATCCTTCCTAAGTGGTGTTGACCTTCAAACACATCACTCCTTGCTCTCTTCCTCAAGGAAAGTTTCTCTTTGACTCCAACATATATTGAAAAAAAAATTAATAAAAGGCAGAGGGGAAGGCCTTAAGCTCCCAGCTGTGGCCAAAGTGTAAGAAAGAGACTTATTCCCTCGAGACCCCACTCACTTTACTTTTTAGATGATGTGACACTTCAAGTCACTTGCAGCTCCATCCTTCTCTCATTTTATGTCAGGATAAAGGACACCAGCCTCCAACAAGGACTGAGTCCCCGAGAAAGGAGAACAAGATGTTAAGGCAGGAACGTGCATTCTGGCAGAAGACAGACTTGAGGACACACACTCCCGTCTACCACTTAGTAACTGTGTGGCCTAGCCCATGTTTATCAGCCTCTCCGAGCCTCAGCTTCCTCAACTATAAAATGGGGAGGATAATTCCACCTTCCACCCTGGGTAGGAGGACGGGTCCCAGCACTGTGACTGAGGCACAACTGATGTCCCATGAAGGTCAGTCCCAGCTCCCTCCCAACCCCATCCCCAAACACACGCCTTAGAACATGGCCCATCAGACTCCTGCATAGGCACTTCTGAATCTGAGGGAACTCCAGGCCCCTCAACGATCTCCAAAGTGCCATGACAACCCAATGCCACCTCCATGCAGAAAATGCCAGACATGCTCCCCCTCCTCCATTCCTCCAAGTAGAATTCTCCCTTTCCTCATTCAATGCCTGGGAAGAGGCATGCTCAAGTCCCAGTTGTGATGCTCTTTAAAGGCAATGTGTGTGCTTCATCGCCCGGGGGAGAAGGACTGAACAGACCCCCTGGCTTCCAGGAAATCCCAGCTCCAGGAGCAGAGCACAGGTGGGGAGGAGGCTGCACCGAGAACACTGGCACGAGGCTCCCCAGCCTGCGTGGGCCGGGCTGAGGCACAGGACAGCTGGAGGAGGCAGCCTCCCACGCCCGCCATGTGCTAGCTGTGCGAGCCGTTTCCCTTTCTGCGAAATGGAATAATAATAGTACCCACCTCGTGAGGGCTGCGATAATGCATGTACAGCCCTTAGCACACAATAAAAACTACACGGGTAGCTGCTGCTCGTGGAAGACTAGCTATTGGGTTAGCAATCGGTGGGCTGGTAAAGTTGGTCTTGTTTTGTTTTTTGATGTTCCTCACCAAAAAAGTTGGAAGGAAATAGATGCAATTACCCCATACACTCAATCATTCAACAGCTGTAAAGTGCAAGGCTCAGTACAAGGTTCTGAGCAAAACAGAAGCCTGGCCCTGGGAGCCTATGGTTGAGTGGAGATGCAGTGAGCTCGGCACTCCTACGTCTCAGGCCAGGGCCAAGCACTGGGGCGGGAGGAAGGGACACCAAGGTGAACCAGGTCTGGACCCTCATGAGCCACCTCCTCATGCCACCACACCATGGATCTGGGCCCCAGCTGCCTCCTCAAGCCCTGGAAACTTCCCTCCCCCCTTCCTGAAAACTTCACTCCCCCTCCACCCCCAACCATCACCCCTTGACTCCACGGCATCTCGAATCATTGCACCAAGGCCTTATTGCCTTTTCAAGTCTTCCCGTTTTATACCCTTATTATCATGCTCCTGCTATGCAGCGTGCACGGGCACTTAATCAAGGTGCGCTGCTGGTTTATTACAACATTTTCCCGCTGCTATATTTTCCCTTATCTGGGAACCTCCACAGCGCCTGTTAGTGTTTAAGAGATCTTTCCGAGGTATCGTCGCACTTGGTCCTGATGATAATTAATTTTAAGAACTGATCCAAGATGTGAGGAAGAACCAGCCTTTGGAAATTGATGGCCGCATAGGGTTACTGTGACAATCTGGCCTTTTTAAGATGTTACGAGCGGCCGGGCACCAGGAAGCAGGGGGGAGGCTGCTTTCCGAGGGCAGTCCCGGCGGCTGCACAATCATCGCAGTCGGTTCTGTCATTAGTTTCATTATCCCAAACAAGTTCCGTTTTCTGTCCATTGGATAATTGGCCAAGAAGACATCTCTGCATTTTTAACAGAGCCTAAAAGTACTAAATGAGAATGGGCCCCACACAGCCATGCCCAGCGCACTCTGCCAAGAGCCGGCCAGCAAGCTGGGTGCCCACGCTGGTGGCACAGCCTGCGCAGAAGCTCACAGGAGGAAGGGAAAGCACCCAGCCCAGCACACAGTCAGAGATACCCCTGCACCCAGCAGGGCCTTTCCCTCCTCAGAGGCCTGGATGGAGACAGAGGCTACGATGAGGTGTATGACGGAAGTGGAAGGCGAGGGGTGCACACAGTGGGAAAGGCAGAAATGCCATCTGGAGAAGATAAGAATATCAAGTCTGGGGACCTCAGAAGAGAGTGTTTCCTAGCGCCTTGCCTTGGATAACACACAGAGTCTAGTCACAGATGTCTATGCTCCTCAGTACGGTGACACTGTGGATTCCAGGAGAAGGCACCTGGCCCCTTTTCACGGACCGGGCTCAGCGCTGGGCCCACTGAGGATCACAACAGCACAGGCCCCGCCCTCAGTGTCCGAGGGGGCACACAAAGCGCAGCATAACGAAGCAGGCTGCCGTGTGAGCAGCTGGGAGAGCTGTTTAACCCAGATCGGGATTTAGCCAAGGCTTCCCAGACAAAGGGGCCTCGGAGCTGGGGCCTGAGGATGGCTGCAATCATCCACAGAAAGAGGCGGCCTGACGCAGAGGGCTGAGCATGCTCGCAGAGCAGGAGCAAGAGGGAGCACATTCCTATGACTGCAGTCTGGCCGTGACGAAGGAGGGACGGGGAGAGTGACAGGGACAGACAGGGAGGCAGGGGCCTTGCTTGGCTTGTGAAGAGTTTGGTCTTAATGTTAAAGGCAAAAAAGAAGCCCTGAAAGATTTCAAGAAGAAGAAAGACATTGTTAGATTGGCATTTTAAGACCTTCCTTCTGGGTAACCAATCTGATGCCCTAGACTAGGGGTGTCGAACTCAATCAGAGAAGGGGCCAAAATCTAAAATCCAGCCTAAATCGCGGGCCGAATGGTTTACTGAACAGTCATAAACTGTCATTGTGATGGAAACGCAGCAGAGTGCAGTGATGACAGCGCGGTGCGGGCCACATTGCAAGGCCTGGCGGGACGGATTTGGCCCGCGGGCCTTGTGTTTGACACATGTGCCCTAGACTAAGCGTACCTTAGACTCGGAACAAGGAGACTGGGGCTTCTCCCCACTTTGCCAGCAGCAGCTGTGTGTTTCTGGATGAGCCACTTCCACTCCTGAGCCTCATTTCATCATCTATAAAATGGGGCTACCACCACCAGGCCCTGCGGCTCTCACAAAGGAGCAGGGAGGCTCCAGGCATGCAAATGAGAACATCGCAAACTGCAGCTAGTCAAACAAATGCAACAGGTACTGGCGATTCCCCAGGGAACCAAAGCCTTGCTTCTTCCCATGGCTCTAACCATCTCCAGAGGGGGAAAAAATCTATTTAGACACCCCCCCCCAAAAAAAAAAACAAAAAAAAAAAACACGTTGAACCCAAGTCTCCATCGCTTTCTCCAGCCCCCACCCAGCAGCAGAGAATAGGTCAGAGCGGTTAACGCAGCAACCAAGGAGGAGGAACAAGGAAAGAGGAACTCCAGGCCTCGGTCATGCAGAGCCCTCCGGCTCCTGATGACCCCGACTCCAGATCCACCCGGCAATCGAGTTGAGGGGATAACGGCATGTCGTGAAGATGGAGTGTGCGAGGCCCATAGCCGCCTCATACATTACTTCTCTCACCACACCATCATTTTCCAGAACCACAGAGCCCACTCTGCTCCGAGGCAGCTGCTAATCCATCAGAGCGCAGGCCGGCGCCCCGAGGGCCCATTCTGCCTCCAGGCCTCACTGACAAGCGGCGGTGCAGAGCTGATGCTGCCACCCAACTTCTGCCAGCTGGGTGCTTGCACCAGCCTAAACACCTGGCAGCCCTACAGAGGTGGGCCAGAGTGAAAAATTAGCTGGACTTCTTACCAGAGCTCACAAGCCTGACAAAGGTGGCTCATGGGAGATGGCGAAGTAAAGGGGGATATTTCCCCAACAACGTTTGCCACTTAGCAAGGAATCAGAAAACAATTACATGAGTTACTGGGTGAATGGATAGAAGTTGTCATTTATATTCACTTACTGGGTAGCTCCGGCAATTCTTGCCCTGCCTTCTGGAAAGTTCTTCTCTGTCACACCTACTCGTCGTGCCCAACTCCTGGACGGAGCTCCATCCCACCTGAGCACAAATCGCTGCCCTCCCACTGAGGCCTCAGCTGCAGTCTTGGCTTCCCTAGAACCATGCCCCCTGGAGGAGACATACCATGCCCAGATTTCACTGTCCTAGACAGAAATCTGCTGCTGCCAGACAGACTCCAGTCCCAGATACCTCAGCACACCTTCACTCCTCACAATCCAGAAATACCAAACAGCTCACCCTGAGCCTACACCTGTTCCCCCAGACAGCCGGTCTGTCCATCACAAGCATCCAACAAGTGTGCAGCAGACAAAAGGCTAACTTACTCATCTCTGCACCCACTCTGTTTTCTTGTTATTGTTGTTTTTTGGAGAGATCGCCCCTATTTGGGGAAAACTGCCTCCAATTCGCCTGAAACCCAAATTTGAGCCCTTGCAGGTCCAACAGTCTGCCCCTACCTCATGGTTCGAGGGAAAGTCATCTGCAGAAAGACTATGAGAAATAACTATTTAACGAATCAAAATGGGATGAAAACACAGATTACATTTTGTCCAACTCCGAACAGTATGAGCAAATTTAATATAGAGGTGAGAAAATTAATTCTAAGGGGTCAGGCAGATTTGACTTCCTGCCCGGCCCTACCCCGTCCTTCACAGCAGTGTCTGCGCTCTCAGGCTCTCCCCTCCCGGCAAGCCCGGGGCCGGGTGAGAGGGCGAGCAGGCCAGTGTCTCTGGTGGCAGAAGACAGTGACCAAACATGCCTGTCCTTTGTCTCTAACCACCTTTCCCGTCTCCCCTTCTGCTGAGCCATCTGCAGGAAAATGTCAACATGTGCTGCGGGGAGGAAATGTATTTGCTAATTTATGTGCTGGGTAAATCCACGGATTCAGGAGAAGAATAAAAATGTGACTCCTCGCCACCCTTCCCCGTGAGAGCAAAGACATCTTTATCAATGATTTTGAAACCCGAAGACGCTTGCTCTGTTTGCATTTCCCTCGACTAAATGGGAGGCATTCTCTTGCTGGTGGCGAAACATCGAGAAAACCCTCCAGGTCATGATTTAGTGCTGGAGAAATTTTATTAAATTGGGATGCAACCATGCATCTAGCTATCAATTACATCACTGGGAGGGGGGGAAAAAACAACAAAAGAGATTTACATTTTCAGTAATTCCTGCAGTAAATGCTCTGTATTCCTGGGAGGCGTTAGAAAATGTTTTCCAAGACTTTATATTTTAACCTCTGAGGTTCAGAGTTTCAAATAGTGCATATTCTGGCACAGGATTTCTTCCCCCGCCGCTATACTAACTGGAGGGTCTCCCAGCCTGCCCCGCACGTGTTGTGGCTTTGCTGATCAAAGTCCGGCCCACCACAGACCTCCTGGATTCTGAATTTGGCCTCAACCCACAAGTGAACATTCACATAGGACCAGGGAAGCATTCTGATTTGGCAACTAACACAGTTACAAGGAAACCAGAAGAGTAGATACAGGGTGACATTTCTAAGTCCTAATTAGAGGATAAGAGGCATTTGGGGGGATTAATTTCAAGTATATAAGAAGAAAAAAAAAGGTATTTGAGGATAAGTCTGTAGATACAGGTTTATGAGTAAATCCTGTACTTAGGGAAAAGGGTGAGCCCGGTGGAGAAGGTCCCGATGTTTTGCAATTCTCTCAGAGAAGCCAGTCCCTTCCTATTACAAGCACTCGGATACTTCTGAGTTGAATCAGTGCTACCGGTAACCCTCCGGGCTGACTTCTTAAATATCATTGGTGAGAGAGGAGGAGAAATGCAAGTCATATTTGTGTGACTGTTAGAAGCTCCTGGCTGAGGGCAACTGTGAACTCCAAGGGCCCAGGTGGAGTAACATGACCCAAGGCAGCAGGGTGGGACCTCCCAGATGGGTCTGGTCTTCTCCTTCCATTGTAAGGAAACCACCTGGACCTCCACAACGGGATAAGCAGGCATCCTTCCTTGGTCTAGACAAGTCCTTCACCACATCCCTGAAGCTCTGCTCCAGTGAGCACTCAGCCAGAAAGCCACAGCAGGAAAGCTCTCACGGTTCCATTGCCCGAATGAATCAAAATTAAGATGAAGGCCCTCGTTTTCTTAACCCAGAGTCTGGCAGCAAGCCTTTCTTGCTTCTGGAAAAAAGAAAAACTTTGGCTTGAACCACAGCCGCTTACTTCTCTGCTAATTCAATGGGACGAAAACACATTAGCTAGCACACTTAACTGTTATTTTGGAAACTCTAAGAAATCATACACTCCTAAATATTACATAAAATCTCAGGTCATCCTGTTAACTCTCATAAACTCACCGATCTAAAAACCTCACTGAACCCCAGTATAAGAAACATAAAGAAACGATGTGAAAGCACGTTGTAATCAATTGCTCAAAACTGGTGGTAAAGAGGAAAATCTTAAAATCAGCCTGAGGAAAAATAGATATGTTAGCGATTCATCTACTAATGGGCACTGGGGCTGCTTCCAGATCTGGCTACTGCAAATAGTGCTGCAATGGACATAGGAGACCATATATTCTTTCTGATTTGTTTCCAGCTTCTTCAGATATGTTCCCAGAAGTGGAACTGCTGAGTAATAAGGCAGCTGCGTTTTTAATTTTTTGAGATAATTTAATACTGCTTTCTACTGTAGCTGCACCAATCTGCATTCCCACCAACAGTGCACTAGGGTTCCCTTTTCTCCGCACCCTCACCAACACTTGCCGTTTGTTCATTTGTTGATGGTGGCCATTCTGACTGGTGTGAGGTGTTACCTCATTGTTGTTTTAATTTGCATCTCTCAGATGATCAGTGACTTTGAGCATTGTATCATATGTCTCTTGGCCTTCTGTATATGTCCACTTTGGAGAAGTATCTATTTGCCTATTTTTTTAATTGGATTATTTGTCTTCCTTTTGTTAAGTTCTATGAATTCCTTATATATTTTGGATATTAACCCTTTATCAGATGTATCATTGCCAAATATGTTCTCCCATTCTGTGAGCTCCTTTTGTATTTTGTTGATGGTTTCTTTCTTTCTTTTTTTTTCTTTCTTTTTTTAATATATTTTATTGATTTTGTACAGATAGGAAGGAAGAGAGATAGAGAGTTAGAAACATCGATGAGAGAGAGTCATCCATCAGCTGCACACCCCCCACTGGGGATATGCCTGCAACCAAGGTACATGCCCTTGACCGGAATCGAACCCGGGACCCTTCAGTCCCCAAGGTGATGCTCTATCCATTGAGCCAAACCGGTTTTGGCTGTTGATGGTTTCTTTTGCTGTGCAGAAGCTTTTTAGTTTGATGTCTTCCCATTTGTTTACTTTCTCCTTAGTTTCCTTTGCCCTAGGAGATGTATTGGTAAACATATTGATATGAGAATGTCTGAGATTTTGCATCCTATGGTTTCTTCTAGGATTTTTATGGTTTCACAACTTACATTTATGTCTTTTATCCATTTTGAGTTTATTCTTGTGTATGGTATAAATTGGTGGTCTAGTTTCATTTTCTTTGCATGTATCTGTCCAATTTTCCTAACACCATTTATTGAAAAGACTGTCTTTACTCCATTATGTGCTCTTACCTCTTTTGTCAAATATTAATTGAGCATAATGGCTTGAGTCGATTTCTGGATTCTCTGTTCTGTTCCATTGATCTCTAAGTTTTTTTAATGGACACAATCCAATTTTTTTCTGATATGATAATTACTTTTTGTCTCCTATCTAAAACATATTTGACTAACTCGAGGTAATAAAGATGTTCTCCTATGTTTTCTTCTAGAAGTTTTATAGTTTTATATTTTATTTTTATGTTTATATATGTAATACATTTCAATTTTTTTTAATATGGTGTGAGGCATAGGTCAAATTGCATTTTTCCCCCCCCCATACAGATATCTGGTGCTCCAGCATTGTTTGCTGAAAAGTCTACCCTCACCCCACTGCACTACCTAAGTACTTTCGTTTTTTAAAAAAAACAAATGGACATGCATGTGGGGGCCTATTTTTGGACTCTTTTCTGTTCCACTGATCTATAAGTATGACGCAGCAATTCCACTCCTAGGTTTTTACCAAAAAAAAATTAATACGTGCTTGCAAAAGATTTGTACCTAAATACTCATGACAACCTTATTTATAATAGTTCCAAACTGGAAACAACCAAACTTCCCATAACAAGTAACTGGATAAACAAATTAGGTTATATCAATACAACTGAATTCTAGTCAACAATAAAAAATAATAAACTAATAATACACACAATAACGTGAACAAATCTATAAAAAATATACTAAGAGAAAGAGCCAGACACAAAGGATTACATACTACATGATTTCATTTATATGACAATACTTATCTACAATGACTGAAAATAGAATAAGTTTCCTGGTGCTGGAAGACTAGTTATTAAAACCGAAACTGTATTCTTTAAATGAATGCATTTTATTGTATGCAAATTATTTCCCAATAAAATTGATTTTTAAAAAAGAATATGTTTATATACTAAAAGTTTACCAAAATATCTGTCTATACTCATAAGTATGAAAGATCACAGAGATATGAAGATGCTTGACTGCTCCTCATTTCTATTGACTATTCCTACAATGCTTTCATGAGGGTGATATTTTAAACTAGCAATTAAGATTGGGCTTAGTACGATGAATGGCCTTACCTAGTGGAGACACATTTATTACTAATGTACTTATTGATCTTCCCTGGTTGTTTATTTTCAGAGTCACATGAAGCCATTGATATGGCAAGTCTATGATGCTGGAGACACAGCAGAAATATTCGACACAGATATAGCCCACTGACTAACATCTGCTCACATTATATCTTCCCATCTGTGCTGCCATGCAAACATCCTTCCCAACCTGCCTGGAAAAATAGAATGACCTGGAATTCTGTGACCAAATTCATCTCCAAAAAAATAAATATGGTTTGCTTTTTCTGAAGAAAACAGCAAGGGATCTCAGAACTGTGGTCTCATTATTTCCTCCAACTACCTCAGAGCCCATCATCAACTTAAGCCATCTTAAAAGGCAACCCTTAGAGCTATTTAGCAAGTCATACCATCCTGGTCAGAGTGCAGGTTCCAGGTTCTAAATCACTGCTGTGGCAGGAGTAACATCCCTGCACTGAAGAGCCCGGAAGTTTTTTACTTCTGCCCACTTCAAGGCTTTCCATAGACAAGCCTAGCCATGACCTACCACAGGCCACTCCCTGGGACCATCACCAGACACACCAGTCTCTTTATGCCTGGGCTGGATTCAGCTGACAATGGGTTAGCACATTAGCATATTCAAATGATGTTTCAGCCAATTTCATAAGCACCTATATTTCTACCCTTGACTCTTCTGGCCCCGTGCTAGGTCCTGGGGTCTAGCAGGGATGAGACTCAGTGTCTGCCCCACTGTGAACTACGTGTGTACAGCATTTCACAATCTACTAAGCAGTTTCACTTAAGCCTGTACCCATCTTTTCTGGTATTTTTATTATTGGTGTATTTTGTTCCCCGGTCCAAGAAGAATCTGATGTAAAATTTGTTTCCAGTTAAAATCAGGCAGAGGCACTTAATTACCTGCATTTGGGCTTTAGAATTCTAAGTAGGGAGGAGTGAACCTTGACTCCTGGAGCAGGGCACAGTGTGGGGGCTGTTAACGGCTGCTCAAAAGCCATTGCAAACTCCTCTCCCTTCCTGCCTCTCAGGACAGCAGCTGAAGAGTCAGCCACTTGCCAGTCTCCTCCACTGAGGGGTCATTGTTCAACCTACTTCCAGCCACTGCAATGTGTGCAGGAATCTGTTCCAGGACTTCTAGGAGAGCTTTTGCTTTGATTCTAAGGAAAGACAGTCCCAGCAGCTTGGCGCTATTTTTTCTCAGTCTTCACATCACATACATGTGGTGTTTGGAGCTGTGACCATCTTGCAAACAGGGGGCTGTGAGCAAGTGAGAGGAAAAGACCCAGAGTTGCTCTGTTGACACTGAGAGCCGCTGAGACAATGACAGCAGCTATATCTCTGCAGACTATTTGTTGAGGAAGAAAAACCAAGCCCTGGTGTTTCAACCTGCAGCCACACAGCCGTGGAATACATAGCTCAGAGCATGGCTGAGTACATGCCTTTGAACTAGACACACCTGGGTCTATGGAGCAGCTCAGTGGTCGGCAAACTCATTAGTCAACAGAGCCAAATACCAACAGTACAACGATTGAAATTGCTTTTGAGAGCCAAATTTTTTCAACTTAAACTTCTTCTAATGGCACTTCTTCAAAATAGACCTGCCCAGGTCGTGGTATTTTGTGGAAGAGACACACTCAAGGGGCCAAAGAGCTGCATGTGGCTCAAGAGCCACAGTTTGCCGACCACGGGACCAGCTCATTCACTTACTGGCTACATGAGTCTGGACAAGTAATTTAATTCCTCAGAGTTGTCTCTATCTTCTATGAAATGATGCTACTATAACTACTGGCAAGAATGTAAAAAGGGTGCAGTCTTTATGTTGGTTCTCAAAAAATTAAACATTAAATTACCATGTGATGCAGCAATTCCACTTCCAGGTCTGTACCCAAAACTGAAAGCAGGAACTTGAAAAGATATTTGCATACCCATGCTCATAGCAGCATGATTCACAACAGCCAAAGGTGGAAACAACCCAAGTGTCCATCCGTGCATGGATGAGTAAACATGGTGGAATACAGTGGAACATTATTCAGCCTTCAAAAGGAAGGAAATTCTGACACATGCCACAACATAGAAGAAGCTTGAAGACATTATGCTAAGTGAAATAAAACAGTCACACGAGGACAAATACCACAGCACTCTATTCATATGGGGTGCTTAGAGTAGTCAAATTCATAGACACAGAAAGAAGAATGGTGGTGGTCAGGAGCTAGAGGAAGAAGGAAACAGTGGTTCCATTTCACTAGGTAAAAAGTTCTGGAGATGGATGGTTTTGATGGTTTCTCCTAATGTGACTATTACTTAATGTCTCTAAACATACTTAAAAATGGTTAAAATGATAATTTTATGTTATATATATTTTAACATAATTTTAAAACAATTTTTTAAATTAATAAAAAAATAGTTTTAAAGTGATTTAGAAATTAAATAAGAAAACTGTCTTTATGAATTCGTGGGCTGTCAGGCTACACCACTGGCTGACCACCCCCACCCCCCAAGTCCAGCAATGCTTGCCCCACTGTGGCTTTGTCCCAAACCAACATATCTAAGGGGTATTTCATTCCTGCAGCAAAAGGGCATGATTGCTTGTCTAAGAAACCAAAGGAAAAGATACCCACAAATAGCCCTTCTGCAAGGAAGACTTAACACCTGCTGCAGAGGGGTAGGAACAATGCAGGTCTTCAGAGGCCTGTGCCACTGTTCTGGGCTTTGGAAGGTGGAAAAAGTTCGAAAGAAGAGATGGCGATGGAGCTAGACCGAAAGAATGAAACAGGGCATTTTAAAGACATTCCCAGCTGTATGAGCCGTGATGGCAAAGCATCGTGTCTGGTTGGAAGAACCATGCATTGGGATGAGCGAGAAAGACCAGACCGAGGTGAAGCCCAACCCCAACAGGAGAGGGAGCAGTGCTTTTATTTCCTAGAGGAGGAAAGAGAAAAAGATGTGCATTGGAATCAACAGCATCTAAGATTATTCTAAGCACAAGTTCTCAAAAACTGACAATCCCACAGTGGCATCTTCCAGCTCTGGTTAGCAGGGTAGGCAGGCCCCACGCAGCTGCCAAGGCCACCCACCTCCTGCATGCTGCTGTTGCCTGAGCTACTGCCAAAGAACCACAACAAACCCCTCAAAAGGCCTTCCCTTACTGGTGGGCTCCACCTGCCAATCCTATCCCTCCCACCCCCGCCAAAAGCCTTCATCACACATGCTTGCAGAGGGGGTGGGGGGTCCTACCCCACCAGACAGAGCAGGACTGCCCTTTTAGAGGAGCACTGGCCCACCTTCCTCCTACCATGGCCCCACAGCTGGTCATCTGCTCCTTGAGAGCCTGTGCCCATGTCCTTCTCTACACTGAAGGCAATTACACTAGCACAAATAATGAGGGGGGGCAGAGAATGAGGAAAATGAATTAAGAGCTCCAACGCCAAAAAATATTATTCAATTGAGTCCAATTCTAAGAAATTATTTCAAAGTTTTAATCACTGTGATGAAACAATTCGTGACAGAAATTGCAATTACCAAGGAAATGATCTTTCTGCCGCAGCAATTTTAGTGACATTTATAACACACAAGAAATAGTAACGCTTAGTGATTTGAGTTTACTGGGGCCATAATGCCGTGCTGGAGTCTAATTAAATAGATCCACCAGAACTGGCCATCTGAAGAAGAGGGGTCGAACCGTGCGCTGGTTTTTAAAAGCCGATCGTGAACAGCCTCCAAATATCTTTCTTCTTCAACTGTCATTTAAAAAAAAAGACATATCTCTATATCAGCGTTTTTCAACTAGTGTGCCGCGAGATGTTGCCTGGTGTGCCATAGGTGCAGACAAGACAAGAATTTTATAATTTTTCACTTATTTGTTTACTTAATATTTCATAATAAAGTAATTATAAAATACTTTCTTTGTGTTTATTTGATTCCTATTCAAGAGAATTACTTTATATATAGTCAATATAGGCACAGAGTTAAATTTTTTAACATTTTCTAATGGTGGTGTGCCTCGTGATTTTTTTCATGAAACAAGTGTGCCTTTGCCCAAAAAAGGTTGAAAAACACTGCTCTATATTGATCTTCAGTCCTTCACAACAGAATTTACTTCAATTCCTAAAACATAGCCTCCATTCCAATGATCTCCGATAGATCTCCAGGATAAATGGAAACTCCCTCACTGCTTTCCAATCGGTATCAGATCTCAAGGGGGTAGGTATAAATCTGTAAGTGGTTGAGAAAAGATCTCCATTTCTTAAGAATGCTAACAGTCAAATATTAATAGTCTCAAGAAGTTCTGTAATTCCTGAAATATCAATGGTGTGCTTGTTTAAATACTAAGTATTCCATAAGGACAAGATTCTAATTATAAAACTAATATTAATGCTCAAAGAAGGAAACATAAAAAAACACATAAAAGTATAAAAAAGAAAGTTAAAACTGCCAACAATCCCACCAACCACACATAACCACAATTAAACATTTTGGTCTCTTTCTTTCCCATGTATTTTCTAAGCATACATATATTTTATCACAATGGGACCGTAGTTGAAATCTTGTATCTGATTCATCATTAAACACTGTATCAAGCACGTGTAATGTGATTTCTTTAATCAATCCCCTATTTCTGAACTTACAGCTTCTTCCCAAGTGTAAGACTTTCATCAACGAACTGACACACGTCCTTGTACCTAAACCCATATCTGCATGTCTGATTAATTCCTTCAGAGGGATTGAGAAACTCCTGGGACACTGTTCATTGACATTTTAAGGTTCCTAATAAGACCAGCCAAATTGCTTTAATTCAAAATTACACCAATCTGCATTTCTACTAATGGTTTAATGAATAGCCCAAATTGACAACTATTTTTTTCTTTCCAACAGCATTATTAAATGTTCAGTGGATGCCTTACCAATGTTTTCTGTATGTTTCTCTTAGTTTTTACAAAATTTATATACTACCTTGTCCCATTTTCTATTACACATTACAATTAGCATTAGGATCTTAAAGGTTCTTTAAAAACAGGATTCTCTTAATGCGTACATGCAGACTATCATATGACATGGATTTCTTTAAGTAAAGGGAGAGGTATTGAAAGATTGAATACTTTTTTCATGTTTATCAGCTATTTAGCAGCTAATGAATTAGCTGTTAATTACCTGCTTACATTACATTCTTCGCCAATTTTCCTACTAGGGTTTTAATATATATATTATATATATTATATATATTATATAATATATTATATATAATGTATATATAATATATAATTGTGTATAATATATTACTATACATTATATAATATATAATTATATGTGATGTATATATAAATATACATTGTATAATATATACATTATATAATATGCATTATATATATAATATATGGTGTGTGTGTGTGTGTGTGTGTGTGTGTATATATATATATATATATATATATATATAAAACCCTTGTTGAGTGCTTTCCCAATTTTTTACCAGCATTTTACTTCCTTGGGTAAGTGTTTTGACTTCTGGAAATGTTAATTAAGTTCATATACTTAGTCATCTGCCTCCTTTGAAGTTTTCTTTCTGTTGGTTTCCCTAATATCAAGTCATCTATAATTTTTCACAGTTTTTATTTCTTATTATGGTAATTTTTGCAATTAACCCTTTAATGCAACCAAAATTTATTTTGGTGTATTGTATGAGGAAAGGCTATAACCACATTTGTTCCAAGTAGTTCATTTAGGATTAAATAAATCATCCTTTCCCTTCACCATGCACTAAACCCTCTTTCTAGTAAGCTCTTTTTCAAGATTATTCTGTCACATTCAACAGTATGTTCCTACACTAATAACAATATGATCTTAATTATCATAGTTTCAGTACATTTTATATCTGGAATGCAAATCTCCTCTGATTATACAACATTATAATCATTTTCTTGGCAATTCCAGCCAGATTATTCTTCAAGAATTTGAGAATAATTTGACACATTCCAAGAAGGAAGGAAGGAAGGAAGGAAGGAAGGAAGGAAGGAAGGAAGGAAGGAAGGAAGGAAGGAAGGAAGGAAGGATTTCTTTAAGTAAAGGGAGAGGTATTGAAAGATTGAATACAATACACCAAAATTTCTCCGCCTGCCTGAGCTGAGATGCTGCTTGCAATGGTGTTTGGAAAGAAATGGCATCTTTATCACTGAGAGAAGGTATCAGCACACATCCCAATTATTCAAGTATTCTTTTATGTCAGTCAGCAAATTTTTGTGGTTTTCTTCATATGGATTCTGCAACAATTCTTGCTATGGTATTCCCGGGTGTTTTATATATGTTTTACTCCTAAGAAAACTCCACCAAACAGGGAAGGTCTGAGATGATTTGCCCAAATTTCAATGCCACATCATGAAAGATTAAGCTTGTCTTTCCAGGCCTGACAGAGAAGCTCACCTTTCAAGAATGGATGGATGGCCCTAACCGGTTTGGCTCCGTGGATAGAGTGTCAGCCTGTGGACTGAAGGGTCCCAGGTTGCAGGCACATCCTCAGTAGGGGGTGTGCAGGAGGCAGCTGATCGATGTTTCTCTCTCATCGATGTTTCTAGCTTTCTATCCCTCTCCCTTCCTCTCTGTAAAAAATCAATAAAATACATATTTTTAAAAAAGAATGGATGGATGGATGAGTATACGGATAACAAATGGGTTCAAATGCCTTGTTGCTAAAACCTGCGTTGGCTAGGCCATGTAGCCGACGCACCATGATGGTCCTCTCATGCTCAATATCAACTTTATATTTTCAAGAAAAATAAATCATCTTAAAATATTCATACAACTACTTCCAGTAGTTCTGTCCCTCATGGTATTCTCTGCCCACAATGCCTGACTCTGACCTTCTACTCCCTCCCAAGGGGTAGGCAAAACCAAACCAAGATCTTTCTAGGGAACTTCAGTTTTGAGCAGAAGGACATTAGCCTTTGGAACTGAGTCAGGATGGCGTCAGCCCTGGTGGTTATTTAAAAGGTGGTTTGAAATAGAAGAGATGACAATTGTATTGAGAGGCCACCCACCGGCCATACAATTCACCCGTTAGCATATACAATTCTACAGTTTGCAGTGCACAGAGTTGTGCAAGTACTACCCCCCCCAAAAAAGGAAAAGCTATCGCCATTATAAGATTTTTTTAAATTGTAGTAAAATACAAAACATAAAATGTATTACCTTAGTTATTTAAGTTTACAGTTCAGTAGTGTTATATTAACATTGTTGTGCAACCAACCTCTGGGATATTTCTATCTTGCAAAACTGAAACTCTGTTCCCCTCCTTTCCAGCCTCAGCAACCACCATTCTACTCTTTGTCTCTATGGATTTGATGCTTGACTGCTCCAGGTGCCACAATGTTTGTCTTTCTGTGACTGGCTTATTTCACTTAGTAAAATGTCCTCAAAGTGTATCCATGGTGTCATGTGTCAGGATTTCCTTGCTTTTTAAGACTGACTACCTGAAAAGCTTTTTTTAAAGGAAGAGGAGGGAGGGAGGGGTAAGGAGAGAAATAGAGAAGGAGAAAGATAAGCGGTTGGAAGGATCCAGCACTGGTCCCAGCAGATCACAGTGGCCTGCCCTGAGCAGGGATGGGGAGGTGGAGAACAGTAGATGCATCATTCAAATTGTACTTTGGCTGCCCAGCCAACATGGCTCCATGGTTGAGTGTTGACCTATGAACCAGGAGATCACAGTTCAGTTCCCAATCAGGGCACATGCCTTGGTTGCAGTTGCAGGCTCCATCCCCAATGTAGAGTGCACAGGAGGCAGACAATCAATGATTCTCTCTCATCATGGATGTTTCTGTTTCTCCCTCTCCCTTCCCCTCTGAAATCAATACAAATATTTAAACACACACACACACACACTTTGACTTAACAAACTATATTTAAAGATAGCATGGCAGGACTTGCTGATGGATTTGAATACTCCAGATGATACCCTGACTAACTGAGAGGGAAGATCACACAGGAAAGACATAAGAGGGAGGGGAGTCAAGAGTCAAGTAGCCCCTGGGAGCTTCTCCTAAATAAGCCAAAGGGAGCCCCAAAGTGAGAGCGCCAAGCAAGGTCAGGATGACAGCCCTGCCCCAGGCCTAGGAGACCGGTTCAGGGTGGCCGGGGGCCAGAGGCTCCAGGAGAGGTCTGCTCAGGAGAAGGGAACTGATGGAAATCCCAGCTGCATCTGGGTATCTTCAGAGGATTTGTAAACAACAAAGGTTCAGGGACTAAATTAGATAAATATGTTTAAAAGCAAACAAATTTGAAAAGGCAATATAATCATCAGCATCAGAGAAAACATTAAGCTGTGGAAAGAAAAAAGTAAACATGGTTTGCTACCTGGTTAAATTATGGTGTATTTGTAAGATGAGACACTATGCACCTCTTTATAATAAAGAATGGGGACATTCCCCATGTATCGGTATGGAAATCCAAGGTGTACTGCGAAGTGGGGGGAAAAGCAAGAGACAAAACAGTGTTATAACAGGCTACCTTTTCTTTGTAAATGTGGGGAGAAGTAAGATCCACATCAATTTCTGCTTTTCATTCTTGAACTAGAACTCTGGGAGGATGGACACACACCAATTAATAAACATGGTTTCCTGGGAGGCAACAGTAGGAATGGGATGGAGAAGGGATGGGATGGGAATTGAACTTTCCACTTAGACTCATTTTGAATGATGTGAAGGCATTGCCCAGCTATAGAAGCTGAACGTCCAAGATCAGGGTGCCAGCACGGTCAGCTTCCAGTGAGACATCCCCTGGCTTGCAGGTGCCTGTCTTCTCACTGTACTCACAAGGCAGAGACAAAAATATCTCTCTTCCTCTTCTTTTGAGACCACCAATGCTATTAAATCAGGACCCACCCTTACGACTTCATTTCATTCCAATTAACCTTTTCAAAGCCCTGTCTCCAAATACAGTTTCGCTGGGGTTAGGGCTTCAACACATGAATTCTAGAGAGATGCAATTTAGTCCATGTAAGAGAAGGATGGACAGGGGGTGCCATTTACATGGTCCATGAGTGTAATTATAGGGCAGATATGTACACTTAACTTTAGAAGAATGTTCACCAGAGAGCAAAATCAAGATAGATACCGTGTTTCCCCGAAAATAAGACATCCTCTGAAAATAAGACCTACTTACAGGTTTCCTTCGAGTGAAATATAAGGCATCCTCCTGAAAATAAACCCCCCCCCCCCCAGGCTAAACATAAGAGATTCGGTCCACTAATTCTGAAAGAAATGGAGAAAGAAATTCACCAGGAAATTCAGGAATTGGATTGTTATGATGATGTTCCAGAAGATGATGACATGATTGTCATTGAATAAATGAGTAAATTCTTGATACTGTAGGATTCACAGTTTGTCTGGTTTGTGTTGACAACTACTGTACTACCATACCGTATACAGGTAATAAATTTCCTTTATTTTCATTTAACAATAAATGTGTACCGTATTCTTCTTCATGGAAAAATAAGACATCCCCTGAAAATAAGACCTAGCGCATCTTTGGGAGCAAAAATTAATATAAGACACTGTCTTATTTTTGGGGAAACAGGTAGGAATGATCAGGTAACTAGGACTCTCACATGTAGAATTTTCTGATTTGTCAGGGGTTAACTCCTCCCACTTGCACCTCACCTTTTCTTTAAATGCCCCTCCATCCTCCCTGAGTACCATCTAGTAGGCCAAGCTGCATCTTTCCTCACGAACAATCACCCCACAGAACCCAGAACTGTATTTTGAATCCCAGCCTCATTATGGTGAAGTACAGATATAAATGGAAATGCTGTAATGCTTTGGATCGCTGGAAGTTACAATTTATTTTTATACCTAAATATGATCCCAGTTTCATTCTTATAATCTTCCACTTTTATTTTTTTCCCCAAAGCCTACGGCCCCAAAAGCAAATTCCAAGGGGGGGGGGGTGGGGGGGGGGAACAAAACAAAACAAAAAAAAACAAGCCTGCCTAATATGAAAAAGAAAGATGAATTTCTTATGAAAATAATGTCTATTGACCCAGATCCTGCCGAGTGAGCAAGCAAGTCCTCGGGTGCAAACGAGGCACTTATTACTGCTATTTAGGACTCGAGAGGCTCCCTTTATTGCACGCCTGTCGGAGGGCACTAATAGTTCTGTAATAACCGGAAGAGCAAGGGGGCTTTCTAACATGACAGCTGATCCTCGTTCCCTTGGCTGAAAGTAGTCGGGCCTTCATCACAACTACTCTGGACAGAAATAAGTAAGGCAAAATCAAATGTTCAGCATCAGAGTTCTGAGAAGGAACCCACCCAATGTCCACACAAGAGTGATGAGAGTTCTTCAGGATCTTTAAAATCTTCTTTTCCCAATTTTCTTGGCCAAAAGGACAAGCCTTAGAAGCATTCGCCACTGATATATCTGAAGTGAGAGCCCAGGAGAACCAGGGTTCGAGGCAGGGGTTGCCTCAGCTTTGTCCTTTGAGTGTCCTTAAGACATAGCCAAGGAAATCACCACCTTTCTTCAGCCTTTCTCAGGATAAGGGGTTGAACCCAGGTTCTCTTCAGTTCCCAAAGTCTGTGATTCCAACTTCTATCAAATCACACTACTTGGTGAGATAAATCCAATCAGCAGCCCTAGCCACTTGCCAGGCTTAAAACCACTGCTCAGCACAGGCCGGTGAGCAAATGTGTATCTGCAGGATGACCCGTATACGGGAAGGATACGGGGAAGTGGCTAACAGCATCGCTTTAGAATCACCTCAGAGGCCTGACCTCAGGTTCCAGTCACACAAGGCAGGCAGGCCGCTGAGTCTTATGCTGCATGGGTGGCAATGCCAATACAGCGTGCACGGGCCATTGGCTCCTGAATGATCATTAGCAAGAAAGCACAGAGCCACCCTGGTGACCAAAGAAAATCCATGAGCAAGAAGCCTCAGACAAAGGAAATGCTACAGTCTAAGTAGTAAGACATTGTCTTTTAAAAGAATACTCACTCCCAGTCCCTTGGGATGAGCAGTTACCTTTTCACAACCAGGCAGGTGCAGAGCTCCCAGCAGAGCCAGAGAGCACGGTCCTTGCAGGAAGGAGGGGCCCCTGCCACTGCTTCTAAAGTCCACAGGCTGTTCAACAGAACCACAATTTCCTCAGTCTGATAACAGCATCCTCACCTCAAAAGAAATAGAAAAACAAAGCTTTGTGGGTGCTGGGTCTGGAGTGCTCACTTCCTGATGATGTCCCTGACACTGGGATCCACGGTGCACTCCCTGCAGAATAGGAAGGCCTCTGCACAAGGGGCTTTAACTCTCTGGGGCCATTCAACCACTTACTTCTTAAACAGTCTTGCTAGCATGTTTAAGGACAATCACAGCTTATACACACACACACACACACACACACACACAAAATACATACATATATACATACATACATACATACATTCAGGCCAAGGAGACTCTACTGGCTGAGATACTAGCCCACAGCAAATAAGGGAAGATGTAGAGAATAACTAGGGACGGTAAAGGGAAATGGGTTCAAATCCTTCATTTGTCACTTATTACCCAAGGATCTTTGGCAAGTTGCTAACTTCCTTCAGTGGTTTTTCACCAGTAAAACAAAGATGATACTATTACTTAACTCACAAGGTTGTGCCAAGAGGTAAATAATTTAATACCTGTATAATACTCAAATACATTACCCTTCCTACAGTAGGTGCTCAGCAAATGTTAGACACAGGTGGGTACCCACACTCGCACAAACTAATGACCCCACAAACACTTCTCAGGGCAGTGAGACAACTGTAACACCAGGGCCTTAGATAAAAGTTGATCCACCACATGCGCTCAAGGAAGAAAAACATAAAGAGGTCCTTGCCAACAGAAAAAAAAAAAAAAAAAAAAAAAAAAAAAAACAGAACTAATTATAGTAGGTCCTCTGTGTCTTGTGCCCCACAGGAAATGAGTTTGTTGCTAGGCTCCTTTTCTGGCCACAATTCATGGTGCAATTAAATCACTGGCATTGTTCTCCATGTTCCATTTAAACAGCCTCCAATCCAGGTTTCCCTTATGTGGCCTGCTCCATGGGGCCAGCAGAGAAAGGGTCAGCAGCATGACCCAGTCTTGCACCTGCAGTAGCCAAGTTCCCTGAACTTGGCATTTGCCCAAGTCGCTGAGGTCACCTGAAGGAGGAGGTTTTCTGTACTTGGGTGCCTTCCTCTGTATTGCAACCACAGAGACAGGAAAGAACACGGGCAGATCTGTCCTGCGGCTGGATAGCCAACCTTGGCCATATTATTGAAACCTGAGCCCGTACGTTGTGGCTGATGCCACCCACCTGCAAGGCTGTTGCAGGTTTGGAGTCATCCACATGACGTTCCCAGGGCAGCGCCACAGTCATCCTAGACCTTACCTTGATGGTAACAGCTGCTCTGGCCATGCCCTCAGGTTTCCTCCAGCCTCTCCTTCTGGTCCTCTCAGCGTATTTTGTAGACTAATCTTTTCTTGCCTCCCCCTTAAACTCTAGAATCCCCAAAGCTTAATCTTTGACTTCCTCTTCTTTTTTAAAAAAAATATATATATATCATTATGGATTTAACAGAGGAAGAAAGGGAGAGATAGAAACACCAGGGATGACAGAGCATCATTGATCGGCTGCCTCCTGCACACCTTCTACTGGGAAACCGAGCCCTCAACCTGTGCATGTGCCCTGACCAGAATTGAACACTCAACCCCTGAGCCACGCCAGTTGGGCTGACTTCCTCTTCTGTTTTAACGCACTCTCTCTCTGCTCTGTCACATCCACACTGATGACTTAAAAAATCACCCACAGCCTAATGACTCCCAAATGGTTGGGTCAAGCCCAGTTTTCTCTTCAGGACCCCAGACCATTATTTCCAGAAAAATCTCTCTATTTATTCTCATTTCTCTCCTCTCCTTCTGCTAACCATCCTCCCTCCCCACCTCTAGGCAGGCACCAATGTCTTCCGCCCAACCCCCATGTCCATGGCCCAGACCCAGGACCCAAGTTTCTCTCCCAGTTCCTAGTCCAAATTTCCAGAAATGAGCCCATCCTGGGCTCAATCACCTATAGACAACCGGTAGGATGCTTTAAGACAGAGTGGTCCCTAAGGGGTCTGCTACGACAAATGGCAGGGAGGTGTAGTGACAGGGCTCACTGAGTTAGACAGACAATGCAACAGGAAGCTCTATTGCCCAACTCCACCCTGGACAGTCTGTGTTTCTCCTCATCTCTCTTCATCCCCTTCCTCCTAAGTCAACTATGTTTTCTTTGCTAGAACTGCTTCATAAAATTTCTGCCCTTTTTTCAAAATAATTCTGTCTGGTTACAAGAGACTATTCACATTGCTTAAGGAAGCTGCATTTTACTTGTGACCATACTTTTTCATCAACCCTGAGAATGGTCTACTTAAACTTGGTACAGCCAGATTTAAAGGACCCCTCCTGTGTGCTAGACATGAGCTAGAGGCTGCAGGAGGGCTTCGGAAAGGTTGTAACCTTATAGGAAGTAACCTAGAAGGTATCTAAAAATTATCATACAGTTCATGCTAGTGTGGTTCAGTTGGAGCATCGTCCCATCCTGTCCACTGAAAGTGCTCAAATTCAATTCCCACTCAGAGCGCATACCCAGATTATGGTTCGATACCCAGCTTGGGTGCATACAGGAGGCAACCAATAAATGTTCCTCTCTCTCTCTCCATCTCCCTTCCTCTCTCTTTAAATTCAATTTTTTAAAAAGAATATCAAACACATTAGAGTGAGCAAAGGTAAGAGGGAGTCAAAATGGATGCAAACATTATTTTCCAAGAAAGGATAATTCAAGAATGATTTTTTCATGTTATAGAAGTTTTCCATTTTCAAAATTATTTAATCCAGCAGTCCTCAAGCAGCCAGATCCTTGGGATCATTAAGTTCAGAAGCTGTCTTCTGCACTTGGCATCAGAAGTATACCTGCTGGGTAAAGGGAAGGCAGCCACAGAGGACTGCAAATCTGGTGAACAGCCACGTCTTGCCGCTGACACACTCAGCTTTAAGCTAACAGGCATATTATGCTCTGGCACGAATGGTGTTCAATACCTGGCACTAAATCGTTTTATAAATTCCAAGAGGGTGCATCAAGGAATACGAGGAGCACCCAGTACAGATTGGGACGGAGGCCTACTTCTGGCTCCGCCATTACCACTTCCTTGATAAGGCCCCAAATTCCTCCTCTATAATAAATGAGTAGGTTGAAATAAAAACTCTCAGAGATCCCTTCTAGGACTAAAAGTCTATGTTCTACATTAAATTATGTATACGCAGGCTCCACAATATCCCTCTGGACTTAAATATCTATCACACCAAAAAGCAGTGCCAGGCATTTATTAGCAGTAAAAATTCAAATGGTGCAGAAAAATCGTTGCATGTTACCTTTTGGGGATATGAAAGTACCCAAAGACATTTCCCCTGCTGTACCTTGTATAAATTTATTAACAGAAAAGTCACTGCAATTAAACCAAACCCTGTGATACAACTAATAAACACAGCGCAGAAAATGATATGGCACTTGGATCCCCGAAGAAGAAACACATCAGTGCTGTACCCAGTGATGCAGAGCAGAAACCACCACAGACTGGGGGTTGGGGGGTGATGGGAGAGGAAGCCAGTCTTCCCTCTGATCTCTGTAGGATTCCACAGGTGAGAGGCCCAAAATAAGTCTAAGCTAGGTTCTGAGGATCCCACAGGAGGAACATATGTAAGAGGCACAGTAAGAGAAAATTGGGAATGTGCCAACATGAGGACAGAGACTAAAGACGGGCACAGGTCAAATGTCTTAAAGCCTGAAAAGGTGATGATTTCATATTCATTGTGGTTAAAGAAAAACACTTTAATATTTGTAATCTTAACTATTTTTTAATGTACAGTTCAGTGTTCAGAACCAATAGATCTCCAGAACTTTTCATCTTCCCAAATTGACATCTGTTCCCATTAAACAATAACTCCCTGTTTCTCTTCCCCCAGCTCCTGGCAACCACCGCCCTACTTTCTGTCAGTATGAGTTTGACTACTCTAGGCACCTCATATGAGCAGAATCATACAGTACTTGTCTTTTTTATGGCTGGCTTCTTTCACTTAGCACAATGTCCTCAAATTTCATCTGCATTGTAGTATTTGTCCAGATTTCCTTCCTTTTTTAATAAGATATGTTTTTGTTGATTTCAGAGAGTGAAAGAGAGAGAGAAACATCAATATGAAAGAGAATAATTGATCAGCTGCTTCCTGGATGCCCCACATTGGGAATTGAGCCCGCAACCCAGGCTTGTGCCCTGATCAGGAATCTAACTACGATCTCCTGGTTCATTGGTCGACACTCAAGCACTGAGTGACACTGGCCAGGCCAGATTTCCTTCCTTTTTAAGACTGAATACTATCTCATTGTATGTATAGACCACATTTTGTTTATCCTTTCATGTGATGTTGCACACTTGAGTAGCTTCCACCTCTTAGGTATTATGATTAATTCTGGATCATATCCAGGGTATATAAATGTGGTAATAATTCTTGTAAGTAGATTTTCATAAACAGAAGGCTTATCACTCCTTCTTGCCTAATGTGGAGAAGGGGAAGCCGAGAAGGCTGTCTGCACTGAAGGAATGTCACAGAGCTCCCTGAAACATGTCATCACATACACGGGCCAGGCCACAGCCAACAGCATGGATGGCGGCTTTTCCCTGAGCCAGCGGTCCTCTAACTGGTGCTTTCTGTTTGGTTGTACAAGGAAACTCATTTAAACTTCAAAAAAAATTTTTCTTTAAAAAATGCACAGTGACAGCCGGGACCGGTTTGGCTCAGTGGATAGAGCGTCGGCCTGCGGACTGAAAGGTCCCGGGTTCGATTCTGGTTGAGGGCATGTACCTTGGTTGCAGGCACATCCCCAGTAGGGGGTGTGCAAGAGGCAGCTGATCGATAATTCTCTCATGGATGTTTCTAACTCTCTATCCCTCTCTCTTCCTCTCTGTGAAAAATCAATAAAAATATATATTAAAAAAAAAAAACTACTTAGTTTTAAAAAAAAAAAGTGCACAGTGACAAAAAGCTACTAGTAATGCAGAGCTGTTTTTAGATAAACTGGTATTGTATTACGTCAATAGCATCCACTAACACAGATAGGTAATACAAGCAAAGCTTGGCAGTATATGGAGTCACAGACTTGAAATCACCCATAGTGACATGTACTACCACCACCTCCCCAGGTATCTAAGGTCCAGGGGTGTGGAATGCCTCCTTACATCATCCTACCTACCCATTCAGGCATCTGTGAGCCTATCACCCATACCTGCAAGAGAGATGACCAGGATTCTTATCTATGCCTGCAGACAATTCCTACCCACCTCTGAGGTACATAATATAAGCTGGCTGTGCTCAAAAGCCCAGTGCCCTGGTGCCTGGCTTTCCCTAATGTTCACATTCAGTCTCTAACATCAAGTAGACCTTAAGCCAGGATTGGGGAACTTCTTTCCCGCCAAGGGCCATTTGGATATTTATAACTTCATTCGTGGGCCATATAAAATTATCAACTTAAAAATTAGCCTACTATATGTAGTCAAACACCTAATTAACTAATCCCTAATGCCTTGGCAGAGCCAGACCAAATGATTTCTCAGACCTTATATGGCCCACGGGCAAGACATTCCCCATCCCTACCTGAAGTGCTGGTATTAAAAATATAAATACAAGTTTCCCAACACCTGCCTAAAACCCACCCCTGACCTCCTGCTGGTCTCTGGAGAAGCACTCACTTGCAGAACAGGCAGTGCCCAGCCCCCTTCTTCCAAACTTCATTTGATCTGAAATGTGGCAGTTTCTTCTGGTCTCCTGAGCGAGAAAAACTGCACAGAATTCCAAGGAAGTGCAACCTCTACAGAGGCACCTGGGCCCCGTGTGCTGGGCCAGGGAGCTGGGACTCAGCAGCCCTTTCTACTCAGCACTGCTCCACAGAGAACCCAATACAGCTGAGCTCGTGTGAGCGAAAAAATCAGGCATGTTCTTAAATTTTACTAGTGATATTTCCTTGAACTTTCGGTTTTCAAACAGCAGTATACTTAAAACCCTATTTTTCCTATCAATTTGAACTGCTAATTTAGAATTAATTCAATGACGAGTTTCGGGTTCCAAAATAACCAGGTTCTCTGTTGTGCTGACATTCAGATAGTCAGCAGACACGTATACAAATGCCTCCTGAATGTGGCGGCTGCTCTGCTTTCTACCCCCTCCTAATGTTCCCCTTCAGGTCAGGCAGGGTCCCCATTCAGCATGCAGGGCCTGGAAGGGGTGCGAGGTCTGAGGGGCAGCAGGACTCTGGCCTGAGATCTGGTTTCTACTGAGCTGTCAACCGGTTGCCTCTAGAGACCAACAGCCCCTTCCATTCCACCACCTCTCTAAGACCTCCCTCCTTAGGCCCTGCTCAGGCACAAAGCTGCTCAGAAGCCCTGAGGGAGGATCCCCCAGGATGTGTGGAGGACCAATCACCCCCCGGTGCTCCCTCCAGCCTGCTGGATGTCACCATCCACAAACAGAAAATGATTCCTCAACTGACCAAAGGCCCAGTCCCTCCAGCAGACCCCAGGCCCTCCTGCATTGGTTTGTTAGAGATGGGAATCACATGACCCTAATTTTAACCCCAGAATATTCTCAGCACCTCGCCTCCTCTCCTTTCCCCTCATTCTGCCTTACCTTCCCCCCCAACCTCACCCCAGTCTCCTCTCGCCTCACCTACCCTCCACTCCCTCTCCGCTCCCTCCCATTCCCCTCTCCCCTCCCCCACTCCACTCCACTCCTCTAGGCCCTCCATTCAAAACCCAGTGGTTCCCTCAGAAGGTAGCTTCAGTTGTGGAGCTCAGGTCTGTCCATACAAGTTGCTGAGTGAGATTTTGAGCAGCCTACCTGTGTTTCCCCAGCCAGCAAAGAAGGCAGTGTCCCAGGGAGAGACAGACACTGCCAACCAGGAGCCAGGAGGATTTAGTCCCATGCCTCTCTAAAGCTCAGCTTTCATCTGGAAAATGAGGTAATAATGCCCACATCAAAGAATGAAGCAAGGTAGCATTCAGAAAAACTCTTAAGTGTGTCTGACATACGCATGGTAGATATCCAAAAAAAAAAGTTAGTATGGTCTTCCCTCAGTGCAAAATGCCCAAGGAATCTTCAAGCAGCACTCCTAGGGGAGTAAGGTGTTGATGTAGGGGAAGGGCATAAAGACTGGAACCTTCTGAAGGCTCTTCAGCTTTAATAGTTTGCATTGGAATTGCAGATGAGGCAAATAGCAAGGGCTCCTGGCTCCCTGCCTGTTCTGAGGAATGACTCCTGGCCATAGTGAGCTGATCATCAGTAACTGGGATAAAATGGGTTAGGTCACACTCAGGATGGCTGTGCTCCCATCCTCCTCAGCCTTGGCCCAGTCCCTGTGGCACCCGGCACCAGTGTGTGTGGCCTGCTGCGTGCCTCTTCGCTGGTACTCCCTGGCATGGGGCAGGGCACGGAGCCCAGGAGGAGCACAGCATGCACACGCATGTCAGCACCTCTGGTTTAATACAGAGGACTGGTGGGTGAGCAGCCTGTGCATTCGCACATGACCTTGGGCTTGGAGGGGCCAGACACCGCTGTCATCATCTTGGAAGTCTAACTTTTTAACAGGCCTTGCACTGTAATGTCACACTGGGCCCCGCAAGTTATATATCAATAGACAGACCTGAGCTCCACAACTTTCAGCTTTTCTCCCAAACCTACTCACCCTGTTCCCCATCCTGGCACCACTGCCTTCCCCATTCCCTGGGCTTGAATTGACTGTGCATTCGATTCTTCCCCTCCACCCACTGTGCTGCGCTTCCTCTCCCACCTGGACTAATAAAATACACTCCCAACTCGTAACCCTCTTCTGCGCTCTTCACTCACCTACCTGGCCTGCCCTGCCAGCTCAGTCTCACCCAGCAAGACATCAGCCTTCTCCTGCTCAAGGTCCCACTGTTCTGAGGTCACTGACAAAGCCTCTCCTCCACCCCCACCACCCCCTCCCCGGGACTAGGCCCTCTCCCTCCTTGATCCTTATTCTACACCAGAACAGCACCCTCTTCCTGATTACTCATGGTTCTTATTCTGCGCCTGCTCCCTGCAGTCAGAATCCACATGTGACCCACTCCATCTCGCTTCCCACAAGCGCTCCAGCACAGTGCAGAAATCTCAAAAAGTAACTTCTCACAGTTCACATTTTCTCTGTAGCCCCAAGCTCTGGATGCAGCCATCTTGGAGTGAGCACAATGCTATTATGATACTTCCCACAATGCATTCAATTTCGTAGGACATCTGTCACCTCCTTTTCTCCTTCCTTTTTTTAGTGACAATAAACACAGGGGAATCACATTAAGCATAATCAGACTCTTGAATTCTACCTCAAAGTAATGCGAAAGAGCTTTGCTAATCCTGCTAATGTGCTTTCCCACCAACACCCACTGAAATCTAGATCTCATTTGAATATTTAACAAGCCTCATCTTGGTAAACCTCTTTCCTTTGATCTATGTAGAAATAAAAATGGGTTTAGCTCATTCAGTGGGTGTTCGGTTCTGCACGTACATTTTATGCCTCCATTGGAAATCTTAATCCTATTGCCACACATTATTTCTGGCTTGTCTGAAATGCTGCCAGCAGAATCCATTGATTTACTTCATCCATTTATATGAGTTCCCGTCAGTAAGTCCTATAACTTTTTCGCTCCCTAAATATGCATGTATACTTCCTAGTTCTAGAGGTTTCAATAACTTCAGACGCTATAATAAGTGCACGTTTTAGGCCACTCACCAATGGAGAACCTTGAAAATGTGTTTGTAAAAATAAGCCAGTATGTAATGACCTACATTTGCAGAACATAATCGCGCCACTATGTGCTACCTGTGTGTTTTTATCTCAACAATGGTATTCTCATTAGATGAGCTTTCAGCCAAGGAAATACATTTTTGTTGTACAATTCTGCTGGCTTATTGTTGTACAGAAAAAAATAGATAAAAGTGGAATGTTTTGCCAAGTTATCATGGAGTTGCCATTTTGAAAGGGTGGGCTCATTGAACCCCAAGTGGTTTAGTTATTCTCTCCCTCTTGGGTTGGCTACCGCCTACTTAGGAACATCCGAAGAGTGGAGTTGAGGTCAAGATTTATAACGTAATAGTTCTGGAAGATCTCCCCCTTTTTAATTTGGATGTGTCTAGCAGACATCCTAATATTTGAGACTACAATATCCATGGGTAACATGCCTCTTCCAATACTCATGTAATAATTCTTAGTTGATAAGAAAAAGCAATCCCTGGGACATAGTTCTTACAATGGTATTGCTATGAGTAGCATTTCAGATGCAAATATATAGCCTCGCTCTTTGCTTACATGGCATCCTTAGTACCTGGGCAATTATTTATCCTCTATCTGTTTTCTCACATTGTTAGCTCTTACAAGGGCCCAGCTATGAGTCAAAAGCACACATAAAATCGAGTATCTTTTGGCCCTGGTGCTGGTATCAAAGCAGCACAGTTCTGTGGGTGGGAAAGACCCTCCCTTATTCCCTGAGAACCTCAGCCCAGCAGCCTGTGGATCCGGTGCAGCTGCAAACCCGTGCAGCTGAGTTTTAGGAAAAAAGAAGTAAAAAAAAACTGACCTTTTGAATCCCTTTCCACCTTACCATGTTTCCCAACTTCACCCAAACCAAAGACAAATATTAGAGAGCTTGTGTTTTCCTCAAATGTCATCAGCTATTTGCTTCGCTTAGCAAAATACGGTATGCTTCTGAGATAAAACTCAAAACCGAAGCCCATTTGGTCCTGCCAGAAAGTGATTATACAATAGAATTCATTGTCAATGCAAACAGCACCAAAAGCATATCCCGAACCCCCTGATTCCACCGAAAAGCAGTGCAGAGAATTCAGAATGAGAAGCCGCTTCATATACACCTCTCATTAAAAATAATTGTCAGTTCCCTGTGTGCTCTGTGATCCTCCTGGGGAGCTACAAGAAAGGACAAATGAAAACATGAGCTATATCTCCAGAAACAGCCCAGAAGTGAGAAAGTCTCCCAATATCTAAGACCAAGAGAACCTGAGCCCAAAATATCAATGTATTAAAAGCTGAACCCATTCTTTTACTCAAACCAGTAAAATATAATTATCCTCAATTCGCTACTTCTTTCAGCATGGCAAAACCCAGCCATAGGAATCTAAAGTTTATTTGCTTTTTTAAAGGTTTGAATATAAGGGTTTGTGTGTGTGTGTGTGTGTGTGTGTGTGTGTGTGTGTTTGTTTTGTTTTGTTTTTTGACACTATTACATGTGGGGAAGCATGGGACTTGGTTGGAAAGTCTGTAAGGAGGAATCTCTGAAAGGTCAGGGGCCTCCAGGGAGACCATGCCAAAGGCACCAGATACTGCTTTGACTTTTCCAAACAAGTCTGATCTCCTAGGTGTTTTACTGAAATATTTACATTTAGACTTCAAAACGTCCTTGTTTGAAAGACACTATGGATGCATATGTTTTCTCAACGATGCTTACCCTGCTGATAGTATCTAATAGTTAATTTTAGTTCAAGCTGTTGTTACAATAAAAGCCTAAGGAGGCAGGCAAACTGGACTGTTTGGTCCCTTGACCCAGGCAACCCCTTAGCCCTCTCTTTCACAACAAACATTGTGTCAGAGTAATCCATTCATCCATTGCTCAGGGTCTGCAGGTCAGTCCCAGCAATTACAGATGTCCCTGTTTTCCCTAACTTTGCCCCCTCTACCAGCCTCGGTACCCCTTCCCTCTGGCCATCACCACACAGCTCTCCATGGGTTATGCATCTATGTTCTTTGGCTATCCCTTCACCTTCTTTCATCCAGTGCTATCCCACCCCTCCCTCTGTCAGCTGTCAGACTGTCCCATGTGTCCATGCCTCTGTTCCTATTTTGTTTATCAGTTTATTTTGTTTATTTAATTCCACATATAAGTGAGATCATATGGAGATCAAATAAGCTCTGACTGGCTTATATTGCTTAGAATATAGTCTCCAGGTCCATCCATGCCATCACAAAAGATAAGATTTACTTCTTTTTATGGCTGCATAGCATTTCATTTTCTAAGTGTACCATTGCTTTTTTATCCCCTCATCTACTGATGGGCACGTGGGCTGTTTCCAGATTTTGGCTATTGTAAATAACGCTGCTATGAACATAGGGATGCATCTAGCCTTTCAAATTGGGGTTCAGGGATTCTTAGGATATAATCCCAGAAGTGGAATTCTGGGTCAAAAGGCAGTTTCATTTCCAATTTTTTAAGAACTTCCATACTGTTTTCCATGGTATCTACACCACTCTGCATTCCTACCTATAGTGCACTAAGGTTCCCTTTGTTCCATATCCTCTCCAGTATTGTTGTTTGTTAATTTATTAATGGTAGCTAATCTGGCAGGTGTGAGATAATATCTCACTGAGGTTTTAGTTTACATGATTAGTGACATTCAGCATTTTTTTCATATGTCTATTGGCCATCTGTATATTCTTTTTGGAGAAATTTCTATTCAGGATTTTTGCCGTGTGTGTGTGTGTGTGTGTGTGTGTGTGTGTGTGTAATCCTCACCCAAGAATAAGTGTGTGTGGGGGGGGGGTTGTTTTTATTATTTTAAGTATGTTTTTATTGGTTTTAGAGAGGGGGAGAGAGAGAGAGAGAGAGAAACATCAATTGGCTGACTCCTGCATGCCTTGTACCAGGAGTTGAGCCTGAAACCCAGGCATGTGCCCTGATGGGGAATAGAACTGGTGGCCTCTTGGTTCAGTGGCATGTTTATTTTATTTTAGAGAGAGAGAAAAGGGGGATGTGGGGATAGAGAGAGAGACACTGACGTGAGAAACATTGATTTGAAAGAGAAACATTGATGTGAGAGAAAAACATTGACTAGTTGCCTCATATATGAGACCCAACCAGGGATTGAACCCACAACTTAGGTATCTGCTGTGACCAGGAAAAGAACCTGAAACATTCTGGTGTATGGGATGACTGTATAATATTCCAACCAACTGAGCTACCTGGCCTGGGCTGCCCAATTTTTAAATTGGATTGTTTGTTTCTGGTGTTGAGTTGCAGATGTTCTTCATATGTTTTGGGGATTGACCCCTTATCAAATGTATCACTGGCAAATATGTTCTCCCATATAAAGGGGTCCATTTTCATTTTATTGGTTTCTATTGCTGTGCAGAAGCTCCTTAGTTTAATGGAGTATTATTTATTTATTTTTCCCTTTATTTCTCTTGCCCTAGTAGATATATCGGCAAAAATATTGCTCTGACAGATGTCTGAGATTTTATTGCCTGTTTCCTTCTAGAATTTTTTTAGTTTTGCAACTTACACTTAAGTCTTTTATTCATTTTGAGTTTATTCTTGTGTAGGGTGTAAGTTGGTGGTCTAGTTTTTTTGTTTGTTTGTTTTTTTCTTTGTTTTTTTTTTTTTGTTTGTTTTTGGGTTTTTTTTGCATGTACGTTTCTAATTTCCTAATACTATGTATTGAAGGAAAAATCAGGGTTTTAGAACTCTACTGTGACTGTGGTAATATCCTCTTGGTGCATTGCTCCTCGTCATTATTTAGTATCCTTCTTTGTCTCTTACTGTATTTAGTATCCTTCTTTGTCTCTTACTGTAGCCTTTGCTTCAAAGTCTATTTTGTCAGATATAAGTATTACTACCCCAACTTATTTTTCATTTCTATTTGCATAAAATACCTTTTTCCATTCCTTTCATTTTAGTCTGTGTGTATCTTTCATTCTGAAGTGGGTCTCTTGTATACAGCATATATATGGGTCTTGCTTTCTGATCCATTTAGTTATCCATGTCTTTTGATTGAAGCATTTAAGTCATTTACAATTAAAGTGATTTTAGATAGGCCCATATTTATTGACTTTTTATTCTTTTACTTCTGTTTCCTTTTTTATTTTTGTTTATTTGTTTCTTATTCTTCTTCTACTGCTTAAGCAGGCCCTTTAACATTTCTTGCAGTACTGGATTGGTGGTAACAAACTCGTTTAACTTTTTCTTCTTTGGGAAGCTCCTTCTCCTTCAATTTAAATGATAGTCTTACTGGGTAAAGTAGTCTTAGTTGTAGGTCCTTTCTTTTCATCACTTTGAATATTTCATGCTAATCCATTCTGGCCTGAACTGTTTCAGTTGAGAAATTAGCTAACAGTGTAACAGGAAATCCTTTGAAGGTAATTAATTGCTTTTCTCTTGCTGCTTTTAAGATTCTTGCTTTGTTTTTTACCTTTGTCATTTTAATCATGATGCATCTTGATGTGAGCCTCTTCGGGTTCATCTTGTTTGGAACTCCCTGTACTTCCTGGACTTTTATCTTTTTCCTTTACCAGGTTAGGGAAGTTTATGGTCATTGTTTTCTTCTAATAGGTTCTTTTTCCCTTGTTCTCTCTCTTCTCCTTCTGGAACAATTATGATGAGGATGTTGTTATGATTCATGTTTTCCCAAAGGTCCTTAAACTAACCTCATTCTTTTTAATTACTTGTGCTGGTCTGATTGGGTGTTTCTACCTTGTCTTACAAATTTCTGATTCAATCCCCTGTTTCATAAAACCTATTATATTTCTTCCTGTGTATTCTTGATGTCAGATATAGTATTCATTTCTGATTGTTTTTTTTTCTTCATGATTTTTAAATCCTTTTACATGCTGTTATAGTTTTCACTAATTCCTTGAACATCCTTATAACCATTTTTTAAATTCTATTTCTATTTCTGATAAATTGCTTGCCTCCATTTCATTTAGCTCCTTTTATGGAGATTCCTCCTATTATTTTATTTGGGGCCTATTTCTTTGTCTCCCCATTGTGGCTGTCTCTTTGTATTTGTTTCTATGGATTAGATAGAATTGCTATAACTCCCAGTCTTTGCAAAGTAGCTTTATATAGTAGGACCCAGTGGTGGGGCCCAGTGGTACAGTCTCCTTGATCTCCTGTCCTGGTGCCCTAGCAATGTCCCTTGTGTGGATTATGTGAACCCTCCTATTGTAAATGGGTCTTGATTGCTGTTGGCCTGTTCATGGGTGAGGTAGACTGTCAGGCTGGCTGCCTGTGAGGCTCAACTCTGACTACTAGTATGCAAGTTGCTGTGCAGGTGCAGCAGCCAGATAAAAAGACACACAGCAATGTCCTGAACAAAGGAGCATCTGTCTTCATGGAGTTTGGGGCCTCATTCAGTGGCACACGGAAGCATTCTACTTTGCCAACCAATCTTCTGTTTGAATTGGGAGATGCTATTCACAGTCCTGCATGCCACCAAAGCAGAAGTCTGGAAAAGAACTGATATGTGATACTAAGAGAACAGATAGAGGAGGGAGAATTCCTGGGTTCATTCGGGAACCTAAAGTTTCAAAAGGTTTCATTCCATCTGAGGCTGTGTTCCTGTTCAAGAATAGTTTTAGTGATCTTATCAGCACCATGGATAGTTCTTAGTAGCACAGAGAAAGAAGTATTGCTACTGCACCATAGATAATGCAGGTAAAAAATACAGAGGGGATCAAGATGTCATTGCGTGTTTTATTTTGCCCTGTTTTGTTAGGAGAGGACACCACTTTTGGAAAGTTAAGGAAAAATCAATCAAGGTTTTAGCACTCTACTGTGACTGGGGTTAAAAGTCCTCTTATCCACTGGATTTTACTTCTCCCAGCTAAATGTAATCATTTGTGTATAGATTAATGCACAAACATACCATGCTCCATAATGGTAAACATTATGGTGCATAAAGATGGCACAAGCAAGAAGAGAATGTCTTCCCTTATTTGGAAAAGGGTAAAATAGGAAAAACAAAATCTGGGTCCATACAGTGTTTTTAAGGACAGTAGGTAAGATCAATGAAAATAAGCCTTCAGAGGATAAACTAGGATCACATGGTCTCTATTAGTATGGTGCAGTCTGTTCAACTGAAGTCTAACAAACAAACCTGGACCTGGATGAGTGTTGGTGAGAACTTGGCAACAGAAAGGAAGCTAGGTCTAAGAGGGACGTTGTCCCTACACCAACCCTGGCACTACCAGGGTGGATTCTGATCCTCCAAAATATCTAGGAGAATTCAAAACACAGTCAGAGGATTGTTATGTTGTTGCTTAGATTGGTTTAATGAAAATCACACGAATGAGTGTTTAAAATCTCTTTTATGTGACCATTCTTAGACTGTTAAGCAAAGGTCACATCCCTGTAAACCTACACAAGCACCTCAAAAGCCTGCCAGTATGGGGGAGGTACCTAAGGAGATCTAACATGAGGTAAAAAATTCGAAGTGTTTTCTCCCAGCAATGTTTGAGAGTGGGGTCACAGTGATGAGTACTCTCATTCAAAAGTGGATATTGATTCCTCCATGGAAAGATTAATAAACATAAAAGTTACATGATTTTGCATAATGAGCATGTTGTTTTCCTTTAATTTTTGTTTTGGTAATGTACAATAAAGGCTCTTGAACAAATAATCACAATTGATGAATTACAGTAATAAATGACAGATCTACAATCTCAGGCTAAGAATGCTGTCAAATCACATATACATGAAGAGTGTGTTTTTTGCCTTTAGAGACAAGCTTTTTGAAAAGCTGTCACACATAATTTGAAGCACTTGAAGATAAAGCATAAATCTACCTGTTCCTTCTTTTAACCCAGGGGAAATAATATACAAGAAAATGGTCTCTTTTTCCAAATTAAATTTACCTCCCTTGTCTTAGAGGGCTTTCTCAGGTACGTGTTCATCTCTCTAATATTTATATGATGAGTTCATTCCGCTTTGGAATTGAGGAGAAATGAAGCCAGTTTTGAAGCATTAGCAACAGACTTTGCACCTTGTACAAGAACGTGCCCATTTTTCATGGTAACATTGTTTAACTATAATCTTCCAGAATGTCTTTCCTCAAAGACGTCTTTGACAGATACCACCTTATTTTAAGGACAATAAAGAAGTCATTTTCTCCAGCTGAGATGGATGTGAGGCCAAAAGAGGTGAAAGAGCTTGTCCAAGTCAAGTCCCACAGTAACTCATCAAGAAGGATCCTTTCTTTCTTTTTTTTTAAGAAGGATCCTTTCTTAAAGATGGTTTTGTTCCAGGGCAGCACTGTACATACCAGATAGCTTGAGTCAAACAAAGGTATCTGCTTATAGAATATTGTGTTTGTCTCCTAAGATATGGGACTATGCTGGCCTAACAGAGTATGCAAGAGAATGAGCTGCTCCATTGAGTCTTAGTAAAGATAATGCTAAAGAGTAAGTGGCCAAAGTCATACCTCTGAGATAGCATGGAATGACAGAAATTGTTTTCCATGGGTATGTGTGCTGATATGGTCCACACTAGGTTGTTCCTTGTCTCTAGTACCTGCAGCCCCAAAATCTGAGACATCTGTAGGATTTGTTCTTAAAAGGTAATCATTGCTTCTTACCAGCCACCAACTTTCTTCATGGCTTAGAATTCATGAACTAATTTATTTTCCCAGTCTAATTTAATACAGCATGCTGGTCACATTAGGAGCCATAGGCTAAACCTGAGCAATCTCTGTAGCTGTCCATGGTCCTTGATCATCGGGCTCCCTAGTGCTCAGCTGCTTCTCTTGATGTTCAGATACTAGTGGTGATTCCTGCCTAATCCAGTGTTCATAGCTCTCCTTTTGACAGGAGGGGAAATATGACCTTATAGCACCAGAAGGCTAACACAACCAATAACTCATACATCACAATTCATGCAGCTGCTTTCACATCTTTTAATATTTACTAATATAATGATTTATTCTCTCCTTTTGATACATTGAGAGGCAAGGTGCCCTTTATACCTTCCTTCTGATTCTCCAACTATATTAAATTCTACGGAATCTCAGTAACCCCTGATCCCATAGCATCTTCCTGTTTAATCACTTAAAGGTGTTCTGACCAACAAGCTTAAAATTTTTGATGTATTTATTCAATCAACAATTACTTATTGGACAGAATTATGTTGTGGCATAATTATCACCACTGGAAATGTTTACAAAAAGAGATTGTCCTTGTCCTCAAGGAGATAATAATGAATGATGGGGCCAAGAACCCATAACCAGTAAAATGATGATCTATAGGAACTGCAACAGAAGTCTGTAATGGATGCTAGAGAGGATTCAAGCAATAACTGGTCACCTAAGTCAACAGGAAATTTGTATAAATTTTATTTTACCTATGAAATCATAATAATGCAAAATATGCTACTTCTATATAAGATAGTTTGACTTCTATGAAAGAAATTCATTATTAACACACATTACCAACAACTGTACATCTGCTAGTGAGTATATTAATCTTTGTTTCAAGAGACTATTCAATAAAAATGAAATAAGTCTGCAAGTGATTTAGTCACTAGTGGCTTCTAGTACTCCACTCCTTCCATTTAATGGTGTAGGGCTTCTCACTTTAGTTCACTATTCAAGAGAGAGGAAATTGAAATCCGAGAACAACTCTGATAGAGAAATCATTAGGTACAATGAGGCTTCCCTGGCGAGGAGGAGTTTCACCTCTGGCTGATTCTGAGTAGAAACCCACACATAAGCAGATACCTGCACAGGCCCTTATGAATTCTTCAGAGGGAGATCAAAGAAAAAACAGACACGAACGGGTTGGAGCAGAATGATATGAAGTGGAAGCAGTGCTGGCATGGATTGGAATTTAGATAAAGCCTGTCCGTGCAGGGTGAGCATAAGCAGAATACAATGTTCCTTTGCTCGAGGAAACAAATGAGTCCCATAGTGTGGACAGTGGGAGAGTCTGAGCAGTTCCCGACCACTCCAACTCAATGCCACTCCAGAAACTGTTAAGACCAAGAATCAGGAAGCTATTCAAATCTCCTGCCTTGGATTGACTATTGCTTCTAGACACGGTGGCTGTGTTCAGTCACACAGACGGAACAGGGTGCATGAAAGGTATCCTGGGAATTACGTTGTATGACAGCCCTGTACCAAAGAAATAAACCAATAAGTTTGCATTAGTGTTTCATTCAGTAATTCAGTTAGCCTTGGCTGAGTACCTACTATGTGCTACATAGTATGAAAGACACTGGAGTTGCAAGGATTACAAAGCACTTGACTCCACACTCACACCATTACCACGTCCCTGCTATTTCAACAAAAAGGTGTTGGCTTTTCTAACTATCTCAGAGGAACAAAAAGAGGCATTTGTTCCTTGCACAAGATAAATCTCTCTCGGTTCTAAACAAAGTGGAAGTTACATGTGGGGGATTAACCAAAGGACACAAAGGGAGAAAATCCATAAAAATGAGTCACTCCTGCTCAGTGGTTATGAAAATAAAGAAAATGGTGGCGGTCAGTGCAATGCCAGGAAACAGAAGCAGGTACTGGGAAATATCGAGGTGCCTTCTAAGGAGAGACTGCTTCTTTGTAGACTAAGCATCATCTCCAGAGAGTCCTCTTTCTAGATTACACTGACCTCACATTGAGAGGTCAGGATAGTACATTTCGGAGGAAACGGGCTATGGGATGTCAAAGGACCTACATAAACAGACACATTCTATTGTCAAGTTCCAGACACAAGGACTGGGCCAGCAAAATCTTCCTGAAGAAGCTTGTAGCTTGGTCATCATTTGCAAAAAATGGCTCCAAGGTCACTTTCTCTCAATGAGCCTGGAAGAGCCTCAGAAAAAAAAAAAAAAAAAAAAACAAGAGTTGTCTATATTTTCTAAATTTCCTACAATGAATATGAATTATAATAAGAGGAACTATTTAAAACAAAAAAACAAGAAGCGCTCAATATTGCCTGGGGCAACATCTTTCAGCCCTAGGTGCCTTACATTGCAAAATAAGCCATTCCTCTTGAAAAAATCAGTAAGTCTTGGCCTTCAGTCAAGTTTTTATGGTAAGAACTCAGGTGCTATAAAATTTAGAAAAAATTTCTGTTCTCCAAGTACCTCATTTTCCTCCATCTAAATTTCTCCTGGGATAAGTTTCATTGGTTGGGATTTTTTTTCTCTTGCATTTGCCAATAAAGATAGAATAATATGTAACATTCTTGAGTACATCATGTCCCTTGGAGAAAAAATACATGTAAACTATGATTACAATGGGAGCATTTGGCCACCAAACAAAAATACACTGATGAGCCAACATGCACACCTCCCTCCCAAGCTAATATAAAATACTATAGAAAAAAATAAGGAAAAAAATAACATAAAATACTATCGATAGGCTTATGCCAAAATGAATATCAGAGGAGGCTAATTTAGATGGTTTTACTAATTCTAAGCCCTACAGGCAGATCACAAAATCAGTTGTGCTTATTGACAGGATGTTTATCAACAGAGAAACAGAGTCCACACAAGAGGAAAGAGTGTGTATCCCCCACTCCTGGCTGCCTTGCCATTTCTCAATACAAGTGGGTGAGCCGCTCTGTGAGCAGGCAGCCCAGGTTAAATGCCCTGTATCGAGTGAGTGCACTGGCTACAGCATATTGAACAAGAAAAACCCTCCCCTTGCTCAAGATGGGTGTGCGTGCATGTATGTGGCACACAGTCTCCTAGGAACTAAAAACAAGACTCATGACTAAATTCAAAGGCAGGGAAAGCTCCCTGAGGTCTGAGACAAGAACATTCGTCAAGTCGATGCTTCTCTGAGTCCCCTAAGTGCATGAAAGGCTGGTTCTTGCCCCATTCCTTGACCTGGAAGAGTCTCCCCGGAGGCCTTGCTCACCCGCCAGGGAGCTGGCAAAGCAGTCAGGCAGGGAGGTTCAGAAGAGTCATGTCCATAACCTCCTCGCCCTGCGGAGGCAGGAGCCAGGCCTCCTGAACTTTCGGAGCCTTTCCCCGTTCTCCAGCACAGGCTTTCCCCACCCCGCACCATCATGCGGCTGCTCCATATTAATCTTCCATTTTATCCTTAAATGGACCTGCTCACTGTCGGTGAATTCAATGTAATTATTTACACTGGCTACAAGGTCCTGGTAACAGCCCTGCACACCTATTACACCAAACTTCTGCCTACTTAATATACTCCAGATATGCAACTCTTTATTCATCCGTCATGCCAAGTTCATCCCCTCCTCTGGGCCTACACACTTGCTCTCTCCACCTAGAATGCCTTTCTCCGGGTTTAACTCAGATGCCGCCACTGGACGTTCAGCTCTTCGGTAAGGCCTCCCTCCCATCTTATTTCTGTGCCCACAGAACAGGTGCAGCACGCCAGCACACCTCTCCCATCTCCCCACAGTGCCTCTCAGTTGTTCTTAGCCCCATCAGAAATTCTGGCGGATCTAAACATGTGTTTTCTTGCCTGCCTCCCTATTAAAAGTTTAACCCCAGACACAAAGGGATCTTTCCACTCTTGTCCACCTCTGCCCCTTCGGTGTCTACAAAAGTGCCTCCTGGCACATATTAGTACTGGGTAAATGTTTGTCAACAGAGGTAAGTAATTAATCAATCAATCCATGTCTTGGGGGATCCATGAAACTTCACCTCCCTGAGCAGACCTCAGAGATTGTGACGCTCGGACAGATCTTAAAGAGCCAGGATGATAGAGGTTCTGGTTCCTTTCAAGCCATCTGCAGCCAAATGCTGGCAGCTGGGTATTGTATGTGTTCATACCAAATGGGGCAAAGCAACGGGGAACTTGCTGAACACACAGTGAAACAGAAAAGAAAAAAAAAAACTTCCAGAAATGTCCTCATTAACAAAGAAACCTTTGAGGGCAGTCCCTTGAAATGCTGTCATAGTTGGTAATAAAAGTCCCCTAACTGTGGAGTTAAGGGCCGGGGAGAGAGAGGTCAGATCGCTGGAATTCCACCACAATTCAAATAAGAGAGACTCCGCAAGGGTTAGGCCATAAGTCACAGCTGCTCTCGGGCACACGTCTGCGCTCTGCTTCCACGTCTGTGCTCTAATGAGGCTTTAGGAAAGGCAAGGCTGCCTTTTAAGAAAATTTTAGCCTAACCTAGAAACAGCAATATGCAGCCAAGCCTCACTTACTGGGACTAACGAGCTGAAGAGACAATAAAAGAAACCCTCGGATAATTCAAAAACATCTCCCAGCGAACCTGTCTATGATCTAACACTGAAAACTGCCACGGTTCCTGTAGCGTCTGATCACTCACACAGCACTTTCATGTCCCATCATCTCTGGTGGCTCTCTCGCTCCCGGTGAGGCAGGTGTCGGCATCATGGGCATTTTGGACATGAAAAAGCTGAGGCTCTGAGGGCCAGGAGGCTTGCCTGGGCCCCAAATGGGGGGCAGAAGGAGAAGGAAGACCCTCTGCCTGCTGAGGGGTCAACGCTTCACCTGGGCTGGCACCTTCGCACTGAGTCAGAGTGAGAGGACGGGAAGGCCCCACAGGCCAGGGCACCTGGGCCTCCACACCTGGGCTGCCCGAGTCCTCAGACACCTTTATTTTCTCTTATTTCTCACGGGTGGAATTTCTAGTGTTATAACTTCCTCCAGAGCTGGCAGTTACCAGCACACTCATTTATCCTCAGCAACCAGGACACAGTACGGCCCGAGGCAGCAGCCATGCCTACCGTGTGCTGTTGCCCTGGCAGCAGGAGCCTGGAGCCCCAGCCAGGTCATTGGGGCACCCGTGGCTGAGTGCAGACAGGGCTGCAGATCACACTTAGGTGACAAGGGCCTCCTCAGGCTGACCTATCCCTGCGTGCCACAAGCACTGGAAGCTCGATGGGGTAGATCCATGGGCTGGCTGACTGGCTCAGAACCCCAGCTCAGCCACTTCCTGTCAAGTTACTAAGGCCTGCGCCTCAGCTTTCCCGCCTGAAAAATGAGAATTACAAGTGTTATCCACCTCGTGAGGTTACTGTGAGCATTAAATGAGGAAATGCCTGCAAAGCACTTGGGCCAGTGTCTAGCACTGTTCGTCCGGCCGGCTTACTAAGTGCTAGCTGTTGCCATGAATTGCCCTCATTTCAGACACAATGTTCCTGAAAGGTTAAGAGAGGCTGCAAAGATGAGGGAGGGAAAGAAATATGTCCACATGTAATTTACAACACAGCATGCTTAACGTTTCTGAGAGATGAACAAAGCAGATTAGGAACCAAATAAAAACCAATTAAGTCGCCAGAAGAAACAAAGAAACTTTCTCTGATCACATCACGCTCATTCCGGCTTCAAACTTTTGCACATGCTGGTCCCTTTGCTTGACAAGGTCTTTCCCCAGGTCCCCCAGGGCTGGCTCCAATGTCCCCTCCTGCAAAGGACTCCCATTATCACCCTGTAAACAAACATCCCCCCACACACACACACACACACTCCAGAACTTCACCCTCAGTCTGATATAATCAATGTGTTTATTGCCCAACTTCTCCACCATAATATTAGCTGTACATAGCCAAGAACTTGTCCTGGAGGAGGGAGCGGGGGTGGGGGGGCCAGGGAATAGGGGGTGGAGTGGGGTGGGAGGATGAAGATGTGGACATCTGCCATGTGAGCTGGAAAGACCTGGGTTTTCACCAGTTTCTTGAGGAAAATGCTACACAGGTGCATGTGGCAACCTCGTTTTGCCGTGGGCTCCTCCAGCACATGCCAATATCCCCAGGGACCCACGATCTACTGTGAAACTGCTTCCCCAGCCATAGCTCTCACCAGGAAAATGCACTTGTAATGAAGAGTTGACACCAAAACAGCTCAATGAGAAAACACTGTTTGAAAATTAGGAATTATATGAGCAGTAGAGAAGCATATATTATGTAATTATATATAACTACAAATTATATTTATGATTATATATTAATGGTAATAGCTAACATTTATGAAACCATGCTTAACAGTGCAACACTTCATTGATTTTATAGCATAAAAGTATATGCAAGTGAAATCATTCATTCATTTAGCGAAGATTTACTAGGTGCCTCGGCTGTACCAGATGCTGAGGTGTATCCACGAACAAGTCAGAGACCATGTCCTCAAGGGGCTCACAATCTGGGTATGACACAAGGGGTAAGTGATCAACTCTGCTGGGGTAGGTCAAAAAATAAAAGATTTTAAAATAGATCAAATAATAATAATGATATCAGAAACTAACATTCATTGAGCAATTACTATGTCCCAGACACTGTCCCAATGTACTCTTCACTCACTTAATTCTCACAACACACATGAAGAATTATTATTACTTGCATTTTACAGATGAGGATATAGTGACAGAGCAGTGAGGTCACTTGCCCATGGTTACAAAGCGAGTCAAAAGCTACAGAGTTTAATTATGCATGACCTGGGGAAAAAGTAAAAGAATTCACCAAACGGTATGAGAGTGTTTGTCAGTCTCTGACATTTGGGGCCAGAAAATTTGGTGTGTGGCTGTCCTGTACATGTAGGATATTTAGCAGTGTCCCTGGCCTCCAGATGCCAGTAGCAACTCTCTCTCCCGCCCACTTCCTGTTATGACAACCAAAAATGTCTTCAGATACTGCTAAATGTCCCTGCAGGGAACATCCTGTAGCTGAGAACCACTGAGTTAAAGGCAGAGCATTCCCAGGCACAGAGGCGGGCAATGGCCCATCAGGGCTGGGAGACTACGGTAGCTTGGGGTGACTGGTAGATGGGAACACTCAGGGGATGACAGAAGATGGAGTCAAGGGGTGAGCAGAAGCCCAATCATAGAGGCCTCAGAGCCCACGGTAAGATTTGGGCTTTTCCTGGAGGACAACGGGGAGCCACTGGAGCATTTTAAGCAGGGACATGCCAGAATCATATTGGGATTTCAGAAATACAGAGCTGGGAGCAAGCTGGCTGAAGATGGCATGGCAAGAAATGGGAGGGGTTTTAATTAAGAGACTGACAGAAGCCAGGAAAGAAAAGATGATTGGAGAGCACAGGAGGTATTGGGGACAGGCTTGGGGATGGGGAATCCAGGGGTAACATGAGCCCACAGAGCAGGGCGACTGGATGGATGGCAGTGCCACTCACAATGGCATGGAGAGGAGCTCCGTTTGGCACATGCTGTGCTTGAACTGCCGTCAAGGAGAGGACATGAGATATCATTGTGCAACTGGACAATCAGTATCATGAGCTTCCAACCAGGGCTGGAGATACAAAGTTCGATGGGAGCATGTAAAGCTTTCTTAATGACTTATTCAGGAGAGATTAATAGAGAGGCCCAAGGAAGGAATCCTGGGGAATCACTAATATTTAACAGTTGAGAGACAAATGGGATCTAGACAAAGAGAGATACCAATCAGGTCAGAAAGCCAGGAGAGAACAGTGCCATGCAAAACCAGGAAATCTCGGGTAACACCAGAGCCCAAGACCATGACTGAATGGGAATAAGTAACAAACAAGCACCCAGGTCACCAATTTTGGTTATGTTTGTGAAGCACTTCCATAGAGAGGATATCCGTTACCAACCTAAATGAGCACATTTCCTCAAACTTAAATAGCTGAGTTACTACCAAGCCAATCACTCGTTTAATTAGCTTGTGGTCTCACTGATATTAGAAAACATCTCCAATGTCTAAAGCTGCAAAATAAATAAATTTCACGACAGCTGAAAATAAATCAAATCATGGCAGCTGAGCGACCACCATGGGCAAAGCAGAACCCTGGCTTATAAAATCCAAGTTCCATCCAAACTCCTTCTCCTCGCAACGTGAAGACCAACATACAAGCTTATACTTTTCACAAACTGTAGACTGATCTCTTTGTAAGAGCCTAGACTTGATTCTTGTTTATCTGGAAAAGCTCTGTTGAAGTGTCAGGAGTTTTGCCTCTTGGACACACAGATATGTTTCCAGAATATAAGGTCTTCTCTGAAGCAACGTTTCAAATAGTTACTCATTCAATCAGAGTTTTATACCCAACACTTATTTGCAGTCTGTACGTGCCTGCTTACTTGCTCATCACTCACAGAGAATCTACGTGAAGCAATTATGATGCAACCACAGATCCATTCCGAGGGCAGAGACGCACAAGCAACCGGGAGGAGAGAGGGGCAGACAACAGAGGAGCCTCGGCCTTCCAAAATGTCTCTGGAAGAACCTTATACAAGGGTGGGCAAAAGTAGGTCTACAGTTGTCCGTATGGAAAACACAATAAGTAATGATACAAGAATAAACAGTTACGTGTACTCACAACTGTAAACCTACTGTGGCCCTCCCCATTTACTGAACCTCTGTGCCACACTCACCTCGTCTCCACAGCTCTTCCAGAGGTCCCTGAGGAGCGTGGGCTCCGGGCGGTTATGAGACGTGCCCAACAGAAGAACTAACGAAAAGAAGGGGAGCTTCAGATTCGGGTTGGACTCCAAACCTACACTCTTGAGCACGCTGTGCCAATGACGGAGTAAGCCTCGCCGTATTCCCTGGGTCGGCAGCCAGCAAGTTGACGGAAACTGGGATGTTGTCAGCCTCTTTACAGGAAGCCAGCCTCGCTCATCCCAGAGCCACAGAAATATGCTGATGTGTGCTTCTGTCAGCTTATTGCAGCGGTCCTTCGCCCCAGGCGCTGTCTGGGCTGACAGGGGCCACTCTGTCAGGATGAGGAGATGCGCTCCCCCTCCGGTGTGATGGTCCCCTGGGGGTGAGCAGGCCAGCACTGCCACGGTCCAGCGGACGCTGACCTGCTCTTGGCGGAGCTGCTCCTAGGGGCTGTAGGCAGGCTGACAGGTTTGTTTGGATCTGAGCCCATGGGCAGCACACCCCACTGCAGCCACAAGCTACACGGAGAGATGTTACCACAGCTGGAGAGACAGCAGCTGTCCCCAAACCCTGAGCGTCTGCAGTCTCTTCTCAACCCGGGCGTCGGTAGGAAAGGTGTCTGGACTGCACCTTTCCATTTGGAAGCATGAGATAATAACGACTTGTGTTTCCAACTATTTTTTAAGGCACAGCTTTCTGCACATGGACTTTTCAGTCCTATTTACAAAAATAAATTTACTATTTAAAAAAATAAATTATTTAAAAAAAAATCTCATTTTCTGAGGAAGTTAAAAAAAATAAAAAGGAGAAAAAATTAAGTGCCTATAATCTCATCAACCAATGACAGCTATATTGCTTTATGCATTTATACAAGGCTTCCCCCAAAAAAATATATACATACTTTAACAGCTAATAGCTCAATTTTGAAAATTAAATGTATTTTAATAAACACTGCCTTTATAAATTATTCAAAGTGTGTGTATACACTTTGGGGGGGGCACCCTATGTACCTACATCTATACAATTTTAAATGAATTCATAAAATGCATATGCTTTTTCATTTTAAAATGCTACATAAACATCTTTCTGAGGCCTAGCATACACTTAGTCTCTATCTGCTGAGTATAGGCCTGTGTTGTTTGTCTGCTTACATTTTTTCCCTATTATAACAATGTTGCAATGAGCATTTTTGGTGATAAATTTTTGTTCATCCTTAAATTATTTCCTTAGGATTAGCTTTAGAAAAAGAATTGCTGAGTTGCCGGGAAATAAGAATATGCAAAAGCGGAACACTTCTGACAAGTTTTGTTGAACCACATACCTGCTCTCTTCCGCTCGGCCTGAGGCCATGCTTTGCACGCCAGGACATCATCAGCACCTCTGAAGGGTCCTACATTCTTTCGTTGCCCATTTTGGTCACATTCTAGTTCTGTTGTTTTTCTAAAAATTGATCTACATTTTTTGAGTAGATACTACTACTCATGTTTCCAAATATTTTTAAAAAGCACACAGTGAACACACTTTTTCCCACCTGTTTCTTTAATGCCCTACTCTTTTCCCTTGCCCCTCTTTGCTACCTGCCATAGTTACCTACCGTTAAATTTTTTGTATATCCTTCCCAAAATTATATGTTCACATACAAGCAAAAAAGCTGTGTAATTGCCCAGCTGATATGGTTCCGTGGTTGGCCATTGCCCCATGCACCAGGAGGTCAGGGGTTTGATTCCCACTCAGGGTACATGTCCAGGTTGCAGGCTTGATCCCCAGTAGGGTGCTGCAGGAGGCAGCCCAATCGATGTTTCTCTCTCATTGATGTTTCTCTCTATATATCCTTCCCCCTTCCTCTCTCTAAAATCAATTTAAAAAAATATTTTTAAAACTATCATTTATCCTTACTTCCCCACTTTTTAAAGCAAGATAGGATTATACATACACCAAGCTACATCTTGCTTTTTTATGTAAAATATTCTGAAGATACTTTTTAAAATATTAGGACATAGAGAACCTCTTCAATCTTTATTTCTAAGACACTTCATCTGATACATTTCCTAACAACCCTACATTTTAAATAATAAAATTATCACAGACCTAAGAAATTTACCATTAATACAATACTGCTATCTATTCTACATTAAATTTTCTCCTGCTTTCTAGAGATACCATGTATAGATTTTTTTTCACTCCAGGATCAAGCCAGATATTGAATATTGAATTTTGCTGCCACATCATTTTTTGTCTAGAAGAAAGTTCCTCTGCCTTTTTTGGGAGGGGAACGTTCACAACATACTTGAAGAGTTGAGGCCACTAGTTCTATTGAATGTCCCACCATCTCTATTAGTCTGAGTGCTTCTTCATAATCAGATATTTTCATAAGACCACCACATGGGTGATGTTATGTGCTTCCCAATGAGCCACATTAAGCATCAAATGCCAATTTGTATCACTATTGGACGTGGTGAGTCTGATGACTTGGTCAAGGTAGAATCTGCCAGATTCCTCACTGCAAAGGCACCACGTGCCTTAGTACTCAATAAATAACCCTGAGATAGAATTTTGAGACCATGTAAATATCCTGTTCCTAACCTTTCACCTACTGAATGGTTTTCCACCCATTGATGGTCCTTTCCTGGGTCAGTCATTACATTGGGGACTGGAAAGTGGTGATTTTCCAATTGTGTTCGTTCCATATTTTTAAGCTAGTATTTTTCCAGTAAAGAAGAGCTTCATTAGTCCCCACCTTTTTAGTAACACTGTGTGCTGTCACCATCATTCCTCCTGATGCTCCAACGGTTCTGAATTTGACTGTGGAAATCTACTCAAGCTTGCTCTTCTATCCTCATAGGCACTCTTCTGCTTTCTGGCATAACGAGATGTTCCAGACTCATCTTGTACTTCTTCCTCCCCATTCCTGGGATCAGACACTTATTCAAAGAGTCCTTATTCCTTCTAATGAGAACCGGTATTTAGCAACCAAAGTCTGGATACTGGGTGTGCTTGTCACTACTGGGACTTTGTCATTACTCTTAGACTCTTAGTGCAGGAAAGTATGAATTATGTAAACTGTGAACTAGTGCTGATACTTTCTATTTAAATCTAATACCACACTCCTGGATGGCATAAAGCTCTCTGTTTTTCCCACAGAGAGAACCCTGATTCCCAATTATATCAATACAGTTACTCTTTTATTTTATTCTATATTCAAAAAAGAGTCTAGGAATTGTAGCACCGGTGTTACTATGCACAACAAACCTACAGAGTAAAGTTCAAGATTTCTTTGCAGTTTGTTTTGTCCTTAAACTATGTCCCACAGGGTTTATAATCAGAAAAGTGTGTTCAAATTCTTGAACAAATTCTTATTTTCTAAATGATTTTGTTACCTTTCTCATATACATTTTGGTTTGCTAGTGTTTATATTCAACATTAGTTTGCTTTTTTTGTCATTATAAAATTTATTAAAAATGTAAAATATTTACATGATCAAAATCAAAACTATATACAGAAGTATTAGAAACCTTACTCCCTGTTGCTATCCTTTCCACTCAGTTACACCTGCCTCCTACAGTAACATTTTCATTAACTTCTAGTTTCTTTCCATTTCTTTCTAGAAAAATAAGTATATATGTGCATGTTTTTATGTCCTTTGTGTGTATATGTATGTGTCACCTGCATTTTTGCATCTGGATTTTCCTATTTACTAATATATCCTGGGAAGAGTCCAGAGCAGATGATAAAGATCTTTCTCATTCTTTAATATGGCTGCAGAATTTTTCCACTGTGTGGATTTACAGTTTATTTAGCTAATCTCCCAAGAATGGGCATTTAGCTTGTTTTAACATTTTCTGGCATATTCATGAAGGTAGTAAATAACTTTGTGCTGTTGTTTTGTATTTGTGGAGTTATACCTTGGAGTACACGCCTAGAAGTGGGATAGCCGGGTCAGAGTAAAAGCACGTGTGGTTTTGTGAGACAGAGTTAAATGCCCCTCCATGGGGTGAGCCACTTGGAACTCCAACCAGCGACATAAGACTATCTGGCTTCCCCACCACCTTGCTGACAGAATACGAGATGAAGCTTTTGAATTTTTTCAACTAAGAGAGGTAAGAAATGGTATCACAATGTAGTTTTAATCTGCATTTCTCTTATAGCAAGTGAAGTTGTGCATCGTTTCATATATTTGGTGCCTTTTTCCATAGCCTGTTTACAAATTTCGCCCATTTTTCTCGAGTCCTCTTTTTGCTTTAAGTTACATACACTTCACAGTCTGCATATACTTTATTTACCTAGTCTTCTATTTGTGGAAACTGGAGTTGTATCTTACATCTTTCTATTTAAAACATTGCTGCAATGAATGATCTTTGGGAAACCTCATTTCACTTGTGTGCAGCTGTATCTGTAGGTTAAATTTCAGAAGTGGATTTGCTCACGTATATGCATAGGCATGGGTAATGTTAATAGGTACACCAAATTACACTCCCCTCCCAGGGGTTGCCCCGATTAATACCCCCACCAACAATGTGAGTGCCTACCTCACTCCAGGCGGTAAGCAGATGGGATTATCACCTTTTGGTTTCTGTCCTGATTGGTAACACATGGAATCACAGGGAGGTGCTAATTTGCAGTGAGCATTTTTTGTATACTTGAGAGGTTTGTACTTTTTTTTCCTGCATGATTATCTCCTACATTCTTTTAAGATTTGGGCCCCCTTTTTCCTGGCATTCCTCCCTTCTTTCTAGATAAGGTGGGGGGGGGGGTGTCAAAAAGGAAGATGGGGACAGGAGCATCCCCTGTCTGACCAGGAACTGTCTCTGAAGAATTGCAACCCCAGACCCACCCATTCCTGAATGCCTGGCTCCCAAGATCACTCCGAGCACAGACAGGGTCTGCTGGCAGCCCCCATCCCGATTAGCATGACGGGAAAGTCTCCTGGGAACTCATGGAGCGAGTCCTCCGGAGCTGCTCTCCAGGTGATTGCCTTGTGGGGAGCCCGGCTTGCAACTTGAGGGTGTTTCCATCACTCTTCTCTCTGCTCACCTGTCAGCTGCCTTCTTCCCCCTCCTGCCCAACCCGCCTGGACAAGTCATTCTGCCCATTATTCTGTGCTCTCGGAGCCATGGCCACACGATTACCTCTGCGCTGATTGCCAGGCTGCAGAGTTCCTGGACCCCCTCACTCTCAGCCTCTTCTTTCCCCGCCTAGAGGAGGGGGAGGAGGTGCTGTTTTTCTTGCAGCTGGAAAGGTGCCCTCCCCGGCTTGGCTGCCATGTGCCCTGGGTCTCCTTCACTACTGCTGGCCTCCAGCTGGCCCCCCGAGCCCTGCAGTTGCCAGCAATGTTTGTTAGCCACACTGGGGCACCGAGAGCGGGGGCGGGGGGTGTCTTCTCCTGACTGGCAAATCAGCCACATAAACAGCTACCCTTGTCTGATAATTTATTATGTGCTGCTCATTTGACATATATTTCCATTTAACCTTTGCAACGACAGAACGAAGTCAGTGCTACCACCATCTGCATTCTTACAGCTGAGGAAGCTGCCCAAGTTCTCTGTAGCTATTAGGTGGCAAAGCAAGACAGTAAACAAGTATTTTGACTTTGGGGAGTGTTATAATTTGGTGAGGAGGGCAGTCAAATTCACCACTCTATGTAAAAGTAAATTCCCTTTTTTGAATAAGTCAATTCAGAATCTCCCATGTGGCTTGGAGATCTCAGCCTGGGCAGGAGAGTTGAGCGAAGCTTTTCACAAAGCAGTTAGTGGAAGTGGTGATTAATAACGGCCAATGTTCAATGAGCATTTACCCTATGCCTAGGGCTGGGCTAAGCACGTCAGGCAGTTATCTTATAGTCTCACAACAACCTTACCAAAGAGGAGCTATTCAACCCAGTTTACATAAGAGGAGACTGGGACTCAGTACATTAACCAAGTTGCCCAATGACAGCTGGCTAATCTCCAGAGAGCCATGACTCAGACCCATGCTCCTAACTGCCATGCCACACTGCCTCCCAGGAGGCTGGAGAAATTCCACCAGCGCTCCACACCGGCAGCTCCCTCCGGGCAGACCCTTCTAGCGGGCAGTAGAGGGAGGGAAGCCAGGGTCTGTTGCTGTTCATCGTTGGTGATCTACTTGGCCCAGTGACTTCAGTCAGGCAGATCCTTCTCTGCCTCCTGCCAGCTGGCCCAAGGCAGTCACCAAGCACTGCAGAGAGCTCGGCTTCTTGGGCAGCAGAAGCCAGCAGACTGGATTTGGAGAGCGCTGACCCGTCAGGGCCTGCTGGGGCCTTAGGGTGCATGCTCAGCAGCTACCACTTCAGAGCCTTTTCTAGAAGCCTCTGTGGCCTCTTCACCACTGTTGGGGGTTGGCCTTCTCCCAGCAGGGGACAGCCTTGCCTCCCACACTGCGCCCAGGGATAAGACGAGCAGCAGAGCTCTCACCTCGGGAGGGCTGATGCCAGGCTGCTGACCAAGCTTGGCTGACCTCTTTTCATAACAATACCTTGCCTTTTTCTTTAATTTTTTTTCTTGATCATTCAGCAAAAATCTTAAAAGCTTGTTTCTCAGGGTCACAGGGAGACACAACGTCCCCGCCCTTGGGGAATGAATTGTCTAGCTGAGGATGTGCCCACAAGTCCTTCCATAAAGAAGTGGTCAGAGAGGACATAGCAGTGTCATGAGGCAGCGCCAGGGAAGGGCCAGGAGCATCGTGCAGACCAGCTGTGCTCTGCCCGGAGGTGTGGGATTCTCCTGAAGTGGGTGAGAGGAAGATAACCTGCAATGAAGTAGCACACGAGTGTTCTAGGCCTGAAAGGTAGTCACAGCCAGCATCCAGGTTCCAGCCTCGGGTCTCAGACGCGGGTGTATCAGGGCTGTGGGCTCTGAAAGCTCACCCTAGCAGCACGGCCAGTCATGCAGCATGGCTGCCGCCATGACACAGCTCACTGCGCCAAGGGTGGCCAGGGGAGGGGAAGCGTTACCTGCTCAGCCCCGTCAGAGCCCATGACGGTGACTCAGGCCCACGAGAAGCCCAGGCCGAGTCATCCCAAGCATGTACTTGGGAGGAAGGAGCACACAGCACCATCTTTCCAGAGCACACGGCACAGACCTGATGGGAAAAGGCTTCCCGGAGCGGTCCATCCTCTCCCCCCATTAGACACTGGCAATCACACTGGTTTTTTTCTTGGGCTCTGAGAAGTCCTACACTAAAGAAACCTATTCCCTTTTCCAACCCATTGTTTTCCAAACTTATTGACCATGAGACCTTCCAACTTGTGTCTGCTATAATTCTTATTGATATCCAGCAGAACCAGTGCTTGAGGTGTGTGTTTTCTTTGAAAAGCTTTGGGAATGCTAAGAAAGTGTATTTCTGAAGAATTCTACCTTAAAAGCACTAACTGAAAAGCTCCTGTACCTAAAATGTTAGTTCCCGACTCCCCTAGGACTGGAGGGCCAAGTGTCATTCCTGGGCTCTGGGGGTTTTAGTACATTTTTGTTTTGTTTTGTTTTGTTTTGTTTTGTTTTGTTTTGTTTTGTCTTGAGGTAAAATGTTAAGTTCCTTGAGGGCAGCAATGAGCCTTAACCTCCTTTGTGCCACCCCACAGCCACTCAGCACTGTCCGTATAGTTACCCAATAATCACTTGTTAATTGCTTGATTGAAGGTGTTTGCTAAAGGCTGGAGAGTTAATTAGTTGATTCCAGTTCTGTCAACTCCCAGACAGAGGCTTGCTTTGCTAGGAACTCTCAATGTAGGGGCCAGATCCCCGCTGTTCCCTAAAACTAGTTTAGAAGCTCAGGAACTTTTCTTTCAGGAGGCTGTTTTCTTCTGGTCTGCCATTCCCGGCTCCCTTTCTCCACCCCATCATGCATGAAGCAGTGATGTGGGCCGGGCAGCCTGGCAGAGGGATTCTTTGGGGGCAGCGCTCCTTCCTGTTTCATTCCCCTCCTTCCTTCCCCGGAAAAGCATGCAACTTGGATCACCGCTGCTGTGTTGTCTGTGGGCTCTCCCTGGGGATTCCATCCTGGTGTGAGGTCCGGGGGAAGTGGGGTTGGAGGTGTGCAGCTCCCAGAGCTGGCCTACGGGTAACACTCAGTTATTAAGCTGACATATCCATAATAAATATGTCACCAACCCCCAAACTTTAATTGCATTATTATGTATGTACTGACGACCAGCAATGTAACAGGGGTATTCCAGGGTCGATAGGATAAATGGTTCTTTGTCGGCAGGATTACAATGCAGGCATGTATCATAAATATTTAGCCCAGATTGCTAATTTCTTTTCCTGTGCAAATGCATAGGGTTGCACACATATTGAAATGTGTCCTTTTGTGGCTATTTGACACTTGAACTGGCAGGTTGCTGGTAAGCAAGAGAGGGCATGGGGCAGGATTCGAATGCCTTGGAGGAACGTTTTTATTTAAACCCGCACTGGGCTGCATCTGTTTCTGTGTCTGGGAATCAACAGAAAAGCATCCTTAAGTGTTTATGTCTACTTCTGCCAAGGATCAGCATCCTCGTGTTCTCTTCAGCTCCGGCAGCTATTTAGCAGTGTTATTTGTGGGAAGTTTTGAATATAATGGAATGGAATGAGAAGGAGTCTTCATTGTTCTGAGTGCTTTTGGGTGGCAACAATTCATCAGAATGATCTCTGACTTTTGTTAAGGGTATGGTGTCCTATTACAGAAGCTCGGACATATCATCAAAATAAACCTAAGCCCCCAAGACGCTGGAAGTTTGAGGATCTGGAAGACTGAGACCAAAGTGGGTTTTATTAGCTATTTATGTGGTCATTGGTTCCTAGGTCTCACCCACATCATGTGGGCCAGTATACCTGAACTGGGTTCTGTGAATTTCACTTAGTTGAGAACAGGGGCCAATTAGAAACTTGGACACCGCAGCATTCACAGAGCCCACCGTGTGCAGGGTACGTCCAATCTCACAGTTCCTAGATCCGTTCCTGTGTGTCCGGACCTCTGCCCTCTTTCCTGGCCCTGCTCCTGCCTGGGTGACTCCTTCTCGTCCGTTAGTCTCCGCCTGGCTCCCTTCCTCAGGGAGGCCGCACCTGAATCCTGCACGGATCGCATTCTTCCCACAATGCTACATGATGTACTTTTTCATCTCAGCACCTGTCACCACTTTAATTCAATAATTTGTCTTAGCGCTTTAATGTCTGTTTGCCCTGCTAGATTTTCAGCTTCATGAAAGCAAAGGCATGTCTCTGTTCTCTAATATATTCCCAGGGCCCTTGTGCAATGCTTGGCTCAGAGACTGTGGGAAGAAGAAAAGGAAGAGCTGGAGGCTCATTGTGAAGATTTCGGCTTTTCTGAGTGTAACAGGCAGAGCTCCAAGAGGGTCCTCAAAAACCCCACCTCCTGGTAGCCAGGCCCCTGTGATCCCACCCCTCCAGGGTGGGCAGAGTCACTGACCTCAACTGTGCTTGGATTCCGGACCTGTAGGAACTATCAGATAACAAGTGCTTGTTGTTTTAAGACATTCAGTTTTGGGGTGATTTGTTATACAGTCCTAGATAACTAATACACAGATCTTCTCTGTAGAGAAGATCTGTGTATTACATAATATTAATACTGATCATGGGAACTTAATATATGCCAAGTCTTGTGCTGAACATTAAATGTGTATGCTCTCATCTATTCCTCATATGAAGTCTGTGATGAAGATTCTATTACTACCTCTAATTTACAGATGAGAAAAGTGAGACAAAGAGGTGGAGTAACGTGCCCCAGTTGTTGGCACAGCACGGTAATGGGGTCCGGGAGCCTGTGCTAACAGTAGACTATAACCTGGGGTGGTTTTGGGCTCCGTCCTCACCTAAAGGCGAGGACTCCTGACGGTGGACTTCCAGGACTCAATGCAATGGGGTGTGACTGACAGGCCAGCAAGAGGATTTGGGCAGTGGCTCAGCCTGGACGCCGTCTCTTTAAGGAGAAGAACAGGCTCCTCAGGAGAGCCCCAGCTGTTGCTTGCTTAGGCCTGCCCCCTGACTGCCCTGTGAATCAGCATGCTTGGCGTGGAAGCCCAGTCCTCTCGTGGCCAAGAAGAAAGTCCAATCAGGAGCATAAAAGATGGCGGCTTTTGGAATAAAATGAACAACACCCACCGTGATTACAGCTTGTTTTTCAACTTCTGCAAGATGAAATTAAGTTGAGCAATTATTTGCACATTCAGCCACATGACTCTGCTCTGCCTGCGGCGGAGTGTGGCATTTTGAGTATTTAAAACAGCAATAAAGCCTTTTAAGCTTATGTTCCATTTTGTCTCATTTATCTATAGACTTAAAAATGTAACAGAACAGAATGCATGGTGTTTGGGGGGAAAGGCTAATGTTGTGGAAGATCCCGATGGGTTAGGCTCTGAACCTCCCAGGCCTTGTGCTGGGAACTAACTAGGCACAGGATGACTCTGAGCCTGGCTTCAGGAATGCAGGGGGGGAGGGGGGCAAAAGTGGGTTTACACAAATAGATTTTCAAACTAAGTGTTTGCGCTCTCTCTCTCTCTCTCTCTCTCTCTCTCTCTCTCTCTCTCTCTCTCTCCATTAATTTAATTCTAAGAGGAGGAGAGCCTGCATACTGAGACCCAAACTGAAGCTGAGGTATAGAAACCATAAATTCTGTCTTCTGAGCCCCGGAGCTCCTCAAGGCCCGAGGCCATACGTTCAGGGACACCGGCTGTCCGGGAACTGAGACGTGGCAGGGGGAAGCCTGGCTACTGCGGCCTCTGGGCTCCGGGGACGTGTTCATTGGTTTGTCACATCCTCACTCTTCGCCCACCTCAGGGCAAGAATCACCCCCACTGTAAGACACTGAGTCCAGACTTAGGTTTGCCCCTGGCCAGCCATATTTTAACTCCTTTAAGTTGCTGTTTTTAAAAATGTAGGTTTACAGTTGTGAGTACATAAATCACAGAGTTTATTCTTGTATTGTTATTTATTAATTATATCATTTTCCATATGAACGATTGTAAACCTACTTTTGCCCCACCCTCTATATACACAGTAAAGTGTGAGAAGCACGATTTAAAGTTTCTAGTTTTGGAAGGGAAGCCTGCTTCCTCAAGAGAAGGGGGGGGGGGGGGGGGGACGCTGGCTAAGGCATCCCTCACACACCTCAAATCTCCTGTCCCTTCAGCCAATCAGCCGGCATCAATCAAGACGAATCCAAAGCCACAGGAGAGGGGTAAAGCAGTTTACAGGTCACACCCGCACTGCTTGTTCTGCCGTTCCAGTGAATACTTTCTGAGTGCCTGCTGCCTGCCGGGGTAGGGGTGCAGAGGGGGGAGTACACAGGCACAGGAGAAGGAACATACAGCAACAGGTGAGGAGGCTGTCTTAGCACCTGGCGCGCACACACTAAGTCTTTTTAGTTTGGTGGTGGTTGTTTTTATGTTTTTAATAATTCTTTAAGTTGAATCACACTAAGTCTTAATAACGATCAGCTGTTATTATTTGTAGAGCAAAGATTCGTGAGCTAGCATCATCCACACAGATCAGATAAACCCAACACAAGGGCCTGGGACCCAATGGCCTGTGGCTAAACTCAAAGTCTCCAGGAGACAGGACTGGCACCCGTATCCCAGATAGGAAAGGAATTTTAAAATAATCTCATCTAAGTCACATCAGGGACATTCAGATGTATAATAATCTCTGGTCCCACTTTAAATAGAACTGAAACTAAATGACCCAATAGAATGTTTGTTTTAAGAAATTAAACACACACTCTCTCAAGCCCCTAGATCATTTGAACAGGAAAAGAAATTGGCATTCAGCAAAGGTTCCAGCACTAACCAACATAAGCTAGACTGCCAGTGCAGAGGATTTTTAAATTAGAGTGTGCTAGGAAGATTTCCTATGTATCAATGAGCCACTATGTGGCCAGGCAGAGGTTTAAGCCCCTTATATCAAGAGTGTATTGTTTGAGTGGGACTTACGTTGCCCCCCAAACTTGACCAAGACCAAAGTTTGGCACCAAATGCCTCTATATTAAAAGATAAAGTGTCAGGCGACAAGCTTCCCGACGTTAAAGAGTGCTTCTTCCCTGGAGTGCTTCCTAACGGGGGAGAACGGAACCCACCCTCCCCCACATGCGCTCACCTGCCCCCCCCCCCCAACAGGGCCTAGGAGAAGAGGACTAGGGAGGTCCCCAGTGAGGGGGAAGGCCCTCTCCAGTGCCACCTACAAGGGAATATTTCCTTCTCCAACTGGAAATCTCCTCAGGCAGCGGTGTGACCATCTGTCCTGTCACCAACCGAACAAACAGGAGAGAATTCCAGAGGACCGGCCAACAGAGAGAAATAGCGGCACTGGGGAAGCATCTCTCCCAGCGCCGTAGAGAAGGGCAGTCATCTAGGATGAGAGTTCAGGAAACAAAAGGACACAGACGGCAACTCAACTGGAGTCATCTTGCGTGCATCCCTCCCCGGGGATCGGGGATCGCCTGCCAGCTGAGAGGACCTTATTGGCGTACGGCTGAGGGGCAGACAGACATCTAGGAGAGGGAGCTCTTGGGCTGTGACCCATGTCATTGGCCAACCATGTGACCTCTCCTCCTTTCAGGTACACGGCAGGATCACCCTCCCTGCCCCACTGATGTGGCTCCTGCCCGTGTGACCCATTTTCTTTAGCAAAGCAAGTCACGTGGGCAGAAGCCACATCAGCGGGGCAGGAGGGCGATCCTGCTAAGGCACATGTGTCAAACACAAGGCCCGCGGGCCAAATCCGTCCCGCCAGGCCTTGCCATGTGGCCCGCACCGCGCTGTCATCACTGCACTCCGCTGAGTTTCCATCACAATGACAGTTTATGACTGTTCAGTAAACCATTCGGCCCGCGATTTAGGCTGGATTTTAGATTTTGGCCCCTTCTCTGATTGAGTTCGACACCCCTATGCTAAGGCGAGGCTCTGCCGCACACGTTTCCTCCTGCCCAAGCGATTGAAAGCCTCCATCAGCCTGCTGTCCTGGGGATGGCACAGATCAGAGTCCCTACCGACCCTTGGGAGATGTTAGCATGAGGGAGAAATGAGCCTTCATTGTTTTAAGTCAAAAATATGACTTCTGGAGTTATTTGTTTCCACCACAAAACCTAGCCTATCCTGACGGATGAAAAGGAGATAGGAAGCACGAGTAAACATGGAGTCAAGCACCAGTTCAAGTCAGGTCCCCTCTTGGCCCTCCTGAGACTTTACATTCAGCACTACACTGCTCTTCAGGCTACAGGTTTAGACCATGGGAGGCAAAGAGCAAGAGAAAAGTTCAAATCCCATCTAAGATGGAAGTTTAAACTCAAGTAGACTTGGTTTTAAAGCTGAAAATGATGAAAAATAATGGAATCTGCCCAAAATGTTATTAAGGGAAAGCAGCAATTAAAAATAAACAAAACTGACGCATGTTTATTTCCCAAATTAAAACTTCTCAATACGCTGGCTACCCGTACATGTTTGGTAAACAGGGACATATGCTTTTGACTGGTCCCGGAAAGCTGCAGCTGTTCACATTTGCTCTCCCGGTAACACACACATAGCTGAAATAATTGTCCAAAGACAATCAATATCGCCCCACGACAATCAGTTCTAATCAGCCCTACCAGCCCCAGCATACTAATCCTATTATGTGTCCTTCCTCCTTCGCTTTAGAGATAGAATTGTTTTTCTCTGCACAAAGAGGGTACACCCTACAGGGAAAGAGATGAATCGGATACCTGAAAATACAAGAGAAGTGGATCAGAGCTCAACCCCTGCACCTGAGCGGGCGGGACACACACACACACACACACACACGCACACTAGACAAAATATGGATCCTGGTGTAACAGGCAGGAGATTCAGAAACTTCCCGCGCCCTGTCACCCACCCCCCTGCCCTCTGAAGAACAATTCTGTCCATTTCTGGCCTAGAGGCCAAGAGGTAGGAGGGCAGCTCAGAAGCCAGAGGGAAGCGGGAGGTCTTTCACAGGAGGAATAAGTGACGCTGCCTAACCACTGGCTGGGAGAGGGGGCAGGAGGTGAGGGTGTTTCACGGGGCTGTCCGTTACACACTCCTCAGCAACACGGGGACCAAAGCATCAGAACGGTGCTTTCGAGACTACAGTGTGGGTTCTGAGTCAGGTCTTCCCCAGCACGCCCTGAGAGACAGAAGGACACCTGGGATTCCTTCGGGAACCCTTTGGCTGCTTGTCTGTATGTCTGTGAATGGGACTTGAAACAAGGGCCCGGGGATGTATTTGGGTGAAAGATTCTTCTGCAGAATCATCTTTGCTCACAACATCTTCCCCAAAAGGCAGGGCACAGTTCAGAGCAGGCGTCCTGCTCCCTGCAAGTCCCCCCCGCACCCCCCCCCCCGGACTCTCCAGTGGGATCAGACCCTCACTGGGGTTCCCACGGCACCCTGTGCCCCTGCATTAACTCACGTCACCGTGTGACAGCTGTCTGTTTGCCTGCTTGTTTATCCAAAAGATCACTGGCTCCTTAGGGCCAAGATCTAGCCTTAAATTTCACATCCTGGGCTTGGCACTACGCCTCACACACAGGCACGTATCCGGTAATTAAGATGCTGTAGTCGCTCTCAAACTCAGAACTTTGCTTGGCCAAAACAACCGGAGGAATGGCGATTCCAACCTGCTCCCCTCCTGCACGTGACACACCTGAGCTTCTTGCCGGCGCAGCCACATGTTACCCACAGAGGCTCAGCTGCTCTGCGTCAGGGTTACCTGCCATAAAAACATCTCCCACAAATACTGACCTTGTGCAGGGTGGAAGAGAGCGGAAAAGACTGTGTACAATTTTTAAGATATGAAGTATCTAAAAATCACTGCAAATTTTTAACACGCAAAAGATGCGTTTGGGTGTCCAGTAGTAAGAGAATGGCGGAGTCAGCTCTGGCGGATGGGAACACGCCGAGAAGGGTCCTCAGAGCTGTGGAAAGGGGAGCAGAGGTGTTGGCGATACTGGGTTCTTCTTCCCCAAGCCCCCTCAGTATGCCCAGGAACTCAGTGGGCCTTTGGATGTAACTCTAGGCTGGAAAGGAGAGAGATACACTTTTAGCTTAGCGTCGCTATGGAGTCTGCTGAAGTTAATCTTCAACGTGGAAAGGAGCTTTCGGACCAGCCTAAAGGAAGACCTGGTCTCCACACTCGCGCCCAAGCCTAAGACATCCTGCTCCCCCGGAGTGAGGCCAGACAGGGCAGGAAGCAGCCCGCGCTGGCCAAGAGAGGCGGGAACTGGTGGGCGTGGGGAGGGGGCAGAATAGAGGAGGAAAGGAAGATCGGTCTTCAGGGAGGAAGGGGATGCGGTAAAAATGCCCGAGGACTCACAGATAAACACATTTTGCACAGGAACTCCTGAGAGCTGTCATCTTGGCAAAAATAATAAAAATTACACGGTTTTTATTATACCTGATTGGGTGCAATAAGGCATCATATTTCCTGAGGCTATAAAGACTAATGTACGTATCTGGTTGGTCCTCCCTTCTGCTAGCTCTGGAAAAATCTAGAATAAGAGGTGCCTGTGCCCCAGAAGGCAGGCTCCCCTGGGGCAGAGCAGCTCATCTGCTTTGCTCATGGCCGTGTCCCACAGCCTCGGGCAGCGCCCACCACACACATTTCTTAACACGCTAAGCGCCCAGCCTGTTTGTCCTCTGGACGGAAAGTACAGTGTCAGTCACCGGTGACTGGCTGGACGCTTCCCATGTTAAACAGACAACGAAAAGATGGCTCATCCTAGGCCCCTCACTTTCAATCTCATCCACCTGGACCACAACCTGCGCTGCACACACACACACACACACACACACACACACACACTAAATCATAAAAGAAGCTACCGTATCTCTAGGCCAGCATTTCTCGACCTTGGCACGGATGACATTTGAATAAGGGAGAGGGGCTGCCCCGGGCATTGCAGGATGTGTGGCTGCATCCCTGGCCTCGACTCACAAGCTGACAGTGGTACACCTAGACCCACCCCCAGCCCCAGTCCCAGGCCCCGCAACCAGAAATGTCTATAGACTGTGCCATGTCCCCTGGGGCAAAGCCTTTGCTGATGGGAGCCTGGTCCTCGCCTCAGAGAGCTCCCAGAGGACTCACAGACCCAGAGCGCACGTGCAGATTTGCCCTGATGCTGAGACAGCAGCGGGGGAAGCCCTGCCCCGCCTGCCCTGAGGTGAGGGCCCGCGGGCTGCGGAGGGAGGAGAGACTGGGCGGTGAGAAGCGGGCAGATGTCCTGAACACAAATGAAGACGGAGATGTGGGCCCAGGCCTTGTCTGTATTCCGCAGGAGAAGCCGCTTTACCGCCGAGGTGTGGATGGAGCTGGTTTTTAATGATCTCCCCTTACTCTCCTCCACCACCAGGGCATCACAGAATCCATACATTGTAGGGAGCAGGGGAGCCGTCAGCAGCAATCGGACTTGAGATCTGGCTCGCAGCATCTGCTCCTGCTCCTCGTTATGAACGAGGCTGGGATTCGTTAATATCTCCGCTGCGGGTTCAAAGGGCTCTTCGGAGACAGGCCCTGCAAGACGCTCGCTCACAGGGTGAGCCGCAGGTCTCTCCTGCCCATTTCCCTGCCAAAATCCAAGGGCATCAGAGAAGCACTCTCCCGGCCAGGGCACTGGCATGCATCACACCGCCTGTGTTGACTCAATAACTGCACATGACCTGGCATGCCACATTCCTATCACAGTCTTCTGTACAAAACACGGAAAACAAAAAACACTGACAGCCAGTGCGGGCAAGGGTGCAGGAAGGTGTATATTCTGTACTTTTGGGGCAGAGTCAGTCTAACAAGGTTAATACACATCTGTGATCTTTGAAAAGTACGTGCCAGGATCCCATGTATTTCTTTCTACTTATGGGAACATATCATAAGGAAATAATCCTAACTATGGAAAGTCTCATATGTCCAAAACATCCATCATGTAATTACTTAGAATAAGGGAAAATGGAAACAACCAATTGTCTATGGTCAGATATTTTAGCTTGGTATATTGTAGTATATACATTCACTAGACTAATATACACCATTGAAATGCCATTTACACAGAAAAGCATCGTGCTATGCTAAAATGTTTATGCTCTGTCATTAAACAAAGAGAGAGAGAGAGTGAGAGAGACCAAATCATAACAGCAGCATAATATCAACCATGAAAATTAAAACGCTGGCAATAAAAAGCCTTCTGGAAGCAAACAGCTCCCAAAACACAGTGTTAGCTGTGACTGCGTATCAGAGGGAAGTGACTTATTTCTCTTTTCCTGTGCCTTCTGATGTCTCTTTTTAAATCATCTATTCTTTTACATTGGGAAAAGAACAATTTAAAGTCAAAATAATAATGGTAAACATACCCCTCCATACTCCCTTTATCCTGACTTTCCCTCTCAGCTTTCCTAAGATGCAATTGACATTCCACTGTGTAAGTTTAACAAGTTCAATGTGACGGTTTAATGCACGTATATATTACAAAATGATTGCCAGGGTAAGGCTAACACATCCTTCACACCACACATAATTACCGTCTTCTTGTTCCTGTTGTTGATATGGTGAGAACATTTAAGATTTAGTTTCTTAGCAACTTCCAGGTATATAATACACTGTTAGTTAATGTCACCATACTGTGTATTAGAGCCCAAGAACTTATTTATCTTATAACTGGAAGTTTGTACCCTTTGATCAAAATATCCTCATGTCCAAAAAGTGCTCCTCCCCCACCTCCCCACACACACACTGGCAAACACCAATCAGCTTTTTTAGATTCTATGGATAAGTGAGATTATTCAGTATTTGTCTACCTTCCTGTGACTCATTTTATTTAGCATAATGCCCTCAAGGTCCACCCATGTTGTTGCAAATGGCAGGGTTGCCTTCTCTTTATGAGTGAATAATGCCCGTGTGTGTGTGTGTGTGTGTGTGTGTGTGTGTGTGTACGTTCTATCCATTCATAGGACATTGACCTTGTCTCCATGTCTTGGCTGCTGTGTAATAACGCTGCAAAAACATGGGGTACCGATATCTTTTCAAGTGATCATTTCCTTTGGATACACAGCCACAAGTGAGATCACTAGATCTTACGATAGTTTGATTTTTGATTTTTTGAGGAACTTTCACATTGTTTTCAATAGCGGCTGCACCAATCTAAATACATTCTCGCCAACAGTGCACAAGGGCTCCCTTTTCCCCACAACTTGCCAGCATTCATCTCCTGTCATTTTTATAATCGCCATTCTATCGAGGAGGAGGTGTTATGTGGTTGTAGTTTTAATTTGCACTTCCCTGATGATTAGTGATATTGAGCCCCTTTTCATTGGCCATTTTTATACCTTTTTTTTTTTTTTTTAATTTCTATCCAGGTCCTTTGTTCATTTTTAAATCAAGTTATTGGAGGAGGGGGGTTACTTTTAAGTTTTATGAGTTTTCTACATATTTTGGATAATAAACCCTTATCAGATATATGATTTGTCAATATTTTCTTCCATTCTGTAGGTTGCATGTACATTTTATTCTTTCTTTTGCTGTTTTTAGTTTGATATAGTCCCACTTGTTTATTTTTGTTTTTGTTGCTTATAATTTTTGTATCACATCTAAAAAATTCATTGCCAAGACCAATGTCAAGAATCTTTTTCCTAATGTTTTTTTCTAATAGTTTTATGGTTTCAGGTCTTATATTTAAGTCTTCAATCCATTTCAAATTAATTTATGTGAGTGGTATAAGAAGGGGTCTGATTTCATCATTTTTATGTGAATATCCAGTTTTCCCAACACCATTCATTGAAGAGACTATCCTTTCCCCATTGAGTGACCCTAGTATATTTTTGTCCACAGAAATTACGAACAACTGTTGAATCTTAATCTCTGTATTATTTTTCTCCCTCAACTAGAATACAGGCTCCATAAGAGTAGGCAAGTTACTGAAAATACAAGTTAGACTATACGGCAGTAAAACAATAATGTTGTTCCCAGTGAAGTTTCATACACTAGCTGTGAGAGAGTAACTGGCACAACCTTTTGGGAAAACTATTTAGTCACATCTCTAAAAGATGAGGTTCTCCTGTCTTGTATCTAATGGATGCTACACCAAGGTACTGATTAAAAAAAAATTTTTTTTTAATTTAAAAATGCATAATAGGTCCACCAAAAGACATGCCCAAGAAAGTGCTATTCTATGATAGTAAATCCTGGATACTACTCAAACACGATAGAACAGGTTCACATACTGGAATATGCACACAGCAATGAGAATAAACAAACCACAACCACACACAGCACATGGCATCACAAATTTCATCCTGAGCAAAAGCCAGATCTCCCTTCAAAAAAAAAAAAAACAACAACGTATGATTCCACTACACGAATATAAAAGCAGGCGAAGTTATCTATGGTGTTTTAAGTCAGTGTTGTTAAGTTCTTACTTGGGAGGGGACATGTAGTGGCACAAGGCACACAGGACAGGCTTCTCAAACCTGATAACAATCCGCCTCTTGCCCTGTCTGTATGGGTGTGTTCACTTTGCGACAGTGGATTGGTGCCCTTTGCTCTGTATATGTTCTACCTCAATGAAATGTACTCCCTGCCAATCCAGGGCTGCTGAAGACAGAGAATCTTCTCTACAATTCTCTCTCTCCACTCACTACAAGCCTTGACCTGGAGCCCTGACAAGGCTAAACTCATCACACTCAGCATTCGCACTCATCACGTCCTGTCTTGTCTAAATGCTCCGCCTAGATTCCACAGCCCCTCACCCTCCTGTCAGCGGTGTCTGGGTCCCTGAACTCGGCATGACGGAGGTCACCCAGGGATGTCAGTAACGGCGGAGGGAAGCTGAAGTGGCCTGGCCACCAGCAGATGCAGAGATGAACACTGAGCTACTTCCCACCGAGACGTGGCTCAGGTCAGACGTCTGGCTTGCGAAGATTGCTCGGTTTCCTTTATAGACCAGGCCTCATCCTTTGCAGAACAACCCCAATAGGTCCTGGACCACCGAGCACCCCTTCTTCTTCACTCGTCTCAAACAAAAAGTCTGTAGACTCCAGAGGACAGGAGTCAGGTTTGTTTTGCTCCCTGCTGCCTCCTAGGTGACCAGCACAGGGTCTGGTACATAGCAGCCAGGCCAGTGTCTGTGGGGTCAATGTATGAACACATGAGCAAACAAGCATCACTACTGAGTCTGTGTGCCAGGGTCCGGAAACTAGAAAGGCCAGGATCCAGGTCCAGGATGCCCATGGAAATGAATAAAATATTTTAAAACACATACAGCGGTCTTTCTAAGTTAGGAACAAAATTTTAAACTACCAACCATCATATAAAAATCATACAATTAATCTAGAACCAGTAAAAACTGCCTTATTTACATGGTAACATGGGTAGCACTTTTATTCTCTCATTCACTGAAAGTGACATAGTTGACTGGTTAACAGTTATAGACCAGGTCGAGTTATAGCAAGACTAGCTGGCTCAGATGGGAGGTGCTGTCTTGGCCAAATAAAAGGATTGAACACCAACCAACCAGGCCACCAAGGTCACAAAGGAATCAATGAGCACAGAAAAGACCCAGAAACTACCCAATTGTCCCTTAGCAATGGGGCTATGGAAGGGCCCCAAATAGCCACATAAGTCTGTTAAATACACTTAGCTGTTTTCTCTCTCTATCTTGGAATGATTTCATCAATTTGGGTACCATTAACTAGAGGAAATTCAGCAAGGTGGGGTGAAACATAGTTTGAGAATTGGTTCAGTGGGCAATGGGATGGCTTTAGAACACGAAATATCTCCGTATCTTTGCTGAGCCTCATAAATTTTCTAAACTTTGGTGAGTCTTTGTTTTTGGTGTCCTCTGATCTCTCCACAATGATCTTCCCCACCAAGCCAAAGGGTTTTCTACTCCCCAAAGGGAGGACCAGGCAGTGTCACTGTCCAGCCCGTATCCCTCAGGCCCTCTCTGTGCTCCCAGCTGCCGGTATCTGCATCTCCGCACGCAAGGGAACACCTTCTGTGCAAGTAAACATCCTACACGCCCCCACCATTCCTCACCTAGCGCATGCTCTCTGCACCACGTCAGCTCCAACGCCATTTCTCTATAAACTAAGGCCATGTCAGGGTCAGTTTCCTCAGTTCAGCTGTGCAGGAAACACATCGATTTCACTGGAGAAGAAAGTCAGGCCAGAGCTGGCTGGGTTCAAGCCCTTTTGGAGACAGGAAGGTCTGTTGAGATGAACCCGAGGACTTTGTCATGGATTCTGTGGTGCTTGAGGGAAGAAGCATAATGCCCTGGAAGCTGGTCAGGAGTCCAGGGCTCTGCTAACCCCCAGCACCTGCACAGATACACACTCTGCAGAGCAAGGCCTGCCTGCCTCCCCGACGTGATGGCAGCCCTGCCGACATCGGAAAACAACGCACACACAATTTACAAGACAAAATGCTCGTTTTGTCCACAATTTTATTATTCGCTGGAGCTAATGGTGTTGGCAGTTTGGCGAGAATAATAATTCTCTAGGATTTTTCTGAAAAATACAGTCTGAGAACTACCTGCATTGGAATCACCTGACTGCTTTTTAAAATGCAGGTTCCTAGGTGCCGCTGTGGCTATCAGAGACTGAGCTCTCGGTGAGGAGGCTGGAGGCCACACTGTGAATCAGCCCACTAGGGGTGGGAGGGGTTCTTCCGAGGTTGTAAATCTGAGAAGCATGGCTCTAGCGCCTGGCTCTGGGCCGTGGCTGGGCATCTCACCCTGGCCGGCCGTTTTCACAACTGAGAGTGATCCCATCGGCATGGTGGAACAAAGGGAATAAAAAAATGAGGCCTCTGCCCTCTGCCTATTTGTTTTCTCCGTGTTCTCTCCGTGCCAAGACCGCCTGGCACACCTGCAGTAGGTTCTGCTTCCTGGCTCCAATCACAGGCACTGACAGACTCTGAATAAAGGCTGCTCACCCGCCACGTAATTATGCTGGGAATACTGGCAGTGCCTCTGCAGTGTGTCGTGCCGAAGATTGCCCAGGAAGAGGTTGCAAATTAATACAAATAGTTGTATAATATGTCCTTCCCTCCTCCCTCCCCCATTGTGCCAAAGATCCTTAGAAAGGATCAAGGGGGGAGGGGGGGGGGGTCACTGAGGGACACACCTGCACAGAATCATCGGGAAAGCAGCCAATCAAGTGAATTTAGACATGAGGATCTCCAGTAAGTCCCATCTCTATCCGTGGGAGCCCACCTTTCTCCCTCCCCAGAGAGGAACCACTATCCTCACGTCTGCCTCAGGCTCCTCTGGGAGGGACCAGGCCAGGAGCCGTGAGAGCACATGCTAGTCAGCACTCTAACACGGAGGTGCAGAAAGAGCATGTGTGTCGTCTCCCCCTGAACTGTGGCCCTGAGGACAGAAACGCTGGCTTTCATCTCTAGCTTCCAAGCCGGGCACCAGCGGGTTCTCAGCCATGGCAGTGTGTGTGTGTGTGGCGGGGGCGGGCGGGGGGGGGCGCCACAGGGAGGAGGGCAAGGAGCAGCCCATACACTCCAGCCTCGTTTTTTGAGATAAACTTCACATATCATTACTCTGTCCAAGAGACTCTATGGTGCCCCTGTTTTTAAACAGCACTTGGGACTGTAGGATTGTACAGCCCGGGACACTTGACCACGGAGAGAAAGAGAACTCACGGGCCCCATCACTGGAAGGCTGGGGAGTCCTTTTGGAAAGAGGAAAGTGGGGTGAGGGATACTTACACAGCAGAGTTGCTGCAGAACACAACGCAGAGACAAGGGGAAGGGGAAAAGGCGCAGGGACAAAAGAACGGGCCATCCCTCCAAGGACTTGGCCCATCTGCGTATCCCACTTGTCACAGGTGACTTATGCCCCCACCCCCAAATGTGGGTCAAATTAAAAATGTGCAAAGGATGCTTTTTATTTATTTATTTTTTTTTTTGGAAATATATTTTTATTGATTTCAGAGAGGAAGGGAGAGAGAGAAAGAGAGAAACATCAATGATGAGAGAGAATCATTGATTGGCTGTCTCCTGCACGCCCCCTACTGAGCATTGAGCCCGCAACCTGGGCATGTGCCCTTGACCAGAATCAAACCTGGGATCCTTCTTCAGTCCTCAGGCTGACACTCTATCCACTGAGCCAAACCAGCCGGGGCCAAAGTGTGCTTTTTAAACGAACCAAGAGAGAGCTTGCCACTTAAAGGAATCCTAGGGCAAACACATCTGATGGAGACACAGCAAGGTCTTTCTCACTTCAAGACGCTTGGGCCTGCACTTCCCATCCGCTGCCTGGAACACAAGCACCTCCCTCCTCTCCTGGTTCCCTCCCAGCATCAGTGGTCCCAGAGCCAGTGCCTTCCCAGCGGCATTCCCCAACCAGAGCAATTCACCAGCCCCTTCCCCCTCCCACACACGTGACCCAGCACCTGTACCTCTACCTGGAGCACTTTTCTCAGCTTACCTGAGTCATTATTTGTGGCTGTTTTTCTGTCTGCCGCGCTAGAGCGTCAACTCCAGGAGGACACAGACGGTGTCTAGCTTCTTCACCCAGCGACTTAGCAAAGGCCTGGCACGTAGCTGGCATTTGGAGAACATTTTTGCGCCAACAAATCACCATGCCCTGTGCTGACTGTTTATTATCGTTAGGTTTCCCTCCACCACGCCGGCCTGCTTCGGCTGTAGTGAGGTACGGGGCCTCCGGCAGCCTGTAATGGGGTGGAACTGAGGAGTGGTGTCTGTGGTGGACAGAGGAGCAAAGGCCTGGCCAACCCTGCTAAGTATTTTCCTGTTGATCCCAAAACCAACCAGAGGCATTTGCCGGGCCCTGCGAGAGCTTCCCCGAGGACAGTGACGCGGAACCATCCACCCCAAAGCCGGCCCCGGACCACTCCCCAGAACCAGACGAGCTTTTTCTCCTCTGAGGTGGGCTGGAGGCAACTGGATCGGAGCTAAACGTTAAACGCGAAACCAATTAGGGCTTCGCTGGCACCCAGGGCTCCCCGGGGAGCCTTCACACAACTGGGATTTCAGGCACGGTGGGGCGCAGCCCTCCACTCAGATACACGCGGTGAGCGGGGCCGGTTCCAGGAGAGGCCCGGTGACTCTGGGAAATATGAAGGGAGGGACTTCTGTGCCAGGAGCTGCGTCTGGAAAATAGCGGGCTGGACCACGTGGAACCTCACACAGCCTGACAGCAATGGAGTGAGAACAGCCTCAAAGATAATGGAACAAACTTCCCCAGCCTTTCTCCAAGATATTTCTCTCTAGCTGGGTGCCAGCGACTCACTCATGCTCACAGAGCATACGGGACGAGAAGCAAATCACAATAGCAGGGACATCAGCCACTGAAAGATCATGAGCACCTACCTGCCTGGGGCCATGGGTTCACTCAGTCCTCCTCAAAAACCCCACAAAGTAGCGGGGGCCCCACCGGTTTCACAGGACCCACGTGTAAGCTTGGCAAGACTGGAATGTGAACGCGGGTTAAGAGTGGGCTCGTCACCGTGGCGTGACTCCACCACAGGAGCTTTGAGAGTGTTCGATTTGAAATATTCTATTGAGGAAATGAGTAAGAAATGACTTATTATAAAACATTCAATTGCCAACATTACTTTGTTTCCCCAGCGAAGAAGGAATAGCTCAGTCGATGATCAGGTCCCACCCCACAGGAGAGAATTGCAGGTCCAGTGATCCATCTAGGACCTCTTGTTGCCTTTGAAAATAACCTCACCAGCATATAGGAGAGTTCTTATCCCCCCCAGCAATCCCAGTAAACTGCAGTACTGGGGAGGGGGAGGGGCAGGGCTTGGGAGGACAGGGGGACGCCAGGAACTCAGCCTGGGAAGGTCAGCTGGGACAAGAAGCTCCGCCATCCCTGCCAGGACAGCACCGGCCTTTCTCCGCCAAGGGCAAGCTGCAGGCAGCGACAGAGAGCACAGAGCGGCTGCAGGCCTGTCCACTTCCAAAGTGACCCTTTCTCGCGGCTCCCGTGAAATAATTATTTCTATCAGTGGTCATCTCATACAGGGGATTTAAGAGAGCGGGTTCATTAAAGAGAGTCAGGATCACAAACTCATGTAAGTCCCCTTGAACCTGTTTAATCAAAATGATTTTCTGCTATTCTCTATTACAAGCCCAGTTTCTGTGGTGACAGATTAATGACTGATCCACTAAGCCACACACCTCTCTTGTCACCAACCCCTCAGACTGCGGCCAGCCACCATCCCATCAATAAGCCCCACTTCTCCTTGAAACTCATTACAGTGGAGCCGCGAAGATCAGATGGGCAGGTCAGCCGCTCGCCGACACCCCTGTTCTGCTAAGGAGACCACCAGATCCTGGGGGGAAGAAGAAAGCGGGCTGGCCCTCGTGGTCTTATTAGAATTACAAACCCGGGCCACTCCGGAGTAAAACAGGAGTAAATGCCGGGGAAAGCCGCGCCTCGGGTTCTTTGAGCCTGCGGAAGGTAATTATCCTGGAGCTGAATGCCAGGGCTGGTTTCACGTGCGCAAAAGAAAGAAAATGCCATTTCTGGTGTAAGCATCAAAATTATTTTAATCAGCCGAAACCGGTTTGGCTCAGTGGTAGAGCGTCGGTCTGCGGACTGAAAGGTCCCGGGTTTGATTCCGGTCAAGGGCATGTACTTTGGTTGCGAGCACATCCCCGGTAGGGGGTGTGCAAGAGGCAGCTGGTCGATGTTTCTCTCTCATCGATGTTTCTAGCTCTCTATCTCTCTCCCTTCCTCTCTGTAAAAAATCAATAATATGTGTGTGCTTTTTTAATTATTTTAATCAAATCAGGAACTCATTATTAGCAGATGATAAGGCCTGTCGTGACCCCTGCAATAAGCTGGTGGCTTCCTAGTCTACTTTGTTTCAACTTACGGTTCCTCACTAGTTACCCCTCCCCAGGAAGCAGGAAAGACGTGCAGTGCGCTACCCGTGGAGGCTCACGCCCTCGTCCGCTCCATTCTTGTGCACAGTGAGCGCCCAGAAGCCGACTTCCTGGTGCCAGCCAGGCTCCTCCGCAGCCGCTCCATTAACTCCGGGCAGGGGACTTACCTCCCCGTAAGTCAGGGACAGTAATGGCATTTCTCTCCTAGGACTTGTTATAAATTAAATGAGGTGATATAGGTAAAGGACCTTAAACAATGTCCTGCACACTAAGTGCTTCATTGATGTTAGGTATTATCTATTTCTGCAATGTTTTCATTTTTAATTACAATCAACACATACTACCTTTGCAAGAAAGACTTATTTCAAAAGAAAATACGGTAACAAAGAAATGTGTGCTAGCGTATGATGAAGTGTTTCATTCAGCAGAAAAGAGGTTACCGGAGTAAAGAGGAAACTTTATCTTGCTCACCCTTAGAGCCAACCACCCTGGTGCATAGTAGACAGTCAAATATTTGTTGGAATGAATGAACATACAGATGAATGTTTGAATAAACAGAGGAAAATTTCCTTACAGCAATAGGTATGGGAAGCCAAATATTGAAAATATACAGGGGGGGGAAATCAGGAGAATGGCTGTGGCATCATGACCCCTCCATCTCAAACCACAGAGAAATTAAATGCATGACAGTTGGAAATGGGAAATAATTGTGCAGCTAAATGCGAACATCTATCCTTCTTCATCTTCTCCTCCTTCATACTGTATTTGTGCAAAAGTCTGGGTCTCCATCTGGCCTAAACATCCCAAGGGCCAGTCGTTATAAAAAGAATGATAAATTCTATAATTGGAAAATTAATTAATAAAAAAAGAATGATGGCCAACCTAATAGACCACCAACATATTTAAGGAGCAAACATCTCCTAACATGATAACGGTATGTTGTTCCTGAATTCATTGCTCCAGGTAATAAGCCATGAAGACATCCTGAGATGTTTCTTCTGGAAAGGAAAGTGGTTCTTTGTGTACCTAGAGGACCTCTTCAAAGCGGTAAATACCGGCTACCAGGACAGCTCTGGCAATGTCACAGCACACAGCACAGGCTGGGGGCATGGGGCACACAGACACCATCATTTCTACTTCCAAGTCAGCTCAATAACAATACCAATGGGCATCATCAGCTCTCCAAAGGGAGCCTTCAGTTCTCAGTTTCACAAGTTCAAAAATTACTTCCAAATCTCTGTCCCCCAAGTGCAAAACAATGATGAGTCTCAGGAAAGGCAAAAAGTTCCCTTTCACGATGACGATCAAAAGCTGACAAGCATCGCAACAACCTCAGGGCAGTTTTCCCAAGTCATCGGTAGCTTCAACAGAACAACAGCAGGGAAGCTGAGTTTTATTAACCTCTGGCAAGGCCTGGCTCAGGGAAACTATAGACTGGCTGAGCAACGGGCCTGGCTGGGGCTTGGTTGTCCACTGAACAGCAGGTTTCTACAGAAAGCAAGCTTCTACCCCCTGGTCCCAGGGACTGAGGCTCTGTGGATATTCCAAATAAGTGACCCATATGAAGACACCTGACCTTGGCCTAAAAGATTATCTAGTTTGAGTTTCACAACACTTTAAAGAGGTTCATGGTCTTAAATTATGTCTGTTCCATGGCTAGCATCAGAGGACCCCATAAAGCATATAAAATGATTGTAATTGAAGATATTTGGGATTTTTAAACATTTTTAGATGTTTTTAATGTTATTATGAGTTAAATTTTCACTTAAAAACAATATATACTGCAATACCAGACAGCAATATGTTCACCAACACAGTTTCTAGGACAATGGAAACTAAGGAGAAAATAAACAAATGGGACTGCATCAAAATAAAAAGCTTCTGCACAGCCAAGAAACCATCAACAAAAGCCCACTGCATGGGAGAACATATTTGGCAATGATATGTCTGATAAGGCGTTAATCTCCAAAATTTATAGGGAACTTGTACAACTTAGCAAAAGGAAGATAAACAATCCAATTTAAAAATGGACAAGGACCTAAATAGACACTTCTCCAAAGTGGATATACAGAAGCCAAAGAAGCATATGAAAAAACTAAAGGCCTGGTGCATGAAATTTGTGCACTGGGGAGGGGGGAGGGGGGAGGGGGTCCCTCGCCCAGCCTGCACCCTCTCCAATCTGGGACCCCTGTGGGATCGTATCTAAACCGGAAGTCGGACATCCCTCTCACAATCTGGAACTACTGGCTCCCAACTGCTCGCCTGCCTACCTGCCTGCCTGATTGCCCCAACCTCTTTTGCCTGCCAGCCTGATCACACCCTAACCACTCCCCTGTCAGCCTGATCAATGCCTAACTGCTCCCCTGCCAGCCCAGTTGCCCCCAACTGCCCTCCCTCCCCTGCAGGCCTGGTCACCCCTAACTGCCCTTCCCTGCTGGCCATCTTGTGGTTGCCATCATGTGACCACATAGGGGCAGACATATTGTGTAAGGGTGTGATGGTCAATTTGCATATTACCTCTTTATTATATAGAATGCTCAAAGTCACTAGTCACCTGAGAGATGCAAATCAATACAACAATGAGGTACCACCTTACACCTGTCAGAATGCTGTCATCAACAAATCAACGAATGACAAGTGCTGGAGAGGATGTGGAGAAAAGGGAACCCTCGTGCCCTGCTGGTAGGAATGCAGACTGGTGCAGCCTTGGTGGAAAAGTGCATGGAGTTTCCTCAAAAATTAAAAATAGAAGTCCCAATTGACTCAGTGATTCTACTTCTAGGAATATATCTCAAGAAATGAGAAACACCAATCAGAAAGATTACATGTACCCCTATGTTCATAGCAGCACAATTTACAATAGCTAAGATTTGGAAACAGCCCAAGTGCCCATTAGCAGATGAGTGGATTAAAAAACTGTGGTACATCTACACAATGGAATATTACACTGCTGTAAAAAATAAGAGACTCCTACCATTTGTAACAGCATGGGTGGACCTGGAAAGCAAATAAGCCAGTCAGAGAAAGCTAAGTATCAAATGACCTTGCTCATTTGGAGAATATAATGAACAACATAAACTGGTGAACAAAAATAGATCCAAAGACAAAGAAGCATCAAACAGACTGCCAAACCTCAGAGAGGAGGCAGGGGAGATCAACCAATGAACCTGCCTGCATATAAACATAACTGATGACACAGACAATAGAGGGGTGAAGGCCTGGGCTGGGCGGGGGCAGGGTGAGAGAGGTCAATGTGCGGGGGGGGGGGGGGGGGGGGTGAACATATGTAATATTTTCAATAAAGATTTTTTTTAAAGAATATATGCTGCTTAAAATATTAGTTTTATACCTAAAATTACTCCAGAAACAAAGAACAGCACATTTGAACAGAGACACTTTTCTCTTTTTGTTACGCTTTGGACATTTTTTCAGCATTTAAGGCAGTAGCTCCTAAACATAAGAATGCTTGTTTAAATACAGATTTCCAGCACGCGTCCCAGAAAGGTGGGTGAGAACCGCAGGGGAGGAGCCGGGTGCTGTAATTAACAAGCACCAGGTGAGCGGCATGGTACGTCAGGCTTGGAGAACACCTGATCCAAGGATAAAAAATATCACCATTTTCAAGAAAGATGGGAAATGAAGAAAAGTCCAATTTTAAAAATTTAAAGACAAATGGGAAATAAGAGTAACGTCGTGCCAAACCGGTTTAGCTCTGTGGATAGAGTGTCGGCCTGCAGACTGAAAGGTCTCAGGTTCGATTCCAGTCAAGGGCATGTACCTTGATTGTGAGCACATCCCCAGCAGGGGGTGTGCAAGAGGCAGCTGGTCGGTGTTTCTCTCTCATCCATGTTTCTAGCTCTCTATCCCTCTCCCTTCCTCTCTGTAAAAAAATGTGTGTGTATAAAGAGTCATGTCATGCTCATGGGACACTGACAGGAGAAAGCCTCGGACAGGCACAGGAGCTCAGTGAACAGTTCCACGTGTCTAAGACCACGGCCCCTCTCGGTGTGACCCAGCAACCTGCAAACCACGCCATCTCATCTGCAAAGGGCCCTTCCTCTCTGTGCCTGGCCCCACTCTCCCATGTGGAACAGAGTTAAGCATCTGCTCTGTTCCTCACCGCTTTCTAAAACAAATGAAAATGATTCTACTCTCTGTGAGTCCATGAATGACACTCCTTTGGGGCATCTTTGGGGCAATCTGGGCACCTTTCTCAGCCACGAGCAAAGGCAGTCAGGGCAGTCAGTCCAAGGCTCCTCGACGCTGGACGGAAGGGAGTGAAGATGGTGTGCAGGGCAGGAACGGGGAGAGAATGGCAGGAATCCCATGGGCAGGTGGGAGGAGCAGGAAGCGTATCTGCTGCACAACTAAGCCACCCCCCACCCCCCATAAACTGTGGAGGCTTATTTGAAAGCACCTCTCAAAGAGAAGCAACCCCCAGGAAGGAGAGAGAGAACTACACCCCCACTCAAGGCTGTGGCACACCTTCTCCTCTGGAGAGACGCTTTGTGGGAAGTACAGGAAACCATTGGGATTCACTGGAATCCTCAGACTCTCCCCCCCGCCAGGAATGGGGCTACCCAGCATGGGGCTGAGGGCACTCCAGGGAAAGAGGGTGACGCCCACACATCTCCCACCTCCCAGAGCCCCGTGCCCACCCATGAGAACAGAGGCTCCCAGTGGTACATATCATACAACTTCTCCCTAGCCACCCGCGGGGCAGCCCAGGAAGGAGCTGGCAGCAGCTCCAAGGCAGAGGGGTGCCATCTGCCTGCGGGAGAGGCCGTGCAGGCGCCCTCTTGCCCCTGCACCCGCCGGGGCTTACCTGGGGGGCAGCAGCCAGACCCAGACGTGGGGCAGAAACAGACAGCGGATGTGCTCTGGGTGCCCGGGAATGACTTCCTCCCCTCGGGGCTCCCCAGGGGGGCAATCCGGCCACCCAGTCTCCTCCTCAGAGCAGGGGCCCAACTCCAGGAGCTCCTGCTCCCTCTCCCTCCCCCTAAAGATGCCAAAGGTCAAAGCCACCATGTTCCCCAGCCCGCTGCCATGTCCAGTCCAAACGCCTGGAGCACCTGGAACACCTGGCTCCCTCACCAGTAAGCGGGGCTCCCCTCCAAGCCTCGCCCCTGCAGCGCACCCTAGAGATGGCCCATTCAGCGCTGCCCAGGAGGTTCTGGACGGGGCTGGGCAAAGTCAGCCATCCGCCTCAGAGAATTCAGAGGCTGCAGGAGCCTCTCTCCGCCGCCGCTCACTGTTCATCCCACGCTCAGTCCGGCGGCCTCTCCCCGTCCTACAAACGCCCACACCTGGCCGGCAGGTAACGGGCAGCAGGTAACAGGCAGAGAGGCGCGGGCCTCCCAAGTTCCCCTTGCAAGTTCTCAGCGCCCAGGGCTGATAGAGGGGGTCAGACAGCCCGGGGCCAGGACCAGCAAGCCGCCCCCGGAGGCCTGCCCAGCCCCCCCGCCCGCCCGCCCGCCCGCCCCGGGCCCCTCGCGGGGGCTGCCGGCCCGGGACTCACGTCTCGGAAGCGGTTCCAGTACTTGTCGCGGTCGTACTGCGAGACGGTGCTCAGCCACTGGTCGTTGTCCAGGAAATTGCCGTTGGGGCCCGCGCGCCCCGCCAGCGCGTCCAGGCGCCGGCCGTGCACCTGCAGGAGGCACCACGCCGCGGCCGCCAGCACCGCCATCGCCGGCATCTGCGGGGGGGGGGGGGGGGGGGGGTGAGCGAGCTGGGCCCCCGCCGCCCCGGCGACAGGGCGGGGGGAGGGAGGGTCCGGGGGGCGGGGGTCATCTCTCACCCAAGGGGGGGGGGCGCCTGTCCAGGACCTGGAGACCCGGGGACCCCTCTCAGGAATGGGGGGGGGGGGGGGGGCACTCCGTTATAAATGAAGAGGCTGCGCCACAGATTGGGGGCTGCTGTCAAACTAGGGGAAGCCCCGCCAGCTATTCTGCGGGCGCCCCGGATGGACCCGCTGCTCCGCACCGCCCGGAGCCGGGGACCCGCCGCCGCCTCCCGCGGACGGAGGGCGCCCGGGGCTGATAGAGGGGTCAGCGGGCTCCGAGCGGCATCAGGCTCGGGCAGCACTGAAGGGGGGTACCCGCAGCGGGGAGGCTCTCCCTGCCCACCCTGCCGCCTCGGCTAGAGGGGTGCGCGGAGGCACCCCAGGCCCCCGACCCTGCAGCCCGAGGTGGTCGCGGGCACCCCAACTGCGCCAAGTTGGGGCGCGGGGTTTGGCGGGCACGTACCTTGGGGGCTGGCCCGTGTCCCCGCGTCCGAGTGGCGGGAGCTCCTGTGGTCCGGTCGCGGGGAAGCTCTGGCCTCGCTCCTGCTCCTGCCGCCGCCGCCGCGCAGTCCGCGCTTTGTGAGCGGCAGCGCTGGCTCCCGGCTCTGGCTCGCTCGGGCGCGGCGCCCGCTGGCGGAGGAGCCCGAGCGCGAGCCGAGGCCTCTGGCGACCCCTGGCGGCCGCACGGTCGGTGCCTCCGGACCGGGAGCCACCCCCTCCCTATACACACACACACACACACACACACACACACACTCACTCACACACACACACACTCACACACACACACACACGCACTCCACACACACACACACACATTCACACACACCACACTCACACTACACACACAACTACATACACACACTCACCACACACTCACACCACCTACACACACACACTCACACATCACACACAATACACTCACACATCACACTCACACACACACACCGCACACACACTCACACATCACACCACTCACCACTCACACTCACACACACACTCTCAAACACACAACTCACACACACTCACACACACACACACAACACTCACACCACACCTCACACACACACACACACACACACACTCTCACACACACACTCACACACACATACACACATACATACACATACACACACACACACACTCACACACACACACACACTCACACACACACACACACACACACTCACACACACACTCACACACACTCACACACACACACACACTCACACACACTCACACACACACACACACTCACACACACTCACACACACACACACTCACACACTCACACTCACACACACACACTCTCACACACACACTCACACACACTCACACACTCACACACACACTCACACACACTCACACACACACACACACTCACACACACTCACACACACACACACACACACACTCACACACACACTCACACACACACACACACACACACACACACACACACACCGCCCTGGAATGTGGTTATTTATCCACATCCTCAAAGCAGGACTGAAACAAGCTTTCAGGCCCAAGCTGGTGAGAGACAGCTAAGGGGCGTGAGGATACAAGGTCCAAAAGCCAGCCAGCACGGAGGCATTCTCAAAAGGAAGGTCGTGGGGCCGCCCCCGGAGTTAGTCACCTTGGTGGGGAGAGGATGGGGCTCCTTAAAACAGGGATTCCTGGCTCACGCCCCAAACTTGCTGAATGGGCATTCTGTAGGTGGGTCTCCCTGAGGTGAGTGAATTTCTGCCCTGCCCACCCCAGGCCCTGCACCCACCCGTGTCTCTGCACTTCATGTCCCATGCTCGCTGCTGACCAGTCCCTTAAGACAGCCCTTCTGGCCTCCATTTCCATCATTTCTAATCCTCGCCCTACATTGGCCCGGGGGGTTACCTTGGAGTTCTTCTGCACTGGAGTCCTCGTCTGCTGAACTGGCCTGTCAGGTCTCCCTCAGGGAAGGGAGGAAAGGGGAAAACCAGGCCAGGCTGCAGAGGAAGGACACACAAGCAGGAGGCTGCTCAGACAGTTCACCCCCAGTCACTTTCCAGATTCTCAGCCATGTCTGGTCCAATGGGGCTGTAAGGCCAGGCCAGCGTGGCTCAGTGGTTGAGTGTCAACCTATGAACCAGGAGGTCACGGTTTGATTCCGGCACATGCCCAGGTTGCCAGCCCAATCCCCAATGTGGGGCGTGCAGGAGGCAGCCAATCAATGATTCTCTCACATCATTGATGTTTCTATCTCTCTCTCTCCCTCTCCCTTCCTCTCAGAAATCAATAAAAACATTTTTTTAAATAGGGCTGGAAGGGAATTCATGCAGTCCCCCTGTCTGCATACAAGTGACACTTGCTGTCTTTCTCATGTACAATCACACCCCATTCCATAGACACCCAAGTGATCTTTCAGAACCAATCTGACACACTCATCCCTCTCCCCTCAGCACACACTTAACGCTCTTCGTGTTGCTCTCCTGATAAAGACCCAACAGTTGGCAGGAGCGCCCATGCCCTGCACCCCTGGCCCCTGCCTGCCTCTGCTACTGCCTCTCATGCCACACCCCCTCCTCCCCTGACTTCCTGGACAGGCTGGCGTTGCTGTGGACCTGAGAGGAGGCGGACGCCCTCCCGCACTTGTGCTCACTTCTGCCGGGCCACTGCCCACCCCCACCCCCAGCACAGGCTTCATCAATCCCCCCAGCTTATTCCTCGGGACCTCTTCCCAGGAGCTCTCGCTGAGCCTGTAGACCAGGCCGGGTCGCTGGCAACACTCTCCTGGAGAGCACACTGCTTCTCCAGCTGTGAGCTCACTGCACTCGAGATCACTGCACGTGGCTGCTCCCCGTCTGGCCGGAGCTTCGTGAGGGCAGAGGCCATGTTTGGCTTGTTCCCTGCTGCTTCCAGTGCCCAGCACTAAGCTCCTAACACAGAGCAAGTGCTCAGAAAATTATCTGAAGATAATGAATGAATGGCACCACTCGTGGTCTGAAAACCACACTCCTCAGCCAACCTGCCCCAGCGGGTGTGATGTGGTCAGCGGTAAGCGGTACTGCAAATAGTTTAATGCATAGCAGTTGGATTAAGGTTTTTTGTTTTGTTTTTTTCTAGAAAGTAGCAGATGCTTCTCTCAACATTACTCTGACTGATTTACATTCCTAGAGGCATTCTTTTTTTTATCATTATTATTGGTTGATTTTAGAACTGATTTGAGAAAGAGAGAGAAACATCGATTTGTTGCTCCACTCAGTGAATCCATTTGGTTTCTTCCTGTACGTGCCCACAACCTTGGCGTACTGGGACAAAGCTCTACCGAACTGAGCTACCCGGTCACAGAGCCTAAAGCATTCTTGAATGGGAGAAAGGGGAGTGGAGCCACAGCTATCTGCTGGGGACTACACGTCACCCACAGTTTTTTTACCATGGGAATACTTTAGGTGTGGCAGTGCCATGTTCTGGGTATGTCAAAGCAGAAGAGAGGCTTAGAAATGATGGCGAGAGCATTTTTTTATTTTCAGAGAAACCCAAGGAAGAAGCCACTTCCCCATTTCTCTGCCCAGTTTGATGGCAAAACTTCTCCAATACTTGTCCCTCGATGTCTTTTCAGCCTCCTCCTCTCCAATTCATTCTTGCACCCACTCCAGCCTGCCTTCATCCTCCCTGACTAATTGAAATGACTTGTCGCCATCAGCAACCTCCTCCAAACCTCCAGACTCAATGGGCAGCCCTCAGTCTTCCCCTACGTGGCCTCTGAGGAGTTCAGCGAGGCTCCTGTGACACCACTTCTCCTGCCTCAGGCTCCCCTGCTCGCCACTCTCATTCCCACGTGTGGGCCAGAGCTTCTCGGGGCTCAAGCCTCCAAACTCAGCTCTTTCTGTCTAAACCACATGTGTCAAACACAAGGCCCGCGGGCCAAATCCGTCCCGCCAGGCCTTGCAATGTGGCCCGCACCGCGCTGTCATCACTGCACTCCGCTGCGTTTCCATCACAATGACAGTTTATGACTGTTCAGTAAACCATTCGGCCCGCGATTTAGGCTGGATTTTAGATTTTGGCCCCTTCTCTGATTGAGTTCGACACCCCTAGTCTAAACCCTTTCCCCGGGCGCTCACGCCAGTCCTGTGCTGAGATTCTCCAGTTGTATTTCCAGCCCAGAGGATCTGATGACTCCCATGCCTCCAACTGCAGACTGACGTCTCCTCCATATTCCCAGCCTGTGCTCTGAGTCATCCCTATCCCCACAAACATACCTCCATCCGTGGAGCTGTGAGACCCAGGGACCTAGGAGCCATCTTCAGCCCCTCCGTTTGCCTCGCCCCTCACTCCAGTCAATCATCAAGCTCATCCATCCCACTTCCAGGCACCCTCCAGTCTGTCCTCCTCACTCCCCTCCACCAGCACCACTGGGACAACCGGCCACCTGGCCATCACCTCTCACTGGGAGGGCTGCAGTGGCTTCTTGGTTAGTTTCCTTGACTCCTTCCTTTCCACACCAACCCATTAACCACTCAGGGGCCAGAGTAATCTTTTCAAAACAGAATTGACTCCCTGCACACAACCTCTCAATGGCTCTCCATGACACTAAACAAAAATCCAAACCCCTTCCCATGGTAAAACCCTGCACCATCTGGTCCCCTCCCCTCCCTTTCATTTCCTGATCTCTGGCCACTCCTTGTCATGGTTTGGCACACCAAGCATGTTCTGACCTCCGGTGCTCACCTGGCTGGGCCTTCTGCCTGGAGTGGCCTCTCCTGCTCTCCACAGGTTAGCTCCTTCCTGGCCATCAGATCTCTACTCCAATGACACACCACAGTGAAGCCACCAACCCATCTAAAATGGGCCCTCCAGCCCGGCCAGTGTGGTAGAGCAGCGACCTATGAACCAGGATGGTCACTGCTGGCTTCCCAGTCAGGGCATATGCCTGGGCTGTGGGCTCGGTCCCCAGTGTGGGTCATGCAGGGGGCAGCCTATCAATGATTCTTTCTCATCATTGGTGTTTCTCTCTCTTCCTCTTCCCACCTCTCTGAAATCAATATAAAATATGTATTTTAAAAATAAAATGGGCCTCCACATTCTAGCCACATCTCTACTCTATGCTTGCACCTGGTAGTTCCCTAAGAGTCGTTTGTTCTGTTGTCTCTCTCTTCCCCAATTTGAATTATTACTTCTATGAGGGGAAAACACATTGTCTTTTTTGACTCTTGTAGCCCCCAGCTTATCTCAGAGCTTGACATTCAATGGGCGCTCAATAAATATGCATCCAGTAATTGAATGGATGAATGAAACTAATTCCGCAACCCTTAATGCATTCTTAAGTTTGAAAACTCTGTCTGGAGACATTTCCTTTGGTTTCCCTTAAATCTCTGGTTCTACAGATCCACGCGTTGCTTTTTTGGCAGGGCCTGTCCCCAGACTAATCAGAGGGCATCTGCTCTGGGCCAAGCTCCAACCTTACAACTGGAATCTTCCCCGTAACTACCTACCACAGGGAAAGAGCAGCCAGAGCGCCAGGGGCAGTGAGGGAGCTGGCTCCGGCTGGCGCAGAGAAAGGAGGTAACCTTGGGACCGGGGTGAGGCGCTGGGAGCTGGAGGCCTGCCATCAACCCAGCCAGCACTTGAGGGGAGAGATGTCAGATTTATTCAGCCGCAGGAAGCACCCGGGACTAAAATCAATACTGAGCCTTGGGGCTGTATTTCTGCTTTTCATTGGCCAACGCAGAACTGTAATAACTCCTTGTTTTAGCATAGGCCCTCTTTCCACAGAGCCCCACGGGTCTTATTTTTGGTTTAATAGGTCCTCAAGCATGAACTACTATGTGGTCGGAAGCAGACATAACCACCGCCATTCTGTGCAGAGGATGGGGGAGCACAGAAAGGTTGGATGGATTGCTGAAGGTCGGAGAAAGAGAAAAAGATGGATCTAGGCGTAGGAGTTCAAGGGGTGGCCCCCACTTCACGATGCAGTGTTGGCCAGGATGCGATTCGCCTGTGGGCTCCATCTGATAAAAGAGGTGCCTATAGTACTTACCTTGTCATCAACCCAAATTTATTCTTAGCTGCACACTCATATATCGACCTGCTCCATGTGGCTGTCATGCTGGCACTTTGAATTCGGTGTGTCCAAAACTGAATGCTCACGATACAGCCCTTGACCAAACTTGCTCCCCTCCTCATGCCCCCCCCCCCCCCCCACACACACACACACACCTCTTAGGAAAACTACTACTACCACTCCCCAAATGCCAATGTAATCCTGGCCTCCTCCTTGGTTCCTACTTTCAATAAATCACCAATATGCCAAGACTGTCTTTGCAATATTTCCGGTTCCACTCACTCTTCCCCACCTGTCGAGTCTACTCCCACCACCTTTCACCAGCACTTCACAAAGCCCCTTATGAAGGGCCTCTGCTTCTGGGTTGGCCATTCATTGTCCATCCAGGCACCAGGGTGGCCCTCTCTCAGTTCAAATGTGGTCACTTCTCTCTCCTCACCATCAAGTACCTCATTATCACCATCTGTGCACCCGGCTAAGCCCATCTCTCCCACATACCTCCTCCTCACCCCCCTCTGATCACCTGCACCCTGCCCCCTCCTCCTCAGGGCCTTTTGTGAGGGGCTCCCTGGAGTCGGGATGCTCTCCTCCCTCCCTGCCCTTCTCAAGGCCAGTCCCCACTCATCCTTCAGGGACTGACATTCAATGGGTGCTCAATAAGTATTGAATGTTAGGCTGTGAGATAAGCCTTTTTCCATGTCCTCGGGAAAAGCTCTCCTGGCCTGACAACCTCATGGCACTCAGCACAGCTGTGTAATGTCCATCTCCCACTAGGCATTCAGGGGAACAAGAGCAGGGGCCAGAAGTGTGTCTATCTCATTTGCTGCTGAACCCCCGGTGCTTTAAAAAGCACCAGGTACATAGTAAGTGCACAATCAATATTGACTGAATCAGTGAATGCTCATGGCTCAATGTGTTTATTTCTTTCTCTTCTTAGAAGCTAAGATGTTCCCAGGTTTATGTTATCTATACTACAATAATAAAAGGGTAATAGGTTAATTAGACCAGGAGACCATCCTGAAGTCCTTCCAAAGCCATGATGGCAAAGCCGAGGCAGATGTGGTTAGAGGCGATCAGGTCGGGAGGGGAGAGCAGTTGGAGGTGATCAGGCAGGCAGAGGGGAGTAGTTGGGGGGCGAGAAGGCTAGCAGGGGAGGCAGTTGGGGGTGAGCAGGCCAATATCAGAGTGGTTAGGGGTGATCAGGCAGACAAGCAGGTAAGCAGTTAGGAGCCAGCAGTCCCGGATTGTGACAGGGATGTCCAACTGCTGGTTTAGGCCTGATCCCACAGGGGACATCCCCCAAGAGGTCTCAGATTGGAGTGGGTGCAGGCCAGGCTGAGGGACACCCTCATGCACAAATTTCATGCACCAGGCCACTAGTATCTTAATTTAACAACAACAACAACAACAAAAAACTGTGGATAGAAAGTGGAGTGACATGATCTCCCCACTCCTAGGCTATTCTGCAGGTTTGAGGGTAATGTTGCTACATATCCTGGCCCCAACAAGAGGAAAATTAAATAGATGCATTTCTTGACACTAATGAGAACAGCTCACCCAGCAGGACCTGTAACTTTTATGAATGCATCGATTTCCCCTATTGGTTATATATGTGTATTCAGCAGAGCTCACTCCATCTCCCCACTGCCCCCAGTGCCAGCAACACCCCTCACACATACTTAGTTGCTTTCTTCCCCCCATGCAGAACCATGGCAAATGGGCAACTCAGCTTGGGAAGAATTGATTTTACGCAAATAATACTTCACAAATAGACAAAAATAATCTTCGGAAAAGCCTAATGGCCAAGCCACTACCCAGGGACAGAGCAGAGGGAGGGGCATTCCTAACCACAGAGAAAACATCTTGAGGGTAACAATACCAGTAACCTTTGGTGATGTGCACAGAGCACTGAGGTGTGTCAGAGGCCTCAGCTCTGAGTTATCTAATGTAACCCTCACCACAGCCCCCTGTAGGCTCAGATAAGTCCCACTTCACAGACGAAGATACTGAGCCCCAGAGTTGTTACCCCTCAGTGAGTAAATGGGAGAGCCAGGATTGAGCCCACACTCCCTGATGTCGAAGGTCCCACTGTGACCCAGGACCCCACACCAACTCCCCAGCTGCCCACAGTGAAAATCACCTTTTGATGTAAATAATGTTACTGGCCCATTTATTCACACTGTATGTTGTACTCACGAAGTTCAGTGTCCACTCCATGGAAGGTGAGGTTTGTCGGCACCATGTTAAATGGGAGATCGCACTAATTATTTACAATTGTGCGTACAGATGCATCAAAAGGCACTGACAACTGTGACTTGTGGGACCTGGTACCGAAGGACTTACTGTGACCCGGGACCATGAGGGTGATGCAACCTCATCATCATGGAATGGAAAGCAGCATTCAGCCGCCAGGGGCCACACGTCTGGCCCTCACCCGGAGCACTGATGCCTTCTCTCCCTCTAACCGGGCTGGCTGCTCACGAGACTGCTGGTGTAACAAGCTCTTGACCCACCTCTGTGGTCGTCCAGGTGAAGTTTAGGTGGCCAGGCATCATGGGCTGATGTTTTTGTGAAAAGTCGCTGGCGATGAGAAGGAGGGACCGGGGTTTGCCCTGGGGAAGCCAATCTCAGAATCTTCCTTTAACTATTCAACAATCCGCAGGCCCTTTGTGCCGGGCCGGATGATGCTGAAGACACGGCAGGGGAAGGGGACAGACAGCCCCTGCCCTCCTGGCCCTTATTCTAACAGGGAGGACCTCACCACCTGTTTGCAGGCACTGGAGACAAGCTTGGTTGGCCCAGTTGGAAAGAATTCATATTTGTTTCGTTCCTCCTGGAGATTCATAAAGAGAACTCAATCTGTCTGCCTAGAATGTCCTCCCAGTTCTCCAAGGGCTAAAACAACCACTGGAGTTTGTGAGACGCGTCAGCTGTCAGCTGCATCCATTTCATGCCGATAACAATGGTGTGCCTCCTTTTAAAGGCTATGGGGAGGACTAGGAGGGGTGTAAAACTTACAATGCCTAATATCTGCAAGTGGAAAACACATGACAGGCAGTGTCCTTGCCATTCCTATAAGATGCTTTGCAATTTACAGTGGATTTCTTATTAAAGTCTCATGTTTGAGGCTCACTTAAGCAGGTCAGTTCGCCCCTGTGTAGCCTGAGAAACTTAGACTCAGAAAAGAAATTTGAATCACTTACACACTCCTCTACACTAGTTTTCTTAAAGTCAAAGTGTTAGGAAGAATTTGCCTGGCTGCACACATATTTGCATATAATTTACAGATGCCTCAACTATGAAAGGAATCCTCAGGCAATTTGCAAGTTAAATTTGTATCATCTCACTAAAGTCGTAAAGTGAAAAGGGAGCTATCGAGCCAGGGAGAACTGTAGGGGAGACAGCAGGGGACCCCAGAAATCCCCCCAAGATCTTCAGTGGGAGAACACTAAATTCGACTCAGCATCTGTCCAACAAAGGAATATTATGCAGGTCATTAAAATGAGGGCTATAAAATCCATGCAAAATGGAGAAATGGAGTTTTAAAAAAATCAAGTTATAGAATTGTATGTACATCATGTTTCAGCAGGAAGGAAGGGTGAAAGAAAATACACCAGGGACTGGCAGTGGCTGTGTTAGGCTAGAACTGTGGGTAATATCCTTTTTCTTCTTCCAAAGATATCTTTTTTTTTTTTAATATATTTTATTGATTTTGTACAGAGAGGAAGGGAGAGAGATAGAGAGTTAGAAACATCGATGAGGGAGAATCATCGATCAGCTGCCTCTTGCACACCATCTACTGGGGATATGCCCGCAACCAAGGTACATGCCCTTGACCGGAATCGAACCCGGGACCCTTCAGTCCCCAAGCTGACGCTCTATCCACTGAGCCAAACCGGTTTCGGCCCAAAGATATCTTAACTTGGAGTGTAACAAAAACAGGTATTTCCTTTATTAAGAGCATATACTTGAGTTAGGGAGACCTGGGCCTGGACCTCAGCTCTGTCACTGAATGCCTGCGTGATTTCCACAAGTGTTTTCTCTCTATATACTTTAGTGTCCTTATTTATAGGATGGAGGTAATCATAGCAGGATTTGGAGAAGGTAGTATCGTGTGTATACACAGCACTTTGAACCATATCTTACACATACGAAGTGCTCAATTAATGTTAAATGAGTATTCTCAAAAAGGTGTGGAACTTCATTCCTCCTCATCGGTGGGGATTGGTCAATGGTGGCTATTCTGTTGATTCTTCTCAGTCCTCACTTCTGATGAAGGTGGTGGCGAGAGGATTAGATTGGGAGTCATGAGACCCAATTAACACCATATTTTCCTGGCCATTCCCCATACTCCATTTTCCCTCTCCTAACATGAGGGGAGAGGACTACAGCACCTCTACCCCAGCATTCTACTCTGAGGCAGCATGAGGTGCCCTTGACATTAACAATTAAGGTTACATACACTTCCAACAACTACAGAAAGTCCAAACAAATTAATGAGGAAAAGAATACATCAATGGGAAAATGGAACAAGCAATGCACCAAAAAAATACATATGGCCAAACTATATATGAGTCACCTGCCTAGTAACTAAAATAAAATACTTTAAATAACAAATCACCTATCAAATTTTTTTAAGCAAAGATTTTTTTAAGCAAAAGAAAATAACCAAATTTAATACATAGGCCCCACATGCAGGTGAGGTTTTGCCAAGATGTTTTTTTTTTTAATTCATATCAGTAAACATCACTTTATTTGATTTCCTGTAAAATTTATTGGTGTGACATTATTTAATAAAATTATACAGGTTTCAAGTGTACAATTCTATAATAAAAATATTTTTTTAAATCATTATTCTCTAGTTGGCAGATATGGAGAACAATCACTCCCCCTACACCATGTGTGTGCTGATAAACTGCCACAATCCTCCTAGAGGCTAAGGTCATGATACTTATATTAATTGCCATAAAATGCTTGTAACCTTTGACTTTACAACTTTACCCATAGGAGTTTAACCTGGTAAGATTATTAAGAATGTTTACAAAGATTTATCAACAATTATGTTCTTCTCAGCATTATGTATATTAGTGAAAATTTGGAAACCATCTGTCTAGAACAGTGGTTCTCAAGCTTTCTAATGCCTCGACCCTTTAGTACAGTTCCTCATGTTGTGGTGACCCCCAACCATAAAATTATTTTCGTTGCTATTTCATAACTGTAATTGTTGCTGTTACGAATTGTAATGTAAATATCTGTGTTTCCCGATGGTCTTAGGTGACCCTGCTATCGGGGTTGAGAAATGCTAGCAGGGTTGCCTAAGACCATCAGAAAACACAGATATTTACATTACGATTTATTAGCAGCAGCAAAATTACAGTTATAAAGTAGCAACGAAAATAATTTTATGGCCAGGACTGGTTTAGCTCAGTGGATAGAGCATCGGCCTGCGGACTGAAAGGTCCCAGGTTCGATTCCGGTCAAGGGCATGTACCTTGGTTGCAGGCATATCTATATTTCTCTCTCATCGACGTTTCTAACTCTCTGTCCCTCTCAATTCCTCTCTGTGTAAAATCAATAAAATATATTTTTTTAAAAAAGAAAAAAGAAAATAATTTTATGGTTGGGGGTCACCACAGCATGAGGAACTGTATCAAAGGGTCACGGCATTAGAAAGCTTGAGAACCACTGGTCTAGAAACCAAAGGATAGTTAAATAAACTACTTTTATATAATAGGACATTATGTGGTCATTAAATGATCTGTTATTTGGAGTATCTAACAGCCATGAACATATGGCATTAATTGGATAAAAATAATTTATCAGTATTGTGCTAGGTTGGTTCTTTGGAAGTAGTGTCTGAGACAAGGATTTTGGGAAAGTGACTCATTAAGAAAGTACTATGGGGAGAAGGGAAGCAAAAGGAAAGGGGATGCAGAAAAAGAAAGCCAAGCAAGGGTGATACCTGCAGGAGATCAGCTTTGGGCTGGTCCTATGGGAGCTCTGGAGCAGAGATGTGTACCCCCTGTTGATGCCCTATGAGGGGCTGGTCTTTGTTTCCCCGTGGCATTACCTTCTGACTGCTGGATGGGGCGTGGGTAAGTCTTCTGGGAAGGGCAAATACTTATACCCCTTTGCTCCTCATGTTAAGGTTACCCATCCATCCACAGCCTCTCGAGGATTCTGACAGGTTACACCCTCTGGGTAATCACACCAGAGGAGGGTTACTTTAGTGACTGCACATGGTCTTGAAGTCATAACTGATGCTTGCCCCTCCCTTCCCTTTGGCCAGCACTTCTGCCCAGTGTGGGTGACCTGCCTGGGGACCTTTAGCTATACAGAGTCTGAACCCCTAATCACCAGGCCAGGGTGCTGTGCTTGACCATTTACAGTTATGATTGGCCATGGAAGTCACAAGAAATATCAGGGGATCACCTGATGCAAACATACTTCTCCTTACTACTGTCACAGAGCATCATCTTCCTCATGATGAGGAGGTCAATTACTCTTTTCTCTACCTGCTGTCCCCTTCTGGTATGAAATGAGGAACCGAAGTGACAAGGCAGCAGCCACGGCTTAACTTAGTGGACCGCCTTCTCCGTGCCCAGTTGTAAACAGGAATGCAAATTATCCAGACTGGTTACTGAGAGTGACGATGAGCAGGGATGACCTTTCTTACTTTTTTTTTTTTCTCAGGCCCACATATTCTGTTTACTGGGACCATAACACCTTATAATGGCCATTTAAAGACACATTCCCTGCCAAAAGATGTTGCCCCATCCTTGCAGTATATCAGCTCTAAATTGATACCTCAGTGACACCTTCAACAGGCTGCTCCAATCTTTAATCAGGCCAGCAGCACAGGATGGTGCAGAATATAATGGGAACAGTGGATCCCATAGTGATGTGCTCTTTGCCATAAAATGGGTTTCTGGTCCAAGGCAATGTTACGAGGTTCTCATATCAGGACATCAAACACTGATTTGATCCTTATATGTGCTAATGGTGCTGACGAAGACACTGCAGGCAGCAAAGGCAAACCTGAACTCAGAGAATGTGTCAGTCCCAGTCAGAACGAAACGCTGCCCATTCCAAGTTGGAAGAGGTCTGGCATACAAAGGGTTTAGCATTGATTTCTGTTTCTGGAAGTTCAAGCATCCAGCTGTGGCGGTAGCTAAATCAACCTTAGGGAAAGAGAATCTATGTTGTTGGGACTATGAAAAGCCTTCCTCTCCGCCCCCACGGCCGCTCTATTCATCAGCCTATTGTGCAAGAAATAAAGATGTATGTAAATGCATGGGCTAGGAAGGACACATACATAAATTCCCCAGCCCTGTTAACTGAGAGGTGTAGAATAATCACACCCCTTTAGCAATGAGCTTATCTAATACCAGCTCTTGGTCTCTAAACACTATTCTCCAATAAAAGAAACTAAGTCGCCTTAAAAGGTGGCCAATTGCAGGGCTACAACAGGGAAAATAGAAGATGAGCTTGGAAGTAAGAAAGTGCTCAAAAAGATGTGGGCTTGTCCAAAGAACAGGGTCCAATCTGAAGGAGATCCTACGGGCCAAAGGTGGAAAAACGTTTGGAACCAAATAATAATAATAATAATAATAATAATAACTGGATTAGATTTATCTTATAAAATAAAATAAATATCCATGATTCCATATTGATATGAATGAGTGAGAATAGACAATTCTTTCTTACAGTAGGCTTCCAACTAATACATGTAGAGGGAAAGAGGGAAGAGGAAATCATCACTAGCCTAACACTACAATAATCATTGTTATAGATGAGATCTACCAACAGGTGGTAAAATTAGTAGGTGAAAGTTTGAAGAGAAATAGGACATGAATAGTCTCCAAGTATCTCCCTGAAGAATACTTATTAACTATAAAAGGAAGATAGTCACTTCACAGTGGAGAAACCTATCAGAAACCATCTTAACCAAGTGATGAAAGTCAACATCAACAGTAACAAGACCTATTGACATCAGGGCACTCTGGATATGATGTGCAAGAAAAACATAACTAATTTCCTTAGTATTATTGCCAAAAACATGCATGACCTTACTCCAAACATGAAAAAGCATCAGACAAACCCAAGTTGAGAAACATTTTATATACTACTGACCAGTATTCCTCATAAACATCAAGATTATGAAAAATAAGAAAAACGTCAGGAATTGTTAAAATTAGAGGAGACTTACCAAAACCGGTTTGGCTCAGTGGATAGAGCATCGGCCTGCAGACTGAAGGGTCCCAGGTTTGATTCCAGTCAAGGGCATGTACTTTGGTTGCTGGCACATCCCCAGTGAAGGGTGTGCAGGGGGCAGCTGGTCGATGATAACCTCTCATTGATGATTCTAACTCTCTTTCCCTCTCCCTTCCTCTCTGTGGAAAATTAATAAAATATATATTTAGAAAAAAAATTAGAGGAGACTGGAGATAAACAATAAATGTGAGATTCTGGAACAGAAAAAGGGCATTAGTAGAAAACTAGTAAAATTTAAGTAACATCTGTAGTTTGGTTCCTAGAATTGTGCCAATGTTAGTTTCTTGGTTTTGTACCATGGCTATGTATGATATTAACATTAACATAAGCTGGATAAAGGATATAAAGGAACTCTTTATACTATTTTTTTTTCAACTATCCTATAAGTCTAAAATTAGTTCAAAATGAAAAAGTTAAAAAATTAGCATTCAAAAAATAAAATATACTTCAGATATTTTATAAACTGGGGGGTAGGGTGGGCAGAGAAATTGTAGGCCCCGATGATACCATCTTTTTGGTGCTATCTGAGCCCAAGAAAACCAAATAACTCAGATAGAAAAATAAAAAATCATGTCTACTCCCTAAACCAAATAGACATTGTGTTTAGAGTCTCCACATGCTGTGTTCTTCCATTAGCATGGATAATTGGAAATTGACTGCCTTTAGAAATGATGCCCAGTTTCTCTCTTGGTACAATACAAGATAAACTCCCAGGGCAATGGTCTATGTTATTGAATCCAACAGTAATTAAGTTAATGTATCCTATCTTGTGTGTAAAGGTGTAATTCAGGCAGTACAAATCCTTTATTGAACTCAAATTCAATAGTCATGTATAATTCCCAATTTGTGGTATGTACAAAGGTTGCAGGAAAATTATAAAAGGTGACACAATAAAATTATATTTCTATGAAGATTAGCTGTTTTTGCCTGGCATAAGCCATTCATGGGACACCCTTTTATTTGCGCAGAGGGAAAGGTTCAGGTGAGTAAACACCAGTGTGTAATGGAGCAGAGGTCTGTGGCTTTTGCCTGCCCCGTATTCTTTTTTCTTTCCTCTGTTAAATAGGTCCCGTTTTTCCTTTGAGGAAGCGCCTCCTCCCTTCTCTCAGCCCATAGGATTCAGGAGGGCAGGTGGCACGCCCTAGTTCCTGAGATGGAACTAGGCAAATGACCCCAGCCCAATCAGATGGCACATAACTCCCTGACCATGGTGCAGAGATTCAGGCTGGGCACCTGTCACAAGCCTGGCCAACAAAGCTCTATTCCAGTGCTTTTATTAAAAATACTGGAAGCCTGGTGCACACTGGTGGGACCTGGCCAGCTGCCCCCATGGGGGCCTAAAGGAGGGAGTGCTGGCTGGTTGGAGGTGACACAGGCAGTTGGCTAGCCAGCCCTGCCCCTGATCAGGGTGTTGGGGACCAATAGGGAGTGGGGCCAGCCAGAGGGGAGGAACTACAGCAGGGCTTAAGAGTATGTCGGGCCTTTCTTGCTCAGTGCTGATCGGCTGGACCCCAGTAACAAGCTAACCTTTTGGTTGGAGCGTCTGCCCCCTGGTGATCAATGCACATCATAGCAACTAGTCAACTGGTTGTCTGCCCTTTGGTGGTCAGTGCACATCGTAGCGAGTGGTTGAATGGCCCTAGCATATCATTAGCATATTATGCTTTGATTGATTGAACAGATGACCACATGACCAGATCCTTAGCATATTAGGCTTTTATTATGAATCTGGAGTCGGGGGCGGATAACAAAAATGAAGTGCTCCAAGGAGAAGGAACATCAAGCACAAAGGTGCTGAGGAAGGATGCTCTGTGTGTTCAAAGAACAGCAAGAACACTACTGTGGCTACAGCAGGAGGCAGAGGGAGGGAGGGAGGTGAGTGAGTTCAGAACAGGGACGAGTTTCTAAAGGACCTTTAGTCCATTGCAAGGGCTTTGGATTTTATAAAATGGAAAAAACCCTTAGGATAATTTTGAATAAGGAGTGATATGATCTGATTAGGTCCTATAAGGACTGTCTGGCTGTTTTAGGGGAACAGAAGTGGTAAGAAGTGGATTAGGTTTCTGGATATGTGAGTTGACATTATTTCCCTCATGGTTTATGTAGACGTTGTGTATGGGAACAAAAGACAAGTCATAGAGGATTCCAAAGGAAGATCTACTGATAAGAATAAAAAGGGAAGTTACAAAGAATATTTTAAGGTAAAGGAAATTTTCTCATAAAATATTTGAATATATAATGAATTATGTACCACTAAAATTGAAGTAATAAAAATAATTATACATAAATTCAGTAAAATTATACAGCTAGAAAACTGTGTGGCAGTTCCTAAAAATTAAAAACAAAATTATCATATAACCCAGCAATTCCACCTCCAGGTAGTACTCAAAAAATTGGAAGCAAGCATGCAAACTGATATTTGTACACCCATACTCTTGGTTGCAGTATTCACAATACCAAAAGGTGAAAGCAACCCACGTGTCCATTGTCAGATAAATGGATAAGCAAAATGTGATTTATACATATCATGGGATATATACAATAGCCTTAAACAGGAAGGATATTCTGACACAGTTGTAGCATGGATGAACCTTGAGGACACGTTAAATGAAATGAGCCAGTTACAAAAAAGACAAATACTATATGATTCTACAATACTTATATGAGGTACGTAGAATAGTCAAAATCATAGAGACATAAAACAGAATGGTGGTTGTCAGGGGCTTGGGAGAAGGGGAACTGGGAATTGTTATTTAATGGGTATAGAGTTTCAGTTCTGCAAGATGACAAGAGATGGATCATGATAATGACTGCACAATATGAATGTACTTAATTTCGTTGAACTGTACACATAAAGTTGGTTGTGGTGAATATCATATTATCTGGATTTTGCTACAATAAAAAATGTTTTAATTAATCAACAAGCACCACCTTCCCCCCTAATAAGAAAAGAGCTGAGGGGTTGTAAATCTCTCTGGCAGAGCCATTGTTCTGAGACACCGGGCTAAGTCTCCCACACCTGCTGTAAACAGTCCCAGAAAACTCCAGCATTCAGGGGCAGGGGACTGAAACCAAGCTTAGAAGCCTGATTTCTTTCTATCTGGGTGTCTCAATGAAAAACCGTAACAAAGAGTGCTGATATATGGTGTGTTGTTCAAGTATCTATTAGAAGAGCAAACGGGGGTTCTGTTCCAATTTAATGAAGCAGAGATCATCAAACACACATTTCGAGCTGTAAAACATCCCTTCTCATTGCAGGCTCCCCCTGGGAGGTTACAAAATAGATGAGAGTTAATAGCTGAAGATTAAATAACAGGAAAGCAGATTCTGGCATGTTTGACCTACTTTTTGAGAAATGAACCAAGATTTATTTTTTATCCATCACTTTTAATAAACAGCCTAGTAGGTCAGTATTAAACCCTCTCTAATGAGGGTGGTGGTGAGGGGAGAAATAAAAGTGTGGGTATCTATTTATTTCAAGGGCCAGATGGGATATGGGCTCACCAAAGAGGATGAACATTCCAGAGCAGGCTGGCCAGATCTCAGCATAGACCCCTAGGCATTCTGTGATTCTCCTCCAGGCCCATAGGAGAAGAAATGGCCTCCTATTTTTATCATCACCTGGCTGGAGAAGACAACTCAAAAAGTGAGCCAGAGGGCTCCATATAGGCATCCTGCTTCCAGTGGGCCTAGAAGGGAAACCCCGTATAAGGATGAATTTCCAACTCAAAATATCTGAGGTCCATGAGGTCTCTTAGGGGTAACACATCCACCTCCAGATGGAAAAACGGGTCCCAAAGGTAGCTGACTCAAGGTCAAACAGTCAGTTTCTTCGTCTACCTGTGTGAACTTGAGCAAAGAAAATGGAATATCAATATTTGAAATCAATAGGAATCAGGGACTGCAGTTCTCCTCAGGCACAAGGTCCCTGGGGACTTTTGAATCTCAGTGTTCTCATGTGTAAAATGGAAACAATAGTTACCTGCCAGAGTTTCTTTTAAGAAAATAAGACATGCACACTTACCTAGTGTGGTAACAGGTTATTGATTACACTATACTGTGGTCACCCAATTGAGGAACCTTTGCCAGTTCCAAGATGTCTGTAGGATGGAGTCTCAAGAGTTGTCACCCAGATCTTACTTTAAGTATCACTACTTTTCTAACCCAAACTGTTCCTTCTCAAGTTGTTATCAACCCCTTGGCCTTTCTTGATAAAACATATGCCTGGTGTTCTTATGTATTCACCTGCCCTGTTCATTGCTGTATTGAAAGTCCTTGAAATCATAGCTGCTACGTAATGTTGTCCTCTATAGCTGTTGACCAAATTGGCTTGAAATTAAAGACCTTCTACAAGAACCTCTTGAGAATGAAATGATTCCCAAAGGACATTGTGACATCCCCTTTTCTTTATGAAATGATTTTAATATAATCCTGACAGTGGACAGAGAGCTGGAGCAGACCTCTTAAGGCCCTTTCTATCTTTCAGAATTGTTTCACCTCTCCTGTGTTTATCTGCCATGAGGAAATCTGTCATTTGAAAAAAGAGACAATGAGCCAGCAACACCTTTCACTTCCCTGAGAAACCTTAAACTCAAGAGTAATTGTACAGTCTGGTCATGTGGTTGAAACTCAGTCCGAGGAAGGGAAGAAGGAGAAGGGCTTTTTATTCTCAAGAGCTAAGACTAAAATATGTAAAGAAAAAAAATAACAATGCCAGCAGTGAGAATTGGCAGCCTTGCTAACAGCAAAGCTCAATTTTAAAATAAATCATACAATTCTTCAAACTAGTGTTAGACTTCAGGAAATTAGGTTTTGTGCTCAAGTGGGCACATTACAATTTCATAAAAATGGTCTTGGTTGTTTCTCTGCTCTGGACTTAGGAAGATAATGATGTGCTCAATGTTACTGATTACGCTACTGGGCAAATCAAGGATCATGGAAAAGCTGGAGAAGCAGAGACTACAAGGTACTTGGAAAGAAATGAACCAGTGGCCATTCTAAGACTTGTGTCCTATGCTCACAGTCTGGGACAGAAGTTTACACCATGCCTTCCCCTCACTCCTATTCTACTCTGGATCCTTAAAGTGGAAGTCAACCAAATGGAACAGAATATCATATTTCTATCTTTAACAAGAACTGTTCTCTTGTCCAACAGGTGGTGTCAAAGGAAGAAAACTCCCTGCTGCGCAAACATCACAATGGGTAAAGGCAGCAGGGAGCCCTTTTCCTGTAAGCACAAGGTCACTGTACCTTCCAAACCAAGATTATCCCAAGTCAAGAGAAACCAAAATGTTAACAAGATAATTACATTTCATCTCGTAGCAAAAAGGCTATTATTTTAAATCCAGATGTCATTCCTTAACACCACCCAGCATAAAGGAAATCAGATCCTCTGCAATGAAAAGGTAGCTGGAAATAAGCCCATAGTCAACCCTCTCTTTTCATAAAAAAGGAAACTGAAGCTCTAAGACAAAAGGTTCACCAGAGCCAAGATAAGACCCCAGGTTTCTTTACTTCCGAGTACCAAACCACCCTGCTTGCCCAGCATTGTACTCATTTTAATGCTACAAGGTCCTCATCTGACTTCCAGTTTCTTGCCTATAGGGAGTTGGAAGTCATCACTCTGTGCTAACAAGTAAAAAGCTGGACAAACTGAAATATTAAAAACTCTTTTTAAATCCATCAAACAATATTGAGCTTGAAGATATGTCAATGGAAGCGTCCAAAACTGAAAAAGATTTTAAAAAGATAGTGAAAAAGAAGGGACAGAATATCCAAGAACTATAAAACAACAACAAAAAGTGTTACATACATGGCACATGGAATACCAAAATGAAAAAAGAGAAATGAACAGAAACAATATATATGAAGCAATAATGACTGAGAATTTGCCTGAAATTAATGTCAGACATCAAACCACAAGTCCAGGAAGCTCTGAGACCACCAAGCATGGTAAATGCCCCCAAAACAGTATACCTATATATACTGTCTCATATTCAAACTAAAGAAAATTAAAGATAAATTTAAAAATTTTGAAAGAAGCCATGCAGTGGGCGGGGAGTGCAGGGAGTATGGGGGTGCAAGAAACACCTTACTTATAGAGGAATAAAAGTAAGAATTAAATCTAACTTCTCCTCAGAGACCATTCAGACAAGAAGAGAATGGGGTGGAATATTTACTGTTGAGAAAAGAAAAAAAAAACTAAAATTCTGTATTCTACAAAATTATCCTTCAAAAAAGTGAAGGAGAAATACTTTTTCGGGCAAATAAAAACTGAATTAACTAAAGTAGACCTTCCTTTATCATAAGAAATGTTAAAAGAAATTCATAATGATATGCTTAGTACCTTGTTTTATGCTCACCAAAGTTTTTTGTTTTGTTTTGTTTTGTTTTTGGGGGGGGGGGGGGCATTGCAGTCTGGTATAAAAACAGGGTTTGATACAGATAGACTTGGGTTTGAATCCAATCTCACCACTTACTTACAGTCCTCTGTCTGCAACTGAATTATTAACTCTTGTTTCCCTTTCTTTGTCTCTAAAATGGAAATAATAGCATTGAATTCATAGAGTTGTGCATAGGAAATGAGATCAAGTGTAAAAAAAATCTATAGAAAGTCTAAAGGATTGAAAGTATTAAGAAACATGAGCAATTTTTTTTATTTCCCTCCCTTTAAATTAAAAAGTGCGTGTAAGTGAATGACACAAGGACTTTCAGCAATTGAAATCTCGTTCTCCTATGAACTGTGAATATTGCCCTTAAATTTCTCTTCAGTTTCATGGCCATTGTATTTTCTCTTGTGTTGTTGAATGCTTTAATCACATTATACATTGTTATACATTTAACCACACTAGATAACTGTCTCCTAAGCTGAGTGAAAGATCCTTGAGCATCAGACTTATTAGAATCTTTTGTACATGCATTTCTAGAGTATACTTAAAGTGTTCAACATATATTTTTCATGATTAACTTGAATAACATGATAAATACCTGTGACCAAACCATGACATTGAAAAAAGAAATAAAGAAAGATACAAACAAATGGAAGCATATACCCTATTCATGGTTTGGAAGAGTTAATATGATTAAAATGTCAATTCTACGCAAAGCAACCTACAGATTCAACACAATCCCTATTAAAATACAAATGGCATGCCCTAGCTGGTTTGGCTCAGTGGATAGAGCATCAGCCTGCAGACTGAGGGGTCCCAGGTTTGATTCCAATCAAGTGCACATGCCTGGGTTTCGGGCTCCATACAGCCAATCAATGATTCTCATCATTGATGTTTCTATCTCTCTTCCTCTCCCTTCCTCTCTAAAATCAATAAAAATATACATATTTTTTTCAAAATACCAATGGCATATTTTACAGGTCCAGAAAAAAACATTTAAAAAATTTATATGGAACCAAAAAGGACTTTAAATATTCACAGTTATCTTGAAAAAGAAAAACAAAATTGAAGGGATAAAAATACCAGGTATCAACCTGGACTAAAAAGCATTGTGATCAAAACAGCCTTGTATTAGCACAAGAAAAGGCATTTAGATCAAATGAACTAAATAGAGACCCTAGAAATAGAGCCACACCATTATGGTCAATTAATATTTGACAAAGGAGGCAAGAACATATAATGGAGTCAAGTTAGACTCTTCAAAAAATAGTGTTGGGGAACTTGGGCAGGTACTTGAAAAAAAATGAAATTAGACCACCAACTTACAACATACACAAGAATAACCTCAGGTTCTAACCAGTTTGGCTCAGTGGAGAGAGCATCGGTCTGTGGACTGAAGGGTGCCAGGTTCAATTCCAGTCAAAGTTGTGGGCACATCCCCAGTAGGGGGTGTGCAGGAGGCAGCATATCAATATTTCTCTCTCATCAATGTTTCTAACTCTCTATTCCTCTCCCTTCCTCTCTGTAAAATAAAATCAATAAAATATTTTTTAAACAGATAAGAGACTTATATGTTAGTCACAAAACCATAAAAAATTAAAAATGGAACTTCTGTTTGATATATTCCACTTCTAGGAATATATCCTAAGAATCCCAAAACACCAATCAGAAAGAATATATGCACCCCTATGTTCATAGCAGTGTTATTTACAATGGCCAAGATCTGGAAATAGCCCAAGTGTCCATTGGTAGACGAGTGGATCAAAAAGCTGTAGGATAGTTACACCATGGAATATTATGCAGCTGTAAAAAAGAAAGATATCTTACCCTTTTCCACAGCATGGAGGGACCTGGAGAGTATTATGCTAAGTGAAATAAGCCAGTCAGAGAAAGACAAATATCACATGATCTCACTTTCATGTGGAATCTAATGAACAAAATAAACTGTTGAACAAAATATGTCCAGAGGCATGAAAGCATGGAACAGATTGACAGATCTCGGAGGGAAGAAAAGGGTGGGAAGAAATTAACCAAAGAACTAGATACACGTATGCATAACCCATGGACACAGACAATAGTGGGGTAAATGTAAAGGTAGGACGGGTGCTGGGTGGAGGGGAGTAAAGGGGAGCAGAAATGGGGGACATTTCTGTAATACTGTCAACAATAAAAAGTATACACATGTTTTAAAGGAGTCCAAAATACAAAGTTCGTTATTGTAGCCCTAAGTAGTGAGGCTCAAAACTCATCAGACCTGAGTGGAGACTGATAGAGACATTTCCTTCTACTTGAATAGATCGAGGCAGGCTCAGAGTATGTAGATGTGAGTGTGTGCTTCCAGCCAGTTACCCAGATAGGATTTGGTATTCATGAGTTTTATATTTGTCTGTATAAGGATGCTTACCCATAAATGGATCTTTAATTACATTGGTCTAAATATAACCACTTTCACACAAATCCCACCTTTCATCGAATACATTCATTTGCTCCTACTAACATTAGCTTACCTCCTCCTAAGCTTTCAGAGAAAGGCCTAGGATGAGTCAGCGAAGGAACTTCTTGTGTTTAAAGAAGACCCTTCCCTACAAGAAATCCCTCCCTTTCCTAGAGTCATCCCCTTTCTAAGAAAAGGGAATGTTAAAAGCTAGCAGCTGCCTAATTGCAACACAGCCTGCCCATCTGCTATTAGTGAGTATCAGTGGCTGAGCGCTTTGCCTTAATGGAAAGTTGTTACTAAGATCCCACAGGCTCCGCTCTGCTACCCTGAACAGGAGAGGGAGGTGTTAACACCCAGGTTTGAGGTGGAGGTCTCTGGGCAAAGGCAGGACCTCCCAGGAAAGTCTCTAGGCCTCTGGTCTCCGAATAGCCCGCTTGGGGCACTGGCACTTGTTTGTTTCCCTGGGGATTGGCATCCACCAACCACTCTGATTCCCTTTTTGAATGTAGAGTTGATTCTTGGCTGGTGGAGAGGCAGTCAAGGCTGGGGAGCAGAGGAATCTCGGGGACGGGAGCTCTGTTGTAGGCTGTGTTGTGTATGTTCATTAGCTTTGCTGTCACTGAGTCTCTTCCTGGAGACTACCCATGGCGCGCCTTCCTCCCGCCACTCCCTGAGCACACACCAGAGCCCACAGCCACACCCAGCTCCCAACCACACACTTCTAAATTGTTAACCCAGGCCTTTGAACCCTTTCTTTCTATGTGACCCCTGCTTCGTTTTCTCCCTTTTCCTCTGCGGATGAGCTCAGATCACCCAAAGGAATGAGGTAAAGTAAGATTCCAATTTATTTCCTTGAGCTTCAAACCTGAGACTTGTTCATCCCTGGAATTGAGAGATATAATAGCTCGCGTGCTGTTACAACCAACCCACACTGCAGCAGAGGCAATTTGCGTTGCAAAAGTAATAGAGAATAAATTGCAGAGGAAATATTTTATGCAAATTAACCAAGCTTAACATTTTGATAAAGAGGTGTGGGTTTTTGTTTTTTTAAATGAACCAAGGAATCCAATACTCCAATGTAAGTTTAACACACACAAAAAAAAAATATTTCAAAAGTCTGAAATTTTTAAGTATGTGACAGAAAGAGACATTAAACACCTATAAGATGGAACACAGATGCTAAAGAACATAAAACTATTAGTTCAAAACAATACTTATGTGAGCTTATGGATTAAGGTGTTTCAATAATTTAAATAACTCTCTTCTTTTTGAATGGACTCATCGCTAAGCCAGAACATATTTGCTTTGGGATCAAGGCTACATTTCCCATTGAGCTTGAAACCTGCTATCAAACATAGGAGGGAGGAGAACAAAGAGTCTGGACTAGGCACTTTACATACATCATCTTTTTTAAACAGGCATGCTCGGAATTCCTGAGAGAAAACGACAAAAGAGGCCAAGAAGGCCACGAGCTGATTATTCTGGGTAAAGACACTTCCATTTGGAAAGGAAATGGCTAAGAAGAATATGGTTAATGTCTTTTTCACACAATTCCAAGTCACTGAGTAAAATATTATTTAAAAATTGAAACAGGTGGGTTGGGGATGCATTTTTTTAAGTCTACTAATACTCTCACTTTTCCCAGTTTCAGGCTTCCCATAAGCACTAAGCTCACAATCTTAGAGGAAGAGGCAGGTTTCAGCACATGTAAAAGGTCTGAGCCTCTGCTCCACCTGCTGAGATGTGGTTCCCAGGGGGGGGTCCCAAACCTGGGGACCTTAAAATGATCACAGGGGAACCGAGCACCCACCTGCTCACCAAACCTTGTCTTGAAGCATAGTAACCTCTATTTTGTAAAAACTGCTGTTTGAATTTTCCATTAAGCTTAGATGGTCCTTTGTTCTGTGAATTAACCCTGCTATTCTTGGCTTCTGTAAATATGCTTGCTTGAATAATAGGTAAAATAAGCTCAACTATCTGACCTTACAAGCCATTGCGCTGCCGCCCCTAGCTATTCCCATGCCAGGCGCCCTGCGGTTATCTGAAATGTACTATGCTCGAGGTGACTGAGTTATGCTGTACTCAAGGTTGCAAGCTTCCTGCAAAATATCTACATAGGGCTCTTTGTAAAGCCTGCAAAGGGTCTGGAAAACCCATATTTGGGGTTTTGACTGCTAGCTCCCAATTGTTCACCTGCCTGCCTGCCTGATTGCCCCTAACTGCTTCTGCCTGCCAGCCTGATCACCCCCTAATTACTCCCCTGCCAGCCTGATCGACGCCTAACTGCTCCCCTACTGACCTTATTGCCCCTAATCACCCTCCCCTGCAGGCCTGGTTGCCCCTAATTGCCCTCCCCTGCTGGCCTGATTGCCCCCAACTGCCCTCCATTGCAGGCCTGGTCCCTCCCAACTGTCCTCCCCAGCTGGCCTGATTGCCCACAACTGCCCTTCCTGCTGGCCATCTTGTGTCCACATGGGGGCAGCCATCTTTGACAACATGGGATAGCCATCTTGTGTGTTGGAGTGATGGTCAATTTGCATGTTACCTCTTTATTATATAGGATAATGTATATATGCATATAATGCAACATTCTACATACTATTTAGAGTAGGGGTGTCGAACTCAATCAGAGAAGGGGCCAAAATCTAAAATCCAGCCTAAATCGCGGGCCGAATGGTTTACTGAACAGTCATAAACTGTCATTGTGATGGAAACGCAGCGGAGTGCAGTGATGACAGCACCGTGCGGGCCACATTGCAAGGCCTGGCGGGACGGATTTGGCCCTCGGGCCTTGTGTTTGACACATGTGATTTAGAGAGATTAACAGAGATGATGAAGGAATCCGTATGCCATCTTTTGATGTACCCCAGTTAACAACCCCAGCTTAAAAACATATTTTACCCTTCCCAGAAGCCATCATCTAGAATTTTAACTTTATTTTTTCATGATCATGGAGGTTTTGGTTTTTCATCTATTTTTTTTTTTACCTCATTCTGTACTGATGAAATAGGATTGAAGCATCTAGCTCATAATTTGAAGACAAGAGAGGGAAGCCATTATGCCTGACTGTCCCTCCCCTGGAAAAATCAATTCCTGCTTCCCTAAATGTGTCAGAGGTGTCTCCCCTGGGCAACCAATGTGGCTTTGGAAGAGATGAGCAGCGGAGAGACTGTAACTGCATGGAAAGTAACCTGCAGAGTTAAGAAACCAAGGACTTCCCTTCAGGAAGAGCAGAATTTAATTTGACTGGTGTCAGAAATACTTCCTTGTGGCACCAGGATTTAAACTCATGACACCTAAAGAATGGCAAATGTCCAGCTATATAACTGCTCAAATGCCCTCACCAGCCTGGGTTAACAGGCTGTCATTCAGGACATAGGTTTAGCCAGAAATGAACCACAGCAACAACAAAATAAAACTTCTTCCTCTCCTTCTCATTCACACATCCATCCATCCAAAATTTATTGGACACCTATTGGATGCTTGTGAATTCAGAAATGTCCCTGTTTTCAATGAACTCACAGCCTCCAGGGAAAGACAAAATGATTAAATGGATAATTATAGTGCCATATGAATGTGGGTAAGCATACATCATAAGGGACAGGTTAAATTAATCATGAAATAGCCATACAATAGAGTGCTATATAGCCATTAAAAAGAGTGATGTAGCACCATATTCATTGTCTTGGAAAGATCTGTGCGGTATATTAAGTAGAGAAAAATCTACTTACAGATTGCAAGACAGTATTTACAGTTTTTTACTCTCTGTAAAATTATATATCACAAACACAAAAATGTTGGAAGGATGTTCACCAAATTATCTAATCAGCTCTAGGTGGTACATTTTCAAGTAATTTCTACTTTATCCTTCCTACTTCTCTGTTTTTCATATGCAATTAATTTTTTCAACAGGAAACATGGGAAAAATGGGAAGCACTGACTGCAGAAAACTTAGCATGCTTTCAGTAATGGAAATGCTCACATACACAAACACACATGCACACACACGATGCAGAGTGCACGATTTGCTACAGATATTTCAAAAATGAATTACTGTGTCTAGAATTTCTCCCATTTTTAGTTAGTTCACTATTATGGATTGAGTTTTCAAAGCTAAAGATTTTGGAATGATACAAATAGCCCACAGGATTCATTACCTTTAACTGGAACATTCCTTCGTTCTGCGAAAGTGAGCTTTCCTTGAATAAACAAAGCTGTTTTCATTTGCTTCTACAGAGTGGCAACCCCTGAACCCCCCTCTGCCACCACCACTACTACCACCACCATACTGTTTGGCCCCTCACACACTTAAGCCCTAAGGACTATGTCTACAAAACACACTCGGCCCTGCCCCCTATGCCTTGAACACACCTTTTTTGCTCTTGCACCCAAGTAAGGTTTGGGGTTTAAGTTCATTTACTCAATTAACACTTAATGAACCTCCTTGTCTGCTTGGCTCCCATTAGGAACTGAGATATAGAGGATAACAAGGCAGGCACTGTCTCCGTCCTTTTGAAACTTGGGGTCTTGGGGTGGAGGGAGGGAGGAGGCTAGAAAATTATACAGAGGTAGCTCTGGTGTCAAACCCCTCAAGTTTAAGTCCTGGTGTCCCACTGTCTAGCTGGTGGCCAGAGTATTGGCCTTCAACATTCCTATCTGTAAAGGGGCATAATAAGCCTTTTAGATTGTGATGGGGATGAAACAAGATGACACATGTGAAATGCTTGGTGCAGGGCATGGCACAATGAGGCCCCAGATGAAGGTTAATTAACATTGTCGTAAGCATTTACACTTGTTAAAAAGGGTGTGTAGAGAGCAGACTGGAAACTCCCAGCGGGGAAAGCACTGAGCATGTCCCAGGGTCACTACGCAGCTTTCCAGATACGCCGTTCAATAGGAAGGAGAAATGTGATGAGTCTTGGCACCATTAGTCTCTTTAATTAAAATGGCAGCCATCAAGGATCCATAGCGTTGATACAATTTCCTGACCACATAGTCCAACTTGGCAGCACTGAAGGAATGCAGAGGCAGAACGTTAATACTCCCCGTCCTGGGGAAATAGTAGGAGCCTCCCAAGACTGACCTTTTCCACACAGAGTCTTTTGATTAACTGGCCATCCTATTCCTCCCCTGCAGGTCTAGAAGGCTATCATCAGAGAGAGGGGTGACTGGCCAGCCAATTACAGCATGGGTTCACTGGTAAGGGTAAGAAAGTGCAATAAAACGCAGTGACTGGAGGAGAGGAGTATGGCTGCAATCGTGAAGGGGAAGTGAGACGCTAAAGCTGCCTTAGCATCATTGTTTGGGTCCTGGGCCAGCTCAGCCCTTCTGCTGGCCAATTAATTTCGGGCACCAACATCTGCCCTGAATCCTTCAAGGTAATTAGCACCACATGTTATCAACAGGAAGCTGGTACCCACGGGCATTTGAGTAATTGTTTCAACACTGACGTATCTCGGCTTACCGTGAAAGGTCACTGCAGCCAATATAGACCCACTACCCCCATCCCTCTCGTTAAATGAAAAAGAGCTGGCCCTGATCACTGCAACTGTATCAGCTCATCGGTGCAGGGCTCTGCGTATCCGTGCAAAGGCTCCTTAGAAGTAAGTGTTTGCAAGAGTTTGCAATAACATAGGTGTGCTCAGAAGAAACACAGGATTGCACTGGTGACTGTGACCAGGACTGCTCAGGACTCCCCACAAATCTGAAGAAGCTTCCCAGGAGGCCAAGAAATAGAAATCTTAGGAAGTAGCCTTGTCAGCCCCGGCCCGCTCCAGCCACATGACTGAGCCCTGTGACTGTCTCTAGAACTGCACCCTTTCCCCTCCTCTCTTGTCCCTGGCGTCGCCTGCCAGCATTCTCCTTCTCCAGGCTCCCCTAGCATTTCCCCAGGAGGCTTCCCTGAATCCTCTGAATGAGGCCAGGTGCTCCCACAGCCCTCAGTCTCCTCTGCCTTGTTAGCTGACCATCCCCCCTCTCCCCCAAAGAGCCTGGTGAGAGCAGGGGTCCCAACTGTCTTGTTCACCTCCCTAGCTCCTGTGCCCAGCAAAACACTCAGTAACTATTTGCTCTGTGAATTGTGAATACATGGAGGACATTGATACTGTGCTGGCAGGGTTTTCACTCCCCCCACCAAAAAAAACACATGAAATTCAGGACAATATTAGTCCCCAGGGAAGCACAATCAACAAAATCTTGATTCCAGAGCAAAGAAAAGAAAGAAGAACCTTCCAGCAAACTGAGTGACCCCCTGGCGGCCCCATGGCAAGTTTCCCCGCAGGCAGCAGCACCTACTACATCTGCTTGGGAAGCGGATTGCACCCACAGGTCAAGGGACCAGACACAACAGCAAGAAATTTCCTCATTTCATGTGTACAGTCCATGGAGGTCTGCAGTCAGGACGGGAAAAGGAAGACACTCCCTACGGGCCCCAGTCGCACTCCCGGTCACCTCAGGCAAAGGCTCCACCAAGTCAGAGCTGCGGGAGGCTCCGGTGAGTCCCACCATCTCCAGCAGGATCCCTCTCGCCTCTGCCCAGAGCTCGGGCCATCCCGGCCCTCTCTCCACCTCCAGGAAGTGCCCACACTGCTGAACTGGGGCCTTTTGAATTGGTTGATGCTTCTGCGTACCAACCACAACTCCTTCAAAACCTCCCTCTGAGTCACCCACACAGAGGGGCAATCCCACACCCAACCCCCTCCAGGCACCGCATCTCCTCCTACGCACACTTTCTCCTGTTGTGCTTACTTGATTAGTGCTGGATGTCAACACCACCAGGGTAGAGCTGACACTATGTCTGCTTCCACTCACCACTTGATCCCTGTGCCTAGCACACAATACAAATCTGTGGAGAGGTGAGGAAATGACCCCGACCTAGGCAAGCATTGCCCCAACGTGTCTGAGGACATGTCAGCACCAATTCATAAACAAAGTTTGAGAAATACTGTTTGTTCTCACCTCACAATCCATATTAGCATATTATTATTAATACCTAAGGAGTCCTGCAAGAACTTTAATCCAACATTTCCCAGTATGAAATCCCTTTCTCATTCCTTTCAACATCCTAGGGAGAGCAGTGTGCCTTCGAACACCAGTTTGGGAAACACTGTCCTGGATAATGCTTCTGTTTTTTTGAATATCCTATTTAAACTAGTGAAACCACGATTTTTCAAAAATGCTCTGAGCCATAACAGTACAGTGGGGTATGAAGGAATATGCCGTACTCAGCCCCATCCTGCCTGCCTTCCATGGCCTGGGCCATGATGGGTCTGGGAAACCATGTTGACAGACGTAAACAGAAAGCTCCAAGACTCACTTCTCTTGGGTTTAAGAATCTGGACAGACATGAAGCAGACTGTCCCCAGATGCATGACTCGTTCACACCACATGCCCGTCACACAAATAAGAACAGCAAATGGCGTTGGTACTTTTCAAATCATGGTTGCTGATATCATGCTTTTGGTTTCACAAGAAACCTAGCAAGTAATTCAGATATAAGTTTCCTTATTTAAAAGAATAGAGAAACTAAGACCCATCAGGTTCCCGTGACTCGCTCAAGGTCACCCAGCTCCAAAATGTGAACAAAAGTGCAGATCCTGTGCCCCTCGGCTGAGGCTCTCCCTCTGTAAGACAAGCTCACTCTTCCCAATGAAAAGCCCTCGAAGAGGCAGGTGCTGGTCCAGCAGGCCTGGGGGCACAGAGGAGAGCTCCCTCACCCAGGGAGGGAGCCCCAGCTTGTCCTGGGCCAGGAGCTTCTGACGCATTCATGGCAGAGGCTGCAAACTTGTAACCTAAAGGCTGAGTCTGGTATGTGGTTTGATTCCATCCACACAGTGGGTTTGTTTTTGCTGCTATTTTTTAGCTGCCTACATTTTTAACTAAGAAATCTCATCTTAAAATCCGAATTCCAGCTTTGGGGAAAACTTGGGAGCTCTGGCTACCATGAGTCTGCATTCCTGTGGCAACCATCTGCTGGGACAGCTGTCACAGTCCCTCCAGTCCCCCTCAGCCTCCAGCCTACATCACTCACTGATTTACCTGTGGACACTGAGTCTAATTCCCTGCTTTGCAGACGATGGGTGCTTCTTTCTGAGACCCCGAGATGTGGTGGGAACAGAATGAAGGGCCAGAGGACTCGCTAGACAAGGAGGGAGAAAGCCCCAAGAAGATCATTGTGTGACTGCAATAACAACCTCCGCCGGAAATTAAAGCAAGTTTCTGCAACAAAGAGAAAACGCAGACATAAATTCCTTCCAACTAGCAGCCAAATGTTTTAATATTTATGCCTAGGCTTTTCTGGGCAGTTTTAATTCACATTTGCACTTTTCCTATAGAAAATAAAAAAAGGCAGACAGAATGTGAAAAATGCTCAAAATGCCATCATTTAAATGGAATTGAATCCTTTTCAAAACACTGTGTCCAGAGAAGCCGTTGCCTTGAGAGGTGTTTTGTCAGTTCCGTGCGCCACTCAAGCCTGATTGAAAGCTATAAAAAGCACCTGCCGTTCGCTCCAGGGTTGGAGTCTAATGTGGCCCCTGTGCAGCGGGAGCAGAGCTAGCAGCGACAGCTGAGGAACTGCCGGGGCTTGTGACAGGTGAACTTGTTATATTGCATTTCAAAGCCACACACTGTTCAAAAAGAGGCAATTCCATCCAGGGCCTGCAGCATCCCAAACTCACCTCCGCCGGGCCTGGCTGGCAGCAGGGGAGAACAGCAAGGCAGAAATAGCCAAGCGCACTTTTTCAAGTCCTTCAGAGTTCAAGAGTTCAAGTTGGCTCTTTCTTCCAGAAAATGCACCTCATACTGGCTGTGGAACTGGCAGCTGGGCATTGTTCTGGCATGGGGATTAATTTCTCCCCAAAGAGCACTCTCTCAGTGAGCCCGCCTCCCAAGGGCATGGTGCTCCATGGTCTCCTCCAGGGAGCCCTCTGCCATCTCCCCAAACCTCCCTAGTCTCACTTCCTTCACGGCTGCTGGAGCCCTTGCTCTTTCTAATGCTTGATTATTACTTACAATTCAAGGCAGGCTCTAAGAAGAAACTGGGGTGTGGGTGTGTCCCAGGTTTGGAACGGGTGGGATAGGAAACACGGGGCTATTGCGATGCAATTTCCCTATTGGTCTCAGTAGACACCTGGGCCCCTATTTTCCCCCAGGAAGAAGGGCACCTCTGAGCAGGGGAACAGACTGGGGTGCAAAACAATGCCGTGTCACATGGTAAGTGGCTGTCCCCCCCAAAAGCTCCAAAACATGGACCACATTTCCCAAACCCCCTTCACCAGCAAGAAAGGTCCTTGGCACATGGTGGAAAGAAGAACGAATGAGGCCCACCACTAGCATTCATTTGCTCAATGCCACAGGCCACATGCCCTGCAGCTGCTCCAGCACAACAAATACAATGGGGCTCCAGGCAGACCTAGACAGAAGGGCCCCTGCCTTCACAAAGCTTGCCCCCTAGTAGAGAGAGAAGACCCCTAAAACTGTCAAACAAATCACTTCAAGTAGGGTTCAGTGCAGCTCAAGAGAAGTTAAGCAAGAGAAGGGAATGAAGAGGTGTTGGAGGAAACACTGTATTAGATGGGCACCTGCGATAAAGATGACAGTTGAGCAGAGACTTTTGTGAAGATTTGGGGTAAAATGGACCCCCAGAGGGAACCACGGGCATGAAAGGCCTGTGGCTGGAGTCTGTTCGGCCAAGAGAAGCAGGAAGGCCAGTGTGGCTGAGGTGGAGGGAGGGGCTACACTACACCATGTTCCATTCATTACCACACTTGTGTGTGTCAGGAGCGGACCTGCCCCTTACTCGTCTTTCTGTGGCCTCCTCTCCCCACTTCCACCCCCCACACACACCCAAACCCCTCTACCCACCGCAGCCCAGCCTCAGAGGGCAAGAGGGGGCTCACTTTGGCTGCTCCCACCTCTACCCTGACCCCCTGGCGCCATCATCCCACAAACCCTGCCTGTGAGAGGAAGACCAGGAAGTGCCACCCTTCGGTGAGATAAAATGCAGTGTTTTCCAACCCAGAACTTTCTGAGCCCAACATTTATGTGTGATGCCAGCTCAAAAGAAACTTTCTCTCAAAGCATCAGTTACATCTCTGTCCTGCTATTTTTGCATCTAGGGGAGCAGGAACCCCAAACAGGGTTTCTGTTCAAAGAAGATTCCAGAGGCTCCTCTCTCTTCCCTGCTGGAATCATGAAGGGATGCTGCGCTCTCCAGATGGCAACATCTAGGAGCCGGAGAGATGAAAGGGAAACACTGCTGAGGTCCTGAATTGGGCCCTGTGCCTTGGCTAGAGACGCAGGGACGAGCCCCCAGAGGAGCAAGTCAGAGAAAAGGCTCCTCGGTGGCCCTGGTGTCCTCCGTACATTTCAGCCCCTCTGCTCCTTCCTAAGCTGCTGCTCGCCTCCCAGGTGGGCCATTGGCACAGCAGCACCCTCACCTCCCACAGCCCATGCTGCAAGTGAGGAGTCACTCAGAAGTGCAGCCTTGACCTTGCTGCTCTCTGTTAAAAACCCTCAACCCTCCCCAGGCTCCCCTGCCCGAGGGACAGAGCTCAAGCAACTTTCACAGTCCTGACCAGCTTCCCTCTCCCTCTCCACCTTGTGGCCATTCCCCTAAACCAGTGTTCCCCACAAACCTGTGACTTCTGTAGCAGGCCCCGTGCACACACCCACATAGGCTTGTGACACACACATTTCAAGAAACGGAGATCCCTACTATATACCAGGAGCCCCAATGTTTTCAATTCCATCTCGTTCTATTTGCTTTTAAAGCTGCTCATGACACACTAAATTGGTTTCATGACCCAATAACATATCATGAGCTACAGTTTGTAAAACAACACACTAAACCCATTTCTGCAGTCCGTCTGAATTATCTTTCCCTCTGGTCCCTCTGAGATTTCATACAGGCAATTCTTTCTGCAATTTTCTTTCTCTTCCTTATGCCCCCCCCCCTCTTCCTATTACTACCGTATTTTTCGGACCATAAGACGCTCCGGACCATAAGACGCACCAGTTTTTAGAGAAGGGAAATGAAGAAAAAAAGATTCTGAAACAAATAGTGTCCTAAAATATTTTATGTGCATTAAAACCCAACATCACAGTCATAAACACATGTAATCAACCCTGTAAAGTAAACAGCAGCATTTAGAACCATTTTAGAGCCGGGCAAGCACACAGAGACCACACAGAGCCGGGCAAGTAAAAAAACTTTTTTTTTAAAGTATATGTGTAGGCTATATTTGGACCATAAGACGCAGGGACTTTTTCCCCCCACTTCTGGGGGGAAAAAAGTGCGTCTTATGGTCCAAAAAATACGGTACTCCACTTGTTTTCAACCTTGGTTGTACACTAAAACCACAAAAACTGCCTTAAAAATATATCAATGCCTTGACCCAATCCCTCTCCCCCAGATGGGTCATGGTACAGCCCTGGCTGCCACGTGATTGTCATGTGCAACCAGGGTTGAGAGGCACTGGACTCACTCCAACTCTGTCTTCAAGTTCATCTGAAAAATCGCCTCCAGGAAACTCCCGCTCCCTCTTCCATCCCTCCCCCACCCTCCACACACAGTCTAGGTGACCCTCCATGAGCTGTCTCTGAAACACCTGCATGTTCCTGTATTGGGTGTTCTGTCCGATAGCTGGTGAGTGGCTTGAGGGCAGGGACTGTGTCACATCTTACCTCTGTAAACTCATGGTGCTTAGCACACAAAAGTTCCTCAGGAAATATTTGCTTCATGACCCTGTGAGAAAGGTCCTAGGACATCCCCTTTGACAGATGAGGAAACTGATGTTCAGAAGGTTAAATGAATTAGCCGAGGTTGTACAGCTAAAAGTGGTGGAAGTGAGGTCAAGAACTCAGACCTGCAAAGTTCCAGGGCCGCCTAACCAGCACAGCAGCTTCCTATTGAAGCCTGGCAGCCAGCAGTCCCATTGAGTCTACAGACCCAGCTTAGCTGCTGCCAGTCCTTACGGATGGTGCTCCAAGGAGAGCCATTAGGTTTCAGAGCAGGCTCTTTTCCTGCCTGGGGTTCGCATGGCATCCCCAGGAACTGGGTCCTCGGACTTCTTATATTTCCACTTTGCTCTCTGCCAAGGGAGCCCCAACCTAACTCCCATACTCCTAGCATGTTAGACACTTGCAAATAAACATGCTCTCATAATATGACTCATCCCAAACCCATTCTCTCTCTCTCCTCTTACTACCCAGTCTCCCCTCTTTCTTAATGCTCCCCGTGAACTAAGTTCAAAATATTCCAACCCCAACATGACTGACCAGTCCTTCTCCCCATTCCCCATACCATCCTGCTAAGCACCCGATCTCCTCTATTGACACCTCCCACACCCCACCTCTCAACCCTATTCCACTGGTCCACAGCCAGCCTGCTCTCCGCTCATCACAAACGGAATGCCTGGCAGATATCCCAAAGCCCAACTCTGGCCAGTTCTTTTCTTCACTCAAAATTCCCCAGTGAGCTATACCAGCACTTACTGGTAGATAAAACACAAGGGTCAAAGTCCACTGCATGTGCTGGTAATAAGGAACCTATCTCTAGCACATCTCAGCATGGCTCTGTCAGATGTTATTGTACACCCAACTAACAGGTCTACCAGGCATGCCATTTCTCAGGTCTGCCTCCCAATCCCATTCTGGCTCGGGTACCACTATCACCCAATTATAGGAGGAGAGATCAGTGGGAAATAACACCATCAGGAGGACCAGCCCATAAAGTCAGGTGGTTCAGACATTAACCCACTGCTCTCCACGTTCAGAACATGGAACCTTAGTCATGTTAGTTGTGAAAAAAAGAAGGTGGGGATAGTAAAGGTTTCTAGAAGGGACATGGAGAAGGCAGGTATAGAGTAGGCAGCACAAATTTATGGAAGCGAGGAGGGCTGGCAGCCTGGAATTAAACCAGGTCATGGAGCCTCTATAGACCATAAGGGAAGGGGATACTGGCCCCTGATATGCCCACAAGTAAGCTACATTTTCACAAGGGAAGGAATTTTTCCAGGCTGTCTGTCTACTCTCAAATAAATAAGATTCGGGAGTCTTCAGGGAAACATTATTCTGAAATGTCTTTCCCTGAGCAGGGCTCTTTCCTCCCAGAGCCTGAGAAGGTTAGGGCCTTCCTTCTATGACCCTAGTTGCCCCATTGCATGACAAGCCCAGGATGCTCAGGGGTCTTCAAGTCAACCCCTTCCTACCCTGTGCCCTGTCCCTGTCCCTGTCTCAGGCTTAATGCTACTTTGCCTGTGTTGAGTTGATTTGGGTTCCTACTTTGGCATTTCAGTGTCTAATTATGAGTAATTATGACTCTTAATTATACTTCACTCATTAAATACCAATACCACAGCTGCTTTTAAGTTTTATTTTTCATTAAAGCAATGTTTTCAAGAGCTTATTTAAGGAGGGGTAAACTACTGAATAATCACTTATAATTTAAAAGTAAGTAAGAACTAATTATGTTCATGTTTGTAAAACAAAATATTCTTTCCAATACAGTTAATCATTAACATAAAAATATCTTGAGTCACCTGGTACTTCAGGATCATGCACCAAGCTCAGCAACCCTGAATCCAAGATTCCAGGATCAGTTTCCAGTAACCCATAGACCCAAAAGTTATGGAGTTGATGGGAAAGGATGGCAATAAAATTTCAGACCAGAAGGATGGATATTCCACAGCAGAAGACTCCTAATCATTCCTTGCATTCATATAGCACTTCCCACCTTAGAATGTACATTCAGAAGTATTTATGCATAGCTCCAAGCCTCATTTTCTTGTCCTTAAACTTTTAAATGATATCTATAAAAACTCTTCCTGGTATAAACACACATACAGCAAATGTACTAGTACACAAGATTTTGCATACAATATTAACAGGTTCACAAATTCACTAAGACCATCCATGAATTCCTGATGATTTATGATTTGAGAGGTTCCCATGTTCATTTGTTTGTTTTTGACTAAAGCATGAAGGCATTTGCAATTTACATGCACTATGAAATTTTTAGGCATGATTATTTATAAATCATTCTGTAAATACCGACTGAGTGTCTAATATGTTCAGGGCAGTGGTTTAGTTACCAGAAGAAAGCAAGGATGTGATGATAAATCAAATAGGAGTCTCTTAAGGAACTCATAGTTCAGTGGGAGAGACAAAGGGAGGGTGTGTGTTATACTGGAAGGAGGGTAGAGGGTATAGGTAAGCATCCTACATCTACCTGCACTCCAATTAAATAATCCAATAATGTCCAAAATGAGTAAATCAAGAAATTGCAGTATTAACATATTATTTATTAATATGGAACTAAATACCAAATGTGTGTTGAAAGTAGTTGAGTTTAGCCCATCTGGCATGGCTCAGTGGTTGAGCATCAACATATGAACCAAGAGATCACTGTTCAACTCCTGGTCAGGGCACATGTGAGAGGCAGCCAATCGATGAATCTCTCTCTTTATTGATGTTTCTGTCTCTCTCTTCCTCTCCCTTCCTCTCTGAAATCAATAAAAAATATATTTTAAAAAAAAGAAAAAGTAGTTGATTCTGGGGACAAAATGAAAAAGGATGAGGGCTGGGAAGTTTGCTACTTTTATTATAAGAATTTAATAACTGAGCATATATTACTTTGATAAAAGTAAATTTTATTTTTTTTAAATAACATATATAAGTCCTGGCCAGGTAGCTCAGTTGATTAGAGTGTCATCCAATACAACAAAAGGTTCCAGGTTCAATTCCCAGTCAAGGCACATACCTAAGTTGCAGGTTCAATCCCCAGTCCAGCTTGTATAGGAGGCAACTGGTCAATGTTTCTCTCTCACATGGATGTTCTCTCTCTCTCTCTCCCTTCCTCTCTCTCAAAAATCAACAAACATATCCTCAGGTGAGAACTTTAAAAATAACAATAAATAAATAAAATAACTCACATGAAACAGAACGTATTATTTAAACTCATGTTTAAATGCTAAGAGGTTTAAAGAATTGCTTTCCTTTCAGTTGTCTGAGAACAGAGGCATTCTTAAAACACATAAGTCTAGTGTTTAACTTGCACCTATTCAATTTTTATTTTCACCTATTCTTTCAGGCATGTGTCATGAACAAAAGCAGAGATTAGAGTTAACATTTTCCTACACTCAGAGCTAATGGCTCCCCAGGCCTCTGCAGTTCTGAGTCCAGGCTGGCGCTAATAGTGTCATGGTTGGCCCACCCTGCCTGGCCCACATGCTAATGACCCATTCATTGTTCCCTGTGATAGCAACGGCTGAGCCATGATTTTCAGCAGCTGGAGCCCTGAGCAGCCCGCCAGGCCAGACGAAAACCCCTGCCTGTTTAGGAAGCTTCTCCTGCCAGCTTGATCTACTGACTCAACACTGAGTACCAAGTCCTCTCCCAGTGCAATCTCATTAGGAAGATGATAAAAGTGGCTTTTTTCAAGGTAATATTCCCATCTTTGTGACCATTAATAATCTTCCCAAGGTGCCAGCACCAATTAGGCCCCTACATCTGTGAAGTCCCTGGGTGGAGGTGCCTGAATATTTATGGCACCAAAACCCTCCCTTCTCAGAGGTGTCTGAGGCTCTTTCCGTGCCGGTGTGGAGCCAGCCTGTGGGATACCCACAGGCCATTGAGCAGACTATCAAGTGGGCCAAGCTTGGCTTGGACAGTCTCAGCCCAAATCCAATCTTGTCCTAAGCAGTTTTAATTAAGATTAATAACCTCTCACAACTGGCTGTAGGTATTTCATCAACAGACATACTGCTAAGTAAACTGCTCTGCCCACCTCCAATCTGGCCAAATGACCTGCTCCGTCCGTCCTCCCTTCCTGCCCTGGCTTCCAGACTGTCGGTCCACCGCACCCTGCAGGGACAGAGTAAACACCAAGGGCACCTTCAGGACTGAAAGAGGATAGGAGACGCAAAAGCAGAACCACTGTCAAGTCTAAAGTACCGAAGCCCTGGCGTGAGTCTCTTTGTTTAGATATAGGAAAGCTAGGAGCTCTGTGGCCACTGTTGTCTCTGTGGTGGGGCAACGCTATGGCTGAATCTTCCCAGCTCTGTCCAGCTTGGCTGCTGCACTGGACTAAAAGTCAACATCAATCATTCGTTTTCTCAAAAGATATTTGTTAAGCACCTACTATGTGCCAGGCACTATGCTGGGCACTGGAATTTAGTGATGAATATGAGGTCCTTCCCTCGGGAGTTTAGAGTAGACAGAGACAGTGTAAGCCAATAATCTCACATGTAGATATGGCCCAATACATTTTAATAAAGGCTTTACGTGAGAGTGTAGGGTGATGACAGAGAGAGGAAGCCTGATTTAGATTTGGGTCAGACAAGACCTCCCATGGCCAGTGGAAGGACTGTGAGGACATGGAAAGCTGGACCCGGAGGAGCAGAGCATCCCAGTCAGAGACGCGGTCCATGCTTGTCCCTGGGGTGGGACTGTGTGACAGGTGACTAGAGCAGCTGAGACAGAGTCAGCAAAGGGGACAGCAGAGCAAGATGAGCCCACAGAAGTTCACAGAGGCTGGACTATGCCAGACCAGGTTGGCCATGGAGAGGGGGCTGGGCTTCATCCTAAGCCCAAGGGGCAGTTACTTACTAATGCAGGACTGCTCTTTTTATGACTTTAGGAAGAGTTCTGGGGGGAAAAACGTCTAGCACAGTCCCTGCTTTTTCCTCAAGGGAAACCCTTTCCTCGGATCAAGTAAATTCATTCATTTAGCAGATATATACCAAGGGAATAAGACTAACTCTTCCACACCATGAGCCCAATCAGGCTCACGTGGTCAGTGGTGATGCTCACACTGAGGAACTGCTTAGTGCTTCACTCTACTGGGCACGTGGAGGCTGCAGGAGGAAACACAGATCCTGACCTCACAGGCAGGATAGAAAAGGTCGGTCAACTGGAGGTTCCCCAAACTGGGGTACTTGTTCTATGGGGTTCTTTTAACATCGGAAGGAAACAAAACATGTTGGAAGGAACCAACCTTCACTTTGGGATGAGAATTCTGAAAATGTACCAAGCAATACTTTTCACGTGGATGCACACATATTTCAATCTCAGTCTGAGGTCCTCTCTGACAGTCAGTGCTGCAACAGTTAAGAGGAGATGTGGATCTCTGCTTGTTCAGATAAAAAGCAAGACATTCCCCATCTAGTATACCTCATGCCCACTACCTCACACCCTGCACACGGGCTATTCACGGAAGCACTGTACATAGAGAATCATAGCTGAACACTTCAAAAAAAAAAAAAAAAAACCTCAATACTGAAGATGCTTTTCGATGGGGCATAGATGGTGATAGCTTTAGTCCCAAGAGCCTGCATTCATGCCAACAGTCTGCACTGAACCTTTAAGGTGACCCAACCCTTAAGAACTGCTTTTCAAAAAATTGGAAATGGACCCCTACCTTATCCAGGAATGCTGTGCCTATTATCCAAACTGCTGGGAATGAAAGAAGAGAACAGGAGATGACTGTCACAATAAAGCTGCAATTACTGAAGGCTTCAGCTCACCTTTGTGTCTCCCCATCTAGGCTGCTTTTCAATCAGTTATTTTTCCCAAACCCACTGAAATGCAAGTACTAAAATGGGTTCCTGCCTGTTCTCTGCGCTCTCTTTTCTAAACCTCCCGGGGAAACCAGAGGCTCCAAATTCTTGTCTATCTCACTCCTCTTGTGTGAGGACACTGGGTGGGACGCCCAAACCTTGCCACAGTTTCCTCTGGAAAGTTGGGTCCAGGAGCCTCTCTCTGCAGAGCCAGGGTTGGGGCAGGTAAAGGAGTGTGAACAAGGCCTTTTGGGAGAAAGGAAGCAAGGGCTCCACTGAGGCTTGTGATTCCACACTTCAGAGCAGCTTAAAAAATATAAACACCAACAAACAAAGAAATCCATAATACAAACTCAAATCATTCCCTCTCCTCACTTTCTGCCGCCTTGGCCCAAATTCAGGGACTTGCCATTTGTCTTCTGGACAATCGTGGCAACCTCTCTGCTTCCAGCCTCGTCTTTCGCCAACCCAGCTCCCCGATTGGATCCCTACTTCTATAGAGCCTCTTCTCAGGCTCAGGTGTGACTGTGTCACTACCACACCAACCACTCCTCAACAACCACCCACATCCTGTTAGAGAAAGTCCAGCAAGGTTCCCTTTCCTGACCCATCTCCTGTGACCATCACTATCTTCTATTTCTCCCCCCCCCCACCCCACAACCCCCGTCCTTTCTCTTTCCCCAAAATGTATAACCTTCCCACAGAACAGAAATGCACAGCAGTGGCAACCTGGAATGTGCCACAGGGTTACATGCCTGTGCCTTTGTGTATGTCGTTTCTCTGCCTGGGTTGCTTTCTCCCCCTACTTTATCCATTCATAAATCTTCTCTCAAACACTAACTTAAATGTTGTCTCCCTCTGAGCCCTTTTCTGATCTTCTCTAGTGACTGATCTTCTCCTCCATTGCCCAGTAGGACCTGCAACACAAAATAGCAAGTGGTGCTTTATAAATGTGTCCACTCTAGTAGTCTGAGCTCCTTGGAACAGATTGAAATTTCATCCTTTCCCTTACGTAGCACCTAGAATGAAAGGGTCGGTTCATAATTAGGTAGAATCATTCCCATTTTGTAGTTGAGAAAACTGAGGCCTAAAAGAGGTGTCACTGTGCCAGTTGGCAGTAGACTTGGATCTAGAAATCAGTTTATCCAACTCCTACTCCAAGGTTTCTACTTCCTGCAGAAGGTGACATCTTATGTCCCATTAAGCCAGTCACATGATACAGAGGTCTCTGGGGTCTGGGTATCAAGATCAAAACACAGGGCACTTCCATGTTACCTTATTGCCTTTTCTCCCATTTGCAGGGAGCTTATCAGACTTCCTGGCAGTGGTTTAGCTCCAGACACCTAGACTCACCCAAGCTCCTGAGAGTCCAGGAAGGCTCATTCGAAGCACTGTTTGCCAAGAATAAGAAAGTGGCTGGTTGAGGGGCCTTGAACAGAGGGCCAAGGGAGTGACATGGCCCAGGGCTAAGAATGCCTATATCTCCACATTGTCTTAATCTCCCAGAGTCATAACTACAGGGAAGGCCACCGGGAGGGAGCCGTTAATTACCTGCAGGTGTCCCAATTAAGCAGCACTGCCTCCCCAATTAGCAGTCCCTTCCATTGGAAATCATTAGGCTTAATTCCATTTCCCAGGAAACATCTTAATCAAGCGAGTTCTGTCCCCAACTCCTGAGACAGCCAGACTCCTGCTGACGTCAGCCCAGCCCTGACTGACCTAGATGATGATGCTAAACTGGGCTCTGGGTCAATTTTCTAATTAAACACGTCCCTTTAATTACAGTTTTCTAATGTTTAGCCGGACCAAGGGTCTGCGTTTCTTAAATTTACTTACTAAAGGGAGAGCATATTCAAAGAAGGCCCCTCCCTAAACAAGGAGATAATACAGGAGGAGATAAATTTGTACACATACTCCCAAAAAGTATCTCTGTTATAAAAAAGAAATCTGGAACACCACAGGATGAGAGCTACAAAGCACGGTCTGTTTTCAAGATATAGGACAAGAAAGCCTTCATTGTCAAAGCCAGGGAGCCCCATTTTTCTCCCCATGATTTTTTTTTTTTTTAACCTTCACTGTTCCCCAAAATTATTAAATTGAGGGAGAGAATCTTAGGAGATAAGAGGCCTTTTCAAATGCAGATGCCAATGGGTGGCTTCTCAGGTTCTCAATCTCCGAATCAAAATGTTTTAGTCAAAAGGTAAAGGAGAAGGACAGAAGAAAATAGGATTCCAAGTTGTCCTAACCTGGTTCCAGAGACTTAAGTGTAGGCTTAACCCCATGAAATTTTGGCCTATTACATGGCAGTTTGAGAGTAAACTGCTGACCACCAGGTTTATAATTTTTCTAAGATCCTCCTTCTTGGTTGTGTCCAATTCTCTGGTTACAAATTTAGAGAGCCCCATTCTCAAACTGACAAAGGGTTCATCGCCAGCAAAGAAAGAGCTCATTTCCGCCAAAACCGGTTTGGCTCAGTGGATAGAGCATCAGTCTGTGGACTGCAGGGTCCCAGATTTGATACAACCAATGTATGCGGGCACATCCCCAGTGGGGAGTGTGCAGGAGGCAGCTGATCGATATTTCTCACTCATCGATCTTTCTGGCTCTCTGTCCCTCTCTCTTCTCTCTGTAAAAAAAAACAATAAAATATTTTTTTTTAAAAGAAAAAGAAAGAAAGAGCTCATTTCCCCAATGAATCCTTCACACTGCAACGTTAAGCAGTCTTCCTCCCCACCGAGCAAGGCATCCTCCCAGCACTCCCTGGTTTATCTTTCTGCCTTTCACTTCACTCCCAACAGACTTAAACCTCCAGGAAAAGCGGAAAGGGAGGGAGAAGAAGTACAAGATGGAATTGGTTCAATCACAATTTAGAGTCCCTGGAAAGGTATCCACACACACACACACACACACACACACACACACACACACAAAATAAATAAATAAATAAATAAAATAAAAAACCTACAAATACATCTTAATTTTCACTCTGAAATAGACTATGAAGTTTAAATCAAATCCTGTTTCCTTTAACTTTTTTTCATATCCATGTTAATCATATTCCTATGAAACTCAAGAGAGAGAAGTGCCCCTGTCCTTGACACTAAATTTAATATGGAGATGATTAGAAGTGCATTTGTCATTGTTGCCTGGAAAGCTTCATGTGTTAGCCCTCCAGAAATTAGATCAACACTTCACCATTCCCACACCTCCCCAGCGCTGACCTCTGCAATAATTACTCTCTATTGAGTTTTCCCCAAATTATTTATTTTTTTAAACTTCATAATCAGCTTACCTTAATTCATTACTATTCACCATTTAGGGACAAACTTCTAAACCCTAGTGGAAGCTGATTCTGTCCTCTAATGGGCCATCTATACATATGTATAATTTGTCTTGTCAATTATTTTCTGTGGACTTTTACCATTTCTTCCCTCTCTTCCTCAAAGCAAAACTTTTTAGATCTGACAAAGCATCTGGCCTGTTAAATGAGATTCCCTATCTTTTACAGAAATCCTGATTTAAAATGTCACTGCTTCCATAGTTGTCTAGAGACATTTCCCAGGTACAAGCCACAATTTGTCACTGCCTTCAGTTTCAGAGCCTTCTGGTTGGGGAAAAGGGGACTCTTCAAATTCTCCTTAACAAGGTCTCAAGTCACCCCAGAGACTTCAGATCACTTGTGTCCCACAGCCCACTGCCCGGGCCTCTGTGCTAGCTCCAGGGAGTAAGCCAGGTAAACGCCTGTGATAAGAGTAGACGTGGTCATAATATTAATACTAACACTAATAATAGTTAACATTTGCGTTCTCACTATAATCTAGATAAAAGTGCTCTCCCTGTATTATCTCATCTATGTGATTTATGTTACTATTACCCACCTTTTACAGAATGGAAACTGGGGTTTAAAAGTCAAGTAATTTCTTCTAGAACATACAGCTGGTAAGTGACTGTGCCCAGGAGCAAGCCCAGTTTGGTCTCTGACAAAGTTGTCTGAAACCTCAGAGTAGACAAGGGACAAAATTAATGCTGAGCTGGGGTCAGCATCTACCATCTAACACGCTAAACCTCGATTCCTGCGCAGGCACATGAGTGCACATTGATTCCTCAATTTAGATTTGACCTTGGACTTAGGTTCTTACTTCAAGTGAATTATTTTCCCGCTGACTCCTCATTTTCTCATCTATGCAATGAGTATATTAGTTTCCATGGGAAACTTCTAGCTCTTATAGTCTAGGATTCTAGGTAGATGGGATCAAGGTAATACTATGGACAGACATGAAGAGTTGAAGAAGCCCTGGAGGTGATCTCATCTAGGTATGTCAAATGCACGGCATATAGGTTGCCTCTTCCCTACACTATGCCCAGGGTAGGTATCACTAATGGATCACAATCCTCTTTCTTGCTGAGCCTAGTGGTAGCTTCAGAATCCTTTTCAATTCTAAGCTGAGGAAGCAATTAAGACATGGTACCTTGGATAAAACTCTATGTTAATCAACCTTTCCAATTTACAAATAAGGAAACAGATCTAGTAAATATCTGTTGAGTAATTAATATATATATACCAAGTCTTTTGTTAGATCCCACAGGTAAAAAGATGACCAAGACCTAGTCTTGTGCCCTAATGACTTTCAGTTTAGTGAGAGATGTGGACTGTTTAACAAGCAATTACAATACTGTGTTCTGAATATTATTTGGCCACATGGAAACCACCTAATCTAGACTAACATTCATGGAAGGACTCCTGCAGGAAGAAGCACTTAAGCTAAGACTTGGATGGAAATAGGAGTTTGTCAGATGAAGAAGGGGTGAAAAGGACCATTCTAAACAAAGAAATGAATCCAACAGTGCCGGACAGCTTAGACTACTCAAGGAGTTATAAGTCACAAGGATGCCTGGAGCTGGGACCGGTTTGGCTCAATGGATAGAGCGTCGGCCTGCGGACTAAAAGGTCCCGGGTTCGATTCCGGTCAAGGGCATGTACCTTGGTTGCGGGCACATCCCCAGTAGGGGGTGTGCAAGAGGCAGCTGATCGATGATTCTCTCTCACTGATGTTTCTAACTCTCTAAACCTCTCTCTCCCTCTCTGTGAAAAATCAATAAAATATATTTAACAAAAATAAAAAATAAAAAAAATAAAAAAACAAGGATGCCTGGAGCTTTAAAGCATAAAATGCAATTAGTTAGGGAATGGTGAGCAGAAAGGCCAGCAGGGGCTAAACCTCAAAGAATCACACATACCATACTACAAAAACCATTCTTCACCCTGGTGGTAGTTTGAAGACATGGCTGTACTCTTCCCACTGAGAGGTAGGATCTTTGTCCCCTCTCCTTAAAACCTACAACTGCTTCAATCAACATAGTATTGTGGAAATCAGGGAAAGCCATGAAACACCATACAGCTCCACCTCGTTCACTGGAATTTTTACCCATGGAGCCATGAGCCAACATGTATTCTTACTAAGAACCCCAACTCCCCAGGGCCACCATGCTGGAGGGGCCACAGATAGGTGCTCCAACTGACAGTCCAGCAAAGCTCAGCCTTCTGGCCCTCTCCACCAAAGTGCCAGATATGTGAGTGACTTTATAGCAGCCCATCAAGCTCTGTTGATGCTCCATAGAACAGAAGAATCACCCAGGTGAGCCCTGCCTGAATTCCTGACCTACAATTTATGACATATAATAAAATGATTGTTTTTTAAACCACTAGGTTTTGGAGTAGTACTTTATGCAGTAATAGACAATCAGAACAGCAAAGAAACATTGAAGTTTGTAGGAAGGAGAGTGGCATGATTAGTGTTCTGGAAGGAGCACTTGGGCTGCTGCATAAGGAATGGATTGGAAAGTGTGGAGAATAACTCTGGGTCCACTGCAATTGTATAGTAAGTGATGACCAAGGCAGTGCCAATGAGATAAAGAGATATGCTCAGCTAATTTGAGATATATGTAGAAGGTAGAGTCAACAGAATGCAGTGACTGACTGGAGAGAGGAGAGTCAAGGAAGATTCCCAGTTTTCCAGCTCATGTAACTAAATTAATGGTGGTACCATGTGCTGAGATGGGGAGAGTATGAAGGAGAAGCATGTCTGGGTAGCCTTAGGAGAGAATTGAGTCCATTTTAGACACAGTAGGTGAGATAATACAGGATGGGGTGAGTAGTGGCTAGAGAACTCAGGGGACACATCTGGTGAAGACCCAAATTTGAGAGCCATCCACTAAGGGATGGTGAGGGAAGCCCTAAGAGGGATGAAAGGACCAGGAATATCATTCTGAAGAATAAAAAGAGGAAAACAAAGTACAGAAGACCAGGGAGTAGCAAAGTCAAAACTGGCCATTGACAGTGCACAGACTGGCCACCTGAAGTTACCCCTCCTGGGTACCCCCAAAGTTGCCTATCACCTCCCCTTTCCTCCTGTCCCCTAGGAACCTTGGTGCTTTGAACATGAAAAACAGTGAGGCTGAAGAGACATGGAACTGGGCTCTCTCATCCTGTGGCTCATCAGAATTGTTTATGCCACCCAATGCCCACTTCTTTACATGCTCTGCTTTATCCTCCTCTGTCCATACCTCCAGCCTAATTGTTTTCTTTTAAATGGTCCTCATTTCTTTCCTATTTCATTTTCTTTCATCCACAACCTGCTATTAAGGTTATTTTCCTTACAGCTATTTTGACACCAAAGCAGCATAATCTGTTTTCCTAATTAGCTGTGATACATACACAAATGCCAACATCTCCTGCCCAACAGCACTCTCTCCAGTCATCCCCACAACTCTCCACATACTGGAGTTTTCCTCTCTCCCACTTTCTCTCTCCTATTCCCATGGCTCCTCCAGCCAGATATTCCTATCAAGGAACCACTGGCCTGACCAGTGACAATAGTAGCCATCTTTAGAGTTACCCCATGGAGTAAGACCATGTCTCCATAATGACCCTGTTAGTAGCATTCTGTTAGAGTATTAAACGGTCTTAAAGGCATGCCAGATAAGCTTTCTTTGAGAGTTAGCAAATTCCAATGAAATAAGAAAATCTGCTGATGGGCATTTAGGGGGGTAAGAGATCAACTGAAGAACTTATATGCATGCATATAAGCACAACCAACAGATGCAATACACTGGTGTTGGTGGGGGCGATGGCATATGAGGGCAAGGGCCAGGGGAGAGGGGAAGCTGAGGGGAGGTCAATGAGAAAAAAAGGAGACATATGTACTACTATTTGTAATACCTTAAATAATAATAAAAAAAAGAAATAAAATCATTCATGAGGAATTAAAGATATTGATTGGAGGAACCAAATCCCCAATAAAGGAATATGTAAAGATGAGTCCAGAAGGTAGCCATCCAGGTCTGGGGTGTGCGATGGGGTGAGGGTGTTAAGGCCAGCAGCTCAGAATTAAGACAGAGGTCCCCTGTTGTGAAGATGCCTATGCCATGTGGAGGCAGTACAGTAGCCTCACAGAATCTCATGGGCCTTGACACCTTCCAACTGCCTTCTAAACACACACACACACACACACACCAAATTCACCCCAGAAAACATGTTCCTGATTAAGCTAATGAGCCTGAGCTGGCCAGACTCAGACTCTCCTGAATTTTGTATGACTGGCTGGACACAGCTCCAGCACAAGAGAAAAGGGTAAGAATCTGAAACAAAGACCAAAATATCATGCCTCTCTTCACACCCCCTCCACTTTGTTGAACTTGTTGACAACTGACTTAATAGACTACAAAACTCATTTTAGCCTCATGACAATCCTGAGCACCTTTCTTCCCTTAACGAGGCTTAGAGGCAGCTCCTTGAAGGCCGGACAGTTTTGTAGCTTTCCAAGTACTCCCAGGATTTCCCCAGCCTCAGCCAAGACTTTGAGGACCACCCTATGAAGTGGATGTTATCACAGGATAATATTCAGGGAGGGCTTTACACCAGGTCTAAGACATACTAACCATCTCCACCCCCATGAATGGTTTCTCTAACTTTATATGCTGCAACTCTTTCCACAGTTCTCCTTAATGTGCCAAAAAGCAGGGGTTCTCTCAGCACCGCCCATGATGTAATCCAGGGGGTCACAGCACTGTTCCTTGACATGATCCAGAGATGTCTCAACATTGCCTGTGATTGAATCTCAACTCTGCACCAGTGCTTCTTCTGAAAATACCTGGTTCCTTAACCCCAGGAACCATCTTTGTGGCTCGAGCCCCCATTACCAGCTGCCCATGAAAAGAACCAGCAGCCCCCCTGCCCTCACAAAGGAAAACCCCATTATTGTCTGACCTTCAAACAATGTCTGTGGGCCTTGGAAAGAACCTACAAGCACTTGTGGTCTACATTCCTTTTTCTGCAGGTCACATCCTCCTATCTAGCCCCCTAATTCTCTCTAGAAGAATTATAGAAAACTCAATCGCATTTCAATACAAACCTCCCTGCCCCTGCCCTAAGGGAACTTGTACTATTCCAAACTCTTTCCCAGCTATATATGGCTCATCTAAAAAACTTATGAAAACAGGACTCCCAAAATTATTGTATTATAGAATATACATTTTCTAGGCAAGAATTTATTTATTCTAATAAGCAATGCTTTCTCCTTTTTTATACTGCAAAATAAGGATATTTATTATAAAGTTAGAAGAATTAAAACAGTGAGGTAATGGTATAATGATAGACAAAGGGACCAACTGAGAGTCCAGAAACATACCCAAACAAAGACAGCCACCTGATTGGTGATAAAGGTGACACTGAAATTGTTTTTGTTTTTTTGTTTTGTTTTTTTTAATTCTTTATTGGCTGGGGAGAGGTCAATGGGGGGTCGGGGAAAGAGACATATGTAATACTTTAAAGCAATGCTTTCTTAATCTGCCTTGACCTTTGCACTCCCAATGACTTTCCTAATTGAGTTTTGAGAATAGTGTATGTTAAATCATGACAAGTACAGTTGGAGCAGTGTCCAGGCCTGCACTCCTCCTGCTCTGTTCCAGCAAAGCTATTTGATGGACACACACCTGGAACATTCCAAACCTCATTTCCGAAAGCAGAAGAGTAGGGAACTGGGGGATGTGTTCTTACCCTCAGAGGCAAAATACAGATCTGGGCATATACAGTGTGGCCAAGAACATGGGTTTAGATTCCAACAGATTGTAATGAAAATTTACTGGCTCAGCCACTTACCAGCCACATGGCCCTGGGCAGTTAGGAACTTTTTTGAGCACATGTTCTTCTTAATCTGCAAAATGGAAATGACATCAGTTACTATCTCAGATGATTATAAGGGAGAACATTATAAAGCTCCTAGCACTGAGCATGGCAGAGAGGGGAGCACTCAATAAGCAATAGTTATTAGTTATAATTATGATGTATTTATAATATAGCATTTCATGCATTTCTCTAACCTCATTCCCTAATCCAATGCCTAGCACAGGATACAAAATCATAATAAAGTGAATAAACATTTCTTTTGTCTTCCTACTACATGCCAGTTACTACAGAGATGAACACCAGTGGTCTACGGCCTTGGATAATGTAGCATTTGATGTTTATGCTACTTACGAGTGACCCTGAAGGCCTGAGGTTTTTTGTTTTGCTGATGCACAAATTTGAATTACTTGCTTGAAGCCTGGTATGTAAGAAAAAGGCATTTGCCCGGTGATTGGACCCCAGAGACTACCCAGAATACACACCTTGATTCAACTTCATTTTTCTCTCCTCCTTTCTGCAGTGGTATTTTCAGGGGTGGGATAGGGATATCAGATATTTCAGCGTCCACAAAACTTTTCCTCCTGAAAGTCAATAACCTATTGTAAAATGCAGTCTCTACCTGCATCAGGCTCATGGTCTAGTGGGAAAACACAGAGTATAACAAAATGTGCTATAATAAGGTTAAAACACAGCAGAGAGACAAACAGGATATTTTAACATCTGAAAATCAATGAATGTAATAAACCATATTAAGAGAATAAAAAAAAAAAAACAGTATCTCAACATATACCAAAAAAGGCACTTTTATAGTGAAAGACAATCTTTTAAGTAAAAATCTCAACAAACTAGGAATAGAAGGTAATTTCCTCAACATTATAAAGGACATTTATAAAATATCCACAGTTAACATCATACTTTGGATACGAACACTGGATGGCTCAGAGACAGGAAAAAGAGACTTACTTGAAATTTTCATAAATTTAAAAAGATAAAACTATAAAAAAAAAATTACTTAATGCCTAGCCAGCATGGCCCAGTGGTTGAGCACTGACCTTTGAACCAGGAGGTTACCATTCAATTCCTGGTCAGGGCGCATGCTCAGGTTGTGGGCTCAATCCCCAGTGCGTATGTGCAGGAGGCAGCCAATCAATGATTCTCTCATCATTGATGTTTCTCTCTCTCTCCCACTTTCTTCCCCTCTGAAATCAGTAAAAATATTTTTTAAATCACTTGACAAAATATATGGCCATATTTTTATAACTTTAATTTTATAAATTTTATAATATTAAAGCCAAAAATTATGGCACAAACCCCAGATACCATTAAATAAGATTGACAAAGTCAAATATTCAAAAGTTAAATGATCCTGCATGATAATGAAAACATCACATCTTCTGCATGTACCATCTGTTCAAAATATTAGTAAAATAATTAATAATTTTTTAATCTATGCTATCCCATGGTCCTTAAAATACCCCTGTGTCTCTCACTACTTTAACATCCATGTTTGGACGAGTTCCTCTGGGAAGCAAAGCACCTCAGCCTTAGCCCCTCAACAGAGGACCTCCCCTATTCTTGGCTACCCCACTGGATTCTGCCTTACTTCTGGATGAGGCTCTTTATACTTAGATTATTGCACTCCTAACTCCATGACACTCTGTAAACTACATGGGCTAATGGCAGCAAAAGAATGGCAGCCAATTTGCATGTGATTTGCATATCACTTGTTGCCTCATTTCTATGATAACAAAATGTATACCAGTTTCTTACTCATTACTGCTATGAATGCTCACTTGTCTCCTAGGCAGGCTGATCAAGGCCCACAGACAAACCACTGGCTGCTCTCCACTAAGGAATACACAGCCCCAACTCCAGTCTCATAACTTCTGGTCAAAGTCAACTCTGGCTTTTTCTTCTTTTTCTATCTCACCAGGCATTACATCCTCCCTCCCTGCTCAAAGCTAGCAAAAAAAGTTTTGTCTATGGCCAAAATAAAAACATTATATTTCCAGAACAACAGGAGACAGAGTAGTCCACTTTCAGCTCTGTGGTTTCTATAATAAATGAATATAACTTTTTTTTACAGCTTTCAATCCTGCCCTAAGATGATACTGTTTTGTTTTGTTTTTGCTTGTTTGTTTGGTTGGTTGATTGGTTGATTGGTTCGTTAAAAAAAAAAAAAAAAAAAAAAAAAAAAAAAAAAGGGAGGGAGGGAGGGAGAGAAGGAGGGAGGAAGGGAGAGGGATTGGACCCGGAGAAGTCTGTGCATGGGCAGGTGCTGTCCATGGTTCTGATCCCGTTTGCCAAGATGAAATGTTTTCACCTAACCTGGAACTGTGGTAGTCACTGAACAATCTCTTCCAAAAACTTTTATATATAGAAGGGAAGATAAAAGGCAGTGGTGAGAGAGAAGAGAAGGGGGGAGAAAGGTGAGAGGGAGAAAAAGAGAGGGGGAAACAAAGACAATTGTCAAAGTGAGATCACTGTGAAAGATTAATTAACCAATAGATAAAGGGAGGTTTTGTTTTTCAAAGAATTGTAGCTACCAAAAAGCCATGAACAGTCATAACTGAAACATGAATTTCTAAATTACTGAAACGAAGTAGGAAATTTATCAAGTGCCAAGTGATGCCGAGATAGGCTGGTGTAGATACAAGTAAATAAGTTCTTGGGCTGGATAGTATGATATGAGAGATAGCATGATTGAGTTGTGTGTACCAAAGTTTTCTTTGTTTTTATTTTCCATCTTGATGCAAACTGAGACCTCTGTGTCACCATTTACATAGCTTTCTTCAAGTTCTTGTGAAAATCCTCTCACAAATCCAAAAACTAAATTACTTTTCTCTCTAAGAGGTTGGGGGGCACTCCTCGCTGGGTCCCCTCCTCCTCTGCTCATTCCTCTCTGAGACCAGCACTGTCAGCCCGCACCACACAGAGTATATTCAGCCACTCAGCCGCTGAAAGTTGACAAACTGCCAGCTCTTTCCACAGATAATAATTCTTCATAGCTTATTTTCAAAAACACTTGAACTCTATAATGTATGCTCACTCTGTAACAAGGAATTACAGAAAACTGATACACTCCTCAATATCAAGAAGCAGAATTAATGTTCTGGATCTGGATTTTACATGCCGTCTGAGCTTTAGGATGCATGAGGATAAACTGAAAAATTGAGGGCAGCGTTTAAGGGGTTTGGAGTGTGCAATGGCCGAGAACTGCTCGGAGCCTGGTAAGGACTTCCCTGCACAGAGGGGTCATGAAGAGAAATCAAGGCCAGCGGGAGCATTCCACATGAGAGATCCTTCTATTCAGTCTTTTTTATTCTCAATATAATTTCTCAGTGTTCCAGAATGTAATAGATAGAGAGGAATTAAATAATCCATGTTTTCCAATCAAACAACAATAAAGCTCTGAAACCCAGAAAGGTTGCATAATTTCCAAGGTCACAGAATTGGTGCATAATCATGGCTGGCATCCATGGTTCTGAGGTCAGTGCAGTGCCTGTCCTATTACACTGTGGCAACTCCGGCTCACCACTCACTGTCTACGTGTCCATGAGTAAGCTAATAACTTTCTCTGTGCCCCATGTTCTCATCTGTTCTGCAGGGACAGAATTCGCACCTCTCTCTTTGAGTTCGTATGGGGATCAAATGAGATAATTCATGGGAAATGCCGAGCTCAGACTCTAGCTCGTAGTAAATGTTTAATAAATGAGAACTCTCATTATAATTACTAATGTCATTATTAACATTTCCATCTTACATGTGAAGAAACTAAGTATTAGAATCTCAAGAAGGCTTGATGAGATAACCAAATTTTTAAATATGTAATTGCTTTTGAATTCTAGAGCTTAACATGGACTCTGAGATGATTACTCTCAGGAACATGTATCCTAAGACAAACATGTTTGAAGCCAGCAAAAATGTACCACCAATACCTCCGGTGCCCAAGGGGCGGGCTGAGAGCTTCACTGGCCAGCAAGAAAGCGGGACTCGAGTTGCCCTGCATTTCCAGCTTCCTCATTTTCAAAGCTCACACTGGGCAATGAAGCCATCAGCAGACTGAAATTCTATACTTCATGATTCTGACCTGCCTGTAACTCTAATTGCCCCAAATCCCAACTTTTGTTAATTCTCTAACCTGATGAATAAAGCACAATAAATGTTTGAGGATTAATGAACATGTTAATAGGAAAGAAGAGATGGATTTACCAAGGATGCCTGGAAAGTATAAGACCAAATTCCATTACAGGAAAACATATTAAAAGATGTGATTAACTTGTGCATGATAAAGATGCAATTATCACAGCTGTTGTTTTTTATTTTTTGTTTTTTGTGTTTGTTTGTTTTTTAAGAACCTCATCACCTGCATCAGATTAAATTCCTCCTTTTTCTGCAAATAAACCAGAAGCTCATCTCCAGTGTGATTCAACCCCTGGTTCTCATGAACCGGAATCAGATTCTTACTCAATAAGCCTGAAATTATCTCTGGCCAATTCAGAAGCTTCTCACTCTTGGTTATATGGATCATTGCCAGGACTAAAAAATAGGAGAGAAGGACCAGCTTTCACACAAATCAAGGGAAAGGGAAGAGGAGGTGTGGGGAAACCTGCAGCTAGGGATCAATTAGGCCAATGCATGGCCTTTGCATATTGAAATTCATTCAAAGGACCAGACTGAACTCCAACTCATACTCCCACTCATCACTTATTCCCTAGGAACTCATTCCTCTTGCAGAAAATCCACTTGTAGAGCATACAGGAGAAAACACAGAGAAGAGGGAGAGATGGTGCCAGGCACTTGTTGGGCATTTTGTGCACGTTTGGTGTACAAGATTCTACTTAAATTTTGTACTAGCCCGAGGAGGTCAGAAAACAGACATTCCCGAATTACAGATGAGGAGGCTGAGTTCCCAGGAAGTTCTGTGACTGGTCTAAGTTTGGGTTTTTATTCCCAATAATACCAGCAAAGATTCAAATGTGGGTTTTGTGTTTCTAGTATGAAAGCTCTTTATTACACATTTACACAGGCACACACACACAATTATATTAGAAATCCCAGCCGCAGAAAACTCCCTATCCCCTCAGTTCAGTAAGAGAAATCCAGCAGAGGGCCGTGCACAGAGTTAAGGGAATTAAGTTTGCTGAGAACCTGCTTGGCTTGTAAGCAAGTACTATGCTGGGCCTACCGCATACAGCAAGTCCTCACTCCAGCTCTGCAAAGGAGATGTTACTGTCCCCATTTTATAGATGAGGAAACTGGGTCACAGTGAAGCAAAATGACTTGCATAAGCTTCAGTTTCCTCATCCACAAAGCTGTAGGATTGTACTTGACCATCTCTAAGGTCTCTTCCACCTTGGAACCTGTGATTTCGAGATCAGCAAAGCAGCTGCCTCCACCATGCAGTGGAGGAACACCGAGTCTCATCCTCCGTGATTATCTCCACCACCATTTTCACCAGCTCTCTCCTCGGGGTGCGAGTCCAACCCCATCATCTGAAGCCCTCCCATGCCAAAATGGGAGAAGTGTCCTCTGAGAAGCAACAGACAAACCAGAAGTTTCTTTTGTCCGGGGTGAAATACCCCTGCAGTTCTCCAAACAGCCAGAACCCACTAGCCTGCAGATCCCCATGGAAATGTGGCACCCAGCCAGGCAGCCCCGTATGCTGAGTGGGAGGCCCCATACATACAACCAGAACAAACTTCCCGAGTCCCCGGAGGCACCAGCTTTCTGCAGGCCACCTGCCTCGGCTCTCCACGCCTCCCAGCAGGAAGACCAGCCACTCTGCGGAGGGGATTTAAGGAAATGTTGGCCCAACCAAGGTTAGCTTCCCGTTCCTGATATTAATGACAGCAACAGCCACTGCCATCTGCACACCCTCGCCTCACGCCATGCACGGCCCCCAGTGCTCTCCTGGCCCTCCATCACCAGTCCTTCCTTCCCGTCTCTGCTGCGGGCCCCGCCGTGACCCGTTTTACAGGTGAGAAATCCGAGGCTCAGAGGTAAGGTAACTGGCCTGAAGTCGCAGTGCTAGGAATGGGGTGAGGGGGTGGGGGGGGAACACTGTGGAGTCTAGTCTCGCCTTTCTGACCTGACAGCTTGCATTCTCAGTGGCTTCCCACGGGGCCTGGCCCAGAGCCTGTGCTCACCAAGTGCCTGCTGTAAAGTGAGCACGTCCATCTGGTGGAAGGACAGGGAGCCCTTCAGGGAAGAGAGCCTGAGCTCTGAGAGGAAGCTCGCACGTGCCTACGGACGGACGTGCTCCAAGCAGAGTTGCGCTCGATGGGCAGGAGGACCACATACAGCTCCGGAGCCGGCTGGAGGCTGGAAGTGAACAGAGATGTAACGTGAGCGTGGCGTCCCACAAGACGCTGTCCTCCAGCAGGCCACAGTGGTCCTTGCATGCTCAGCTCCTGACTCTGGCCGGAGAAGCCACTGAAGCTCAGGCAGCCTTGGTCTCAGGTCCATGTGAAACCCTGTACCTTCCTCCAGGGCTGCTCCTGGGTAGGATCTGGGGCCCTGGGGCCACCTGTGTGGCAAGGCCAGTCTGAGTCCTTCCACCTGCCCCTGAGGAGCCCTCTCCTGCTCCAGGTCCTCCCAGCTTCACCCAGCCTGCTTACTCAGCTTTGTTCCTAGCAACAACAGCCACTACTGTTTCTAAAGCTTCTTACATTCCAGGACGAAAGAGAAAACTTTCTTTTCCATAAAAATGGATACTCTGCCCAGGACCTGCAGCTCCTGCTAACACGTGCTGTGCCAAGAAGACAATTGAGTCTGTCTCCCTCAGAACCTTCCTCGACAGGAACCTGCAGCTCCTTGAGGCTGGTGATACTTTCCTTTGGAGAGATAAAAGAAGCTGAGTGCTTCTCCCCTGGAAAGCACAGATATTCCAGGATGATTTCAGGGAACAATCGTCTCTGTGGTAACAAGCTCCCTTCTCCCTCTCCAAACGTGGGTCTGTGGTGACGATGAAACGATAGACAGGCTGCTGCTTAACAGCAATCTGTAAAGACCGCAGCCATATACCCAAGCATCCCCAGAGATAAGAGAGGAAGATTAAATAATTTGAAGATAATTTCTTCCATGAAAAGAAGAATGTTGCCATCAAAACGAAAACCCATGTTATAAAACCAAACTATGCTGAGACCTTGGGAGCACTCTTCGTCACTCCTGCCGTGCAGAAACTGTTTCTGGAGGAAGAGAAAAAGGAAGGAAGGAAGGAAGGAAGAACCTGCTGGATTGTCAGCACAGTTTACATGGGAGGCGGGGGCTGGGGGAATGCAGACGCCCACACTGCCCAGTCCTGTCAACCGTCTTCTCTGCCGGATAACACGGAACCAGGTCTATCGTTAGGTGCCAAGTGCATGAGCACACAGGGGGACAGGGAGAGCCTGACCAGCACCGAGGGAGTCAAACCAGGCTGTGCCAGCCCTGGAGGAGTGTGGAGCAACGCGTGTTACCAGGAATAGCAGCTGCTGCTCTCTCCTTTCAGCCTGTTCTGTTCGGTGGGTGGAAGCTTCCCATTTGATTTGGGGTCCGTGCATAGAATGGGCCCAGAGGCAAAGCTTCGTGTGATTGGACCCCAATAGGCTGAAAGCAGAAAAAGGCAGGAGATGGGGGACGGGAAGGCAGCACACAAGGTGCCTCCAGAATCAAATTCCACTGGAACCAGCCTGTGAGTGAGCCGTTTGCAGGTCTCCTCCACAAGCTCAAGTCCAAGAAACTGGGCAGAGGATGCCTTTCCGTGTGGAAACATGGCCATACCTGCAATGTGGGTTCCACTCAGACCAGCACAATAAAGAGAGCTGCAATCTTCATGCTGGCGGAGGGTCTTGCCTTCAATTTGTAAGAAAAAAAATGTAAAATCTGTGAAGCGCCAATAAAGCAAAGCACAAGAAGAAAGACGAGGTCTGCCTCTAGAGAAAATTAAGTCTCTGTCTTAGCACAGCAAAAAGGCTGCAGGTAGGTTTATGGTTGGGGTCTGTGTGAGACAGCACTCCTTAAACACAGGGACAAGCTAGTCACCTGACAGCGCCAAGAGGATATGTTCAGTCTCCCTCCTCTTCCCCCAAAGCAGCTGAGACCAAAGTGCAACTACTGACACAAGCCCTGGGGTGAGCATTTACATGCACATGAAGGCACTGCAGGCCTAGGAATCAAATAGGACTGTTCAACCTGAGACCCAAACCAAGTCTCCAACGGGGACTGCCCGGCCTGCAGGAGTTGCCTGTGACGGGCAGTTTCTTACCAGGCAGTGAATAGCACCAGAAATTCCCTTACTTCCTGGTGTTCAATGATTCATGTGAGCCTCAGAAAGGAGACTGGCTGGCCTTCACAACTCGCCAGAGAGCAGAGGAAAGACAGCGAATGAGGCCTGAACTCCGGCATGGGCATGGCACGGTGAGAGGTTCTCTCCCCCTGTGCCCCCTGCCCCGCCTCCCTGCACTGCCCAGCAGCCGGCCCCTGTGCTCTCTGAATGCGACTTCCTGGCGTCAGGGCCTGGCCACCTGGGGGTGTCCAGAGTTCAGCAGAAGGTAAGACACAGTCGTTGCTCAAGGGAGGGCCTGGTGACCGGATAAACAATGAGTAAATCTCTAGTCTGAGGCCTGAAGTCCGTGAGGCTAACAGGAAGAGGCTTGACATCGCCGCTCCACCTCCTCCATCCCCATTCCTCCCGCCCTACGCCTTTCCTCCTGCCTCTCTCAATCCTGCTCTCCCGAAGGACCTGATGCCCTGGCTTACTTAGCTCTCAGCCGCTTTCTCGGCCCTGGGACTCCTGCATTTTAAGCTGGGTCCCTGGGGTGAAAGGTTCTGTCCCTATTTGAGGCAAGTCCAGCCTTTGCATCCCAGCAGGAGAGGGAGGGAAGGATGAAGGGAAAGAGGGAGGGAGGGAGGGAGGAAGATTAATTAAAAAGCATATGACTTAGCTTGAGCAAAAGAAGGTGGGTGAAAAGCAAGAAGAATGGCAGAGGGCCCTATAGGCCCCCAAAACCAAGAGCCAATGCTCCCTAAGAGGGAGGCCAGAGAACGCGTTAGTTAAGGCTTTGGTGTCAGACAAACCTGGATTCAAATCCTAATGCTGCATTTCCTAGCTGTGGGTTTTGGACAAATTACTTGGCCACTCTGGGCCATTTCATCACCAGTGAGACGGGGACGCTAATACCAGGCCCAGGGGACTGTTGTGAGGGATAAGTGAGCTGATGGAGATAAATCATCCAAGGAGTGGTGGGCATGCAGGAGAGATTCAACAGCTGGTAGCTATGAAACTATTTGTATTTCTAAATCAAAGAGGGGCCTCTGGTGTGCAAGCAAGGTATTTTCTCAAGTCATGGGACAGAAGTGACTTTTAAAATCTTTGAAATTCCTTCCACAGGCAAAGGGAAAGCTTCTGGGATCTCTCTCGGATGTGGCAATAAGGCTGGAAGACAGCTTTTTACGTGGAAAAAATGCTTTGGGGAGGGCACAGACTGTTTGATATTAAGTCTCCCCCACATAACACTGCTTATGGTAATTTTTAAAAATTCTTCCAACTTGAGAAACATTGCAAATTTCACACTACTGGGGGGGAGAGGTGGGAGGGGAGGACCCAGGGCTTGTCCTTATTATGTTCTTTTGACAATTATAGCATCTTTCTAAGACATAGCGTTTTCTGCCCTGCGCCTCTTAGCTGGAGTATCAGAACAATATATTAGGGTTGCCTCAGGCAGAGGAATGCAGGGCACGGGCATAAAAATGTGATAAAAAATCAGGTTCCTCGCTGGTGCCAACGCAGACTGATTAGCAGGGGCTGCCTGTACCGAGCCCTGCAGGGGCAGTGAGCTGCGTCATAATTGATCAGTGCTGCCTGCCTTGGGCTCAGAATAGGATACCTAAGGGCTCTCGTGATATGCTTTTGATATCACTAGATTCTGTGCTAATTTTCCAGCTACTTAGGAAGACCAAGAATAATGAGCAGATTCTGCTCAACGTTGCTGAAGCAAGAAGGGGTGGCCTGAGAACAGACCCTGCTCCGGAGGCCCTGCCCAGGGGGGAGGAGGCCCTGCTCAGGGGGAGGAGGCCCTGCTCACGGGGAGGAGGCCCTGCTCAGGGGGAGGAGGCCCTGCTCAGGGGGAGGAGTCTCTGCTCAGGGGGAGGAGGCCCTGCCCAGGGGGAGGAGTCTCTGCTCAGGGGAAGGAGTCTCTGCTCAGGGGGAGGAGTCTCTGCTCAGGAGGAGGAGGCCCTGCTCAGGGGGAGGAGTCCCTGCTCAGGAGGAGGAGTCACTGCTCAGGAGGAGGAGGCCCTGCTCAGGGGGAGGAGGCCCTGCCCAGGGGGAGGAGGCCCTGCTCAGGGGGAGGAGGCCCTGCTCAGGGAGAGGAGGCCCTGCTCAGGGGGAGGAGTCTCTGCTCAGGGGGAGGAGTCTCTGCTCAGGGGGAGGAGTCCCTGCCCAGGGGGAGGAGTCTCTGCTCAGGGGGAGGAGGCCCTGCTCAGGGGGAGGAGGCCCTGCTCAGGGGGAGGAGTCTCTGCTCAGGAGGAGGAGGCCCTGCTCAGGGGGAGGAGGCCCTGCTCAGGGGGAGGAGTCTCTGCTCAGGGGGAGGAGTCTCTGCTCAGGGGGAGGAGTCCCTGCTCAAGGGAGGAGCCCTGCTCAGAGGAGGAGGCCCTGCTCGGGGTAGTAGTCCCTGCCAGGGAGAGGAGTCCCTGCCCAGGGGGAGGAGGCCTTGCCCAGGGGGAGGAGGCCCTGCCCAGGGGGAGGAGGCCCGGCCCAGGGGGAGGAGGCCCTGCTCAGGGGGAGGAGGCCCTGCTCAGGAGGAGGAGGCCCTGCTCAGGGGGAGGAAGTCTCTGCTCAGGGGGAGGAGGCCCTGCACAGGGGAGGAGTCCATGCTCAGGGGAGGAGGCACTGCTCAGGGGGAGGAGTCTCTCTCTGCTCAGGGGGAGGAGGCCTTGCCCAGGGGGAGGAGGCCCTGCTCAGGGGGGAGGACCCTGCCAGGGAGGAGTCCCCTCTGCTCGGGGGGAGGAGTCTCTGCTCAGGGGGAGGAGGCCTGCTGACTCAGGGGAGGAGGCCTCTGATCAGGGGGAGGAGCTCTGCTCAGGGGAGGGAGGCCTGCTCAGGGGGAGGAGTCTCTGCTCAGGGGGAGGAGGCCCTGCTCAGGGAGGAGGAGTCTATGCTCAGGTGGAAGGAGTCTCTGCTCATGGGGAGGAGTCTTCTGCTCAGGGTGAGGATGTCCATGCCCCATGGGGACGAGTCCTCCTGCTCAGGGGGAGGAGAGGCCTCGCTCAGGGGGAGGAGGCCCTGCTCCAGGGGGAGGAGTCTCTGCTCAGGGGGAGGAGGCACTGCTCAGGGGGAGGAGTCCCTGCTCAGGGGGAGGAGCTCTGCTCAGGTGGAGAGTCTCTGCTCAGGGGGAGGAGTCCCTGCCCAGGGGGAGGAGTCTCTGCTCAGGGGGAGGAGGCCCTGCTCAGGGGGAGGAGGCCCTGCTCAGGGGGAGGAGTCTCTGCTCAGGAGGAGGAGGCCCTGCTCAGGGGGAGGAGTCTCTGCTCAGGGGGAGGAGTCTCTGCTCAGGGGGAGGAGTCTCTGCTCAGGGGGAGGAGGCCCTGCTCAGGGGGAGGAGGCCCTGCTCAGGGGGAGGAGTCCCTGCTCAGGGGGAGGAGTCTCTGCTCAGGGGGAGGAGGCCCTGCTCAGGGGGAGGAGTCTCTGCTCAGGGGGAGGAGGCCCTGCTCAGGGGGAGGAGGCCCTGCTCAGGGGGAGGAGGCCCTGCCCAGGGGGAGGAGGCCCTGCCCAGCGGGAGGAGGCCCTGCCCAGGGGGAGGAAGCCCTGCTCAGGGGGAGGAGGCCCCTTGTGTAGTGCTCAGTGAAAAGTCACGGTTTGGGAGGAAGTGGAGGAAGCAAGCTCGGACAATCAGGACATGATGAGCGGCCTCTGTGATGGTTAATTCTGTGCTAACCTGACTGGGCTAAGGGATGCCCAGAAAGCTGAACCCAGTAAAGGAGGTCACTCTCAACAACTTGTATGGGCGGGTGTCATCCAGTCCATTGAGGGCCTGAATGGAACAAGAAGGCAGGGGGTGGGGTAGCTACATTCTCTGCTTGAGCTAAGACATCCATCTTCTCCTACCTTTGGCTCCGGCATTCCAGGTTTTCAACTTTTGGGCTCAGCCTGGGACTTACTCGTACACCTCAGGCCTCCTAATTCTCATACTGCAGGACTAGGACTAAGTAACATCAGCAAATGGCTGGATTTCTCAGGTTCCATAGCCACATAAACCAGTTTATATGAGATACATATATCCTTTTCATTCTGTTTCTCTGGAAAATGCTAATATAACATCTTAACAAATAGTTTTGATCACAGTTGTCCTTTGAATTTTTTTTTTGGAGGGGGGGTGGGGGGGGCGGCGATCTGCAAATGTGGCAACAGGTTGTACCTGAAGAAAAGTGAGACAGGCTCCTGTCAGCCTCCTCTAAGCCCCACAAGGACTTGGATTTAATTTCCACATATTTGTTCCCCGCCGTCTAGGTATGCTATTATTATTGATTTCCGTGGCAGTCAGAGAATGTACCCTATGATTTCAATCCTCTTAAATTTCTTGATGCTTGTTTTATGGCCTGCAGAGGGTCTGTCTTGGTGAACATATATGTTGAAATACATGGCAAGCATTCCCCAACAAAGGATGGAGTCTATTTCTCTATCCCTTGAGTCACAAAGCATGTGGCTTGCGTTGGCCAATGGGATATTAGCAAATGCGACATAAACAAAGACTTGAGAGTGTTTGCCACTTGGGCTTGCCCTCTTACTGTGCCTGAAACTCTGAGAATACCATGGGATCAAGGAGGCAGCAACCTGCTGGAAATAGGACATCCCCCCAACCTGCCAGCCACCAGCGATCCGAATGATGCCATCCTAGATCACCCGGCCACCAGCTGGCTTGCCAGGTGACTGAGCACCCCTGCAGAGACCTGCCAAACCCCCCCAGACTACACCTGCCAAGGAACCCACAGAATGGTGTGGGGAGGAGGGGGGGAGATGCTGATTGTTTTAACCCATTAAGTTTTGAAGTACTTTGTTATGCAGAAAAAACTAAAGTATATGTGTGTGCATGTGAATACTACATGACATACACTACATACATACATAGATACATTCTTACATATCTGCATAAAAGCAAGCACGCACACCCCAAGTATCCCTTTTCTCTCCTTTTTACCACTTCATATAGCCTTTACAACATCCTGTGGTTAACTGTTGAGGCTTCAGGTTATATGATATCAAGGCAGAATTGTCACTGAACTGGAAGAGGAATACGGCCACCTAAAGTTGCAATGACTGATGAAATTTGGGGCTTCCCCTGCAGGGACAAAAGGTAGGCATGTTTTAATTTCTGCAGGTTAAAAAGGAGCAAGCTGTTGCTGTAGTTGCTTAAACATATGGAAAGAAGGGTACATATGGATGGTGAGTAGACAAATGAAAGGGTTGCCACAAATAATGAGGACTGGTAACTCAATGGGCATCCTAACACCCCTTCTGTAGTGCAGGGGCTGAAAGGCTAAAAACACATTTCCCAAACTGATTTGCAGCTGGGATTTTGCGTGTGATTTAGGTTCTGCTAATAAGATGCACCGAAGCAAAACAGGGATTGGGTTCCAAGGGCCTGGGGCGAGAGGCGGGGGCCCATGTTCCTGTGTGGATTACGGCAGAGCGGGCGTTGTCTGGCCAGGAGCTGGGACAGCTGTTTCTGATTCTGCAGCTTCCTGCCTGGGCCGGAGACAGCCGAGCTCGCAGCACAGCTCTGAGAGCCACAGCAGCTTGGAGTGTTTCTTTGCCTCATCCCCAACACCTGCATAAGCCACTCACTACCCTGTTGTAGGTCCCTCTCTCTGCAACTGAACGCCAACTCGTCAAGGACCACATCTCCAGTGCCACGAGGACCCCTTACACCTTAGATGCCTTGCTGGGTAGGTATAGGAAATCAGATGTGAGAGGTTGGGAACTCTGTTTACATTTTTAGGCAAGACTACATTTACCAGATTCAACTAAAATTGGAGGGTTTCCCCTCAATTTTAGCCAGCAAGTGGGAGACTCACAAGGAAAATCAGAGCCCTGTTAGAGAAACTGAGGCTGTACTGTCTGTGTACAAATGACTGTGTCTCCATGGATGCCTGCCACAAAGCACCGCTTCGTTTATTCCTTCCAACAACCATATGGTTGAGAATCACTATTACCCCCATTTCAAGGATGAGCCAACAAACTCGGAGAGATGGTGCCAAGGTCCATGGCCTAGAAGCAGCAGAGCCAGGACTGTGACCCAGACAGCGTGGCCCTGGAGCCTCACTCTTCAACGCTCCTCTATTCAGCACTCCTGAGGGCCCCAGTGCCCTTTGTTCGGGCATTCTCCCTCCAACTGGCACAACCACCGAGGCTGCTGACTTTGACAGGCAGAGGTGCTGTCACTTTAACAGCATCAAAATCCTCTAAGGATGAAACTTCAGACTACAGTAAGCAGAGTGACATGTGCACCCAGGGATCTCTTGGGCTCTGGAAAATCACCCACAGCCACCCAGTCTGAAAAGTGCCTTTTCAGGGGCTCTGTCTGCCAGCTAGCCGCCCCACCCCTGCCCCTCTTCCCAGCCTCCCCACAGGGAGGGAAGTCTACCAAAGGGAACCACCCCCTCCACCTCCAGTCAGGGTGCACGCAAGAGGCAGCCACCGGGGCCTTGAAATAGCGCTGACTGGAGGTGTGGGTGGCATACATGTCAAGGATAATGTCCCTGATCCTCCATCAGCCTCGAGGAGGCAGATTCATGGGGAAGCCTGGGTGGGGGTGGGGATGGGGGAGAAACATCAGTCAAACTGCATCTCCATCAGCTCTGACTTCAATTTTCTTGAAATCCATAACTCCCCGTGTCTTCAAGGGAATGTGTTTAGTAGGTATGGAAGCATCTGACAGAACACTGAAATATTAGTAAAGATAAAAGTCTTCAAATTTTTGATAAATAAGATGCCTTCTGATACACAATTTTAGTACAAACACGTTGTCAAAGTATAAGCAAAAATTTGTATTTAAAAACAACAAACACAGGTTTTAAAAGGAGAACATTCCGTTCCCTGCATTAATTTTTTGCCGTGACTTGGAGGAAAATGCCCTTGCTGAATGTGAGCAGGGGCACAGTGTCCTTGGGAGTTAGAAAGGGAACTTCTTAGAAAAAAGGGGAGTTTTTAACAAACATCTCTAAACACCTTCTTTACGCCGTGTACTAGGTACTAAGGATCCATTCAGACATGGTCTCTACTTTCAAACCAATTAATTTTTCAGGGGAAACAAATCTGTAAGTGAATGAGCACAAAACAGCTCAGAATCAGCGAAGATCATGGCTGCCCACCCCTGATAGATATGAGCTCACGCTCCTGTTCAATTTCCACTGGCTACCAAGACCCTAACAAGTTATTGAGCCCCCTCAGAGCTTCAGTTCACGTGTGTGGAAAGGGGGTAATAATGCCTGCCTTGGGGTTCTCATGAAGGTTGAACTCCAGGGTAAAACCCTGTGCCACCTCCACCCTTAAAGCCCTCTGTACCGGAGGCTGTGGGGTGTCACCCGGGGCCCTGGGGGCACTCACCCCCAGCCTCCGGGGGGCCTTCTGCTAACAGCTCACAGCGGAGCCCCTCTCCGGAAGTTTCTGTCTACCAAAGGGAGCTGTTGCACCTAAAAAGTTATATGACCCATATGGGAGAAAGTGAGGGCATGCATATAAAATGGCCTTTTTTCTGAAGTGATAATTCACATTCCATAAAAGCTCACCTTTTAAAGTACAATTCTGTGGGGTTTAATATATTCATAAAGATGTAAAGCCACCATCACTATCCAATTCCAGAACATTTCAGCAACCCAAAATATACTCCAGACACCTCATCCCCTTCGCAGGCACTCCCTGATCCCCTCCTCCCCAAACACTTAAACACTAATCTACTGTATGTCCCTATGGAATTGCTTATACATGGATTTCATATAAATGAAACTGTACCTACTGTGGTCTTTGTGTCTGGTTTCTTTCCTCAGCATAATGTTTTCAATGTTCATTCGTGTTGTAGCATGTATCAGAACTTTGTTTTTTAAATGGTTATTCATTCGTCAGCTAATGCGCATTGAGGCTTCTGCTTTGGGGCTAGAAGGAGTAATGCTGCTATGAACATCCATGTACAAGTTTTTGTTCAGACATATGTTTTCAATTTTGGGGGGTATATCCCAAGAAGTGAGATTACTGGGACATATAGTAATTCTATGGTTAACTTTTTAAAGAACTACCAAAGAGGTTATACATTCCACATAGAATGTGTGAGGGTCCTAATTTCTCCACATCCTGGCCAATACCTGTTACTGACTTTTTTAATATGCTCATGGGTGTGAAGTGATATCTCATTATAGTTTTTATTTATATTTCCCTGATGGCTAAGGATGGTGAGCATCTTTTCATGTGCTTATTAGTAATTTGTATAACTTTTTGAAGAACTATCTATTCAAATCCTGCGCTCATTTTTAAATTGGGCCATTTATCTTTTTATTGTTCAGTTGTAAAAAGTCTTTATGTATTCTGAATGCTAGATCTTTATCAGATATATAATTTGCAAATATGTTCTCTTTTTCTGTGGGTTGTCTTTCACTTGATGGTATCATTTGAAGTACACCAGTTTTTAAATTTGATGATGTTCAATTTACTTTTTTTTTTTTTTTCAGCTACAAAAACTAATACTCCTTTGTGTCAACTCAGGACAGTATGAAAAGCCACCCCAGCTCCAGAGCTCCCGGTGTTTGGCCGAGGCCTTTGCTGCAACTGCATTGTAGGTCAACATTTCCTTCTGCTCCCTGTTTCCATCTCTCCTCCATGGGTATTATTGCTAAGAGCACTCACTAGTAATAAGCATCATAGCTTCTCAGAGTGTTTAGGATTTGTGGGGGAGGTGGCGTGGAGAATCCAACACAAGACACTTCCAATGCTCTCCCATTGACCTCAAAAAAAGAGAATGACCATCCCCATGGTTTCAAGTCCTTTGGTGATACGGCTCCTGCACACCTCTGCAGCCTCATCTCTGTACATTCCCGTTATAGTCTACCACCTAGCCATCCTAAACTTTCTCAAAAAGGCCATCTCTCTAGCCTCTGCGCCTCTGCACTTGCTACACTTTCTCCTCAATGTCTCCTTCTACCTCTTCACCCAGCTCACATCCATCATTCAGTAGAGCCTTAGCTTAGCATCACTTCTACCAGGACACTTCCCTGACCCTTCTGTGTGCATCCACCGGCCCCTTTACTTTCCTATGCTTACGGTGACCATACTGTATTAGAATTCCTTCATTACTTTGCACAACTCAGCACAAACCCCATGAGGATTTGCTGCAGAGCCTGACATCTAGAAAGAGCTCAATAAATATGTGAGGAATGAGTTGATATGCATTGAATTTGTGCAAAGTACAGAAGCAGCCCAGAGAAGCCAGTGGCTGACTAGGGACGGCTTCAGGAGAGTGAGCTCCTGCACAGGCCTTCCTGTGTACGGAGCCCCAGCCCAGCAGGGAGGGCTCCACTGATGCCACCCCGGAGTCTGGATTCCACTTCAGCACCCCGTGTCGTGTTGTCAGCACCACAGCAAAGCCCAGTCCTCTCACTCACCCCACCATCTCCTCCTGGGCTCCCTGAGCCCAGGGCTAATCCTCATGCACTCACATGATCCTGATACCTAGCAGTTTCCCAGGTCTCAGCAGAAAATTTCTTCTAGAAGCTACTGGAAATCAAATCACCCTTTCTGGGACATGTGCAAGCTTCCTCTGGCTTCCCAGGGATGGTTTTATGGGCTTCCTTATGAGGGCTCTGCAGAAGTCACAGGCATGAAGTCAGACTATTCCTTAGCTAATCATTCAAATAAGAAGTCAGGCTACATTGAAATGATGGATCTGTGGCTGAAAAATACATTTGGAGTACCCTCTGTAGCCTCGCCTGCCCGCTGTGGGTCCCCTCACCTCAGATCTGGGCTGTAGTGGGAAGGTGGAGGTCAGGCCGAGAGCCAGAGCAGGCCCTCAAGAAGTCTGGACGAGCAGATGCCCTCCCTGTGCAGTGCCATGCTGACTGGGGGAGGGCCTGGCTTTACTGCCAGGGTCACACTAGCAGCAACTAGTGGGCAGGGTTTTAAACCCACACTGTCCAACTCAGAGCCGGAGTCTTGATTGTTATGCAGTATTGTCACACCACACTTTGAGAATATTAGATCTTCTGGTGGTTCTCCCCCCACCCTCTCCACGCTGCTGCACTCCTCCTCACCCGGGGCAGGAACACCCGGACCTCCCCAGCTCAGACATTCTCCCTCCTGTCCATAGCCAAAGCTAGTGTCGGAGCCTCACCTAGCACAGCCCTGTGGCCACCAGACTGCATATCTCCCTTTCATGACCTCCGCCAGCTCAGCACAGCACAGATGCTCCTCGGTGGGCCACCACGAAATGAGGACCTCCTGGAGGACAAGGGGGTTGGGGAAATTGCCTTCAAAAGGCCAACGCCAAATCTTACCCGCCTCCACCTCCCAGTTCTCAGCTTGGGAAGATTTATGGTGCTGCACACATGGGTCATTCTTGAGATAAGGTCATAGATCTCGCGGCTGACAGGCCTCCTCAATCAGTGCTTCAGGAAAACTTTCACAGCTGATAAATGAGCTGCCCCTAAAGCCTCAAAGACAGGCTCCAAAAGGTCTCCATTGCTTAGGATATCTCACTCATCCTGCAAGAGGGACAGCCATCCTGGGTGCCAATACAGGAAGAAATATGACTGAGCGAAGCCCTGTCCCAGGCCCCCCGCTCTGTGTCCCCTCAGCAGATGCCAAGCACACAGGGAGCATCATTAGCCCTCAAGGACAAGGAGCCTGCACACAGTCACTGTCCAGCCAAGTTAACTGCAGGGGCATGTGCTGGATGATGAACCTAAAGGATGTCGTCTTTGGATCCAAGAAGGCCATGTCCAAGCTGACTGGGAGAGAGGGAGCCACATGGCACCAGAGGCAGGAGGCTAACAGGAGCCGCGATTGCCCAGCATCACTAGTTACTACCCAAAGCCCACTCTCCCTCCCCTCTCACAGGCAGAACTCCTTCTGAAGCAGTACTGTGCCCTCACAACTCCCTTGCAGCTGGGGATGCTACAAGACGTGTCAGTGGTATTCTCCTAGGGATTTCTGGGGGTGTTTTACCTTCCTGCTTCAGGCCCTGCCTCTTCTACCTTCCCCCCCTTCTCTCTCATGCCTTTTTGAAGATGTGAAGAGCTGCGGAGCATCTATCCTGCAACATGCTAAGGATGGAAGAGGAGAAAGACAGGAGGAACTGGGATCCCAATGACATCAGGGAACTTCTCTGCCAATGTGGAATGTCCACCTCTGGACTCGTGGTTATGTGGGAAAAAGAGCCCCCCCTTAGGTTAATCCACTCCTGTTGTGCTGCTGTCATAAGAAGCCAAACACAGCCCTGGGTGATAGAGTCCAAGCTCTTACTGACTCTGTGGATCTCAGTGAGTTGCTTAACCTGTTTCTAGCCTCAGTCTCCCCATCTGTATGAAGGGATGATGAGAGTAATACTCGCTACCATTAGTAAATCACCCACTATGTGCAGGCACCATCCCCACTGCATTGAGAAAGTGACCATCACACATAATAGGTCTACAGAGACCACTGAACAAAATAATACCTGCCTTGGCCACCTCACTGGGCTTTTTGAGAACCAAATAAGGCTGTTGTGTAAGAGCTACCCAGGTGCCTATTGAATCCCACACTCCCTGAAGTCAATAGGGGTGAGGTCAGAAAGATGTCCTCATCCCACACCGAGGGAAGGAGAAAACAAAAGTGATTTGAACACAGTTGTGCCAAATAGAAAGATGGCAAGTGGCTGCTGGGGAAACCAGGTCCATCTGTGTTGGTCCGCTTAGGGGCCTCTTTCAGAAATTAAATTCTAGATGTATCCCCAGCCCAGACAAGTTGCTGGACAAAGAATTCGTCTCCTGTCTGTGTCCTTCCCTCACTCACACTCCTGGCTCTGGAAGACCTGCGTGTAGTCAGGATGTCCTCAGGCTGACTGGCCCTGCAGGAGACCAGGCCTCTCACGCTGGAGGCTGCCCTGCCCCACCCCGCATCCCTGGGGTCTAGGGTGGCTGCCTTCTATGTCTTAGGGCCTTCTCATGTCATCTTCACCAGCTCACCAGACTGGTGTTATCATCCAGAGTTTACCGGCTCAAAGCCATACGATCACCTTCCTGGACCGGAACCTCTGGCCGGGAGCCCTAGGCTGACCTGTTTCCTGCCACCCTAAAAAATTATTCTGGCTCTGGGTCTCTGGTCTCTGCCTATGTATTTCTGCATAAGTGGTATCTCACCCTTGGCTGTGTGTGTGTGCACACACATTATCCTTCTCATTATGTATATGTCTCCCTCTGTTTCTCTCTGTCTCAGTCACTTTCTCTTGGTCTCTCTCTTGCTTTGTTTGAAGCTCACACCCTTTTCCCAGATCTCTGGCAGGTTGCCCCCTCTCTCTCTGGGTGGGTGCTTCCCTCTCCTCCCCCACCCCAGGCACACTGGCACACCTAGTGCACCCGCTGTTTGCCAACTGTGTCCCTTACCATACTCTAACCCCCAGGTCCTCAGGGACCATCTGCTTTGCTGGCAGTTACATCTTGAGTACTTAGCACAATCTACAGGGTAGAAGCAAAATGCATTCTTGTTGGATGAATAGCTGCTTGTTGAACATACTGTGAAGGGAAATGAAAGCTTTCCAACACTGGGAGACAGTGTGGTCACTCTCAGAGGCAGCTGGGAACTGGGAATAGAAAGGGAAGGAAAGCAATGGACGGAAAAGGCAATTTTCCAGTCCTCACAGAGCATACGATTAGAGGATTCACCAGATCATCTATATTATGCATGTTTACTGACAGGGCTCAGTGACCTAAGAGCTTAAATATGTGGCATAGTCATCAAAAACTATTTCCACGGAAGATGTGGGTTCAGACCCTGCTCCCACTCTCACTTGGCCTGGGCCTTATCTTCTCACCAGTCCAGAATAAGCCCTGGAGATACTGGCCTGTAGTTCTCTTTCTTTGACCTGTCTTTATCTGATTTTGGAATTAGGGTAATCCTGGCTTTATAGAAAAGGTTTGGAAGTATTCCTTCCTCTTATATTTTTTTGAATAGTTTGAGGAGAATAGGTGTTAATTCTTATTTGAATATTTGGTAAAATTCTTCTGTAAACCTGGCTGGACCAGGGTTTTTGTTTGTTGGGTTTTTTGTTTTGTTTTGTTTTGTTTTGTTTCTGCTTCAATTTCATCAGTAGTTATCAGCCTAGTCAGGTTTTCTGGTTCTTCCTGATTGAGTTTTAGAAGGTTGTATTTTTCTAGAAATATGTCAATTTCATCCAGGTTGTCCTGTTTGTCAGAATAAAGTCATTCTTGTATTTCTGTGGGGTCAGTTGTTACTTCACCTCTTTCATTCCCGATTTGCAACAGGATGGATAGACCTGGAGAGTACTATGCTGAGCAAAGTTAGCCAGTCAGAGAAAGATAAGTATCACATGATCTCACTCATATGTGGAATCTGATGAACAAAATAAACTGATGATCAAAAATAGACTCACAGACCTAGAAGCATGAGCAGACTGTTGAACCTCAGAGGGAAGTCAGGGGAAGGGAGGGGTGGGAACAGATCAATCAAGGAACTTGTATGCATCTAGCTCCAAAGGGGTGCCGCCTCCCCAGGAGGCTATGGATTGAAGGCCAAGGTACACAGCATTAGCAGGATGTCTGGCACAAATAAGTACATAATCAGTGAATGATGACAGAGGCTACTGCTAGTATCATCACAGCAACAAATGATTTTACCAGCCACAAAAGATGGGGCACTTTGGGTCTGAAAACTTGGGCTTCGGCATTGTTGCTGTGTCCCACCATGTTTGCACTGCCCCGGGGCCCTTGGTGCCTTCCTCTCCTGGGTGCTCCTCAGAACAAGCTTCTCCCCTCACCTCAAGGCTGAGTGACAGGATTAAACAGACTCTGGAGTGGCTCCCTCCTTGTGTAGCCATTGCTACCTGAGGCAAGTTGGTTAACCTCTCCGCATTTCATATCTTCATCTGTAAAAAGATAATAGTAACTCAGTAGACTGTGATGGGAACTAAATGCATCGATAATAAGTAAAGCACTTGGAAAAATGCCTGACACATAGTAAGTGCTCAATAAATTTAGCTATTATTATTTCATGTGTTGATATCTTATAAGCCAACGTAGTTAATAGTTGTATATTTTAATAAAATATATTTGTATATTTAATAATATTTGTATATTTAATAATAAAACATAAAACTTATAAAAACTTCTAGGTATAACAAACTTTTAAAAATCATTGCTGATCGCTGAATCTCTGTTTCCTCCTCCCTGTGCCTGAGACCAGCACACCCAACTCACAATGATCAGCGGGCGGTCGCCCACACCACCAAGCACCTACTGGAGGGAGGGGCCTCGCTGGGCCTGATTAAAGGTCTTTGTGGGTCTGGCCCTGCACTTGGGCCAGAGAACTGAGACCAAAGGAACCCAGACCCTATCCAGGAGATCTTAAAGAGAAAACACTTTTAATCTGAAGCCATGTAGGAATTAATCCATCTTTTCCACGTCTGAGACACAGAAGAGGCTGGATTACAGAAATGAAATACAAGACAGAGAAAGGTTCTCACAGTTCAGCTTTTATTAAAATGGAAGTAACAAAGTGTGGGAAACTAGAACATGATTCCTGTTAAAATGATACACCCAAGGAACTGTTTCTTCGGAGAGCACTGTAACTGATCGAGCATGTGATGAGTGTTGGTTTACAACATAGACAGTCCCTGCTGTCCGAGCAGAAACCACCAGACAAGGGTCTTTCCTATGCAATGTATTGGACGGGTCAGTGGTTAAGTCTGCCTGCCTATGGACAATCACAGACAGAGTGCCCACACAGACATACACATTCAGTGTCTTGAGTTTCCTTTCAAAGAAAGTATTTTACACATCATATACAAATTAAGTCCAATGAGGGTCCTTTATTGCCACTGAAAGGGGGGCGGGATAATTTTAAATTCATAACCAAAGGCAAGAACATAGCACAGGAGCGATTTGTTTCTCCAAACGCCACAGTCCCGTGTGCTCCTGCCGTGGCTGATCCATGTGAGTCCCGTGACGAGCTGCACAGGCTGCGAGGTGTGATCCTCCGTCCCCGATGCTGGCAGAGCTGCCAGCTCCCCTGATGGTCAGTAGGTGCCCAGCACAGCTGGGCATGAGGGCTTAGAACTCTGAATAGTGCAAACACTTAAAGAAAATACATTCCAACCTCCTTGCTTCTCTCGGCAAACACTTGAAAACTCCAGCTTGCTGGAATGAGTTTGCTCAGCTTCCCAACTTGACCCAACAAGGTGCAAATGGGGAACATGGAGGCAATTCAAATGGCACCTATCCCAATAGTAATAAAAAATAAAGTATTTTTAATGAGGCTAATGGCAGATAAATACACAAAAGAGACCTAGAGTATAGACACAGCCCAAGAAACAAGTACTTTTGTAAGTGTAATGTGAGCAGCCAGGAAGCACATGCTTGGCACATTCTTCCTGGGGTCATGAGAGTGACCCTCTGTAAGTTCACAGGCAACAGGCTTCCAAAGGGGCATCACCTGGCTGCAAAGGCCTTCAGCTGCTGGAAGCTTCAGAAGACTGAGGAGACAGAAGAGATGAGGATGGGTCTACTGGACCTAGGACTCTCCTGGGAGCAGGTCCTGGGGGGCAGGCTTTTTTCTGAGCTTCACTAAGCCACAGTGACCAGGCTGTGCCAACCAGCCTCACCACTGCAGGAAGCAAACTCCAAAAGAGCAGACGCAGGTGGATGAGTGCTGAGGAGGCTTAACATTAGTCCCAAGGGTTTCAGGAAACACCGGTGGTGACTGTGTTTTCTATCTGGAGCCAGAGAACAGAGACCAAAGGAACCCAGATCCTATCCAGGAGATCTTAAAAAGAAAACACTTTTCATCTGAAGACATATGAGAATTAATCTTCTGAAAATCCATTTGGGAACATGAGAAATGTAGGGAAGATAGCTATAGGCATGGACTAAGAGTGACTGACGGACAGACCAAAACATTTCATTATCATGGACAACAAAAAGCAATTCAAATATCCTGAAAAATTATCTTATAAAAATACCTACATTAAGTTTTTGCCTGAAAGCTATAGCTTTGATTTTATAAAAAGGCAGTCTCTGAAAGGATCTGGCTCAGGAATATACGAACATCACACAACAAATATCAAAAGTAAGACAGCTCAAAAAGCATTTTAAGGGATGTTGCAACTGGTGTGCCATGAAACAAAATTGAGTGTTCTTATTGCATAGAGAAAATGAGGTCACTTTCATTTGCATAATACTGCAACTTTTAGGTGGAGAGATGCCTTTGGGTATGTATGAGAAATTACTTTGGAATTCAGAGTCTGGCTTCTGTGTAGTCCAAATCAATATCCAAGTGGCATCTAAGCTGCTTCTTACCTTGGGCCACAATTCTATTTCATGACTGTGATGGGATTTCAGACACATCACCGGCAAAAAGCTGCATTCACAAGTAGTTGTGGCCACCTGCATGGGGGTTGGGGGGTTCGTCTACCACGTGACCAGCATGGACTTGAAAATAAGTATGCTTGTCCACAGTGGAGAGAGAATAGTACCTGGTGACAAAGAGGCATCTAGTTTTTATGGCATCTGTGGGCAGTTAGAGCAGTTTGGCTTTTTAGTGATGACATACCAGTGTCCCAGTCCCAGGGAGAAAGGGCACAAGGAGAAAATGAACGTGGCCTGAGCAGCACCACCAGTAGGGGGCGGTGCTTCCTTGGAGGAGAGGCATGAGGGGGAACCAATAGCAAAAGCCCAAAAGCAAGAAAGATGGCTAGCTTTCAGGGAAGGGACCCGCTGGGAAGACGACATACAAACAGCAGTCTCTCCCACACAAGCGTGGAAGTCCAGCTGCTATGTGGAGGGGAGGGGATGGGATCTGAAACCAGCTGTGGGAACAGCACACATCAGACCCAATCTCACCCTCATCCCCAACACACACACACACACACACACACACACACACACACACACACCAAAACTAAGTCCAAAACCTCCCGCAGAGAGGGAGGAAGAGCATTTGGAACAAAAAGCTCATTCCATCAGCTTCCAACCCAGAGCAGCAGGGCTCTAAAACTAGCCGTCTCCGTGTCTCCGTGTCTCCGTGTCTCCGTGTCCCCGTGTCTCCGTGTCTCCGTGTCTCCGTGTCTCTGTGTCTCCGTGCTGGTGAGAGCAGAGCACCAACTGGAAGTGTGCCCCGACTCCCCTGAAGGCATTTCTCACGGTCCCACCAAAGCTGGTATTCTGGCCTCTTCCCAAATCTAGAAATTCTGGGTGCCTTGGTCCTCTCCAGATCTCTCATTGAAATGACATCTGCTCAACATGAAAGTTTCATCTTCAAGAGAATCCAGTTTTTAGTGCACAATATACTGTAAATACACAAAGTGGCCAACTAGCCGGGGAAGATCCCGGGTTTCCAACTGTGAGCATGAGGGGAAGGGAATGCTGGTCTCCTACAGCATCCACTTGGAAGGAGCCCAGATGAATCACAAGTCCAGTGTCAGGCTCATAAGCCCCTCGGCTCCCTCTGCGGGGACCCTGACATCATGGAAGGTTAAACCCCGGACACAAGACCTCCCCTCCTTATGCCAGAAATCCCAATGTTAGCAACTTGCTAATTTAGGAACAGCATAGCTTTAAGGTTATTTTTAATGCAAATGACTCTGTGCACCCTCAAATACCTCCCTGCAGACTCTTGAAATGGTCTTTAATAACTTTTGCCTGTGAACTAGCAAAATTCTCTTTAGCTCCTCTCTTAAAATGCAGTTCCCCCGGAGAGAGAGCACACATCCAGAGCCTGCCGTCTCCTTCTCCACAGGGGAAGTAAGGAGGAGGGGAGTGTTCTGAGGGCTGGAGAGAGGGTACAGAGCACAAGGACAGGAAGACAAGGACCTGAAACAGACTTGACCACCATCATGAAGTGCCAACGAGAAGCCCAGCTGGTATATTCCTTCCATCCATGACGTCTGAAGCACATGCGACCCCATCCGATGCAGGACAAACCAGGCTGTGGGTGGGAGGTAGGGTGACCTCTTACTTATCCTCCATATCAGAACACTTTCGATGGTAAAAAGGATTTTGGGAAGAATTACTTCTGGATAATAAATATAATGGGGACTTGCATATCCTGGAGAAATCCAGAAGTAGGCTTCTCTCTGAGACCTTTGTGGCCAGAAGCCTTTCCACTTTGGTGTTTTTGTTTTTGTTTTTCATGTATTTTTTCCTAGTGTGTTACTTGGGGCTCCTCTGAAGAGCTAGCTGAAGAGACACAAACTTCCCAAACCTGGGATTCATGACATCAAAAACCAGTGGTCCAAAGACAGCAGCTCTTGTGTGTTTCCTGCAGAAGAGACCAAGGAAGAGCCCGTTTGCTCCTAGCTCTAGCACAGAGAGGTCACGGTGCAGTCTGAAAATGCTCATCTCTTCAGAGCCAGAGTCAAGCCAGCATGTGGGCATCAGAGCACTGCCTCCCTTGCCAGTCATTTCTTGACATCCCTGTCCAACTGGACATCCTGGAGGCAGAGGCAGCCATAGTCTAAGGCGCCCACAGGAAGAGAGTTTCTGAGATTTGATTTTTAGCACAGCGGAAGGATCAGTAGTACAGAAATCCAGTAGCCTGTCACACCCCGACCCCAACTTAGTGAGATATCCTGTTCTAAACACACACACACACACAACACTCTCTCTCTGAGGCGCGCACACACAACACACACACACACACACACACACACACACACACACATTCTCATACACACGTTCTCCCTGTAGCCCAGAGCCATCAGAACCCATGGCTCGGGCAGAGACCAAACACCCTCAGAGGTGCAGGAGGTGGGGCCCGAGTCTTCACTCCAGACTCCACTCTGCCAAGTCAGAGGAGGACGGTTCTCACTCCGCTGCAGGCTCTCCCCGCGAGTGTGATCCAGCTGACGTGACCCCTCTCTTTTGAGTCCCAGGCAGCACCCCTCCCTTACCCCACGTCCTGGAAGTGGGAGGTAGGGGTCACAAGGGCTTGTGAATCACAGCAACACCTAAGATAAAAGGGGGAGAACATTATCATCTCAGTCTCTCCAGAGTCCATGAATGTAAGACATCCTAAACTGCAGCAAGGGAAAACTAAATTGCAATCCTACCTCTGCCACCGGGTCAAGCTACACTGTCACCTCCTGACCTCTTTAGACTCCATTCCAATATTATTCAGTGTCATCTAACTGAATGCCCTTCCCCCAGTGCTAAGTTCTATCCTTGGATAAACACTCCAGAATGCCCATATGTGGTGCAGTTTTAGCCAAGTTGAACCACACTCTCAAGAGCAAACTTTGTAAATCTGTGTATGACCCTGCACCCCTCTGCAATGGATGAAGCCACATAGCAGATACTGTGTAGGTTGGTTCAGCCAACATCCCCCAAGTTTCTGTCCTCTATACAGAGACCAGCAATTAGGAGTCCAGCTTCCCAGACTCTCTTTCAGCTGGAAGGGCCATGTGACCCAGTCCTGGCCAACAACATTGTGAATGCAAGTCTGCCCGTGCTACCACCTTGGCTTTGTCCCTTGTCCTGCTTCAATTGCTCACCCAAGGCCCAAGGCTGCAGCAGAAGCTACTAATGAAGCTGGCAGGACAGAAAAGAGGAAGTCCTGGCTCTTCAATCACAGTTTGAACCTCCAGACCTGCCCTTAACTTCTTTCTTCCCCGAGACAAACATAATCCTTTCATACTTCTACAGGTATCTGTAAACTTTTCTGATACTTGCAGCTGAACAAAGCCCTAACTTACGTGTAGGGTCTACAGAAATGATGGTACCTGGATCCTTATTTTAATATATTCCCATGACTATAAAACCTCCTGGTTGAAGGTGAAATTAATAGAGCATTGCTAAAATAATAATAATAATAATAAGAAGAAGAAGAAGAAGAAGAAGAAGAAGAAGAAGAAAAGAAAAAGAAACCGAATAACCCAATGGTGAGATTCTGCTAAGAAATCCATTTCATGGTCATTTCTAGACAAAGGTACAGTCATAAAAGCTTTGCTGTATCAGAACCAGAGTCTTCAGACCCGATATGCTGCCTGACCTTGAGGACATCTCGCTGTACCCCATTCTCAATTCTCATTCACAAGGTAGCTTTTTTTTTAAGCATGTTCCTGTATTGTTTTTTAAATATAAACTTTCTCTTTTTATTATACAAGTAAAGTATTCCCATTATGGAAAATTTGGAAAGTACAGACAAATACAACGTAAAAGAACTTGAGTCCCTTCTTACAAAGAGAATCACCATTACCTTTTTGGAATATTTCCTGGCTTCTCATATAATCACAATAATTTTCTGAGTGGTTTCCATGTGCTAAGCACTTTCCAACTATAATCACATTTCGTTCTCACAACAGCCCTAAGAGGCTTGGTATAATTTTGTTCTCATTTTACAAATGAGGAAACAGAGGTTCAGCCAGATTGATTACCTTGCCCAGAGTCCCAGGGCAAGGTAATTCTAAGCGCTCACACCTGAGCTTTCCCCTCTGGTTAAGGCATGCATGGAGCCAAGGAGTGTCCCTTGCGGGCCCCACTACCTCCTGCTGGAAAATGCCCTGCCTGTCCCACTGTGACTTCAAGAAGAAAATGACACCCTGGTTTTAATAATTAACCCTGGGAAGAGAATCACTCTAGAACAAAAATACCTCTAAAATCTCTTGTACTGAGTAGAGAAAAATCCTAAATGAGTGAATGAAAGTAAAGTAAGTTCACTGCAATTAAAGCCCTATGTTGACAAGCATGTTAGAGGTGAGCCTGACACACCCAATCTTCCTTTGCCCTGAAATCCAAACAAGAAGGAGTGAATGAATGAACTTTCTAACAGAGAAAGGAAATGGGAATAACACCAGCATCGTCCTTAAGTGGACTAAATAAGATAAGGGTCCTCCAATACTTAGGATTATGCTTGGCACATTGTATGTGCTCAATAAGCACATGTTAGCTCTAATTATTCCAGTTTCTGGAGAACCAGATACAAGGCACTGGGCTACATGATGGAAACATGTTTGCTTGTCTATCTATTGACCCCTGACCTCAGCAACGCCAACTCTGATCCTGCCCCTGCACCAAACCCATCACACACTCCCCAGGAATAACTTCATGTATTCTTTCCCCCAGTGTTTTGCCTGGAATGCTTTTTTCCCCCAACTCGGAGCTGGGGTCGTACAAGGGGCATGGTTTGAAAGTCAGATCTGGTTTGAATTCTGACTTTGCCATTTTTTAGCTGCATGGTCTTGAGCAGGTTACTCACGCCCTCTAAATCTATTTCATCATGTAACATTTGGCCAGAGGGCTGTTGAAAACATCTACACTGCACTAACACACTGCCCGGGGGCAGAGGGAGGAGAGGAGGCACCGGCAAAGGGCAGCTTCCTGCGTGACTGATCTGCCCTCAAAGTTCAATCAGCTCCATCTCCTCAGCAGTTCTTCCCTGACTGACAGCTCTCACCTGCCGGGTCCTAACACCTGTATAGAGCATTCCACTTGGAATTTATGTGTGCATCAACTTGTGTGTCCTGTTTTGTGTAGGCAGATCTTAACTTCCAATTTCTGGAAAGCAAGAACTGCATCTTATTCCACCTAGAAGACCAGCACAAAACAAACCAGGAATGGCAATAACATTCCAAAGCCTCCTCTGATGACTTCGATCAATCGGAAGAGGCTCCCTACAGCCTATGTTAAGACTTCTGCGCAGCCGTGTGAGATTCAGTGCCCGCCCAATCATGGCAGGTACTGGCCCAGGAGGCTGCCATAGACCAGTGTTTCCCAACCTTCTCTCATGATGAGAATCACCTGGTGGAGTTGTTAAAACACAGATTCCCAGATCCCAACTAAGAAGAGCTAAACTAGAATTTTTGGGAACATATAGGTAAAATTGCATACCTAACTTAGTGCTCTGTATATAAAATCTGTCTTAGAGCACTAGTTAAGTATACAATTTTACCTATATGTTCCCAAAAATTCTAGTTTAGCACTTCTTAGTTGGGATCCGGGAATCTGTGGTTTAACAACTCCACCAGGTGATTCTCATCATGAGAGAAGGTTGGGAAACACTGCCATAGACACACTGTCTCATGGGCCCTGACCGCCTCTGCTGGGCCTAGGGATAAGTTTAGTTACAGATACAAAGGGGGGCAAAAAGAAAGAAAAAGGAAAGACTTGGGAACTTACATTCAGGTTTGCTGGGGAAACAAGTGCTAATTGTGGGCATCTGTAATGAGCACAGAATGAAGGCGTGGCCATCCCTGGAAGAGGCTCTCAGTTCTAAGTCAGCAAGCTTACCCCCTGGCCCCCTGAACCCCTGCGTGGGGTGGGGCACACCGACCTGCGTAGCTCCGCCCTGTGCTCATGTTGGTTGGCAGCAGCGTCCATTTGTCAGTGGCGGGATTGTAGTACTCCACCGAAGCCAGGTTGCAGGATCCGTCATCCCCTCCAACCACATACAGGAGCCCGTTCACCGCACAGACCCCTGGGGGTCGAACAGAAGCCATGGGAAATGAGACAGCAGGAGCACAAGGGATCGCAATGCGCACGCGACAAATCTGGATTGCCCTGGAGGCTCTTTCTCCCCTTCGTGACAGCAAAAAAGAGAGCTGGCAAAAGCACATACTGAAAGCAGCCACTGGCTCTGCGATCCCCTTTCTACCAGGTCACTTCTCTGACTGGGGAGCTTTCAGACTACATGGTCTTGCAATCGTTCCCTGTCCCCGACTCTATAAACAGGTAGAGCGTTAAGGGGACAGGCCTGTCTTCCGGAGTGTTGCCCACCGGTGCACCCACCTCCCATGCCCAGCCTGAGCTGCAGGGTGACAACTCGGGGAATTTCATGCACCCCACTCCTGCGATTCTTGGAAGCTTCTCCCTGAGACACCCTATTAGACTCGCACCGTGTGGAGCTCAGTATGGTGTCTCGGATCCCTTCACATGACTGGGTCCGAGTCCACACACGGCTCCCAGGGAGGTGGCGCTTCACTCACCCTCATCTCACAGGGAGCTAGTTTGGGGGCAGGGTGTCATGAGCGGGAATTCAAGTAAGACAAAATAATCCTTGCTCATCCAGTCTTTAAAAAGCCATAGTCTAATATACTGTGTGTTTTTAAAATTAGAATAAGAGATTGATGATGCTCAAAAAATAGTAACTATCTGTATTGGTGAAGATCCTCTAAAATACTGCACCCACTTCCCGGGTGGTGTCGAAAGCACATGTGCCCCTTCTGACTCAAAAATGCACTTCTGGTGCAAACTCGATCACTAACTCTGCATGATGTTGCAGAAGTGAAGGGAACCAAGTTTGCTAAAGTAATTGTGGTGATAGAAATGTTTTAGCCCCAGAAGCTACTGAAGTGGTTCATTCTATCCTAGTACAGTGTAAAAAAAAAAAAAAATGCACTTCTGGCCTTTTATTCTAAAAAATAATTTCATATGTATGCATTGGTTAACTAGAAGGACAATTTATAATAACCAAAGCATTACTTATAGAAAGGGTGGAAATAATCTAAAATGTCCTCTAGTGAATTCGTTAAATTATTATATGGGCATTTAAGTAATTTCATGTCAATATATTTATAAGATAGTCATAAAAGATTATAAAGTGAATTTAAAAGATTGGTTATCAAACACTATTAGAGTGATTCAATTTCTGTCATAAAAAATAGAAATGTCTATATGTGAATGTGTGTACATATATGTGTTTCCATCTAAATTAACCCTCAGGCTGCAGATACACTAGCTGTCTTGCAAGTTCTGTAATTCCTCACTCAGGTGGCTTAAAGCAGTGTTTCCCAACCTTCTCTCATGATGAGAATCACCTGGTGGAGTTGTTAAAACACAGATTCCTGAATCCCAACTAAGAAGTGCTAAACTAGAATTTTTGAGAACATATAGGTAAAATTGCATACCTAACTTAGTGCTCTGTATATAAAATCTGTCTTAGAGCACTAGTTAAGTATACAATTTTACCTATAGGTTCCCAAAAATTCTAGTTTAGCACTTCTTAGTTGGGATTCAGGAATCTGTGTTTTAACAACTCCACCAGGTGATTCTCATCATGAGAGAAGGTTGGGAAACACTGGCTTAAAGGACAAGTTACATCACAGCAGGCTTAGACCATGAGCAAATTAATGAACTCTGTTTACAGTTTCAACAAGTCAGCTACAAATGGGTTTAACCAACAGGTGATTTGAATTAAAGGAAATAAACCTGCCTGGAAGTCACCTGTCTGTCTTTCTGAGCCGAGAAGCTGGGGTAAGCCAACCTTCACAGAGTCAGGAGGCTTAAAGCAGACATGCCCACGCAGGCCACGGCCCAAAGGGCAAAGTTCTAACAACAGTTTAATGGCGGTATTAGGCTCCAGGAAGAAAAACCCAAACACTCGAAGGAAAGTCATTTCTGTACGAAAGGGAAAGGGTAGGGAAGGGACAGGAAATAGGAAGAAGGGAGTATGGGAAGTGGTTCTCTTGGAGAATGAATCATAAATCCGCTCACAGGTACCCCTGAAAGGAAACTGACTGGTTTCAGGCGGGAAGTGGGAGGTTCTCAGAGCCACGTCCTGGCAAAGAAAATACAAAACCAAGTGCTGCTGTCCAGTCATGTCCTCGTAGCATCGATGGCACCCAGAGGGCTCTTCCGCTGTCCATCTCTGTGCGCTGAAAGTCAGCACCTTTCACTGAGAGGAAGGCACCCTCTGTCCCTCAGTGGGGACCCTGTGGCTAGCTTTTGGGGTTCCAAGCTCTCCCTCCAGTAGCCCAGAGCCTACCAGCAAGTGGACACTCCCTGTTCATGAGACAGCTCAGCCCCAGTATGGGAGCCTTAGAGCCAGGGTTTGCGGAGAAAAGACCCACACCCCCGAGGGAGGCAGAGAGAGCGGCCGTGTTACCTGCATTGCGCCGGCACATGTTCATGTCGGCCACCTGCTTCCAGGTGTTTGTTCCGGGATCATAAACCTCAACGCTCTTCCTCACCAAGGGCCCGTCGTGCCCTCCCGTGGCATACAGCTGTCCGCTGAGGACCCCGACCCCTGAAAGGCAGAGCACAGTGTCCCCCCTCAGGCTGGCGGCAGGAGGCCTGGTTTCTGGTCCTGACAGCTACCACCAGCAGGTGACATGGGAGTGCTGGTTTGTCCCCTGGTCCCTCCGTGTCCTCATCTGGGAAACAAATGCAATACCCTGCCGCCTCGTATGGTTGTCAGCCTTTAAACATCGAAATAAAAAGCAAATACGACCCCACTTCTACTTAAAAAAACAAAAATATATTTTATATGTGCATATACATAATATGCGTATGCAGGTGTAAATAAATGGAGGTTCATATAAAAAAAGGGCGGGGGGAGAGGGACTGAAAGAACTCCACAACATTAAAAGTGGCTATTTCTGAGTGGTAGAACTGTATTTCTTCTCCTCTCTCCTAGTTTTCCTTCACTGTGGTATTACTTTCATTACTCAGCCTCTTAGCCGTTGGACAGAAAGAGTTAAAGATGGAAACAGTCACACAGCAGGAGTGCTGAGGTCATTACTGCAGATCTCCAAGCCAGTCTGCAAGCAGAAGCCCTTCTCCACTCCTTACCGCCCACCCCCCACCCCTTCCCTCCAGCCCCGTTCTCCTCTAGATGGCAGAGAAGGGCAGCGAATCACTCACAGTGACAGGCCTCAGCTGAGGGCTAGAATTGCATTCTTCACAAGTTTTAATATAACCGTTAAAAATCCTTTAAGACAGCCCTGGCCAGTTTGGGTCAGTGGCTAGAGCAGTGGCCGGCAGACTGAAGGGTTCTGGGTTCAATTCCGGTCAAGAACATGTACCTTGGTTGCAGGATTAACTCTCCTTCCGCCTCACCCCCCCACCTGCCCCCCACGTGCGGGCACATGATCACGTGGGCGAGGCAACCAATCCATGTGTCTCTCTCACATGGATGTTTCCGAATCTCCTCCTCCTTCCACGCCCTAAAAAACAGTGGGGGCGGAGGAATCCTCAGGTGCGGATTATCAAAACATAACAAAAATCTTTTTAAAAAGTCAAGAAAATCAAAGCCAGAGAGGAGGAGGGTGGCGCAGTAGTCTAGGAAGAACGACCTGGTGGCTGGGACACCTGGTCCTGGCCAGGTCTCTAACGTCCCCTTCCTGGATGGGGATCCCATTGTAAGGGGGTTGGACTAGATCATGGCTAGTGCAGTGGTCAGCAAACTGCAGCTCGTGAGCCACATGTGGCTCTTCGGCCCCTTGAGTTTTTAGCAAAGGCCAGCTTAGGAGTACCCTAACTGGTAACAAGATACCTACCTATATGGTTTAAGTTTAAAAAATTTGGCTCTCAAAAGAAATCTCAATCGTTGTACTATTGATATTTGACTCTGTCGACTAATGAGTTTGCCGACCACTGGGCTAGTGCCCCACAGACTCCGGCCGACAAGCTGCACTGAACCAGCGGGCTGCAGGCTTCCCTCCCGGAGACCCTGGCCGGGAGTCAGTACCTCACGTGATGGGGAGTGCAGCCAGGTTTTAGACGCACAGACCCAGGTCTTTCACGTGTTTCCCTGTGCCCAAAGGCAGGTTTTTAACAAATATTGTTTGAGTGACAGAATACTTAAAATTTCCTTCAGCAATTATGCTGGTTGGCTAGTGGCTCCTTGCAGTTGCCCTAACTTAACAGCAGATGGTAGTGTTGTATCAGCAATGACTAATCTAATGGGCTTAGGACAGGGATTTTTCAATTGGTGTACAGCAATAATTGGAAAACGCGCATTATTTGACTAGAGGCACTGACTTCTTTCCCCTTAGATTGTGAAATAAAAAATGACAAGAGCCAACACAACAATAGCCATCTAGTGTGAATGAATCAAAATTATACTTTTTTTTTGTTTTTTGTTGCGGATTAGCAAAAAACATATTTTTTGGTGTGCCATAGAATCTTAGTGATTAGTTTGTGTGTGGTGAGATGAAACGGTGGAAACTGGCTCAGGATAATAAAATTCAGTATCCCAAAGCTGCCTCACCTTCCCCTCCACACGCCAGGACCAAAATGGCCTTTTTCCCACAGCCGTCTGCTGGCAGTCGCCCATGCCCGCTAAGGGAGCAGGCAGCCTCCCAGGCTCGGGGCACCACTGCCCTTTTGCCACCGCCTCCGCAAACATTCACTCAGAGGCTTCCTGGACCTACAGCCACGGGAGCTCCTGGCACCACAGAGGGCCTCAGGCGGCCAGAGGCCAGGGCCTCCGGGTCCTCGGCCACCAAAGACTACCCACACCCACACGGGGGGTTCCCAACGCCTAAATCACGGTCCCTGCTTCCCCAGAACAGCAGCGTTGTAACCGTCCAGGACTCCCAACCAGGCGAGAGGCAGGAGCGGCGAGTGATCGCCACTCAGCAACAGCCCTGAGCAGCCCGGCAGGCGAGCAGCGAGGCCTCCAAGGCAGCTCTGTGCACAGCTGAGCCTGCATCCTCAGGCAGGGCTGTGTCCTCGGCTCCACACGGGGCGGCCCTTCTTCACTTCCTGCTCAGGACGTTTCTAAAAGCAACCACACGTTTCAGTGGGTGCTGCTCACTCCTGCTGAGCTGTCCCCTACTTCCTTGGGCTTAAACACTTGCTCTCACCCTCAAGTCTCTTAGAGGATTTTTTAGGAAGTACAAAAAAGACTCCAAAATTACTAAAAGAGCTCTATGAGGCAGAAGAACCATGGGACTGGTGAACTGATGTGGCCCCAAGGGAACATCCATTGCAGCCCACTCATTTCCCATCTCAGGAACCGGAGGCCAGAAGAGAAGAGGACCCGGCCGGAGGTCCGCAGCCAGCAGGAGCAGACCGGGCAGACCCAGCCAGGCCTGCTGACTCCCATCGTTTGCTGCATGTTTGGGAAGTGCCAGCCGTGGGGATCAGCAGAGAAAAGCTCCCTGAAAATTGCGCGTCAACCATAGCGCGTCCCGAGGGGAATCGCACAGCTTCTCTCTGCTAACCAGCAAACAAATATTAACGTAGCATCGTTTTTAAAGAATGCTGAGGAAGTGGTCATATGTTTAATACTATAAAATGGGATCACAAATCAATCTTCATAAATTCAAAAAAGAGAAAGGCTTAGCATTGTGGGGGAAATGCCCACTCATTGCTTCTATTCCCAGAAGTCACACCACCTTCCCACCAGGCCCAGGTTGGTCATCGGTCCCCATTCCCCACAGGAACTGGGACAGAAATCCAGTGCCCATGCCCCAGGCCTCTCAAGTCCTCTCCTTGGAGCCTCTAAGCACATGTGTCAAACACAAGGCCCGCGGGCCAAATCCGTCCCGCCAGGCCTTGCAATGTGGCCCGCACCGCGCTGTCATCACTGCACTCCACTGCGTTTCCATCACAATGACAGTTTATGACTGTTCAGTAAACCATTCGGCCCGCGATTTAGGCTGGATTTTAGATTTTGGCCCCTTCTCTGATTGAGTTCGACACCCCTACGAGTCTAAGGTGATGAGGTAGACAAAACAGGAAGAAGGAAACGTTGTTCCACTTCCCGAAAAATCCTGAAGGGCCACGCAGCTCCTGGTCTTCCCGCAGGAAGTGAAAGTGGGAAGCCCTTCTCTTCCCACGTGGGGGAGGCGTGAAGCAGGGAAAGCGAGCAGGGGCGACCCAAGTTTATCTCCAAGTATGAACTCTCACAGGTTGTTTTTCAATCCTCGAGACAGACACTAGACAGGCAAGCTTTAGCTTTTCCACTGAAGACAGGATAGTGCTTGTCCTACTACTTTGTAAGATTGGGATGCTAATAATTTGGAGGTCAAAAAGACTCACTTTGAAGTAAGATAGGTCTGAGTGGGAATCCTGACTCCGCCAGTTCCCAAGGATATATAACCTTGAGCAAATTACTCAGTCCCCGGCTGGCTTACGTTTTTAATCCGTTAAGTGAAATTAATATTGTGTCTCCCTCATAGGACTGTGGTGTGGATTAAATAAATTGAGTCATAGAAAGTCATTAGGACAGAGCCTGGCACATACCAAGCCCTACTTTCAGGAGAGGCAGGCATCCCAACAGAAATGGGATGGAGGGATGATGATGAAGAGAATACTGTCTCATCTATTTTCTAGCAAAGTGATCCCCAGGGAAAGGTTAACGGGGGTTATGTACACTGAAAGGAAGGAAGAGGGGGGTTAACAGATGGGATGCTAAGCTGCTGGTCTCCAGACCCACCTGTGAGCAGATCAGTCAGAGCCTGCGCCCTGAGGGCCCCCCCCCCCCCCGTACCTGCACCGCTGCGGCGGGTGCTCATGTCCGCCACGTACGCCCACTCGTTGGTCGCCGGGTTGTACTGCTCCACGGTGCTCAGGCACTGGCGGGAAGCCCCGTCGTAACCGCCAACAGCATAGAGCTTTCCTGGAACAGACAGAGTAGCTGAGGATGGTGCCCGGGACACTGGCATGAAACCAACTCCACCTTTAACCCACTGGGCACCCTCATCTGCATCAGAGCTCAGGCCCCCTTCCCTCCCCAGCCAGGATAAGCCTCCTTCACACACTTCTCAAGACTTCAACTTCTTCCTGTGTACTGAGCTCCTCACAGCTCAGAGGTGTGTATGGCTCAGCACTGCCGGGGCCCGGCATATTCTTACTGGTGAACCATGCCAGGTGTTCTCCAGAATGAGGTACTGAGAGGTAGAAAACAAGAGGGCCCCAGCTACAGGCAGGCAGGCTGGTTCTCTGGCTAAATGCTCACACTGGCAGACAGAACAAATACGGGGAAATATTCTCTGGTAAGAACCCAAACTCTGACTTAGCCATGGTTTGTGCTCTGTCCGCAACTCTCACGGGTGGAGCATGTGAGTGGAGGGCTCGGTGTGCATGCTGGGCTGACGTGGCTGGAGTGAGTCTGCACACTCCCTTGTGATCTCTGAGCCCTGAAGCAAAATCACTGACTTGTAAAATAAAAATACCACAAGCTGTTAGCTAAGAGCATCATTTCTGCCTGAGATGGGGATGAGGTTGGGAAAAGGACATTATTTGACTTCTCCCAGAGCAGGGGTTGAAACATTTTGGGCTAAACATGTAGTCTTAGAATAAAGTAGGAGGGTCTCGCGTGTGTGTGTGTGTGTGTGTGTGTGTGTGTGTGCGCGATTGGGAATCCTGGCTTACCCAGAATCCTAGTTTACCCGTAGACCCCAAACCTAAGGGGGACCATGGAGTTATAACAAAGATCTTAAACACTATAGACTAAATAACCACCACCAGATGAAAATCTACTTAACAGAGTTACTTAAAATATTTTTGTCAACTTGTGCTTCCTTAATAGAGAAATACCAAGAGCACAACTACTGTAGTGTGTGAAAATCTGCCGTTATTTTATGCTAGAAAAAGATTCTCAGGCTCAAAACGATGCTCGAGCATCAGGACTCTTGCCATATCAGGATTCTACCACCAACTGCCCTGCAGGGGCTTAAATCTGTTCAATTGTTTTTTTCTTCTGTCCTTGGGCCTGGTGTTGTTTTCTACCCCACAGTCCTTCCAACTGGCCCTTCTATAAAAAGGAGCACCTCCTCCCCAGTTCTGCCCGAGAGAGAAAACTGACTCAGCAGCTCCTCCGGGTCCAGGCCACGCTCTCAGTGTGTGCTGGCTCGGACACAACCACCTGCTCACCCAGCTGCCCGCCGCTCGTCAAAGCCTAATGTCAGGGAGGAGAAAGGCCTTGGGTGTGAGGGAGACGAGAAGCTCTGGAGGGCAACCCCAGGTGAGAGGCAGGAGTGGCCCAGGTGATCTCCTAGAAACCTATTTCTCCAAAACGCGTGACCTCCGCTCCTTGGAGCTTTTGCCTAATCTCTGAGCCTCACTGTCCCTTTTCCTAAGTAGGAATTCTTCTAAGCAGCCAGTAGCAAATGATCCTGATCTCCACTCTTTGTTTTCTTCTGGTGTCATTCAGCCTGTATAGCCGTGGTCAGGGGATGATGAGAGGGAGGAGCCACGTGGAAACTATGTGGAGAACTGCATCGACAAGGCCACCGTGAAGCCGAGTCCACTACAGATCCTCCCTTTAAGGACTCTGCTGCCCAGGATCAGTCACAGCCAAAAGAGCTTCTGACTCAGGATGGACAAGGTGAACAAATGCCCACAGGCATGAGACAAGACAGCCTTCTCCCACATAAGACAACGTGCTCCCGAAAGCCCCTGTCAAAGGGAGTATTTGGAATGACAGCCATGGAGGTGCCTCCTGTAATCCCCATCAACCATTCCGACCCTGTGTCAGCTGGAAAATACCCTCTCAAAGTTCTCCTTGAACCCATTAACAGGGATATGCTATTTAAACCCCTACTTGATTGTTTGGTACTCCTGGCTAAGGAACGAGGGGTGAAATGGGAAGGTGGCTAGACAAAGCACTTATTTTGGCAGACAAATCAATTTCTGTTCCACTAGGAGGATGAGATTGCAAGAAATAATTTATCTTTGCAGAGGATAAAATACTTGCGCTCACTAAGATGGCCTGTCCAGGTCTTAGAATAATATGAAAATTTAAACTACACAATACTGTACAGGGTGAGAAATGCAATGAGAAAAGAGAATCCTTCTATTGATGTCTAATTCACTGCACATTACACTCTGCACAGAGCACTCTGTGGTCTTGTGTGTGCCTGTGAGAGAGAGAGAAAATGCACATATCTGAATGCCCAGGGAGCATATCTGAATGCTCAATCCACCTCGGGACAGCTAGTAAAACAGTGTTGTCCTGCAAAGTATAACGTTTTAGCCCAAATAATATGCTATGCTTTAATTCACACAGATTTGTAAAAACCCCATTGCATTTTCTAATGGTCTGAAGGAGTAGCACAGTGGAAAGAGCTCTGGGTTAAGAAGTTAGACCTGAGTTCAAGGACCCACTGTGCTATTTGCTTACAAGAAGCAAATCACTCACCCCCACTCTGGGACTCGGTTGGCCAGAATGGAAGAAATCTAAATCTTACCTATCTCCTTCAGAAGAGTTTGGGAGGTAGGGGGGAGAGAGAGAGGAGGGCAGTAATTGGATGTGAAAGCCATTTACAAATTTCAATGTGCTGTCTAACTAAGCTCCATATCTGCCCACTCCCTCCCACACCACCCCACACACCTTTCCTGACTGGAGCAGGAGTCTACCACCAACCTGCCCTGCAGGGACTAATCAGGCCTGGGAAGAGGTGCCCACCACACTCAGGTTTTTAATGTTCACCCTGAGGACAAAATTAAAGAGTTAACTCTCACCCCCTCTACATATTGACTCTGGATCCCTGTCCCTTCCCACTTCCCAACATGTAGCAGCGCTATTAACAAGTGGCCAAAGTGATAAGTAGGCATTTCCCTTCTAGGCTCCTCCTAGTTTACTGACTTATTTGCTTGGGCCAGTAGCTTCACTTCTGAGTCTCCCTTTTCTCCTCTGTTAAAATAGGACTCTAGTACCTGACTCAAAGCAGTAGTGAAAGGAACAGAGAACCAGGAGAAGGCCCAGGCCGGGCCGGGCCAGGCCATACCCACTGCTGCTCCTTACCCTCCACGACACCCACACCCACACTGCTCCGCCGTGTATTCATTGGGGCCACGAAGAACCACTCGTTGGTCTTGTAGCTGTAGGCTTCCACCGATGCTAAGCCTGGGGGATGAGAGATTTGTGAGATTTCCATGGTACCAAGCCTCACCCTGCTGTGCTGGGAAACTGAGGTGGGGAAGAGTGCAGACCTGAGTGTATGGCTCAGCACTGCCTCAGCCCACATGGCACCTGCCCAAAACACATCTGCAAGGGCAGGGGTTACAACTGTACTGCTTTGCAAACATAAATTGTTAAATCTACAGAATGGAATAAATACCAGAGGCTGCTTCACTGAACACCTACCAATTACAACACTCCTATTCCCTTCTACCTTAGAGGCTGAAAAGCTGAACACTTGCCTTCCCAGACTCCCTTGCAACTAGGGGTAACCAAATCAATATGACCTACCCAGAAGTCTGATGGGGATTTCTGAAATAGCCCTCCTGCTTTTTTGTGCCTGGAACACACACATATTGGCTGTAATGGCCGTCTTGTGATCATGAGGATAAGGCCAGGAGACTCTTACAGAACTTGGCACCAATATTGTTGAGCAACTGGATCAAGTCAGTAACTGCCAATCTCTAGACTTCTTGTTTCATGAGGAAAACAAAATCTCACAGCATTGATGGAACTCGAGAGCATTATGCTAAGTGAAATAAGTCAGTCACAAAAAGAACAATGTCACATGATCTCACTCATTTATGGAATATAATGAACAACCTAAACTGATGGACAAAAACAGATCCAGAGACAGAGAATCATGGATCAGACTGTCTAATCTCAGAGAGAAGGTAGGGGAGGGTCGGGGTAAGGGGAAGAGATTAACCAAAGGACTTGTATGCATGCATATAAGCCTAACCAATGGACACAGACAACAGGGGGTAACGTCATGAGTGGGGGGATAAAGGGGAGTGGTGGGGGAATAAGGTCACATAATATAATACCTTAATCAATAAAGAAAAATTTTTTTAAATCTCTCATTTTTTTAAAGCCACAGTTTACTCAGTTTTTCTAATTACAACCAAAAGAAAATCCTAAAAGAATTCTAAAAAACACACACACACACAATGTCCTACACCCTTTTGTTCTCTTTATTCCCAGGTCCTGTTACTATGAGCACTACAAACCCTGAAGTTACATGAGTGAGGCTAAGAGAAGGCTGGTAAAGGTCACCAACTTGTAAAGACACACATGAAAATTTAGAGAAGTGACAAATATTGTTTTCAAATCCTGGGGCCAAAAGATAACATTTTATTTTAATAGAGGTATTGTCTGCAAAGACTTTACCTGGAGACATGAGGAGAAATGAGATAATTTCTCCAAGTCCATGTCTGATTCTAACTTTGAAGCTAGATGACAACGAGGAACAAGGGAACATTCCTGCAGAGGCATAACTCGCAGAGATTCAGTGGGGCTTCAGGCTGTGTCCTGAGCTAGGTCTCTTGCTATGGGTGAACCTTAGCTCCCTCATCCGTCCAACACTGGGTTCAGACTACAGTGCCGATTCGCCTTCTAGGTAAGCACACTCTCTTTCTAAGTCTCATCTTCTGAATAAATGGTTCCCAGCTACTGGAAAGGAGAATGGGCCCTCTTCTGCCTACAGGGTCCATCCTGGAGCCCTAGAAATGACAGCACATGGCAGTTACATGTTCTTTACATATTCCAAACCTGAATCTGGCACCCAAGCTGGGAGAAAGGATGGGTATGTTCTTAGGGAAGTAAATATGGATGGACAGAAGGGTTGGCCCAAGAACTGGCTGAGCAAACCAGGGTTGTGGAGGGTGTGTCTCAGGCTGGGGCAGGTGGGGACCATGTCCAGGACCTACCAGTACTGCCATCAAAGCCCCCCACGGCGTAGAGCAGGTCATTGAGCACGGCTGCCCCCAGTGTGCTCCGGCGTTCCTGCATGCTGGCAATGGACGTCCACTGGTCCTTCACACCGTCATACACATCCACTGTCCGCACACGCAGCGAGCCGTTAAACCCGCCCACAGCATACACGTGGCCAGCCATGAACACCACACCTGAGGCACGGGAAACCAAGACACACTGAGATCGTCTCAGGCGTGTGAATAACTCGCCACAGAAGATGATCTCCACCCTTAGACATTTGGAAGTCATTATGGAATTCATTGGATTTTTTTTTTTCATTTTTGCTTTTCTAATTTTGTTTAATTCAAGCAAATACTTGAATTTTAGCTGAAGTCCCTAAACACGTTAAGAACTGACCCCAGAAGGGATAGCTAGAAACTGGGCAGGCGGGAAGGAAAAGAGAGTCTGTCACGCACAGATGGTTGGGGAAATGGGAGCAGAGCAGGCCTCGGGCACGGGGCAGAGGCCCGCAGCGGAGGCCGCTGGGCACGGAGGCGGGGCTGCTCACCTGCTCTGCACCTCCTGGACGGAAGCTCGGCAATCTGGTCCCATCGGTCCTCCTCGAAGTCATAGCACTCCACGCTGCGGATCGCCTTCGGCGCCTGGCCACCGACCACAATCATGACCTCCGGAGAGACAGGTGAACATTAGCTGGGTCTCCCCAACATCGGACTCAAGGGTGATCAGTCCCTGGTGCTTTCACGTGCTAAGTGCCCAGGGTCCATGGGTAACCTGAGATGCCAGTTTACAGAGCCACATATAGGAAGATGCCGCCTCTAATCACCAACAGGCATGACTATTCAAAAAAGCCTAATGAGTGTCTTCCCACAGAAACACAACCATAAGGTCCGTGTTTCCCAGATGCCACTGGCAGGGCTATCTATATTCAGAGTACTAAATCTTATATTAAAACCAAATATTCTAAAATATATATATCAAAATGTGAGTATATTTTAGAATAGAGTGCAGAATTCGGGTGCATTTTTAAGACAACGTGGTTTTTACAATATTTCTGAATGCATACACTACAGGGAGTACTTATTCATTGCAGTATGGAAAATATTTGTGAAACACTGCTTTGTGGTGGTTAGCACAAAAATGTATGTAACTGATGATGATCTGAAAATCAGTGCTAACAGTACCATTGCAAAGAAAGGTGGTAGCTACCACTGCCAGCCATTGTACGAAATATGTTGTCATTCCCTTGTCACAACTCTGTGAGGTAGATATTATCAACTGCATTGACAGGTGAGAAAAGTAAAGCTCAGAGAACTACATTGCCCAAGGTCACAGAGCTAAGAGTGGCAGAACAGGGACTAAAAGTCAAGTCTACCTGACACAGAGGTGAGGCCAGCCCCATCCCTCTCCTGCTCTACAGACAGGGTCCATGCAAAGATAGCTCACCACATCCATGTTTTTCAAACTGCAGGTCATGGTTCAACAGTGGGCCATGGGATCAATTTAGTGGATTGCAACAAGCATACTTTTAATAAACAGCACATAAAATATAATAAGGGTATTATTGCACAAAATATTTGTCCTGGTTATACACACATATGTGTCTTGGAGAGCAATTCAAGCATATTTCTTAGTGTAGAGCAGGGGTGGGGAACCTTTTCTCTGCCAAGGGCCATTTGGATATTTGTAACATCATTTCCGGGTCATTCAAAATTATCAACTTAACAATTAGCCTGCTGTATTTGGTCAAACATTTCATTAACTCACCCCCAATGTCTTGGTAGGGCCACACCAAATTATTTCTCTGGCCTTATACAGCTCTTGGGCCAGAGGATCCCCACCCCTTGTGTAAGGTATAATATAAATAAATAAATAAACAAATAAATAAATAAAGTAAATGCCATTCTTCTGGCCACAGTAATAGAACTGCAGTACTTAACTGTGGTATCCCTGTTGTGACTTTCGTTACATGTTATTAATAAGAAAAATTAAGGTATCAAAGTTAATAATATGTTAAATATTTTAATAAATTTGTGCAAATTCATGGCTGTCTTCATAATGACATCACTCTCACTCACAAAATACTTTCTTTTAAAAAAACAAAACAAAACAAAACCATTTTTTGTTGATTTTACAGAAGAGTAAGAGAGATAAAAACATCAATTGACTGCCTCCTGCACGCCCCTTACTGGGGATCGAGCCCACAATCCAGGCAGGTACCCTGATCTTAACAAACCAATAACCTACTGGTTCATGGGTCGATGTTAATCACTGAGCCACACCAGCTGGGCTCCAAGACACTTTCATAAGAGGAGAAAATGGGGTGGAAGTCATAAGCAACTAATCAATATAAGTCATAGAATTTTCTCATTACCTATAGCATGTCTTATTTATTCCAGTGGTTCTTAAACTTCATGGCCCATAAGAATCACCTTGAGGGTTTGTTAAAACACAAATCGTTGGGTCCTGCCAGTTTCTAACTCAGTAGGTCTGGAGTAAGACGGAGAGTCTGCATTTCTAACAAGATCCAGTTGATGCTGCTGCTGTTCCAAGATTCATACTTTGATAACCATTGTTTTAACCCATAAACCACAGGGATTTCCTGGTGACGTGCCAGTAACAATTTTTGCCATTATGAATTATTGTAGTGCTCTTTACTTCTTCCACAATTTATTTTTGGGGAGAGAAGTATCACCAAAATCTGTGTGAGTTCACAGAAGTAGGATGCATCCCTCAGGTGAACAGTATCCGCGATATGAGGAGGCAGACAAACACTGCTCAAAATATCAAGCCTGTTTCCCCCAAGATTCCAGATTCAGGCTCACCCACTGCCTGTGTAGTCCATCACTGGTCATCAGAGTTAGTCCACAGATGTCTGGGGCCAAATGGATGACCGATGTCCAACAACTCGGAATTTAGTTCTGACTTCTGGAACATCCCAAAGGAACCCAGAACACAGTTCAGGCTTAGATCTGCAGCTGCTTCTGGAAATAAACATTCTCCACGTGACTTTCCTTCGTGCCTAGGCACAAAGGGCCCATGCTCTCTTTCAAGAGCAGCCCTTTCTCAGAGGGAAGCTGAATTCAACACTGCTTCCCACCTGCCATTATTCTCTTAGAAAGGCATGCATGAACAGTTTAAGGGGGTGTTAATGGACAAAGCCTCTCCACAAACTTCAGACAATACCCAAACCATCCAGGGCCAAATGACTTGCCCTGCATTCATAAACATACCTAGAACTTGCATTGTCCTTCTAGATTTGAGTTGATAAAGCTAACATGAAGTCAAATTATTGCAAAGATTTTCTTTGAAATCTAATTTGGGGAGTTCAGTGAGAATCAGACCAGTGTTAAGATCTTTCCCCCCAGTGACCTCAGGCACCCACACACTCATATGTGCGGTTTCCACTCTTTGAAATATTCCTCTTCCCTTCTGATCCCTCTGCTTCCACACACTTCTTCTGGGTCTCAGTTTACAAGTCACTTCTTCCAAAATGGTCTCTCTGACTTCCAAATCTGAGTTTATGTCCCTTCTTTGAGATCACACATGCCCTGTGCTCTTCCATTAAAACTGCCCATCATTGGCTGAAGCCGGTTTGGCTCAGTGGTAGAGCGTCGGTCTGCGGACTGAAAGGTCCCAGGTTCGATTCCGGTCAAGGGCATGTACATTGGTTTCGGGCACATCCCCAGTAGGGGGTGTGCAAGAGGCAGCTAGCCGATATTTCTCTCTCATCAACGTTTCTAGCTATCTCTCTCCCTTCCTCTCTGTTAAAAAAATCAACAAAATATATTTTAAAAACAAAAACAAAAAAAACCCCTGCCCATCATTGTACTTGAACTGTCTGGCGACCTTGTCTCCCTCCTAGAAGTGAGTCCTGCCAGGACAGGAAATTTATCACCTCAGTCACCAAGATAATCCTAGGGTCTTATGGTGCTATGTCAAAGCAAGAACTCAAATATTTATTTAGAATAGAGAATGAATGAATGAATAGCAAATAGCACATGCAAAGAGTTTAATGGAAGACATACACAGTTAAAGGGGGAAAATACACAGGCCAGAAAGTCATTTTCTTGGGTTAAGACATATTAGGCACCTAATTACAATTTTGGGGATGCTGAGGAAAAACAAATAAAAAGAGAAAGAGCTTTTTCCATCTTTTGACTCAATTATCAGAAGAAATGTTTCATTCTTTGTACAAGCTGTAAATTAAAAAGGCAAAGCTTTCAGGAAAGTTGACCATCCCCAGAAACCACTTTCCCCCCAGGGGTACACCAGGTGGTACATTCACATTGAAGAAAATCCAGCATCCATCTCTGAGAGTTTTCATAGTACAGAGAAACAGAATTATAGAAAATACAATGTGCCAATCAAACATGAGTAGAAAGACAAAAATAATACAGGACAAGGTTTTCAAAATAAACTTGCCTTTGAGCTCATAAAACCACTGGTGAGAGAAGACTTTTAATATCCAAAACTTGTGCAATGATTTGGAAAGAGTAATTATGGGGTTTTGTGGAATAGGCTATCAGTTTCTGAAAATGTGGAGGTAGCCCAAAGCAGAGAGAAGTATCTTTCTGCTTGTCTCTTAAAAAATCCAGTTTCTATGGCAGCTCTTACAAAAAAAGCCATCATACAAGGAACACTACACTCATCATCATGTAATTGTGCACAATAAAAAGAAAAAATTTCCAGCCAAAACCGGTTTGGCTCAGTAGATAGTGCATTGGTCTGAGGCTGAAGGGTCCCAGGTTTGATTCCGATCAAGGGCATGTACCTTGGTTGCAGGCACATCCCCAGTAGGGGGTGTGCAGAAGGCAGCTGGTCGATGTTTCTCTCTCATAGATGTTTCTAGCTCTCTATCCCTCTCCCTTCCTCTCTGTAAAAAATAAATAAAATATTTTTTTTAAAGAAAAAATTTCCTGAATTTTTGAAATGTCTAAAATAATAATGAGTGATTGTTTCCATAGATACCTGATCTTAGCAACCAATTAGACAAAAAGGAGTACTCACCAAGATCTATACGCATTACATCTCTGAAACTATAAACCTCTAGTGATTTTTTTTAATATATATATTTTATTGATTTTTTACAGAGAGGAAGAGAGAGGAATAGAAAGCTAGAAACATCGATGAGAGAGAATCATTGATCAGCTGCCTCTTGCACATGCCCTAACCGGGATGTGCCAGCAACCAAAGTACATGCCCTTGACCGGAATCGAACCTGGGACCTTTTAGTCCGCAGGCCAACACTCTATCCACTGAGCCAAACCGGTTTCGGCAAACCTCTAATGATTTAAGACCATGAGATAGCAGGGCAAAAAGAGCCCTGAACCATTTTCTAATTGCAAACCCTCATTTTACATTTTCAGAAAATCTCAGTCCCAAGGAGTTCATAGACATGTTTGTTTCTTTCCCCAACACCCCTAAATCCCAATTTACTAAATATTTGTAATGCCTTTAATAGCAATTACTGATTCAAATCAGCCTATTCAATGATCCCTACTTTTAACATTTATCTTTCAAGGTAACCCTGAGTTAAGAACTACCAGTGGCCATATGGGAATCACAATAAACTAAAGAACCGGTTCCAGGCTAGTGATTATGATTTAATCATGCTCAAGAATTGCAATGCACTTGGGGGTCTCTCAGGGCACCCAGCCCCCCCCAATCCCCACCCCCCACTCCCCAACCCCCAGGTCTCAGCTGACACTGTGTTGAAGGCTGCAGAGGTTTTGGTGAATGGAGAGTTCTGATTGACAGAATATGGGTAAGCCGACTCATCTGTGCATTGGGAGGGTGGGGGGCGCAGTGGTTACTGGACAATTCCCAAGGAAAACAAGCTCATTTTAGGAAGTCAAATGGCCATTTACAATACTTTAGGGAGATTAGTGAGTGAGACCATGGAAAGACTACCTGATTCCTCAGGAAGGACATTTCACTCCCAGCATAACACGATGGTTTTTAAATAAATATAAAATGGTCCCTTTCACATGGATGATTCCGACTTTACCAGTAAGACTGTGGGAGTGAAGGCATGTTGGTCCTTCCTCGTGATATGACAGCGACTCTGTGTCTAAGAGCCATTAGTTATCAGAGACCAGTCAGGGAAAGGAGCACTAGGTAAAGAGTAGAGCTTTCCACCCCATTGTGGACCAAGACTCTAACCCTAATCCCACAGTCATTAAACACTCCACTAAAATGAGCATAACAACCTGGGCTCTGCACACTGTTTCATCAGACAAGAGTAGAATGGGTGTCCAAACTCTCTTCCATGACCGGTGAGCTGGGCAGAAGGCAGGCCCAGCCAGTCGGTCCCTCGGGCCAGGGCAGGAAATGAGACTCTCTCTTACCCTGGTGCGTGGGGCCGCAGGGCTAACACCAAAAATTCATCCGAAGGAGCATGTCGAGGTGGAGGCAGAAGACTTGTCCCAGCAGGTTCCTGAGCAACAGGTGCTCCAGGCAAGGACGGACAGCCAAGGTGCAGAGACAGTAGGGGAGAGAACCAGCAATAGGGGAGAACAAGACAGGGAAGAGCGGATGGGAAATGGCTTTGGAGTCAGACACATCTGGCGTCAAATATCAGCCCAGCAGCCCAATAGCTGTGTGACCACGGGCAAGGCATTACCCTTGCTGAGTCTCACTTTCATTACCTATAATATCAGGATAATAGAAAGTCTCTCCTGTGAGTGTCAAAATGCTTAAATGGTATAAAGTACTTAGCACAGTGCTTGGTAGATAGCACACACTGTCAGCTTTATCACATCAACACCGAAATCATTACCGTTGCCGCTACTGTTAAAGCAATTGCTAAAGAACAGCTCCCAATACATGGTAGAAGAGGACACATGATCTATGAATGGGAGAGTGAGCATCACCACTGATTCCAGGGTGGATGGTGGGGCTTTTTCAAGACCTCAGTGTGCTTTCCAGATGTGGCCTGAGTCCATTTAAAGGGTCAATAGGGAAGAGCCGCAGGGCCAACCCAGGGGCCTGGCCAGGTGAGACATCATCCTATCCACCTGCCAGCAGCCTCATTCCCAATGCCATTTACTGAAAGAGGACAGCCCACATCCACTTTCAGCCCCAGTGGCTTTTTGGTGTCTTTTTGTTTTTTTTCAATCCTCACCAGAGGGTGTTTATTAATTTTATCTTTATTTTTATTTATTTATTTTATTTTTTGAGAGAGAGAGGAAGGGGTAGGAAGGGAGGGAGAGAGAATGAGAGAGACAGGGAGAGAGAGAAACATCAATTGGTTGTCTCTCATACATGCCCCAGCCAGGGACCAAAACCACAAAAGTATGTGTCCTGACCAGGAATTGACCCCACAGCCTTTCAGTGTACTGGACGATGCTCCAACCAAGCCACACTGGCCAGGGCATGGCGTCATTTTAAATAGAGATGCCAGCTGAACTGAAATTACAGTGAAAAGAGCCAGGCTCAGTACATCTCCAAAGGGTACATTTGAATCTTCCTGGAATTTCATTTCTCTACTGCAATCTGTGGAACAAGGCAGAGTAGGAGTGTTTGAAGCAGCGGGGAGACAGCCTCTGGTTGCCCATAGCAACCTAGCTTCAGGGAAAGTGCTGGGCAGAGAATGAATGTGTGGGAGCCCAGATGATGCCATTAGCTGTTCCGGCTTGAATGTGTCAGTATGATGGGGCGTTTATGGCTCAGAAGAAAACATCCTTAGTAGCCTCTGCGGCTATCTCAAGGCAGAATCCTTCTTCTTTAAGGGAGAGGGTTTGGCAAACAGGTTCACTGCTGAGAACAATGCACTCTCTCCTCGCCACCACCTTGTTTCTCAGTCAGCTCTGTCAGCAAGCCTATCTGGACTGAGTTTGGGAAAGCCCAATCTAGGCAGCCCTTGGAATCCCTGTGGCTGCTCTGCCAACGAGCCCAATTTTCTCCTAACCCCTCTTTCTCCACCTATTTGGCTACTTACATATCTCTACCTTACTCTCTCAGGGGGACCTCTTAAAATCAAGTCCCCAGAGGGCAGGAATTGGGTTTCTTTCCAAACAGCATCCAACTAAAATGCTTTTTTGAAATGTGGAAGTAATAGTACAGTTAAAAAGCACAAGATCTGTAGTCTGTCATCCTTAGCTTAAATCTCAGCTCAGCTATTTACTAGCTGTGCTTTAAAGATACATCACAAATTCTTTGATACTCTTCCATTCAAGACATATAACTTAATTCCCCTCCCCGTGTGTGAGCTGGATTTGTGACTCATATCTAGCTATTAAAATACAGCAGCCGTGATGGGGCATCCCTTTGAGAGTAGGTTACGAAAAGACTACAGCTGCTGTCTCAGGCCTGCTCTCTCAACCTCTTCCTGTGGTAGAATTACTTCCTATGGGGGAAGCCAGCTCCCATGCCAGGAGGGCATGCAAGCAGCTTACTGAGAGGCCACAGGGTGAGGAACTAAGGCCTACAAGTAACCATAAGAGTGAGCTTAAAGTCAGATCCTCCCCAAACAAGCCTGGAGGTAACGGCAGCGCTAACCAATAGCTCACCGCACCTTTATAAGAGGCCTTTGTCCAGGACAAACCCAGCTAAGCCACTCTGGGATGCCTGCCCACAGAAACTATGAGATAACAAACATTTGCTGTGGGTAATTTGTGATGCAGAAATTTGTAACTAAAACATAATGAATAGGTGACATAACCCAAGATCCAATTTCCTCATGTGTAAATGAGGGTAATTACAATTTTGAAAATCCTACGAGATAATAAATGTAAATTGCTTAGCCCAATGTTTGGTACATGCTAAGTGCTCAGCATCTGGGATCTGCTATTATCATCACTGGGCTCAAAAGCATAAGCTTTGAGTTGGCCAGACCTAGATCCAAGCCCTCATGCTGCCTCTTAGCTGGGCAAGCCATTCAATCTCCCTGAATCTTGCTTTTTCTCCAACATTAAGACCTCCCAAGTTGTTATCAAGATAAGATAATGTAGCCCTAGCTGGTTTTGCTCAGTGGATAGAGCATTGGCCTGCGGACTGAAGGGTCCTGGGTTCAATTCTGGTCAAGGGCACATGCCCAGGTTGTGCGCTTGTTCCCCAATAGGAGATGTGTAGGAGGCAGCTGATCAGTAACTCTTTCTCATTACTGATGTTTCTATCTCTCACCCTCTCCCTTTCTCTCTGAAATCAATAAAAATATATTAAATATTTTTAAAATTTTTAAAAAGACAGGATAACATATATAAAGTGCTTTGTCTAAAACACAAGGAAGATGGATTTAGACAATCTTGCTTATATCATTATTAATGCCTTTGGTGATAATGACAACGACCCAGGGAAGCACAGTACAAATTACTCTAAGGGCTGTCAGATGGTGTGAGCCAGTTCTCTCCTGCAGGCATCTAAACCAGTTTCTGGATGTCTACTCCCATGGACAACTTGCATTTGACCTTGGAGACAGCTCAGGCCTCAGCTCCTGCAGAAAGTTTTCCCCAGCCGCTTACCCCTTTCCATATTCATAAAGTGTCTTGCCCATACCTCCACGTGGTACTTACAGAATCCACTGCAACATCTAACGCCCCTCCACCTAGTACGGAGCACTTTGGGGAAGGGACCGGCTCATATTGGTCTTTGGGGCTCTAGTATCTAACCCAGTGGCTGGCAATTAGTAGCTCAATGGAAGTGTGTTGGATAACTGGATTAATAAATTAATGAGTTAATGCACGCATGATAGTCAATGGTTAAAATACTTTTTTTAATCTAAGTGGTTTACAACATCTAACTCTCTAGAATGACAACAAGATTAATCAATATCAGACTTGTGGGCTGAACTAAATGTTCTAGGGTCGATCTACATTAGTGATCAAAACAGGATATGATGTAGGACATATCCTCACAACAATCATGCAAAGCCACATGTCTAAATGCTGAAAGCATTGGAAACAACTATGGGTAATAGAAATGGTCAGTATTAAATCTCCATAAGGTTATTTCTTCTTTAAAAATATTTCTTATTCATGAAAACTTTTACTCTCACCTACTCTGTGCCACATACAGGCTCTGTGCCAAGGACACAGATGAATAATGCCTGAAATCATGGAGCCAGTTTAGTGGAGAAGCTAACACCTTGGAGGGGAACCCTAAATACCTCCCTGAAGTGTCAGCCTGGAGCCCTCAGTCATCTTCTGCACGTTTTCCAGAAAAGAATGATGCCATCATTAAGCTGACTGCTCTTTCTCCATTAAATAAGGTTTCCCACCAATTATATTTCTACATATTAACAATAAACTATCAGAAATTTGAATTTTAAAAGAAAACATTTACAACAGCATCAAAAAACTATGAAATACCTAGGTTTAAACCTAGAAAGACTTATACACTGAAAACGATAAAACATTGCTAAGAAATTAAAGAAGGCCTGAACAAATGGAGCTAAATACTGTGCTCATGAATAAGATTTAGTATTGCTAATATATCATTTCCCCCAATTGATCTAAAAATTCAGCATAATCCCCACCAGTCCCCACAAGCTTTTCTGTAGAAATAGATAAGCTGATTCTAAAACTTACATGGGTATGCAAATAACTTACAACAGCCAAAACAACACTGAAGAACAAAATTGGAGGACTCACACTACCTGATTTAAAGACTTACAGTAAAGTTAGTAATTCAGGCAACATGGTATTACTATAAAGATAGACAAATAGGTACAAAGAACAGAATAGAGCACATAAATAGACCAACACATATATTGTCAATTATTTACAACAAAGTTGTCAATGTAATTCGGTGGAGAAAGGAGAATGTTACCAGTAAATGCTGTGGGGAAAACTGGACATTCAAATGCAAAATGAACCGTGACCCCTTCATGTACCATTTTTATCTCAAAATAGGTCATAGACCTAAATATAAAACCTAACACTTTGAAGTTTTTAGAAATATAGAAGAAAATCATTGTGATCTTAGATTACACAAAGATTTTTTAGATAGAACACAAAATACATAAATTATAACATAAAAAAGTCATAAAATTATAAACTTCAGCTCTCCCAAAGACGCTGCTAAGAAAATGAAAAGACAAGACATATATTTGCCATATATATATATATATATATATATATATATATATACACACACACATACACACACACACACACACACACACACACAGTGAGTGGCCAGATTATTATGATCTCTGAACACATAATAATCTGGCCACTCGATATATATATAATAATCTGGCCTCTCTCTCTCTCTCTCTCTCTCTCTCTCTCTCTCTCTCTCTCTCTCTCATATATGTATTAGAGGGCCAGTGCATAAATTCAGCCTGGCTAGGGGAGGGGACATGAGCGGTTGGCCAGCCTGCCTGCTGGTCAAACTCCTGGTCGAGGGGACAATTTGCATATTAGCCTTTTATTATATAGGATATACACTTAGTGACCAGATTATTATGCATTCAGAGATCATAATAATCTGGCCACTCAGTGTATATGATAAAAGACATATCTATAATATATAAAGAATTCTTACAAATCAATAAGAAAACCCAATTTTTTAAAGGGGAAAGATCTGAACAGAGACTTTACTAAAGAAGATATACGGATGGCAAATAAGCACATGAAAAGATGCTCAATCTCATTAGTCATTAAAGAAATGCAAATTAAAACCACAGTGAGATATCACTACATATCTACTAGAATGGCTAAAATTTTTTTAAATAGATAATACAAGTAGTGGGGGAACTATAAATTAATTGGAACCCCCGACCATTGCTGATGGAAATACATAATAGTACAGCCATCTTTTAAAAAATGTTTAGCAACTTCTTATAAAGTTAAACATATACTTACCATACAACCTGGGCAATCCTACTCCTGGGTATTTTCCCAAGAGAAATTACAATATATGTCCACACAAAGATCTATAAATGAATCTGGAAGTATGAGTTCAAATCAGCTTTATTTGTAATAGCCCAAAACTGGACACCCAAATGTCGATCAACTGGTGAATGGATAAATAAATTATAGTACATCCATATAATGGAATATTACTTAGCAATAAAAAGGAATGAACTCCTGATAAATGCAACAACATGGATGAATCTCACAGCTTTATGCTAAGAGAAAGAAGGCAAGCTCAAAAGGCTATCTACAGAATGATTCCATTTATATGACATTCTAGAAAAGACAAAAGTACAAGGACAGAAATCAGAAATAGTTGCCAGGGTGTTGGGAGTGGAAGGAAGGGCTTGACTACAAAATAGCACAGGAAACTTTTTGGAGTGATTAAAATACTCTCTGTTTTTATTAGAATGGTGATTACATGACTGTATGCATTTATCAAAATTCATCAAACTATACCCTTAAAAAGAGTGACTTTAAACATGAATAAAATTACTATTCTTCATAAATCTGAATTTAATAGAGAATAACCTGGGCTGTTCAGAATAAGGGTAAGATATGCATGTATCAGGGCAGAGGTGCATGGAAAATCTTGCTGTGAACCTAAAACTGCTCGAAAAACAATCTTAATTTTTAAAAAGAAGCAAATGTATTGGCAATGCATCTATTAATTAGATGAATGAAATGTTTTAATTAAAGGAGATTTTTATAATTAAAAAGAAAGAATCCTTTTCATCTGCCACCAAAACCTCAAAACTTGTCCCTGGAAGACAGTTTGGTACAAGGAAAAGCACACAGATTTTGGAGTGGAACAGACATTGGTTCAACCCCCAGCCCTGCAATTACTAGTACGTAACTGGGCAAATAATTTAATCTGGATATGCAGATTATTGTGATGATTTAATGACAATCCGAGAGTTTTCCTCCCATACTCCATTCCTCAAACCCACAATGGGGATCCCCCTCATTAATTTAAGAGCTCAAACAATGGTGACAGGAATAGAGTTTGAGAAGCAGGCTGAACAGTCTAACCTTAAATCATTCACAGACAGGCGTCTTCAAACTACGGCCCGCGGGCCACATGCGGCCCGCAGAGGAGTCTGATCCGGCCCGCCAGGTTTTTTGGGCAGTGAGCGCAGCCGAGGTGTTACAGTAGGAATTAGTAGTTCATATAGTCCGGCCCTCCAGCTCTCTGAGGGACCGTGATCTGGCCCCCACTTTAAAAAGTTTGAGGACCCCTGGACTAAAGTCTGGGAACAATGGGGCAAAGAGCAGCAAGGTTTTTTGTGTGTGTTTTTTAATTCCTTCAACAGATTCAAAGGAAGTCCTACTTCACGTTGCTTGCAGAAGGCTATGTGCCCAGGAATCTAAACATTTTCATTCTGAAAATAAATGGTTCACAGGCCACAGGAAAGCTCATGAAACAAGGGGCAGACTCTTCTCAACTACAGACTCTGGGAAGGTGGGGAGTGGGGAGGGGTGGGGGGCTCAGCTCACTGAGTCCAGGTTCAGACAAAAAATTGGCTTTGATTTTTTTTAATCCATCTTCTTATGGGTATTGTGGCAAAAGTTAGATGCAAGGTCTAGGAAAGGAGAGGTCATTGGGTATATCCTCCACAAGAAGAAACTGGACCAGCTCTGCAGCATTTCCTTAGCTCCAGAATACCCTACCCAGGAAAAGATACCATTACACTGATTACATAGCATGAGAACCTCAGTTTCCAAAGAGAAACATCACAAACAAGGAACATCGCAACAAGGCCTGCTAAAAACCCAGGATGGAAAAACCCTCCTCCATGTAAAACAACAGTGCACCTTAGAATCAATAACCTCAGCCAAAACCGGTTTGGCTCAGTGGTAGAGCGTCAGTCTGCGGACTGAAAGGTCCCAGGTTCGATTCTGGTCAAGGGCATGTACATTGGTTGCAGGTAGGGGGTGTACAAGAGGCAGCTGGTCGATGTTTCTCTCTCATCGACGTTTCTAACTCTCTCTCCCTCTCCCTTCCTGTCTGTAAAAAATCAATAAAATAAAATTAAATTTAAAAAATTTTTTTAATTAAAAAAAGAATCAATAACCTCAAGACACAAAGTTTGTGGAAATTTACATCAAAATGAAGGCAGTATTCCAATCAATGGAAGAGAGGGAGATTGGTTAATTAAAATAACTTGGAGCATCTGGCTCATTATTTGCAATATAAAGAAAGCTGTATTCCTACCCTCACTCCTTAACACAAATAAACTAAGTGCATTAATCAAGTGCATCAAATATAAAACAAAATTCATAAAAGTACTTAAAGAAAACATGGGAATATTTATGTTAATCTCAGAGTAGAAAATACATTCATAAGCTTAATACAAAACCTAAGCTATAAAGTAAAAATTAGATCAATTTGACTACTTAAAAACTGTTTTGGCCCTAGCCGGTTTGGCTCAGTGGATAGAGCATCAGCCTGTGGACTGAAGGATCCCAGGTTCGATTCAGGTCAAGGGCACATGCATGGGTTGCGGGCTCAGTCCAACATGCAGGAGGCAGCCAATCAAAAATATATTTATTTTTTTAAAAAAAACTGTTTTGGAGGATTCAAAAGCATTATAAATAAGTTTAGAGGCAAACTCCATACTAAGAAAAAAATATGTTTTAAATATATACAAAGGCCTAACCTCTTTAACAAAAAAAGAGTCCTTAAACCCATTGATTAAAAAAAAAAACAAAAAAAAAACAAAAAAACAAAACACAGTTTAATAGGAAAATGGACAAAGGACATGAATAGAGAATTTAAAAAAAGAAAAGAAATACAAATGCCAATAATCATATGCAACCAAGATTAATCTTACCATTAAAGAAATGCAAACCAAAACAAGATTCCAGCTTTTAAAAGATGTTTGACACAGAAATGTTTATAACATTTAAAAATAGAAATATCTGCAAATCCATCAATACAGGACAGTTAAATAATGGTGTGTATATATATATATATATATATATATATATATATATATATATAAAATTAAATACCACATACTTATCACAATTTAAATGCTGATTTTTACCTCTACTGATAAGACATTTAAAGCAGTCTGTAAAATATGGTTGAGTAGGAGGAAAAAAGATTTTAATCTATGTAGCAAGATTCCATTTATCTAAAAGTGTACATTTTATCTATTTGTAATAAGTGCACAGAGATATGTCTGAAAGAAAATTCACCAAAATGATCACAGTGATTGCCTCTGAGTGGAGGGTTTTCAGGAGATTTTTAAAATTTATTTCAAAATCGCAGTATCCTTTTAATAATCTAAAATGAGCACATATTCCTATCATTAAAGAAAACTAAGTTATTTTCATTTTGAAAAATCTGAAGAAGCCTGAATGACCAATTTCAACAAAATAAAACAAAAGATTGTCAATATGCAGTAAGGCAAGTGGTCACTCAGACCAAGGTCCTTGTCCTGTGGCTGCCCCTTGTAACCAGCACTAGACAGCAGGAGGAAGACAGGCACAAACATAATCTCAGGTTTACAATGGTGATCCAAGGTGCAGGTTGTCATGGGTTCAGAGAACAGCTTTGGAGGGTGAGAAAGACTCAAGTCAAACACTGGTTTCACCGTATTAGCTGTTTGCGACAGGCCAGTGGGCCAGACAAGGGGAACAGGGAAGCTGAGACAGAGCTGAACAAGCTGGCAGAGCACTCTACAGCAGATGCAGGCCACCTCCTAGAGCACATGTGTCAAACACAAGGCCCGCGGGCCAAATCCGTCCCGCCAGGCCTTGCAATGTGGCCCGCACCGCGCTGTCATCACTGTACTCCGCTGCGTTTCCATCACAATGACAGTTTATGACTGTTCAGTAAACCATTCGGCCCGCGATTTAGGCTGGATTTTAGATTTTGGCCCCTTCTCTGATTGAGTTCGACACCGCTATCCTAGAGAGAACATCTGGGCCTCAGTTGTAGTTCAGCTCCAGACCCAGAAAGGCAGCAAAACCAGGTGGGCGACACCAGGACCAGCTGCAATGACCAATGACCCCCTGCCCTGACCCTGACCCATCAGTGGAGACCATGACCCTAAGGGAACACACCTAAAAACTGATAAATATTCTGCTGAAGCCCTCCCCTGAAACCTCCCCTAACACTCCTGCCTACATGAGAGAGATAAAAGCCTCAAGACAAAGGACCCAGCTCCTTCTCTCCTGCTGGGGAGTAGCCCACACCATGCTCTTTCCCCTCTCTTCCCCCACAGGCACACATCTCCTAAATGCTAAGGGACCTCCAGCCCATGGGTTCCAGCCAGCCCATGTTAGGATCCTAGGAAGGCTACTCGATGCCAAGCCAGAAAGAATGTTAGAGACCACCTAGTGCATCATCTTTCGTTAGGCAAATGAGGACCCTGAGAACTAGAGAAGGGAGGAGACTTGCAGGGAGGCAAAGCATCTAGAACCCTGTCCAGACTCTTGATCATGGGGTCCCCTCCTATGCTCACCCTTTCCTTCCTCTGGCTGCCCCCTCCTGCCCCTCACAATGTCTTATTTCCCATTTCTATTCCCTGTTTCATTACCTATCAGACTTCTTAAGTGGCTTCTCCCCTCTGGTCCTAACTGTCCTTTATGGCTCTGTGGTAATGGAAGGAACCAGACTAGAATTGTTCTGACTCAAAAAAGGGCCTAGAAAGAGGACTGCTATGGCCATCACTAAGTCAAAACCAATACAGACGTTCTTCTGCTTTCCAAAGCAATGTAGCTCAAACCGTGGTGTGAAACAAGAGAAGAGTAGAGGGAAGGGCTTTGAGGTATTCTCAATTGTCCTGGTGACATTGGAGATTACCTTGAAACTCTTAAGACAGGAAGAGCCCCAAAAAGAGAGGTACCAGCAGATTCAAGAGGAACCAGCAGACTCCATCTCTTTGATCCTAATACAACCACGGTGCAGGGCAGCCATGGCTGAGGAAAGACTTGGAGGCAAGCTGAAACCGGTTTGGCTCAGTGGATAGAGCATCAGTCTGCAGGCTGAAAGGTCCCAGGTTCGATTCCAGTCAAGGCGCATGTACCTTGGTTGTGGGCACATCCCAGGCAGGAGGCAGCTGGTTGATGTTTCTCTCTCATCGATGTTTCTAGCTCTCTGTTTCTCTCCCTTTCTCTCTGTAAAAAAAATAGAAGGCCACCTTCCCTGGGCATAGTCCCAACTCTTGGCAGTGACGAGGCTGGGGCTTACCTTGGGTAAACTGACTGGAGTCCTGGGCTTGGTCCTGGGATTCTTAATCAAGAGTCTCTGATCCAAAGGGAGCAGATGATATTTCATGGCTTCAATGAGGAAGTCCTTACAGGTATTATTATTCTTTATCAAAGCTTCTTCTTCAACTGTCTAGAGGTAATAAAGCACAGGTGATCCAGGAGCAGAGCCTGGCCACATTTGCCACGTGGTCACTCCAGACTGAGTCATTCTGCACTCCCACACTCATTCATTCTCACAGAACAGCATCTCAGACCTCGAGAGATAGGTCCACAGAGTTATAACTTGGTGGTCACCTCTTGCATTTCAAGAGTACTGTGGAATAAGTGATTCAACTCAGGCATCAAACCAACAAGGATAAAAAATTCCAGCTCTACCACTTAATTTTTCTTAACCTGTTTTCTCATCTATAAAATCAGCATATTAAAATTATCCACAACCTAATTGTGTCTTCGTTTGTTTGTTTTGAAGCTTAAAATGAGACTATGTAAAACAAAGACAATTAGTTGTCCTGAAAGCCTTTTTCCACATTCCACCTTGTTTGAATGTATCACAAAGTTTATGGTAAATGGTCAAACATTTGAGAAGAGGAAAGTTGAGGAAGAGGAAGAGGGTGGGATCCACCAGCCAATGGAATCATGAAATAAAATAATGTTACTATCAAGAAGAATTCATATCCATAGTGTTCAGTGAAATCATAAGCATAAAACTGGCCAATGAGACACCCTCTAACGGAGCAGAGATATGAGTAGAAAAAATGTCCTGCACAAAAGTCCCACCTAGTGACCTCACCTAAGCTGGGATAATAGCTTCTTCGCCTCTGATTCAAGAGTTATGGGCCTAAGCAGGTGCCCAGCAAAAATAATCCTAAATGTTTCCTGAGCAAGACCAAGGATGCAATCAGCCTGGTGCTCTTTCAAACCTCTACCATTTTGGTCCAGATCAGACTGCTATGTGGCATATCTGAAAGGGGCAGTGTGGTCTCTAGAGGCCACTTCATTTTTTTAATTTTTTTTTTTTTTTTTGCTGAAGTGCTTGGAATCTGTTGGGATAGGTTAATTCCATTCAACAGCTAACTGATTGAACGATTCTAGTTGGGCAGCCCAGCAATAAACCCCAGAATGAACAACATAAGGTTTCCGACCCTGAGGTGCTCAAGCCAGTTGGAGAATGAGAAGGGCCTCCCCACCTCAGTTATCTTCACCTCAAGCTGATCGTGCACAAGGCCCGGCTGAGCCTCTCCTAGGTCCCTGTAACTAGGAGTGGAAATGTGGCCAGAGCCATCACCTGCTGGGCAGCATTGGATCTGGCAGGGAAAGAAGGATGGGTATGACAGGGCCTCTGTCACATCTGGGAACTTCCTTACCCAGAGATGAATCCCAAGAATACTTCCAAAAGCACTGTCTTCTGGGAAGGTTTTTTTTCACCCTCCCACTGAGGGACTGAACCAGGTTGAGACAGATCATAAACTTTTGGGGTCAGTTAAAAAAAGTAAAAGGTTGAGAGAGGAGCTCTAAAAAACCTTGGGGGGAAAGAGAAACGCATAAAAAGCATTTATCCCAAAGAACTCATTCAGCTTGCATGAAAAGCTCCCCTAGAGAGTTAGTGCTTCATGGGCACAGTTTCAATTTTGGATGATGGAAAAGTTGTAGAAATGGATATGCTGATGGTTGTATGGCATGATGAATGAAATTTATACCACTAAATGATCTACTTAAAATGGTTAAAATGATGAATTTTATGTTATATATTTAATCACAATAAAAACTTATTTTAGAGATATAGCATGTTACATACTTAGAACAATATTTTTAAATATTTAATGAAAGCCTAATAAATGTTACCTATTGAAAACAAACAAACAAGGAAACACCTCCCAGAGAAGTCCGACAGTGTTGGTGCAGGTCTTCCCAGGGCTTTCCCTTTCCCCTCCTCCTCCTCCTCCTCCTCCTCCTCCTCCTCCTCCTCCTCCTCCTCCTCCTCCTCCTCCTCCTCCTCCTCCTCCTCCTCCTCCTCCTCCTCCTCCTCCTCCCTCTCCTCCTCCTCATCCTCCTCCTCCTCTTCAACGATCAGCCATCCCCAGTGGGAAATACCAGTTTGAAGTTTCAAGGTCAAATGAGTGTTACTGAAATATCCTCTTCTTCCAGAGGTGTTCTGAAAAGAGCCCTTTGTAAAAGGGGATCTTACACAACAGTTCTCATTGCCTCTGACGGCTTCTTCTCCAGATCTGAACCCTACTCTGCCATAATATCCTGGGAACTACAGTATGTCTTAATGTCTTTGTTAAGTGTTGGTTGTGGACACTTGCTGGAGGATGTGACTAGGAGGTCTCTAAGGCCCCTTGAGCTTTCTCTGGAACCCAGGTCCACAGACTGTCCTTCCTCCCTATGGAAGCAAGACTGTGCTGGAGGCTAAATGTCCATTTCTATCTTTGATAAGTTTCCCACAGGACACTGGGAGGTTTGATTGACACTGCGAGCTCTGGCAGTTCAGTCCCTCTGATTAGGGGACCTTTTCTACTGGAAGGATATGCTGCCACCAGATGGCAGTGGTACCATTTAGCATGCAAATTCAGGGCTCAGCACCTGAGAAGAGGGCTGAGGTTAAGAGTTCAGACCGCATTTCCCTGTTATGAGGCCTATCGACTACAGTGTCATGAGCTGAGGACTTTACATTTGTGAGGACATATTTCAGCTGGATTCACTGAGCACAGCCGCAGGCTTCACATGGATGGTCTCATTCAAACCCCAAATAATCCTGCACAGGCAGGTTGCCATTTTTACCAGAGGAGAGAACACTGAGGTTGAGAAAAGTTGAGTACTTCTCCGGCGTGAGATAGCTGAGAACTGATAGAGCTAGGTTCCTGGGCTACTGAGCATCCTCTTGTCTTTCCTTCACTCTTTCCATTCCTTCCAGAGACTTGTCAGGGATAGCTGAGGGCTGGCTTAATGCCTTGGAGTTTCGTTTCATTCATATATTTAAGTTTTAAACTCTTCTACTTGTAAGAGAATGTAATGTCATTTGCTGGACAAAATAAGTCATGTAATAGATTAACAGAATAGAGAGCATTAAAGGTGGTGGTCTGCTTAGTGCAAGGTGTGTGCGTTAGAGCCAGATTTTGTAACAAAGGGGGTTATAATCTCTGCTCAGGGGTTATTGTAAGAATTAAATGAGAAAACATTTGGCACCCTGTTTTCAGAGGAGGTAGACGCAATATGCATTGCAGGCACCTGTGAGAGTTGATTTATCAATCCCAAATTGGGCCTCAAGAGGCCTAAAGCTAAGGCAAAAGGGAACAAAACAATGTTATGGAAATGACCCTTCTGATTGATCCTCTACAATAAAAGTGGCTAATTTATTGAACATTTGTTTGGCCCTGCTCCCTGCTAACCACCTAACTTACATATCTACAACTCCTTTGGTCCCACAACAACCCTTTTGGCTCTTGTTATAATTTCCCTTCTATGGAAGAAGAAATCAAGACTTTAAGAGGTGCCGAAACCGGTTTGGCTCAATGGATAGAGCGTCGGCTTGGGAACTGAAAGGTCCCAGGTTCGATTCCAGTCAAGGGCATGTACCTTGGTTGCGGGCATATCCCCAGTTGGGGGGTGTGCAAGAGGCAGCTGATCGATGACTCTTTCTCATCGATGTTTCTAACTATCTCTCTCCCTTCCTCTCTGTACAAAATCAATAAAATATATTTTTTTTAAAAAAGACTTTAAGAGGTTAAATAAAAACTCCAAGCTAACATATAGTAGAGCAGGGACTGAAACCTAATTGTCTTATTTTCAAACCAATACTCTTATGCTACCACACCTCACACTTAACTCAATGGGTTAATGTCCTCAACCAGTACAGAAAACTCAACCACTCCAATCAGGGTAACCCATGCTAACCCTAGAGGCTTATTCTTCACACAGGACTCACCTGGACTAGGTAATCTCTAGGTAGAAGAGGGAGACGGACATGTTCCATCAGCTTCGCCATGTGCTCTAAACGAGTATCTTTCTCATAATTGATCCATGAAATTACAGCTTCAAATACCTATAAAGAAAGTCAACATAGATAACTTTACTAGAAAGATAATAGCTTTCAAACAACTTCCTCAACCTGAAAAAAAGGGGAAAAAGTTAAAAGTCATCCACAAATGTGTTTGACTTAAAGTTCAATATTTAAAATAAAACAAAAATAGAAAGTCTCTATTTATTAGCTGATGTAAGAGAGTGATCATACATACATACATAAGTTATTATAAACTGTTATCCCAAATGTAGAATCATCAAGTTCACTGCAAAATAAAAATCAGTTCCAATCATTATTTAAGAGTAGACATAAAAAGCAGTCACTCTGAACAGTTTTATAAAGATCACGCAAGAGGACCAAAAGCCCTGGAGGCATTGTCATCCATCACCCCATTCTCACACTCCCTCCCTCATTAACCTCTCCTCGGTTAAGACAGAATAAAAACAATAAGAAGACCCTCTGCCAAAAGCTGGTGGTAATAGTGAATGTGACATTGAATGACAGAGAATTTCTGACACTGGACAGCAAACATTTCTCCTTTGGTTTGACCGCTCCTTTGAAGAGAGATTGCATTTCTACACAAATCAAAACTAGACTTGGAACCAAGAAGGAGACTCTATGGTTTGGGTGTTTGCCTTATTCAAGGAGAAGTCCAAATTCAAACTCTGCACCACCATAAACACACAGACAGATAAAAATCAATGTTGGTAAGACTGTGGGGAAACCAGAACCATTTGTGGAAACTTAATTAACAAGACTTTTTAAAGGAAGAGAAGAATTTGGCAATATCAACAAAAATTTTAAATGTTCATATTCTTTGACCAAAAAAATAAAGCTCTAGCCTACAAAAACACAAAAGTGGTGCAAGAATGTGTTCCAAGATGTTTGCTGCACATTTTCTTAATAGGATAAAGAAGGAATAACACAATGTTTATTAGTGGAGAAATTATTAAACTAGTAACCATGTCATGGGGTATTTTCAGCTGTTAGAAAGAATAAAACAAAACACCATGTTGAAAGTGATCGAAGGTTAAGGGGGACATGACAGATAGACATAGACAGCGCCTAACTAGATGCAGTTTTCACTGCCAACATTTGGGAAAATTTAAACATAAAAGAGAAAAATGAAGAAATCAGATCAGTGCTGCTTGGGCAAGAATGAGGTGAAGGTGATGACTGGGAAGAGGCCAAAGGAAACTTTTTGTAATGATAGATTTGTCCTGTATCTTGACAAGGTGGCAGTTATACAAACATGTGCATCTGTCAAAACTAATCAATTGTACACTAATGCTACACATTTCACTATGCTTAAATCATGCCTCAATTTAAAATATTCTTAGTTCAAATGATAGTAAATGGATGATAATGAATAAAGAAAGAATTCATGAGTCCATAAGAATGCTAAAAACAAAACAAACAAAAAATGTGGGAACGGCTCTTCTTCCCAGAAAAATGCCAGCTAATAAAAGTAGGCAGAATGATAGAATTAGAAAAACATCATCTTGCAACCATCAGTGTGATATTTGATTCAGCAAAGGTCATCCATGGATGCTGAAATCATTGTGTGAAGAGTTGTTGGGGAACAAAATATATTCACAATTATCAAAGTAGCACCTTGGAGATTATTGATTAATTACATGGGGTGGAGGAGGAGAGCCTCAAATGAGGAGAGCTGACCAATACCACCTTTAACAAGAGATCAAAGTTACCACTACCAATAGTAGGACAAACAAATTATATTCCTGATTGTGATTTAATGGGAAGGACACAGTATTCCCTAAGTCCATGGTCAGCAAACTGCAGCTCTCGAGCCACATGCGGCTCTTTCGCCCCTTGAGTGTGGCTCTCACACTCAAATACCACTGCCTGGGCGAGTCTATTTTGAAGAAGTGGCGTTAGAAGAAGTTTAAGTTTAAAAAATTTGGCTCTCAAAAGAAATTTCAATCGTTGTACTGTTGATATTTGGCTCTGTTGACTAATGAGTTTGCCGACAACTGCCCTAAGTCATATTCTCCCTAACATGTTTAACCTGAATCTAATAGCAATCAAACAATTGGACAATTCTGTATTTGGAACATCCTATAAGACAGCTGGCTTGATTCTTCAAAACTGCTAATATTATGAAAGGGGAGAGGAAAAGAGTTCTAGATTAAGGAATTTAGAGACAGGAGACAGGAGAACTAAATGCAGAGCACAATCCTTGATTGGATCATGGATTTAAAAGAAACCGTCAAAAGGACTTTTTTGAGACTATTAGGAAATTTGAATATATACTACATATTAGATACTATGATGTATCAGTGTTAAATTTCTTTAGTATGGTAATGGTTTTATGGCTAGAAAAGGAAGTTTCTATTTAGCATGTTCTTAGAATGTGTATAATAAAATATTTAGGGGTGAAGTGTCATGATGTCTGCAATTTATTGTCAAATAGTTCAGCAAAATAAAAAATTAAATATATAAAAAGAGAAAAAGAAAGCAAATAAAAAAGAATGTTAACAACTGGTGAATTCAGGTAAAGAGCATATGAATGTTCATTCTTTCAAACTTTACAATAAGTTTGAAATGCTTTTTTTAAAGTGGATGGAAGAAGAGAAATTCTTAGGGAAAGGGGAAAACACTGCAACAAAATTTACCATGTGACATGAAGCTGAAATGAAAACTGTATTTCCCCGGGTTGTGGGGGAGGGGGAGAAAGAGGGGACTCTACTTTTTCTTAACCTAACTATATTTTTTGTGTGTACCTATATGTTGATATTTTCCACATAATTACTACTTAAGTCAGGCTGGGCATATTGAACTGATCAAGGAATCAGAATGGACAAGGAAGAGAAATGGAACAGAAGGAGCAGTATGCATGTACATTTTGCTCCCAGATATGTGTACATAACCCACATATGCACAAACACACACCGATACACCCATGGGAATCCTTCTTGTCTAGTTCATTTTTAAAAATTATTAACTGTCATAGAGCAATATTGCTCACCCCCATAGCATTATTTTATGAATAATTGTATTTCTCCAACTAAGCCTTAAGATCTATGAGAACAGGGACTTTGTGTTACTTGCTGGCACATAATACACACACACAAATACTTTGTTAATGGATGAATGGACAAATGAGTTCAGAATGTAAGGAGGCTGTGGAACCTGCCCAGGACTGGGAGGTGGGGGAGGGAATCTTGGTGGAGAAGGCAGAGCCAGGACACAGACCAAAGAATGCTGGCGAAATCGGGCATTGCTGGGTTAGGGAGTGAGCAGCCACAGTCGCCCTCTGCCTGTGTGTGGATTATCCTTCTACTCCCCTTTACCAGACTGTGAGCTCTGGCAGGAGGAGAGTGAGCCCAGTGCCCTGCCAGGCACAGAACAGGTGGCTGATTGAGAAAGCTTTGCTAAAGAATGAACTGCAAGTCCTTGAGTAGGTGGCATTTACTGGCCATGCCCTTCCCCACCAACTAGCTTAGTCTTTGTTATAAAAGCTGAAAAGCAAGCTGAGTCTAATGAAGTCGATATTTAACCTTATCTTTATTTTTGGCTTGACTTGTCCAACTGGTTCCACTTAGCTGCACTGTTTACCTACTCAGCTGTGAAAGCTACAGCACTGGGCAATACCAATGACCTTCTCAGCAGCTAGAGAAGGCCACATTTTTTTTTTTTTCATTTAGACTTCATGCTAGAAACATAAACAAGCAAATAAACTTCCCATTAGCATTAGCCTTCAATGTGCCTAAAATTATTCCCAACAGTCCCTCCCCCTCAAAAAAAAAAAAAAATCAGGGGACTAGCCAAGTCAAGGGAGAACCAGTAAGGGCAGCCGATATTCACCAAGTGCCAGCCCTGCGCCCCATTCTTCAGAGACACGATCTCCTGGACTCATGAGAGCCCAATGAGCCGATACTCTTGCCCCTTACTAAGGGGTTCGCCCAAGTGCAAAGCCCGGAAACAGCAGGGCTGGGGTCCGCACGTACCCAGCTCCAGTGCTCACGCCCTCACCATTGTTCTCGCTGCCTCTCCATCTACAACAGCGGTTGGCAGACAAAAGCCAACAGGCCCATTCAGCCTGCCAGCCTGCCACCTATTTGCGTAAATAAGATTTTGCTGGAACACAGCCACACTCATTTGTTTGTGTTCTGTCTGTGGCTGCTTTCGCACTACGACAGCAGAGCTAAATTGAGACTCTATGGCCCACAAAGCCTAAAATATCTACTTTCTGGCTCTTTATAGAGAAATCTGTGGCTTCAGTCATGGAACAGGGTGATATGTGCTCAGATGAAAATACTTTCCATGGTCCCATGATGAAATAATAAGATGCCACAAGGCAAGCTTAGGGTTTCACTTTTAAACAATGAAATAGCATCATTTCCTCCCTGCTTTGTATTCAAAGCCAATTAATTAAGTGTTACAAGACTGCATTGTGGGAAGACATGGAGAAAATCGGATTTTGTCATCCGCTGCTCACTACACCTCTGAGTAAGCACACAAGCCTGGCCAGAGAGCACCGGATGAGCTAATCTTCCTACCGCCCCCTCCCCCAGTCACACCGGATGGTACCTGCACCCTGCAAGTAAAGCAGGGATCTTGGGCACTTACCCCTGCTTTCAAAATGCATGCTGAGAATCAGAAGGGGAACTCAAGTTAAAATAGGCAGGGGAGTGACTTGGCAAAATATAAAACAGGGGGAAAGAAGCTAGCTGTGACAACATCAGAGAAAAAACTAGGTTCTACACACGCACCTAATTTGTTACTCAGATTTGAGAAGGACTAACTTGATCATTAACAGGCACAGTGCTAGGCATTTTACATGCATGATCACATTTAATCCACCAAAACCCAGTGACATGGGTATTGTTGTTCACATTTTATAGATGAAGAAATAGCCTCAGAGAGGTTGGCAGCTTGTCCAAGGTCACACTGCCAAGAAGTAGTGAATCTGGGTTGTGAATTCACCTCTACCTCCAAAATCCAAAGTCTAACATTATGTAGTTTTGCATCCCAAAGGCACAATTAGTTGAAAAACCTAGGCAGACTGCTGAGTTGAGAAACTACATTCCTAAACCCATAATCCTAATCACACCCTCTCCGCCCTCCCAGGACACCCCCTCTAGGTAATCTTTTCTTTCCTAGGCACTGAGCCAGTAGCATCTGCCACACCCACTGATGCGATTTTAAATCAAGAAGACAGCACTTCTAGACACAAGAATGATTCTGTCGGATTTCTGCTGTTTCTTAAACTAAAGCTTAACAAGAGGTACGTTAAGCACATCCCCACCCCCTGTCACACACAGCACGGGGACAGCTGGCAGCAGTGATGTGCTGTGGCTGGAGCTTGTCCTGTGTGTTTCTTCCCGGCCCAGCATTCAGTGGCATCGCACTGGTCATCTGGAACGATCTTGGCGGAAATATTATTTACCAGCCCACCATCGGCTAGATTTCCTGGTCGGAAGGCTCCCGGATTCTAGAAAACCTAGCTAGTTGCACTCTTGGCTCTGACAGCATCGGCATCTGGAGTTTTGATAGGGCACCGAAGAGCTCTTTCTTAGAGTTGCTTCATTTCAGACTCACGAGGGCCCTGTGAAGCCGCCAGAGGCCCTCACAAAGGGCAAAGTGAGGCGGAGAGTGAGAAAGTGGTCTGCCCAGCGTTACCCAGCAAATGGGTGACAGGGCAGCAATAAGAACCACTGGCTTCCAGTCCATACTTTCACAGCACCCTGTGCGCTTCCTCCATAGTGCAATTCCCAGTTTGTAGCTATTGTTTATTTGTGTACATAGTGGATAAAATATGTCTCCCTCGTGACACTATGAGTTCCACGAAGACAGGGACCTTGTGTTTATCTGTTTACCAATGTCTCTCCTGTGACTAAACACTATCTGTCACATAGAAAGCACTCAATAAATATTCTTTGAGAGGATGAGTAGGTTAACCAAAGCAGGAATGTGCATGTTTTTCTTCCTACAAAAGCACGCTGCCAAAATCTGACTTCACAGAAACAACAAAAATGATGACAAAACAAAAACAATAGCATTTTTTGCCTGGAAATTGCTCTTCAGGTTTCCATGGCTGCTGTAGCCAGCACATGACACTGAAGCGCTGGTTTGACAGAAATGCCCACAAGCTGAGAGATTACTTCAGAGCAACTAATCCTATAATGGCGGGAGCACGGCACAGAGATGGAGAATGCCTTCCAGTCAATCTGACAGAGAGAGCTGACATGGAAAGAATCTTCCACAAAGCTCCAAACACATGAAACTGGACTTCTTACCGAAATATGAAGAGTTGAGCCACACTCAAAAGCAAAAGAGAAATGCCCAAGTGCTTTAAATCAAAAGGAATTAAAGTCTGGGAGCTGAGTGGAAGCTGAGACCAAAATGGCCCACAGGCCCGTACAATGCAGACATGGCTTTGATGTCTGGACTGGTGTGCCATCAGGTTGCGAGCTGCCCCAGCTGTAACACTGGAACTGGATGTCCATCCATCTGCTATGGGAAGGGGGAAGGAAGCTTGCCATCTCCTGTGGCCTTGGGGGTAAGAAATTTCATCTTCAAGAAATCAGAATCCCAGGCTCAAGCCACATACAGGTGTGGGATTTGAACTGACATTATTCGGTGGAAAAGGGGATACTCAAGACAAAAAAATAATAATAATACAAAAAATCCCAACAACACTTATTTCTAAACCAGTAAACCTGTGCTATAGGGGCACTTCCACAGCCCAGAGCAACCCAGACTCCCATGATTATAACACCCTCTGAAGATGGCATCGCAGTAAAAAATTATGGATCAGTAACGAAACAAACTGTCAAAGGAAAACCAACAGGTGCGGTAAATTGTAGAATATTTGGACAACCAAAGAAAGGCGACCTCAAGACTTGTCTTCTTAACGTGTTCCTGAGACTACTAGGGACAGGAGGCATTCTGCAGTAAAGGGGTCCCTGGACCAAATGAGCCGGGGGAACACTTCATGCATATACATACATACATGTCCCCAAATCCTCTTTAGAGATTACAAAGTTCCTTACCATACAAAAGTTCTGACAAGTCCTGCAGTTTCTTAACCTGGTTCCTCTGTTTAGCCACTCTGTCGTGTCTAACCTGAAAACTTTTTTTAACCGCAACACAATAAATATCTCACAGCAATGCAGTTTGGCAGCACACAGTTCAGTAAACACTGACCTAGAGAATAAAGTCCTCACTCCTAACCCTCTCCACAGACCCCTCCTTCATTCTCAGCCTCATCTTCCAACAGCCTCCCTCAAAGACCCTTGATTCTCATCACACAGGTTACTTTCCCCCAAAGTACAATGTTCTTCCAAACTTCCTTCAATCCTTCAACCTGAATAGCTTTCCAAAAATCCTACTTTCACTCCCCAAGGTTTAACTCAAATATTCTCTCTTTTATAAGTTCTTCCCCACACAATCATCTGGAATAACATACTCCAGCTGCTTTCCTAGAACTCTGATTATAGGCAACTACTTCTCTTAGCCACTTCTCTTAGCCATTAGGGATATATGTCTTGGGTCTGTCTGACCACCAGACTCTTAAATAGTAATGACTAAGTGTCACTCACCTCTGCCTCTCCCCATCAGGGTGGGTGTGCATTAATAAAGAGCTGGGACCTGGGAAGCAGACACAATCAGCTTCAATCCATGAAGTTATCTATTATTAACATGCCTTAGTTTCTCCTCTGCCTTGTGAGTTCTTGTGAGAATTAGAAATGACATGTGAAACAGTATGCTGGGCAGAAGAAGTCAGCACAAACACATATACTAGTATACACCAGGGTTCCATTTGTATAAAGTTAAAAATTGCAAAACTAATCTATGAGAAGCCAAAATAGTGGTTATGCTTCTTGGGGTGGGTAGTGACTGGGAGTTCTAAGGTTCTGTTTCTTGATCTGGGTGCTAGTTATGTAGTTTTGTAAAAAGGTGAGCTGTGCACTTTTTATTTGTTCATGTATATGTACTTACTTCAATACAAACGCCACATTTTTTTTTTTTTAATGATGTGTGAAATGTACCCGGAGAACAGCGAGCATTCAAGGTAGCTTTTGGATCATAATGTTGTGGCATTCTACTCCTCAGTGCTTATTGAATTTCTCTCCCGAAAAGAGAAAAGGAAACAGTATTGCTAAGCCAGGCCAGTGTCACTCAGTGGTTGAGCATTAACCCATGAACCAGGAGGCCACTGTTCAATTCCCAGTGAAAGCAAACAAATATTTTTGTATGTATATACTATGGACCCAATACCACTCCAGCAGCGACCTTAAGACAGACAAAATCCATGACGAGGCTCCATTTGGTGCATATATTCTGGTGGGAGATAAAAAGCTGGGACTCCAACTCAGCCACTCTGACTGAGAACCTACACTTCCAAAATCCCAAACCGCCTGGGCCCAGGGATTATCATTTCTAACCATCAAAACTAAAATACCACATTTCCTCTATTTTAAGACACACAGTTTCTTCACATTTTAATGTCTGAAATGTGGCTGTATTTTATAATAAACATTGAAAGAAACCTGTATGCTGTAGACAAAGAGGAAAGTCATGGTACAGCTAATATTGCTGTTCAAGTGTGGATTTCGCTGAACACAGGTTATTTGATTACGGACTCAGCTGGGTTTTGCACAAATGTTAACATTAAATGCAATTGAATTTTAGCTTAAATTAAGATCCTTGATATTACTTCAAATGCACTCCAATAGGTTCCCTATAATGCAATATTGAAAGAAAAAGCTACTGTGCGTGCCACAGATTGTCTATTGTATGCAATATAATGAAAGGGAGTAGAAATTAGCAAACCTCCTAGAAAAGATGACAGAATTTTCAGAACCTAATCAAATGATGAACATCTAATTATCAAAGGCTTCCAGTCATTTAACTTCCAGCAACATGTGCTCAATTCAGGAAAAATAAAACTATAGGTTTTGCCAAAGAGAAAATGCAAGCCAAATCCCTCTATACTTTGATACGCCTCAAAATTATACTGCCAGCCTTACAGGTATCTAAGGAATAAAGATCAGAGTAACCTACTTTCTGAAAAGCAGCACATAACTCTGGAGTTACACAAAGCTTCAGAGAACCCAGTAATGACACACAACTTCATTAATGTGAACCATTCCTACACTCCAAACTCAGGTTATACAGAATGAGAAACTCATATGTAAGCATCTGAATCAAGAAGAGCTGCTGACAAACTTTAATGTGTCAGACTGAATGTCATGCTTCTTTGTTTCTGGAAATATGCAATTAACTTCGTGGCTTATTTTACCATTCTGAATGGTGCCTCAAAATTATGGTAATCACAATGACAAATGCCACTTATTGAGCACCTGCCAAACACTGTATTTGCTATTTGCTATTTTATACCCATTATGTCTAATCCTCATGACAATTTTATATTTCCATTTTACACGTAAGGAATCTAAGGTTCAAAGAGCCCAGTGACTTCTCAAGGTCAAAACCAGTGAGCATCAAGCCAAGCATGGAACCAGTTGTCTTTCCCTACTAGCAACCCTGCTCCACCCCTGCCCTAGTACAGCAAACAGATAAATCCTCACCTGAAAAAAACTTACTATGATCCCAGGACCCAGGGCAGGAGGAGCCAGTATGAATTCAAAGTAGCAGCGTCCCCCCTCTCAGACCAAATAACCCTGTTTATTTAAATCCTGCTGTTTTATGACTGCTTCCATTTTTTTTCAAACTACGCTTGAGAACATGCTCAAGCAGGCCACAAATTGACCAACTGCCCCAACTTTCACACAGCCAACTGATTAAGTAGTTCCCTCCTTCAACTATGACAAATTGGTAGCACAATCCAGAGAAGACATTAAACAGCAAGAAGAGAGGGAGTCAACTCTGTAGCTTAGGCTGGGGCAAGAAGGAGTCTTTGGCCTGGTAGGAGGCATTCTTTTCCCCCAAAGGTGCTATTTCACACCAGTTAATGGAAGCAGAGGGCTCTTTGAACCTAAGGAAGCATCTAGATTACTGTGCCAGCCACCTTCTCTGAAGTCCTGAACTCCTTTTCTCCTTGATCAAACTTCTGCAAGATGGCAGGCAGGGGCTTGTGAATTTCACCCCATTCTCTGGACATAAGCTTTTGGACTAAGTCTTATCTCCAATGTAAAATCCTTTTCGGGGGCTTTTCCTTAAATATTGCCTCGGAAAGGACCTCAAGTTTAGACACTAAGAGTGGGACTAAGACAATTCGAGAGACATGTATTGCACATCTCTGAGGATATAGAGATAAATAAAATGTGGCCCCTATCATCAGAAAACTCAGTTGAGGAAAGGAGGAAAGACCAGGTCAGAACTAAGTACAATAAAAAGCAGAACAAGGTGAGTGCTATCTTGGAACATAGAATAGAAAGGACTTAATTCCAGAAGCAAGATCAATAATAAACTCAGCTAACACTGATGGAACACCTACTAGGTACCAGATATGATACCTGACATTTTACAAACCTTATACCATTTCCACAACCACCCTGTGGAATACATTCTATTAGTATCTTTACTTTATAAATGAGGAAACATATATAGAAACAACATATCTTATCCAAGGTAACACAAGTAATTTGTAAATATCAGAGATGAGATTTGAACCCAGGTGGCCAACATCAAAGCTTATGTTCCTTTCAGTGCAAAAGACTACATCTCCTGGAATAAAGAAATTCTTCCTGGTAATAGCAGAATCTGAACTGGCTTGGAATTTAACCAGGTGAAGATGGATGGGGAGAATATTCCAATCAGAGGGTCAGTAATGGGCAAGGCCTTGAAGTAGGAATAATGATCAGTCACAGGTGAGCTAGAGCACTGGGCAGAAGTCAAGCTTCCAACACAAAGGATGTGTGTGGTCAATGAGTTAGGGGACAGGGTGTCAAGAGCCGTGGGTTCTAATCCTTGCATGGCCACTGACTAACTGTGTGGCCATCAGCAATTCCTATCCCCTATCTGGGCTTCAGTTTCATCATCAGAGAGAATTCCAAACCCCTGTTGGATTAGATATTCCCAAAGTCTGCTCTGGCATGAATACTCAATGATATTCACAAGAGGCCATGTGGGACAGTGATTAAGACCAGGTAACAGGTAGATGCTAGCTCTGCAGTGACCTTGGATAAGCTAATTAATTCCAGAGTCTCACTCTTTCTCATCTGTAATGTGGGGACATCAGCAATGCCTGCTTCACAGGGCTGTGGTGAAGGATGAGTGGAAAGAAAACATAAAGCACTTAGCAAAGTGCTTGGCAAACTGTAAATGTTCGGCTAATGAAGGCAGCTTGGTCACCACCACCTATCTCTTCTTTAAAGGGTCTAGAAAGTGATGTTAGTGGTCAAGGATCAGGAGACCTTTTTTTAAAAAAAGTGACAAAAATAAGCTCTCACTGAACCATAAGTCCCTCCCATGACTACCTCACACATGAGACTCCTATTGCACCAAGGGGCCACACCATACCTTCTCTTCTGAAGAAACAGTCAGCTTGTCACTGGATATCAAGCTGCACACCTGGTCCAGACTTAGGCTAAGAAATTCTTCCCCCAGCATCACCTCTGGAAAGTGCTGCTCTGTTCCAAAAAAAGAAAAAGAAAAAGAAGGATAGCAGAAGTTCAGAAAACAAAGTTATAAAACACTCCTGCCCTTCCATGACAAGATCTAGGATTTAGATTGGAGTCCTGGGGCCCTGAGGGGAGGATGGAAGCAGAGGGTGAGACAGAGAAACAGTGAGAAAGACAGCACATCCTGGCTGGAGGGAAACTAGCCTTTTAACTCAGCAGCAAGAGCATCCCCCTGTGATCCTCTGTCCAGAACACCGACAGAGATGAAAATGGGGCAGAGAGATATGAGGCTATATTTTTTCCATTATGCTCCATGAGGTTAGTCCTGGTGTTTCAGAAAAGCCTCACTGGGACCTGCCTACTTGACTGAGCTCATTTCCCCTCAAGGCTCAAGCTGGCAGAGTTGCAGACAGTGCCCCCAGCAGCTCATTCAAACTAAAGTGGGTCAGAACTGCTGTGTGGCTGGAAGTCTCCGGGGTTCTGGTAGAAAGTCAACATTAGAAAGGCTGGCCGAGGAAGTCATCCTTTGTCGTCCAATGTCAAGTCTATTATAGTGAACCTCTGGTTCACAGGGAGGCCCAACTAAGAATCCATTCCAGGGTGGTGGCAACACAGCTGGTCCCACTGCCATTGGGAACAATCCAGTCGGTGGAGGCCATTAAAATGGAGGGGAACTTGGGGACAGCTAGAACAAGTCAGGCCTAAGGTCCACACAAAGGAAATGCCAAGTCCAGCTCCTACCCTGGCACTTGCTGGGCCACCACCCTGCTATTACAGAGGCAGTGAAATGTCAGTGAAAGAGCATATATTTCAGAAAGAAGGAAGCTAGACAGGGCTAAGCCCCCAGAGTTGGGGAACTAGAGTCCTCTTTCTGATAGCAACACTCAAGAAACAACAAAATAGAAAAAAACAAACAAACAAAAACAGGACAAGGATGCTCTGACCAACTCCCTCTCCTGGGAAACAGGAACTCCCCAGAAGACTTTGCCCTCAAGTCAGCCCTCTTCCCAGCTGCTTCCCAGAAAGAACCCCTCTGCTCCCAGAATATACACCTCCCTGAGAATCGGCTTCTACCTTTCACACTGGTTGGTTGGTTGGTTGGGGATTTTTGTTTGTTTTGCTTTGTTGTTATTGTACCAAAGGAAAATGTAGTGAAGAGCTTTGGCTAAGAGTCAAAAGACCTGGGCTCAAGTCCTAGCTCCACCTCTTACAGTTACTTCTTTACAGACTTTGGCTTCATCGTGGATAAAATGGGACCATAATACCTGACCTAGGTCTCATGGTTGTTTTGAAGTCCAAAGATACTGCAGGCTAAGACCAATAAGTAGTTAGCATAATTATGCAAGAAGTCCGTTAGAAAGTTGATAGTCTTTGATATTCAGCAAGGGCTAAAAATCAGCATTGTATTACGCTGCTGCTGGCTGAATGACTGAAGGCAATCCCCTAACTCAGTGGTCAGCAAACCGCGTCTCGAGAGCCACATGCGGCTCTTTGGTCCCTTGAGTGTGGCTCTTCCACAAAATACCACGTGCGGGTGCACATGTACAGTGCAATTGAAACTTTGTGGCCCATGCGCAGAAGTCGGTTTTCGGCCTGGGCGAGTCTATTTTGAAGAAGTGGTTCTAAAGCCGAACCACACTCAAAGGGCTAAAGGGGTATGTGGCTTGTGAGCCACTGTTTGCCGACCACTGCCCTAACCTAATAATCCTTTTATCGTTTGCCAAACTTTACCATTGATAAACCTGTTTGCTTTGCCAAAGGGCAAATGTGTATTCTAGTAAATAAAAAACAGAAGGGTCTGGAGATTCAAGGAATTTCTCCACTAGAGCGAAGCCTCCGCCTGGCTCCCCCCATGCCTTCTAGATTTATATTTCTTGTCTAATGTATCCCCTTCTCCAGACCTTGAACTTTAGCAGCAAATGGATGTGGCGTTCATATCTGGCACCTCGAAACAGGGATCTGAAGAAAAAGATTCGCCGGAGCAGGGGGAAAAAGAAAATTCACTGGAAAGGTGGGATCACCAGAAAGTTGGAGAGATTCACTGCACACAAAGCCTGTACCAGCTTCGGAAGTTGTGATCCATAAGTGGTCAGGAACGTCTTTTTATTTCAAGCCAGACTATAATGGGGAAGAATTTGAGTAAAAGGCAACATATCATTGTAAAGTGTTAGCTTGTATGCTTAAGGATAAAAAAAAATTAAAATGTCAAGAGGTACTCTTGGCTCTTGTTCAAACTGCATTAGGCCTCATTCATATTGGGGATCCACAGTCTATAATGCCTAAGGCCCCAGATCCTCCACCTCTAATGTGGAAAGGCTAAGAAAAATGGGGCTATCAGTCCTCTCACAAAAGGACTCCTTAATGCTTTGTCTGAAAATTACCATATGATGCCTTGGGACAGGCAGATTTTAGCAAAAAATATTTAGACACCAGTCAATGCAATGAAAAGCAGAATAGAATAAGACCTGTAAACAATGGACTAACATCTAGGCTGCATTCTGGCTATAAGTCCCAGGCAAATGTAAAACATCTGAAAAAAATTCATGAAAAGAACTCTGATTTATTAAGTCTTGTCTATATGTTATGGGTGCTTGTCTGTTGATTGTTGTTTTATCTGTCTTTGTTGTTTATTGTTAGTCTATTAAGTATGCCTTTAATTTAATTTAATAAGAAAAGATACCTAGGTGGCCAGGCCATTTACTGAATTTCCCCAGAGCAAACAGGATGTGGGGGTAGGGAGACATGTGGCCGATGGTACATGTCCTAGGAGACAAAAGAAGGTAGAGATAACTAAAAAGGCCCCTGCCCATTAATTACTAAGTCTTTACTGATCCTGTAAAATGGACGCCCACTCTCAAGAGTGCTATTAAAAGTCTCATTTTCACCATGTTTTTATTTCCCAGTCCATCATTTGAAATTTAGATAGATGAGACATTTCTCACAATTTAAGGGATACGTCTGGGATTTCTCTACCCATAAATAGAAAAAGGTTAGCTTAAGAGAAGCCGCACCCCACTGATTTTGGGTGGCCTCTTGAGCTCCATCTCTTTATGGATGCTATAGAATATATCCAAGACCATTTTTCTTTAAATGATAGCAAAAATGACACAAGGGAAATATACAGGTTGGGTTTAGGCAACAAGAGCAGTGTTTTCATAATAAAGGGTCATTCTTACATAATAATGGACCGCATTCCAAGGTTAACATTAAAGCTACTGAAAGTAAGTTATCTCTGTTACAGAATTTTCCAAAGAAAATGCCTTGGATAATAATAATTGGCTTTAGAATCTCAAAATTGTTGAAACATAGATGGATGGATGTAGCAGAGCTTTTCAGTAATAATTATAGGTATATTGATGGTGAGGGTCCAGTCACCCAGGGGGGGACCAGCCACGTTTCCCTCAGCAGCAACTTTAGATGTTATCTCCAAGGAAGAATGTGGTGGTTTAAAATTTCAAATGGCTACAAGCCTGCTTCCAAATCCTTTGACAACTTAAAGCTTTGCAGTTTACTAAATTAAATAATACAAAATTATTAAATATCTAGGTATTTTAAAATGACAAAATACTGAAATATCAATCTGAGTTTGCCTCGTATGAAAAATCTAGAGGATAGATTTGAATCTATTAGTTATATATGTCTTATATTTTATTTGATATATATCCTTTAAAAAGTGAAGGTAGTAATAATATAAGAATTGCTAAGTACTTAACTTCACACCTAAAATTTAAGTCTTCTAAGAGATTAACGTGTATAAGCAGGTAAAAGACCTATAAACTTTCCCTCACACAGCGACACACACCCCACCACCACCACCACCACCACCACCACCTGCAGCTTCCAGTGCCCGAGACACAATCAAGGCCAAGCCTCCTCCACAAGAGCTGTGAAAAACTACAGGACATTGAAAAAAAGAGATAAAGGAAGACATAAACAGATGGAAGAACATACCATGTTCATGGATTGGTGGAATCAACACCATTAAAATATCCATACTACCCAAAGCAATCTACAGATTCAATGCATTCCCCATTAAAATACTAAGGGCATATTTCACAGAACTAGAACGAACTTTCCAAAAATTCATCTGGAATAAAAAAAGACCCCAAATAGTTGCAGCAATCCTGAGAAAGAAGAACAAAGTAGATGGGATCTCAATACCAGATATCAAGCTGTATTACAAAGCCACTGTTCTCAAAAACAGCCTAGTACTGGCACAAGAACAGACATAAAGATCAGTGGAATAGAACAGAGAACCCAGAATTCAATCCAAGCCACTATGCCCAATTAATATTTCACAAAGGAGGCATGAACATACAATGGAGACAGTCTCTTCAATAAATTGTGTTGGGAAAATTGAACAGATTCATGCAAAAAAAAAAAAAAAAAAAAAAAACTAGACCACCAACTTACACCATACACAAAAATAAACTCAAAATGAATAAAGGACTTAAATATAAGATGGGAAACCATAAAAATACTAGAGGAATCCACAGGCAGAGAAATCTCAGACATATGCCGAAAGAACTTCTTTACTGATACTACTTCTTGGGCAATGGAAGCTAAAGAGAGAAATAAGCAAATGGGACTACATCAAAATAAAAAGCTTCTGTACAGCAAAAGAAATCATCAACAAAACAATGAGAAAGCCCACTGCATGGGAGAACATATTTGCCAATGTTATCACTCATAAGAGCTTAATCGCCAACATTCACAGGGAACTCATACAACTTAACAAAAGGAAGAAAAACAACCCAATCAAAAAATGGGCAATGGACCTAAATAGATACTTCTCGAAAGAAGACAAAAGGAAGACCAAGAAGCATCTGAAAACATGCTCAAAGTCACTAATCATCCAAGAGATGCAAATCAAAATGACAATGCAGTACCATCTCACACCTGTCAGAATGGCAATCATCAACAAATCAACAAATGACAGGTGCTAGCAAAGATAAAGAGATAAAGGAACCCTCGTGCACTGCTGGTGGGAATGCAGACTGGTGCAGCCACTGTGAAGAACAGTATGCAGTTTCCTCAAAAAACTAAACATGGAATTCCCATTTGACCCAGTGATCCCACTTCTAGGAATATATCCCAAGAAACTAGAAACACTAATCAGAAAAGATATACGTACCCCTATGTTCATAGCAGCATAATTTACAACAGCTAAGATTTGGAAACAGCCTAAGTGCCCATCAGCAGATGAGTGGATTAAAAAACTGGCACATCTACACAATGGAATACTATGCTGTGGTAAAAAAGAAGGAATTCTTAGCATTTTCAACAGCATGGATAGAACTGGAGAGCATTATGCTAAGTGAAATAAGCCAGTCAAAAAAGATAAATATCACATGATCTCATTCATTTGTGGAATATAATGAACAACATAAACTGATGAACAAAAACAGATCCAGAGACAGAGAAACATTGATCAGACCATCAGACTTCAGAGGGATGGTAGGGGAGAGTGGGGGTAAGGAAGAGAGATCAACCAAAGGACTTATTTGCATGCATATAAGCTTAACCAATGGACACAGGCAACAGGGGGGTGAGGGCATGAGTGGAGGGTCTTGGGAGGGGAGGTAATGGGAGAATAAGGACAAATATGTAACACCTTAATAAATAAATTTAAATAAATAAATAAAATATAATAAATATACTGTAATTTTCTGCTTATAAAAAAAAGAGTTTAAAGTTCAAATTAAGTTGGGAGAAATTATATAGTTGGGATAACAAAATGCATAAAATATAGAAATTTATTTTTGAGAAAAATAATTCTTGTATTTTCTCTAGAGAAATTAGTAGTTCAAAATATATTATGGTCCTTATGTGTACTACATGTGGTACAATTTCAACCTAGAATATAATATTTTATATGGTCTAATTAAAAAAGAAGAATTAATTCTGTAGTCTGAACTGAATTTTTAATATTAAAACCAGTTTAAATGTAATTAATATCTTTTAGGATAATTACAAAGAGTATATAATATAATCTTTGGGTTATGTATATTTGATGGTCTTTCCAAGTTAAATGTCAAGACTTGAACAGAGAGATAGCCTTGGGACATTTCAAGGGCCCTGAAATGATTTGAGGATTTACTCTCTTTAAAAAAATATTTTTGAACTAAATTAGGCCAATCTAATATATTGATACTTGAAATCATGTGGGAAGCTTTATCAAATAAAAATTAATAACTATATTTTATTTATATACATATATTTTAAATATTATGAAGATTTCAACCTCTAAACTTAGCAGGCCAAAGTTGCTAAATACTTCTTAAGCAAAACCAGATTATTCAGCAATGGAATTTTAAGACAAAAAGCCTCAGACAGCCTGCTCTTTAAATAGGCTAGGGGAGGGGATCGCATCTGTACTTCAAAGGCCAAATGTATAAGTTTGCTTACTTTACTTTTACAATAAAGATGCCTATTTTAGTTACTTAATAAATTATCTTTTTACAATATAATCAAGGTCTCATATAAACTCAGTTATATGAGAAACCAATATTTTTAAGTAATTGGATCTTAACAAAGGCCAGAGTAAAATATTTGCATATGTATGCAAATGAGCACTAGCCAAAAAAAAAAAAATGCTGTTTAAAAGTAAATTCTAAGCTTAATGAAAAGGAGAAATTTTTAAATCTCTTCCACTACTATTTACAAAGGAAATTAAAAGTTATTATTCAAGTATTAAATCTCACCATTAATGAGACACCATAAATAAAAGGAGAGTTACTTTTACTTGATTTGTATGCATTAGAATATTGGCCAGGTTGTGAAAGGCAATCAAATTTGTTGTTCTGTTTAAAACAAGAAAAAAGATTTTTTCAAAGACACTCTCTAAATGAGGCCTAGAAATTATTCTGAGAGAAATAATAAAGGGAAATTCCCTTCAAATACCTAGGAAACTAAAACAAAACAAAAAAAAATCAATGTATTAGGCCTCAAAAAGGAAAGTAAGTAATTTTCATTTTGCCTCCTTAAGCAAAGCTTATGTTAATATACTCAAAGATTGATAGCAGAAATCCAATTAGTGTCATTTACTGTCCACATCCAGACAAATAAAGTTAGAAAATAAAAAATAAGCCTTATTTCAGACTGATTTAAATTGGCAAATTGAAATAAGTGAATATGCAGGGGAACTTAGTTGTACCAGGCAGGAACCTATTCCTAGAACATTAACTATTTTATATTGATGATTCATCTCACAGTAAAGCTGCTTATCATGTAATGAATTCAGACCAAGTCATCCAGCCCAGTCATACTTCTGTGTAAAGAATTAAATTAAAAACCTATCAAGGCTGCATTGCAGGATTTCCAAAAGCCTAAATATTGTACAGCAAGCAAAAAATGTGCTCCTTGCATGTTAAAACAAAAAAGGGGGAATAGTGGAGAAATAGCCTGTAAGTAAACGATGTCCACCCTCCCTGGGGATAATGAGATATGAGCTCTTTATCATACTGACTTAATTCCAGAAATTCCAGAAATATATCTATATGTGGTCCCTTTTCCTTTCTCTATAACTCACGTGGAGAGAGAGAGAGAGAGAGAGAGAGAGAGAGAGAGAGAAGAGAGCACACGCAAAGGGCTGAATCAAAACTGCCTAGTCATCAGTGTTATTGATGCAACACCAGAGTTCCCTGTTACCCAGACAATAGGAAGATAAGGGAAGCTTCCTAAAATCCCAACAAGGAGACCATCCTACAACACAGACTACCTGTGTCTGCTCTAAGGCTTCATTTGCCACCTTCAAGTTAGAAGCAGAAAATCAGGGGGAGCAGGAATGAGGCTGAACTGGCCTGGTGGATGTGACAGTAAGTAGTGGGCTTGGAGAACAGGCCCTGCTTCAGACAGCCTCATCATGAATCTTGCCATTGCCACTTACAAACTAGGTGATCTTGGACAAGTTACTAAACATTCTGGAGTTCCTGTTTCTTCATCTATAAATTGGGAAAATAAGAACTACCTCTCATAGTTCTGTGCCTATTAACTCACAGCACTCAATGACAACCTAGCCAAGTGTTCAGAAATGGCAGAAACTCCTACCACCACCACCATCATCATCATCATCATCATCATTTTATGATGCCAAGTTGAAGGCAGCAATTTCATTAAGACAACCCTCAGTGAGTCAGAGGTTCGTGTTTTTTAAATGATTTGTCAAAGTTTTTTACTGCCCTTAGTTTAATCACTTCATCCCATGATCTCAAAAGACCCAATCAATCAATCAAAAAAAAAGGCCATTTCTTTCCACAAACGTGTTCAATCCCATGGCTGGAGGGTTTCAGCTCAGCTTGGGCAGACTGATGTAAACAACATGCCCAAGGAATTTTTATTGCCATTTCATTAACGGGGTCTCATTAACATCCCTCCCAACCAGCTCTGCTGATGGCCCAGTGCATGGCCGTCCAATTACCAAACAACAACATCCCCATAAACCTGTCCTGGCCTCTGAGGTTAAAGATTAAGCTGTCCCTCGAAACAATAATGAGTTTTAAGAAACAAGCTGTGCAAAATACTCAGGTCCCTTTCCCAGCTACGGTACTAGCTACCCAGGAGAACTCTGATACCATCAGCTGGGGACAAGAGTCTGGGTGGTCAGCTTCTAAATCCAGGCCACCCTCCCCACCCCAGAATAATGTATCACAGCAAACACTTGGGAGCATAACCTTGAAGGGAAAACCAGACCCGGGAAAAGGCAAGGCCATTCCAAACAGGAGAGCGAACTCTGGGTGGAGAGGTGGCGCCCCTGCCTCTCAGAGTCCCACTGCTGTCTGTCTCTCGGTGCCTTCACCTAGGAACTAAGGACTAACCACCAGAAGGCAAGAGCTGCCTTTAAAATGGTTACATTTTTTTAGAGAGCGATTTGGCAATATCTATAAAAAAAATTAATGCATACTCCCTTTGAGCTACTTTATGCCACTAAGAAGGTAAACTAAAGGTATAATCTTACCATTACTTACATATTAGCAAGTGTACTCCAGAATATTATGTAAAAAAAATGATCACTCAATATTTTATATAAAAGAAAGAAGTTAACATTAATGCCCATTAATCAAGGAATGGAGTTACATAAATTATAGTTCATCCACATGATACAACAGATAAAAAAAAAAAAAAAAAAGGCTGAGGAAGCTCTATACTAGGTGCTGCCCATGGATCTCTCTGGGTAGGATTGTGGTGCTTTTCCTGCTCTTTCTGCCTGTCTGTATTTTCTGTAATAAGTATGGGGGTGTGTGTGTTTTATTAGCTAGCAATAACAATACCAATAATAATTATAACAGCAAAAGAAAGTTTGTCTTGGAGAAATAAAAGGAACAGAATTCAGAGGCAAAGCTGGGACCATGAACAAGTGAGGGCAGAGGCCAGCTAACCAGAGACTAGGCAAGGTGGGAAAGCAGGATATACCTGTGCACCTGATACAGAGAAACCAAAATCAGAAGTTCTGGAGATGGTCCTCTCCCCAAAATGCATGATGTCCACAGCAACAGCAGCGGCGATGACCCAGGGAGTCCCTCTCTCTGCCAAGACCCAGCTCTGGGGCTCTCTCACTGCGGAGGGTGAGGCTGGCAGGAAGGCCTTGGGTGGTGCCTACTTCTGCAGGAAGCTCTCCTGCCCAATCCCAAACCATCCTGAAAACAGAGCAGGATGTATTTCCCCCATTATGTGGAGAAAACAGGCGTAGGGGTTGCTCCAGTGTTGGCTGATCTGACCCCTACTTCTGATCTGGAGGGTCTCCGTGTAGTTGGTTGGCTTAAACCCCCACTAATGTGAGGCAGGGGGCCAGAGAAGCCGGTGACTACAAGGGCCAACACTGCCCCTTTTATGTGACCCACACCTGCACCCTTACAGTGGGACGAGGCGGCAGTGAGGGCAGAGAGTGCCAGATTCCACCTCAACTGAGGAAGTGAAAGACCAAAGACGCACAGCAGCGCACATCAGTGGGTGGATGCAAACCACTGAGGGAGCAAGCAAAGATAACCCTTTACACTTCCTTCTCTAACACTGTACGATTTACCTTCACATTGCTTCTTCTAATGTCTTCATCGTGGTCTTACCACCTCTGCATTTCCGTGACTTCCCTGCGGGCTGCAAAGAAACCTGTAGCCAGGACATGGCCACAGGCTCCAGGGAAGGCCTGTGCGACAGGGTAAGGCTCTCAGCCTGAAGTCACACTGACCGAGCAGGGAAAATAGAGGGCTCACGCATGCAGTGAGGGGGCCACCTCCCAACATGGAAGAGAAGACATCCGCGTCTCACTTCCCACACGATGACTAAACAGCCCATGTCTTGCAGAGACAGCTGGTCGTCTGTCTACACTGTCTGGTTGTTGGCATCTGTCTATGTGGCACAGGCTTCCAGGTTCACACTTCTGATGGAAAATGCCAGGTCTAGCCAACCATACTCCTCAGTTAGCGATCCACAGGGCTGCCTTATGTCCAGACAGGGCCTGAAAGCATAGTATGCAGTAGTTATAATCACTGGCTCTGGAGTCAAACTGTAGGGTTTGAAACCTGCCTCTGTCCTTACCAGTTGTGTGACTCCAACAAATAACTTCACCTGTCCATGCCTTAGACTCCTTAGCTGTTGTACACACTAAATGAGATGACACATAGAGCGTGACCCAAAGTGAGAACTCAATAAATACTAGCTAGAAATAATTTACCAGGATTTCTGCATTCACACGTGTGTGCACACCTCCCATACACACACACACACACACACACACACACACAGTCACACAATGCTGGCAGGTCCCAATCATTGTGACAACATGAGGACCATGGAGCACCAACACAACACTGTGCTCCCAAATGCATCCTCCCCAGTCTCCTACCCTATCAGACAATGAAAAGCGCAAAGGGAGAAAACACAGATTTTGAAAGTGGAGAAAAGCCAGCCAGAAGGGCCTGAGAGCCTTTGTTAAAGGTGAGGGTTCAGTACACTCCCCAAACCTGAGATGATCCTCTCAGCCAACTACAATAGGCTGGGATATGTGCTGTGTGTGCAGGCGTGCAGGCACACACAGTGTGGAAGGAGAGGGCTGGGGAGGGACACCAGGAAGGGAGTCAGGGAATTCCTGGCATCTAAGCGCTCTTCCTTTGTCAATGCACCAGCAGATGTTCATGAGCTGACCTGGGTCTTGCCAAGTTCTTGGCTCCTGCTGAAGCAAAGCCTCAAGAAAGTGGTCTCTTCAAAGACTGGGCTGGGGAGCCCTCTCCACAGAGGAAAGGCTCCTGAGAAAAAGCAGCAAGGTATGGGGGAATGTGTAGAGAAAAGAGGGCACAGGAAACACAGCAGAGAAACAGGAGAGTCGAGGTTCAGAGCCAGGAAGAGTCAGCAGAATTCAGAATTGGGGCATCTGGAGAATGTCCTTCACAAAAATCATCATCATCAGGATCATCTTAACAACTGGTCCCATTTGTATCTCAAAAATAGTAACATAATTATTACTGCCTTTCTGATTAAAAAAAAAGTTTTCATATTTAAGAAACTATGATTATAATACATAACTTAGTTCAGCTATAGAAATAAGATTGTAGGAATAAAGAGAGGGGAAGGATGTATGTATATGAGGGGAAAGTCTATGAAATTTCAATCTTATTCTTCTGTGAGAAGTCAGCAGATAATATCTAAAACTATTCCAACCAAAGTGATGTAAACATATTGTTTTTGATAAGTGGAGATAAAGAGTAGATGGAACCGCTTTTAGCTGAATCAGAGCCTGCATTTTCATTCTTTTTAGAATTGAAGTGAGTGGCTCTAGAGAGCAAGACTTGTGGAAAGGCAGAGCCGGGGACTTTTCTTTATCCTCACAGGCCTTACAGTAGTATTTGCCTGTTAAGCTCCTGTTAAAAGAACACTTTTATCAAAACAGAAATCATCTTGCCCTAACCAGGTTGGCTCAGTGGATAGAGCATTGGCCTGCAGACTGAAGGGTCCCAAGTTTAATTCTGGTCAAGGGCATGTACCTTGGTTGTAGTCACATCCTCAGTAGGCTGTGTGCAGGAGGCAGCTGATCAATGTTTCTAACTCTCTATCCCTCTCCCTTCCTCTCTGTAAAATAGTCAATAAAATATATATATTTTTTTAAAATAGAAATCATCTTAAACAACAGAAACGATTTATTTCAAACCTAGCTCAAATTACTCTTTCCCCATGAAGTTTTCTCAGATCTCTTTCCTCTTCTCTTGTGAAAATTACTGTCTCTGATATCAGTCTGACAATTAATCATATTATACTTGGCAATGAGCTAAATTCTTCTATTGCTAATGATCTTCCCATCTGTGTCTTGTGACCCTGACTGAATTATAGCTGCTTCACAGCAGAGTGCACTTCTCACAATCTTTGAGGTATCCACAGGTGACCAAGTTATTCAATCCACAAAGTTGGAGGAGGTGTGGCAGCCCAGTTCCCATTACCTGCATAAGCATTGGCCTGCTGCAGGAGGTCGGTGCAGGTGTGCACATCTGCAAATGCGCGGATGCCCAGGCAATTGGTGGGATGCAACTGAGACTGAAGGAAGTCACAGCAGTTCTGCCGAACATCCATGAGCTGCAGCAAGCTGGCTGCTGGGAGCAGCACCTGCAGGAGAAGGGGACATTCTGAGACACTGGATCCCTCCAGCAGGGCCTCTCCTCCCTACCACTCTGTTCTAATCATACCACTCCCATTCTTGAGATCCTGGCATGGCTCTCCGCTGCCTGCTCAGGTCAGTCCAAACCACCTGGTCCGGCTGTCAGGGCAGCCCAAGCCTCATTTCCCCCCACTCTACATCTCACGGAGTCTCAGCACTAGCCTGTTCTCTGTTCCCCTTAGCCTACAGCAGTGCTTTCCAATCGCTAATGTCTGTATGAATTCCCTAGGGGTCTTATTAAGATGCAGATTCTGATACAACAGGCCTAGGGTGGAACCTGAGAGCCTGCATTTCTAACCGGCTGCACTTTGAGTATCAAGACCCTTAAGAGCCCTGGCTGGATTGGCTTGGTGGATAGAGCTTCGGTCTACTGACTAAAGGGTCCCAGGTTCGATTCCCATCAAGGGTACATACTCGGTTGTGGGATCGATTCCCAGTGGGAACATGGAGAAGGCAGCCAATCAATAATTTTCTCTCATCATTGATGTTTCTCTCCCCCCCACCTCCTTCCTCTCTGAAATCAATAAAAAAAATATATATATTTTTAAAAAAGAACCTTAAGAACTGAATGTCTGTGCCCCACCTCCACAATTTATATGTCAAAATCCCAACCCCCAGCCGAAACCGGTTTGGCTCAATGGATGGAGCGTCAGCTTGGGGACTGAAGGGACCCGGGTTGGATTCTGGTCAAGGGCATGTACCTTGGTTGCGGGCATATCCCCAGTAGGGGGTGTGCAAGAGGCAGCTGATTGATGACTCTCTCTCATCAATGTTTCTATTGATAACTCTCTATCTCTCTCCCTTCCTCTCTGCACAAAATCAATAAAATATATATTTTTTTTAAAAATCCCAACCCCCAATGTGACTTATTTGGAGACAGGGCCTGTGAAGACCCCAATGTGACTTATTTGGAGACAGGGCCTGTGAAGACCCCAATGTGACTTATTTGGAGACAGGGCCTGTGAAGACCCCAATGTGACTTATTTGGAGACAGGGCCTGTGAAGAAGTAACATGGTTAAAGGAGATCATAAGAGTGGGGCCCTAAGGTGTCCTTGCAAGAAGAGAAAGAAATTTCAGTGTTTGTTCCTTTCCTCCCCTCCCCTCCCCTCCTCTCCTCTCCTCTCCTCTCCCTTCTCCCCCCTCCCCAATGTAAGGGCACAGGGAGAAGGAGGCCTTCTGCAAGCCAGGAACTGAATCAGCTGGAATCTCGATTTTGGAACCCTAACTTCCAAAACAGTGACTCCATAAATCTAAGCTCCCCGATCTGCGGTGCTGTGTTATGGCATCCCAAGCGGACTGAGATAGATTGATTCTTGGCTACACATTAACATCACCTGGAGGATTTTTAAATTATTGGCGCCTGGATCTCACCCCACAGATTCTAACCAGAGAGGATTGAGGTGTGGCCTGGACAGTGAGGTGCTTCTGCAGTGCCCGGTTACCTCTAACAAACAATCACGTTGGAGACTCACTGCCCTCCAGCCGTTAGCACACTGTCTTCACACAGAAAGTGCTTGCTGAATTGTTCACTAGCTGATTCACCATTCAATTACTGAATGTCGGTGTGCCGGGCCCGGCTCTGGTCTGGCTCTAAGATTCAGTGGTAAGCATGATAAGCCAGACCCTGCTCTAACGGAGAATGTAATCTACTGGAACAAGGGAGTCACCCCCAGGTCCCTCAGGGCTCAGATAAACACACTTTATTCTTCCATCCAACAGATAAAGAGAACATCTTTAGCTACATTCTCAGAGAAAGGAGAGCTGAGTTCCCTTTTAAAAGGTCACAGGACACATGAGTATTCGCACTATTTCCTGGAAGACAGAGAAATGTCCTGCTCAGGTGTGCTGCATGTGTTTTTCCTAAAGGCCAGGAAAAACTGGCTTGAGCAGGCCAGATGGGTGCCCAGACTGCCAACCCCTCTCGAGTTCCCTAGGCCTTTCCCACACTGGCCAGCCTGCCCGCTGGATCAAATATCCTGGACCCGTGGCCAGAGTCCTACCTGACCCCAGCTCTGCTTCCCTTTCCCCCCTGCCCTGTGGAGGAGGTCAACAGTGTGAGCATGTCCTTCAAAAAAGAATTAAGAAAGAAATAAAAAATACAGTTTGATTTGAGGCTGCTTAGCTCAGGACCCACAACATGCATTTCACCCCAAACAACTGCCACATCCTGGGCTTGCTCTCAGCTGCTCCCCCGGCTCGCAGGGAATGTCTGGGCCAGCCAGATTCCAGCTGCTCCCAGCCACGAGGGTGTGCCCAGGAAGCCAAGGGCTGTGGATACATTTCTTTGCTTGACTCGGGCCTCTACAAAAGTCTTTTTCTTCCCCCTGACCATCTCCCAAAACAGTCCTGAGCCTTAGCTCCAGCTCTCCACCAGCCTGTACTCAGGCCCCACTCTGCCCATTGCCTTGGGCCTCTCCCTCCACTAGGGCACCCAGTCATCCAGGTTCGCCAAGGACCAAGGGTTTCCAGGACACAAGGCTTTCTATGTTTACACTGGGACAGTGGGTCGCCCTTTCTCATCCCTGTCCATATGCAGAAACCACCAAGAGCCTCCACTCCCAAGCTCCCCGCTTGCTCTCAGCAAGGAAAGCCCTTCCGAGTACAAGCTTATTAACATCCTCCTCACAAGGCTGAGTTCTGGAAAACATATTCCTCTTCCCTTCCTCTCTTCCCCTCTCCTATGTCCCTAGCAGGACAGCGGTAAATTAGCATTGTGTCCTTGGCATTTTCCAAACCCTGATTCATGCCAGAGAAGGAAAAAGATAAAAATCGCCCACTCCCAAGGGAGGGCGGGGGGTGGGGTGGCGATCACCCACTCCTGACTTTTAGATCGTAAGCGGACACAGCCAGAATCCAAATCTGTCCACTTAAGCTCCGTTCTCACTAGGCAGCCACTGTCCCCACTAAGCAGCCATAAACTGAGAAACTCAATTAAGCTGCGGGCTTGCTCAGCCTAGCCAAGCAGATTCCAAACCAGATTAGTCTCTGCCTGCTAGTTAAGGAGAGAACCATTAACCATTCTTGTTGAATACATAGCAGGAATGGAAGGCTCTGCTCCAAATTCCCAAATGACCTCCATGACAACCCCTACCAGCACCAGCTGCAAACCCTGCAGTTAGGGCCAGAGGTTGACCAACCATCCCGGTTTGCTGTGAATGTGTCAGCTTTGGCACTAAAAGTCCTATGTCCCAGGGTCAGGTGTTCACCTGTTCAGGGGAACTTCTAACCCTAAGCAGCCCTGGTGCAGAGGAGCAATCAAATGCTGTGGCAAGCCTCAAGAGTCAGGGCTGACCAGAGGCAGGAATGGGATAGCAGCCCTTTAGCTACAAAGACAAGGATTTCTGACAAGTGCTATCTGCCCCCAAGATTGCATTCCCAGCCAAACCACAATGAGATCATGCCAGGGACACTCACCTGGTCCTGCTACCCCCCCTCTCCCCCTTGCCCTCTTCTTCACCAAGAGGGCAACAGCACAATTTGGTGCTTAAATTCTCAAGATCATGGCAACCAGCCAAACATATAAGATAGTAAATATTTCCTGAACACACTCCTTAGGTTATGAATTTCAGTTTTTAAAACCTCCCTGGACAGAGCTACCTACATAGCATTCAACTTCCCTACTGTTCACAAAACCCACATAGTAAGCAAAAATTACAAGGCTTTTCACCTCTCTCCCCACCCCACCTCCCACCCCCTACCCCATCCTGTTTGGGTCCTCTCCTGCTGAAAAGCATTCTCAAACTGACTTCCTAAAATAAATAGGGCTGATGGCTTCTCTAATTGCTCCTTCCCTCTCTTTGATGTTACACTGAGATTAGCTATGAGTCAAAGGCCCTTTTCTTCCCACTATTTGCTTTCTACAGGAAGGTGTGAAGGAGAGGAAAGGAAGTCAGAATTGTGAGGGGGGTTGGAGACTGGGAGATGTATCACTGCTTAGCCTCTGAGTCTCAGGGATAAACTGGGCCCCAGTCCAACAAGGTTCTGGGGGTACACATGAGAACAAGCATCCCCAGACCCTGTGAAAGAAAAGAGCACGTGTCCAGGAAGGGCTGTCTTCGCCTCCCTCACCACATCAGCAAGAGCTTTCAGAGGATTTCCTCTTCTCTTATCTTGCCTGCAACTCGGCTCCCGCAGGTGGCAGCAGTAACAAGATTGTGAACAAGAGGCCAGGCCTGGATCCTCAGCTTTGAAGTAAGATTGTCCTGGTGGAATCACTAGGGCTCTTCTGATGGCCCCTGGACGGAGGAGGCCGAGCCGGGAGAAGTGGTGGCTGGCTGGAACCACCACAGGTATGGAAGGTGACCCCAAGTTGAAAGCCTTAGCTTCTCTCCACCTGACCTTCAGCTACGAGTTACAGGCTCCCCCCCAGCTGCGGAGGCCTCCTCCACTCTTTACGTGTAGGCTTGTTTTGTTTTTCCTCACCCTCGGATAACATGAAAACACAGCAGAGGATATCCCGTCACAGAGTTTACTTCCTTTAACAAAAACAAAAGGAAGTGCCCTGCCTCAGAAAGCACCTACTCCTGGAATTTCAGGGAGGCAGGGCCATGGGTAAAGGAGGGCACCAGCCAGAGGGCCAGGTGACACTGTGGGTCTGTCCCTCCCAGCACCAGGCATGAAACCTGGCACAGAAGCAGTGTTAAATTAAAAATCTGTTGAGAAAAAGAAGAAACTGGAAAGGGCAAAGAGGAAAAGAAAAGGGAGGCAGGGAGGAGAAGGGAGGAGAAGTGGGTATAGGTGAACAAGAGAGCTAGCAGAATAGCACTGTGATTAAGAGTCTCGCTTGGATTTTGACTTCCCTTACCAGGTATGTGGCTAAAGGCAAATTACTTAAGCACTCTGTGTCTCTGTCTCAACAATAAAGGAAGATAATAATGGTCCTGCCTTAAAGACTTGTTATGAGGGTCAAATGAGATAGTACTTTTAAAGCAGTTAACAGTGCTCAGTTAAATTAGTTTTTATAATTATTAATTCTGATCTGAAGTCAAGATTCTGATCATTTAATAAGAAACTCAAGTTCACCACATCAACAAAGCACAATGAGTTGGAGAGAGCTGGTTTTAAATCCCAACTCTATCTTTCACTACATAATTGATCGTGGGTATGACTCATGTAACCCCTTTGGGCATCAGTTTCTTCAACTATAAAAGAAGGTCATAGGTGAACGTCCCATTGGTGTTTACAAGAACTAAATGAAATAATGTATGTGAAATGATCAACACCTATTTGGCTTATTGTGAGCATTATATGCAAGTTATAACAATTGTTACCTCTACCACAGGAGGGCAACTCCGTATCTTCAAAGTATGTGTGGCTGGGAAGAGATTAGGGGTATAGCTCTCCCAGCCATGTAACCAAACCCCAAATTTCTGACCCTTGTTTCTAAGACTTTCAGGAGAGTCCCAATGCTTCCATGCTCTCCTTCTCACTGCACCAAATCTTCAAATACTGATGTCATAGACAGCTGTGAGCAACAGCCTCAGAAGATACGTAACAGCATGAAGAAGCAGTCACATTTTGATCCAGACTTTCTCTTTTCAATCTTTTTTTGTTTTGTTTTTTCCCAAGGACAAACCATAATTTAAAGTGGAGAGGAAAAGGGAAACTGTATCTCATTGATTCCAAACAATGAAGTTCCCTGAGGTTCCACATTGTGCTTCCCAGGGGAGCCCTTGCTCAGGCTAGCCCCTCCCTACACACGAGAGACGAACAGCAGGCCCATCTGAGATACACACACCAGTGAGGATGCAGACTGGTGGGCAGAGGACGCAGGCCTGACCTCCCAGTCTTCCTTCAACATTTGGCCCAAACAATGTTTCTTCAGAGAGGCCTACTCTTACCATCCTCTTCAAGGTGGTGATGACCATTGCCTGCTTACTGGGTCCCTCCGCCCTCGCCCCTACCAGTCTATAGGACACCTATATTCAACCATGGTCCAGCTTCAGACCATGTGCTCTTTGGTAAAAGGGCTTCTATGCTCACAGTGCTCTCTGTGCCCATTTTGTCTCCTGGCACACAGGGCAGCAAGTTCACTGATTCCTTTTTTCCAAATCCAGATGCTGAGGATGAGGGCAGGGCCGTGAAAGGAGGAAAAGGCACAGGCAACACATATCACAGCCAACAACCCTGCTGAGAGTTGGCCATGGTGCTTGACACCCTACATGTGCAGAGGCATTCAATTGACTAATGTTGACACAGGAAAACATTTTTAACAACCTTACAATCCAATACTCAAAATCCCTGCGATGAGATGATAACTGGGAAGAAGCAGAGTCACCCAGGCTTTTAATTCTTCCTTTGAACCAACAGGAGTTAAAGACCTTCTGCTCTGAGGTCTTATGGCCTCATGGTGAAGAGTGTGGGTGCTGTGGTCAGGCAGGCATGAGTTTGAGGGTCATTCATCCACCTACTGGCCTTGTGACTCAGGCAAATCGCCTAACCTCTTTGGAACTTTCGTTTCCTCTCCAGTTACCAACTAAGTTGTTGTGAGGGTTAAATGAAAGGATGCTATGGAATGGTGGGCCTGGAGTGAGCTAGTAGTTGGGTCTGAGTTTACCTGGACGTTCTCTTCAGTCACCTCAATTTCAGCCGTATAGATATAGTCAATCAGCTTACTCAGTGTTTGCCCATCCACGTCCTTGATTTCAATTTTCTTGGCTTTACTCTCAGACATGTCACCTACAGTTCAAAACGAAACAAAATGAACATGAACTTGGCATCAAGAGTATGCTTAACTTTCTCACATGCCTCCTGCCCCATATGGGTAACATAAAGCACTTGCCTGCGCTCTGGAAGGTCATCCAGCTGACATCAGGTCACATCCACAAAGCAGAGTCACCCAGGCTTTTAATTCTTTAAGCATCCCCCACTCTATCTGTTACCCATTTCCATTTTGAAAGCAAATCTGTGCGCAATAATTCATTCAACCAACATTTACTGTAAACTTCTACACAGTAGACCAGAAGAAGTGAAAAAAGTATGCACCTGTCCTCAAAGAACACATGTTCTAGTCTAGTAGAGACTTATAAAAATACATCTAAACAGAGGTGGTAAGAACAAGCAGAGGTTTAGCAAAGTAACCATAACACAATAACAACAATTTAAAGAAGTAACATTTACTGCAAACTATGGCCAAGCACTGTCTTAGGTACTTTTCCTATGATGTTTATTAATATTAACCCCATTTTACAGATGAAGAAACTGAGGCAAATCTAGAAAGGGGCCAGGCTGGGGTTGAAACCAAGGATTCTGACACTAGAGCCTATTCTTGTACTCAATATACTATATTAAATCCCAAGAATGCAGAAGATAAAGAAACACTGCCCAGGGAACTCAGGAAGGATCCAAGTAGGTCACTACTGAGCTGGGTATTAGAGAATAGAGTGTTCCACAGGCACCAGAGGTGAGGAAAGACGAGCTGGATGTAGCAACCACAAGTGTAAAGATAGGAAAATGCCAAAGGGAAATATTGGGAGCAGTAAGAGGCCAGTATGACTTGTACCTAGGGTAACAGTGAGGAAGGAAGCTGGAGAACTAGGTAGGGGCCAGGACTTGTAACTTACAGAACCCTGTAAGCAATGCAAATAAATTTTGACTTTATGCTAACAGTAGTGCCATTAAAAGGTTTTAAGGAGGGGTGTTTCTGAATGAAACTTGGGATGCATTGTTGAAGCTGGATCAGAGGCAGGGAGAACTGCTGGAAGACCCTCATCATAATCCACGAGAGAGGACCTAGGCCTGTGAACGAGGGCAGCAGCAGCACCACATTTGCACAGTCTTGAGGCCCTTTACTTCGGCCTGCCCTCTCTATATAGCACAGAGGTCAGTCTAGAGCCAGGGTCATCCCACAAGGGCTGCCGGTTTCAGAAAGAAAAGGCAGGCAAGATGTGTGTCTTTGTAGAATAAAATAAAGGGCAACCTGACTGCAAGAAACTGGGATTCAGAAGCTGTCATGAGAGTGTGGAAACAGAGCTGGGAGGTTGTTTTTTCTCTGTGGGATTTGCATTATACATTGGAGCCAAGACAACAAGTACAGTACCGCGTGTGGGTAGTGACACCCACCTCCATGCTGCACAGGATTCCTCCCCAGTGCAGCTCCCACCCTGACAGAGTTCCAGATGTGAATGACTCTGGAACAGGGAGGGAAGGGAGGAACCATTCTAAACCCTGCCTGCTCTCTTCATACCAGATCAGGCAGGCGGGAGACCCTCCACGTTGTTCTCTCTTCTCTCTGACTGCTTGTGGAAGCCAGTCAAAAGGCCTCAGCACCAAGAGCCTTGAGGCAGGGCAAAGAGGCAATGAGGAAACAGAAAAGATTATGGCTTTTTCCTCTACCCATAAGATAGGTGCTCACAATCTCTCTTGAGTTTACTCCTGCACAAGACTTGACTGGGGGCAGGGATGAACCTGCACCCAAGATACGTACCCTTGACTAGGAATCAAACCTCAGCCCTTCGGTCCATGAGCTGATGCTCTAACCACTGAGCAAAACAAGCCAGGGCAAGCCAGGCCAAGAGCAACCTATTTTTAGACAAGACTATTGTACCCCTCATCCTCAAATCTGGGTCTCCTAAGCCAGAAGATGATGCCTGGATTTGATGTGGTTTGTTAAGGACAGGAAAAAGAAACCCTGTGTCACTCACTGTAAGCTTCAGCCCAGACTAAAAGACAGGTCACATGGAAGATAAGGCCATTTCTCCTTAATCCCAAGCAGCCTCCAATCTTTTTTTTTTCTTTCTTTCTTTCTTTTTCTGAGCTATGGCACCTAATCCCTGACTCCTTAGGGGCAAAACCCTCAGGAACAGACCCTTCTACTCCCCCTCCTCCTCCTCCTCCTCCTCCTCTTCCTCCTCCTCCTCCTCCTCTACAACTTCACTGAGTCTTCTTAGTCCAAGGGAAGGATTCTCTAGTGCTCCCTCCCTCCTAGCCGCACTGCCTTGGATTAAGTCTTGTTAAGCTGCAAGTTACCATAAAGATCTTCAAAGACATCGATACATCATGCAAACAGAACACCGACAAGGGTCAGGGCTGTCAGAGTCTGGCAGAAGAAAGGATGGAAACAGAGGTTCTGTGGAATGTGTGCATACCTGGGAGGTGAGTGAGGAAGCTGGGCCATCATTGTTCTGCTTTGTGATGGTCTGTGTCCACTCAAAGTCTAAGCCCTTGCCTCTTACCCCAGCACATTCCTGTCTCTCCTCCCTATTTCTACTCACTAAAGATACTAGCTAAACATCAGCCTACATCTAGCAAAAACTGGATGGCAACTCTTCTTTAAAAAACAAAATCAGCTCAGCTGGCGTGGCTCAGAGGTTAAGCATGGGCCTATGAACCAGGAGGTCCCGATTTGATTCCTGGTCAGGGCACATGCCTAGGTTAGGGAGGGGCTCAATTCCCAGCGTGGGGCATGCTCAATTAATGATTCTCTCTTATGATTAATGTTTCTATCTTTTTCTCCCTCTTCCTTCCTCTCTAAAATCAATTAGAATATATATATATATATATATATATATATATATATATATATATATAACAAAAATAATCTCTAATCAGCTTCTGCATATAAAACCAGGACAGGACAGCTCACTCAAGGGGCTTCATTTGGATGAGAGCTGTAACATATTTGCACCTCTGATGATGGGTGTAAGACCCTAAGCCTGAGGTCTTTAGATCTCAGGTCCTTTAACACTGTAAAATGGAGTTGTTTTTAAAGTATTTAGATGATTATATGGAATACAAATATCTATAGTCAACAGAACCCATAATAAAGGGCATGATAAAAAGAGGGGTAAAAAACTAACTAGGCTATTTTGGGGAAATGAGCTTCCCCTGGGATAGAGGTCCTAGATGGGGAGGTGAATGGACAGGCACAGATCTTAAAGATTCCATACTCACAGGGAAAAGATGGGCAGAACACATCACTACTGGCCTCTCCAATCACACTATGCAAAAGAAGTAGAGGACCATTAAGCTGCCCATCCCAGATCTTTCCACAGACTGGCTGCCTTTGGACACTCTGTGGGCATTCAGACCTGTTTCACATTTATGCAAAACTAGAGGCCTGATGCATGAAAATTCATGCAAGAATGGGCCTTCCTTCCCCTGGCTGCCCGCACCGCCTTTCACTCCGCCTGAGCCTCTTTTCCGCCTTCCCACACTGCACAGAGGCCTGAAGCAGCTGGGGTAGTGCAGAATGCAAGTATCCTGGCCCTTCCCTCTGCCATTGGGCGCCTGTATATGCAAACTAGCCTGGCATCTTTGTTGGGTTAATTTGCATACTTGCTCCTGATTGGCAGGTGGGCATCACAAAGGTATGGTCAATTTGCATATTTTGTACCTGTTTACCAAGCTATTATTAATGTAGATTATTGTGAGCAGGACATGGTCAAGTAGTAGAGTTGGTATTGGAACTACCACAGGACAGTTGGGCAATATAAACTCAGAGGACAAAAAATAGAATAAAATAAAAAATTTTAAGCCTGAACAAAAGATTCTAATCACATCAATCAAATCAGAAGAAAGTCACACGTATTTTATTTTCTTTTTGGCCTTAAAGATGATGACAGAAATGGACTCTGCATGAGTCAGCTGGGCCTTTTCATTACTAATTTTATGCATTTTAAAGTTGAACTTGATAATTACAACAAAATGTTGCAATGTTACTTTTTTTATACCTGTTTACCAAGCTTTCAGCAAAACCAGCCTCAAAAAAATACACAAATATCATTTTTGCTGATGAAGCATAAGCTGATTCAACTGTCCTAGAGTTGTAGAGTTGCAGAATGTCTCACAAGTCTTCCAAATGTGGATACCCTTCAACCAAATATTTCTTATTCTTGGAATACATTCTAAGGAAATAATCAGGAATACAAATAAACATTAAGATGCAAGGATACCCATTATGATATTTACAGCAGCAAAACATTAGAAAGAACTATAATTTCCAACCAGTAAGGAAATGCATTTTCAATAGGGTACTTATGATGGAATCTTAAGATGCCATTAAAATTATGAGGTAGATGTGATTTAACTATGAAAAAATATTCACAAAATTCTGTTAAGTTCAATTAAGCAAATTTTCATTGAGCACTTGCTATATAGAAGATTGTGCTACCAGGGGTCCTCAAACTTTTTAAAGTGGGGGCCAGATCATGGTCCCTCAGAGAGCTGGAGGGCCGGACTATATGAACTACTAATTCCTACTGTAACACCTCGGCTGCGCTCACTGCCCAAAAAACCTGGCGGGCCGGATCAGACTCCTCTGCGGGCCGCACATGGCCCTCGGGCCGTAGTTTGAAGATGCCTGTGCTAGGCAGTGAGGATATAGCAGTAAATTTAAAAGGTACAGTTCTTACCCTCATAAAGCTTATAACTGAACTGGGAAGTCAAATATTGAAGAAATAATAAGATTAGAATACTAAAGAGAAGCATAGGGTATCACAAGTAAACCAAAGGGATTTAACCTAATCCAAGGGGATCATGGAAAGCCTTCCTGAGGAAATGATGCTTAAGTGGTAATGAAGGATGAATAGGAGTTAGGCAGGCAAAGAGGCGGGGAGGAAGAACATTTCAGGAAGGTGAACACACATCAAGAAAGGCTATTCAACTCTGTATATATAAAATGAACTCATAAAATATATTTCATATCTATATTCATAAATATATATATATTTATAAATCCAAAACCTTAAAGAATATAAATTATAATCTTATCTAGATGTGGCATTACATGTAATTTTTTATCATTTTATTTGCTCACATTTTTTAATTTTTTTCTTCAATGAACATATGTGATTATTGGGTGGATAGATAAATGAATAGATGGATGGCAACCAGATTCAATGAAAGGCTTTGGCTGACATTAGATTACTTTCTTCTCTTTGTTGTTATTATTTTTAAATCCACACCCAAGGACATGCTTTGAAAGAGAGAGGGGGGAAAAGGGAGGGAGGGAGAGAGGAAGGGAGGGAGGAAGAGAGAGAAGAAAGTAAAAAGGGAAAAAGAGAGAGAGAGAGAGAGAGAGAGAGAGAGAGAGAGAGAGAGAGAGAGAGAGAGAGAGAGAGAGAGAGAGAGAGAGAGAGAGAGAGAGAGGAGTGAAACATCAATCAACATCAATCGATTGGTTGCCTCCTGCACACACCCTGAACTAGAACTGAACCCACAATCCTTCGGTGTATAGGACAATTCTCTAACCAACTGAGTCATGCCAGCCAGGGCAATTGCTTTCTTCTCTGAGTCTTTCCTCCCATTCAATTATTAGAATCTAAGACTACCCCAAAAGTATCTTTCCTGTCCAGTTCTAAAATCATTTTCATTTTGCTTAGGCACTTTCACTACCCGAGAGCAAGTTCATTAGCAAAAAGTGGAGCCAATTCTAAAGTTATACAATTCCCAAAAGATTCTTATCACAACACTGGACTTTCCAAACCACACACACACACACACACACACACACACACACACACAGAATGACTGACATACTTATTAAAATTTTGGCTAAGTATTTATTGCAGACAAAATGAATTATATTTTTAAAAGGAGACTGATGAAAGAGAAGGAAAAAATTATAACATTACTACTAGGGTTTAAGATTACTCTAAAAGGAATGTGGCTCAAAATGTCCAAGTAATGAAATTATCTGGTTTTTCAGGCTACACTGTGAAATTCATAGCCTAAGGTTCAAAGTGAGGTGTGAGTGGCTTGGTCCACTTAGCAGAGACAGCTCTGAGCTGAGACCAGCTCCTTCACATGATGAGCCATGGGGAACACACATATGAGGAACTCTCAAAATGTTAAGTGCCAAGTTTTCCCCAACAGGAACCACTCCTGCCCAGGAGAGGCTGTGTACTGTATTAGGGAAAGGTCAGAGCCTATTCAAGCGAAAATGTGCCTGCACACACCTATTCTTAGCAAACCTTTCATTCTTTTGATCATTACTTATGAACTATATCAGGCCCTATGGTTGACACGGAGGATTCAACAGTGACAAGACATGGTCCCCAAGTGTACAAAGCTCACAATCAAATGTGAGAAACATTTCATTCATTTATTTAAAAAACATGAGTCCTACTGTGTACCAGATACTCAGGATATAGTAACAAGTCCAACAAGATCCCTTACTTTGTGGAGTTTATAGTCTAATGAGGAGAGAGTGGTGAAAAACTATAAACAACTAACCAACATGATTTTCAAATAGTTATAAATGTTATAAAAAAAAAAATAGAGTTAAGTTATGGGATAGAAAAGAGACTTAATGGGGAACTATAGCTAGGGTGGTCAGAGGAGACCTCCAGGAAGCAGAGACCTTTGAGCTGTAAACTGGAGGATGAGGAGCAGCCAACATACAAGATGCCAGAGCACAGGCACTGCAGACACCAGGAAACAGATGCTCTCAGAGGAAGCACAGAGTACTTGGTGAGCGTCGGGGAGGGACACTGATCCAGTCTCTGTCTCACCCAGCCCCGTGGGCCTTCAGTCAGCAGTTACCTACAGAGCACTACCCTTACTAGTTCAGGGAAGGTGCGGTGTGGCTCTACACACCAGAAGCTCTACACATGGGTTCAAGGAATTCTATTTCAGAAGAAACACATGTGAACAGTTGGGCAAGGATACTTGGCATGCTCAGAGAAGAGGCACTCCCTGGAAAGTTGGCAAAGATGCTGAGAATGAATGACCAATAGTGAATATTCCTGTCTTATTCTCCCCAGGTCCCACTATCACCTCTCCCAGAGGAGGCCCATGACAGCATTGGGACAGCCATCAAGAAGCCAAGTCGCACTCATTCTCTGGGTTACCTTGGGCAAGTCCCTCCCCTTCTTTCCGCCTCAGGGTTCCTCATCTGCAAAATGAGAGATCAGAAGGCCTAGAGATGAGCCCATAAGTTTATGTTTTTCACAAGCTTCCCACATGATTATGATTCATGCCACAGTTTGAGAACTAATGGACTACAGGAATTCTACTCTCTTTGCCTCCTGGTGACAAGGGGCTGCCTGTTCAACTGGCCTGGCAGAGATTATGTTTTCAACAAGTCCTCCATGGTGCAAAGCACAGTATCTGGCACAAAGAAGTTCATGGTGAGTGTCACAGCCTTCTCTTTCCTCCCTCCCCTCATGCCATCACCCTCAATTTTGTCCCAATTACTGTTATTGTCTCCCTTCACCATACCTGTGAACATTGCACAGAAGTAGGGGCTGCAGGCTGCCAGGACCACTCGGTGGGCTTCTATCTCGACATCTTCTGCCACAATCATCACATCACACAACAGCTTCTTACTGTAAGATACCAGTGAGAGGACAAGATGAATCACAGCACCAACACCCACCCCTGTCATACAAGAGTATTTTTCCTTTCACCCTTTTCCATGCTATCACCATATAATGCTGTCATCGAGACCTGCCCTATCTTGAGTTAAGCAGCGGGATGGACTCATCGACTTTTCCAAGTCCCCAATAAGCCTGGCATTCATGCATTCCGAAGGTACACAGAGTGATCCAATTAGTCTGGGGCTGCAAATTCAGAGTTCTTTCATGTGTCTTCACTTCTCTGTTCCCCACTCCATCAGCCTGGACTGAGACAGGAGTACGGCAGCTCAGGGAGCAGTGGGAAAAGTCTGGGGCTGTCAGTCAAGTGACTGCTTGAATGCGGAGGGGCATAGCATGCCTCTGTGGTGTGCCACCAATGAGAACAAGTATTAACAATTCACCAAGAAATCCACTGCCTGAGTAATACTGTTAAGAGGCCAGCCAGATCTAGAGGACTCACATATTTCTCCTCCCACTCAGATTCAACACTATCACCAAGAAGACTCTACCTGCATACTATGCTCCCTAAAGACCCTTTGCAAATGCTAATATTGCAATTAAGACTACTGTAACTACCTTTTTACTTATTTGTCACTCCCACTACACTGTGGACTCTGAAAGGGACATGTCTTAGTAACTAACTCTTAGACACCTGGCTGAATCCCTAGCCCACAGTAGGTCCTAAATTTTTACCAAATAAATGAATGAATTTTGAAACGGGATCAATCCACATTCATAGATAGAATAGATGTTTGGCTACTTTGGAGGTTAAAAGGGTACCACAAAGCCCTGTCAACTGAAGAATTTTTCTTCTACCAGCCTTCCAATTTCTTACCATGCCTATCTTACTTAATAATAGACAAACATGTAAATTGACCATACCTCCACTACGCCCATAGCCAATCAGAATGAGTATGAAAATTATAAGACCAAAGATGGCGGCCACCCAACTGCTCCAGGCAGGGAGTGGCCAGATGGAGCAGGACACCTGCCATGAGAGAGCGGGTGGGGGTGAAGGGATCTACAGAAGTGGAGTGCCACAGCGAAGACAAAACTGCAGGCTCCGGGGTCTGCAGTGAAGACAAAGGTGGCAGACTCCAGCTGGAGTCTGCAGCAAAGACAAAGAAGGCAGACTCTGGCCAGAGCGAAGGCCTGAGTCCCGGGTGCTGGAGGAAAACTGGTGCTGGAATCCAAGGAAAGGAAGGCCTATTACATGAATCTCTTTGTGCAACGGGCCTCTAGTTATTAATATAATGGTTAACAATAATGGAGTTATAGGCACCAGACACTGTTCTAAGCACTTTTTTAAATGTATTGCTTTATTTAGTCCTCTACAACCATATGAGGTAGGACTATTGTTATGCTCCACATTGTAAACAACAAAACTGAGGCCCAGAGAAAGTAAGAAACTTTCCCAAATTCACACAGAAAGAGAGCAGTGGAGATAGGCTTTGAACGCAGGCTGCTGAGCCCCAGAACCCATGCTCCTAACATCTATGGCCTCAGGTCACCACTAGTCCCTCCTTTATACCGAAGCACTAGGTGTAAAGGTGGGAGGAAAGATAGGCAGGGCAAACATATTTCAACTGTGATCCATTGGTCACAGTCAATTAGAACACTATAGTGGATTGAGAAATCTGTCATGACTGGGTCCCATGTGAGAGTGATGAATGTAGTGAATTTGCCATGGTTGATAAATGGAAGAGAAGGCACATACTTGTTATCCCTGGTGTATCATATTAAACCATTGACAACCTCTAGGACATTAGTCCAGGTTCACTTATCAGAGTAATAGAATCATAAAGCCTGAAAAGGTTGCAGCTGCAAATTGGCTTAGAGAAGTGGCCCAAAGCTACAAATCTTAAATCCAGGTACAATACCACAATGTCTCATGACTGGGTGACACTTGTATGGAAAAAGACATAAATAGGTTAACTCCAATAAGGAAAAGTGGTCAGGAAAGGTTTAACATACGAAATAGTATATCAATGAGGGGGATTCTGGGAAGGTTTAACATATGAAATAGTGTATCAGTGAGCACCAAGAGGCAAAACCTGGGGGCGGGACCTCACCCTGAAGTGGTCAGCACACCTCTACCTCACACCACATGTAGAAATTAATTCATAATGGACCAAAGATCTAAATTTAAGAGCTAAAATATAAAACTCTTAGAAAACATAGGGATATTCATGACTTTGAATAAGACATCAAAAGCACAACAAAAAAACAGATAAATTAGACATCAAAATTAACAACTTTGTGCTCCAAAGGACACAAATAAGACAACAAGAAAGTGAAAAGAGCCAAAGCCGGTTTGGCTCAGTGGATAGAGTGTTGGCCTTCGGACTGAAAGGTCCCAGGTTCGATTCTGGTCAAGGGCATGTACCTTGGTTGCGGGCACATCCCTGGTGGAGCGTGTGCAGGAGGCAGCTGGTCGGTGTTTCTCTCTCATTGATGTTTCTAACTGTCTATCCCTCTCTCTTCCTCTCTGTGAAAAACCAATAAAAAATATATTTTTTTAAAAGCTGGTTATATTAAAAGAAAAGAAAGTGAAAAGACAACCCACAAAATGAAAGAAAAAAAATTTCAAATCATGTATCAGATAAGAGGCTTGTATATAAAATATATAAATAAGTTGAACACTATAACTCAATAACAAGTAAACATATAATTTTAAATGGGCAATGGATCTAAAGAGGCATTTCTCTAAATAAGATATAGAAATGCCAATGATCACATGAAAAGATGCTCAACATTAGTCATCAGAAAAATGCAAATCAAAACCACAATGAGATACTACCTCACACATACTAGATGGCTATAATCAAAATAACAAGTGTTAGTGAGGATTTAGAGAAATCGAAACTTTCCTATACCACTGGTAGAATTGTAAAATAGTGCAACTGCTTTGGAAAACAGTCTGATAGTTCCTCAAAAGGTTATACATATAGTTATATGATCCAGAAATCTTACTCCTAGGTATATAACCAAGAGAAATGAAAACATACATCCACACAAAAACTTGTACATGAGCTTTCACAGCAGTATTATTCATAATTGTCAAAAGCCAAATGTGGTCTATCCATATAATCAAATCTTATGGAGCAATAAAAAGGAACGAAATACTAAGACATATGATAACATAATAAGCCTTAAAAAGATTATGCTAAGTGAAAGAAGCCAGTCACCAAAACTCATATATTGTATGATTCCAAAATGGGCAAATTTATAGACAGAAAGTAGGTTAGCAATTTCCTAAGGTTGGGAAGATGGGAAGGAGAAAATGGGGATATTACATAGAATTTTAGGGGGTGATAAAAATGTTCTAAAATTGATTGTTAGGTGCATGACAGTGAATATACTAAAATCCATTAAATTGTGCACTTTAAATGTGTAAATTATATGGCATATAAATTATATCTTGCTAAAACTGGTACCAAAAAAGAAGAAAGAAATCAATGTGCTAAGATGGTTATTATAAGTTCTAAAGGCATTGTGAAGATAAAAATTTAAAAAAAAAAGATGAGGACAGAGAACTGTTTGCAATGGTGAAATGGGAGGTTAGAATTGTCAAGATGACCTAGATCTCCTTTTCAGATCTGGTCAGGGTGTGCTATTCCAATAAAGACAACATCTCCTCTTGCTAGTTGGATGGTCAGGACCCAAAGAGCCATTAGTGCTCCAGAAGCAGCTGCTGGTCTGACCAGAACAGAGCTATGAAGGAGGAAGACTGGAGGGTTACTATGCCAAAAGTCCATTCTCCACTATGGAAGTAAAAAGAATAGGAAACTCATGAACTGTGTGATTCATGAATGGCAAAGAACATTTGTGCTTGAACTAAAATAACTTAAAATTGAGGGAGGGGAATGTGAAAACAATGCAGAAATAACCCTAGACCCCTGGAGCATTGTGTAACTTTTCCTTAGCTAAATCCCTGAATAGTTAAGATGCTTTACCCAGGTTTTCATCAAGATAAAAGATAGAAATAGGTTAACTCCAATAGGGAAAAATGGTCAGGAACTCCAGTTCCCATAAAACTCTCACAGATCCACAGATCAATAAAGTCTATCCAGGCCCTTCTGTCAGCCTCCCCATTCCACTCTAGTTTTTAAAATGAGTCACTTAAATACAAAGATTATTCACTTAAATTTCAGTAAAGCACTAGTGTTTTCCAAAACAAATTTCATTAAACAGTCAGTTTATACATAACAACAATCATCAAAGTGGGTTCTGTAGTCAAACACATGTGGGAAACCCTTACTTAGACAAATTTTTTACAGGACTTCTCAAAGCCCACATGCATTATGAATTTCAGAGTGGGGCACAGCAGTTTCATATCTCATTTTTCAAACTTATTTGAGTTCCGAGCTCTTTTTTCCCCACAGAGCATCTTGAGAAAATGTTCACTGGCAAATGCTAAAATATACAAGAGGAGAGGAAGCAGGACTGTTGGAGGACATTAAATCCAAGTAGATGCATTTAGGGAAAGATGCAAAATCGTGGTAACTTGCAAAAGAAGTAATAAGAACATAGCAAGATGAGTTTCTTAAGTTATTTAAGAAAAAATTTTAAATACTAGTAATGAAAGGTGAGGGGGGAGTCTATGTACATATCTATTCCCTGAGCTCTCCCTTTCAGCAGTGACTAGAGTTGGCTACATCTGGCAACATAGGGTCTAATGAAAGACCTGGAATTTCTTTTTCTTTTTTCAGTTTTATTGAGATACTAGTGGCCTAGTGCCCAAAATTCATGCAGGGGTGGGGGTGGAGGGTGTTCCTCAGCCTGGCCAGCACCCTCTCCATCTGGGACTCCTCAAACAATGTCCTACTGTCGGTTTATAGGAGTCTTAAATTAGCCAACTCTAGGGAACTATATGAAGAACTTCAATAGAGTCTAAGGAACACAACACAAATTCTTCAGTGACAAGAGAACCATACACACAGGCACAAACATCAGCAACGCCTACTGCCAAAGACAAATATGAACAGAGCTTCCAGGAAATTTGGCAGGAGGCCTAATAAAAACTGAGCAATAGGGCGTAAGATAAATTTAATTTAACTTGGTTTTTATGCCAAAGACTGGACCCTGCAAAAGGAAAAATGAAGAAATAAATATAGAATCAGGTAGAACTTTTTTAAAAAAGTAGTTCAACCCCTTACTCAACAAACATTTCTTCAGCTATATATGCTTATGCTCATGCCATTTTTCTCTGCTTGGAAGACTTTTTCCTATCCATTTATCATTCTTTAACTTTTACTTGTCCTTCAAAATTCACCTCAAGCATCATCCCTTTTAAGAAGTGTTCTCCAAATTTGTAGTTTGGCATACTTGCTTTCTTAGCACCCTCACAAAATACCTATTTGTATTACAGAATATAATTTTCATTGACTTATTTATTTATTTAACTTTTTACACCAACTCGCCCATCCCAGAGTCTAGCTACTGCCTCAGTTCCTACGAAGAACTAGGTGCTAGACATCAAAACAATTCAGAAGTTGCCCCTGCCTCAGGAAATTCATGAGCTATTAGAAAAGAGGAAATAAACAATTACAGCTCACAACAGGATGAATAATGGCATGGGCAAAAAAAGCTTTTGAGTTCTCTAGAAAGGAAGAGATTATGTGCACAAGCTTTGTACAGAAAAGCATGTTCAGTGTCCTGAACCTGTCTGGCAACAAGCTCATCAAACATGCACACTGGCTTTACAAGTAGCCTGCACACCCATCACCATTTAGCTAAATGAGGATGAGTGCATTTGCATTTCATTTATTTCTTTATGGAGTTAAATTGCATTTTAGAAGCTAGGTATTTTTCCATTCATATGGCTGTCTAACAAGCTAAGTTCAAACCAAGGAATGAGAGGGAGGCCAAAAGAAAATGCATGGCATCCACAATCTTTAATCTGCAATTGTGTGTAGGTGTTGTAATCATTCTATTATTGGACTTCAAGCAGCTGGTTCAGTTGGAAACCAAGTCCATGAACAGAACTTCTGTAACCATACAGGATTTCTCCACTGTGATTAAGTACTAAAATGATAGGTGTTAAATACAAAGGAAAGAGAGAAATTTCTGAAAGACATCTCTCTCAATCAGAGTTTGAAAGGGGAAGCCACGTGACTGAGAGTGGGTGGGGAAGAGTCAGAATTCATTAGGAGGTGGTGTCCTAACTTAATATAACCTGATAACGCTCACCAGGCAAGTTGCTTCCAAAAGGGCACAGGCAAAATAGGAAATGTACCTCCTCAGTTCATTCATAACCTTGAACGCCTTCCCCATGTGGGCAGGATTGACAGTGATAGTCCTCTGGTTCTTCTCATCATCCCCAGCCTGAATCGAGGACTGGGAGCTCAGCTTGGTGCTGTGAACAGGAAGGAAGTGGGAGGGATGAAAAAGAGGATCACATGTTGATAAACCCATTCACCCATCTGCACAAATGCATGCATTTGCCCACCCACCAGGGGCATCCCTGTCAGCCTGTTCTCTTAACCACAAACCCAACAGGGAAAGAATGCATTGGGTCAGGCATTTCTGCAGAATCTCCCAATACAAAGTGCATTCCTCTGATGGAAGATGGAGCCTATCTCAGCCTATTCCACTGAGCACTTTTGTGACTTTGTGGGAGTGCTTAACTTCCATCTCTCCAGATGGGGAAAGTGAGGGGAAACTAAGCACTATACCATTCAATTCATAGGGATGTTTGTTCATTCAATAAACATCTAATGGAGCCTACTATGTGTCAGGCACTGTAATGAAATTTAAGGGAAACACAACAATAAACAAGGAACAGACCCTGCTCTCACAAAATTTTGAGTTCAGTGAAGGAGAAAGCCAAGTAAACATTTAACTATTGTATCTTAAGTATTATAATTCAACTAGAGGCTGGTGCACTTGGGGAAGGGGGGGGGGTGGCGGAAATCCCTCAGCCAGGCCTGAGTCCTTAGGGGATGTCCAACTGACAGACATCCTTAGTGCTGCTACGGAGGAGGATAGGCTCCCACCATTGCCATTGCACTTGCCAGTCATGAACCCAGTTCTGGGCTTCTGGCTGAGCGGCATTCCCCCTGTGGGAGTGCACTGACCACCAGGAGACAACTCCTGCATGGAGCATCTGCCCCCTGGTGTTCAGTGTGCATCATAGCAACCAGTCATCCTGCCATTTAGTCAATTTGCATATTAGCCTTTTATTATACGGGATAAGAGTTACAGAAACACAGTTGTGGGAAAGGAGACATGTGTAATACTTTAAACAATAAAAAGAAAAGGTTAGAGACACACAAAGGATGGGCAACAATCCCAATGTGGTATGATAAGGAGAAAACTTCCTAGAAGCTGGGCAAGAGCATCCATTAACCAGGCAAAAAAGGAAGACGGAAAGAATTCAGACAGAGGGCAGTATGCACAGAGATCTGGAGAAAAATTCAAGTGTGTTCAGTAAAACTTCAGACTATTAGATTGAACAATATTGTGTCATATAAGCAAAGCTAAAGAGTTTGGATTTCATTCTGAAACCATGAAAAGCCATAAAAAGGTTTTAAGCAGAGAAGCGAAGCAGGAAGCTGGTGAACACATTTGTGCTTCAGAAAGATCACATTGGCTACAGTATAGAGAATGGTGACACAAGTGAAAGTTTTGGGGAAACTATAATCCCAAACAAAGACAAGAGATTGTAATTTGTTATGAAAAGAAATGCTATCTATGTGAGCTAAATGAGCAGGTGGTTGTAGCAAGTCACTCATAGTTTCAAAACTCCTGTCCCAAAGACAAAACACTTAAATCCTTGTGAAATCCCACTTGGAATCCCAACTACTTCTAAGCAACATGTCAAAACTTTATGGCGGCTGAGAAAGAACCAAAAGAGTGAGTAAGGAAAGCACTCTCCCCAGATTAATGAAACTACTTAGCTCCACGGTCAAGTCTGGAACCTTGGAGTTACCTCTGTTTGGACAAGGCTAAGCTTTGCTTTGCTAGTAGGAAAACAGAACCTTCTCCACTTGAGTAGATTCAGGGACCCACAGTTTACTCCAACTCCAGGACAACAGTACTTTCTTTTGCCTTTCCCTTTGCCTCTGTCCACACTGCTACCCAGCTCTGAAAACTCTGGAGAAAGGGAATGCTGTGGTTAAGAGAATGTTCCAGAGACCTGAGAATCCATAGATCTCACACTGGGATTTGTTAACATTCAAATACAATCAAACATGCTCCAGGCCCGTAGCTCATCTGACTCCTCCTTTGGCTTCTTTCCCTACCTTCAGTTCAGCATGTAAATGTAAGCCACAGGCATCTGAACTGTGGGACTGTTTGGATTCTGAGTGCAAAGAAATTAACTGAGCTGAGCCCAGGACAATAAATATAGAGAGATGCACAGAGGCAGATGATCAGAGTCATGTGTTTAGAGAGATAAAGAAAATCTCAAAGCTGAAAATGTGATCAGGAAGAGGGAGTACCCAGTAAAGATAAAAAATTAAAAAAAACTTCATGTAAGAAAACCCACAAGTATAATTGATTGTTAGTGTCCTTACTTCCCTACTCCAAGGCCAGAAAGATCGTTTTTATTTTCTACTAACATTTTTACTTTTGATATTTAATACCTTATATTATCTGATGTTGATTTTTGGGTCATGATGTGAAAAGGGGATCTAATTTTTCCCATAAGTTCCATTTATTGATTACTTCTTACTTTTCCCACTCACCTGTCATTGTCATGCCACCTTAGGTCGATATCAAAGTTCCAAACATACAGAAATCTATTCCTTGACACTAGCCTATTCCATTGGTCAGTTTACCTGCCTCTGTACCCATAATACATTATTTCTGTAGCTCCATAATAAGGCCTGATATTTGATAGAGCAAGTCCCTAATCCTATTATTATGTTTAAGATGTGTTTTGATCATTCCAGTCTCTTTACGCTTTCATACAAATTTTAGTATCGTTTGTCAAGTTTTATGAAAGACTCTGATGGGATTTTGATAAAAAGAAAAACTGCATTGAATTTATAGATCAATTTGAATAGAACTGACATCTTTCTGATATTGTATCTTCTATTCAATGAACATGGAAGATAGAATATCATCTTTATTAGAGATTTCATATCTTTCCATTTATTTAGCTCCTCTTTAATGTCATTCCAACTATTATATTTTTCTCCATGGGGAACCTTATATAATTATACTTATTCACTTAATAATTTTTGTTGCTATTTTATAATGGAAATTGTGTGTCATTTTAAAGTATATTTTCTGATTATTATGGTTTATAAAATGCAACTGATTTTTGCAAATTGATATCTAGCCACCTTACCAACTGTTTCTATTATTTCTATCTATTTGTCTAAAGATTTAATTAGGTGATCTATTTTAACAACCTCATTGCCTGCATATAATGCAAGGGATTTTTTTCCTCCTTTCCAATTCTGAGGGCTTTAGTTTCTTTTTGCAAGAAATTCTCCACTGGCTAGGATGGTCACACAATGTTGAACAGAAAGTGTGCTAATGAATATTTTTCTCATCCTCCTGATGTTAAAGATGCTTCTAATGTTTCCCTATTGTGTATATTTGCTGTAGGATTTTTGTAGATACCCTTTCTTAATCAAATTAAGAAAATGTCCATGTATATTACAGTTCTTGAGTCATAAGGTATATTGGATTTTATCAAATGTTTTTGTAAATCTAATGAGATGATTATATGGATTTTTCCTTTTATTCTCTTAATGTGGTAATATATTTTCTAATACTAAACCATACTTACATTCCTGGAATAAATCTAAAAACTATAAAACACTGCACAAATATTCATTATAATTTTCAAATTGTAGAGAGACTTAAAAGCCAGGAAGAGAAATTATCATTTGGTATCAATCAGGGAACCATTGAAGGTTTTTAACAGGAACTAATAAAAGCCCAGTGGACAAACATTTTAGTTCTATTTCACATACATGGAGTGGGTGTAGACCAAATAGAGACAAAGATGGCTCACTCTTCCTTGTTCTGTTGCTCTTTATACTTTCCAGCCTTCCAGAATAGCCTAATAATGATATATCTCTGTTAAAAATAACACTGTGTTTACCAAAGTTCTCAAACATAGATTGTCTCTTATCAGAAGACTTAATTTCAACAAAATGCATTTCACACTGAAGCTTCCCTAAAAGAACAACTTAATGACTGCAGGGCTGGCTAAGGAAATGACATCTGGTTTCCCCATTCAACCCTTGATGCCAAAGCAAGTCTTGATATCAGAAGGAACCAAATCATCCCTTGGTCTCTATCACCCCTTTCTCCCCTTGGGTGTGAAGACACAGGAAGTCTAGAGTGGTATCTCTCATTTCTGGAAAACACAAGCTTCTTGGCAACTCACTGGTCTTCCAGAGAGTAGGAAGTTAAGTAACTTCTTAAGTAAAGAGACGATCTAAGGATTTAGAGGAGTTAAAAATCTTGCACAAGATCACAGATAATAAGTGGCAGAGATGGGATCTGAGCTCAGGTGTCCCTGACTTGAATCAGCCCAAGTTATTTCTACCACAACTCATGCCTTCCAGCAATATAGTACATAAGTATGTGCTCGCGCTCATACACACACACACATGCCTCAGCCCAGGATCACATGCTCAGACAGAGTTGCTAGATCCCATCATTCCCTCCCTTATACCTTTCTCCCTCCATTCATACAGATTTTAACTAATTAATCCCCAACAGCCCAATTCCACTTTCTCAAGGCCCAATCTCCAGCATGCTCAGTTCTTGATACCAGACAAGTCTGGCGCATTCCCCTTCTCCACCTGTGAAACACAACCATATTGATGTATATTCTTCACTCTTGCCCATACTTTTCACTTTATCCAGACCCAGCCAAAATCACACACACACACACACACACACACACACACACACACACTACACTTCTTTGTGCAAACTCAGCCTACTCCTTACTTTCTTCCCCTCAAGCCTATTCTTCTTTCTATGTTTTCTATCACCAAGGCATAACCAACAACCCACTCACCTATCCAAGGCAGAAAATGGGATGTCATCCTTAATATCACCTCCCTCTCTCTCTCTTGCACACCCCTCATATACAGCCATAGTTCTATCAAATCTATGTCCTTTAATATCTTTCCACACCATTCCCTTCTCACAGTCATTATTATTACAACCTCAGTCTAACCCATCATGATCTCTTGTTTTATTACTATGATAACCTCCTCCCAGACTCCAGAATGTTCTTCACAGAATGTCAGTGTAAGCATGGCATGTTCTATCTTCAACAAGTCTCAAAGACTTAGCCTGGCCCTTCATAATCCATCATTTCCCTAAAGACTTCTTGTTACTTGCAACTGCCTAAATACTAGTATACCAGGCTCTTTTGCCCTATCCTCCTTCTCCCTGATGTCTAGCTCATTTCTTTCAGCCCTTCAAGCCTCTTACTGGAATCTTCCTATCACCCTCCACTATCCACTAGATTGATTTCCCTTCCTATTTGCTCCCTTGGTACTCTGTGCCTCCCTCTATATAATAATGTAATTACCTCTTACTTCTCTATTTCCCCCGCACAATATGTGCTGGAAATGTTTAACAGTTGGTTTCAAGGAAAGAAGCCCTGATTTTTAACATTTGCCAATTTCCATGGTGTAAATACTCCCACCACAGCATATTTCAATCTACCAACACAATGTCACTGAGTATATGGAGGTGGGAAGAAATGTGCAGCAAGCACATTATTATATCACCATATAGTATTTCCACTATACAGATATAAGAGACATAGTCTAGGGCAATGATCGCCAATCTTTCAGACCTCATGGACCACCAGTGGTCCTCGGACCATTGGTTGGTGACCACTGGTCTAGGAGACAAAGATCATAGTAAAATAAATGGGAAATAATGAGTTTTGAGTGTTTCTTACACTTGTTTTTAATATAATTAGGTTACATAATTTAATTTTTAATGAAAGTTGTATTTTAAAAATTGACTCATAAAATTCCTAAAATTAAGCAGCTTTTGCAAGTGGATGATTGTTGGCTCAAGCACAACCCTGCTCACCCAACTTTGAGCTCCATGGAAAACAGGATGGTGTCTTATTTCCCTCTCTATTTTTAGCCTCTGGCACATGACAGGTGCTCAATAAATGATTATTTGAGTAAATGAAGGAATGGGTAAGTAAATGAGGTATAACTACCAACTATTCCATCTTTCTTCACTTCCCCTTATAAAAATAATTATGGCTTTATCCCTCTAACTTCCTCTCCTTCTTTCCCCTTGGGGGATTTGAGGAATTATTTCTTAGCTGTCTAGTTCCTTGCATTGGTGATACAGAATCAGGAGAATGGGGGGCAGAGAAAGCCAGCACCAACTAGAGAAAAGGGAAGCAGCAAGAATGGTTGGTGTTGTTGCTTACTACATTCATTCTTAGGCTCTTTCCATCGCTGAGGAAAATTCAGGCAATGAATGGAAAGGAAAAGACACTGGATAACATGTCAGCAAAGTAGAAAACAGAAAAGCCTCTGAGCAGGATGACTGTGCAGAGGTATTTGGGGGATCTGTCAGATGAGGAGCTCCAGAGTATGCAGGGTGTGAAAGAGGAGAGGAAAGGGTAGCCTTAGAAATGCTGCTGAGGCTAGGAACTACATAGCCTGTAAAAGGCTTCAAGAGGTGCAAATACAGTTTAGGCAGAGTGTGCTGATACTGGGCAACATACACAGAGCCCAGGCACATTATATTCAGGCTACAGATGAGACAGAAAATTGGCAAAGTCGCTTAGAGAAGGGGGAAATAGCCTGCATGGTATCACTAGTAGGTGAAAGTCGACCCATGAACCAGGAGGTCATGATTCAATTCCCAGTCAGGGTACATGCCCCAGTAGGGGATGTGCAGGAAGCAGCCAATCAATGATTTACTCTCATCATTGATACTTCTTTCTCTTTCCCCTCTCTCTTCCTCCCTATAAAATCAATAAAAATATATTTTTGAAAAAATAAAACTGTGCCAAATCATTAAAAATCCCTCATTTAAAAAAAAAAAATGTACTCTTTGCCGAAACCGGCTTGGCTCAATGGATAGAGCGTCGGCCTGCGGACTGAAAAGTCCCAGGTTCAATTCCAGTCAAGGGCATGTACCTTGGTTACAGGCACATCCCCAGCAGGGGGCGTGCAAGAGGCAGTTGATCGATGACTCTCTCACCGATGTTTCTAATTCTCTACTCTGTATCTCTGTAAAAAATCAATAAAATATATATTTTTTTAAAATAAAATAAAATAAATGTACTCTTTAGAAACGGAAACCAAAAAATAAGAACCAGAGGGAGAAAGCCCTTGGTCCCACTCATCCCATACTATCCAGGAAGGAAAATGATTTAATTATCAGACAGTCATTTGGTTCATCCTCAGGTCAGATCCCTGTTGTGAAGCTTACGTGCCATAACTTAGCTCCCCGTTTACTGTGCAGCCTTTTGACCAAATGAGCCTCCCCCATGGTTCTCCTTCAGGAAGCAAGAAAAGTGGTGGCAGGCCCTCAGAAGCATCTTGCCAGGAACTGTTTCCACAGCAAATTAACAAACTGTTGTACACCAGGTTCTTGCGAGTTCATCAGCTTAACTCTGCTTCTCCAAGTCTGGGCAGCAACAGAACGCTGACAAGATAGGATTTGGGAACCTACAGGGCTCTGGGCAAACTGCAGATCTGGCATGTTTCCCAATCCTAAAGTTCAAGGAATGCCCACTGACTTGGGATAATGTGCGCAGCCTAAAAGGCCAAGGGGGCTCATTTGTTATGTCCTACTCTCTGAGGTTCTTCACTGTGTGGCCAAACCAGCCCAAATGAAAGAAGTCTGGATCCTCTAGGACCTGTGACACAGCGCTACTTCACCCCACGGACTGCGGGAATCTGCAGCGCTTACTGGAGTCAGTATTATTCATTGTATTGAATTTGGAATTTTCACACAAGGCCATCATAATTCATCAAAGCCAACCAGCAGCTGTTGCCATTCTTATAATCAGGCTCAAGAACAGGTATGTTATTAATCACATTCCTAAGGGTCCGATTCACAGACCACTTCCTTCAAAACCCAGGGGTAAAAAAATCTCTTAAGTGCGCTGTGTAAAAATGTGAAACACAAGAGAAACACTTGAGTTCAGACAGAATTAGACAAGGAGCAAGGAAGACTAAAAGAAAGCACACCCCTTGTTATGTGGTATTTTAGAAGTCAAACTTCTGTTTGGTTTGAATAGGGAAACTGAGCTTTTCCATGTGTATAGTTTTGATAAAGGCTACAATAGATATTCATAAGTTAAAAAGAAAAGTCCAGGAAATTTGTGCTGAGACTCTAAAAATTCTTATAAATGATTTAAAAAAAAATTTTTTTTTAAAAAGTTACAGATACCTAGCTTGAGAACCACTGAACTTATTTAAGGGGGGGGGGGGGGGGGGGTGTCTGAGAACAAAGAATGTTCAAGTTATTTTTCAATACTTTATTAATGTTCTCTTCAGGCTAACCTAGTTCTAGGGTTCATCTAGCAATTGAAAAAAAAAAAAAAAGTAGGTCAGTTTTATAATGGCAAATTTCATCAAATAAAGAACTTGTTTTGGAAAAGTTATCCAACAATGTTTTTGTCTCGATCTGGAATAACAATCTAAAACCTAGCAAGCAAAATCCTAAAAACCCAAACCTGAGTATGGGGAAACTAAGTGGTTTCTGTCATTGATTTTTTTTTTTTGTGGTTGTTTTTGTTTGTTTGTTTGTGGTTTCTTGTGTGTGTGTGTGTGTGTGTGTGTGTGTGTGTGTGTTTTGGGTGAGGGGGGTATGGGGGGGGGGGGGGGTTGCAGTTGAAACCTTACTTCACCAAAAAGTTTTTCCAAAATGGAAAATTGTATCTCAATTATCATGGATGAAATGCACATCTGCTTTAGGCAACAGTGATGTCCAAAAATGTATTTAAAAGTTGCTACCCATGACTTCTGAGACAGGAGAGGACTCAGCAATGTGCTGTGGGAAGAGAAAAAAAGCTAAAGCACTGCACTCAACACTTGTTCTTCCCTGGATCTTGACTGCATTTTTTACCTGGCATCGCAAAACCCAGCCTTTAGAAAGCATCATTCTCTAAATTGTGTCTTCTCAGAAAACATGATCTATCTGTTCCTGGATCAAGGGCAAAGAGACATGCTCCATTTAGTTCTAAAGCTCCCCAAGGTCCAGGAGCAGGCTCTCCTCAGTAAAGATGAGCTATTCTCCCTATGAGGACTGTTCACATAAATCCATGGCATAATCTTGGATGCCTGGGGCCCACCTTAAACTGGGGCATACTGATACTTCTGATAAAAAATAAAAAATAAAACCACAATTTTAAGAAAAATGGACAACCAACTTCCCCTTTTTATGATGTTCCTTTCAAAAGTTGTGGTTCTCTGCAACTCTTGCAGATATGCCAGAGACTAGGTCTGAAAATAAAATTTTAATTATGGCAAAATATATGTAACATGAAATTTACTATTTTAACCATCTTTTACTGTACATTTCAGCAGCATTAAGTGCTGGGAACCAATACCAGCATGTAATAATTACAAGAGTTTCACCAAAAAGTTGGTGAAACTTGGACGGCTCAACAAGGGTGAACCACATTTGTAGTTTATTTGTTGAAACTGCTAAATGGCACTTCCCCCAAACCTGAATAGGATTGTTAACTGCCAGACACACAGCTCAGGGCATTTTATTGCCTCCTTTTGGCCAAACACCTGAACAGCTGTAGGCTATTCCCCAAACTGACATGCTTCTGTACCTTTTGATACCTTGCCCTTTGAAGTGTATATCTCTGCCTTGCCTTGGGACAAATTGTGTTGAATAAAAGCACAGGGTCCTTGGTCAAG